>NW_024881303.1:0-1215806 GCF_018691265.1 Tyto alba | reverse complement strand
AGTGGATGGATGTTATATTACCTTGTGCTAAGCAGTGCTGATATTGGCATGTGATGTCCAGCCTTGATATCAGGAAAGGCAGGAAAGGCACTGGCTCAGAGGAGAGCCAGCAGAAGAAAAACAGGGTGTGAGCATGCCTCTTGGGAAAGGAAAGGATGATTAATTCATGAGAGAGTTAAGAAATAACCTGATCCTTGCCCCAGGTACCTACATAAATGTAGGACTGCTAACAATATGGGGTGTTTCCACCTAGGAGGTAAATGGCTAATGATATCTGGTGACTGAAGCTGAAACGAGACATGTTCAGCTCAGAAGCAAGAAATCACCCCAGTTAATGAAGTACTGCAACATCTTAACAAGATGATTAACAAGCGTTGTAATGGACTGTCCATCACTGGAAATTAATAAAATCAAGATTGGATGCTGTCTTAAAAGCTACATGAGAATTAATTGAAGGAAGTTGTATGGTTTGTGCTACCCATGTTCCTCCGGGCACAGTAATTTAAATGTTTTTCCCATACTACATAACACACTGCATGTTCTTGAGAGACTCATGGAGCACCTGCAGTGCTAAGTCAGGGTGCGAGCAGGGTATGGGTGAGGAGGGGAGGGCTGGATGTGGTCCTCTGAATGCATCAGTGACTCCTCAGTCTCTGACCTGCACGAGCAGCGTGGGGTGGGAGGTAGAGGATGACCAGGACAGTGATGCTGTGCAGGCAGGGGAGCAGGGGTGCTGAGCAGCAGCAGAGGATGGACAACGGGGAAGGGTGAACACGGCCTCTATCTACACTGTGGTGTCCTTGGTCAAGCAAGGGAGCTGCTTCTGCACTGATGTGGCTCAAAGGAAGATGCAGCAGAAAGGAAAGAGAAAACATGGAAAAGTCAGGCTACAAAGCCTGAAGTCCCACCACACCTGGGCATCTGTCTGGAGCTGAGGCTTCGGCAGCACCTATCCCATCTCTTTCCTATTGAAAAAGTGTGGTTTTCCTCACTGCCAATGCAGCAATCAATCATTAAATGAGGCAGGGCTGGACATTCAGATGGAAGGAGTCCACCCACTCTGCAGCGAGCGCTGGGGTGGAGGCAGAACTCAGGAGCCCAGAGGAGCACAGGCAGAGCTCCACACCCTGAGGAACCCACATCGGAGCAGTGTGACGAGAGCATCCCCTTCCCAGCTGTGCAAGGGGGACCTCTCACCATGCTTTAATTACCTTCAATCACCACAGCAGCTTTGGACAGAATCAAAGGATTATCCTGCTAAGTACGTTCCTGTTGACAGTTTGGTTTCATTAAGCTGTGTTTCAGCTGAACTCCTTTTGAAGCAGCCCAGGAAAGGTTTTGATATTCATCTTGGAGAGGCACTGAGATAATACAAGGACTTGCTGACTCAGCTAATTTCTGCTCCCTGATTTAATCTAGCTCACAGATAAATTATAGAGGATCTTTGAAATATTTCTCATCCCTGCTAATTGATATGCCTCTCAGATGGCTCTCTACTTGACTTCAGCTAATAAGCATGATAACCAAGTTGCCTTGCACGTTGCTGAGTAATTTGTCCAGTGAATGCCATCAGTCTTCAGAATGCCTCCCAACCTGTCCGGGGATGGCTGGCTGACCCTGTGCTCTGGGTAGATTTAAGCCAAAATAAATATTTTGCACAAATATTGCCTCCTGCCTACACCTGTAACACCAAAGCACGGAAACCAGAGAGCCTGACTGTGTTGGTTTTGGTTTGGTTTTTTTTTTTTTTTTGGTGCATTCAGACAGGTCCCGCGTTGGTCCCAGCCTTTGTGGGGTCTATTGTAATGCTGTCACCCCGGCACTGCTGTGTCTCCCAGTTGCACTCACTGGTTTGTGTTTGACTGAAGAAGTCTTCTTGCCTGGATTCGGAGAGATGAGCGTGGCTGAAGGCTGCACAGGGCATTTTTGCAGCCAAAGCCTCTTCCTGGCTGGGGGCTGCATCGTGCCGGAGCGGCACCAGGCAGCCTGCACCCAGCAAACAAAGTGGGCTCAAGAGTCTCTTGGATTTTTTTTTTTTTTTTCCTACAATATTTCTACAAATCTTTAAGAGAAAACTAGAACCTTAGATGAAATGTCAGTACTGGAATAATGCCAGTGTCTTACCCACAGTTTAGCACTTTTGGGGAGTTTGAACCTGTCTGAGGAGAGGGTGTAGGGCTAGGAAGAGCTCACGGGACCACAGCTGCAGTGTCTGAGGAGAAAAGCAATAAGGAAGTTTCCAAATAACAGGGCTTTGGCTTCTGTTTAGGTCAGATAACTTTAAGCTTCATACTCAGGAAGAGCAGTGCTTAGTCACCTGAGAAGTGACTGATTCTTGCAATTAGCAGAAGCTTGGAAGAACTGTTGCTTTACAGTTGCCATCTAATTTATAAAAAAATAATGATTTGCTAGTTTATTCAGCTCTGACCTTATTTTAAAATTTTTTCCTGGAAGTGAGAGTCAGAGCCTAGATTGTTTCAGTGGCAGGAATCGTTCAGTGGAGTTAAGAACATCGCTGAGCACACTGCTGTGCAACGTCCCCCCCAGAGCCCCCCATCACCCCGAAGCGCAGCCCTTGGAGCAGTTCCCAGGCTGTGGCATGGTCACGGGCTGACACTGGTGGCACGGGACGAGGAGGGGATACAGGGATGAGGTTGACCATGACGATGGCTTTCCTTCCCAGAGTGTCCCCAGTGCACAGCTGCTTTGACTCCCTGGGGTGGCGCTTGCCTTCTGCCCCCCCCTCCTTGGGGACAGCTTGGGGGTCAGAGCCCAGAGCGAAGCCCGTCCCTGCCAGTCCTGCCCAACTGTTTCGTACAAGACTTTGCTTTTTCCAGCTGGACATTTTTGCATCACTTGAGAGCACCAGGAGATTACAGAATGTCCTTTCCTCTTCAGGGTTTTTTAATTAACATTTCTATTATCGAGCTTAATTAGCACATCTCTGGCTTCCATCTGCTTTTCTCTGTTACAGCCTGCTGAAGACACTTTGGTACGACATTATGCATCATATCATGAAGAATAATAAATGAACATTGTTGTGTTCAGATTACACAGCTCGAGCTAAAAGATCAGGCCTTGAGGTCGAGAGGCAGCCACTCCTTTTAGCTCCTGGTTTATTTCTGGTTTCATCTGTGGTTATTTCCAATATGCTGGTCAGAGAAATTGCACGTGCTGTGAGTACTAAGTCAACCAAGCACTGGGAGGAGAGATGTTCAGTTGTCCTCTGAGTGCTTGTCTAGACTACTTCCACTTCACATGTGCACAAATCCCATCGTTTTTTTGCTAGCAACGTCCGGGGGTTGCATTTACTTCACAAAATCTGATGTTCCCCCACTGCAGTGGCATGGGAGGGGACAGAGCGATTAATGTACAGCGACTTTTTCCATCTCCGAGGAGAGATGGAAGTTGCCAGCTTGACTCCCTTAAGCCTGGCAGTTTCTGACAGGTGAGTGTTGGTACCAGCTCCCCTTTCACCTCCCACCAGTGGCAAGCAGCCCGTGAGTGCCCTGGGCCACCGTCCCCCTGTTTCTGGCACCCTCTGCTCAGCTGACAGCCGAGACCTCACCCACCACCCCACGGGCATCTTCCAGCTTCGCTCTCCCCATGGTGCCTCTGGCAAAAGCATCTCTGAGTCGCAGCACCACTCTCGGTCCCTCTGCAGCCATCAGCTTTGCTGCAACCTCTGCTAAAAAATTCTGGGGAAACTGTGGCCAGGGAGGGCCTGAAAGGCAGGTATAGAAACAGGCTATGTGAGCGCAAGTCCCTCCAGCCCGACCCTCATCCTCCTCTTTCCCACTGCGAAGGCTGCGCTGCTGCATCGCGGCTGCGTGTGTGCACAGCCCCAGGCAGAGGATTTATTGGGTTTTCAGGGCCCTGCAGGAACCTGCACAGCTCTGAGCAAGGGTGCCAGTGGGTGAGGAAGGAGAGAGCAGGAAGGGGAGAAGAAATCCTCGTGCTACCCCGCGCTGCAAGAAAATTTGTGAACACTGCTTACTGCAGACAAAGGGAATCTGTAAAGACGGCTGGTGGAGCATCCCCCTCCATCCCCAGCAACTGGTCCTGCACAGCCCATCCTCCTCCCACCTCCTCCTGCTCCCACAGAGGCTTGGCCCATGCTGCCCCTCTTTTCACATGTGTGTGCCCCCAGCACAGCCTCTTTTCACAGTACAGCATACTTGTGACTCACAGATCGCATCATGTATCAAGCTGAGTTTTCTGGCAAAATTAGCTGTTTAATAAAATGTTTTCCACTCCCATTTCCCAGTTGTTTTGTTTTTGTTTTTGTTTTTGTTTTTGTTTTTTTTTTACTGCTGGAAAAAGATGGCACAGATACTCCATGTGTTTCTCATCCCCTTTCCTAGGGACAGTCCTGCACAAGCTTCTCCAAGCACCACTGTCATCAGATATTTTGCTTGAAGCATCACCGTGACTTTCTAGTGGGATATTCAGCGTGCAGGGTCCTGCTGAGTCCCCCCCCCATACTTCATCAGAAACTCTCAAGGAGTGTTTGCGCTTTGCTGACCTGGGGTGGTGGTAATACTAATGCTGCAAAGAGGCATTTCAGTGGGCAGATGGGGTTGACGCCTGCCCCAGACCAGAGCGCACATCTGTTTCCTCTTTGCATTGCAAATGCTTCTCTGCTACTGCTGATGTAGGAATTTACATTTACACTCTTGTAAAACATCATAGTTTGAAAATGTAGCCCTTGCTCTGCTGCAAATGGATTTCTATATTACTATATCCATATAGATATGAGCATGCATGTATGTAAGTACTGAGTCTAATGATCTCCAAGTAAGAATTTGCCTATTTCTGGCAGCCTGCTCTCATAACCAGCCCGTTATCCGATACAGCTGATATAATGGATGGTTTTGCACGTTAAGGATGTTTTCTTTCTCTCTTCATAGTTTAAATTGAGTATCTCTGTTTATGTGAAATATCTTTCAGCCAAGACAAATGACCCAATGCCAAGGCTCAAGCAAGGACTGTATCCTCCTTTGCCTTCAGGTTTGGGGAAAGCTTGGCAGGGGCACTTGGCATCCCACCGGGCAGCCGCTCCTCTCCCTCCCTGCTCAGGCCCGTGCTGATCTCCCTTCTTCTACCGATTTCTGATGGTGGCTAACGCAACCAGGTATGCAAATCATCACTTTTCCTGCTCTGAATATTGTGCCTTCAAACATCTAATTGTCTCCCGATAATTATTTTTTTTTGTATCTTAACAGATGTTTATCTTTTAAATAATTTGTTATAGCAGTATAAATAATCTACACATATAAAGAAGTCTTGTGTCATAAGAAAACATTCTTCAAAGCAAATGAAAAACTCTGCAGAGGTGAGCTGAAACCTAAACTCCAGATGAAAGACTTACCACTGGTTCCCCAATTTTTTTCTGGAATGGACCAAACCCACGCACCCTGGGCATGAAGGTAAAGTTGAGTTTGTCTCTGGGTCCTGTATCTCCTGCTAACACTTGATTTTTGTCCCGAGCTGTGAAATGGGCAGGTCAGGGGGCAGGCAGCGTACACCTGGAGATGCTGTTTGGTGCCCGGTGGCCCTGCAGCATCCTGCAGCGTGGCGGCTCAGCGTGACAGTAACGTGACCCGGGTCCCACGGGCTCAATTTTGTGCCGTTTCTCACCAGGTTTAACAAGGACAAGGTAATTTCGGTGGTTCAGACCCCCTGGGCCACGTTGTGAGGTCAGGACCAGCCAACTTTGTGTTCTTGTCTTGGCTATAAGTGCAGTGAGTTGGGAAAATCTGGTATTTTCTTGTCCTGGTTCCAGGCACTACGAGTTGGGATGGCACTCCCCAGCTGTACCTGAAACTTCAGCTGCCTGCATCGCAGCCCACTCTGGAAGGTACTAGAATTACCTGACAAGAATTGTGACCAAAACGGAAAAATTCCGACCGAAGTCAAACATCTCGTGACCCTATAAATAGCGACCCTAAGTGAGACCCTTTGAGCGCTCTGGGGTCCCAGCACACTGTGACCCAGTACCTCCCCCTGAGCTGGGATGTCCTCGGGTTAGATTTTGTGAGGATTTTGAAGAGTAGATTTCGCAAGGATTCCCGAGGTCATCCACTGATAGATTCCGACAAAGAAGAAGGGTTCAAAGATCATCTGCTGACAAATGCTGACGAAGGAGAATAATGAGTAATTCACTACAATTAGATCTTGTGAGGTTTCAAAGATCATTTGGTACTAATAATTTACTACAGTACGCAGAGAGAGAAAAGTCTTGATCATAGGTTAAGCTCGATATGTGTGTGTGTGTCTGTGTGTGTGCGATTCGATTTAGGAAACTTTGTTGTAAGTCCTGTGTGGACCTTGCCATTTTCACATTTTAACTAAGTTACTATGTTGATTATAGCAAATTTTACTAAATTGCGCTGATAATTGTCTGAGGATTAAGTATTGTTAAAAACCATGCAACCTAATCTTGTGATTTACCTTAATAGTGCTAATAAATTGTAAATTGCTGCTACCTCAAAGTAGTGTAGGATCCATAACCACACATTTTGCAACAAACTGGTGAAGTTGGCAGGATCCTAAATCACTCTTCTGCGACAGGTAACCATTTGCTCTGGCTCTGCTAGTACATAAAATAGGCCAAGGCCAGCGTTTTGCCTTCAGAGGGACGCGTGGTGGCAGAGCTCACATCTGTACACCAGAATGTCCTTCCCAGTTGGACATGTGGGCCTCATCCGTGCTGGTTCCCAGGGGTCCTGTGCCCATGAGGCCCCGCACATCGCACCCCAGGCCACGCTGGGGAGCCGCCAGCGGGGAGCTACGCTGGGCACTGCTTAATTAATTAGCGTGGATGTGTCCCGCGAGTGGGCTGAAGAGCAGAGCCATCGACCGGGTGTCACCGATGCGTGTCGCTGCCTGGCCCTGTCACAGTTGCCTGACAAATAGCCGATTCTTTGGGCTCGGTGCTCTGTTCCTGTTTGGGTAGGGAGACTGTTGATCTGTAAATATTTAATTGGCCAAACTTACTGCTGCTTCTCTGTCTTGGGCCACAACACGGTATTTGAAGTAGTGCAGTGCTACAGGGGCTCGACAGCTTACACGGTCTCAGATCCCCCTTAGCGTACGCTGAAAGCCTGAGCAGACAACGCTCGTGTGGCTGCTGCGTGGGCCATCTCCTTTGGTTGGCAGAGCTGGGAAAGAGGAAAGAGTGGGACCTTTTTTTTTTTTGGGTGAGGTTTTCACCTCTGCAAAACGACTTGTGTCGTAATGAAGCAAAGAGGCGCGTTTGATGTTAAAATCAGCTTTCTTCCCGTGGTGGCTCATCGGGAGCAGATGGAGCAGTCTCGGGGGGACCGGAGAGCCCGGGAGGAGAGCAGTGGACGGGCTGTTTGATGCCTCCTGGCTCGAGCTGTAGAGATGCTTTTCCGGGGCTGCCCCGGGAGCGGAGCGCTGGTGCTGGGTGGGAGGTTCTGCGGAATTTTTCTTAGTGGGCTTCGTGCATAAGTTTTAGCTGTTTTGTTTGTATTCTGACACCAGGACAAATTTAGGGGAATATTTGTTTTCTCTTCAGTGAAAATTAATACGTTTAGCAGTAATATCAAATATTGAGTACAAACAAGACAAGGGAAGATCCTTTACATGAGATTAAGCTGTTGGGCTAGATGGCAAAGATAAATACAGTGCAAAAGATATTTCTTATTAAACAGCTGGCCCACGTGATTTGTTTCCTGCATTAGTGATGATCCATGGCTCCTATTCGCATTAATAGGCAACCATAAAGTATTTTTGTCAGCTGAGTTTTACTTGGAGTTAAATAAAATATTATAGTTCATGACAGATTTAACAACAGGCATCAACTTTACAACATCCTGTTGCTCTTCTATAGCAGACTGAACATATGCTTTTTTAAAAACATCTCTAACATATTGCATAAGCAATCACATTGTTGTGATAACATGACTTTTTAGCTTGATTACACTACAAGATGAGCTTTTAAGCTTTATGAGGATGCCATAAAAGTCAGCAGTGAGATGAAACGCCGGAACAGAAAGCAAATACTGGTTTTGCTGAACTTTATTAGAGAATAAATGCATGTTGTTGAGCATGTCAGATGATCGATGCAGGGCCGAGCTGCCTGCTGGAACTGGGGAGGATGGTCTGGTGGCAGCTGGAGCTACTGGACACGTTTCCAGCACGGAGAGGGGCCGGCCAGCAGCCGTTCCGTGCCGGAGCGTAAGGACGAACAACGGGAACCGGGCAGGTCTGGTACCCACGCGAACACTCCTCCTTCCAGCAGAAGACATACCCCATTATTAGTTTTCCTGCACAATCATGTAAGCTCCTCTGAGAAAACGTTTTAGCTCCTCGTAGGTGCTGCCGCTGTGCCACTGCTGTCTGAGAAAAGCTGGTTTTGAGGACGAGCCGTGCAAAGCCCAGAGCAGCTTCCCCAGCCCCGAGAGCAGTCGCGGCAGGTAAAGGGTCTCCGGGTAAGCGCGGTGTTTGGCTTACCAAGTACCCTACTGTTGCTGAGTGAGGTGTTGGGATGAACCACTGATAACCAGGTAGATGCTCCATCTCCTGCAGTATTCACATCAAGCGTGGTTACACTTTTAGCAAGCGTGCTTTAGCTCAGCTTATCAAAGTGCTCCAGGAAAAAAGAAAAATTGCAGCCCCTGAATACTGTTGTAAAGGGAGTAGGAATAAATTATCCAATGTTCCCTTCTGGCTTTGGGTCTGTAAGGTAAACTAATATTCCTCGATTTTATGTTCTAACTACCTCCAGAGGGCTCAACTTGTTATTTTCTGAAGAGAAAGTCCAACAAAAGCGATAGCTCTGAGGTCTGAGGCTGAGCTGGTGCACAGCGGCTGCCTGGGATAACCTGCATAGGTGAAAGGCTGGTTCCAGGTGGGATTTTTAATGAGAGCGTTTCCATAATGCAGCACCTATAGCTGCACCGAGCACTTGGTACACAGGTAAAGCAAAGGTAAGTAACACACAAGCGGAGTGGCATTGTGATGCTCTGGTTTGTGTTTCACTGGGTTTTTTTAAATTTCAGAATCACATCCTACAGGCTGTTTTGATGGAAGCTCTGAACTGCATGTCACCTCTCTTCTAGGGGCAGTATTGATCTGACTTTTCACCTTTCAGAAACCTTTAAATAAGTCAAAATCACATTAATGTACCACCGCACAATGTTTAAACTCAGCATAAATCATGGTTAATATACTTCTTATTAATAAACATCCTACCCTTGCATTTTAAGTGGAGCATTAAACTTTGTTGAGTTCGGAAACAAACTGTTTAATTTCTGGACACAAGATATATTCTGATCTTTTTGAGGAAAAAACCCAACAGAGTGAAAGCTGTGCTTCATTTGTGAATGGAATTAATAAGATCAAAGCAAAATCTGGCATATTTAAGTAGCATTAATTCAAAGAATTATTGCCAACAGCCTCTGATCCCTCCATTTAGAATATTTTTCTCAAACTATTGAAGGACCATTAAGAATTTTATTTTTTGACATTCCCTCTTTTGACATTTCTCATCGGTATTGTATTATTCTGATTCCATGGTCCAGAGACATAGGATAATCAAACAGTAACAACAAACAGCGATGACTAAAGAAAAGAGGGTGAGTGTTTGGAAGACAAGGTAAAAAAAAAAAAAAAAAGAAAGAAAAGTGGATAAAAAGATTCTGTAAAGTAACAGAAGAACCTCGAGGAGGGTACGGAGGTGGGTGGAAGTACAGACGTTTATCGCCCTCATATGGGTAAATTAGAATCAAATCAGTAGAAGAGACTTTGTCTCCCCAGAGATAAATAAGACAATAAAAAAGTTGCAGCAATAATGACAAGTCAATAATGCTTCAGAGCATAGTAGTCAAATGATTTATTTACCTGGCAGTCAGCTGATCAATAGGAGATAATGGTATTTTGAGTGTTTGGGTGAGCAGGAAGAAGAACAGTGTAAACAACTTGTGTCTTTTTGGAGAAAAAGCCCTGAACAGAACATGTGTAAGTCACTTCAGTTTAAATTACAGTGTTTGAAAGAATTAAAAAGGCAGGCTGGAGCCGGGCTGTTAATGAAGAGACCAGGCTCTCAACCAAGCTTTGAAATTCAAAGAGACAAACTGCGAAACTCAGAAAGTTCATTAGCAAAGTTACATGGTTGGAAGAACTCAGGTAGTTGAATATGGATAGAACCCCAATTTTTTTGAGTGCACAGTGCCAAAACTATGAAAAATTTGGTCTCAGGGTAACAAATGCAAATCCATCTCAGAAACGGATTAAGGATAAGTCTTCAATGAACGAAGGAAAGAACTGACCGCCAAATCCAGCAGCAACAAGGTCAGGGAACGTAGAGAGAAATGACAAGTGCTTCAAGACAGGCTCAGCTGTGTCTCATAAGGGATATTAAACACTAAGTGTTCATATAAATAAAAAAGTTCATAGAAGTAAAAAGAAATAAAAGAAGAAGTGGAGAGGATGGACAGAATTTAAAGGTTATTTGCACACTGGCTAAACCGAAGTACATATATCATCTCTATTTTCAATAAGGATGGTTTATGTTAAACACTGGGACTAAGGGAATAAAACAGTTGCCACTGTACCAGATGGGATATTATTGCTTAAGTAGGAGAGGATGGATAATAATGAAAAGCCATAATATGACCAAGGAGATGAATAAATGCCTAGAGGAGAGATGAAAAACAATAGCGTTAGTGGAAGTCATCGGCTGGAAGGAGTTACCGGTGGATTTTCTGAAAGACAAGAGTGAGAACCAATTTTATTTAACATTTGCTTTAACAGTGCTGGTACAACAATCGGAAATATGCCAAAAGAATGTGTTGATAATGATGGGGCTGGGAAGTATCCTTCTAGTAGAGGAAGAGTTGGATGATTTTCAGCACTGGGATAGCAGAAATGGGGTAAAATGCTAGTGGTTTAAGAAGTAATAAGTACTAAGAAACATGGCTTTAAACTAGACACTTTTAACACATGGATTTAAACTAGAGACGTCTTTAACTAGACAGTTACCTGCTCCTTTTCTTGAGATTTTCCTCCTGCTTTGTACTGGGAAAATGTCAGCTCTCCTAAAAGGCTTGATGATTTCCTTATACAGTGTATTTATCTTTATTCTCCTTCTTTCCTCAGGCACTTGACTAGCAGTTTTCCAAGCTAGGTAATATTTTATTCTTCTTATTTTTTTAGTCCTCTGTGTTTCTTGTTCTCACTGGAAACTAAAGCTTTCTCTCTTAAGCTCCAGCAGTCTTTTGTCAGTATTGGCCAGTCCCCTTCCCTTGTCTGTCCCGAAGACCCCATGGGCATCGTGAGCATCCCCATGCCTCCCCTGCTGTCACACCTCTGAGCAAAGCAGAGAGGAAAGAACTTATTTTGCAGTCTCTAATGCAGGCACTTCTTTTTATTGTCAGACACCAATATTTACCTCCACACATATTTCTGATATGTTAAAATACAAGAATTAAGTGAAGAGAAAACTGTCGAGTCGCAGCTGTAGGTACCCTCCTGTGAAGCAGCTCATTAAGCATTCTTGGTGTTTGTTTAAGCAGATTTTTCCCAGCTATCATGTGCCTCTACTTGCAGGGTAATTGCAAAGCATTACACTCGCTCTGTTTCTTGGTAATCTTTCCACTTATGTGAATTAACAGGGAAATCTATTAATAGCAATGCTAACTTAAACACTTTCTATCCATGGGTTTCCAAGCCTCTCTGAAAAGTTATGTCAATATTAGCATCTCTCTCCCTTTTTTTGCAGAGGGGGAAAGGACAGTACAGAGGTGTCAGTAATGCATGGGGGCTCTCCTGCGGTGTTGGTGACAGGGCTGGCAGCAGCAGCCAGGTCTGCTGCTCCTGTCAGCACGGAGCCTCTAATAAAATAAGTCCTCCACTGTCCCTGCCCCTCTTTGCAGTGCAGCACCAATGGCCGCAACATCGGACCTGAGCACGGGCTGCGTTTTGCATTTTGGAGAGGGGGAAACTGGTATCATCGCTGCTGAATTTAGAGGCTGGAACATGACCACTGAGAAACTCTGGGAAAAGAAAATGTACTGGAGGAGAAAACTCCCTTGTCCTGGGAGGGTCCTTGGAGAGCTCACAGGCCTCCAGCAAAGAGAGGAGGTTGTTTGCAGGCGGGTGGGATGAGGTTAGTTATTATTCTGTCCAACGCTTGTCCCACCTGGGTGGTGGGGATTTTGGAGTGTCAGCCCATGAAGCCTGTGCAGCCCAGAGCTGAGTGCAACAACTGAGGAGATGCAGAAGATTCTTTTCCCACCTCTGTCATTGTCCAGTTGGGCTCTCCAAACCCTTAAAAAAAAACCCATTACCATGTCTTGTATCTCCAGATGATAGGCTGGGCTTAACCAGTCTGCTCTGAAGCAGCTGGTTCCCACTTGTAAGAGGTACAGGTCTCCTGCTGTAAAAATTACACTGGTTGTTTTCCGGCAAGCTGAGTGGTGTGGAGCAAGCCGAGTTAAAACCAGTCCATATTCTCAGCTGCTTAATACCTGCGCAGCCATTAATTAGCTGTGTGAAAACCTTGGAGGACCCACTCCTGGAAGAAATCCCGGCGCACTCCAGGCATAGCATCGCCTGATGCCCACGCTCCCGTCCCCGCGCTCCTCGGGAGTCCCGTGGAAGGGGGGTCTGTGGCTCACACGTATCAGCCTCAATTCCCCAGGGGTTTTCGCATTGCTTTGAAAATCTGCAGCGCTTGCTGTGCTCCTCTTACCTCCCCTCTAAAAATCTTCACCAGGTTGGGTTTTGTAGGGAGGGGTTGCCCCCTCAGCAGCTCACAGGTTATGGCGCAGCTGAGCTTGCTCTTGTTATAATTCGTCTATAACACTCTCCACCTCTTGTGAGAGCCAGGGAAGGGAGAGGCTGCGGGGAGATGAGACCGTTGTCCTTTGCGTGGCTGAACGTGGCAGACACTGGAGAGTGCTGCTGCTCCCTTTATGCCGTGGTTTGAACCCGGCCAGCAGCCCAACACCCCGCAGCTGCTCGCCCACCCTGCCCTGCCTGGAAAGGGGGGAAGTGGAGGGGTACAGGGAGACGCGCAGGTTGAGATAAAAACAGTTTAATAATGGTAATAAAATAAAACAATCACACTAATAGAAAGTATAAACGGACGATGCACAATGCAATTGCTCACCACCCGCTGACCGATACCCAGCCCATTCCCAACCAGCAATCCTGAAACATTAAGATCCCAAAACTGCAATCCTGGAAGGGAGAGAGAACCCCTCCTTCCCAGCCACCCCTCCCCTACACACCGAGCACGACGTTACATGCTAGGCAATATTTCACTGCCCAGTTTGGGGCCGGTGCTCTGGCCGTGCTCCCTCCCAGCTCCTTGTGCACCCGTGCACGGGCAGGGCACGGGGAGGTGGAGGGGCCTGGGAACCTCAGCAACAACAAACCAGTGGGGTGTTATCAGCGTTCTTCTCATCCCAAATCCACACGGAATCCAAAACACAGCGCTGTGCTAGCTACTAGGAAGGAAAATTAACTCGATCCCAGCCAAAACCAGGACACTATAATAGACTTAGAGTAGCACCAGGGTTTCTTTTGAGGGGGTGAGAGTTCCCGTGTTTGGGGGAAGTGGTGTTGGACACCTTGGCTGTGTCTGTATGGCCCTCGGTCGGGGGCAGGGGGGGGTTAGTTAATGGGTGCTGTGCTCCCCGCCTGGCTTTGTGCACCCCTCCTGCCCCTCCGGGCTCGCTGGCTCGGTAGCGAGTGGCCGAGAGCGGCCGAGGGCAGGCTGGCCGCGGGATGTGGGAAGGGCTCGGGCACTGCGGATGCCCAAACCGGGGACCCGAGGTCTCCCAGAGCCAGCAGTGCTGGGGAAGAAAAATTTCCCTTTTGTCTTAGTGGCTCTTCACGTGTGGGGGATGTCCCAGACGCGCATCAGCTTGTATTTAAAGACCAGTGCTTCCTGCTTCTTCCACCCAAGAAAACTTCATTTTCAAGTTATGAGCTACCCGGAGACCAGGCAGCTCCTATTTTTCTGGGAACTGGGATTGATCTCAGAGTGTAACGCCCAGAATTCATATTTTCAAGGAAAATTAGGGATACTCTTGTCTCTGGCCCTGGGTCTCGTAGCAGTGCAGTTACTGCTGCTCTCTGTGCAGGCACAACAGCCCAACACTGCTCTCCTGACCTCAGCAGCATCAAAGCCAGCTGGAAAATTTCAAGATTATTAGCACCACAAGTGAAAGCTCTGATTAAAGAAATATGATCTCCAAGCAAGGTGGTGTCAGGAGCAACCACTGTTTCTGAAACAATAACAAATGCAAAACAGAGTCCCCAAAGAAAAATCCTGAAACAATAATACTGCCTGCTACACATATTTCATGGGAATTTGAAAGTAGGTCTGGGTTTTGTTGATATGACAATATCAATCAATCTAATTAGATCTTTTTGCATAATCACAGAAAATTTGCATAAAAAGTATAGCCAACCCAGGAGACAGCTGAGAAAAACAAGGGTTGAGTGAAAACTAGAAACTTTTGAATTATAGCTATTTTTTTTAAGATTGTGTCAGTTATGATGGGAAAAAACTTGTACAAGTTACAAAACCTGAGTGCCTGGAGTCTAGATCCGAAAGAATGAAGAACATACAGTACCTTTTAAGAATGAAAATAGGAAGACAAATCCTAAAAACTTAAAAAACTTCTCTGTGCTCCCGTGCAAGGAACAGGCTGAACATTTTCTGTCAGCATATTTGAATACTGAAAAACGTTAATTTAATTAAGATTTGTAGCACAACGTTTCAAATTCATTAAAGAAAATGAGGGAGAAGGATTCTTGCATGGCAGCCTGATACGGGTTTTGCTTGACCTTTTGTATTTTATGCATGTCGAACTGCTTGACTCGGCCAGGGAGCTGTTTGGCCCGGGCAGGGAGATGCTCAGAGCACCAGGCAGGCACAGTTTTGCCCTTCGTGGGAAAAGATGTTTTCCACGAGCAGGGAGAGAAGCACGTCCCCTTTGCTCCCAATCCATCTGGTGGTCATTCCTCCCGATCCCTGCAGCCCTGGACCACTTCACAGGCCTGAATGCCGCGGGAATATACTGACAAAACAAGCACCAGAGGACTTGGCATCAGTTCCATCCGGTGCCCCTCTTGGTGCGTGACTCAGACACTGGGGGTCTGCTGGGGCAGACATGGTCCGTGTGTGTAACGCCGAGGCTCGGCGTAGCGGTGAGCTGCACCTCAGCAGCCTGTTCCCTGGAAAACATCGCTGTCAGCAGCTTTGGCCCGTGGCCATGCGTCCCACGGATGTCCCCAGCCGTCTGTCAACTCTCCGCAGGCTCTGCCACAGCCCGTGGGGCAGGATGAGGACAGAGCTTTCAGCCAGGGTCAGGGCGAGAGGGTGGCTTGCTGTCTTCTCGCCTCCTCTTCCGCCCAGACCCAGCTCATTAACAGCCTCATCAACCCGGCACAGGCGGCACCGTCGGGCTTTACCCCCGTCCCGTCTCTGGGAGAGCCTCAGCGTACTGGGCATGTTCAGTGAAAAGGCTTCTTCTGTCATTACATCCACGTTAAAAGGGCTGCGAGAAGCTTAATCCTTAGAAACGAATCGGAGTTGGCTGATGGTAGTGAAATTTTTGCAGATCAGCTTTCTAGCATAAAACGAACTTTCTGAAGTAGTGGCTTTTATTAAGAGAAAATTTTAATTTGTCTTCCTTAATAGTATGTGTATTTGGTAAGTGACCTAGATTTTGATCAATGAAGTGAATAATACATTTTTCTCCTAGCTGGCAGGTACTGAGTTATTTTTGTTTTCCTCTTTAATCTTGAAAATGGGTTAGCCTTTAGGTGGATATATAGATTGAAAACTACCAAGCTGACAATACAATGGGGTTATAGTTTAAGGAACTAAAGCATTTGCATGCATGCACTTTTTCGTCTGCTCAAGGCAGATAAATCATGACAAGAGAATCAGAGAAAGTGGCTAGGCTGCATATGCTTCAAAATATATCCGGGCATTTCCAGAGACGGATTCTGGCACGTATGCAGGCTACAGGCAGGCGCTATGAAATGCATCTGAGTAACTACAGGCAGCTGGGGGCTGGCTCCCATTCCCATGGTGAACACCCAAAATGTTCATAACCCGTAAAAAGTCTGCTCTGAGCTCCTACAGGTTTTAGAGGGTAAACAGCAGAGGAGCTGGGCTGGCTGAATGCAGGGGAGTATTTTTCTCAGGTCCTTGAGGCAGCGCTGCTCAGCACTCCTGGGCACTGGGAAGCTCGCTCAGATGCCCTGAGCAGTTTTCTGATCCTGCCCGCGAGCCTAGACGATGCTGTGATGGGCCCTGGCTCTGACACGAGGATGCTGCGCTTGCTTCCTCTTTTATAAATAATCCAACACACTTGCCGTCACGGTTAGCAAGTAGCAGCGCTATTACAAAGACGCCCGAGGACTTTGTTATGTATTTCTAGATGTGGAGGTTTTGCCTCTCCGAGGTTACAGCCCATGAGGCGCGTGGCTCGGGGGAGATGGATGGCGACATTAACCGCGCCGGTCTGAGCTACAACAGCTGTGCGTGCAGTTCCCAACCAACCAATAAGAGTAATTATGTTTGCCACCAACCCAAATAGCGGTGAGCAAACGAGTTAGCCCAGCGAGACTGGAAATGCCAAGCAGCAGGTCACAGTCAATCTGATGCCGGGGTTATGGGGGAACAGCAGGCATCACCCCTCTGGGGACGGCGTGGCAGCAGCCGTAAATCTACAGGGGTGGATGCAGAGAGTTTTGGGATGCGGCTGCCACTGAGTCACAGTTGTCCCTCGAACTGTCCTTTCTCGTGCTGCCTCCTTATGACCAGCAATTTGTCACCATCTCGTCACGTCCAGCCCCGGCATGGACCTCTGGGCTCGGACATGCAACTGCCATCTCCTCGCCAGGCTCTGCCCTGCTCCAGCAACCCCCCCCTCCCCAGCCATCTCAGAAGGCTTAAAAAAGCAACTAAACAGGCAGCAGAAGTCTGGTGTTGATGCAGCAGCAAGTGTCTGTAGTACTGGCTCTGAAATGCTCCTTCCCAGCATTGCTGAGAAGTTCTTAATTTCTGACTTTTACTAACTGTAAGGTGACTGGATCTTGCACGTTTATTATTCACTGCTGAAAATAAAGGGTTCTGGGAAAGGTTGTGATAGCAGCTCAATGCCAAAGTCAAGAGAAATGCTCTTTTTGTAAACTAACTCAGGAGAATAAAACAGCTGCTGAATTCTGTTTTAATTTTCATGAAACAGCGAAGCACGTGATGGTTTGTTCTCGTAGCTGAGCTGTTCCGGCCCCCACGCTACAGCTGTGCCAGAGCTGGGGCTGCTCTTTACAACAAAGACACTGTGGTGTCCCCCAAGAACAGCTGCTGTCAACGCCTCTGCCTCCTCCAGCCCACGGCCGATGGTAGCGGTGCCCTTGGGGCTCAAGGGACAGAGGGACAGCCCGGCCGGGACCCCCCACCCCGGCACACTGCTGTGCCAGGACTGGCCCCTGCGTGGTTTTTGGGTGTTAACCCTCAGGAGGGACCTGTCCCCGGGGGGCTTCAGGGATGCGCCCTGAGGTGACCCGCCATGTGCACCCCGTTGCTGCTCCCCCCAGGGGGGCAAGGAGCATCTGACAGAGTTGAAGGTTTTGCAGCTGGGAAGACCCCAAAAAGGCGAGCGGGGAAGAAGCGGCGTTTGCTCCCCAACACCCCACGTCGGTGTTCCGCTGGCCTCAGTGCATGAGGCATGCGGCTGGCAGCAGCACTGCTGACCCCAAGCCTCCCAGCAAGGGACACCACAACGTGTGTGGCCCTTTTAGGTCCTAATTGTCCTGGCCGAACCCACCTGGGGCCCCACCACCCTCACCAGCTCCACCTGGAGCCTCACCACCCTGCAGCCCCACCTGCCCCGGCCATGAGCTGAGCTCTATTTAAGCTCCAGCCTCAGTCCTAGCCCTGGTTGGAGATTTGTTGTTGGTTTGCCTGTCCTTAATCTCCTGACTGAGCCCAGAGCCATGTTCCAGGTCACTCTGTCTGCTGTCCTGGATTCTGGAGCTGGCTGATCCCCTCACCCTGGCCGAGGGTGACCAGGAGCTCAGGGATGCCTCTCACTACCCACAGCCTGCCCTGGCTGGGACGCTGCTGGATGCACCAGGTTGGTGAGGGTTCTGCTTGTGCTGTGGTCACACCTTTTCTCGTGCTGGGGTCCCAGTTGCACCCTGCTGGAAGCCCTTGCTCAATATGGGGCTGAGCAAGCTGGCTCTTGCCCTGCTCTCTGTCTGAGGTGTGTTGCACTAGCAGGCTCTTGGGTTTTTTGTTTTGTGTGTACTACTAAAAGATGGTGGTGAAAAGTGCTCTTGGTCTTTTTGGGAAATTCTTGGCAGCTCTTGTGATCCCTTTGCTCCGAGAGCCTATTTGCAACTCAGCATCCTTTTGTGTAGTCTAATTAAATTTCTGTGATAGAATGTGCCTTTCTGTGGTGCCGTGAGTAACCTGATGGAAGGTATTCCAGTCCCTGGCGTGACAGGTCTGATGGTCCCGGTGCACCCTCAGCATTGCTGCTGACACTCACAGGAGCGCTGGTGGTGAGAAAAGGCATTTTGTTGAAAGATGAAGGAATGAGCCTTGTATCAGGCTTCCAGGGTGTCGTGGCGATTTGCAAGTGTGCAGTGTCCAGCTGGCTTTCTATGCCGGGAGGATTTTCATCATGACAATTTGAAACTAAGAAAAACCCCAAACACATCCAAACCTACCTTCCAGGTGTCAAGAGGTTCAAATCTGCAGATCTTCCAGGACTTAAGTGCTTTTATTTGGCTGCTCAAATACTGGAGATCTTGCTTTGAGCTTGTCTAAACCACCGGCCTTGGATACAGATGTGTAATGGTCTCTTTGGCCGTAACTTCTAATGTTCATGGGTGATTGCTCGGCCTTACGCTGGCTGCTGCTCTTTCCTGGTTGAACATCTCATGGCGTGAGTTGTGCTTTTCCTAAAACCCCTAGTCCTGCAGCTCCTCTCTGGAAGCAGACGGGTGGGCTCAGGGAACCCTGTGCTGGGCGAGGTCTCGGGTACCTTTGGTGCTGCAGTGCCAGTGAGCTTGATGGAGCACTCCGCCTGTGCTGGTCTGTGAGCTTCTATCTGGGGTTTCAGTCAACTCGCTGGCAGCGGGTTTAACTCTTTCATCCAGCTGGTTTTGTTGCAACAATTTCACTATAACTTGTATTTCCCAGTGTCCGGCTTTCTGCAGTACTTTAATGTGAGTAAAATGCCGTCATCAGCCCCCGCACTGGTGGTCCCCAGGGCTTCAGGAAGCCGAGCAGTGCCCATCCTGCCGAGGCAATGCCACGCTGCTCCGTGGGAGGCTCCTGTGCCCCCACGAGCTGCCTTTCCCACGCTGTGCTCACTGGGGCATCGCCCCAGCTTGTGGGATGGGCGGTTTTGCTTTCCTTGCTCTGTTCTTCACCCCCTGTTTTTTAAGTAGAAGCAGGACAGAATGCAGCTTTTTCTGACTCTGCCAGTGGGGGTTTCTAGCAGGCTGATGGTCAAGGCAGTTTTTCTTACTACCTGTGTTTCAATGCAAATTAGAGCGGCTGGCCCGGAAGGGATGAGGGATTCCTTGTGAGGGAGCAGCCTTTAAAGAAGACTTTTGTTATCAAGAGATGGGCTGGTAACTAGTTCCTCCAAGATTTCACTTGTTTCCAGGCCCTAGGGGGAGGGAAGACAATGAGAGAAAGTACAACAAGAACACAAACAGCAAGTAACATTGATAGCTACAGGGTGGGTTTTTTTTTAAATTTTGAGACTTAGAAAATACCTGGGGAAAAAAAAAAGCCATTGTGCATGGGGGGTGAACAGTTATTCTCTCCTGAGCATACAGCTGGCATTTTAATCAGAGCTTTCTTTATGTAATTTCCTTGGCACAATGTTCTCCTGCCTCTCCTCAGAGGTGGTGCTTACAGGCAGACAAGGGAGGGTGGCCAATGCAGTTCTACCACTGAAAAATCAGAATATGACCCTGGGATTAAAAATCTGCATCAAACACCGGTGGTCCTGTGGGGACAAGTGTCTCTTCCCAGAAATGAGGATGAGCAAACAGACATTGCAGAACACGGCAAATCCAGAAATGTTAGACTTTGGCAGTCCATCACCTGGTACTTGGGGAAATGAGCTGATTTTTAGGACTACACATAAAGCTCATACAAAACTATTAATAATTAACTACACTATATTAAATTTTTTTAAAAGTTTCAGCATTTTTCTACTCATCGCACTGTGGAAATATTTGGCTGGGAGAGAAAGTACTTTTGGTGTAACTAGGAAGGTGTGCTGGAGGTAGCATGGGCGTGTTCACTTTAGCCCAGCAGCTCCCTGGCTTTTCAAAGCTTTTTAGCCCGGTGCCCTTGCACAGAGTGTACAGGTTCCTGTTGCAGAGATCCAGACCCTGCTCCTGGCAGTGATGCTGTAAAACCCCAGAGAAGTTGGATGGTGCAGCCGATCATCTCGCACTCTGGCCATTGCTACTACTACTGGCTCTTCCCAGGAGACCAAATACTCAAGCCAATATTTGACCAGAGATGTTCCTACAGGGTTGTGGTGAGAAGCTCTCGATGCGGCAGCACCTCGGGGAGACAGGAGCAGCCAACAGCTCATGGTCAACCTGGGCTGAGGTTTGGTGAGAGGGAGGGGGCTGCTGCTGTTCCAGTAGGCTTGGAAGATAAATCAGAGCCCATCATCCATGAGCATATTGCGCCTTGATCCAACAGCTTTTCTTAGAATTCGAAGACCAGAAATGATGTGTTCAATGCCTTCTAAAGTGCTTTTCAAGCAGGACTTATGGTAACTTTTCTCTGCCCTGCCATGGGAGCATTGCATCCAGCTGTTCGTTAAGATGTTGAGCTGTTCAGGATGAAAGCCTTTTCCAGTCCTGTGACCCCCGAGATAACTGTGGAGTAAGATTTTGTGAAGAGGAAGAGGCTTTGGGACTTGCAACTGGAGAGCTCGTCCAGCACTGACCCCTCCCTGGTGCAGAGCTCCTTCCTCCCCTGCCAAAGGGGGAGAGCAACAGGGAAAAATGATGCAAAATCTTTGTTGTGACTGGCTGCCTGCAGTGTGCCTGCCACTCTGCTGCCAGAGGAAGGACAGACCAGCTCACAAAAATAACTGCTGGTGTGGCTCATAATGACACTGCTCATAAATTATTCGGCTTCACCTGTCTCTGATGTGTGACATCCTTATGGCTGGAGTAGTGGCATGTCCTCTGCCCCGGGGTGTCCGTGGGGAATGTGGCCGTGGCTGAGCAGCACCCATGGGAGGGCTCGAACGTGGCTGTGCCGTGCAGGCAGGGACCCAGACCCACACACGGCATCCCTGGGTCGTTCATATGAACCTTCTGTCATCTCCAAAGTGGAGATGAGAATTTGAGCTGTGCAGCTGAGCTCAAGGATAAATTCTTCATTATTTAAGCAAAACAGTCTGATGATCAGGCTTGGAATTCTCATCCTGTGGTGGGAAGAGAAAAATAGGAGAAGTGGTATTTTATACTCTTCTGGAGTGAGAAGCCTGGGACTTGTTGATGTGCCCCAGGAAGGCAGTGCTGTCTGAAGGTGTTGGGTCTTACCCAAAATTAGAAAGCAGGAAACTGAAATACTCCGCCTTTAATCAGAAAACTGTAAATGTAATGTATCTTATGAAGATAAAGCACAGATATCAGGAAGACAGATACTAGAAAATATTTAAGACTCTATCTGTATTAGCTGACCACCTTCTCCCTTGTAGGTATGCCAGTCCTACTTTTTTTGGTCCAAAATTTTGGGCCTCTGAGCCTGAGGACCTTCCTCTCCTCCTCAAGCAGTGTCAGACCAAGCACTCCTGGTGCCAGGATTTCTATTCTTACTGCTTCTGACCCAAATGTGATCCAAAAGTGTGGGAAGGATTTAAGGGGGGGAAAAGGTAGGGTCTTTTTAGTTTCATAGAGCTTGAAGACCCCCATAGAGAACCTTCACTTTGCAAGATGGGGGCTTGTATCTGGAAATACTTTCTTCAGCCTCATTTTTAGGCATAGAAAACTTGTGGCCTTGAAGCTTGTTAAATAACACAATTCTAGAAATTTTGTCCAAAGAGATATTAGTTGTAATGGAAATTAACAAATAAATTGCCAGTTGTATGCATTTTGGTTTTTATTACTACTAAAGACTAGATGGAATAACTTGTATCATGACATTACCTGTACGCTGCATGGTCATTGCTAACCTCAAGTCTACATAGATAATCACTGTTATAAAAGTCCAAGTGCACTTTACAGCCTCAATATTACATTCATCTAACAGGAACATTTCAAATTTCACTGTATTAAGAGTGTTTGGTTTTAAGTATTACTTTCCTTAATGGCAAATATTTTATAACTCTGATCCTGGATGAAGCTGCACATGTGAGGACGTGCTAGTGGGTGAATTTCCCCAGAAGACCTTTAGGGTATTCTTCCTCTTTTCTAAAGTGACGTTTCAGGGAACCAAGATTTTATTTTAGACAGCAAGGATAAGAGTGACCCTACAGCAGATGGCACAGGAACATGCTGCCTGGTATTGGAGCTTTAAAAAGAGTTAAAGATCTATAGTGCATCCAAAGTGCTGCAACACAAAACGTTTATAATTAAACCTTGGATTTGAGCTTGTTGTGTTGTCTCTGAACTCTTTTTCTAGACTTCAACACTTTTTGTTCTGTAGAATTTGAAATTGAGAACTGTAATAATTTGCCATGAAAGAGAACAAAACAGCCACAGAGTTTTCAGGTGGGTTGGAGAAAAAGTCCTTGACATTAAAGGTCCTTGCTGTTGGTGTTGCATGGCGGTGTTGATCAAGGACATAAATCTGTGTTTCTCGTACCCAGAGAGTGACCTGATTCCCTACCTGCTGGGTTTCTGGTTTATGGGTGGAGAAGGAAGGAGATGGTATGTCTGTCTTGGTCCTCCCCACCTCTTTGCCCCGAAGTGCAGTGCTGTGTGCGACTGGGACCTAATGGTCAGTGTGCTGAATGCTGGGGATGTGAGCAAGGTCACAGGTCCTGGCCCTGCAGGCGTCCATCCCTGGTGGTGTTTGGTCAGTGCCCCCTAATAGCACTAAATAGCAAAAGCTGGCCTGGACCTTCCCCTTGGTGCCTGGGGCAGGGACAGTGAGCGGGTAGTCCTGACCTGAGATCACTTAATTGTGAGTTGGAGTTATGAAGGTGGTCAGGTAAAGATGATCCACCTTTTGGAAGATGGTTGTTTGGGTTTGGTTTGTTGTTTGTTTTTTTTTTTTTTTTTTTTTTTTTCCCATTTTATTTTCAGTATGCCATACATAGGGTTTGGAAGGCAGCAAGGTCTCGCCGCAGTCCAGCAGCAGGCTGGCCACCCCTGAGCAATGATGTGTCACGCTTCCTCTTATTAGCTTGTATTTGACATATTCTTCACTAAAATGCTCTTGGCTCTTTAGTGAAAAATAGGCTAAGACAATCTGCAGTTCAGAGGTGCAATGGCACCTCGTGTAATTATACATGAGCAAGCTTTAAACTAGCCAGAGAGCATGGCTGTGGGTACAGCAGCCGTGCTGCCGTGGGGTTCGGCAGCTGGGCACGTGCCCGGGGTCCCCGCTTCCCTTCAGCACCTCAGTGATATGAAAAATTCCCTGTCTTCTTCAAAGGCAACACCACTTCTACAGAGAGTCGCTGTAGTCACTAACCTATTTGAGCTCAGATATTTGCTTTCTTTTATTTTTTAATTAAAAAGCTAAGCTGAGAGGATTACATGACTTCAAAAAAAACCCAAACTATTGAGCTAGAGTATTAAGTCATACTATTAAAAAAATCACTTGGAGCAGCAAAGTCATGTGGGGAAAGGAGAAAGGACAGTGGTGTATAGAAAATATATTTACATATCTTTGAAAAAAAATTAAAAACGCCCAAGTTCTCATCACTCCATCTTAATTATTTTTAAGTACATACATTTTTAATTCAGCTGTTTACATACCTCTTTTTCTTTTGGCAGATTTAATAATGTGCTATGAAAATACACTGATTACTACACCCTCCTGCATCCTGAGCTGTGTTGGTTAAAAGCAGCAGCCGGCGCCAGTGCTGCCGTGGTGGAAGGGTGCAGGGCCCATCGCTCCGTCCTCAGGCTGCATTTATGGCACGAGGTTATTCTGCCTTTGCTGCTTCCCTGGCAGATGGATGCCTCTTAAAATAACCAACATAAGGACAAGGCTGTGCCCTAAATGCAGAACCTTATGGCCTTTTCATAAACACCAAAAGGATGACCTCCTGGTGGAGATCCACCCCAGCCAGGGTCTCCTGCTCCCACCAGGTTCTTTGCATAGGGGGAGGTGAAAATACCGTTACCATTTCCCTGCTACCCTCAGCCAGTGCAATGTATGCTCTTGTGCAAGGGATGTTTAAGTTAAAGAAATGCTGCGTGGGTTAGAAAACAGGGAGGCTGCAAATAAAGCAGTGAGAGATACAAGAGTGACTGATGAGGAGCCACACAGTCTCGCAATGGCCAAATTCTCAAAGGAAAGGGTTTAAGATGAAAGACAAAAAGCAAAAATTGCATCAGTAAATTCTCATATCAGGCCAAAATGCACGCAGGTTCAGTGACCACAAAGCCAGAGAAAAGGAAGAAAATGCACCTCGCAGTCAGCAGTGTGCAGAGCTGTGAGCTGCAGCGTGGGAGAGGACACCGAGCACCAAGCCCCGGCTCGTGGCCTCTTACAGACCCACCGGTGTCCTCCTGGGCTGAGGGACCTCAGCAGCCCTGCGTCCCACGGGAGAAACCTCCGGCGGGGTGCCCACGCATGGAGGTCCCCGGCAGGCAGGCTGACACGGGCTCCTGCTTCCCACCACACTCTCCAGTCACGGGAACTTCATAGCGCTGAGCTGCTGAGCAGCAGAGCAGGAATTTGCCCAAGAACACTTGACGCAAGGCGTCTGGCCTGAAGCCCTGCTGCAGCGCTCCTGCGCTCTGTTGCCTGCCGAAAGGCAGAAATTCGGGTCGCCGGTGCCAAAGAGAAGGGTTTTGTCAAAAAGTGGGTGTAACGCTTCTGGTGAAATGGAGATATCTGTTTTCCACCAAGCAGCTATGGTGCGTTTTGCCCGGTGGCAGCTGTGGTTGTCACCGTGCTGTCCCCACAGCACTTCTCTCTAGGCTAAGGGCCGCTCTGGGGCATCTCCACCCCAGTTAATGACCATGAACACTGGCTGCTGAGCACGAGGAGGGAGGGACCTGCAGTTATTTGGGTCTAGCAGTCATTTTCTTTCACTGTTGAAGCCACCCAGGTGGTTTCTAGTCATAAAATTTCTTTTCCTGCTCCTCTTTCTTCCTGTAATCTCACCCTTTGCATGCACCTGCTGTGGAAAAACCCATCGTCTCCAGCTGGCAGGGTCAGGGCAGAAGCTGAGAAGAACTGACAGCAGCAGTGTTGGATGATGGTGGCTAATGTGACTTTGGTAGGTTCTGCCCGAGTTGGCCAGAAGCATGGGGGGGGGGGGTGTCACACAGGGCCTGGCTGACCCGTGGACATGCAGGACGTGAAAGTTTGCCTGCTGTGGAACTGGGAAAACGTGTTCGTGTCGATGTGGAGGTGGGTGCTGAGAGCATCGTGGTGCAAAGTGAGGAACACAGGGGGAGTACCTGCTCTGCTCTGCTTTGAGAGCGCACAGGGCTGCAGTGTCTGGGGGTAGAGAACGGGTGGGAAAACACCTGATTTCCACCAGTCCTTAGGAGAGGTCATGGTCAGCAGTGGACAGAGAGATGCTGCACCATACGCCTCCTCCAATACAGTCTCATGCCTTTGCTCTTGATGTGTTTCTGGTTTTAATTATGTCAGTCCTGAAGGTAATGTGGCTGAGACAAGGGCATGGAAGAAACATAAGACAGGTTGTAGATGTTCAGACTGGGGAGGTTAACCCTTCCTTCAATTCTCTACTTATTCATCCTGTTTATTTTTGATCAGTTATGAGTCCTCTGTTCTCTCTGGTCAAGGATCTCCCTTCAGATTGATGTTTTTGTTGAAACCCAGACTTGGTGTTCTCTTTCCTGGTGCTCCTTCTTTTAAGAAGCAAGACTCCATTTTCCATTCTGCAATATAGATATTTTACTGAATCAGAAGTTGTCAGAGCCAGGAATAGCCAACGTGTGTGTATATCACATAACTTGATTTATCCTTATGTGAGACTCCCATAGGAGAAATTTTACAATGTAGGAAAATGGAGAATAAAATACATTGGGGGATCAGCAGAGTTAAACCTAAACAAGTTGCAGTACTGGTATGTAGGTAAAACATTAAGTTCAGCATCAAGTTTTGTTGTCTGGGTTTGTACAGTTGTGTCCCCATATGTTCTTTGGAGATATACACACACACACATCTATTGTGTCAAGGCATTTTCAAGATAAACTAGCATAAAGTGACAAACTGTGGCTTCAGGCAAATATGGAACCGGGAAAATATCTATAAGGCCTAAGCAGTGCAAATAACATTAATATAATCAGATTTAACAAACTTTTTGTGTACCAAAACAAATCCATTATCTTTCTAATAAGTTTTAAGCCCCAGCTCTTGTCTATATGGATTCATATGAGGGTTCACAGCATGGCAGTGGCATTCAGTCAGAAATTTCTGGTGGTAGAAGACATGTTTCACCTGGCTTATTCCCATGTGGAGTTTGGCTGACTCGCATCCCAGTGAGATTCCCAGGCTTGACTGGAGAATGCTGAGGGATGGGGATGATGCAGGAACCTGGAGCAGCGCTGGGTGCTGGCCTCTCCTCCCCATCCCAGTCTGCTGGGCTGGGACCAGCCCACGGGCGTCCAGCCAGGCGTGTGGGAACAGCAGCAACGCTTTGCTCCAGGGGTTAATAGTCCTCACCAGGGAAAACTATATCCCAGTTCCCTCTTGAATTGTCCCATTTCTGCCTTCGGAGTGAAGGACAGTGAAGCAAGCCCCAGGGCTTTCTCTTCCATGCGCTCCACCTTTTGACGTTTATGGCACTTTTCTCCAGCAAACTCTTCTCCAAGCTATTTTTTGTACCTTCTGTGCCCTTATCCCTTTAAAATGAGAGCAGTGAAGGGATAAATGTTATGTGTAGTGCCCCGTGGAGAATAAAATTGCCTTTTTCATGTTTGTTGCTTTTTCCATCTTGTTGTGTCTGTTTTGACAGCCCTGTTGAGCTATGTTGTCTTAATTTTGGGAAAGATCTTGGCCCAGAAAATGAAAGGTCTTCACAGTAGAATCCAGCATCCTCACATACAAGGACAGACAGGTACGTATGGTTTCAGGCTTCAACCACAGACTCTGAGTGATTAATTCCATGACAAAGACTAAAGAAAAAAATTGTATGAAATATGGAGGAACATTTAAAACATCAGAAATGCAAAGGGTTAAATAAAGCTTTCATTCTAAACTCCCATATTCCCTTTCTTTGTGGATGGAGAAAGTCTCAAAAAGGAATGTCTCTGCCTTTTGAGGAGGAAAACAACTTAACTGAGATGGGCTGGCAGCCCGACCTCTGTGCTGGTGTTGGAGTCCACTCGTGTTTCCCAAAGCTGAACCGAGAGGGCTGTGGCAAAGGCGACTGCGGGCAAAGTCAGATGCTGTAAAATAGCTGTACCTTCATTTCTCAAATACTAGCCAGCTATTACTTGGCTTCCCCCTGAAGCAGAAGGATGATTGCAATAAGTGATCATATTGACCATTTGAAATTAGAAGATATGGTCCAGGTTTGCTCTACAAAGAGTGAGACACTTGTCTGCTTTTGGTGCCATAGATTTGTGGGAATTAATTTGCATTTACTTGCCTTATAGACAAAGCTTTGTAAATAGGAAAAAAATAGAGCAAAGAAATTGGAGTTGGGAACAGAAACATAAAGGGGAGTATGAAAACAGCCAGTGAGGCACATCTTACCTGCAGCACAGAAGGCAGTGACACCATGGGATGGGTGATGTCACTGGAGCATCTGCTACTCAATATGATGAAGACCCAGCTAATGTCATGTTAGGTTTTGAGATTTCAAAATGTAATAAGACAAGCACCTATGATGCTAAAACAAATCCTCTCCAGCTGCTTTTCTCCTGGTATTGCTATCTGTAATAACGGTGAGAGCTTGAATAGAGCAGTGCATCCTCTTGCTTTTTTGCTCTACCAATTAAATTAAAATTTTTGACATTTCAGCTTTCTGCAGAGGTTTTCAGTCCCGGATTCTCTTTGTTTACCACATGTCACTACAGCACAGCTCAGGTGCTGCTTTTTTTTTTTTTTTTTTTTTTGATCAAACTTTTCATTTGACATAAAATTTGACTTTTTCTGAGAGTGGGTGATGCCCAGGGACAGCACTGCGGGCTCCAGCTGCCCACGCCATGCGTGCTCACCCGTTGCCTTCCTCGGAGGCGGGTGGCTCTGGGCAGCTCTGCCCTTGTCCCGTGGGGGCAGGGACCACGTTCCTGCGTGGGGAGAGGGGTGCTGGGGGAGGATGGGTCCCCAACACTCGCCCCAAGGCTCGCTGCTGCTGACCCGAGCAGGGGTGCTGCAGCCGGCGGTGCTGAGGTGAGATGGGGTGGGTTTGGTGGCTTCACAAGCTTGAACTGCTCGGAGAGGACACCTTGATGTCTCACTGAGGGGAGAAAGCGCCGAACATTTCCTTTCATTAGGTTGGGACAGCAGGTCATCTGAGTTATCCTGATCCGCCCTAAAGTCCGGAGACAAAGCCCTCACTGAGCCCAGCCTCGCTGCCTTGCGGTAACCCTCCTGCTCTCAGAGATGCCTCTTAATTTCTGTTTGATTTTGTTTGTAGGCTGGAAAGCTGCCACAGCTGCTGAAATTAGAGATTTAGTAAGTGTTACAGAAAAATTGAGTTTGAATGTTTGAGGAGGAAGCAGATGCATCTCCTTCATTAAGAAAAGAAATGATTCAAAGGTGGGTAATGCATTTAAATAACAATTGAGAGGAAGCAACTGCTAAACCAATGGGAATGCTTTGGGTAAAATTATACGTGGAAAAGTGTTATTTCCTGCCTGAAAGTGCAAATCTGGGTGAGTGGTCAGGGCTGGGTGCTGCAGAGAGATTTAGGGAACCAGACGGCTTAATTAACCCTGTTCAAATAATTTCTAAATAAAGATTATTCAGTTCTATACTGTTCCCTTGATGTTAACAGTAACTAGAACTTTTTTGTGTATAATATATATTGGCCTTTCCACTTATTAAACCTAAGATCACACCACATAAATTAAATTTTTATTCAGAAATGATTTCTTTTCTGCTAAATCCTTTGCTTAATGTCCACTATGGAGATCTGAAATTCAATTACTTCTTCCTAGCAGCTGGGGAGATGAGGGCTAGAGAGAACCAGAGGAAGCATTTTATTTGAATTTATTGTGGAGCTAAATCAATCCTCATAAGAAAGGACTTACATCTTAGTTGATGTAGGCTGCTTTCAGCCAGGGTATCAATAAATCGTAGGCCAGTAAATGGAAAGCACTGGGATGTTTTTGGCGAAGCCCCACCTTCTCGGAGCTCTCCCCTTCTGGTTTTCAGCTCCATCATTGTGCAGGTTGATTTTTCTTTCCTGGCCTGGAACATCTCCGGTGTTCAGCGGAGACCGGTCAGTTCTCCTGTTTCTGGGCTCTGCGTTTGCACAGAGGCTGAACCGGGGACGGCGGGCTGCGTGCGCAAGCGATGGAGTGAGACCCCCCCTCGACCCGGGGCCGTGGGGAAATGGTTGGGTGCTCTTTGCCCGGAGCGTGCCGGCTCGGCCGGTGATGGGGGACATCTGCAGTTCTCCCATCCTCCCATTGCCAGCGCTGAGGTTCAAGCCCTTTCCAGAGGAAATTGCGAGGGAACCGCCCCGCAAATCCTTTCAATGGCAGCGTCCACAGAAAAGACCAAGAACGAGCCATCTCCTGGACGTTTCGTTTTCCCCAAAAGCCAAGGCAGTGGCATGGATGATGGCAGGCCTTTCTCATGCCCCCCGGGGGGTTCCTCCTACCCTCTGGGACACTGCGGTTCCCCAAGCGAGACCCCAAATTGCCAGGGCAAACACGACTGAGGGTTTTGGGACCAGAGGGAGTGTTTTAGTCTGGAAGAGGACTGCTCCTGTATCTTCCCTATGCTTACAGAAAAACAAAACCAGGTTCAGTCAAGCAGTGGCACACTGACATCTGTTTCTCTGTAATAATCTTGTGCTATATAATAATAAACCCACCGCGCTTCAGAGCTACCGGGAGGAAAGCTGCTTATTGATGCAGACAAATGCACATTCTTCCTTCTTGTTGTTCCCTGTAAAACTGTAAGTATTTTGAAACTTGACTAGTCAGCTGTCTAGGAAGAGACTGATTTGCATCCTTCAGCATCCTAACAAGGAGGTGGAACCTCTCTTCCACTGAACACAACCCAAGTGTAAAACCTTGTGGAGGAAGGGAGATTTTAGTCTGCACTGACCTTCCTGATAACTTGAATTAGCAAAATATTTTAGTACATTAAACAGAGATTTCTTGGGAATGCATTTACTTATTTTATACATGTGAAACGATGCATACAAATCTGATGAATGAAGTGAATAATTTATAATAAATGAATCAAGCATGGAGCCGGGGGTTGCCCCCCTCCAAGCTGAGGACGACCCCATCCACCTCTGCACCATGGGGCCGTACCCTGCTTCCTCTGCTGCCGAAGGAAGGGACACCCTCCTGTCACGGCTGGGTTTCTGCTTTGTTAAATTATCATTGAAGGAAACTTAAAAAGTCTGGAGCTCCGGATAGGCACATCGTACAAGTGGCATTAATTTAAATAGCTGCTAGGCATTGCAAACGAAGCCCTGGAGCTGCGGGGTTTGGAAGAGCGTGATATCTGTTTACCAGCCAGCACCGGCACCGTGGGAGCTGGGTGACTGGGAGGGCTGCACACCTGGGGACACGGGGGGGGAGAAGAGTCTCGAAGCCCGCGGATGAAATCCATGCCGAGAGCTGGCTGCAGGGATGGGTTTCTGGTCCTGTTTCTCTCTGAGGCAGATGCAGAAGACGGCAGTGCTGGAAGCTGGCTGCCAGCAGGAGGGTGCTTAAGAACCTGCCTGTAATAATGACATAAGCCTTGGGTAAAATAAAGACAAGACGTGCCAAATGCTGCGAGAGCACAGGTGGAGCGCAAATTCCAGTTCTTCTGTACGCAGGGGTGTTTCTCAAAATTGAGGTTTCTGGGCAGGACCGCGGAGGTGCAGCTGCCTCTGCGGGGCGCCCTGGGTGGGTCTCGGTTACCCTGAAATCAGACTGAGGAAACGCGCTCGCTGCCGGGTCCGGGACCGCGCTCAGGAGCCTTGGTCTGCGGCTGGTTTCGCAGCGCTCCCCGCTCTGCCAGGGTTTGCATTAAGCTGGCGGTTCGGACCCGAGGGCTTGGCAGCCCTGCCCCTGGCTGCTGCACCCCCTGCCCCTCAGCCCCCCGGGTCCGACACCCGCATCACCGCGATGCTCCCGGAGTACAGCAACCGCTGCTTGCCTGGGATTAACCCAATAACTTTTCCATGGCTTAACCAAATAGCTGCAAGGCATGTGCTGAAATCTGAGGTCCTTAATTTTAGGCTAAGTGCTAAGGGCGTGGGAAAGGAAGCAATCGCAGAGTCTCAGGATATTAAGGAGGATTACATAGAGTATTTTTATAATTTCCACTTTTTAATGAAAACCTGTGTGTGTACCAAAGGGCAAAGATAGAGCAACCACGGTGTGTGCGTTTAGAAAATGAATAATGGGATAGCCTGGAAATTACTGTCTGCATTAAATTTCAGACAACTACTAAATAAATTAATCAGGTTAGAGAATAATGTAAATGTATAATGTAAATTATATATGGAAAAATGAATAACCCTGTGTGCACACTAAGCCTGTGCTACAAAAGCTGCAGCAATACTAAGTGGACTTTTAATGACTTTATTCTGACAACGTGAGAGAAAAGCTGTCCAAGTCATTCGTGTTAGTTTGATGCATTTGGAGAGCAGATCCTGCAAGCGCTGTAAACTGGGGGACAGGTTGTGTAGCACAGCCGGGCTGTCCCACCCCAAACCTTGGGCTGCTGAGGGTCCCGCCGGCCGAGGTCAGCGCCAGGGCTGGGACAGTGGCGAGTGGGAAGGCAGTCCTTTGTCCTCAAGGATCAAGAAAATGTTTAAAAATAGCGGCTGAAGAAACAGCCATAGGAAGTGGCATGAAGTAGTGGGTTTTGTTATTACAGATGGGTCTGGATAAACCTGGTCAATCAGCTGCTGAATCTCCGACTCAGTCGCCAGGTCTCGATGAGGTGAAGCGTGGGGCTGTCCACGGGCTTGGCTTTGGGTGCTGGCTCCGGCACGGGCACTTGGGCAACTTATTCAGGGCGTGACTTTTTCAAGTCCTGTTCATCATGCCAGCATACTTTTTTTTTTTTTTTTTTTTTTCCTCACCTGGACTTCAAGTCCTTCATTTTCCTTTGCAAATCATAAATTATGGAGATTCCTGTCTCATCTTGGCCAAGTAACTCTGGCAGGCAGGGACGTGGTGCCCTGCCTCACATCGCCCTTCGTGGGGTGTTGGAGAATGGCTCAGAGACAAGGGTCCTGTGCCTTTAGCCAGTAGATTGTAAGCCTGCATGCCTGAGTTGTGCCTTGTCATGTATTAAGAAAATCTTTGAATGAACGTTGGCGCAGGCTCTACTCATACAAAAAGAAAAAGGGGGAATTGTTGGAGACTGGCTCAGAGACAAGGGTCCTGAGCCCACCGAGCAATTGTATGATCAGAGCCTGCTCTAGCTGCTGATGCTGAGCCTCACTAGGGTTTGCCTGCAGCTGCTGATACAGGAGGAATGTCAAGGACACTTCAGCCTTGTGTACCGTGGTGTGTCAAAAACAGGTTGAGGGGAATTAGGAATAGTGGTCTGAGAAACCCAGTGTTATGGTAACGGTGGTCTGAGAAACATTGTGTTACGGTACTGTCGTGTATCGAAAACAAGTCAACAGGAATCAGAAATAGTGGCATGAGAAACTTAGTGTTATGAGAAGCTTGTGCTGTAAGCTAACTGCAAGTAGGTGGACCGTGCGAATACGACCCTTAGAGCTTAATCCAATCAGCTAGTGACTAGTAGGCATAATTAGTAGAAAGATTATAAAAGACTGTAATGAAAATCAATAAACGGAAGCACACTTTATCACTCATACTGAGTCGGCTGCGTTCTTCCTCCTTGGCTGGGTCCTCGGCTCGCCCAGCCCGGCAGTGGGGCCTCTCACGTGGGCCAGTGCTGCCCCGTCTGTCAGTGCAGGGGTTGGCACCCACGATAACCATCTCGCCTGTGCTCTGGGGTGCTCACTGGGCATTTCCCGTGGGAAATGCTTACTGCCGTTTAGAAGACCATGCTAGGTGACATAACGTCAAACATTCTGCCCGGATAATTAACACAAAGTTAAAAATGTGAAAGTGACCTGCACATACGACTCTGCTAGTATGGAAAGACAAGCAGCTTGTAATATATGAAATGGGTGCAATTTTATTTTAGTTTAGAGAGCTGAATCTTACTTCTAAATAGAAAAATGGATGAATTGTTCTTGATGGATTCATTGTAGCTATTTATGTTCTAAATACTTTCTCCAGTTTCTGCCTCAGGTTGCATGAAGCAAGTAAAGGTTTTAAAAGCCATTAAAAAAAAAAAAATGTTTTGTTATTTTAAATATAGCCTCAGATTTTTGTGCAGGTACCTGGGAAACTGTAAATTCTGTGAGTGATTATAGGGGTTGCTCTGATTTGACAATAAAAGTTGATTATGTCTCATTGCAGCAGCAGAAATAAGTGCTGGAATAGGGATTTCTGGAGTGTTGCAATGCATGAGGAAGGGTTTTCGCTGTGAGTTACTGAACAAACACAACGAGTAGATCTGGCAGTTGCACCGCCGATTTCTGTGTATCCTCTTGAATCGATAGTTTTATTGACTGAGCTTGGCAAATTTACATTCCTTATTTTGCCCGTCCTCACAGCAGTAAACCTCAAGAGAGTGATTTGTGTTGGCCCGAGGCGCGGCGGTGCAGCCGCGTTCCTGCGCAGCCACCTGGGCATGGGCAACACTCCTCCTCCTCCTCCGCGTCTCTCTGAATTGCATCATTTCTTTGCTGTTGGAGGGTAGGGCATTTGCAAAAAAGCTTTCACACGGAGGTTAGTCACTGCTTCTGCTGTGCGTGGCAATGAGGTGACACCTCTTGCCCCAGAATTAAGGCAGATCGGGACGCCTGCCCCCGGCCCCCGCGCAGGCTGGCCCCAGCACATCTGCAGGCGGCAAAGCGGAACACACGCTGCTGATCGGGCAGATGTTGAAGGTCTGAAATGGGATGAATGATACAAAGGAGGATGGCCCAATTGTAGGAAACGCATCACCTGCAGGTCACGGGAGGAAAGCAGGATCCAGGCAGATGTCTGACCTCCGTAGTGGGTGGTGTAAGAAGGGAGGAGTAACTGAGGAGGCAGATAAATGAAATGGGATGGAAAATCTGATCAACAGGTGTCTTTTCATGAAATAACGTCTTTCCGGTTTTGAAAGCACAATAGATTAAACAGAGCTGTGTTTCAGTCAGTTGTTTCAAATGCATTAAATGTAAAATTATGGGGAGGGTGGGGTTTGACACAGGAGAGGTAAGGCAGGGTGGCGGCATGCCGGCCCAGGGCACAGGGCTGTGCTGGCTGGAGGCTGGTGCGGTGGGTGGCTGGGCTGTACCGGCATCTTCCCTCCATTCCTGCAGAAATCCATGAAATAGAGATGGGGGCACCGTGCTTTCTGCCCCCCGCCTGTCCCCTGCAGAGTGTTTCCTCATCAGACATTTGGAAAACTTCAGTAAAACTGACAAAAATTGAAGAAAATCAGTGGCCTTTTAAATCTGCAATTTCCCCTCACCCAGCCTCAGTACTTGCAGCCTGATTTTAAATAATGTTTCTTTTCAGTTTTGTCGTGCTGTAATGGGGTAGTGTCTGGTTGCCAGAAGAGCAGACATTGTAATACAGACACAAAGTATAGTAAGAGGCTGTGAGCTGACAAACCTTTTCACTTTTAAATCCACAGTCAAGTGGGCTCTCTGACTGGCCTCATTTCACCAGGTGTTTTTTGCCATTTATTACTGTCTTTTTAAAATACATGTTCTGAAATTCAGATGTGTATATAATGGGGATGATATACAGTTGTACTTCAGACTGAATGTGAGCCATCTGTCAAAAACAAAAGCTAAATTCTGTGTAATAAAAGCCACAAAAAGATTGATATTTCACATTAAAGGGAGAGCTGAAAAAAGCAATTTTGTTTATGGGCAAACCTGTGTCTGGAACATTTTTCATGTCATATAAAGATGGAAATCTCACCTTATGGCTATATATTACTGCTATAATTCAGTCTTTATAATTGTGGACAGATATGCATGTGCTTCTACATTAAGAGAGATAATTCACCTTGTATTGTTGATAACAATGAGTCCGTTTGAACACATGTTTCTGCTGCTTCCCAAAGGTGTAGTATTTCCTATCTGCTGCCCTTAGTCTATGTGGTGAAGCAGATCCTTCCAGTAATTTGATTAGTATGTGAAACTTTTTTGATACTTTCAGTTTATTTCAGACCAGTTCTGGGTATCTGGAGATTCAAGGGGGATGGAGGTTGAGAAGGGAGTGGCTTGGCTGGGCAGGGACACAGGGACAGCAGGTCCTCTCCTTGCATCAGAGCATGGGGAGTGCTGAAGCTCTGAGCACCTCGGAACTGTGCAAACCCTTTAATTAGTGGCTCTAGGGGTTTGTAAACAATTTTTACTCAAAACCAGAAAGCCCCTCTGGAGCTGTGTCGGAGTTGCACCGCCTCAGGAGCAGGCACCCACGTGTTTGGGAAGCGCAGCCTCAGGCTGACTTCTGGGTTAACCACACCGGGGGCCTGGCAGTCCCTGTCATGTTTAGCAGAGCAAAACAGAGGTTTTTTGCATTTTTGCATATTTATGGACATCCACTTAAAGAATAGCTGTGTCCTGACCCTACGGCTCTCATGTGATTGGTCACAAGGGGTGATTGGGTGGCTCTGGGCAGGTACTAGGATGGAGTCACCAGCCCGGGCTAGCATACTCATCAGACAGCTGGAAAGGGAGATATTATTCTGTCTGCCCACATAATTTGTGCAGTCCACGTAGGTTTGGGTAGTACATCTCCAAGACGTCGCCCGGTGAAGCTGCTGTACAGGGAGTCCTGCAGAAGTTGCAGTTAGGGCATCCTGCTCCGCTGCTGCTCTGGCTGCAGTTGATGAGCTCTGGCCCTCCAAGAGCCGGGAGGGATCGAGGGGTGCTGAGCACGGGAGCGAGTGTCTGCTCTCACCCACCCTGACCTGCAGTTTGGCAGGTGGGGCAAATGCCTGATCCTGCCAAGCAGGTCCCTGGGTATGCGGTGAGCTCCGCTCCTCGCTCTGCCCCCAGCCAGGAGAAAGCTGAGCTGCAGGTTGCAGCCTGGACCAAGCGTTCCTGGTTTGCATCCGTAGAAAAACTCCTGCTGGAATAATTCTGCTTGGGTCAGCAACAGATTACACATTTCTTCACAGACGTTTGTGCAGTGTGATCTTGCTGCACCTGGCAACCAGGGAATATATATGCTGTATGAATCGAGCTCCTAGTAAAGACACTTTTTTCTTTGAGTAATAACAGATACATTTATTGGAAGTGCCTTTTTAACACAATGTCCTATGTTCTCTTTTTGTCTCTGTTTCTTGAGTCATATTTTCTAGTGGAGTTAAAGCCATCAGCTGGAAGATAGGTAACACTGGAGATGCTGGGGTATACTGGTGGCTGTCCCCTCCTTGCCCTGCCACGTGCAGTGAGGAGGTGGCTTTTCAGCAGTGTGCTCCAGCAGCACTGACCCTGCATGCCAGGAGGTGCCTTAGGAACTGGAAGGCTGCCTGAAGCACAGTGGAAAGTTAGCTCTGCTTTGAGAAGAGTTGAGCCTCGATGTTCTCCAAAGGTCCTTTCCCACCTGGACTAGCCTATACCTTTGGTTTAAACATGTTGCTTCCTCCTCTCTATCACCATCTGGTGAAAACTCTTACCGTCACATTTGCAAAAATCATCCAGCAAAAATGATATCATAGAAGGTGTCATGTAAAATGAAGTGCGAAATATTTATTGGCAGAAAGAAAAGAATGGAAAATAATAAAGGTCAAAAAGAGATTTTAAGAGTGGACATAAATTTCAGAAAGCTGTATTAGAAATATGAAAACAATGGAGAGCTGATTTGTAGCCCCAAGTAACATGTGGGTTATTTGTCTGTTAAGCGGTTTGAGATATTTTTAAAGTATTTTTTGATCACTGCATAAGTGTAAACAAGGCTTGGGATCACTGGAAGTTCAGAATCCCAGTTCATTCTGGAAAAGATGATTTGTTCTTCATCAGAGAAACATCAAAGAGCCCGATCAGGGATGTGACTGCACATGAATCTGTACAGCGGCTGCAGCGGCATCTAGATGTGAGTTAGTTATTGGTAAAGCATTTCAAGTTCTTGCTAAAAAGCTTTTGTGCAGATCAGTACTGGAAAATGGCCCTTTCTAAGGCCATTCTTTCTAACTGTGTGTAGAGGAAGAGAAATTTCTGTATGTGAACATTTTCACTTGAAGCATACACTTTTGAGATTTAAATCTCTGGACAACACCTGTACCGACAGCAGCCTCATTTCTGGAACTCAGTTTCCACCGTGGCTGCAAGAATTTAGATTAATAAAAAATGCTAGATAACAAAAACCAAAGCAATGTCAGCAAGGTTGCCCTGAAGGTTTTCTCTTCGGGGACTCTTCAGCAGGTCCTGATGGGGCCAGCTGATGTCTATGGGGATGCTACACATGGGTGAGGGGCCCCGACAGCTCTTTCAGTAATCTCCCCTTTATGCGGACTGGCAAGTGTCCCAGGATGTCCTTAGCACCTCCACGATGATTTCCTGGGGCACAATTCCTCTCGGAAAGCCAAATCAGGGTGTCAAATCCTGCTGTCATGCCCTGCCCAGGCTGGCATCGGTTCAAGGGGTGCAGAGGTGGCAGGAGGGCTGCGGGGACAGGACGGCGGCGTGCAGTGACCTGTCTGCCGCTCCCCGGGCTGGCGGCAGGCTCGGCTGTGTGCGGGGAGAAGCCACGGGTCTGCTCTGTCGGGCCTGCTCTGCAGCTCTGGTTTCACGCGTCGGGTGCTGGGGCTTCCTCCGAGACTCGGGGCTGCGGGGAGCAGCAGGCGCCTCAGTCAATTTTGCCGAGCTGCTCTCTCTCCATTCCCAAAGCACTTTTCTCCTCTGCGCGGTGATACCTGCTGACAGTGTCGGTATTTTGAGGACATCTGCTAGGAAGCCGTTCCTGAAGGGAGGCCGGCGGCGCTGCTGCCTGTGGGAAATTGCTGTTCTCAGCCCCATCTCAAGCACTGCTGGACACAGGTGAGCGAGGGGGAGCTGGCTGCTAAGCAAGGCCATTTTTAAAGCAAGCAGCCAGCTGAAGCACCCACGTGGCGCAGAGGCTTTATTTAATGGAAGCTGTTTTACACCAGGCTTAATATTCTTGCACGCAGCGGGCTGTGCGCCTGGTTTGGTGCTGCTCATCCCTCTTCACCCGTGGGGATGCTGCGAGGAGCGTGGGGCAGCACAAGGGCGATGCCTCCCGGCAGCGTTGCGTGGGCAGGGCGGCGAGATGGACCCCGCTCCTCCTCGGGGCACCCTCCTCCCGGGAGCACCCCTGAGCTCCTGGAAGAAATGCTGGCCTGCTTCAGGCTGTCGATCTCTTACATAAGCAAAAAGGTAATGCAAATTGCATGGCTGTGCCTCTCCGAGTCTTTTGCTCCCTGCGTGGTACACGCGGATTTGATTTGGCTCACTTGATCACAGAGGGAATTCCCAAAGGAGAATAAAACCCACCAGAGCAGTCAGGGGACTGTGACTTGCAAAGCAAATATTCGCAGCTTTAAATCTGAAAGAAAAAACCTGATTTGCAAGAAGGGTGGTTTCAAAATACTGATTTTGTGAACTCTTCCTGGATCTGGGGAGATGCAGAGAAGACTGCAGGCTGCTCCTGTGCTGTGTGTTTTAACCACAGCCGGTCCTTAGTCCTCCAAACCTCCCGGCTGCAGGTGTGTGTTGCCGAGCTCGGTGCAAGTCCCTGCTCTGTCCAGCTGCCCTACCTACCTGGTCACAACGCCTGCTATCTTCATAGAAAAAAAATCTCTTTTAGAAAAGACAAAGTTTTCTGCTCTCTGAAAGTGTAAAGCACAAAACCGTGAAGCAGCCTCTGGGGTCCTGTAGACAATTTTTCTGTCTTCCCTGTCCCTCTCTCTCAACATTGCAAAATATGGGCTCTCAGGCAAAGAAGCAGAAAGACATCACATTTCTGCTGCAAGAATGTCCCCACGGCTGCTGGTGTCCCTGCAGCTTGGGTGCCAGCGACTCCTGCAAGCAAAGCCGGTTTTGGACAGTTGTACCTAAGTTTTCTAAGCAGAGTGGTGAGCTGCTTCTGCTGCTTTGTTCACATGTTAGTGAGAAGACCTTCCAGTGAACATGTGCCTTCCCCTTGGCATGGCCACAGTTTGGGGTGGGAGTGGTGAACGTTGAACTTACCTGAATCTGAAGATGTGGCTCCTTCCCCTTCAGGTGACTCCCCGTCACTTGAGTTATCAGCCCTAGGTCACCCACTCTCTGGTTTTATTAAAGTAATTTCAATTTCAAAGTGAAGAACGGCAACTTTAATAGTTTTCATTCAATTAAAAAATGGAAAATAGACTCAATGGGGAGAGATACTATAGGCAAAATAGTTTAATGTTAATGTTTTATTTCATTGCTCATTGTTAGAGAAACGGGTGGAAATAAGTCAAGATGAGATGATTTTTTGTAGCTTGAAAATGGATGACTGTGGGCAATGGGTTGTGCAGAGCTGTGCAGTGCACCACGATGCTAAATGCTGCCATGCCAAAATTGCATGCGATTAAATACTCATCAAACACAACCGTGGAGGATAATTAACTCTACATGCTGCTAATAACTTCTTGTGGGAAGTGAGTGACTTAAATACTTAAAAACGATCAGGACTGAGGGGCAATCTGACCGCATCAGCAACGGGCAGCTCACACAGCTGCCAGCCGCCTCGTTGAAGGGATGGGTGAGTTACTGCCAGTCCCCGGAGCAGGGTCCTGCCTCAGCGCGGAGCACAGGAGGGAGAGCCCTTAGCTCAAATGGCCATGAAGAGCTCAGATCACAGAATCACCCAACCACAGGCTGGTTTGAGTCGGAAGGGACCTTCAAAGGTCACCAAGCCAACCCCTGCCATGGACAGGGACCTTTTCCAATTACTCAGGGTGCTCCCAGCCCCGTCCAACCTGGCCTTGAACCCTTCCAGGGAGGGGGAAGCCACAGATTCTCTGGGCACTCTGTTATCTTTTTTTTTGCAGGGCTCCACAAGCTGCTTTAATAGGAGACAGACCTGAGGAGGGCACAGTGTGCTGCCAGGGTCCCCAGCAGGGCGGCTCATGATGACGAGTATGAAGTTAATTGCATGCCTTCGTGTGTGAGTACCCTTATTCAAACAAAAAAAGAACAGTCTGGGAACCAGGACCTTATTCTGGGCCACAGGACACCTGGTGCCATTTCTTACAGCCGCCCTGAGCACCGCTGGGTGAGACAGTCTCACTCTGTCTCCTCTCTCCATCCATAAAACTGTCCCTGCTCAGCCTCCCATAAACACAGCGGTCATGAGGAACCCAGGCTATGGTGTGGAAATGAACATTGCAGATAAGAACAAGTGCTGTTCTTTCAGTGGGCTGCAATGTGTTTCTCATGCTTTTCTGGCTCGTATCAGACACAGCTGAGGTGGGACCATATTTTCTTTTATGCTTGCGACAGCTTTCTGTCGCATGCAGGAAGGTCTGCCAAGTATTTCTATTTTCCTCGCCCAGCAAAACCAGGCCTTGGGTGCGTGGGGTGATTTCCGGAATGAAAGATGCAGCTTTGTAGCACTGAGAATATTTGTTCTGGAGTAATGAAGCAAGAGGAAAAGGGCTGTTGGCCTTGCTGAGGACGGTGTGGTCCCGCTGGGCACGGCGCTGGAGCACGCTCCCGCCGAGGACCGTCCCCGGCCACCACTCCTACCAGCAGCTTGTTGCTGCCATTTTGGAGTAATCCTCGTTATCTGCATGGATTGTCTTAATGGCGTAATTGTCTGGTATATAACAGCAAGCACTGCTTCTAATCAAAACAGAGTCTGGTGCATAAATATTTTACTCACAGAAAATTGTCAGACCAAGCTTAGCAAATGCTGCTGGAAATATATGAACTTTAAATAACTTCCACATGTGAATACAGGCCCTATTTATTAGCAAAAAAAAAAGCAATTAATGCTTTTGGTCAACACATCTAATTCAGTGTTACGCATCCCATCTGTCACCAAGTCACTCTGAGACAGTTAAATGCATGAGTGGTGACATTTCATACATTTTAAATGTAATTTGTGGGAAATGTTTGCAAATTAGAGCTGCAGAGGTAATAAAAGGAGGTAAGACAATGCCCTCTGGGCCCTACTCATTTATCTTGCAGGTATGAGAGACAGTGACATGGCACCCAGCCGGGTGCTGGGGGGCACCCCCAGCCCCTGCTCCCCTGCGCTTGCCCGAGGTGCTCAGAGATGCCCCGGGCAGGAGGCAGAGGCAGGAGCTGTGCTGCTCACTGAATGCTCTCCCAACCATCGAAAAAAAGTCCCAACACTGATGCACAATTTGCAGGTGCCTCTGGGCTCTCCAAACCCTAATGCATTAAACAAACAGACAAAAAGCTTCTGGCAACACAGACCCAATTAGAGCAGTTCCAAATTCTGAAGAGGATGGTGTTCAGGAGCTTCATGTTTCTAGACACGCAGATCTGGGGTTGGGGCTTTTTTGTTTGGTTTGTTTTGCTTTGTTTTCTCTTGCTTTTTAACATTTTGCCATGCACTTGCATTATCTGTCTGTCCCCTTTCCTGTCTCTTTGCTCTGCAGTTTCCATCCTGTTGGTCGACAGGAGCAAGAGGAAGCAGCTCGTGGCAACCTACTTCTTAAGTGACCCCAAAACGTCAAGCCAGGCTGGAGATCACTGCTGTAGGTGCCATCCTTGGGGGACACTTGTGACGCCCACGGGCTTTTTGGCTGCCCATTGCCCCTGGGAGCCAAAGACCTGGTGTCCCATGGACACACCACAAAGGGAGACAGGTGGGAACTCTGGGATCCAAATCGTTTGGAGGCCAGCGGCATTGCCCGAGGAGGAGTGTCACAGCAAAAGGTGGGGGGTCCAGGTCCGGGGGGCCAGGTTGGGGCTGGAGGAGCCAGATGGGCTCCCCTGGGCACGGGGAAGTGGTGGTGCCTGCAGTTCTGGGTGTGCACGGTGACCCAGCACTCTCCCTGCAGCCATCCCGTAACAACTGCCTGTTTTAATACCATCAGACAGTAGTGTTTGGTGGAATCGGTGCCTACAGCTCGGGGAAGTCAGCATTAGTTATGAACATCGGGTCAGCTGCTCACATAGCAGAGGAATTACCTCTGCCTCTCAAAAAACTCCTTATGCAATGAGTTGCATTTCACAAAGATTTGGGTGCGTGTGTGCAGGTGATAGCTCGGGCGATTTTTGTTGCTCGATAAGGAGTATGGGCTTACTTGTCAGAATACGCCATAAAACCAGCTTTCTACTCTCGTTTCCCTTGTCTGACAGTGGCAGCAGCAGCAGGTCTGGGTCAGAAGTGCAGGAGGGGTTTTATCACAGCAAAAGGATGTGATGGGAGAGATGAAAACGACCCTGGGGCCCTGCAGAAATGAAACCGCTGGAGCTGGAGCTTTGCTGGAGCAGGGGGTGTGATATGGGGGGGTCCTGGCCGTGCCCCCCCTGGCTCACGGGGCGGGTGCCCAGGCAGCCCCTCATCCTGGAGGGTGCAAGGGATGGTGTTTGGCTTGGAGATACTGGGGCACCCAGCCCTCGGCTGCTGGGGCAGTGATGGGGGATGAGCGGTGGGTGAGCCCCAGGGACATCGTGATCAAGGGGGAAACAGCTGAAGGGAAACCTAGAAGGTGACTAGTTGACAGTGACTTGGAACTGAAGGCAAACGTTTTTGTTTTTGGTTTTTTTTTTTTTCATTTAATTTTTACTCTTTGATGACATCTGGTTTGTTTAAGGACATTTTCAAAGATGCATTTGATGGCCTCAATTTTTATCCTAATAAAATCAATCCGGAACACTTCAGATTTGGAAAACTACTCGTTATAATAATGTCCTGCAGTGCTTTTCTAATTAGTAGTCAATGTTAGTTCAGGACTGTAACTATCCTAGCAAGACTAAATCACATTTTCACTATAGCTAAACATGTATTTAGCAAGCAAATTTTAAATCTTTATCTGCAGTGCCTTCTCTGTCATAATCTTTATACATCCAGTTTTGTAATAAATTAAAATTGTGATTGCTGTGGAGTGAGATCCAGTGGCAGCTGTATCTCAGTTCGGATTTGCATGCCCCTTGGGTGTTTTGCTTCACTAGGAATTCTTTTTCAAAGCCTTTTTTGAATTGAAAATTTAAAAACAAAAAAAAAAAAATAGATGAGACGAGCACATCTCCTTTGTGCAGTGTGTGCTTTCATTTCCTAATCGTTCCACAGACAAAGCATTACGCTGGCTCCCTGATGCCATAGTCTATGCTCAGTCCAAAATATTAAAAAATGCCGTATGTCTAAAACACAAATTGTTTCCTTTAACGCAAAATGTAGAAACTTGGGCGAGGTGAGAGGACGTCCGGCATCCAAATCCCCGTGGATGGCTCAGGGACGTGTTGTGGCAGAAAGACCGCGCTGGGGCAGCCTGGCTCACAGCTCCGCTGCGGGCGGTGGGACCTCAATTAAACCCCAGCGATGGGTCTGTCCTTTCCATCGGGCCCTGGGGGAGCCGAGCTGGGCCCTGAGCCTGGGTTGAGCCGGGCACCGGGGGCAGCCCCGCGTTCCCACCCCGAGGAGGCAGGGATCGGCGGCACCGGGAGCCGCGTTCCGCTTTCGGCTCGTGGGGCCGCCGTGTCCGCGAGAGGCGCCGAGATTGACTCCTGCAGCCTGTACGGGCGCTCTGCCCGTGCTGGGTGCTGGGGTCTAGGACAAGCCCGGGGGATTTCACTGCATCTTTGGTAAAACCTACTGGCTTGTTCACTTGAGGGTCTCTTGAAAAATCCGGGTTTCTTCCCCCATTTTATAATTTGTTCCTTTTTCCCTTGCGCTAGAGGTTGCCTGAATGGGATGAGAAAAATGCTTGTTACTGGCTTGAACAGTTGTGCGCTATCAGTGCTCAGCGTCTGTTCGAACACTTCAGTACGATCTCTAGGGATGTGACCAACATTTAAAAACTGCAATTCTGTTGCACATAGAATTATTCAAAACGTTGAGGGTTTCTTTAATCTTCGGATTTTCTTGCCTATGCTTTTGGGATAGGAACTTAGAGAGGTTGGAAATCTAGCCTTTCCCACGAGCCAGGACCTTGGTGGCTTTTTGCACCACAGAAGATCCCCGGGGAACAGAGAGGCCGGTGGCTCTCGTCCCCCTGCTCGGCACCTGGACCCCGACGGGGACAGACGGACTCTGACATCAAACAGCCGTGCTCGGGTCTGGCCTGGCAAGGGACCACTAAAGCAGGGAGGAGCTTTAAGCTTGCTTTCCCATAGCCTGTATGAATGGTACTAACCTCTGTTCTTCTGTATATTAAACGTTTAGACACCATCAGGCAGAGCTACGTGCAAATATTTGCAAAGTGGTCCCTGAGATGTATTCTAAAAGCTTCTTACGAAAGTTATGATCTGGGAATAGCAACAAAAAAGTATTATTTCGTAATTATTTACCATAAACATCTTCAATATAAATTAATTTAGAATCAGGATTATAGAATATCATTAAGATTAAATGCATGATAGCTATGAAAACCTCCCTGCTAGACCTAATAATCCAGTTCTGGATTTGGGATGTGCAGGTGCCCAGCACTAGAAAAGAAGGAACTTGTTCTTCCGTGGGTGTTTTGACTTTTCCTTGTGGCACAAATTCAGTTAACTTTGAGCTGAACTGTTTAGTGAGGACAAAAGGGAAGCCCCCAAAGTAAAGCAAGGGGAAATGAGCTGGTTCAGGTAATATTAAGTGGAAAAATCTCCTCTGAATTGGAGTTATTTTGAATCTGTAAGAGGTTAGAAAAACATCCAGGGTATATCCCATTATCTGTTTCCATGTCTTTCCTTTCCAGCCTGTCTTTTAAACAGTTTGCCATGAAACGGCAGCAGTAAATGCACATATCTTGTAACAAGGTCCATCATAGAGGTAAAGGCAAGAAAGTGTCTCCCAGAATAAGATTTCCAGATTTCACGCATCTCTCTGAAGTCAGTGGAAGGATTTAATTCTGCCCTCTAGTCTCAACAAGAAACCGATACCTCCACTGGAAGACAAACCTGTATTTTTATTTCCATTCATGTGCATAAGATGGTCTTGGTTTTGGGAAAAGAGGAAGCACATCTATATAAGTAAAGCCAAGAATGTGATGTTAATATAATTAAAATCTTAGGAATCTAATCTAATAAATATTATTTTATATCTAATGGTTACAGAAAAAAACAATCCAAACAAAAAAAAATAGTGGAGTTAAATTGTTATGTTTTTCTCCCAATGGTTCTGGTCACCGATGTTGGGGTCTTAGTCCGGGGCTGGCCCTGAGAGTCACAGTGAGTGTCAGACCCTGGAGGTCCCTTGATGGGACAAACATGAAGTCTATGGATTTTAAACACGTCTTTTGCACGGATGCACATCTGTTGCTCCATGTGGGGAAGATGGCTGTGCCTCTGGAGGCTTTAGTGTTTAATGAATCATAACATTAATCAGTTAAGTTTTTGTAAATAGACCTGTGGCAGGGTTGGCTGTGGGCTCTAAGAAGGGCTGGTGGTCCGTAAGTGGCATCCTCCTGTGAAGAGTGAAGAAGCCACGTCCTGTCATCCACGAAGCCAATCTCAGTCCTCAGTGCTCTATAGGTCTCGTAAATCAAATTTGAGTGTTTCTTGGTGGCCTTGAGGAAGTTGTGATGTGGTCAGTAATACACCTTGTAAAATTGCCAAAGCCTTTATACATATATGTACTCTTCTCTTTAAAAAAAATCCAAACGCCCCAGCTTCTATCAAGTGTATAAAGAAGGGAATTGTTGAATTAAAGTTTCTTCTCAAGCTGTCCTTCTACTACATTTCATAATTGATTCTAATGTTAAATCATTGTGCTTCTAGCATACAATATATTGTTATTATTTACAGGAGGGGGAAAAAAAAAAAAAGGAGTAATATAACCTTGTGGTCTTTTTCTTAATGAAATTAATGTCTGATAGATTCATGGAGCTATTAGAAAGGATAGAGGAAGCAGTGCTGTGGAAAGCACATTAGTATTACAGTTTGATGAACATCTACAGGTTTTTTATAATGATGTGAGGAGGAGAGGTTTGGGCTGGAGTTGGGGATTTAACTGCCTTTGTGCAGCTGAAGTAACCAGAATGAGGTGCCTTTCACAAGGAAGGAGCATATTTTTTGTTAATTGGATAGAAACAGTAAACATGTGATAATGTAAGGCAGTAAAAGTATGTGTTCATTGTTGGACTTGGACGTGTATGGATTGAACGTTACGGATTTTTTTTGACATTAGTCAGGGGAAGGACAGTGGCAATAACACCCGTCATTTTTCTAAGATACTTGTAAAATCTCTGACAGCCTGCTGATAATGACTTCTTCTTAATGGGGGAGAGATGAAAAGGGGATAAATGGAATTAAGTATCCTACATGGATATGTGGCCACATATGGATTTAAATGAATAGAGAAAGAAAACGATTTGAGATATAAAAGAGCAATTCAGAGCTTCCTCCAAAGCAACACTTGTACCAAGGGTTCATCCTGCTGTTCTGCAAGATCAAAGGATCACCACTGTAACAAGTGTAGGAGGTTTTAAAATTGAAAACAAAATACTTCTTTGATTTTAATAATAGCAAAAGTAAACTTTGCTTCTTAGCTTTGGTCTCAATAACTTTGTGACTTTTTGAAATAATTTCAGCATGGTTGGTCAGCTGTGAACCTAAGAAGAGGAAAGAGGAATCATTTGGTCTCCATCTGACTGTAGGATAATTTGATGGTCAATGATTCTGGAAAAAACAGTGTAATCATATTCAATTTGAATATGCATTTCCAAAAAAAAACCTGAAACAAAACTAGGTAGATTTCATTTTGAAAGGAAACTAGTAGAAAAATTGCATCAAGATCAGTTTTCTCTTTTGACATCTTTGGAACATGAGTTTTATAAATATTTTTTTGTGTCTTTTATAGTATGCACATTTTACTGAAACAAAAAGTTCTGATTTGTCTCTCCCAAACTGATACTTTTTCAGATATGACTCTCATGGGAATTTGTATTTTTTTAATGTATCATTCTAATTAAGGATGAAAACAAACAGCAAGATCATTTAGAAAATGAAGCCTCATTCCCACCTGTGAGATATCTACCTATATGCTCAGCGCAGCACCTGAAACAGCCCCTGGTCACCAGGGACCTTTATGAGGCATTTTATCATGGAATTGACAGGAACTGATAGAAGGGTTGAAGCATTTCAACAGCCAGGCTGGGAAAGTAATTCTGAATACAATCAGAAAGACCACTGGGAATATATTCGATCGCGACTGAAACATATGCAGATAGAATTAGCTTTACCTAAGATTTTGTGGTTTATGAGAAATTCGGTTTAATAGGAAGGTATGTAACCTCTGCAAAGCACAGAGAATCACTTATTCAGGTTGGAAGTCCTGTTGTTTGCACATCATCAGCTAAACCAGAACTGGGCACCAATAAAGGGCTGGTCGATGTTCCCAGAAGAGGGAGAAGTCAACACAACAACCTCCTGCTCAGAGCAGACCCCGCCGTAACAAAACGAGTGCCCTGGGACGCACCCATGTCCCAGTTTAGGGCGTCCAAAGGACAGTGAGTCCTGTGCAAGGCTCATCTATAAGGATGAGGATCATTTGAGATGGTCTCCATGAGTGACTCTCCGGCATGTCCATGCAGGCTGCAGTCAAGTAGTAAACCCAGACACCGTTCACCCCACTCGTACCCCCTAGAGAGCACCTATCTCCCCCCTTTCTGTGCACCCTGCACATGCCAAGGGTCCCCTTTGCAGTTTCTCTGCATCTAGCTCAATGGGAGCCTTCACTTGCAGCTTGAATCCCTCCTCAAGCTTTGCTTCTAGACCAAAGTTGCTTTGAAACCCTTTTAGATGCTTCAGTTCCTCTTTTTGTTTGTATTTTGCTTTTCCTGCTCCTTTTCTCCTTTAATGAATTCCTCAAAGCAGATGGTCTTCAAACTCCATCTCTTTCAAGCAAGATACATATGCTCTCATCTAAGAGCGACATATTTCTCTCATCTGAAGAGTGCACAAGAAGACTTTGTTGCTTTGGGGAGGAACATATACCCATAAATGCACATTTTGCAGGGGGTTTAACCCTCAGGCATGCAGCAAGAAGGAGAGGCTGTATTTGCTATTGTTTGCAAGGCTGCCCCAATTTTCTGACTTAGATCTGGGAAATTTTGAATTTTGAGGATCCAGCTATGTGTACAATCCAAACCCCTTCTGGAAGCAGGTAAGAGTCTTTCAGCCATGACTACAATACTAGAGAAGGACTTTTTCTCTGTAGGGCAGCAGAAGAAAGTAACTTCTACATTTCTTTTTCCTCCTGTTGTTTGATCCCCCAGCCCTAAGCAGCCTGGAGTATCCTGTTATGAGGATCCAGTCACGAAAGCAAAATCCATGTGTCACCTTCCTCCACGTCTTGTTGATTGAAGGGAGTTGGACTTCCTCCTCAAGGTCAGCCGCACCTTGAGATTGGTCTTCTCACACCTCTTAGCCTGCCTGTCCCACCAAGTAGGACATGCACTGGGACAAGTCACAGCTGGTCTCCTCTGGTGCGGTGGCAAGGCCAACGGATGTCCCCTTTTCTTCCTCTTTAATTCTGCTTTTTTGGCCATGGGATCAGTGCAACCTCTGATAGGAGGATGTCCTCTCCTTCAGTGGCCTTATCCTCACCCCAGGCAGAGATCCAAGACCAACAGATGCTCCTGAAACCTGACTCGAGTCCTTTTTTTCACCTTCACTTCTTCCTGCCTCAAGGAGCTGTCAGAGACTATTTTCTTCTCTGTCTAATCATGAAGACTGTCCGGGAAGTCTTGTCAGACAATTTTAGGGCTTCCACCAAACTCTGCAAGGAGGTGGTGAGTGAGCTTCAAGTACCACTGCAGTTTGTGCCAAGTCCTCCTCTCAGTGACAGACTCTGCATCCACCTCCTCACTTGCTTCTCTTCAAACCTGTAGCCTGCTCAGCAGGTGACTTGCTCTGCCACATCCTGGGGTCAAGGTCAGTTTTTCTCCTCTCACACACAGTTTAGCTAATACTTAAAGCATCTTCAGGTGGCTTATTTGTGTAGTAATGGGATTAGCAAAGAATACACAAGAGAGGATGCTCAGAGAAAGAAACAAATGCGCTTTTTCAGCATATATCTTTTTAGTTTGATGTTTGCGTCTCTGATTTGACCAGAAAAGCTACAAAAACACCCTTAGCTAATTTGTCAGTAGGAAACCCTAATGACGCGGTCTGTCGATGCCCAGTGTCCAGATGCATGGCTTGCTGCCTGCAGTGGTATCGATTGCTTCTTATAATCCAGTCTGTCATTTTGATGAGCTCCAAACAGCACTAGGAGATGTCAGTCTGCTCTCCCATGCTTTAACTCCCCTCTCAGCAGCCATTTCAGCAGATTTTTCAGTTGCCCAGGCATGCCAAGCTATAACATGTGCCTTACAATCCTGGCACCACAACTGCCCCAGCCTCTCTTTCTGGTCTCTTTGCAACCTTTTCCCAGAAACCATCTCAGGAGAATCTGCTGCAGGTCTCACTGCTCTGCATGCAGGGAATTTGTCTTTTAGTAGTGGGAAACTCTCAAGACTTCGTTGTGGATGGGTAAGAAGATAACGCACCTGAAGCCCTCACCGCTTTCTGAGCAATGCAGGCAACTTGTGTTGGGTTTCAGACAGACTATGGTCTTATTTTCCCCCAGTGGTGTTTTGGATCCAGCAAACATCTGCAGCAAAATTCCCTTCCGAGTTGTGCCTCCTGTCAGGCCATCAGCAATGGCAGGAGCCGGCAGAGTGAGATGGGCACAGGCTCAGATCCTCGGTGCCTTCAGGCGTTTTGTCTGTTAAGAAGGCTTGTTAACATGCAAACGCCTTGGAAATGGGAGCTGGCAGGGTCGGGAGCTTTGTATCAGTGGCTTAATAGTCGGTATGGTGGAGACTGGTGCTGCCGATAGGGTCCTCTACGCAAGCAAAGCCCCAAAGTGGTGTAACCTACAGCAGATCCATTTGCTGCCTGGTTGCATTTCAAAAGTATTAAACATCTTAGCAGAGAAGTTGAACTATTTTAGGTTAATAAATTGCACGTGGGAGGACTAGGATGCCTCTTGACATTTATGTTAGTCTAATATTGATTTCTTTACAGCCCAGACGACCAAGGAGGTCACACTGACTTCAGGATGGGGGATCTCGTAACCTGCTCAGATGTGTCTGGGAAGATCCACAGATCTTTTTGCCTCATCCCTTTCATCGCAAGAGCGTTGCAGAAGGTAAGTCAGAATTTACGCAAGGAAATTCATCAAAGGTTTAATTGTCTGCAAGGATCAAGGGCAGGGTGGTTTCAGGACTGACTTCAGGTTGTCTCAGAGCTGACATCTCATGTTTTGGTTTTAGTACTAGATTTTTGCTCAGCATTCCTCCCATCATGCTGCTTCTGTTGTCCTCAGTGTTAAAGTGGGCTGCTCTTCACCGCCAAGAGATATTCTTTTTCATTTGTTAATCTCTTACTCATCTGCAACATTTTTCTGTGGAGGGAGATGCCCCAATGCCAAACATCCTGGGGGTGGATGTTTTGAAGAGTAATGCTATTCCACTGATGTGCACCCAATACAGAGGAAACATTAATATTTAGTTGTATAGCCCGGAGCTTCTATATTCACATGGAATTGGGGATTTTTTTCTTGCAGCCAGTTGTTTATGGACAGGAGCTGAATAGTGCTCTCCACCGGAGATCACGCATCCCCGGTGCCTGAGCTATCTACTCGGGTAGCTCTGGGCTGTGGTCGTCCCACTGCTCTGAATTCCTCTTACGTTTCTTCTACAGAGACACATTTGTCTCTCTGACACAACAGCTATGGAAACTCCTGGATCCATGCTATTTTGAGTGAACCTCATTGCATGTGAAGTCATCTGCTGTTTCACTTAATGACTTTGGTAAAGAAGCATTGTCCTTACATCTATTGCTGAGCAGAAATTGTTATTAATTTCTGTTAAATGAATGCCAACCTGTAACTGCATTAGAATATTTTAATCCATCTTCCTGGATAATATGATCTGTGATCACTCTGTGTTTGCCAGTTTTTGGGAATGAAACAGTTTCTTAGCTACTCAATCTGATATTCAAATTCACCCCAAGCCTTCTCTAACTGCTTCAGCAATAGGTTTTGCATGCAATAATAAATTTCAGTCAGAAAACAAATGATACAACTATATGAAAAAAATTGTGAAAATAGGTTTCTAAATGCGTACGCACAACTACTTATGTCAAAAGAGTTTATCAGTTTGCCGAATCATTCCAGCAAGTACCACATAACTTATCTTCAGCCAGATAGCAAAGCATACTTTTCAAATACTCATCTACAGCATAACAATTGGTAAATTCTTGTGAAAAATATGTTTTGCTATGATCATGGATATTCAGCAAGCAGGCAGACTAGAGTCACTGAGTTGCTTGATATAAACTGGTTGCTCTAATAGGTATGATTATGTATGTATATATGCACAATTTGATAATCGGACTGAAATGTTTGTGCCATGATTGAATGGCTATTTTCTGTTTAAATATTGCCGGAGGGTTTCTCTGGGTCATTGATAGCTGTAACTTTTGAATGTTAAAATGAAGGTTTATTTTTCTTGAAAAGAAAGAAATTTAACTTTCAGATGAAAAATTGTGTCCCTGTGGAAGGTCTGCTCAAGGTCTGAGAAGAGAAACTGAACTTGGAAGGGAGTTTTAGGGGTATGAGATATCGGAAATTAAAGTAGGATTATCAGCTCTTCTCCTGTTCCTATGAATAAAAACCTGTATGTTTTCTGTGCTTCTATAAGCCTGAAGCTTCCTTTAAAATTTTTTACTGTTAAGCAAAAGATAGTGTAGAAGATGATAAATGCAGAAATCTTAATTATGTGAAGGAGAGTCCTGTTTGCTTAGTAATGCATAAAAAGTTCATATCAAGGACTTGTATCTTAGTCATGTCAGTTTAGTTTTCTTTTATATCATATTCTCCCAGAAAAACTGCTTTCAGTTTTTCCTGTGTGGCATTGGGTCCCCTATTTGCAGATAGGGCTGCCTGTAAAAACAAGTTGATAATCTAAAACAGGTTCTCTATTTGTAATTTAACTTGATTTAATGGTGTAAAACTGCTGATCTGTATATCCATGGAAATCCATGGGTCAGGTCTTTCCCAGACCAGTGTCACAAATTAGGAGTCGTGGTGATCTCTGGCTTATGTCAACGTTCCTCTTGCAGATTTAGCTAATAGCTCTTATTCTTCTGACCCAGGTGTTAGTCTCAAGCCTGGGATTTGTGGTTAATCCCTGTTTCCAAACCTGTCACATCGACCAAAATGGCTTTGCTGAAGCAGAGCTTTCTGAGCCACCCCGGCGCGTTCCCAGCGCTGGGGCTGGCCCTCCAGATCTCCCCGGGGAAGGTGCCGGTGGAGAGGGAATCTGAGGTGCCCTCCACGTAGGAGGGAACCAGTAGGATGCTCTGCTTCTTGTAATTACGCCTGCGAAGTATCGAATGAATTGGGTCGATTGAAAACCTGCAGGCTCAGAAACTGGAATATTTTTACAAAATCAGTACCTACTCCTCAGGTGTGGGCAATGTCCTGTCACTCAGTGTCAGCAGCACTGACTAATCGCTATGTGGATTCCCTCCAATTATTAGATTCCTAAATCCCCAAAGTGCTTTCTGAGGCAGTGTTTAGAAATGTATTTAAATGCATTTACTGTCGTCAATTCTGCTAAGTGCTCCTCTGGCTGCCTTCTATGAAAGCAAGAACAACACTGGTCATTTTGCTGCGTTTTGCTTGTGGTAAAGGCCTCTATTTTTAGCAGGTGAAGCTTTTCATTAGGCTGTTGTAGGAATAGTGTGAAAAAGATGTTATTTGCCAGCTGACCTGCCTTGCTGAGAGGAGATGGGAGGTAAGGGTGAAATGAAAGGAAATAAACTGCAGTGAGAATCCTTGTAGCTACATCTTCCACACACCAACTGCTCAATGACAGCCAGGGTCTGGGAAAGGATTTAGTTTCATAGTTGTTGCTGTATGGCGGATCCATAATTCAAATTTGGGGAGTTTGCCATAGGTCTCCATCAGCATCGTCAGAGCAGGGTTCATGCCAGATCTGACCAAAGTCCCACCTGGGCCGAACCCCTCTTTGGCAGCAGCCCACAGCAGATGCTGAAGGAAGAGTACGAGGACAGGGATGGAGGACAGTGGTGCTTTGCTGGTAGACAGTCCCAGCATCCATGTGTCTATAGCTCAAGGGCTCCTGGAATCAGGTGATATTTTTGTCTTTAAAAGTTCTTGATGGGTTACTCTTCAGTGGATTTACCTATTTGTGTTTTAAACCCAGTCTCCTTTTTAATGAAAATAAGAGTTTGTTTTCAAACTCCTCCCTGACTGCATTCTGCTGTGACATACCCCTCCTGCATGGATGTAGACAAAGACAGATACAAATGATTTATCTCCCCAGTGAGATGTGTTTCCAAAGGATTCTCCAGCATCAGGGCAAACCAGATGAGTTGAAATTGGCCCTGCCCTCCTATGTGAGTCACATATGCTTTTGAACAAGCCATCCTTTAGGAGATGACCCTTGTGCTGGGGAGAGCAGAACTTTTGGATGAGCAGAGGTGGCTCTCAGAGGAGAGGACAAGCAAAAAGGTCATTGCGTTGATCTGGGCATGGAGAGCCCTGAGCTTAAACCTCTTGGAGCTCGGTGCCCAAGTACTTTGAAGCTGTGCAGGTGAGAAGCTTCTGCAGGGCTGGTGGTGCTCAGAGCCAGCCGAGACTCACCTCGCTTCCGTGGAGTTTCGATTGCTAATTGTTTCCAAAATATTCCAATTCATTTGTAAAACATGTTGCCATAGCAACAATAATTTCTATGCATTACGAATATCAGACACCTCTCGAATCAATTTGTTTTCCCTTGTTGCCATAGTGACAGACATTTTGTCAGAATTATTTAGATAGAGAGAAATCGGAGACCTGTGCTGAGAAGGAATTGCGGAAGGAGCCCTGCGGGGAGCCCAGCCCTCCCTCCCCGCCGCTCCTCTCCTCCCATCTCCTCCTGCCCCCCTGCAAATGGGTCCCCCAGGCCTGGGTGAGCATTAGTTGGCTTGGATGCAAACAGACCCCTCGGCTACTGCCCCGTCGCCATCCTCTTCACCTCCAGACTGGAGTTGCCTGACCGCTGCTAATGGGCGCCTGTCATCTGGTTCGGCTTCGGACCTCTTCTAGTCTGGCAGCTTTCAGTGTCTTCCTTCTCTGCAGCCTCTAACAGTTTCTCCTTCTAGATCTGGGTGTTTGGTTGCACCTCAGCCTTCCTAACCACTGTCTTTCTGAGCAATGTCTAATAAGACAGGTTGGAAAACTGCCTAAAAGTGTCTGTCTGATATAACCATTAGTGATACAGAATAGGTGTGTTTCTAAAAAATCTCAACAGCTCATTTGATTGCCTAAGAGGTAAAAAAGGTCTTTGAAAACTCTGGCTTGAAATATCTGGCATGCAACTTCTTCTTTTGTTCAGAATCGATGTTGTATCACAGTGGCAATTCAGTGGGGAACTCCCCAGACAATTTATTGAAAAATTTTGGGGCACTCTGCCTCCTCCACTCCTCTAGCTCCACTGCTGGGCTCTCAGCACCCACTGCCCTGGGTGATGTGGGCTCTCAAACCTTGCTGCTGCGGCCAATATTACTCTTAGTTATTAGGACTGCATAAAATGTGTGGGGTGGAAGAAAAGTCCCAAGGAAAAATAAATCTGAGCACTGCTAGTTCGATCATCCACATAGTCCAGGTTCCTGAAAACACTTATTTGAAGAACAGTAATAATGCCATTTTTAGATCACATCCTATTGACTCCATCTGTACTTGGCAATCTAGGAAATAATATTTGAAAGAATCTGTTATTAAACATGTGAGTGCTCAAAGTATAAGTGAGCTTTGGAAAATAAATTAATCTTCTGAGGATGAGTTAGGAAACTCCACAGTGGGCTTGGAGGCTCCAGCAGGACCCAGGGCCATTCTCCTCTGTGCTGCACTTCTATGACCACGGGACGTTTCTGTTGCTTACCCAATCTGCAATGAGAAAGCCTGCTGTTTCCTTGCAAAATACTATGTAATACTTCTTGCACTGGAAATGGCCGGGCAGCGGAGCCAGAACACTCAAGCAGCAAGCTGACATCTGGCAAACTAACAGGAAAATACCTTGAGGCAGACAAATGCTTCCCCGTACCAACTGTTTCGTAAATCCCTCATTCCTCTGTGCACGTACATGCATGCATGGTGCCTCTGTGTGTGTAATCCTGAGCATCAGTACAGTGCTGCTGAACGTATGAACATCAGCAAGTCAGAGGGGAAAATCCCTTGTAGAGAACCTTCTCCTTCCATATTGAAGATAACCAGAAAATATAACGTAGTGCTCTTCTTCCTGAATAAGTCACTGGAAGCAGTCATAGGGATTTACGAGAATTGCTTGTGTTGCTCTGCCTTCCTCTGCTGTCACAGCTTCACCTGCATGCTTACTTCCACTTGGTGGTAGCATTTTCTCTGTCTTCCCTCCTCTCTTCCAGCATTTCGAGTGGCTGTGGATGGGAGCAAGGAGACTGGTTCCTACTAAATGTGTGATTGAAATTGCATGGAGTATGTACTTTTCCTCTGTGATGCAGTGAAGTTTGATACTGAGATCCTTCCTGGCCTGGGTTTTCTGGCATTCAAAACACTTTCTTCTAATGTGAACAGGAGAAGAAAAAGCCCTAAGAACTTGAAAATGCCACCCCATGTGCAGCTCTGCCTTGTCCCCAGGAGGGCATAGACCTGACCCTGAAGGGAGGTGATAATGGGGGCCCATCACTCTGTCTGTCCCCAAACTAGCCTAAAACCTGCTCCAGGTTCAGTGGGAGCCTGGTGCGAGGACCGGCTGGTGGTCTTCTCCAGGCAGGTGCAGGTTCAGTAGGTGAAAGCACCCCGATGCCCGGCCTCAGCGAGGTCTTCCCAATTCCCTCTCTCCTGGCGAAAGGCGTTGGGGCGGAGGACTTGCAGGTGGCACAACAGTTTCGGCGAGCGGCTTGCCGGCGAGGTGGGAAGGACCAGCCCCCACGCTCGGGTGCAAGGAACCTCTGGCAGGAGCACGGCGGGAGCTCGGGGAGCCCCGTGCCTGCAGCCGTGATGCCCAGCCCCGCCTTGGGCTCCGTTTTGGTGGCATCAGTGCCCGCTGCTGGGGGTGCTGGGGTCTGCCTCGGCCCCCCAGAGGCAAACGCTGCTGCCCAGGGACTGATTTCCACAGAGCCCAGCAGGGCCGGGAAGGGGAGTTTCCCCCCCCCCCCCCCCGAGGGAAGGGAAGGCGATGCTGCAGGAGGGAAGCCGTGACCGCCGACGCACGCCAGGTTCTCTGCAGACAGTGCAGCTCGCTCGCATCAAGACAGCAAGAGATGATGTCACTGTTGGCTTCATTTTTTATTCCAGTTATTAAAAATCTACATAAATGCTCCACCTTGCTAATGGGCTGTACTTATTTTCCTCTTACTCTTTTTGGCCGTCATTAACCTTTTGTGGTCTGAGCAAAACTGCAATTAAAGCAACTGAGGTCTGCTGTGCCAAAGCATTTGCTTCTGTTCCTGTGCTGCACAGGTGCATCTCATTTTCTGCACAGAAAAATTGCAGCACCACCTGCTGTAAATGAAATTATTGTAATATTAATTTTTTTTTTTTAATTGAAGTGTGCCATTTAGAAATAGCTTATCTGAAAGGCGTTAACTGTTGTTCTCTTTCCTGACAGCAGCAGGCTTCCAGTCACTGGAAACTCATGGTTATTAAAACACAGTAAATTGGTTTGCAAGTTAAAAACTCTTATTCTTTTCTAAAGAACTGATTGCCATAGGGGCTGGCTGAATTGTGAATTGAAAAGGAAACTTTTTCATCTCTTAATATCTCAAGGACTTTGGCAACCTGGATTGTGGACGAGAGTGTTTGTCGTGGGTTGTGCCACGGTTTGGAAACCCCTTCTGTGACTGATCTGTCCGTGTTTCACTCAGAAATAGGGTGGGAAAGGAAAATGATGGAGCCCTTCACATGCCTTCCAGTCAAACCCAGCGCTGACGGCTTTCTGCAGCACGGCAGGGCGCTGCTGGTGGGTCCTTTGCTCTGAAATGGTTTTGCTTAGAACCGTGCTGGCAGCGTGGCACTGCCCGGCCTCGCCCACGGTGCCCGTGGCCTGTAGCGATGGGCCATGGTGCAGGCGCTGGGTGTCCTGCTTCTCCCCCTCCTGGGAAAGGCTCTCTCATTTAAGAAAATCATTATTCTGCTTTAAAATGCGTGGGGAAGCTGAAGGGCGTTAGGATGCTAATAGCTCTTTAATGCCTTTGAGAGCTGGACAGCAGTATTCTTTAGAAGGCTGTAGGGGACAGAGGGGTGGCGTGGGGCTAAAATTGCCCACGTTTCTTCCCCCACACCTTTTAGGGTTGCCCTCCTGCCCATCACCTGGCAGATGCTGAATATCACCCTGAGGTCACAGTGAGGGAGGCCTGCCCCATGGATGCTCTCCATCCCTCAGCTGTAGCAGATTTTCTAATTTGCTTCTATGTTTGCTTTTTTTTTTTTTTTTTTTTTTTTCTCCTTCAGGTGCTGTGAATGAGTAACGAGGTCTCGCACAGCCTCCCAAAGGTTGTGGCAGGGGGGAGAAAAGGCCGTGTCTCCTTGTGCTGCCCTGTGTTGTGAGGGAAGGGGAACATTGGAACCGGAGCAAACCTGCGATGTCTGTGCTCGGTGCCATCAGCTTACAGTGCTCACCAGGGAGGCGTTGTGTGAGAAAGCCAAAAACTACGGCAGCCTCGTATCGGTGCACGTCAGCGTGTGCCCAGGGTAAGTTGGGTACTGCAGACTTTCTGATGGCTTTATAATTACAAGGGCTACCTGCTCTAATGCTGTGCATTAGAAATCATTATCTAGGATGAGAAATAAACCTCTTAACAGATTACTGTTGTAAAATGTATGATACTTGGCTTTCTTGGAAGCAGCCAGCTTCAGTTTCTGTCAGGAGTAGTGTAATTACTGTAATGAGCTTTTGGCAGGCTTTTTTGGAAGTACAGTTCTTCTTATTCTTCTTTTGTGAAAGCAAAACAAATATGTGACTCAGGAAAAGGAAGGTCTTCTCCAAACCCCTTGCTCCCACCTTCCCCCATGCCTACATGCATAAAGTGAAAGAGGAGAAGGCTTTGCAAGTGTCTTGCTAATGACAGCTTTTCTTCCACAGTGATGTCTCAGACTGTAAGCAGCTCTTTTTGGAGAATTCAGCCTTGACAAGGCATCTGCTCCAACTCCTTTGGATGTGGCAGAGCTGGGGGGAGGGTTCCTTTCATAGGGGTTGCCTGAACTCCTGGAATTTTACAGTGAAAATTAAACAAGGGGCAGGTGGTATGTGTCTTCTGAAGCAGCAAGGCCAGTGCTAGTGGTGGCATTGCTAAGAAGCACAGTGAATTCCAGGATCACATAAATAGTGACTGAGAGCTATGAATAGTCCTGGACCCCCATAAATGCTGTTACTGTGATCCCAGTTAGACATGCAGCATTCATGGAAATGCAATCACCGTGTGTATTATTCATTTAAAACACTATCCAAACCTGTGATTTCCCCTTGTTCAAAACTAGTGAGCCTGGTTCTCCATTTCTTTGCATTTGGTCTTCTTTAGCAGCTAAACAGATGTAATATTTAGGAGGAGCCCGTGCTTTGCTGGAGAGCTGAGGTGCCGTTCAGGTGTCTGCAGGGACCAGCCTCCTCCTTGATGCTCTTTCCCCCAGCAGCCGCTATCAGCAATTTGGGTGCAAACCCAGACAATTCCTGCTGGAGATGGGAGCAGCACCCATGGGGCCAGGTCCTGGGTGCAGCCCGTGGTCCCAGTTGTTCCTGAGGTTTCAGAAGGAGGGACCAGCAGGGCAGGGGTAGCCTGAGCATGTCTCTGCTGCCAGACACCTGAAGGGATGGTGGGTCCTGGAAAGGCTCTGGACTGAAAATCAGCATGTGGGAAACAAAGGGGGGAATGTCCCTTTCTGCACAGTCCGTGCAGTCTTGCTCCCTGGTTTAATCTGTGCTGACCCCTGGGCTTTGAAACAGAAGTGGAGGTTGCTGTCACGTCTGCAGGCGTTTGTCCACCCTGAAATAATCTGGAGCGTCAAACTGACCTGCTTTAACAGGGCTTTCAGTAGCCAAACTTGATTTTGCAAATAACTTCCTCCTTGGAAAGAAGTAAAGGCAAGTGAGGGAACCCCACCTCCGCCACCACGCACCCCTCTGTCCTACGTGAGCGTGTTGTCCCCACTGCTGCCGGGTGTCCCCCCTCTGTGCACTCCCTGTGCCAACACCTTTTCCTGCTGATAACCCTCCCGGCAGGCACAGCGGGGCGGTGGGCTCTGTGCCGGGGCTGGGAGGGATGGCACAGGCAGGTGATGCTCCAGACTTCATCTGCAGCGCTGCCTCTTTGATCCAAAACCCCAGGGACTGCACTCGGTTTGGAGCCTCCCCCACGCCCTCTGGGGCTGTCCAGGAGCCCCGACCCACAGCAGCCCGTTCCCAGTGCCCGGGGAGGAAGGCGGGGGCAAAACTGGGAATTAATAGGAGAATAGACTGAACAGGCTGGGCACGGCCACTCTAAACCTCAGTCAGCACAAGGCAAAGTGCTCGTTTGGCTTTGCTTGGCTGCAGCAGTGCTGACCCCCTGGAACCCGTGGTGAGAGGACAAGGGGGACGGGGACCCAGCACGGCCGCTGGCAGCCGCTCACTCCAGCAGCAGCGACACCCCACCTCTCTGCTCAAGCTGGTCTGAATATTGTTCACAAATAGAGGGACCTTTTTTTTTTCCTTCTTTTTTTTTCCCCTCCCCTGTCAGCTGATGAATTGATGATTTATGAATATATTTCTGTTATATGACTGGCTCTGTGGCCCTCTGAGGAATATTCATTATAGAAAAGACTCTGACAGAAAATAAGGAATGCAAAAGACTTTCTAGCAGCTCAATATTGTGCTTTGTTTTTTTTTTCTCATGCTGCCAGCTCGATTTTCATGGCAGTGAAAAGTAGTGCTTCTGCAGTACAAAACTGATCCTGATGGCAAATTAGCTGCAGCCTTCCTGCCAGAGGAGAGCGTGGCCTCGTGTACAGAAGAGGAATATCCCAGGGTGTCCCCTCCCGGAGCAGGTCATTTGTGTGAGCAACACAACCCGCTCGTAATAGGGCTCTGGCTCGTTCATATGCACTTTGAAATAATTAGCGTGAGGACTGGTTGCTCACAAGTGGAAATTGCATATCCTGAGACCCTTGGGCTGGGGAGTGGAGGGGGAAAATTCCTGTCCCCCGCCCCAGGCAGCATCACCCAGGGCCTTGATGCCTCTGCCTGCTGGGAAGGCTCCTCCGGAAACTCATTCCTCTCGCAGTTAAAAACCCTACTCCTAATTTTGTGGCTTGAAGCCACAAAAGTTTAATTTTTGGAGGGTTCATAACTTACCTGTTTCTCAGCTGTCAGTGCTGGCCCTGCCCGTGTGGGGAGCCCAGGGGTGTCCCCTGCCCTCCCGTGGGGCAGGGTCCCACAGCCCTCGGGGACCACCCAGCTCTGCCCTGTCCTGAGCAACGGCCACGAGGAACCCGCTGCAGCTCTTGCAGAGTGATGCTGGCATTGCCTCACGTTGAGTGCTGTTGTCTGAAACCTTCACACCCTGCAAAGGAGCTCACCCTGCTCGTGTTTCAACAGGAGATAAATGTTAAGGGAAAGCTGCAGATTGACGTGGCCGAATAAACTTTCAGCACAAAGCTCTGGAGCAGGAAAAAGTAGTGCTAAGAGTATGATTTTGTTAACATTTTGCATGGGTTTTATACTCTGAGAACTTGAATTTCTGTACTTTCCAGTTTAACCCGGTGCTTTGATTCATTTGATGAAGGGTAGCTCCAGCAACTGCACCTTCGGAACATTTTCCAAGGGAAAAAAAAAAATTCCCTGGTTTGTATACCAGGCTTGAAAACAAAGCAATTGCAGGCTACTCAGAGTGTAATAAAGGCCTGTATAAAATGTATTTTACTTACTACTGTCAGCTTTATTTAAATCTTCAAAGTGATTGTTTTGCGTTTAAGTATATTCTAATAGCTCTCTGTATTGCTGCATGTGAAAATCTTATTTCTGTGACAAATTATTTTCCTATTCAGTGGATTAGGTGAAAAGATTCCACATTTCTAAAGCTAAACTATCTCCATGTTAACAGAACTGCTTACAAAGATGCTGCAATTGCTACTAGCATTTGAGTCGTGCACATAAAGGCTGGTTTCCCTGTGCCGCCTCAAAAATATTTCCTTTTGCAGCTCATGGCTCTTTCTGCCGAGCTTCATGTGTTTTGCAGCTCTTTTACCAGGGTCTGTGCCTGCTCTGAAGGCACCTCTGACTTGCTGAGGGCAGGTTAGCAGTGTTGGCTTTCAGCAGGGACCTGGCTCTCTTCTGCTGGAGCTGAGACCTCTGACAGTCGTAGCACTGAAACCGGGATCCTCCTTGCTGCTGGTCACGCTGAGACTGTGGGGAGACTATTTCCACCAGTGTCCTCCAGGCTGGGTCTCATGGAGGTTGGGTGATACCCGTGTTTTCCATACTCCGGCGCGAGTGCTGTGTGATTTCTTTGCGTGGTCCTTGCGGTGGTTTGTTCCGTGGGCAGCAAAGGGAGGGGAGCCCCGGGGGACCAAGGCAGGAGGCGGCCCGGACCCCGGGTACCGGCGGTGCCAGATGCCCCGCCAGCAGTAGAACTGGCGACCACATCCCCAAAGCAGGACACGGCTGGGAAAGGCTCAGCACGTCCTCCCCGTGGCTGTGCTCCGCTCTGCCAGAAACGTGCAATTGGGGTGCACAAGGATGTCCCTCTCAGGCAGGTACCCGGCTCCTTTGTGCCTCTTGCGCTGTGCACTTGGCTCCTGTGCTTCCCGGGCTCTCTCTGTTCCCCTTCCCTTTGGTTACTGTAGCTTTACACTAAAGTTTATGATCCGAGTTGATGATGGGGGACGGGGGGAAATTCATATTTTTAAGAATCAGGCTTTATCTTCAAAGTACAAATAGAAGAGGGGAACCCACTTAGGAGAACTCCAACCTGTGTAAATGATGTGTAGTGAAGGGCACAGACACGATTGTGCTGCTGGGCGCAGGCTGCCGCTTGTTGGTGGGTTGCTTTGGAGCTCTCTGGGTTGCAACAGCTGCAGAAAAACTCACCTGGCAAAACCCCCAGCATTTGGCTGCTGGGCTGGGGAGTCGAAACGGCTCCCGCTGCGAGCAGAGCCAGAGCGGGGCGGGGGGAGCGTCCTACGGGGAGACGGACGGGAGGCAACGAAGTGGGGGAAGCAACCGAAATGGAAGTGGGTTTGGGGAAGGTGGTGGTGGGGGGCGGGGATGGAAAAAAAGCAGAAGTGCGGTCCTTTTTGAAACTGTGACTAATTTGGCTTCAGCCCTGTCGGAGCGGTTTGCAGCCAGGGCCGGGGGGGTGCAATTAAAGCCGAGAGCGCAGGGGAGCCAGCGAGAGCAGGAGCGGGTGTCGGGGGGAGGCAATTGCATCTCTCCGCCTTGTTTGGCTTATTGGTCCCTGAGGGACTCTCCCAAGGGAGACAGGTAAAGGGGATGTTTTCCCAGGCTGTGGGGAGGTCAGGCACAGCAGCTGGATCTCTCCTGAATCTTTAAGCAGCGCAGCTTGCTTTCTGCCTTGGGAAACACCTTGTTTGCTGGAATTTGCACCAAAATGCAAGACGTGAGGTCAGGCTCCGCGCCGCGAGACGGCACGGAGTGGGGCATCCCCAGCAAGAGCCCCGAGCCGCGCTGGCCACAGGGACCAGCACCACCAGCACCCTGGCAGATTTGTCCGCTGCTCACCGAGCCAGTGTTGACCCATGGACCGGAGATGGTTTGAGCTGCATCACGTACACGGTGCCATCTGATTTTTGCTGGCATGGTTTAGCTGGTGTTAAATGCCAGGTGTGTGTAGTAATGCCCCCCCAGCCACCGGCAGGAGCAGGGTGCCGAGGGTGAGGGCAGGACAAGGTCAAGCTGCACATCCCCTGAGTGAAGTCCGTGATGGTGAGAGGTGACAGCTGAACAGCTCTGTGCCTGAATGTCTTCAGGAATTGTAATGCATATGGATGTTGCTTGCTTGAGGGATGGATATGTAAATTTAAGCCATGATCTAGGCCTTCAGTGACCTCTGTTCATCATCTTCATTTTGTTCCCTGAGGAGCTCGAGATGCATCTTCTCCAGCCTCTGAAACTCACTTCTTTCTCTGTCCAACATCTCCTCTCCCAGCAGACTGATGCCATGAATATTTCTTCTTTGTGGTTCCGCCTACTCCCAATGACATTTAACCTCCTCTCACCCATGCTCACCAAACAGATCCACCAGCACAGGCATTTCATGGCTCACAATCGCAGCTGGCAGAGCCGGTATCACCAGGCTGAGTGCCTGGTCTGTGATAGGGGCCTGAGCAAAAATTTTCTGATACTGATGGATGCTCACAGCAAGTTACTGGGAACCACATTTCAAAAATCCCACTGGATTTGTGCCTTTGTACTTGGAAGAACCCAGAGCTGCTATCTTGGTCCCACTGTCACCGCTTTTTTCGCAGCGCTGGTTGCCCTCGGTGCTTACAGAGATGCCTGGGTACACGGGTGTGGTAGGGTCAGACCCTGAGCTCTTAACTCCTGCACTACAGATAGCTTTCAAACTTGGGACGTTCATGTGTGTCTGAAGCTCTATTTTCTGATGTCCATAATGGAACAATAATGGTTTTCATTTCTTTACCTCTTCTAATACAAACTACTGTCTGATTGTCCAAGCATCAGTAATGTTGAAATGCTTTTTTCATGATACAGCTACTTTAATCACTGTGCTCAGATCATCTTCAGTAACCTACAGGAGGGAAATGGGCACTCTAGCACATGGAAAGGTTAAGAAATAATGCTTGGTCACCTTTGCAAAGTAATTTGAGCTCTATATATGAAATAATAAGTACCAGATGAGAGCTATGCATTATTAGCCATCTCTTATCTCCAATTGACCTTTCCTGGTCAGTTTAATACCCAGTCAAAAGAAATGAGGGCTCACATTTTATGCTAACTTGGCAGTGTGCCGTTAGCATCTATTAGGGTGTCCCAGAAGTGCCTATTACCTCATCACACGGACCATTATGGTCCGCTTTGGAGAGCAGGAATGAAACCAGGGTAAAACCATGCCAGACAGGCTGTAGCTGCTCGATGGTGTCAGACTGCGAAGGCACCAGAAATGCAAAAGACCCAACGGACAGCACCGGACCTTGGCAAAGTGCTGGGAAGCTGGAAGGGAGAGGTTTGATTCCCTTGGCTGTACTGAGTGAGCGGGCACTGCCGCCTGAGCCCACCCGATGCGTCGTGGCGCGGCGTTGTGCTGACAGCACTCCTCTGCCCACCGCCGCTGTCTCCTCCCGCGCCCCGCTTCTGGTGGGTCGAGTTCTGTGACTCTCCTGTCACTATAGCATCATCTCAGCCCGTCGTCCCTGCCGCAGGGACGGGCCAGTCTCTGGGGTTACAAGCAGTGGGACGAGGGCTGCAAATTGGCCGGGGGCAGTGTCCTGCTGCAGGGTCTGACCCCCGTCCCGGGTCGGGGTCCCTCCTCTTGGCCCAGCCTGCTGCCTCTCTGCTTTGCTGCTGGGAAAAGTCCTTTATTTAGGTCAAGTTATTCGCCATCGGGGCCAGTTCTGAGAAGTGTGACACTGGGGGAAGCAAGGTGCCATAAATCACTCTACTACTAGTCACGGCCTTCAAAAGCTGCTTGCCTGCTTGCATCCGAGTGCTTTGGGAAGCTCCTGGGTCCATGCTGACCTTTCCCAAAGGCCAGTTCACTCTGACCTTTCTAGATGGAAACTAAAGTCAGTAAACTTTCCTTTTTCTCTCCTGCCTTCTTAGCACACCAAACTTTAGGGAAGTAATTGTTATTGAATAAAGAATAACTCAACTTTAAAACATTTTACTACGTTTTATGATCACGTTGGTTCCTGTTTTGATTAGCATTCAATGTACTCTTGGAACAGGAATCTGCAACAGGGTTAATTCCATTAAACCATGTGATATAAAAAACTTTCAACCATGCTATTGCTCAAAGTAAAAATGAAAAGAAGATTGGTGGAATAGGGACAGCTGGTGTAGGACTGCTCCCACCCTGATAGACATATCACTGAAAGAAAGCTTGGGGAAGAGAGGAGAGTCTAGATTCAAGGCGGGGGACGGTGTTTGCATGACACAGTGCTACGTATAGCACATGGTACTACACAGAGAAAGGGGACCTATATGGTTATTTCCAGGATTGAACTGAAAGCAGGACAGCTGAAAACCATAGGATAATCTTTGCGTTTCCTCTTCTGCCACGTCGGGTGTGCCACCCTTTCTCGTTCCGTTGTCGGTCTTTCAGTTAAAGCAAGTTAAATTTGTTGCGAACAAAAACCTGAGACCAAGTTCAGAAAATAAAACCAGTATGTCAGGCTGGGGGGTGGCCCTGGCTGATGTGACTGGGTTGGCCCGATTCCCAGGCTGGGGCTTAATGAGCAAATCTCGGCTCCTCTGCAGATCAGGGCAGGGCAGAAGTGCTCTGTGCGACGGGTTTGTTCTCGGGACAGTCTGAGAGGTGAGAGCAAGGAGCCCTGCCATGGACACGTGAGCACTTTGGTCCCCTCTCTTACTGTAGGTTTAAGTGTTTCTTTTATTTTCCATCAGTTTTCTGTCTTCTTCAACTAAGACTTGTTCTAATGAGCTTCCATGCTGCACGCTTTTTGGGAAAGTTTCACTTATGTGTCATTCTGGGGAAAAATAGCTAAAATGTTGATGAACAGAGAGGACAGAGAGAGGCAGAGGCGTTAGGCTGTGGTGGAAAAGCCTCTGGGAAGATGTCTGGAGAAGTAAAGGAGAAAAGTGAGGGGCCACTGGAGTCAGCTGGTTCTGATGTGCCTTACCCAATGGTCCAAAAAGTGTCAAACTCCCTCAAAATATGGAGATACATGTAGGGGAGACCCTACTTTGTCTGGCAGAGAGTTTTAGCCCTCCCCTCTTGCCTTCTGGGGGTCTTTCATCTAATTTAATATTTCACCTGTAAAGTCCTATTCTGCCTGCATGTAGGAGACATCTTGGCTGCCCTCCACAGTTGTATGTGGAGACATTTACACGCTTCTAGAATATAAGGAGTCATCTGAAACACTGAGTTGAAGTAAAGAATTATTTCCTGTCCATGAGATTTACAACTATCTTCCCTCTTTTCGGTGGCCAGGAGGCATTCTCCAGCAAGAATCCATCTTCCTCTGGACCTCATGTTTTCTGCTGGTCCACACATAAAAGGCATGATGCAAACCTCCCACCAGTCCCGTTATAATACAGTTTGTAGTTACCTCTTGAGTAAGGCCAGACATGACAGGAGTCAACTGGTTTGGGTGCCCAGGCATCCAACTCTCCCTCCTAGGCAACCTGTAACTGCTGCATTGACACATCTGTGCAGCAAAATGTCCAAAAGTTGTATGGAACTTGCCAGGTTATTTTGGTATTTTTGGCATTTATAGACTGAGCTCTGTCTCGTATGTGCTCTGCATCTGCTTTGAATGCTTGCATGAAAAGAAGAGAGCCGTGGTGCTCTGAGACCAATAAACCGATTATCCAAATTAAGATGAATGCAACTGGGATAAATGTGGTTGCAGAATGATGTCTCCAAGCATCTGGAAAGTCAATAATAAGACACCTCGGTGGCTTCGCCTGTGCCCCTTCAGAAGAAGGTGAAGATTGGCTTCGATGCCTTGAAAAAAATGTCTTGCATCCCCCAGTGCTTGATGTGAGAGGGCATCGGAGCAGCGTTTCGGTGTCCCCCCACCATGGCTTGCTGGGGGCGGAGATGGAGGCACCTCCTCGGGAGCGATGTCCCTTCAAATTCCCAGCTCTAAGAGCGGGGCTGAGTGACAGGAGAAGCGATGGTGCTCTGCTGTCAGCGTGGCTGCTGTCAGGAAATCTGCAGAGAGGACGGCGTATTGGCGGTTCAGAAAGGGCTTCGATCTGCTGTGTTGGACGTTTGACACATCGTAAAACTCATCCATCCATCGAAAAGACAGTGTAAATCTATGCTTCTTGCTTATCTATTTTGCTTTGCCTTCCACTCAGTATCTTGTTGGGACATAAGGACTCCATAGGTTTGCCTCAACTGGTCCCAAATTCCATGTTTTCTTTTAATTTACGTTTTTTGGTGATATAGATAGTATTTATTTGAAAAAGGAATGGCTCAGAAAATAATTAATTGTTCCCTGCTTCCATTTATTCCAGCTCTCCCGGTAGGCATCCCACTCAGTTTCCCATAAATAAAAGGGAGTTAAAATCTCATCACAGTCTGGCTGCGCTGGGAACTGGCCTTCTGGCTATGTTATACTCAAGGTGGAATTGCTATAAGAAGCCGGTAATTTACCATTACTACCCTAATGAAATATTTAATCAGATTAATCAATGTAACTTCATTAGTCAGTGTGCTTTTCAGACTGAGATCTGGTGCCATGGCTTCCTTGTCCTTTTGCAATGTGCTTTGGAGAGCTTGATTTATTTATCTCCAACATCTCCTCTCTTATATCTGAGTTGCTACAGCTGGACTACAAAATCTGTCGCTCATTGATCAGCTCCAGGGGAAAGCATTTTTGAGAGCTGGCTGGAGAGGAGCTGGTGTGTGATTAGACTGTAATCAAGGGTGCTTCACTTTTTCTTTAGAAAGTCCTAGATTGGTAGCTGTAATGAGCCCTGGCCATGAGACCTGCCTGCCGAGTGCTCCAGCGCGTCCCCGCGACATTTCCAGTTGCAGAGCAGGGCAAGGCTGGGCAATGGCAGCGAGGAGCAGGGAGAGCTGCAGGAGGACACCCTCGTTTCTAGATGAACATTTGTCTGTTTTCAGACCTTTCTTACAGCAAAACATGTTCTGTGAGAGCTGCTGGGCAACCTGCCTCCCTGGGCCGGTGGTCCCTGTCCATGCTCTCCCCTGGGAACACCGCTGGTACCTGGGGCTCTGCAGAAGGTGTAGGTATGAATAAAACAGAACTGGGGAGATAAGCCTTTTTGCTGATTCCCTTTTAAAAGCAAACCTCAAATCCACAGAAAAGTATTATTTTTATTTTTTTGCCCCACTTCCCCCCCACACACACACACACCCTGTGTCTTTGAGGCAGTGCTGGAGATGGCAGGGCATGCTCAGTATGTGTTATGCTTCTTTTCAGTGCCAACATTCAGTGCAGTAAGGTGTACTACTGCTTTGCAGTACAAAAATAAACAATAAATTAAGCACGTGAAATAAAGGGTGATTTATAGGGACACCCCTTCCAACACTGATGTATGCCCTATATTGTTGTCTCTGGTTTCCTGTTACTTGGTAGCAGCGTTTGCTCTCCGCCAAGGACTGGGGATCTAGCATCATACCAAATCTGCTTCCCTAGGATTAAATCCCTCTGGAAATAGTTGTACGCAGCACAAAGCCAGGTGCTCTTTGCCAGCCACCCCGCAGCAGCGCACTGCCCGCAGGGAGCAGTTCTGCAGGTCCCCGAGGTCAACAACGCGCTCCCCGGTTTGCTGGGCGCCTCACCACCCCCAGCCCCGGGCTCTCCCTTGCAGAGGCTCTCGGTGGAAGCCGTGCCTGGTCCCTCCAGCTCTGCTGACCTGTTTTTGCAAGCTGACACTTTTATAAGATTTCCATTAACCTTCTTACATTAGTACTGTAGCTAATCCACACCTGGGAGAGACGAGGCAATGCAGCCAGCGCACTCAAGCCATAGTTTCTCTGCAGTTGGGCTGCTCGGATCAGTCTTCAGTGTTTTCTATTTACTTATTACTATTTTTTTTTTTTTGCATACTGGGGAACAGCAGCCCAGGCCTGGGGTCCCTCGTGGTGGGACGGGGTCTGTGCCTCGTGGCTGGGGTCTCCGTGCCACAGCCCAGCACGGTCAGGGCTCCCACCCCTGCGCTTCCCGCGTGCCTTGCAGGGGGCTGCTGGCACCAATGGCTTGTCCTTTACATGCAGAATTGATTTCCGTGGTTAATTTTACTGCTGTGTGTCGCAGGTAAGTATATGCAATATACAACTTCAGCCACCGCTTTCTTGGCAACTAATAATTTGAAGTTTTACTATACATTATATTACAGGCTACAAAGTTGTTGACTTCCTCTGGCTGATCTCAAACGCACTTAAATCATGGATGAATGAACATATTTTTCAAAGATAAGCCCAGAGCAAATGAATTGGATTTATTTTTAATGCTGACTTGTTTCTAATGCCCAGTGACACATGAACAAACGATTGCCATCAGTTGTCCTCTTTCTCTGTAGGATATTGCTTTGGGCAGGATAATATCAGTGCATTTAGTATTATAAATCTTCCCTCTGGCTTGATATTTCTTCTTTAAGGAAAAGACTTAGATTCAGCCTCCAGAAGATAGATCAAACCTTCCTTATTGTCATGGTACCACTGAAGTCAACAGAGAAATTCATGCAATTTGACTGATTCAAGGACATCAGGGCACGATGTATCTCCATCGACTGACCTTGCCGAATGCTGGACGAAGACAGGGAGAGGACGCTGATGGGTTTGAGTGGCCCCCAGAGCCCCCCCTGCTCTCCTGGGGCTGGGCACAGGCACCCAGCCCGCAGGAGCACGTCTGGAACCGGAGCTCAGGGTTTAGGCACGGTCTGTTTACTGCTGGGTGTGAGAGTTGTCTTGCACTTGTGGTCATCCTCTGTGGCTTTTTCAGGTCTGCTGCACCCTCTTGCACTTCAGGGGCAGTAACAAGGCTCTCATCCCATATCCAATGTATAGGAGCACCACAGTTTTGTACAGTGGCCTAATACTGTTTTCTGGCTTTCTTCTCCATTTCTTTCCTAGCTTTTTAAAATACTACTCTGGCTTTTGTGATTTCTGCTAAGCACAGAGCTGGCATTTTCACAGCACTCTCTTATAACACATAATGCATTCCAAGGAAGACTGTAATTTTTTTGTAAAGGAAAGCATTTTCTTAGACTCGCATGCGTAAGCCATGAAAAGACCATTCCCTCGTGCTATTGGGGGTGGCAAACAAACTATATTAAAATATACTAAAAGCACAAAAAGGTTCTCAAGAGTGCGTCTCCAGGTGCAACTAAAAAATCAGCATGCTTAGGACCGTGATCTATCGCTCATCTGGCCACATTTTCCAAGGAAAATGCGAGGGAGGTGCATGCAGTTTTCCTGTGATACACCAGCTCACTGCGTTTCATGTAACGTTGCCTTTGGAAAGAGGTAAAAAGACCTGAGTGCGATGCCAGAATACAGATGAGGTGGGACATGAAAGCATTCAAGTGTACTCTCAACTCCCAGGCTCAGGCACGGGGAAGGGGGGATGCGCTTCCCTGGGGCTTGATGGAGGGAGAGGTGCTCGGTGCTCCCTGCCTGGGGATGGCCAGATTCTGCTCTGCTCCCCTGGAAGCCCCTGGGCATCCCCCACCGCAGGGTCCGGGCGCAGCGTGTCCTGAGCCTGCAGTATTGGGCACAAGAATGAGGAAACTCAGCGCGGGCAGCAGAAACTCAGCCACAGCCGTATTGTACACATCATTTAGAGGAGTCTTTCTTCCTTTTTATTTTTTTTTTTTTCTTTCTTTCAGTAGATCACCTGTTTTTCGACATTTAGGCGCATTGTGCCATATGTTGTTTTTCACGGTGTAATGATGTGAGGCACCTTAACGATGCAACGCTGGCATCCTTCCCAAAAGGTAAAGCAATAGAAACTTCTTCTTGCCCGTGACCACCTTTGCAGACTGGGCGGATGGGCTGGCACAAGGAACTCGTGTTGGGAACGGGGGGCTGCCGTGTGAAATGCTGCTCAGGTGCAACGTGTCCTGGCGCCGTGCCACGCGAGTTTTGCCACGTAATTGAAGGCGATGATGCTGGAGGGGCACACGGGCCCCTGCGGAGCGAGGGCATCCAGCTCGGATGCCAGCCCGCGTTCCCCACTGCACCGAGGAGGGGGCTGGGCCCAGTGGCCCCCCAAGCCGGGCACTGGGGCAGATCTGACCCCCCCACACTCATCCCCTCCCAAATGGCTCCAGAGGCTGTTTGTTTTTCTATAGATCATGGTAACATTATTATAGTGGCTCTTTAAATACCCTTCAGAATATATGCTAGAGATCTAAGGAGCTATTAATAGAGAGCATTTTAAATCTCCCTAGTATTGTTTATGGCAGCCTCTTGTGAATTTGCAATGAAACGATAACTCTGCTGGGGAAATCAATTATGCCAAGCAGTTTGTTACATCATTTTTCAGTGTATTAATTTTAATTTCAACAGAGAAAAAGACACGGTGAACGCATCTATCATTTTTGAACGAGGTGGTGTACAACGGCCTCTTGGGACTCCTCCAGTTCTGCAGTCACTGCTATCAATAAAGGGAAAGGAGAAATTTGGGGTAATTTCCAAATATGGGAAATTATTATAAATTGAAATGAACTAATGAATGCAATTATCACAGCCCAGGTTTATTCTCCATGCTGGGGATACAGCATCCATTTGGCTTTAAGTGAACGAATTAATGGAGGTAACTATTTCCGTGGCCTTGCGCACGCGCGTATTTCAACATCAGGGCAAGAGGTCTTTTGGTTCACTGCTGCTTCATTTGTTGTAACCAGGTGTGGAAGCCCCTGCCCTGGTTTAGCTGTAATATATCATTGAACCTGGGCTTCAAGTTCATAGTATTATAAACCTTTTTTTAAACAAAAGTCACTTAAAATGTACAGTTTACTTCATAACCATGGCTTTTCTGTCTTGCATAGGATAGCTACTACACTTGTCTCTTATGCTGGATTTGGTATATTTAAAAAAAAAAAAAAAATTAAAATTACAAAAAGAGACCCTATACTCCCCACATATATACCCATATATTATTTTGAGACCCTCTATACCTCACCTTCCAGCCACACAAGATGAATGTCCAGGACGAGTAGGATAAAAGTGTTTTGTTGGACTAATGCAAATTTAAAGACTAGTATAGGCCTTAAACTAATCCCGTGGCACTCTCAAGTTCTTCCTTACCTAGAGAAAGATATCATCCTTTTATTAAAACTTTTAATATGAAAACAGGGTTTTCCTTGTGCTCCATTTTTTTATCACTGGTCATTGCTCTCCTATCTTTTGTTCCCATTCTTTATCCCACATATCTCCATTAGAACTAAAAGAGAAAAAGGGGAGAAAATGAAAGTTGAAATTTTATCTTGTTATTAAAGTCTACTTTTTTATTACATGGAAAAGGAAGAATAAATGGTAGTGTTAATCTGAAAGCCAGGAAAATGAAAACTAATTTGAAATATATTTATTAGCCTATTCTATCTCTTTCCAGTTCTGCTTCTGTTTTTTGTGAAATTCCCCCATCCTCCATCAGTGCATAAAATCACCATGGGCAAGAGCTGCTACAGGGCCATGAGTCAGCCCGGTTAGAATGAAAAGCCTTTCATCACTGGCTGATAAAGGCCGATTTCATCTGTCTTCCACATTACTCACTGAGCATGAGCCCTTATGAGCGTAAGTAATAATACGGGAGTCTCCTGAGCATCTGGAGGGAACGCCTGGGCACGCTGCCTTCCGCAAGGCTGGAATACCCTCTGCAGTCTCCACTCAACTCCCCAGTAAAAGTATAAGGTGTCACAGTTACAATCCAGTGTATTTCTAATAAGGAGGAAAACCAGGCACGTATGTTCTGTGTGCTCGCAGCAGGGATGGGGTGGGAGGGCAGAGGTGAGGATGCTCATGCCCGGAGGGAGGCCTGGGCCACTGACTCTCAGCTGCCCGCTTGCAGAAGCCCCTGAAAGGTTAGTTCATGTACGTGCTGTGCCCAGACACTGCTGTTGGGTACAGCACTGGCCACACAAGGCTCCTTAGTGGCCACCAAGTCTCGTCCTTCTCCTTCCTGCTCCCTGGCTAGGGTTGATCTGAAACACCCGCTTTTTTAACCTCTCCTGCCACTGGTTTCTCCCACCAAGGTTCTCCTTGGACTCGCCCCATGGCTGTGGCAGAAGCTCAGACCAAGCCCCACACCAGCACCCGACCAACCCAACGTCTCGCTCGGCCAGGGTGTAATCCTGCAGGTACGGGTCCAGCTTGAAGGCTACAGGCAGGAGGAGATCCAGCCAGTTGAGGTAGGTTGTCTCCGTGATTAATTATTCTTAATTATTGCAGAGTAGGTGCATTAATCATGCTTTGTGCTGCGTCCTTTATTCCTCTGTACACCACTATCTGCAGCAAACCAGAGCATCGCCGGGGGAATGGGACGTTGCTGTGGCACACAGGAGCAGTGTGAGATGGTGCCTGTCCTCTTCTCCCTGCTCCTCCTGCCCAAAATATCTCCCGTTCGGCCCTAGGAAAGGGAAGGAAAGAGAGTCCAGCTCAGAGGGGGGAAAGCAGCATTGCCATGACAAGGGAAACCTGCTCCGGCCCTTCTCAGCAGCTGCAGCCCCCAAGAGAGGGGCCATGGTAGGAGCACTCAGGGCAAACTCATGAGTGTGCAACCCATTAAATGTGGAAACTCAAATGATTGAGTGTTTTCAGGGTGTTTGTGTAATGCACAAATAAGCCATGCAGGTTTAATTAATATAAACCATTCATATTTGGTTAATATAAACCTTGATTATTTATTTAATATATTAGAGATTCATGTGCATATATACAGGCCATACATATTTCTAAAATATTCAGCCTAATGGTCAATAATCTACTGATTTTTTTTTTTTTTTTTTTTTTTTTACTGCAATGAAAACATGACTGCTTTTTGTGATGCTTGACAGATCAAATGCAAAATTATTCAGGTTAATCAAAATTACAGCTGAATGTTAAGTGTTGCAGAAGGCTCTTATGATACTGAATAACTGTGAAATAAAATGGCTGATGAAATTTAATTTAACAATAAACAGTGGTGCCCAGGAGAGAAAAATAACCTTCATTGTACATCTGCAGTGATGGGCTCTGGCTAATATTATGCAGAAAAGTGATCTTTCCTGCATAGAAAAATAAACCATTTCCCTGTGAGCCAGCAGCGATGGCACATCTGTAACACCAGGAAAGATTCTGGTCACTGCCTCTCCAGCAGAAGTAAAACCTGGGCAGCGGGCTGAGCTTTGAACAGGGGCAGGTCTGCTCCTGTTGGAAAAGAGAACAGGGAGAGGGAAAACAGGGCTGGTCTGAAACCCCTCCGGAGCAGCGCCGTGGGGAAGAGCTCATCCCTGCTTGTTGCCCAGGATGGCAACCAAAGAGCTGGCTGAAAAGAGACAGCAGGAAACAGTTATTCCCCCCTTGGGGTACTTGTCAGAGAGCTGGGCTATAACGCAAGCTCAGCTGCACGGGATGTTGTGAAGGCCAAAGCTTTCCATGCAGCAAGGGAATGGACAAATTCCTGGGCGATAGGTGCACCCGTGGCCATCAGACCTGGAGGACTGGGTGCAGCCTCTGGCTCCCGAAATCTCTGCAGACCCCTGCCTGCTGGGGGTACAGATGTCATCCCGCTTCCCAGGACCTCCCAAACCTCCGTTCTTACCCTCAGCATTAATCACCTGCTGTTGATCCCTGTCCTGCTGTTTTCTTAAGGGTTTGGGGCTGTGGGGATGTTTCCTGGAGTTTTTGCTTGCTTGTGTTCTGGTTTGCTCAGGAGCATGGAAGCCTCAAAAACTGGATTTGTGGGGGGTTGTTGCTCCTCTTGTGGAATTCGGTCGGCAGAGGTGGCAGGTTAGATTGAACAGGAGCTGGGGGCTGCTTTGCATTAATTACAAAGTACGGGAGAAGCTTGAGAAAGGTTTATCTGATCGGTGAGACGTGGGGCACTCAGTGAGACGCGTGTGCGCCTCTCGGGTGGTTGCGGTGAGCCATCTCTGGCTCATCTGCCCCTCTTCCTGCACCCCTTCACAAAGGGAAAGGCAGCTTTCTGCAGGGGCTAGCGAATAGTTTGTTATCTGGATGACATTTAAAGCTTTGTACCTTTTAAACAGAGATCTGTTTAGTAAACAGGTACATAAAGAACGAGTACTGGGAAAAGTCACAGGCACAAAGTACAACTGCACACAGGCTTTATCACAGTGATGGCCACAGCACTTGGTTTCTTCCTTATTAATGACTCCTGTTGCCTGCAGATATGTGAAGCAATGAAGTCGAGACTTATCGGCTTGCCATAAACACCGCTCTCTTAAGAAACCTCCAGAATGCTTAATCACCAAGAGGTATTTAGCTCCAGAAATTCCCTGCAGGACCAGGGGCAGATTCTCTGTGACTTGCACGTCACTCCGTGCCAGGGCTGCAGGATGGCAAAGCCACGATCAGCTCGCCTGGCACGTGGCTCTGCTCCGCACAGCACAGCTTCTCCCCACATTCTGGGGCTCTTCTTGCCACAGAGAAATGTCTCACCTATCCATTTATTCAAACATAATGTGTTTTTATGGCCTTTTATTTCTTAACTGTTGTAAACTCGCAGCAGATTTTTATGGTCTCAAATTTATATTGCACCAGTTGGATAGTTTAATCCCAGGGGGAAAAACTCCAGTTGGAAATTCAGGCTTTTTATACCACCATAAAATCTTTGGTGGCAGACGTAAGTGGTGAGGGTGGGTATGGATGAGGAACACGCCGGTCTCTGTGCCGATTGCATCTGTGTGCTGCACGTTGGGTAACGACACGATCGCTCATCTTCAGGTGCTTTAAGACTTGGGGGTGTTAGTAATATTTTTCCTTGAAGTGATTATTCAATTCAATCAGCAATTGCATACTCGCTATTCCCCGAGTCTCAGGGCCCTTCAAGATCTCTCTGAAGCTGATGCCCCGACCTCCCCCATCTCCTCTGGAGCAGTGGTTGTGTTGTTGGGGCTGAGCAGCAGAGGAGAGGTGGTGGGAGGCAGGAACAATGTCTCGGCTTTTGTCTCGGGGAGCAAAGTTGCTGCCGTCCCCTGCCGTGGTCCCTTCTGCTAGACAGGGCTGGCTGGGGACCCCAGACCCCCGGGCAGGCTCGGTGAGCTGTGTGTCACCCCATTTCTCACGACATCCCCTATGGGGGAAGAGCACGCTTCCAGGAGGGTGTCCTTGCAGATACACTGACTACAAGTAAAATAAGTAATTAGGGAGGAAAAGAAGCTGGAGCAAAGCAAAGCATGGCCAAGGACCACAGCAAGCATAGGAGATTTTTCCCCCTAAGTGCTTTCTAGTAGCTTACATACCAGATGAGCCAGCCCTCCAAAGAGTTGGAGGACCTGTTCTTGCAAAAAAACAGGGTTGGGTGAGGCTTTCCTGCAGCAGCTCTCAGCATCATCTTCCTGCAGTGCTGCTGGAGCTTGGAAACCACGGGCTCTGCAAAGCAAAGGGCTTCCATGCCGGGCACTCAGAGACCAGGCACTGAAGCTTCTTTACCTGAAACCTGCCTGCCATCCCCCCCTGCCTTCCCCCCCTGCCATCCCCCCCTGCCATCCCCCCCTGCCTTCCCCCCCTGCCATCCCTCCCTGCCATCCCCCCCCCGCCTTCCCCCCCGCCATCTCCCCCCGCCATCTCCCCCTGCCTTCCCCCCCTGCCTTCCCCCCCTGCCTGCCCCCCTGCCATCCCCCCCCTGCCATCCCCCCCTGCCAGCCCCCCCTGCCATCCCCCCCTGCCATCCCCCCCTGCCAGCCGTTGGGGCTGCAGGCAGCTGCAGGGATGGGGCGGGATGGGATGCAGCAGGGAGAAGCCTGCGTACAGCTTGACTGCCAGCTGGAGTCACAGCAGTTTTCTCTCCAAACAGGCACTTTTAGATGCCAGAAATTTGCTCACGCCGCTGCCCAGCGGTCGCTACATGACTGCACACGCGCTGCACTGTCCCTCGGTACCCAGGCCTGTCCCTTTGGGAACTCTCTTTCAGAGCATCACTTAACCTTGGGGTGGAAAAAGATTATCAGCTATAAACCAGGGCCTTGATTTCTTCTCAGTCATTTAAGATTGACTTAATGCATGCAAGTACCCTGTTGGTTTGAGGATCAAATCTAGTCTCTCTTGTTTGCTCTTTCTTTAAAGTTTTTAAACACCCCAATGAGACCGATCAATTACGGTGGATTTACGGGGTTTTCAAACCTGTCTGTGCTCTGGGAATGTGACCTTGCCTCTCACGGTTCTGCTCCCTCCCACCTGAAACCCAGCAGCCACAGGCAGAGCACGGGGATGGGATTTTTCCATGTCCCCCATGTGTCTTCAGTTCATCTTTTCTTTTCCTTCCCCTTAATAGAAATAATGGTACAGCTGAGCAGCCAGAGACACAGTGTCTTATAAGCCCTGTCACCTGATGAATAGCAGCCACTTAAAAATTTATTCAGTGGTATATACTTTAGAGCTTTCTCTGTATGAAGAGTTTTTGAGCCATAAGCACACTGGGGGGCTGCAACATTTTTGGTGAAAGCTGCTGTGGCTACTTGCAAGAGCAGAAGGGCTAACTGCTGCCAGCTTGGGAGGGGAAGGAATTTGGCTTTGGGGTCGTTAATGCCGTTTGTGGGCAGCTCTGGGATGTGTGGTGATGCCTGCGTGGGGACCCAGCTCTTCCTCCTCATGCCATAGCAAAATATTCTATTCTATTCTATTCTATTTCTATTCTATTCTATTCTATTCTATTCTATTCTATTCTATTCTATTCTATTCTATTCTATTCTATTCTATTCTATTCTATTCCATTCCATTCCATTCCATTCCATTCCATTCCATTCCATTCCATTCCATTCCATTCCATTCCATTCCATTCCATTCCATTCCATTCCATTCTTCTAAACAGTAGCTTTATCAACTAGAAATTGGTAATTACCAGGGGCTTTTGTAAGAGGGTGCTAAAGCCTGCATTTTGGGGGGTTAGTGTATATTTTTATCCTCACCAGAAACACCTTCTTTGAACTCCCCCAGTAATTATTTTCTTACTGATGAATGTGTTATCTTGTTTTCTGATCATGCATCTCTGCCGGGGAACGTGTTGCTAAAGAAACAGTAATTATGCTGCAAAACCTGTTAGATAATGGCGGGCTGCTACATTAGTAGTTTTGAGATTCAGCCCTGGGAATAATCTGGAGGCTGTTGGAAGGGGAACGGTACTGCACTCCTTGTCACGTTTAAAACTAAAACTGCGACGAGAAGCTGCCTGGCTGAAGGCATCCCAGCAGGGCTGGGGCTGGGAAGGGCTGTCCCCGGCTCGTCGCCGAGCGCGACGCAGGATGAAATCAAAGTGGCTGATGCAGAGCGGTGCCAGGCAGCCCCGAACTCCCCGAGCACCTTTGGGTGCGGGCGGGTGGAGAAATCGCTCTGGTGCTGCTCCTCGCTTCACCCGGCATCGCCCGAAATCACGGCGGCAGGAAGGGGGGAGGACAGGCCCGTGATGCCCACCTCGGAGGGGGGGGGACACTGGCCCCAGCTTGGCATGAGAACACCCATCTCAGGTCCACAAAAAGTTGACTCAGGATGTTAAAATCAGTAATTTTTTTTTAAAAATGCAAAGATATGGGTGACCCACCGGTGGTATTCCCCTTGAACTCTGGCTGGTGCTGTTCAGGCTTGTTGCTAAATTCTTAGTAAGCCGAATGCTCTTTGGTGGTACTTCTTTTTATTAGGATTTGTCTAAAAGAAATATCCTTTGTGTAAGTTGCTTTTAAAATGTGTATTGCTTCATCCAGGTGCCTGGAACAACAACTCTTCCAAGTACATATTTAGACAGCCTTTTGAACGGTATTATTTGTCTGAAAATAATATACAACATTGGATAAATAACGTGTGCTTATTTTAAAGCGTATATTGTTATTCCCACAAACAGACAGCTGCTCTTATCAGTGAAATAAATAAATATTTTTGACAGCATCAGAGGAGGATGCTCACAGATTGCTTTCTGTGCTTTTTTTTCCTCACGCACGCAGCTTGCTGCCAGGGCAAGGGCGGTGCCGGTCCCCGGGGAGGCCGAGGGCTGCAGCAGCCTGCATGCACAGAGGGCAAGGCAACGTCTCCTCGGGGCAGACAAGGTGGCAGGTGAGGTGACAGCAAACACACGTACTTCATTTTCACATGCACACCTGCCAGCTCATTGCGTGGAGGAGCACGCCGTATGCTCGTGATTTCTTTCTGGTGCGTTTCTGTCATTAGTGGTTAAATGCATCTCGGTCGGGGCTTTGGGTGGTTAATTCTCAGTTGCTGGCCTTTTAATAGGCCGGTCATTGTACTGCTTGCTGCTGAGCTGACACTTGGAAGTTTATTTTGAGTCTCACTGCAAAATTCATGAATATTGAAGCAAAAAAAAAAAAAAAAAAAGGAGAAAAGCCAATGGCCTGGAGCAACGGAGCAACACGTCCATCTCCTATCATCCAGCAGAAGACAGGCCCTGGTCGTTTTGTTCGGGTGAGGCATCACCAGGTGACACAGCTTTGACATCTGGGCAGAGATGATGGGGAAAATCTTCCTAAGCTGCTTCGTGTGTTACTGATGCTGGGGTACAGGTGAAACAGGCTGTGGCCTTTCACCATATACCCTACCTGCGATGCACAATTTGTTCTCCTAAAGCCTAATTCACAGATTTTTTTTTTTTTTTCCTACTTCTTTTTCTCTCTGGAAAAGGGAAGGGAAAATAAGCAAAGCAAAACTCTGCTTGTTTGGAGAAAGCAGGGAAGGAGCTGCAAGTGGGGCAGGAGGAGCATTTGCCAGGCTTAAAGGCTTGTTACAGGTCGTACCTGCATAGTTATTTCATGTTTTAAGATAGTGTTTCTTTTGTCATCACATGTTTCGTTTTCTCACTGTGCTTCTTCACGTATCATTAATCCCAGTTGTGTCCAAACAGCTCTCTGGGTTCCCCCGGCTCAGAAAACTGTGAGGAGGGCACTGTCTGCAATGAAATGCAAAGGAACAAAAAGCAGTTGTGCAATGAAATGTGTAAAATAGATGAAAGGAAGGATGTGTTGCACAGTTCACTGTTTTCTTGATGGCCTCCTCGCAATGAGATGCTGTTGAAGCTGAGAGTTTATTAGGATTTAAGATGGTTTGAAGTCTCTACGGGTGAGGAGACCATCCCCAGTAATATTAAGTAGAATCAAAAACGATACAGGTGCTTTTACTTCAAAGTATATGTTGTCCAACATTTGATGAGTAGCTGGGAATACTGTTTATAGTCAATTCCTTTCATAATTCCCCTCTTTTTTTTTTTTTTTTTTTTTTTTTTTTTTCATGGCTAAACAGTTGAGCAAAAAGGAAGGGAAAACTCATTCTTCTTGGGGAAGAAGACAGTTTTCACCTGGGCTGATGGCTCTCAGTGTCCATCTCATTTCCTCATCATTTCCTCCTGACTGCGCTCGCTTGGGCAAAGTAATTACAATGAAAGCTGGGAGTTTGTTCTCTGTGAGAGAATAAAAGCTGTCCGGCTCCCCAGAGCTGGCCTCGGGTGCTCCACTTGAATCCTTGGTTCATTTTGGGGTTGCTCCTGAAACAACCTCCTAGTTGGAGGCGATTCCCACCCCGAGACTGAGTGCATTTTGGTGTCCATCTGCATTGTGTAGGTGTGCAGATGACTCTTCTCACTGTTTCCAGCAGTGAAGAAAGCCCATCATCCCTAACGAGGAAATTGGACCCACCTCAGAGCAGTGTCTGTGCAAGTGCAGATGGTTAGCTCCTAGAAACAGTGTTGAACAAACGGGCTGGGCTCAGGGAAAATGGTGCGTTCAGGAGACCACCCCCTGTTCAGGTTGCTCACGGGGTTTGATGGGTCACTGTTCAGGGAGGCAAACAAGTATAAAATGTCTGTTTGTGCACAAATTCTCCCTTTCCCACTGGGGTGAATTAGAGACGCAGCGTCTTTAGCCAAAACCCAGGGATTTGTGTTAATAAAAATGCATGTCTGCAGTTTTATAATATGGCAATCAACCTCTGTATTCTTTTTGTTCTTTGACCAAACCCCCTCTACCCGCGTGTCAGCAATCGCCGCTCCGGCAGGGAAATCCGGAGCCTGGCTCTCCAGGCGGGACATGGCAGTGCGGACAGTTTTGCAATTCTATTGCTTGTCCTTTTCCTAGTCCCTAAGCTCATGTTTCTCACTGATTCCCTCAGCTTGCCCATTTGCCTTTTGAAATTGCAGATTTTCCATGATAAAATGATTGTCTGAGGTGTTTGTTGCTCTAACACCACTGTGCACAGGTACCTGGGAGCAGTCTCCAGCAGCAAGAGCCTCCTCATTAAAATGCTTTTATAACTCTTACATCGCAAGACCCGCACCCAGGTTGGTTCTGCTTTATCTGTGCTACTCTTTATAATTTCCCGGGACATCAGTCTTGTTCATTCCCCGTTCTGTACCAACACCTTTCCTTCTGCTTGGCCTCCAGCAGCCCAGCTCCACTAGTGCTTTGCTAGGGCTTTTTACTAATGATTGGCAAAAGTTCTATAATACTGACCTGATATGCTCTATTGGTCACGACTCCCATATCCCAGGAGTGATTTGTCCTAATTCTGGTGTCTGTAATGCTGCCAAAGTAATATAAATATCTCCTTTTTCCTTTCTGCCCTTTGATTTGGGTTGCAAGGATGCAAACCCAGCAATAGCACCGTGTCTCTCTAGTTTTACTTCATCTGCAGTTGCAGTAGTCACCCAACATCTTCATTGTGAGTCCAGGGACCTTCCTGGTTTTTGTGCTTCAGACCCAAAGAAAGAGGAAAAACACACCAATTACTGTCATTTGCTCATATTAATGAGATCTTCACTCATTCACCCCTCTGGGGCAGCCTGAGTCCCAGTGCCCTAGTCCTTTTTTGCCCCACCCATCCTCCTCTGCCCCATCCATCCTCCTTTGCCTCCCCGCTGCCCGTTCCCACCGCGACAGCGGGGTGTTTTATCAGGGAAAGGTCTAATGACAGTAAAATACCGTTCAGAAGCGCACAGTCTTGCAGAAATGCGGTCAAAACCCATTAAGCCGTAGCAGGAATAGCTGATGCTCGCGTGGACCTTCTGATGATTAAGCTGACAAATTACAGCATCATCTTGCTGCTTGCCCACCCCAGCGGCCCCCGCGAGCAGCCTCAACGCGCCTTGTTCCTACCGCAGGGTCTATCGGGCGTCCTCGGGGACCGAGGCCAATTAGGCAACAAACACAGGATGCTTAAGGAGCCCATAAAAATCCAGCTGCCAGCAAAGGGCAGAAACAGTACAAGTTGGCTAATGGATTATTTAAATTGGGAGAAGTCAAAAACCCCCGTGAGCTGAGAGGAGAGCTGGCATCGCACTGCAGTCGTCGCTGTGAAAAATAAAGGCTATTTTTTTTTTTTTTGGTGTGAATTGCAAGCAGCGATAAATGCATTCTGCCGCGTAATCATTTATTCATGTTAGCAGATACTTAGATATCTATTTATATAATAGAAAACCTTAGGTGGTGTGAGTTTTACCTCAGCTTGGAAGTAATTCGCTTTCTCAGTGCAGCGATGAAAATATCTTGTCCAATTGTTTCTGTGGGTTTTTTTCTTAAAAAAAAGAGGCGAACCTGCAGCAGGAACACGGCGGAGCAGGCTCAGAGGCAAACCTGAGCACCAGAAGTTTCAGAGTTGAAGTTGCGTTCCCTGGTCGTTTAGCCCCAAAACGTGGGCGGGGGCTGCGGCGCGGCCAGGCTGGGCCGGCGGCTGGGGCAGTGGGGGTGGGTGGGCTCCCCACAGCCGCGGGACGGCCCGTGGGCTCTGTGGGTGCCGGCAAGGCTGAGCCGGGGAAACGGCAGCGCCCGGAGCCCCCACTCATCCCAGTGGGGCTGGGAGTGGGGCTGGGGCTGAGAACGGGCATGGGAATGGGGATGGGAGTGGGAATGGAGCTGGGATTGGGGATGGGAGTGGGGATGGGAGTGGGAACAGGGATGGGAATGGGAGTGGGAGTGGGGCTGGGAGTGGGGATGGGAATGGGGATGGGAGTGGGAACAGGGATGGGAGTGGGAATGGAGCTGGGATTGGGGATGGGAGTGGGGATGGGAATGGGAACAGGGATGGGAATGGGACTGGGAATGGGGATGGGAGTGGGGATGGGAACAGGGATGGGAATGGGAGTGGGAAAGGGGCTGGGATTGGGCATAGGAATGGGGTTGGGAGTGGGGATGGGAGTGGGGATGGGAGTGGGAACAGGGATGGGAATGGGGCTGGGATTGGAGATGGGAGTGGGGATGGGAATGGGAACAGGGATGAGAATGGGAGTGGGAAAGGGGCTGGGATTGGGAATGGGGATGGGAGTGGGGATGGGAATGGGAACAGGGATGGGAATGGGAGTGGGAATGGGGCTGGGATTGGGAATGGGGATGGGAGTGGGGATGGGAATGGGAACAGGGATGGGAATGGGAGTGGGAATGGGGCTGGGATTGGGGATAGGAATGGGGTTGGGAGTGGGGATGGGAATGGGAACAGGGATGGGAATGGGAGTGGGATTGGGGCTGGGATTTGGATTGGGGCTGGGAATGAGAGTGGGAATGGGGATGGGAGTGGGAATGGGGCTGGGACGGGGGCTGGGGTGCAGCCTGAGCCCCTCGGGCCGTGCCCCTGGGCCAGGAGGCTGAGCCCGGGATACAGCCCAAGCTGTAGATACGGACGCGTACCCCTGCGTGTCTGTGGCTATAGCCGAAGGCATGTGTTGTCTGTATCTGCTTCTAATCTAGGTCTAATTATATCTATATCCATAGCCATATATATATGAAATCATAAAATGGTTTGGGTTGGAAGGGACCTTAAAGATCATCAAGTTCCTATCCCCTTGTCATGGGATTATATATAGATTTTGTATAGAGATATATATGATATCTATAATAATACATCTATTATCAAATTATTACATTACGTAACATATAGTATATTATGATATTAAAAAGTATTTTACTATTATATCATATGTAATATATACTATATTTTATATGTCATGATATATTATTATATATTATCTCATATATAATAAATAATTTCTATTATATATATCAATAATCTATATAATCTATATAAAACTATATCTATATGCAATCTATATATTAGATATATATATTGAATATGTAGCTACATATATTATGGATATATTGATAAGATACAAATCTGTATCTACAGATGTGGATCAGATAAATTTTTTTTTTCCTGTTGAACTGACAGAAAAGTTGAAATGTTTCAAATTCGCATGGAATGCAACAACTGGAAAAAACTCCACATTGGCAATATTGGAATGTTTTTCTTTGACAGCAATAAAATGTTTTTATTTTTTTAACAGCAAAGTCTTCAAAGTGTTTCAGGCTATTGAATAAATCCAATAAAATGCCAGTTTTGTGAGTGTGCCAGTAATGGTGCATCAAATCGCCACTTTGATAGTGAAATCCCATTTCATGTTTCAAAGGACTGTATTTTACGTATGTCAATTTTTTAAAAATGGAGTTTTCCAAATAGAATAAATACAAGTTTGGGTTTTTTTAAGGAGAAAACAAATACTTTTAGCAGTATAAATATATATATTTAATATAGATAACTGAAAACTAAGTCTGAATTGATATTATATATATAACTGTGTATATATATATATAACTCTGTGTACAGTTTTATATAATATATATTATATATATAACTGTGTATACAGTTTTATATAATACATATATATAGAACAAATTATATATAAATATATAGTAAGATAATAATGGGTTTGTGTTATTATATGTATTATGCATTATATATAGAACAAATTATATATAAATATATAGTAAGATAATAATGGGTTTGTGTTATTATATGTATTATGCATTATATATTTTATATATTTATATTTGAATATCTATATATAAATATATTTCTGTTTCTTGGGAAGAAGAAATACATATCAGGAAAAAGGCATATATTAAACATTTTCAAGAAGAAGAAGTACATATGTATATGTATTCTAGGTGACTGTAACACTGTGTACATAGCACTATTCACAGGTGCTATTTCTATTTATTGTTTGCACACCCCATTTATATGTACATTCTAGAACACCACCATATATCACGTATGCTATTTACGTTACAACATTTTCGATCTACCATCGATGTATAGATTTTTATTCTCCGCGCCTGGCGCCCGTTCCCGGGGGGTGCTGGGTTCCCGCACCCCCAGGCCCCGCACCCCCAGCCAGCCGCCCCGCTGAGCCTTTCCAACCCCTCCCAGGGTTGGAAACAGGTTTCTGAAGTTCATCTTCCCCTGCAACTGCCGGAACGTGAGAAGATTTGGGGGCTTTAATGGTGAATAAGAGTTAATACCTTGCGGTAAATCTGACTGGCGTTTTCTGATGGACTGCCAGGCTCCAGCAGCAAAAATCGGGAAACGGAGCTAAAGGAAAACCCAGGGCGCGCTTAGCTTCTGCTTGTCCCTTTTTGCCATTCCCCATAAGCTGCTGAGCATTTCTCTTGGATGGAGTTAAACTGCATGACTAAAATTAACTGAGCATTAAAATAAAGACTAATAACAAAGACCAGAAGGAGGCAAAGAAAGGGCGTTCAGATCCTTTGCAAAAAAACAAAACAGATATCAAGAACATAATGAGCAGCATATCAAACCATTATCTTTTTTAACGTAAAGGCTGCATAATGTTGGAAAACCATGGAAACAACACTAGAGAAGATAACCAGTTTTAAACATTTACAGCAAAGAAAAGGGGAGGGCAGCAATCTGTGGCTGTTGATACTTATTTTAAAAATAACTGTTTTGGTAAATGTTGTTGGAAACTGGATGAATTTGGGATTAAGATGCCGGCCACGCAGGCAAGGATTGGTCAGTGCACTGTGGCCAGTCAGAAATGTGTGGTGCTGGGTCAGGCTATCGCTTCCCCCTGTCCCACGGGGCTGTGGGATGATGCTGAGCTCTGGGATGCTGAGTCCTTGGGATGCTGAGTCGTTGGGATGCTGAGTCCTTGGGATGCTGAGCTCTGGGATGTTGAGTCCTTGGGATGCTGAGCCCCTGGGATGTTGAGCTCTGGGATGCTGAGTCGTTGGGATGCTGAGCCCTTGGGATGTTGAGCTCTGGGATGCTGAGCCCTGGGATGCTGAGTCCTTGGGATGCTGAGTCCTTGGGATGCTGAGCCCCTGGGATGCTGAGCCCCTGGGATGTTGAGCTCTGGGATGCTGAGTCGTTGGGATGCTGAGCCCCTGGGATGTTGAACTCTGGGATGCTGAGTCGTTGGGATGCTGAGCTCTGGGATGCTGAGCCCCGGGATGCTGAGTCCTTGGGATGCTGAGCCCCAACTCAGGGATTGAAGGAGGGAGGCAGGCTAGCACTCCCCTCATTTACAGGAGCAAACCAGGCTGTTCCCATTAACACCCAACAGTGGAACATCAATATTGATGTGAATCTATCAAAGGGAAAAAGAGCCAGTGAATTGAAACTCTCCTTGAGACAAACAGCTATTTCTCTTGCTGAATGGCATCAAAATACCAAGCCCCAAAGCTTCAAAATATCGATGGCATTATTAAAATGGGACCTTTAATTTTGCATTAAGATCATTCTAACGTTGGAATTCGGGAATTTAATTATGTATGAGCCCCAGCCTCAGTGCTTTGCTGAAATTAGTTTGCAGTTTTCATTTATACTTCTACACTTAACGTGTAATTTAGCCTCTTGTATAGAAGGGCTAAATGCTGCTAAATGCCTGTTTGTGGTTAGCTGCAGTAATCCCTCTGAAATAAGCGTGCCGATACTGTGCTCCCAAAGAGGCGTGGAACGTTATGAAGAAAAGTGGGAAGGGAGGTTGGGAAGCGAAGGGTGCTGTTCCGGCGCTTTCCGGTAATAAACCCTGGCAGCCCCCCCGCACCCCCCCTCAGCCCAGCTTTCGGGGGTGGGCGTCATCCCGCACGCTCGGGGTACTGGTGAGGCTGGTTTGCGGGGGATGAGCATCCCCTGCTCGACCGCTGCGCCCCGGGGCTGGGCTCCGCAGCGGGTGCCCGTGGGTACCCTTGTGCCGGCATCCCACTCCCCCAAACCGGGGGGCCAAACGGTCTCTCTCAGCCCTTGCCCGGAGCTGCTGTGTCCAGGCTTTGCCATTCCTACCCAGCTGGAATAATTCCTCGGGGACAGACTGAGGGTGGGCAGGTTTCTGCAGCATGGAGACGCAAAGCAAAGCAAGCCTCCACCTCACGGATAAAAGACTTTTAATTAGAGAGCTGTTGTCTTCTATCTCTGAAATATGACACCCAATCATTTTTAAGCTATGAAAAGAATCGGAATTAATTGAACTATTGAATTTTCGTGTCGCACCCTGTGTGCAGTTACACCGGTAACCCGGCGCTGACGACCTGTAACTCCCGAGCCAGGACTGACAGACGAGCGGGGTCTGATGCCCGGACGCACACCCTGGCTCTCCCCCCCCGACCCAGTGGCCTGGCCTGGGGCTGGCTGGGAGAGCACCCCTGGGTGCTCCCCCCTGCCCCCCCGCTCCCGGGGGCAGCTCGGGCTGAACCCCCCCTGCCCAGCAGCTTTCCATCATGGTGGGAGCAGCGACCTGAACTTTCCACTTCAGGTTTTTCCTCTTTCTAATTCATATTAAGTTTTTGGCAGATGACTAAGGATACCTTTTAAGCCTTCCTCCTACATATTTGGGTAGGAATCTTCAAGTATTGATTTTAAAGTGTATTTCCTAGGGAATCTGTAGACTTCTCTCCAGCAGAAGTGCCCGGGGAATTAAACATCTAAAAATATGTATGCTGAAAGAGAAACTAAGTCTGATCTAAATCCAGTTGTTTTAGACAGAAGAGATAGCAGCTTAGCTCGGAGAAAAAAGAAAGCAAACTGAACAAAACAGAAAAATCAACATTAAAATCAATCTGCACTCCATACGATGTTTGCTCGTAATGCCAGAAGTGTGTCTGTAAAAATAACGTCTGCATCAATGTGAATCAAGAGTCCTCTGGGAAACAGGCAGAGCTCAGGACTGAAGGAAGGAGCAGGGGCACTAGTGGCTTGTCCTGCTCGGGGCTAATGACTGAGACAGTGCAAAACTGTAACGTTTTCGATAAGGATTTTCCCTCCGTGCCAGTGCCCGTGTTTCTGGGTTAGCACAATCCTCACGGTCACCGGTTTTTGGGTGCCCGGCTGCCACAGGCACGAGCCATCGGGCTTTGGGAAAGACAAGTATTTATGGGAGAGGTGATGGAGAGGGGCTGAGCCCCAAGGCTCCGTGCAGCACTCCGACCTGTTATTGATGTATTATCACGTGCTCCTTTTCATACACAACAAGATATAGATGTTTACAGAACTTGTATGAACAGAAACTTTCATGGAGATAGTCATAAATCAGCAGTCCTCTCGTGGAAAATTAAAGTTCTCCGAGAGATAATGCACAGTTTTCATGAACTTTTCTTGTCTTTCATGGTGCTTTAGCATTTCAGCAAGGAAAATTTTACGTTCGGTATCCCCAGAGGGGTTTGAAGGAGGTCTTTCTGCCCCATTGGTGAGTTTATTCTGGGATGGTCTATGCAGAGAAGATGAAGTCCCCCACCTCATCCCCAGCACCAAGCATGAACAAGCTGCAAGCTCCGCAAGAGCTTGGGGCTGTCAGGGCGCTGCCAGGCTGTCCCTGTCCCCCCAAAATGGGTGTCCCTGAGCCCCACACTGGGGCCTGGCTGTCCCCCAGGGGCTCATCCCCTGCCGGCCCCCCCAGCATCCCCACCGGCCCCACCGGGAGCTGCACGGCCGCCCACCAGCACGCCCCTGCTGCGCACCTCTGGGCAGTTGTCCCCTGAATATACACAGGTAATGCCACTGCATACTTGCAGCTTTAATTGGAATTTATTCTCCTTGGCTGAGCCTGCTTCCCCAAGTCTGCTCGGAAGATCTCATCTGCCCTCTGCCTCCCCACTGCAATCTCCAACATCTGAGCAGGAGTCCCTCTGTGCCACCACCATCTGTTAGACCTTCGCTTAACCTTGCCAGCCCTCTTCCCCATGCCTTTTTTTCAGGTTAACAAGGTAAACTTTGATTTTAAACTATACAAACATTGCCTTGATTGATTTTTATTTTTTTTTTATGTTAAGTATCTCTTACACCTGTGGCATTTTTGGAATAATTACATTTCTGGTATTTTAACAAATAGTTGCAAATTAAAGGAGCACATGCTGAAGTCAGAGCAGATGGGCTGAATAAATTTATCGATTTGGGAAGAATACCAAGAGAAATAACCTTATTTTTTAGGGCAGGGAAGAAGAGAAAGGACGAGTAAAATTAATAGAATAGTTCTGTTATCTTCAGAAAAAATGCCACGGACTCAGTAGTTGCTGATGGGCTGGCAGCTGTGAGAAGGAAGAGGTGAGAGAAAAGCCAGACAGGGAGAGGTCACAGCCTTGCAAAGGCAATATGGGCAAGCATACACGTCCGTATGCATGGAAGCTCACAGACCCTAATATATAGGATGCAGCACATTGTAAAGCAACCTGACCTGACCCAAACCTGGGTTGCAACCCCTGAGGAACCCAAGCAGCCCAGAGGCTGGGCTCTCCTCATGCTTTACACAGCTGTGTCCCATTGCCGGGGCTATTTACTGCCCCCGGAGCTGAGCCCTCTCTGCTTTGAGCAGGGTGGCAGCGACCCAGGGGTGTGAGGAGCAGCGCTGCCTTTGCAGCCGGGCCCTTTCCTGGAATTTTGTGCACTGATGGAGGAAGAATTTTAGCTCTGGGGGGGCAGCCCCAGCCCCCGGTGCCTGGCAGCGCTGGGCTGGTGCAGGTGAGCTCAGCCCCCGTGCCTCGGGGGGGGGGTGAGGGGGGGGGGGGCTCTGTGCTCTTCTGCTGTTGCTTTATATTTGGGAACATCCCCCCTTTGAATACCCTTGGGCAGCTTCTCCCTTCTGGGTGGTTTTCAGATTAGAGCTGAGAGAATTTTCTCTTTCAGTTTCATGTCTGTTCCTGTGCTGTTTTTATTCTTCAGCTCGAGCAGCATTTCACCTTCTCAGTATTTTCCCATTTCCAGGCAGCAATAATACCCACAATGTCACGCAAAAAAAATAGGCAAAATAAATGCTTCATAATAGGGAAAACACTGTCTGCTCAGCCATTCCCAAGCACGCTGGGGGATGAAGTGTTTTGGAAGGTTGTGGGTTCATCTCCTGTTTGCCCAAATGATAGCTGCCTGGGGGGCATGGGGGCCAGCCCATCTGGGGGAAAAATGGCAATTTTCCATGGTTGCTTTTTGCATGTAGGCTGGGATCCCCATGTGCTGTTGGAGGTTTTTTCATACCGATTAGCAAAACTCCAAAGCATCCCTTAAGTGCGATTACTTTTATGAAAGTTAAGCCTCCCAGTCACACACTGCGGCCCATATAACGCCCAGGGGAGTTGTTGGGGTGGTGGTGGGGTTACTGCTGGGGGACTGGGCAGGAACGCCTCACCACAGTCTCTTTCAGAGGTAAGGATCTGTGGGACTGTTTCCTGATCACAAGGATCAAAGACTTTTTTGTATTTTCACACAAGAAATCGATGTGTTCAGCTCCTCTTTCTTTCCTCAATCACTTTAGCCATTTACTGTCAATTTGAAATGCTTTGCCTGGACAGGCAGAATGAGCCACTCCTGCAACTTCGCAGAAACTGCAGGAGCTGTCTGAAAATAGTTTCCCTTGCAGGTCTCTCTGGTATTTATCACATAGAATTGTACACATTAAATCAGCAGAATTACTGCAATGCTCCAGCCAAACTAGTGACTCGGTCTATGCATTAATTTTCAAGTTCATTAGGGAGCTGCTTAAATCTGGAACAGATGAGGTTAGAAAAGGAATGAAAAAACAGAATATGGGTATCATGAAAAATATCTTTTAAATGCTGTTATTTAAGCATTTTTGCAAGGGTTTAATAGCAGACTGCCAATGGGCAAAGATGGATTTTTTTTAAAAAAAGCTACAAAACAGGTTAAGAATTTGAATTGAGCATACTTAATCTTTCCATTATATACTCAGAAAGGAAACAGGCTGGTTCTTTTTGTTGGCTATGAGTGAATACAGTGTGCAGATTGCTTATGGTTTTGTCTAATACAATTAAAATAAATTTAACTATTTTCTGCAGTCTGGTTATAGAAACACACAAGTACATACTGCGATCGGGGGAGTGTGTGTATATAGATGCACAAAGAGAGGGACATGTGCATATGGAGAATGTGCCAGAGTAATTTTTTGAAGGTGAAAACTGCTTTTTGCAGGATGTTTTAGAAACTGAAGCACCGCAGTCATGTAACACTTGGGAGGATCAAATAACTTCTGCGTATAAAATGTTTCCAGAGACTAAGCCAGTTCAGCTGTATGGGTGAGTTTGGAGGACAGGTTAGCTGTCTTGCCAAGCAGAGTGTGTCAGGGAGTTTTATTTCACTTTTGAATTTAATACTCTGTTTTTTTAGAAGTTGACACTGTGTGGATTTCAATTCCCATATTAGCTTTGCAAATTAGAAGCGCAGAAAGAGCTGCTGTAGCAGGGAGCTTGATCTCCTGCATAACCCTCAACACTCGCTGCCTTTTGGGCAGAAGTCTGCTTTGAGTGACTCTTTGTTAGCCTGGTTAAGCAGAGCTGATTCCAGTTCAGTGATTTATGTATCAGAGCTTGGTACGAGCAGGATGCATGTGGCTCTATAATGCCGTTACCCTCCCCACTCAGACTGGTGAGCATCCGTGCGGTGTGATGGGGACCGCGGCACCGATCCGCAGATACCTGCTCCCAGGTTGTTCCTCACACCTAACTGTCGGCTTTGATTTTTCTGCTCTGTTTTACCAGCCCTTTTCTGCTCTGTTTTACCAGCCCTTTTCTGCTCCTGCCCAAAGTGATGAGCGTGCGAAACACGCTCTGAGCCAAGTGGAAGGAGATCCGTGCTTCCTCCGCGCAGGCAGGACGTGGTGGTGATACCGCTGGCTCTAGGAACAGCCACAAAGCCTGCCATGCTCCCCTTGCTATAGCCCTCTCGTCCTGGCTGATTTGCGAGCTGGAAGCAGGTCAGTTTGTCCCACGTTGCAAAGTTCAGGGATCGGCAAACTGTCCCACATCTTGTGCAAAACCAGCGGGTGCAGCACTGGTGCTCGCTGGGTGCCTGTGCCCCCCCTAGCAGCAGCTCACCAGTATCTCCTGGGGGGCTCGCAGCCCAGCACCAGACGAGCTTTCTGTCCCGCAGAGCTTTCTGGCACGTTAACTGCTGCTTGGGTTGCAAATCGGAGCGCAGGGTAGAAATGCTTCAATAAGGAAAAATTCTGCTTCTGGGAATCACAGAGACGCCCCTAAGCCCCGCCTGAGGCCCTGTGTGAGCAGCAGTGGCTGCTCCTGCAGCTATCCACGAAACCCACCAGCTGAGGGGGGTGATGTTTTCTCCTAGTGTACACCCAGAACTGGAATGATAAAGTCTACCTGCCTTTTTGCACTGCATAGGGAGGTTAGGTAGCACCTTCCCCAAGACTTAACTCGGGTCCATTCAGTTCACAATGCTGGACTGCTCCAGCTGTTATTGGATAAAAACTTCCTAAGTTCCTATAAATCTACATCATCTAGTCAATATTAACCTAGTGATGTACTGATGCAGCTGGGATTAATCGATTATGGATAGAAAGCCACTGGGTTTCTGATGATCACTTCAATATTGCAGCAGTGGTAATATGGATGATAGGACTGGTTACACAAATGTAAGAGAAACCTCAACCTTCTGAGCTGCTCTAATATATTTATATATGTTCAAACATGTTTTGTCTAGCTTGCTAGTTCCAGAAGACAAATTCATGAATATGTTATTGTATGAAATTTTTTTTTATTTTTGTTTCCCGAAAACTCTTTTTTTGGGGGGGTGAAAACAGAAATCAAGAGCACAAAAAAGATCACTTAGTGACTGAGTTGTAGTGGAGACCCTTTGGGAAGGAATCTTGTGTCTGTAGCACATACACCTGGGTCACTGAGGTTATGATGATCAAGATTTGTTTTGCTCTTAAATGTCAGGAGTGCTGAGTGCCTTCCCACAACTTTACAGCATTTCCCTTTCCTTGGCATTTCCCTAGCAGATTTAATCTGAGAGGAATAATAGTTCCTCAGGCTAAGTGGGATGATGTCTCACTGTGTAGTTGCCTGAAGAGATTACATGGGGTAGAAAATCTCTAAACTGACTTAAAAGCCTTCCAACTCCTCCCAGTGATTTCTGAGGTTTTCATAGCTCTGGTCACCCCTACAAAAAACGCAGTGAGTGCTGGCATACAGGTAAGGCCTCTGCCACTCTGCATCCAGCTAAAAATAAAGCACAGCAGACTGCCCGCCCTTCTACCTTTGTATCACATGAAAAAAATGGGCCTAAATTAGATGGATTGTTGCTGTGTGCTCTAACCCACTCAACTGCAGAGTACTCCCTTTACAGAAAAATTGATGGAGCAATTGGATAAAATAAGAAAAAAAAGGCAAGAAAAAGCCCTCACTGTATCCACTGCTGTATTGGAGTGTAGTAGATCCGCTGGATCTTCCTTTTGTAAGAAAAAGACTAAAAGACCTGTTTGGAAGGAGACTTACGCTGAGGATAAGTCGCCCTTCATACAGCCCTGGGCTGTCCCAGTGTTGCCCTTTGGCTTTGCTGCCACCCAGCATGTGCCATCCTCCCGGGCCCATGCAGAAAATCAACCATCTGAAACTCACAGGGCTGAGCAGAAAAAGGCCCAAACCACTTCTCATTCATGGAGAGATTTACCGAGGCATTGTGCTAAACTGCAAATGAAGGGTTGCCATTTAATGGGGAGTGGGAGGGAAAGCTTCAGTGTTCCGGGTCACTGCTGCTTAGACTATGGCCATCTTGAACATGAAGGTATTCTGGGGAAATAGGTTTCGTTTCAAAAAGCACTTTTCCCCCCCCCCCTCATATTTTGCTCGTTAAGTTGTTCACGAAAAATTAACGAATGAGAATCTTTGCCAGAAAAATTGTCCAGCTGGTGCTCTTGAATGCTAGTCTGTGCTGCTGGGGATACCATATTGCTAACAGCTCATCGATGGCTTTGAACACTCTCTCCTTCCCGGCAGTACATGGGGCTCTCACTGAGCTTCTCCTCAACACCTCCTTTTTATTTTTTTTTTTTTTCCCACTTTTAAATCTGTGCGTGGAGCTTATGCCTCCCTTCCTGATAATGGTATATAGATGCTTCCCTGCATCTGAGAGGATCGTGTGGCTCAGCATCCAAGGCACGATGGCAGAGCCTTCTTATAGGGAAGGCAACACCAGCCAGCTCCTACGGGCTGTAATCAACCCTACAGAGACATCACTGTCAGCATCGTCACAAAAAGTGGCAAATTTACACCCTGGGGCAAGGGATTTTGCTTGTGTCAGGCTATTCACTCAGTGTGGGACTTTTGTACTCGCACTCAACGGTGCTCTGCGGCCAGTGGTCATAACCTCGGTATTTGGAAGTGGAGTGGAACCCACTGATGGGGTAAAGATGCTCCCAAGGGCCGGCCTGGAGTCCCACCAGGCTTGGCCTGACCTAGGAAGACCTGAATTCTTCCCCTGTGTCTATGAGGATCTCATGGGCAGCCACAGATATCCCATGTAGTTTAATGAGGCCAAACAAAAAGGTAAAGTTTTCCTAGTTTTTATGGGTAGGGTCATGCAACTATATTAAATGATTTAGGAGGACATTGCCCACCTTAAGTCCCTATCTGATGCAAGGGCAGAAGTTTCATACGTTGCTGTAGGTGGCCCAGTCTGTTTCTAACTCACCTCAGCAGGGTGATAGAAACAACTGGAGAATTATAGATCCCAGCAAATAGGAGCTAAAAAAAAAAAAAAAAAAAATCTTGTTCTGGGGAGTATTAATAGAAGAGTTCTCTGAGGATTTGAATATCATTAGGTGTTTCTGATACAGTTAATCTTAGCATGTTGCACTGAATTTTGGGAACTAGACTGTGGGGATAAAAGGGATATGGCAGAATTATAAAACAGCAGTGATAATAGGAGACTTGGAAAGTATTAGACCAGGAAAGGTCAGAATGATTTTTCCTGGTGAATTTCTGGAGTGGTGGCATATAAGGCATCCACCTGAGGAACCTTGCAGAGCTCTCTTCAGAGGTTTTTAGAGAACGGGATTGTGCTTGCAGGAGGTGGCAGCACGCAGTACAGCGTCCTGAGGTGTTGCAGGGGTTTGGCCAGGGTGTAGCTCCTGAATTATGGGAACAGGGGAGTGATGCCATGCAGCAGCTTAACAAAACCCAGAGTTTTATCTTCAAAGCTTGAAGAAGATATGGTATTCAACAGCAAGAATGAAAGGAGAAAGGAAAGGTGAAATCTTAAACTTCACTGATGTTTCAGTTCTCTAAAAGCAAAGTGAAAGTTTAAGTATCTAAGGAAAAAACATTTACTTTCTTTATGAAATTTGTTGAAAGCTTTTTTTCACCTAAGGTCTTCCTAGAACTCTATTATTAAGCTAGAACGCTTTAAAGATAATTAATAATTGTCCCTCTATTACAAGAGGAAATACTCAGAACTATCAAATGAGGAATCATCTAACAAAGGCAGAAGGGATACCTACATTTTACAAGCATAGATTTTTATGGAATTTACCTTAAACCATTATAAAAGTGTATAGTTTAGTAGTTACATGTACACTGATTTGCATTTTAGGCTGCATAAATTTTAATGATCTCCTTTGAACTTGATTTAATGCCTTTGATATTGACAGTAAGATATCCACCATGTTTCCTCCTTTATCACTTTCAAATAGTTTTTCCCACTGCTTGTAGTTTGATGCCACAAAGTGATTCTGCAGCCTGATTCTGAAGTTCATTAATATTATCAAAGATTTGTGTGGGGATGGCAGAGATAATTTAAAGCACATGCAGAAAAATCTGCTTTTAAAAGAATAATTAACTTCAACTCTTGTTCAGTTAGGAGTTTATCAGCAAGGGTAAGATGAATTGTTTTAAAATCTATTTTTGAAAGGATTGTAGCTTCATTATCAAAGCGCTGATGACCTCTAACAAATTAAGCATTGCTTTGGTTCTCACTGCGGGTTGCAGGGAGCTTTGCTGTAGGTGGAGTGAGCAGGCCACACCACTTACCAAAATCGAGCTTTATGAAGTGGTTTTGGGCAGTAAGGTTTCCACTCTTCCTTAAGTGTCTCGTGGGGTCTTTTCCAGGTGCGTGGCTCAAGGTGCTTCCCCTCGGGCTGCAGAGCCCTGGGCACTGGTTTAACTGTGGGTCCAGTGATGGGGCTGGGGGTAACTGGTGCAGGCAAGCATTGGGGGGGGTCACCAGAGAGCTGATGGTGGTGGGGACGTGGCTGTAGCATGGGGATCCTCAGCAGTTACTCGCGCGTGGAAATAGCAGTCGTGCATCAGAACGTGTCCGTAAGTGTTCTGTGATGTATTTTGCCCAGACTGAAGCAGTTTTTACATGCAGTTTGTGTTTCACAGCTGCTAGGTCAGTGCCAGGGGAACGACTGTTAAATTTAGTATTTCATTGTTTCACTGAAAATGGGTGCAGCATGGACTTAAGCACTTCCCTGGGCACCCATAGTTCCATATTTTCTAGAACCCCACGGAGCTCTTAATAATATTCCAATCATTTTAAGTAGTAACAACTAGAAGTTACTAAATTAGGAGTGAGTTTAGATAGTGCAACAGTTTTGAAAAATGAAAATTCACCTGCCGGTTCTGCTGCAAACTTCTAGGACATCATATGACTACTTAATTGGTTTATAGTTCATTCTTTGTAGAAGAGCAATAACAATTCTCTTCTGGACACTTCTATTATTCTTAGTTCATAGGTTTTAGCTACTGACCTCACTGATGGATGGTTTTCTCTGTAGAAGATGTAGTTCAAGTACCCTATACTGCTTTTGCTATATTTCACAAAAATTGTTTCTTCAGAAGAAAGGGTATGTAAACTACAACTCATATTGGACACTATTTATTGGACCACCAGGACTTTTACAGTGAAATATGTGCATGTGTCTTAGAAATTATATACCATCAAAAAAGCAAATTTTTAAAGCTCTTTCAAAATATTTTTGTAATCAGTTATATTTCAGAGATTTACATTAAGGAGGTGGCAGAATAGTTGGTGTTGGAAGGGATCTCTAACATCCTGCTCAAGTACAGTCAGTGAGAACAAGTTGCTCTGGGTTGTGTCCGGTCAGGTTTGGAATATCTCTAAGGATGGAGACTCCACGACCTCTCTCTGCAACCAGCTCCACTGTTTGACCAACCTCATGGAGCGTCAGGGAGGAGGAAGTGGGGTTTTCATGTATAAATGGAATTTAATGTGTTTTAATTTGTGACCATTGCCTCTTGTCATAGACTCACAGACTGGTTTGGGCTGGTAGGGACCTCAAAGCCCCCCCAGTGCCCCCCCCTGCCCCGGGCAGGGCCCCCTTCCCCCAGCCCAGGGGGCTCCCAGCCCCGTCCAACCTGGCCTTGAACCCTTCCAGGGAGGGGGCAGCCACAGCTGCTCTGGGCACCCTGGGCCAGCGCCTCACCCCCCGCACAGGGAACAATTTCTGCATCAGATCTCACTTAAATCTACCTTCTTTTGGTTTAAAGCCATGTCCCCTCATCCTGCCACTGGACACCACTGGGAGGGTCAGACTTAGTCTTATTTACGTCCCACTGCATCAGGTATTTGTACGCATGGATAAGATCCCGCTGAGCATCCCCTTTTCCAGGCTGAGCAGTCCCAGCTCTCTCAGCCTCTCCTCATGTGAGACCTGCTCCAGTCCCTTCATATTTGTGTCCCTTCACTGGACGTGCTTCAGTAAACCCATGTCTGTCTTGTGCTGAGGGGCCCAGCACTGGTCCCAGCACCCAGCTGTGTCCCACCAGTGCTGAGCATGGGGGCAGGACCCACTGGCCACACTCTGCCTGATGAGGCCCAGGAGGCTGGTGGCTGTCTGCCACGAAGCTGCATGGCTGATCATGGGCAGCTTGGTGTCTACCGGGACCCTCAAGTCCTTCTCTGCAGCGCTGCTTTCCAGCTGGTTGGTCCCCAGTGCATGAGGTTGTTCCTGCCTGTCCTGGGTTGAGTGAGTGGTGGAGTTTTTGGTGGCAGGGGAGGGGGCTATCGGGGCGGCCCCCTGTGAGAAGCTTCTCGAAGCTCCCCCAGCTCCACGTCAGCTCCAATTCTGTTTGGAAAATTGAGCCAATCGGCTGCGCCTCTGCGATAACGTATTTAAGAAGGGACGTGGTGACGGGCAGGGGGACTTGTGAGGAGGAGTTGCTGCAGCTGCATGAACACCAAGGTCAGTGGGGGAACGGAGGAAGAAAGGAGGGGGGAGGTGTGCCGGAGCAGAGACCCCCCTGTATCCTGTGGGGAGACGGCAGGGCGGCCCCCCCTGCCACCCATGGAGATCTACGGTGGAGCAGACATTGATTTATGGCCTGTGGCTCCTGCTCAGATGATCAAGGTTCTGTGCCCGAAGAAGGCCGGGGTCTCATGGGAAAAGGCAGCCCCACTGCTGTAATTCAGTGCTGGGAGGATTGCAGCATGCGGGGGAGTCCCACGCCGGAGCAGCTCGGGAAGGGCTGCAGCCGTGGGAGGGAATCCAGTCGGAGGGAGTTAGTGACCCATGACGGAGCAGTGTGGGGAACGCTGCGGCCCGTGGGAGGAATTCAAGTCGGAGAAAGTTTGTGGAGGACTGTCTCCTGTGAGAGGGGGACCACGATGGAGCAGGGGGAACAAGTTTTGGACACTCCCCTCACCGAAGATGAAGGAAGTGGCAGAGCTGACTGCACCCCCCATTCCCTGCCCCACTGGGGGAGGAGGTAGAGATATCGGGAGCAGAGCTGAGCCCGGGAAGGAGGGAGGGGTGGGGGGAAGGTGTTCTCAAGATGTGGCAATGCTTCTCACTGTCCTACTCTGTTATGTGTTGTTAGTGTCTGTAATAAATGTATGTTCTTTTTTTTCTTCCCCTAACGAGTTTGCCTTTTGCTCGCGATCATAAAAGGGGGATTTTCCCCCATCCCAGTCCTATCTTTAACCCCAAGCCCGGCTCTCTGTCCCTTCTCATTGCCAGAGGGGAAGAGAGAGAGAGGTGCTGTATTGTGGTTGGCTGCCAATCAGGCCTAAACCACGACACTGCCCTTCGCACTCCACCAGGTTCCTGTTGGCCCACTTCTCCGGGAGCCTTTCTGTGCTCTGCTGCTGGAGACACGGAAGCCCTTGGTGTTGCCTGGGGTGCTGCTTTGCTCTGGCGTGTACGCGGGTGATGGGGGGCAGTGGTCCAAGCAGGTGCTGGCACGGCAGCGCTGCTCCTTGCTGGAAAACGCTTCCTATATCTGTCGTGTTTGTGCCAGTTCCAGTTGTACCCATTACTGAACTTTCCTGGTTAAGTCTTTCCTCCTACCACTTTCTCACGGGAAAGAAAGTGAAGGGCAGAGCTCAGACCCTGTGAATTGGTGGGCAAAGTGTCGAAGGTCAGCGACGGAGCGTCTGTGGGTTTGGTGTGGAGGCCCGAGCAGAGCCAGGCTAGCTGCTCACCCTGCAAAAGGGGAGAGGGACAGCAAGCGTGCGTGGCCGGCTTGCTCCTCTCTCAGAGCAGTGGAAACGCGTGTTGAATCAAGATGCTGTTGTAAAGGGAATGACACATATTTGTCCATGGTATATGAGCCAGAAGGGACTGCTTCAGTCATGTCCTTGCTCTGGGTTATATATGAGCAGAAGGCAAAAACTTTCAAGGTATTAAGAGTATTAGCTTGAGCAGATGTAGGGAGATAGCTCCTCACCCCCTCTTCCCCACAGTCATCTGTGAAATGAGTCCCTTGGGTGAGTTGTAGCCAGATGTGGAAACATTTTCTTTTCAGTTTATTTCAGCTATAGTAGCAAGAACGCTTTAATTTATTTTTACTTATTCTTTGCTTCTCATCCTGGTATGGTGTAGGAGCCACTGCAAATGTGACGCTTGCCACTCTTTTCCACCTTCTGACTTAAATGCACGGAAAGCTGTGGCTACCCCAGATACCACTGTGTACTGCCCCAGCAGCTGCTGGCTTGGGTGACGCAGTTTTAGGAGGTGGCCCAGCACCTATTCCTGCCACGACCCTGCAGTGTGCTGCTCTAGGATGAGAGTGGGGCGTCAGAAGGGAAGTTCGGAGGGGCAGGGGAAGCTGTCGGGTGCACAGAGCCGCAATCCAGCGTTCCTCGTGCACGTCACCTCCCAGCAGCGCACGGACGAAGGTAACCCCTGCGCGGGGAGCACAGGGAAGGCTGCGGCTGTCGTGTCAAAGCTGCAGCCGCCTCAGACCGCAAGGACACACATGAGGCCAGGACACGTTTCCAGAGGCGTCTCCCCATCCTGGCGGTCCCTGCCATCCCTGGCCGGGGCCGCAGGCGTGCGGGGCGATGGCGGGAGGTGGCATCTGGGGAGGGGAGGTCCCCACCTTGCAGCCTCCTGTTCGTTCGGAGAGATGCTGCCCTAACCTCTGGCTGAGCGTGCTTTAGAGGTGGTGCCCTGTACGGGCAGGAGGGCTGTAGGGAAATTTGGAGAAAGCCCAGCTTTTACTTGTGCTTGCAGACCCAGCCCGCGCTCCCGGGGTGTCCATCAGCGACTGCGGCACCAGCTCGTGGCAGCTTTGAAGGAGACGGGGCCCTCGGGGGCTGAGCTTCCTCGGGAAACTTTGCTCCGGGTGACTAAGGGTGCTCAGTGTGCCCGAGCGAGATATGGTAATAGTTTCCATGTGGACTTTAAAGACCCCTTGAGATGCTATTTTAAAATTGAGCCCTCTAGCAGCAAATTAATAGATTTCAAGTGGCTGCATTAAAATCTTACATAGGTGAGGGTAGGAAAAACAACTTTTTTTCTGAAACAACCCACCCATGGCAGTTAAACATAGAAAATTTCAATCCAAGGTGAGATTTTATATACCAAATATAGCAGACTAGACTATTATTCTTTTAAAAGGAAACACAGCTTGTGAAAGCTTTGTCTTTAAATTACTGTTCTACAGCCTTGTTCTAACATCATCTACCTCCATTATGAACAGTCAAAATCTGTGTAAAGGTATCAATTATATCTGGAATTGCCATCAACACGAGGACTCTTCTTTTTGTTTCCTCCCAGAGTTTTAGATGCTGCCATGTGTCATGATGCTGTCCTACATATAATAGGACATTCAGTAATGCAGTAACAATGTGCTATTATACCCAACTTTTTAAATACATTCCAAATTTCATTCTTTTCTGACACAATAGCATAAATAGGCACGAATACACATTAGCCCTTGGTTTGCATGAGATTCTTCAAGAGGAAAAGCCAAAACTGAGGGTTGGGGAACACTGGAGAGACGAGGGCTGGAGCAGCTGAGGGGACTTAAACTCAGACCTGCTGATTTTAGGGCAAGATGTATTGACTGATCCTGTTGTTTGAGCCCTTTCATGATGGAACAGATGTGCATGCCTTCAGCTCACTGGAGGATAAAGTGGAAGCATGTCTTAAGACTTAAATCCTGTTTCTCTTCAAAGGTTTTAAGCAGCAGTGAGTCAGCTAGGCCTCTTGCTAAATAGTGTTGATGGTAATTATCTTGGTAATTGCAGTAAGAATGTACAAAACAGCTTCTTTTTTTGACTGAGATGATTCCTACAATAAAGTTTCCCTACTGGAAAATTATAAGAGGGAGTGGATAAAAATGTTTCATTTGTCCTTATTTCCCTTCTACCTGTGAAGCACGTAGCCTTGCACCACTTTGCCAAGCAACCGGTGTCTTCTTGTAGAGCTGTCCATACTTTCCTCCTGAGCAGAGACTGAACAAGAACGTTGGGTCTTTTACAGCTTCTTTTCAAAGTCTGCCTATTCTGTGATCACGGCTGGGAAACTGCTGAAGGAGTCTTTCTCCTTTGGCTTCTTTTGCAGTTGGCTGGGTCAGGAGGGCAGGGGCTGCAGGCAGCACTGTTTGCGAGGAGTGCAGCCACCAAAGCCTGACCGAGGGGCTCGGAACAGCCTAGTTTTGCAGTGGGATATATGATGAAGAATGCTCTTGATGCCTTCCCCTCTGCCTCCTGCACCCCCGGGCAGTCGTGCTGGCAGCGCTGGGCATCCCCGGGCCACAGCCTGCCTCCCCCAGGCTCCGAGGCAGGGGCCAAATGCTGCTCCCTGACCCCTGCAGAGAAGAGCCAGTGCCTGGAATTGCAGGGATGCTCGGGGCAGAACGGGCAATCCGCGGGGATTCACCGGGTGGCTGCTAAAGAGGGGTGAGCCTTTCTGTGCTTCACACTGGACTAGGGAGGAATATCAGACGTGCTTTCCTGGGTTAAGCCTTGTTGGGAACAAACACGGTGGTGTGCCCTAGCAGGTCCTGAACAGCAGCCAAAATTAGTCCTTTGCAGGGATTTGTTTTGGGGTGATGGTGAGAGGAGGAAACCCACGGTGGGAAACGGCCGGGTCCTGGGGGTGCCCAGCTCCCGGCACGGTGGCCGGGTCAGTGCCTCCTCCAGTAGCGTGCGTGGCGAGGCAGCATTTTTCATTAGAGCTGCAGAAAGCAGTTTGGTTTTTGTTGGGTTGTTTGTTTGTTTTTTTTTTTTTTTTTCCCACCAGTGACTTGAACTCTCCCACATGCAATCTGTGGCCCCGCTGCACCCTCTGCCCCAGCCTCAGCCCCGCGGCAGGATCAGACCTGCGGCTCCAACCTCCCACGCAGGATCACAGCCAGGATTCGTGCCTGTAGCGTCACTAGTGATGATCCCACCTGACCGAATCGAGGTGATGGGACCAGGGGGGTGGCGTTCAAATATGGCACCAACCCCAACAGAGGAATCTGTGTGAGTTTCAGTGTATTATCCTTGTTTCCTCTTTTTAAGAAATTCTCCCCTTCCTCTTCCATACCTCCCCAAAAGGCTTCAGGCTAGAACAGACATACTTTAATACAAAAATATTTATATTTTTAATAACTTGAGAGTATAGTGATTCTCTTTATTTTGAAAAGAAAAGCTCCCAGAATCTAGTCTCTGGGTGAAACGTGTCCCACTTTCCCCTGGGGCTTGATCTGCTGCTACTTTCCCAGTGATGGAATTACTGCATGGAGAGTTTCCTCCTAATAAACTACAGCATGCTGGACATGGTGCTCAGAACAAATAGCCCATGTAACCATGCAGTTGTTATCACGTGATTAACAACTGCAAATTTCTCCATGTGAGAAAGGGGATAAAGGTGAGAAGTGATTTGGTCGCTTTTACCCTTGTTTTGGGTGGTTCAGGGATGCTTCCTCATCTAGTTATTGTTAGCTACAATACCAACAATTAAATGAAAGTGATTCTGCACATCGCAGTTAATTGCTTTCTTCATGTAATCTTTGGACTTAACAGGAGGGCTGCCCTTGCCAAAAGTCAATGCAAACACAGTTCTGAGTAGATGGGGAAGTAACTGATGTATCGGTAATGAATTAAATTAATTTTCACAAAACGAGCTGATGACAGGATTTCCATGAATTACTGTGGCTTTATGCTGGACCTGCTGTTCTAGCACATATGAACTGTTTCCTTGCCGCTGAGCTGAAAATGAATGTTTGGCAGACAAGAACCACCAGTTTATTTCTAGTATACTGCGAAACACCACATTAAAACAAGTTCCTAAAATGTCTTAAGGAAATGATTTATGAAGGGGCTTATGAAAGGTACTGATGTGTGATTCCTAATTAAACCACCATGAGTGTTCTTTTGACGGTGTATTCAGATCCAAAGTCCCGTTACCTGGCTCTGCTGAAACCAGTAAGATTATTTGCATGAGTAAGGACAGCAGCAGTATTTTCTCAATTTGCGCAAGAAAAGTAATTTTAGAAAAATATTTAGTTTATGATCACTGTTGACACAATATTAAATTCACAGTATAAGAATTTGTTTTTTTCTATCATTTCTGTTCTAGAAAGGTAAAATAGTGAAACACTGTTGGAATGGGAGAGGTAGTTGTGGGTGAGATAAAGTACTTAGTATTGTTTCCAACTTTCATATCTTTTATTTTTTTTTTAAATCTATTTATGCTTTTAATAAAGAGTCTTCTGGAATTTTATGGCACCTCCAAAAAATACCACCTTTCTCTGTCTAGTGAAAACGTCAGAATGCGATGCTTCGGGTGTTTCCAAACTTACTCAGTTTGACCACCCAAATGGTTTCCTGAAATGGAGGGGAAGGGTGCTGCTGGAGCCCGCTGAGCCCTGAGGTGCTGGGGAGAGGCCCTGGTGCTCGGGGGGGCTGAGCAGGGGTGCTGCCTGCTCCCTTCCCGCAGTCCCCCCCGGGGGGGCCGTGGGGAGCAGCTCTCTGCTCTGACCGCAGCGGCCGGAGTTCATTTCGCCAGGTGCACCTTGTCTTTAATGTTCTCTGATTTTTCCCTTCCAAAAGGAAGTGGGGGGAGATGATCGTGGGCTCCGTTTGGCCCCGAGGAGCGGTCCCAGCCCTGCTCCCCCCGGGACAGGGCAGTGCCACGGGGCTGGGGCTGCCCTGCCTTACGGACCGGGCTTCAAGGTGTACCTGGAGTAGCAGCAAGAAATGGCCCATCAGTGTTTCAGAAATACTTTTCAAATAAGTTGGCTGATGGAAGAGCAGCAATTAATTTTTTAAAGATTCCTAAAGCGTAATTCTGTGCTTGTACATCATTTTAGTCGCTGCTTTTGAACTGCCAGCCAGAGCGTTTCTCCTCTTCCTGCAAGGACATGCCAGACCCGCCTCTCTGCTCATGAATCTCTTGGGAGCAATAGCATCAGGATAAATCCAGGAAACTCAGCTTTATTTAGGTCACTGACTCTTGAAGAAGGTTTTAAAATTAATATTACAAGCCTTAAGTTTTTTCTTTCCCCCTCTCTAAAGAAGTGGGAGTCACTGAATAGACTCATTGCTGCTCTGTACGAATGCGAACGCGAACAGAAAAGGCCCCTGGGGCTGCATCTCCTTGCAGAGCACACCTGGGCTTTAAAGCAGAAACGTGGATGCCTCTGCAATAATTGTTTCTTGGGCTTAATTTCACTTGCTTTAGAAGAGACAAAGGAGACAAGTGGTAATGATGAAGGATGTTTGGATTTGATATCTCAAGAATGAAATAAAAAAATCGTTAGGGAAAAGTTGTTGTTAGGGATCCACAGAAAATGTAATTACAGCAAATTCCAAGGGAAAAAAAAAAAGAAACACGAGAGGAGATCATCTGAGATATTTGGAGCTGTGCAGAGAGGATTCAAACCAGACTGTTTGTGGACAAACTGCAATTAGCAAAGCGAAGGTGTGGTGTTACTGGTGGGTGGAGGGGCAGGCTGGGTGGCCCTGGTGTGCCCACGCAGGATGGGCAGGGATGGGTCCTGGCTCTCCTCGGCTCGGGCAGCAGGGATGTCCTCGGCCAAATCCCGTGGGATGCCCTAGGCTCTGCAGAAGAGCAAAAGCAACCGTTGAACAGCTGTTTCCACCTGATCTTTTTTATTATTATTATTGTTATTTATTATTACTTCCGTAAAGAGGGCTTCTACTTTCCCCCCAAGACTTCTCTTCCCTGCAGTGCAACCCGCGAACCCTGGAGACAGGCTGCTGCCGGGGAGCGCTCCCACGCCGCCTTCTCTCGGGCTGCCTCGGCGTAATCGTTAATGCAAAAGTTGTTCTTGCAGTGGGTACGAGTACCTGTGCGAACCGGGGCAGCCAGCTCCCCGAGCTCAGAGGGTCTGGGTGCGGGACCAGCCTGGTGTCAGTGGGGCAGGAGGATGCCGAAGCTCTCCTGCATCTCCTCTCCCTGCCTGCCACCCCGCGGGGAGGGGAGGCTTGGAGACCCTCCAGCCACCTTCCGATGCGGCTTCCACCGGGGTCTCCTGCAGCCGCTCTCCTCCCCCACGTCCCTCGTAGGCCTTTAGCTGCACATCCAGTTCCTCCTCACTTGTGCTGATGCTTCGCATGTGCCAGTGCAGAGCTGGAATGCCCAAGCATCGAAAATGTGAGGGTAGTTCTATAGATCAGAAGGTTCTAGCAGAAGAGAAAGAAAATGTTTCTACTTTTGCTTTGCTTTTGTTCGGTGAACGTTTTGAGCTTGCTGGTATCACAGCTCTGCAGCCTTGGGAACTGAAAGCCAGAGCCAGCTGGGGACTGAGGGAGGTTATCCATAAAAAACCATGACACAAACTTTTTGGGGAGGTGCAAAGGGAATTTTTAACATTATTTTTTAAAAACTCTTCAATGTCATATCTTCACTCAGACCATTCATTCTGCGCCAAATGGTCTGTTTAATTTCATTAGACTTTAACACTTTTTTATTAAATATACACTGGTTATATAAGTGAAAATAACATGGAAACTGCAGCAGTTCCTAATGTTTTGATATCCTCCATTTTTTCCCCAAAAATTATTTGTCTTGTAGGAAACTTCTGAAATAAAGCTTTCCTTTTTGATTTGTATTCCTCTTTTCATTCCTTGCTTTTTGCAGGATTTCCCTTGGAACTGAGGTTTCAAACCACAGCTGGCTTTGCTAAAAATACACTTGTTAAAACCTTTGGATTTCATTTAAATATATTATATGCTCAGTTGTCTCCGGGCGCCAGGATTTTCTGTAAAACATCAAATATTGGGGGAAGTGGAAACTCTGTAGGGGATGCTCCTGCGCTTCTACTCTTTACAGTGGGGTTGGTATGGAGGAGTGGGGTGCTGCGTGAGCCCGAAGGCATTTCACTCTGGCATGAGGAGTTCAGCCAGCAGGTAGGTATTAAACCAGGTAGCAAAAGTTAAGGAAAAAAGGTTGAACTGATCATGAAAATGTGGAGTGCAGAACGGCCCCGGGGTGGTGGTTCTCAGGGCACAATGGGAAGGTTGGAAGTTGATCAGGTTCAGCCTTGGAGTCTGTTGTGGGAGGGCTGAGCCCTGGGTGCTCCTAAATCAAAGCATGAACTCCTCCGAATGCCGTAACCACAAGGAAATGTCTTTATGCTTATAATTAGGTATGAATTCCTTAAATTTCTGATCTCTGGAAGGGCTGGAGAACACTTGTAAGTAAATACAATGGGTTTTGGTGATGCTTTGATTCTGGCTGCTCATAGGCTGCCTGGGATGGAACAAAATAGCTGCAATTTACTTTCAGATGATGAAAATTCTTATAGAATTGTAAATAACACTGGTCAGATGGACATGGACCAGACCATGATATAAGCTTGTTTGAACAATATGGGTATTTTAACACATCCAAATGGAGGGGTGCCTCTTGAGCAGCCGGAATAGCTGGTATTTGTGAGGGATGGAGGTCTGGAAGCCTGCGGGGTCGCAGCAGAGGCTCCCATGTGAGCTCCCGCTACGATGCTGAGAGCGAAAGCGTAGCTGTGATTGCTGGAGTTGCCAGCGATGTGTGAGGGGCAGGAGAAGGGCCTGAACGTGGCCTTCGGATGGAATATCCCAGGCCAGAGGTACTGATAAGGACGGGCATGAAAATCTTTACATGTCGTCAGCCCCAAGCATCTTCCCTCTGCTCGGCGATTCAGACAGTGAAGTATTGTTGAAGGTGCTCGCTGCTGGCAGGCTGTAAGCAGGGCTGGGTGCAAGCCCATGGGAGGGAGAGGTCTTCTGCCACCTTTTGGGTTTCACAGAATAGGAATAAAGCTTTTCATTCAAATGAGGAGTGGCAAGCTTGCAAATGCTTTGCTTTACCGTGCTAGCATGCCATGTCGGTAAAATGCTCTGAAAATTCAGATAAGATTAAAAAAAAAAAAAAAGGGGGGGGGGCAATTGAACTATTTTGTGAGTATAACATCAATAAACTGTTACAAATACTTTGATATTTACCCACATAGCTCTATTAAATGATTATTATTGCAAGCACTCTTTCTACTAGTCAGATGAAGGAACAGATGCCATTAAAAAGTTAACTCTAATTTCCAAAGTAATATTGTCATTAAATTTCTGTGAATTAAAATGGGACTCCCTCAGGATTTTAAAGAGATTGTATGTCAGACTGAAGACACTGCAGTGAATAAAGCCTGCATCTGTTTAGCCAATATCATCAGGCTCTTAAAATTAAAATACACTGCCATAATTCTCCATAGTTTCCTATTTCTTTGGAATATATTATAGTTTGTGTATGTTGTAAGAAATCATTACACGATGACTGAGAACGGACAGAATTTTTGTGGAAGCCTTTAGAGAAGAAAACCTTGTTAATACTTAGAGAAACGTTTAGTAGGTGCACGCCTGCATGGTGGCTTGTCCCCGGTGTTTCTGCGGTGTGGTGCGGGAGGAGGGCGATGCTCAGCGGTGCTGACGGGGTCGGGCAGGGGCTCGGCCCCTTCCCCTCACCCCGGCCGACTGTGTGGCCTCTGCCCTGACCTTCACCTGGGGAACACCACAGCGGTTGTGTGCAAGCGCCCAGGAGCCTGCAGGCCTTTGGCTAATGCATTTTAAGCTTTTGCTGAGGCCATTCTGCCCCTCCTGTCACAGGAGGGCGTAGGGAGAAATGGCACGGTCCAGCGGGGATTAAGCCCTCCTCCCCCAGAGCCTCAGCCTACGGCTTTTGGTGCGTTTTGGTCCCTCGACCTCCCCCAGCCATCGCGCTGGGAATTGCACCTGCAAGCAGATGATGCTTCGTGTCGCATCAGGCTGCAAGCCAGGAGCCAGTGCAGCCGCCACGAGCGCTCACGGGGACAAATTCTGCTTCTGGCGAGCGGCGGTTTGGGGGGAGAGGCCTGTGGCTGTCCTGGCTGCGGAGACCGGGGGCGATTCAGAGAGGAGACGGCTCGGGGGATGCAGGGTTTCCTGCTCTGGCTGTTGATCGATTCTCAGGTGTGACAGTGACTTGTTTCTCACGGCCTCTACGTATTTTAAAATACAGTGAGGTGAGACAAAACCCACCGGAGGTCTTCCTGCGCCACAACCTATTGGGAATGCATCAGCCTGGTGCTGCAAACTCCTCCCAGAAACTGTCCGATTCTCTGCTTCTGTGGAAAGCGTACCCACAGCTGGGAACAACACAAATGGCATAACAGGGAGAATTAATGTATTTTTATCTTTGCTGAGCACATTTTCTGTACCGATTTGGAAACGTATTGTCTGACTTCAGCTGGAAACAGCACATACGTTAGAAGAAAAAGGCGAATTCATTTGTGTATAACTCATGTTAGTGCTGCCACTGACATGAAAAACCCAAGTTATGCAGACAAGCACAGTTGAGCTGCTGTAAAATGTACTACTTTATGATCCACCAAAAATTTGGCAAGGAATTAAGTAAATACTTGTCTTTCATCCACTGAGGGCCTAAATATTTCAGAGGGTTACAGCCCCCATGATCACGATTTAGTGTACAGCTGGCCAAGGCTTACTTTTGACTGATGGAAGTTTTGTCAAGCTGTGAAGAGGCAGTGCCATCAGTCAAAGTCTGGAGATAAAATGTTTTAATTAACAGACTCCATCTCCTGCTGTTTTGCCCTCAAACTCTTATCAATGTGAGCAGCTGGGAAGCAGTGCTAGACCCAAGCATTGACCTTATACACAGGGAGGAATGTTTGTCCTACAGCTCCAGCGATATCTGAGACTTGGAAGCTCAGAAAGTTCTGCAACTTTTCTGTGTGTTTCAGTCCTTGACAGGGAGGATGGTTCTTCCATTCCCCTTCTCTTTGTGCTGTCTGCTCTCGTCGTGGTCCAGAGGACCACTGGTACAACAGGATCAAGTTGTGCCCTTGTCTCATAGCACTGGAGTGCTCTTCAAATGGGGCACAGCTCTTGAGGGTCATCTGTGGATCAGCCTGGGAGTGCTCCAAAACCTCTGGAGGCATCCCGAGAGGTGTGGGGTTGGGGAGGTTGAACTAACCCCCAATCCATCCATCCATCAGTCGGTGTGGGCTCCAGTGAGCTGAGGAGGACAGGACCATATTATGAGATGGGAAGGACACAAGGGACTTGGGGTAGGTGTGCTCAAAGTGGGCAAAGGAGCTGTAAGGGGTTCACGAGAGAGCAGGGCACTTGAAGCATCCCACCACGGAGGGTAAGGCTGTCCCCACAGCTCTGACTCCGTGAGACCTATGGTGTTCAGCACTGGGGTTTCTCAGCTTTGAAAGTGTCAGTCACTGGGTCTCTTCGAAAGGCCATAAACTCACAGGAATGCCCTGACTGTCCCCAGGAGAATGTGACATCCCCAGAATCCAGATGACCTCTGAGCAAAGACCTCAAATTTATAAGGGCTGCAGGGAACAGACCCAGACCCAGCAACGCGTATGTACGGGGATCCTGGGGAATGCAGGAGCTCCTCCAGGAGCAGGAGGACCTGCAGAAGCTCACCACTCCTCCTCCTTGCCCCTTTTTCCTGATGGGCAGCAGCTTCATTATGCTGGTCCAGTCTCTGAAACTCTTAGTGGCCCAGTGGAGCGGCCCTGACAGGCTGAAGTTGAGCTGGATTTCTAGTTCAACTCACAACTAGAGGTAGTAAAAATGAATAATGAATCAGTTCCTCAGAAGACTGCGGGTGGAGTCAGAGACCTCTGAGATCACAGCAGACATCTGTGAAGTGAATCTCATCTTCCCACCGTGTCTGGAGCTAATTGGAGAGGGGGGTCAGATAGGGCTGAGTTGGGAGGGAAATTCTTGAATATACAATTCTGTAATTGCTTTACTCTTGTGGTTTGAGACATTATTATCAGAATTCAACAATGGAATTACGTCTTTATTAATTTAAACACATTGTGGGGGAGGAGACGAGATGATTGCCTTTCTTTGGGGGTGACTGGAGAACTCCTGATGTAGCGTGCTTTCGGTTGTCCTCTGATGGCACAGCAGCTGGAGTGGGAACATGCACCATCTCCTTTCCAGCTTCAGAGACATTTCTACTTCTGGATACAGTCCCCGTCTTGAATGTAGGGAATAATTGTGAAACTGATTAAAATTAGAGTGGATATTTTAAGTCATATCTTTGTAGCATGCTGTAAACAGTTTCTGTAGGATTTTTGAAACGTTACCTCAGTAGCAGTGCCTCATTCATTCACTCCTCCAGAAAACAAACAACTGAAGCTGGGGGGCGGTCTGTGGTCACCTCCGTGGGGATCCCCACAGTGAACCCAGTGAGAAAGTCGGGGGCATTTGTCATGGGTGCAGCAGCTGTGGATGGCCTCTGTTTTGAGGGCCAACAGAACAGTGTCCCGTGTGTCACCCTGGCGTGCGTCGGGAGGGTGTGGAGCTCTGGTTTCAGGGGTCCCCTCCTGGCACGCAGTCTGCCTGGCTGGGCGAGCCGGGGACAGAGCCTCGCCGTGATGGGACACAGAGCCACTGTGTCAAACGTTTATTTGAAAACGAACCTTTTTCTGCCAGAAATACAAAGCTGAGGAGCTGGATGCCGGGATTGGAAATCAGATGTAAGGAAGCAAAGTAATAACATCTCTTATTAGCTAGCTGTATTTGGGCTGATTCCCCAGGTCTCACCTAGATTTAACGCTTGCTAGAGCTGGGGTCTGAGGCCTCAGCAAACCCCATCCCAGAGCTACATCCCCGTGCTGGAGCTTGGGAAAGCTGGTCTGCCTGAACCTCCCTCCTCGCTGGGGCCCTCTGTGTGTGCAAAGACCTCCTGGGGGGCTTCTGCAACCTGATGCTCTGATAATTGAATTGACTGGGATGTCAACTGATTAGCCTCCTGCTAATGAAGTGTTGGTTGATGTTGCAGCAGCTTCTGATATTCAGAACTTTTCTCAAGCAGAGCCTCATCCCCGGTAGCTCTGTTGTCAACAGAGAGCTCATACCTGCCACCCAAAAGCACCTTGGCTGGGTGAAGCGACATCCAACTACCTTGGAGGCTGCACAGTACCAGCCACCTTGGTGGAGAAAAGATAAAATATTAACTGTAGAGCATCACACATGGGCATCTAAGTGCAGCATTTCACAGCTGCAGCTTCCAGCCCCCTCTAAGACACTCCAGAAGGAACTTGGATGGCTCCTTCGTCACAGCTCATGATTTGCATAGCGTGTTTGCATTTATTGCTTGGAAGAAATGTGCAGGATGCATATCCTCAGTGTGCAGTGAGCTCAAATGTACCAGGAGATGCCCGAATGGCATGTGCTCAGCTGTGTTTACCCTGTCTGGTCAGTTTGTGGCATCTCTCTCGTGATACCTGTGCTCCAAGGGAGCAGACTCACACTGGACGGTGTCGTGTCTTGCAGCAAGCAGCAGCTAACACAGTGTCCTTCCCAGCAGGACGGGGGAGTCCAGAAACACTTTTTGTATATTTTAGAGATAAATGTATTGATCTACACATTAAATATGCTCGCATCCACATTGTGTATGAAAAATGAATTCTCCTTGCATAGCTGACAGTGGAATTAGAAACTAGCTTCTTGAAGGCAAGGATGAGGAATGGTTTAATTTTTTTCTTGTGGAAGAAGTTAAAAATGGAAATGGAAGCTACTGTATGTTTTTTCCCAATTATGAACGTTCAAGCTGTTTATGAGGCAAGATGACAACAAACTTCCTTTCCATTTAATGTGCTAAAGATAACTGTAATTGGTGTGTGAGTCAGCCTGTAGAGCCATTAAAACAAGGGTATTGCACCTGCATTTTTAATGGTCTTCAATATGGTGGCGCTAATGTGTCTTCCCCTGAATTTTTATAGGTTCATGGGCATCAGTCTGATAACGCAGTTACCTGAATTTTTAGTTTAAAATGAGTGCCCGAGTTTATCCCTATCTAGCAGAACTTGCAATTGCTTTTTGAAGTCCCACAGAATGACTGGATCTGAAACAGTGCTTAAAGCATATGGTGTTGCTGTAGAAGGATGGATGCGAGTCTGTATATAAAGTAGAGGATGTACTTAGTTAGCTGAATTTAGTCTTAAAAATGGGCTTATTAAACTGGTTTTAGTCTTCATGTTTTTAGATAATAAGAAGTGTCGAAAATCTGCACGATTCAAACTTTGTGACATCTGTGAAAGTTATGCAAGCAATGGAATGAAGATGTCCTTAAGGTTTTTGTCTTCAAAGGAGAATTAACTTTAAAGCGTGCGTTGTACAAGGATCGCCAGCAGTGTGGCGCTTCCTAAATAACTGCTTCCTCACACTCAGCTTTCATTTGCCAGCTCTGATTTCGGCTGTCGGATAACCGGAGGGTGAGGCGGTGAGTCCCTCTGCCCAGCGGGATGCTCCCCCTGCCCGTGCTGTCCCGGGAGAGCCGGGGCCGTGGGGGGACACGGCTCGGGAGGGGGCAGGGAGCTTTCCCTGCGGACACCCCCGCGGTCAGCGCTGGCGGACCTGCCGCGGCAGCCCCGGCGAGCTGGTGATGAGAGATGAGTTTGCAAAAGGCACCGCAAAGGGACTAATTAAGGTGAGCAATTTTCTTTTGTTTCCATTCCTCACAGCAGCCTAATTGGAAGGCAGAGGCATTTTCACTTGGAGGAGGATTAATTTTAACTGATAAATGCCCCGGTCTCAAATAATTTTCTGTAGACTACTGCAGTGACATTATTCAGCAAGAAGACGGCTCAGACTGCAGCCCAGCGAGGCACTTACACGTGAATCTGAGTTTCAACTTCCGAGTGGCTCTGATTAATAAGAAATACTTAAGTTAGCAGAATCTGAAGAAGCTTCTTGGCTCAGGGCTTTGCTCCACTAATCCTCAGCTAAATTGTCCAGACCTCTCCAGAAAAGCGGTGTCTTTCTATAGGAAACGTTAAGCGATATTATTAAGGGTATGATGGTCCGAGCTGATGCAGAAGAGGCCTTAAAATGGCCTGCTCTTGAATGTCCTTGCAATGTGCTCCTGGTAATAGGGGAAGGAACTGCTGCTGGTCTTGCTCACGAATGGTGCGTGCATCCTCTGGAGCAGGTGAGGGGCCTGGGAACCCCTCGCTGGTGTCTGGGGACACGCACGGCCGGGGGGAGCTGTGCCATCCACCGTGGCCCCTGGCCTGCCGCGGGTGCTGGCTTCGGGATGCATCTCTGGTGCTCGGTCACCATGGGGCATCTACTGCATGGAGAGAAGCTGTCCTTCCCTTTACCCCTCAGCAGGGATGGGGTGAAATAACTTGGTATTACTGAGCCAGCGGTGCTGATCCTGCACAGACCGGCGGGCAAGCGCGTTACAAGCAGGGAGCTTTGTGGTGCTTGTACGGTGAATACGGAAGGGAGGCGAGGGGGGGTGGCAGCCCTCTTCCCTGCTCCTAAAGGGTTTGCCTCTCTGCAAGGGTGGGCGAGTGGAAAAGATGGGGTGCCTTGTCTCTGCCCAGCAGTGGTACTGAGCTGCCCCTGTTCCCGAGGGCCGCCCAAGGCTCTCCCAAGATGCACATCTGGAACAAATGATGGGTAGCGTGGTGCTTCCAGGCCTGGTCTCTTCTTATCATCTGCACCTCAGATATTTTACTGTCCCATCATCATCCCTGTGTTTTATGAGAAATCTTTATTTGATTTTTTTTTTTTTTAAATGTTATTTCATGCAGAGAAGGGAAAACCTTGTGTTATTTTACTGCTTGAGGCTAGGATAAGTCTTTAAGAAGTTGGTGTGTGCTTTATGGCCCGTTTCTGATTTACCTGCCTGGTTCTACAAGAGCACAGTTCATTTGGACAACTCGTAGCTTAGGGATGTCTAGTTGGAGAGTCGGCACTATACATGTTGTATTAAAGGTCTGTACTGGCATCTTCTGAACTCGTGAAGTGGGAAACCAGGAGCAGTGTTGCAGGGCCAGAGGCAGTGGGTGACGGAGGCTGGCGGGGGGCTCTGGAGGTGTGAGGTGCATCGGGTGCTCACAGCAGGGTAACGTCAGAGCCATGCAGGCAGCTCAGGGCTTGTCTACTCGCCTCTTGAACGTCTCCGAGGATGGAGATCCCACATCCTCACTGGACTCCTCTACCAGTGTTTGACCACCCTTAGGAGGAAGAATTTCTTTCTAATATCTAAAGGGGGTTGCTCTCACTGCAGCCCCTGCTTCCTGCCCTTCCACCAAGTCGAGCCCAGCTCCGTCCCCACCGTGGGACAGTCACAAGCAGCAGTGAGCCCCTCCGCTGCCTCCTTTCCTGGTGGCACAACCCCCTTGGCCTCTTCTCTCCTGTCCCAGCTCCAGCCCCCACCACCTCCATGGTCCCACAGGGCTTGCACTGGGGCTGTCTGGTACTGGGGACCAAACAGGACCAGTGCCCAGATGGACCCTCACCAGTGCCAGACAGAGAGGAGCATCCTCCCCATCTTGTCTAAATTTCTACATTTTGGCTGTAAGGGTTGATCAGGCACATCTTCCCCTTAGCAGATCTGTACTGGCTGTTCCCAGCATCTTTTTGTACTTCATGTGCTTGGACACGGCATCTGTCTCTCTTGGGACAGGTGCTGCCTCTTGAGGAGATGTTCTGGTCAGCAAGCTGCTTTCATACAATACAACCGACTGAACTAAAACTTTACTGGGAGTTATCTTGCCCATTCTGACCAGTTTACCTTCTTTCCCCCACAGAAAGAGATGATGCATGGACTTTCCTTCCCAGCTAAGTTGGATATTGATGCTTAAAACTTTTGAAAAATATCATTATTTTTAATAGCCTGTGATGCATTCAAGCTGTGTCCCTAGGCTTGTTCTGAAGCAACAAACAAGGTCAAAATTAACGTGCTGAAACTTCCAATAATGGAGCAATGAAGGGAGCAGATTTGTGCAAAAGGAACAACTAGCTAATTCCATGCTGCAATAACTGGAAATGCTGCATGCTTCTTGTAAGAACAAATACCTAAGATGCTTAAAATTGCTAGGCTTCCATGTGTTGCACAATTTCTCAGTAACAGCAAAGAATTTTAAGTAGCTTTTGCACACAGTGACCAAGTTTGCAGAGAACTGTGTTGGGTAGTGCTTAAAAAAAATTAAAGAAATAATTTGATGAACAAGGGAGGTAGGGGACAGAAATCCTTCTCTTCCACTTAAAATCATTTTTCTAGAATCACTAAAAGTGACTGAACTTCAGGTTTCTCAAGCTCAGGTGGCAGCAAAGCAGAAAAAGGTTCTCTGCTGTGTATAGAGGCAGCTCTCAGAAAGGTTCCCAGATTAATCCAAAATCAATTTTGCTTTTATATGGAAATCCTGATTATGGCTTTTAAAAGCGACTGCTGCAACATGTACATCTGTGATCTGTAGGGATTTTTCCCCCTGACTTCACCATTTTAACTGAATTTGCAAATGTGTAAGGATTTCCTTAGGTGGAGTATGCTTGGATGGGTGTGACAGTGCCGATTCTATCTGCCACCCCAGTCACTAGCCTTTTGCTGGATCGGGTGACAGGGCTGATAACTAAATGGTACCAGTCCGTGGTATAAAACATGGCAGTTACTCATTCAGTTATTTTTTAATTCAAGACTACCAAGCGTGTGCATACGCAAGCCAGATACGGTGGGCTTACAGTGGTCCCCGAACTGCAGTAGCAGCTGGAATGAAAAAAAAAAAAAAAAAAAACCTGAAAAATGGGGATAATTCTGGGGAGAGATTGACAATGCCATGCCTATTGCACTAATAAAACCACTAATAGATGTGGAAATAAAGGAAATGTTTTGGACTTCAGTCAACAGTATATACCGTGGTACTCCTGACCCAGTGTGACTTTCTAGTTCTGTCCTTGGAGTGGCTAATATCTTTTTTTTAAGTTTGAGAAGCACATTTTTGAACCTTTTGTCCCTTTTAAAGGAAAGCATCCTTTACACAGTGCATGTGTATAACTTGTGGATCCCCATGCCCTTGGACATCAGAAAGGCTAGATAAATTTGGAGAAAGAAAAACAAACCAAAAAACCCAAGACCCACACAGATATGGAAGCCTAGTCAGGCCTGGTTATCCAATACAAGTTTCAAAGGAAAAGAGGATTTTTGTTTTCTTCTTCCTGGCTTTAAACATTAATTTTTATTATTTTTTTTGTTTTGTTTTCCTTCATGAGAAGTTCATGGAAAAACTGTCTCCTGCAGTTTCCCATATAAGCATCATACACATTTCAGACTGATTTGGCTGAAAGCTTGTGTTTGACAGAAAGGCACAGTTGTAATTTCTCAGACCTAGCTAGGGATGCCAAATAAATCTATATCTTCTTGACAATTATATCTTTACAAAAGCGTTGGATAGAACAGCTAAAAAGTGAACTTATTGATAAGCTTTCTTATTAGAGGAAAGTCCTTTGGCAAGGCCCATGAATGCAGCGTTTCATGATGGATCTGTCAGAAGCAGCAGCTGTGGGAGGCTGGTTAGAAATAGCTTTTTATTGACAAACTTTTATTTTAGAGGAAATTCTTCTAACAAAGCCTTAGCTTGAGTCATTTCACGGTGGATCTGTAAAAACTGGTATGAAGTGCATGTAATTTTTGCTTGAGTCAAACCGCAAAGTAAATTGGCTTAAATCCTTGTGCTGATGGCAGGCTAGCAGCGGTTCAGAGAGGGGCCCCGTTTGCAGGAGCTGGGGGCTGTGAGCACCTACCCAGCAGTTCTGCATTTCTGACAACTACAGGGAGTCACAGGGTGGGGAAAACCCAGAGCAGGAACTTGTCAGGTCGTCCCCACTGCCAGAGCGGCCCCTCTCGCCGTGGCTGGTGTGGGCTCCGCGGGTCTGAAACCCTGGCAGCTCCTGGGAAATTAATGACTGGTAAAAGCAAATGGTGACTGGGAAGAGAGAGCAAGGCTTATTAACAACTCCTAGGAGTAACACTACAAGCCAAACGGGAAGCATTTCCAAAGTCAAATATGAGATTAATTAACGTTACGTGTGATTCCGTTACACAGGAGAGCGAAACCCTCCAATTTTACTGCTTGTGCCATGTTCGTGACTCCCCCGTAGCTGGGCTGTCAGAAAGGACAAATGTAGCTTAATTCCGTTTGCTATTTAGGACATCTATATATAAACACAGGAATATAGGATGTGACCCTTGGGGGACCTTTATCCACTCCTCCTCTATTTGCCCTACTTCTGGTAATTATGTTTTCCAAGTAGGTGCTTATTCATGAAACTCCTCTCACCGTGAATGTCCGTAAATTCTGCAAAATGTTTTTTCTGGTGTTTTGTTAAATGCATTCTTAAACCTCAGCAGACGGCTGATACCTGCCAGCAGTATGAAAATGTGGTTCCTATATGTCAAATGCTTTCAAATTTTCTGTGCTTTGAACAGGACCCTGTTAGGGCTGAAGCCTTCTCACCACCCCCTTGGGAGTTTCCTATGCACCAACATGGCATTTTCCGATTAGTCTCAGCCCGAGTGAAGTTCCTTCATAGTCTTACAGCAATTTAGCAGGGATTGAGCTGGAGAAACAAGGAGGGAGTTCACCTGCCCAGAGGAGTTTACAGAAATCACAGCTTCCAAGTTCTGCGGAAAACAAAACAAAACAAGAGCGAAATCAATTCCAAGCTGGAAGAAAAGCTGACAGGGCTCGGGCAGCGGTGAGCACCACCCTGCAGCTGGCCTGCTGGGTGAGTAATGTTGAAGCAACAATCTAAGTAACACTCACAGAAGCTGTGAGCAATAGATGAGCTGCCTGAATGACGCAGCACTAGCAGGGCTGGGAGGAAGAGCAGCCTGGGAATAACAGAGGCAGAGCAAAGCGGAGGGAGGGGAGTCTATTTTTTGATCAGGAAGCAGGCAAAGCTCCCGGTGGAATGTGAACATCCACCGAGGGATGGAAATGCAACCAAGCGCACGGGGGGGTTGATGGGTGTTTTAAAGAAAGCAGCAAAGGCCTTGGGAACTCGGTGCTGGCGCAGGTTAGGCGGCACGAGGAGGGGTGCGAACGCCTTTTCGTAGCTGCTGTGGTGGAGGCTGAGCTTGGTGGAGGCTGTGCTTGGCTGAGCCCCCGCAGGAGAGAGGGCTCGAGGCGATGGAGCGATGCGGAGGCTGCTGGGGGGAGCCAGCAGCAGCTCGCCAAACCCACCCACCGCCCTGGCAAAGCAGATCCTGCTGCTGTGCAGTGGCATGATGCCTTGGGAAAAAAAAAAAAAAAAAAAAAAAAATCAGAGTCAAATATATGACTAGTTATAGCCGTTTGCCTCGCAGCATTTCTGTGGATTGGAATCCCATTCTCAAATGGGAAGGTCGTACTCTAGTTTGGATCTTTTGTCCAGGATGATATCTGGGACTGCAAAATGCCAAAGAAGATGAGAGAGGTTGCAAGGATTTAAAAGAAGCAATAAAAGATTTCAGTTATTTATCAGTGTCATGTACAGGCTACGTTTTTAGATGCAATAAGCAATTGCTATTTGTTGAAGCAGGCAAAAGAGAAAAGCAGCTGCAGTTTAGTCATGAGCAGCATGAAGGTGGGACTATACATGAAAGATACTGAAGAGCCCGACTGTGGTAGAGATCAAGTCAACCTAAAACATTCTTATAAAATTCAGAAAGTTAAAAAAAAAAAAATAGTAATAATTTTAGAAGAAGAGCTATATAAAAATGAGTAAGATCATTTAGGGATCGGATAATGCAGCAGAAATGCTTGTGGAAAACAGATGACGTGGGATATACCAGGCAGGAGGCTCCGAGAGCCTCGTGCCCATCGCAGAGAGCTCTAAGGACACGCTTGCCTTTCACAACTCCTTCCAGCTCTGCTCCCATGAGAGCCCTGTGCTTCAAAAGAAAACAAAGTGAAAAGACAGTCTCCAAGAAGTGCATATCCTTCCTCCAGGAAAAAATAGAGAAGAGCATAAACCCTAGCTAATTACTGCACATTTGAATTTAACAGAGCTCTGAAATTTTCTGAGGAGCAACAGGCTTGGGAACTAATAATAAAACTCTTATTACAGGGATCAGAACTGAGGTGTAAGAGAAACTCGGGGCCAACAGTTAATGAAGGCGGGGAGGGAAGCAAGCAGGAAAACTTGATGAATTCTTGGCGACAAGTGCTGTGGGAGAGGCGAGGTTTCAGCCCCACAGCTGCTCTCTGCAGACCGCGAGTCTGCGGCTGCTGCACCCGAAGTCCTCTGACAGACCTTTGGGAACCAGCTGGCAACACAGCAGAGTGCCCAGGGCCGGGCAGCATTCTGCAAGAGCTTCAGGAGCCAAGGTGCAGCATGTTTGAACTGGTTCATAAGCTATTGCTTACTTCAGCCTGGATGCCAGAGAGCAGGGAGACCTAACACATCCCTTTTAACGGGATGGCAGAGAGGGTACTGCAAGTTGCAGACCAGTCAGTCTGATTTCTGTATCAGCAGTTTGATAGGAATGGTGATGAGGAACAGAAGACCAGACTCAGACAAATATGAAATCCTCCCTGGAGCCTGCAGAGAGGAATTAAACACGTCTCTTGCCCCTATGTTGATGTCCCCTTTACAGCTCTCGAATTCTTGTGGGAAGCTTTTCCTTTACAGAAACATGCAGTTTCTTTCCGCCTTATCAATTATTTTCATATACCTTCTGATCCTACTCTTAATGATTCCTCCATCTTCCCTGATGTGGAAATACATCACGTGGAGGTCAATGTCCTTTTTAATGTGAATGTCAGAGTTGCATTAGATAAAGCTAAGTGGGTTTGTTCTCGTGTAATGACTTTCAGCAAGTTTCTTACGCGAGTCCCATCTGAAGTAATTTGGGCCATGTCCCAGCTATATTTGCTGTGTCTAGATCTTGCCCACTTTGTCCCTTTGGATTACTGATAAATCACTTTTGTGGCATTTTTGGCAGGTTTTGAATCACACAGTGCTATCTGATCGAGTCTAGGAGGAATACAGGTGTATTGTGCGTGTCCTTTGTGCCCATGACCTGCTCGCTGGGACCTTTTGGTCCCACATGTTGAACAAGTCTCCAGACAAATGTCATATGGAAAAAGTTGATGCTTTATTATCGGATTTCTTTTTTTGTTTGTTTGCCTTTTTCGAAGTCAGATGAGCTGGTGTCTCTATTCATAATTTTGTTTCCCATTTTTACTTTCCCAAACAAGATAATGAGGTTTTATAAAGATGTACCACATATGCCTGTATTAATTTATGCCTGTTCAAAGATTGTTTGCTTTAAGGGGGTCATCCCAGTTTAACTTAGGCAGACTTTAGTTTTTTGTTTGTCTTCAGTCTGTTTTAAAATATGACTTTTCTTCAGCCCCATGATAAAAACAGCTGAGTCCACTTTTATTATATCCCCCGTTTGTCGTCCTTCAGAGCAGTTGGTTGTGTGCTGAGGAGCTACAGAGCAGGTTCTGCTCTTTCTTTGTGGTCTGTCTGTTGGGTTTGTTTTTTTCAACCCCCTCCTGTTTAGTTGCTAATTTTGCCATATTTGTTTGCTCCCTGCTGGAAAATACACCTATTTCTGGTGATAAAGATAGGACTGTAGGCGGGGCTGGATTTTGTAGCTCAGCAATGTTTGCTCTTTCTATCAAAAGCGTTGACAGGGCACCAGACCGGGGTTGTTCATCCATCAGATCAGGTGGGGCTGCTGCTCTACGGGGTCTTCACACCTCACTGATGCCTGTGGGGACGCTCAGAGTTGCCCAACACCACCCTGTTGTTCAGAAAGGGGGTGGGAGAGGGGATCACCTCGCACTGCTGACAAGGTGAGCATCCCCTGGCTAGCTTATTACTTCTCAAAATTGCTTCTTATTTTGCCTTTTCTCCCATGTACTGTGCAACGTTGTCTGAAAAGGTCCCTTCTGTCAAAGAAACTCTGCCAGACTATTTTATTTTTCAGGTGCATATCTGAAATATTTATGCTCTCGGGACCTGTCACCGTTCTGTGTTTGTAGCTCCCTGTCTGAGCTATTTTGGGGAGCTCGGATGACCGCTGCCTGTATGAGATGTCTGTATACTTGGCGTTATTTAGATCTTGGCAAAAGGAAAGTGCAATGCAATTATCCTCGTGTCAAAGACCAAGAAGGTGCCTGCAGAGTTAGGCCCTCCCTGAAAGGTGCCGGAACGGTCACCCAGAAAGGTAACAAGGGGAAATTTGTCGGGGGACGTTGCTGAGCCCGGTCCCCGAGCCCTGCGTAGGGCCCTGCCCAGGGTGGCGGGCACCCAGGGGGGCTGTGCTGGCACACAGCTCCCACCCAGGGCTCCCCAGGAAATGTGCAGCCTCTGAGCTAGGGCACCTCTTCGAGGATAATCTGTTAATTAACTCTTCAAATGATAGAGAATCGGCTCTGTATTAGGTCAGCTGCTTCGCTGCTTAATTAACTTTATTCCTACTCTGGATTTGTTTAGTTTCACCTTGCAGCCTTTGGCTCTCATTATGACTTTTTTTGCTAAATTAAAGAGCTGCCGCGTATCAGAATCACCTCCCTGTGATGGCACTAAGGAACACACGAAATTGGCTGTTACTCTTCCCTTGGATAAATTAAAAAGGTCAAGTGCCTGTAACCTGTCTCTTTGTATGAAACTGGCTTTGCAGGCTTCGAATCTCTCTTTGCCAGGTTGTGTCCTGGTGCCCCGGGGCTGGACACATGGTTTTAGTAATGCAATACCACCCTTGCTCCCTCAGCACCCCCCACTCACATCTCTTACCAGCTGCAGCTACCGCGTCCTGTCTGGCACACGCCTGCGGTTGGTATTCACCGCGGTGCTCCAGTTCTTCTGAGGATCACAGCTCCCTGAAAAAAAACACAGTATCATGAATAAACATCATGAATAATTTTCTGAGAAAAGCCTAACTTTATCACTGACTGTAAGGAGAGGGGCAGGATGAGAGCACTGATTAGAGTATTTATGCAAACCAGTCTTGATGAGATCCATCTTGACAAAATAGTCATAGGTCGATCCATTTTAATTTCATGTAAATGCCTTGTTTTCCGGAGAGGCTCAGTGCAGTTAATTGCAGATGCTGACCCATGTCCTCCAGCTCTGCAAACCTTCTCTTGGGTTGAAGGGTAGAAGGGTTCCCTTTCTGGGGAAGGAACCTGTGCGGGGCTCTTGGCTGCAGCCCGCGGGTCACCGGGGCTTGGAGGTGCTGAGCAGGGCAGTGGCTTTAGCTGAGGCTTTGGAAAGCACTTTCAGTATCAGTGTCTGGAGGGTGTGGGGGGCATGCAAAAGATATTTCTGTTTGCTGACTCCTCCAAAGGATTGATTTCATTTTGGGCTGCTTCTAGCCTTTTGCTTGCCAAAGCTTTTGAGGCTGGCAGGAACAGGTTTGTGTCGTGCTAGTCACCGGTAACCCTCATGAAAAGCACGAGAGGTTCTCTGGGCCAGCCCAAGCCGATGCACAAGCGGGTCCTGCAGGAAGGATCGGTGCCCGGGGCGCGGGGACGGTGCTGGGCATCTCCTGTCCCCGAGCCAGGCTGTCCTGTGCCACCGTACGCATGGGAACGGCTCTGGGAAAGCAATCCTGGGCCTCCGACCGCAGGCAGGTCACCCATGTTTTGTTTCTGCCAGCATAAATGCAGGTTACGTACAGGAGTGGATTTTAATAACATTAATCACGAACATGCGGGTAGGCGTTTGCTGGGTGAGGAGCGGGCATAATTGTGGGGGACTGAGCGGACAAAAGTGCTTCAGCAGTTGTCTCTATCATCTGTGTCCATTAACTTCAGTTATTTGGAGAAAATGCAGACACGCTAATTGGTTCTGCAGTTTAGCCAAGAGTGAAGTGATGGGGTTTCCCTTCTGTTAACCAAAGGCGCAGCCCTGCGGCACAGGCTCTCAGAATCGCCCTGCTCTGAGGGCAGATGGGCCGGGTGGCTGAGGGAAAGGAGCCCCCTCCGAAGCCTGAACACTCGCCCAGCTCCACTCTGGCAGTTTGGGATATTTTTTTGATAACTGAAAAAAAAAAAAAAAAAAAAAAGTATAAATTTTTAAACCTGTTGTGCCCTCGGTTTTAATAAAATTTTGTAGTGAAGGATTAGAGCTAATTACATTTTTTTAGGGAGAAAAAATAATTTTATTGCCCTGAGTTTGTCAACATTTTTATTTATTTATTTTCTCATTTATTTGCACTCCCTCATTTATTTTATTCCTATTTCTTAGACCCATTTTTAGATTTCTATTCTTCTGACAAGTACATAGGACATTTTATATTCTGCTGCTGCCAGGTGTCCCAACCAAGGTCTGGCACTGAGACAACACCCCTAGGTTTAATGATTTGAAGTTTAAAGACACAAAGAAAACGCAATCTTTATTTGGAAATACACAAGAGCAGGGAGAGTGGAAGATGACTGCCTCGGGATTTTTAGGTAGTCATTGGAGACAAACACCCGTTGAAGTCACTGGAGATAAACATCTCCACTTTCAGTCACCAGACCCCAAATGAAAACCGGGCGGATGATGGTGTGAGAAGGGCAGGGGCATGATGGAGCTGAACCTTGGGCCGTCGCAGCTCCTCTCAGAGGTGAGGCTGATGGCCGTGGCGATGCCAGGTCACTGCACGGGCCGGCTCGTGTCCGTGGCTGAACGACCGCGGGGTCTCGAGCTCCCTGGAGGACCACGCCGTGGAGATGGTCCCTCTCTGTGCTCCCTCCGCTTTCCGATAAAAACCTGCCTTTTCTGTCATTTTCTGAGAGTGTTTCAGGTCTCTAGTTTTTCCCGCTGAAATCTCTGACCCTTCCGTTAACAAGGAGAGCGTGCGGGTAGGGGGATTAGGGCTGAACGCCGTGTTGGGGTGATGGTGCTGGATTTACCTGCGTTTATGATCCGCAAAGGGAACTCTCCACGCTCGCTCCGATGGGTTTGGTGCCTTCGCAGGGCGCCCGCCATCCCTTAGCAGAAGTTACCCCTCCGGTTCGCTGAGACCTCGCTCAGGCTGGGGAATTCCCTGCCCTGCCAAAGGCAAGAGGCTGCAGCAGGAGGAGTTTCCCTGCAGATAATCCCCGGTTGCCGCAGCCCCCGCCGAAGCCCAGCGCGTGGGGCTAAGCCGAGCCTTGCGCTCACCCCACGGTATTTCTCACATCCAGGTTTGCTCTTCTGGCCTGGCCACGAGGGGACAGCGGCGAAGGTCAGCCTGCTGTCCGTGCCTCTGCAACTCCTGCTCGTGGGCATGAAGTATCTCTTCTATAAAAAAAAAAATGCTGCATTCCTGGTTATTGTAACTTACGCTTTAAATGGGCAAAGTAGCAGAGAAATGGCCAGCAAGCTAGACACATGATAAAAAGAGAGTAAATCTGCTAGGAAAAAAAGAGATACCTTATTTTCTCTCCAAAATAAATCAGCTGGGAAAGCGCTGAGTCAATAAAGTTCCCTTTCAGCAAGCATCCTTATTTCTGGTCAGGAGATATATTGCTTGTATGTTAATTGGCCCTCTAATTGTTCTCTCTGTGTTGTCTGCTTTTTGAATTCTGCTGGTAGCACTGTCTGCCTTTTCCTTGCTTCTTTATATCTTTCTTTTATAGGAACAGTAGCAGAAAAAAGTGTTCAATATATGCAGAAGAGCTGTGCTGTGCATCAGCAGGCAACTGCTTCGCTACACGCAGAGCTTCAAGCCCACTTTCGGGCATTCTTCTGCTGGGTCTCTGGAACCCTCATTCCTTGTTATTTTCCATCATTTTTGTAGAGGTAGAAAAAAGAAGTGGTTGTGGTGTTGCACAAGTATTCCCAACACACTTTCAGCTGTATAATGAAGCAGCACAGGGCCTGGCAGGAGTTTAGTTTTTCTGCTAATTAAGATTAAAGTGTAAGTAGTACATTGCAGGGAAAGCAACTCTTAATGAAAATTTAGAAAAGGTTGAGAAGGAAGGCAAAAAAGGCATTTTGCTTAAAGAATCAGAAGCAATGCAATACCCTCCTAACAGCACTTTGTGTTTTATTCTCTGAAATCTATGACTAATCTTGAAAACGAGACCTGTTGACACAAGACTTGCCAGTCAGAGTCCAATGTGTGCAGCCTGGGATGATAATTTTGTGTATTCTTTGGCTTCTCGGATTCTCTAGGGATTTTCACAGCAAACTCAAGGTGTTGATTTTGGGTTTGGTGGGAAGTGCAGCAGCAGAGTTAGCAAAAGGTTGCATGATTCATCTTCCAGAAAAACAAACATGGAGTTTTAGAGCTCGAAGAAGAAGGCGAACACAGTTTTGCCTCGGTTGGAAGTGTTGATTTAGCTCTCGGTGGGTACCCGCCCAGCTGAAGGCTGCGCAAGCTCCTCACGGAAGGTTGCGTGTGGTTGGATGCAGATGGTGCTGAATGGGGAGGCTAAATTCAGCCGTGCAAAGGGGACGCTGCCTTTGACATCAAGCCCCGTGTAGATCCATCTCTGGGACCTAGTTTTGCTTGTCGTTCAAACCTTCATGCTGCTGGCGAGAGGGACGGGACGGGAGGTGTCCTGTGCGGATGCAGGGTTCCCTGCGGTACAACGCTGGGAGTGCCACAGTTGTACAGAAAGTGGGGGGTACCACATGGGAGGGTTTTGGGGGAAGTGGATTATCTCAATGGGCGAAAGAAAATCTGGTTGCAGTGTGATCCAGAGAGGAGAGTAACAGAGGTCTGTGCATTTAGACAAAGTGTTTGGACTTAGAGATATCAGAAAGACTAATGTATGATGGGTGGTTGCTATAATGTGCACTATATCGTCAGCTGTGTAAACTCTGTCTTCCTGGGTCTCTCTAAATTTGCAGTAACGAAAATGCTATATACCAGTCCTATACTCTCCAAAATCAGCTGCAGTTGTATGTAGGTTGATTGATACCATCTTCCGTGTGCATCACGCTTTATCTACTCGAGTTCAAAGTAAATTCGCAAATGATCTAGTTAGGCAGCGACGGTTGCAGTAAAAACAGATGTGTGCTTTCGTGTGAAGTTGTGCTCTGGACAGATCCAGCAGGATCTATATTTCTGCCTTTCCTAATTTCTGGATTCCATTCCATCTTTGCAGACAAAGCCCGTTGCTTCTCCCAGTAGGAACAGCCAGGTTGCTGCAGAAGAGCTCACCCGGCACCTCCTGGTTGCTGCAGGGCTGGTACGGGTCCCATGCTGCTGCCCAAGCCTAGTCTTCTTTCCTTAATAGTGTTATTACTAATTCTGAATTAATCCTGGCATCAAGCTCACTGCTGCTGGGGAGGACGGGACCCTAAAACCTACATCTCAGTCTTGTGTCTGTTATCTTACCTATCTGCAGCTTCTTACAGAAGTTACTTCAGATTCCCTGTGCCACAGGTCACCTACCTACAGATTCAAGCTTCTCCGGTGTTCAAGAAAACTCATCAACAAAAATAGAAAATGCAGCTTTCACCTTCCCACAGATCTGGTACAGTAAAGAAACTGTTCTCACAGGCTCTCTTAGATATTTTCTGCTGGGAATATTTTGTTCCAAGCTGCACAAGAGCGCTCTGCTGAAGAACAAATCATGCTATTAGACTTGCACTTTAATCTTCCCTTTGGGAATACGGAGCTTTCTAATATAATCTTGATGGTACCGAAAAGCATTATTATAATTTTAATGCACATAACAAATTTCCATTGTCCCCTATTTGCAAAGGTGAAGGAAGATATCTTTTATGCATACGCTACAGTGAATGCAGGAAATTCTGTTCTTGTTTATCCTGGTTCAGACCTAGCGTTACTGCAGTGAAACCTGCCTGTTAAAGTAGGTGTGCTCTGGATGGTCGCTCTGAATTATAAACTTAAAATATACCCCTGCAGGTTAATTGGGGATAGCTGTATTTTGTGTGTTATCCTGTACTTCATGATAGAAGAAGCTCAAATTGGATTTCCAGTCTGTGCTGAAAAGCCTAATCTGCACGTTGATTCAAAAGTTAACGTGTCCCATCCGGACGCTGATGCTCAGCTCTTGCAAAGGTCTGCAAGCACCCGCCTGCCTCCGATTTCTCCTCGCTGCCGGCAGAAAGCCACAGGAGCCTGGGGTTTAAAACCCCTTCACCTGAATGCTGGGAAATGGCCTCATTTCCCTGCTCCTGTGGCATTCCCGTGGGTTTTATGGCGCACGGCCCTGAGCTCCATCACTGCTTTTGGAGTCCAGTGATGGGAGAGCCCCGTGCTGCTCCTCACCCGTGCCCAGGTACCCGCGAGGGCCCAGCATGGGTGCTGAGGGCATTTCTTGCCCTGTCTGAGCCCAGTTCTGCCCCAGTGTAGCCCAGCACCGCGCCGTCCCCTCCCCACCCTGCCCCGGCGGTGCTGGGGACCGAGCTGGAGGGTGCCCTGCAAAGCACCACAGCACCGGGCTTCTTCCCAGCAATAACCAGGGTGGTTGTGTTACCGGTCGCAGTCTCAAATAGAACTTATCTACCCAAAGCAGATAAGCCGGCACTTCTTTATTCCAGCGCTGGGGAACACAGGGGATAGCTCCTCCAAAGACGTGTTCACCGACAGGTACAAAGCACAGCATATTTATACACTTTTTCAGCAGAGTCATGGTTACATAAGATCAACAAAATTCACCAAGTGTAAGTTGACCTTAATAATGATTGGCTGTCAGTCACCTCACCTGACCTCCATTCCTATTCTACAGAAATCATTGGGCATCTTTACTGATTGATTTGAATAGAATGGGGGGAGGGCAATGATTAGCATATTCATGTTATTTCCTGGGAATTATTATCATATGCAAATGTCCCTAACACATGCATGGTTATACTGGACGGGGGTCCTCTGGTGCTCGTCGATAGTCTTCCTCACTGTGTCGGCTGATTGAACTCCATCCTTGCACATGCTCATTTTATCTTTGGCTGATGCTCATTTCTCCTTTGGCCGATCTTCCCAACCCAACCAGTTTCTTCTGGTACCTATTGTTTCAAGCCAAGATCCATAACCAGTACCCATTGTGTTAATTCAGAGTCCATAACAATTGTTATAGTGTTCAAGGCACACAGCATACTAGTTGCTTAATCCTAAGGGCCTCAGTGTACTTTATATTCTCAGAGCTACTGTGGCTTCATGATAAATCAAAATCATACTTTTAAACTAAAATCAAAATAATATTCTAGGATTCAAACTGTTTTATTAAGGTAACTGCAACAGTTGCAGCAGGGTTGTCACTTCTCAGCCGGGAAGATTTCAAGTAGTCACAGCCTGGGAAAACCCTCCGGGAGATGGGTTTGCTGCTTGGGGGCGCAGGATGGTAACCTTCAGCATCCACACCCCAAGGGCACAAACAGTGTTCACATTGTCAGCCTATGAGGAACAAATGAGAGAAAAGGATATCCAAGTGTTTCTTGTATCAGTAATAAATACCTCACCGAGAGAGAAAAATGTACTTTATGTGGTATTATTCTGTGCATTTACCATAAGCATCCTGTAGCCTCTGGTGGGTATGTAAAAAAGTACATTGTAAAAGTGCTGGCTTTGAAAATTTGCTGATGTGAACCTCTCATGCAGCTGAGGCAGCGGTCCAGTTGGGGACTGGAGTAGAGCTTTGCTTCCAATTCAATCTTTTTTATTCTAAATATGCACGTTTATGTTGAATTCAAACTGCAGGACAGTTAGCAGGAAAGAGGCATGCCTTGAGCCCTATTTCTATTTTTAAAAGCTCACGTAACTCCACTAAACATGCTGGATTTTAGCTCCTGTTGCTCCGCTGTTCTCAGATTTTCTCACAAGTGGAACTTTTCACATGCAGAGGGAGGAGTGAAAAGAGCAGAAGGTCCAGGGGAGCTCACACTGCCATCAGGTCTGTGCTGACAAAATTGTGCCGTGTTCTACCAGCCAGAGGAAAGGGAATGACAAAAATACCTTACATTACTGAGAAATTACTACAGAAAGAAGGGTAAGTAGGTATTAAGACCTACTCCTAACTCCTCCTCTATCTACCCTCATATAACTGCATGGAAGAAGGCGGAAAAGAAAGCCGTGAGCATACTGTGTTGTGCAAAGAACTAACAGACTAATAATAAGAAATGGATTGGAGCTTCATAAACATCCAGCTGTGAAATATGACCTGACTTTATTTTGGCAATATCTTCCATCTTCAAATAGAAAATTGACATTTTCAACCATGACTTTTATATTTAGATTTGTTTGTTGTTTGTTTTTTTCGGTTGGTTGGTTGGTTGGTCAGTTGTTTTTTTTAATGAGCAAAGTTACAAAACCCAACTGTTCTCTCAGTGATGTCTTTTGTGCAAAAAGGGTGGGTTTTTTAGGGAAAAAGCCAGCACCACCACTATGTATCAGATAGGCCTAGAGGTGGGAGTTTGAAGTCTAGCCTTGCTCAAGCCTGAAATGAGAGATGTTGGTGGTGATGGGAACTGCTGTTGGAGCAGCTTGGGAAGGTCTGCAGCAGTTGCTCAGCTGCAGGCATGTTAAAGTAAAGGATGAATGTTCCTCTGCAAGTTGTGCACTATTTCAAACAGCCTATGATTTAAAAAGGTCCTGTGGTCTGGACAGTCGTCTGTTCTGATACTGTGATTTATTAACCTACACTTACAGGAGACTGAGGATGCTTGTGGGTCAGCTCTGGATGCTCTTGGTTGCTTGGAGAGCATCTCCTTCCTTGTCTGCTGTTCTGGGAAGAAGGGCAAGGTGGTTGCCAGTGGAAGGATGATGGGAGGAAGCATGTTGTCACATACATGCTCTCTTTGTAGTGTCCAGTACGTTATGACATACATCGCTAAGAGGAAATCACGGATCCTGCATCGCTGTAGCTGTTGCCGACCGGCCTGATAAAGCTTGGTTAGAAATGGCTCAGGAAACAACCCCGCCCCGGTGTCTCCAGCGATTAGAGATGGGGGTATGTGGAAATTTCATCGGATCAGCTAATCTGTAGTTCTTAGATTCTCTCAACGTATGTTCTCCTGATAGGTGTCTTTTCTGTCCTACCCGACTGTTCAGGAAACCATTCTCCCTGGACCAATTTACTTCTTGCTAGCATAGCTGCCAGTTCCTCGTTTATCTTGCCTGTAATTGCTCTCTGTGTGGCTTTGGGGTGCCATGAGTAACTCAGGGCCTTAATACCAGCGTCCTCAATAACATAACCTATTGAGCTTCTACATCTAAAACTAAAAATAAAAAACAACAAACAAACAAAAACCACTAAGGTAATCAGAAAGAAAACTGTAAGTGTGGCCACAGAAGGTGAAGACCCCTTCTGCTTGAAGCTGAATTGCGTGCTGGTGAGGTGAACCTTCAGCAGCCCTTCAGTAACATGAATTTGACGTCCAGGAGGCTGGGAGAGACTTCTTCATCTCCTGGAATGGGCTGGGGGCACCAGTGCAGGACAAAATGGGCTGGAGATTGCTGCCTTCTGTAACCTCTTGCAGCAGTGCCGGCAGTTTGGGGAGGTATATTAAAGAACAGGAAAGCAGCACCAGGCAATGTCGTTTGCTGCCCTGAGATGGCACAGGAAGCAATACACTGCTTATTTCCCTCGTGCAGGTACATAAGCAGCGCCTGCCATACAGCTCACCCTAACAGAGAGAGTGTGTGTCGCAGATGAAGGTATTAGCACGGTGATGATTTACCAACAAATCAAAATTTATTAATAACTAACAGTACTTGATCATTAACCGGTTTAAATACATACAAAATAATTCAGGAAAAGGTTGTAATTAAAATAGCGACTTATCTACAGAATCTAAGATGACAAGATTCACTCTAACTTACTATAGGTTATCTTAAATCAATACATATATGTGTATATATATATGTGCACACATACACAAAGACAAAAACATGCAAACACACAGACAACAAAGTATTTGGATCCAATAAAATAAATGATATACCCACACACCAATAGGCAGAGAAAGAGGAAGAGTCAGAGAAGCTAGCTCAAAGTAAAAGCTCCCTCCTCGAGTTTAGAGCAAATCCTCCCAATGCCTTGGCATTCCTCAACGGGCGATAATTGAGACCCGAGTGGGCTGACTTGGCCCTGGCCTTTCGTCAGCTCTGGCAGCAGCCGGCACCTCAAGGGTTTTGGTACCCGAGAGGCCTCCCAGCTCAGGGGAGCTGCTGGTCACAGCCCCGCTGCGAGCCAGGAGAGCCCAAAGGGTCTCGCTTGGAGTGGCAATTTATAGGGTCCAAGATAAGTGACTTCTGTCATTTGTTTTTGCTCAGGCCCAGCTTGAACAACGAGCCACTCTGGTATCTTCCAGCAGTTGCACAAGGATTTGATGCAGGTGCAACTGTCCTTGTGCTCCTTTGATCCCATCACGGGTACAGGTGTGCCGGACCAGACCGTTGGGAGCTGATGGACTGTGAGAACCCCTTCCCAGGGGGGGCAGGAGCCAGGCTCGTTAACGTTCTGATTCACTGCCATTAGCAGTCCTTGTCTCTCCAGGTGGATGTACCTCATGGGGGAGCTGGGTGGAATCACACTTAGCACCAGGCTGCCCAGGGGGGGAGGATTGCACCACCACAGGGTGTTGAAATGCATTGATTTGACCCAGTCTTGCATGGTGTGGTACTACAAAAATACCACTGCATAATATCAATGAAGCACCTTGGTGTGGATTAAAAGCTGGCTGGAAGGCAGATCTCAGAAAGAAAATTTTTCTAGGGGAAACATAGTGGTGAGGGACAATTTTAAGATCCTTACCCATTTTAGGGCTTTTCTGGGTTTGCTTTGCTGGCCTGGATGCGCGCGTGCTGTCACACAATAGACGCAAGGTGATGAAAGGGGAATCCTGTGTCCTGCAAAGTGCTTCAGGAGAGCGGCCTGTGCCCTCCGAGGCAGGACTAGGCGGAATTAGAGTGTGTTTGACAGGTACCAAACCATGCCACATCTGTCTCAAAATTCACAGATGAGAGGTTCTCCCTTCTCTCCCTAATGAAGCTCTTCCACAACTTTCCAGAGAGTTAAAACTGTTTCCCGCCAGCCGCTGACCGTTAGCCAGCAGTGGCTCTGTGCCCCCGCAGCCATCCGCCGGCCCCTTCTGCCATCCCAGCTTCTCCCAGCTCCCGTGTGAGATGACATTCCCGCAGTTCCCGGGCGTCTCTGGGCTCCCCCCAGTGCACAGCCCCTTCCTGAGACGCGGTGCCCTGATCTGTTACCAGCCCCGGGGAGAGCGGGAGCGCTTCTTTGCGTATCTGACACATTGCACCAGCTTTTGTAGATCCGGGTATATTACTTTTGTGACAAGATGACATTATTAACTCATGTTCAGTTTGTTTTCAGCTGTCACCATTGCTGCTTTTTTCAATCCTGCTGCCTAGCAGGCGATCCCTATTCTGGTATCTGAATATTTGTTTTTCTCTCATTTGTATGTGCACTTGTCTCTATTGAATTTTGTCTCTTTGATTTCAGACCATTTTCCAATTTATCAAGATCACTTTGAATTCTAATCCTATCTGCCAAAGCACTTGTAATCATTCCCATACTGATGTCATTCACAGCTCCCTCACTTGTGCTGCTGAAGTCATTAATATTTAATAGAAGCACAACCAGTAGGGTCCCTGCTCAATAGTGTTTAATATGTCTTTTGCCAGAGAATCATTTGTAGCAGCTTTTTATCATGTGTTTCTGGGTTCCTAATTGTTTTCACAACCAATTGCTAATGATTCAGATAAAGCTTTGGTTAACTTAGTATTTTATGATAAATTTAGATCGCTGACAGTAACCTCAGGTTGGTTTCTCTAAGGTGCTTTTCCTACTCGATCCTATGCTGCCGTCCTTCTAAAGCAAATACTCGTTGTCTTGGTCCCAGATGGAAAAACACATCCAACTTTTTTTTTCCCATGGCATTTGATGCACAATTTCTTCGTTAGTGGATAACTTTATATTTTGTTATTCCCCCTTGCCACTTGGAAATCCTGTACCTTAGTCTTTGAATTTTGGGTTCCTCCTGGTCATCCTCAGCCGTGCATGCCTGCGGTCACACTGCATGTGGCCCAGCGGTGACTGCAGGATAGCTGTAGAAGAAAACAATGGAAAGGAAGCAAAAGGCATTTTAGTACTTGCACTCCTGCCAGTTAAGCCGTGCTGGCAGGAGAGGGGCCAAGCCTTGCAGGGCACTACAGCAAGTGACTTCTACAGTGCTGGGGGACATGCTCAGGCACTGGGGGGTCCCCCCGCCACGGGCACTGCCTGTTCTGGGTCCTCATGGGCAGCCCAGGGGAAAACAAGGTGGACCAAGAGAGTCCTGCCTTTTTTCCCCACCTGAGCACTGGTGGGGTGTGTGACATCCTCACACCTTGGGATGAGATAAAGGATTTTTTTTCCTTTTTTGGCGCATTCTTAACCCACACGCACAAAAAGGAATTGGTTTTTTTTTTATTCCCTTTATAATCCACCAGTACTTCTGACTGTTGCACGATTACCTTTCACAGCCGGCTGTGAAACTGTAAGGCAAGCCTTCGAAAAACAACGTTTAACCCACGCTCAGTTGCAGTCTTTGAAATCAGGTTATTTTCACGGGTGCCATGTCGCACGTCCCCCTTGAGGCTTTTCAGCCCGGGAGCTGGAGATGTGCTGTTGGCGTGCAGAGCCAGCCCCCAGCACCAACCCCTGCCACAGCCCGGGGCTCGCCGACTCAGCTACTCGTCAGGATGATGCTCGTTACAGCTGGTAGAAAGCACAGTTTCTCTTCGATACAAGAGTACAACTCCTTAGTGTGTCTCTTCGTGCTGGGCCGGAAAACAAACTCACGTTTCACCACTATTCGGGGAATTTGTTCAATAATTTTGCATTAGGAGCATCACATCGTTCAGCAATTGATGAAGCTTGGATGTTAAAGTGTGAATTGAAGTTGACCGCTGTAAAAGTTTAATTAAAATTAAGTAAAACTGAATAAGTTTAAATTAAGCACTCTGCTGCTATGAATCTAGGAACTGCTGTTAGTCTTTTCAGTGTTTTCATGTTGCTTATATTATCCACCCAAACATCCTTCCTTGGGTTGTTGGGCAAGCTGGAGTCTATATTTTTCCCAGCCAGGTCTTTTCTGTGATCTTGGCAAGTTTTGTGACTGGCAACTGCCTCTCTTGCTGCTGCAGCCGCAGCCTGGTCTTTAATTATATTCCAGCCTCTTCCAAGCAGCGAAGGAGAAAGGTCAAAAAAAAATTTACTTCCCCTTTTCTTCCAAAAGCTGCAGTCAGGATGGTCACAGGCACAGGACGCGTCTGAAGAGCAGGTCCAGCCTTTGGTTTGCCACGTGCGGCTGGTGCAGAGGACGGGGCACGGTGACCCGCTTGCAGCACCCTTGGGTGCCACGCTCCTCTGCAGCATCGCCCTGGGGGAGGCCAGGAAAATGGGGGGGACACACACACCCCCCACCCTTCAGCCCCCAGCATGAACTGATGGCAGCGCTTCCCCAACCACGGCCAGCGTGGCATTCCCTTAACTGTGCCGAAGAACTTGAGAGAAAAAAAAAAAAGAGAGAACATTTTACACAAAAGGCAGAGCATATTTTCATTATCATGATAGGGGGCTGTTCATTCCACGCCGTATGCTGACAGCAGTGAACCAAATCTGCACAGCCGGCACCGGAGGTTATTGAAGAGTGTGGTAGTTTACTCTGATAGCAAAGGTGAATCTGCAGAAAGGTGAAAAGTAATCAGTTTTATAATATTCAACTGGGAACATTAACTAAATTTAGGATGGGTATTTTGCAGAGTAAAATGAATAGCTAATGACTTTACTATTTTAATTACTTTAGGAAAGGCTGCCCTGTAGGTTATCTAAAAGAGTTTGCCTGGTTAGGTGAATATCACAGCTGAGATTGGAGAAGTGTTATTATTACCATCTATCATAAAATGCATGCGATGTGACCAGATAGCACACACCTTCAATTTTATTAACTGTATTTCAGTGTAACTGATGAGGGTTTGACCATTTTGAATAACACCTTTGTCTTTAATGGGGTTGTGAGGTTCTCTTCATAAAACAAAGCTGATTGACAGTATTGACAAGAGAGGCTGACTTTTTCAGGCAATATTATTAGGTGATGGACTGTGGCTTGCAGTATCATTCTGTTTTGTTTTTTTTTTTTTGTATAGCAGTGGCTTTGGCTACTGCTGCTCCACAGAGCTGGCTGCGTGAGGAGGGGTATGTGGGGAAATGGGCTGTAATGCATTGAGCACAGCAGGGAAGGAAAGGACCTTGGTGTATCTTAAATAGATTTTTCTTTTAAAAAAAAGCAAACAAACCCAAACAGAAAGAAAAAAAAAAAAAAAAAAGAAGGCAATAAAACCCAGAACCCAGACAAAAAGCACCTCAAAAACTCGTCTTGCTGGCAAATTTGCAGATGCAGCTGATAGAAGCAGAAAGCTGTTTAAAATGAAATTCAGGCAGTTGGTGGAGCGAGGCTGGCTGGAGAAGCGCTGCTGTGCCCGCGGGGCTGCGCGGCGGCAGAGCTCGCCCAGCTCGGCCTGGGCCGGGGCAGAAGTGAGCTGGTTTCTGGGGGCGCTGGTTTCTGGGGGCGCTGGTTTCTGGGGGCGCTGGTTTCTGGGGGCAGAGGCAGCTACGATGGTGCCTGGGGGAGCCGCGAGCGGAGCTCCCACCCGCGTGTGGTTCGTGATCGGCCTGGGCCGTGCTCCTCTGCAGGCACATCACTTATACGTTATCCACTCGCATCGAGTCAGAGGCTTCCTTGCCTGTGCAACATTATTAATTTATAAAATTATAAATTGGATTATTAAAAGTACAACTTTCTCAGCTCGCTTCTAGGCTTTTTCCTAGGGTTGGTTGTTTTTTAAGTGACAAGATCAGTTGGTTTCAGTATACTTCTGGTCAGCGTTCACCCAAGAACACGGCAAAAGGCAAAATACTTTTGTAGTTTGTTTCAGTTTTTCTCGGGAATTGTCACATAAGTTAAGAACTTCAAAGGAACAGTTTATTGTGAAAAGCTAAAAGTCAGCTCTACAAAAATAAAGTTTACTGGGCTTAAGGCCAGCCTTTTGACATTTTCTGCCTAATTCCTAGCTCTGTGCCATGGCCTTTATTCACGTCCCTTGACAAAAGCATTCTAAATTACTCTAGTATGACTGCCAATAACTACTATTTTATCAACTGGGGGGAGGAAAAATGAAAACTAGGATTCTTTTTTATCTTTTGGGAAAGAAGGTCATCTTTTGAAAAAGTTTAATTTGTGCCTGATGTGGAGTATTCTCACTTAAAAGCCTACATTGCTGCGACACTTCTGAGGTCTGAAAGGCAGTTCCACTTGGTTTTTCTGTAGAGCATTAAAAAGCTGATATTCTGGATTTGTGTAGCACTGCAGCCCTGATGGACCGTACTTTTTATGGTTAATCATATCTGTTGGAGGTCAGTGAAATTCAGAGTAGACGTGGGCTTCTGTGCTCGCTGTCATATTTATACAGTCTGGTTACCCACACTTGCTCAGTGGCTCACCATCTTCATCAAATTTCTCTTCGGGAAGCCTCAGTGCCCGTGTGCCGAGACGAACGGGCGGATTCCCAAGGGACACTGTCCTGGGAAAGGCAGCATGAAACCCCGAGCCCTGAGGAGACTCAAGGCAGCAATGGGCGTTCCATTTGAGGCTGGAGCTCATACAAACTTCTGCACCTGATGGGGTCAGCTTTTCAGGGGTGGGGGTTGTGATCCTCAGCCCCCTCAGTCCCTTTGAACTCTAAAATAAGGTGATTGCAGCGTCAGCTTGTACAAGCACTACTTGTGTTGGTCCTCTAGCCCTGGCACCAGTTGGAGCACAGTTTGGTGACACAGGTGTCACCCCTGGCTCAGGAAATCATCACTCTGCTTGGAAATGTCCGGAGTATGAATTGCTGCTAGAGGAGAAGGATTAGCTCTGTCAGATGGTAGAGAATGGGTAAGGTGTGGTGGAGTTTGTCCCGTATTGTCAAGGCTGGTTGTTTCTTTGCTGTTGGCAGCAGAAGGTGGCACGGGGACTTGGAGACGTGTTGGGTGGTCAGGTTGCAGCTGAACAAGCCTGGGACAGCAGCTATTCCAGCACAAGCTGTAAGAAAAAGAGAGCGCCTAAGTTCAGGCGACATGATCATTTTACTCCCCTTTGATAAGACGAGGGGAGCCGGAGGCAAGGAATGCTTGTGCCAGGGCTAAGGTGCTGGGGATGGGAGGCAGCAACCCACCTTGGGGTGCCAAGCAGGAGCATGCTGGCAGGCACTGAGGGGGTGCTGGAATAACTGCTTCCAAATAATTTGCCCCAAGATTTTTGCATCTGCCTGCCTGCTGTTGAATCTCGGAGCTTCTGCGCCTGCGGCTCCTTGCTCGGTTCCGTTTGCTCCTGGCTGGTGCTCACCGTGGAAAGGATGATTGGTCTCAGTGGGGCAGCAGAAGAGACAGAAGGAGCTGCCATGGGGAGAGGCTCTGGGAAGCAGAGCGTTGGGCTGGCCAGCCGTGGCTGCTGGGAGAACGGCCGGCGCGCTCGGAGGCAATCCTTGCAGGAGGCAGGCACCGGGAGCCTGCCAAAATGCTCACTGCTCCGGGGTCTGTCCAGGGGCAAACAGAAATGCAAGCACCTAGAGACTTACGTGCAAGCCCTAGGAAAGGTCTCCGCCCTGGCATCAGATTTTACGAGGATGAGGATGAATCCCTTTCTGAACATCTCCAGTGCCTCCGTGATTTGAGGTCTCGGCTCAGGCCGTGAGCTCTCGGCTGCTCTCATGGCTGTGAGCAGTCGCCGTGGTGTGTGCTCGCGCTCGCTGACGGGAGCGGCTGCCCCAAGGAAAGGAGGTGCTTGTGGTTTCCTTTACACGAATGTCTGTCTGACAAAGCCTGTAATAATCAGCACAGTAAAACGGCAGAGAGGAGCGCGCCTGCAGCGTGCCTTGTGCATCCCCTAAATCATCTGCCAGGCTAAGACACTGACCTAGTTGGGCAGATTTTTGCACATTCACGCTTTGAAATATTTATGATTAAATACCTGCGCTGCCTCCTGGCTGCCCGCGCTGTGCTTGCCTGCATCTGCGCGGCGCATCCCCTCTCTTTCTGACCTGATGCGCTGCAGCTGTGTTTGCCCAGAGTCTGGCAGTTGCGTGATAAACATCCCTATAACCTTCCACTAAACTTACCCGTTCCGTGAAACCCGGCGCCTAAACAGGGCTGTGTATTCGGCTGAGCTGTGCCAAGCTCTGTCAGAGCTGTAAGAAACCAGGAATGAACAACGGCGGGTTCAGGCCGGGCGGGAGGTGCCGGGGAGAGCGCAGGGGCTGTGCAACATCTGCAGGGCCCGGCTCCAGCGGGGATGATTTCAGGGGGCTGCCGTTACTGCTCTCTGCTATCCTACAAGAGAAAATGTTCTGCCAGGGATTTGAAAAAGACCTGATCAGAACCGGGGTCTTAAAGTACCAGCGGGTGCCAGGGTCCCACAGCCCTCTGACATCCATCGGCGTGACGGGGAAGGGATGGATTCTCACCGTGAAGGGGAAGGGCCTTGACTCATGGTGATCTGTGAGCCTGTAGAGATGTGATTGCTTTGGACCAAGAAATGGGTGAAATAAGACTTCCAGGATAGCCATACTTGCAGGGAGGAGCGATGGGGGACAGAAACACAGCCCTGGCATGTGCTGGGCTCGGTGCCTCGTGCCCCCCCGCCTGTGCCAGAGTGGTGGGAGACCCACAAAAGGAGTATGTCTTTGATTCATCTAACACAGGCATCAAAAGAGGAAACAAAAACAGCACCTTCACAGCACTGAGTCATCAGGGAAATGCAGCGGTTTGCAGGGAGTAGCTCAGAGGCGAGCAGCGCTGCCCGGCCCGACCCTGCTGCCCACGGGCAGCCCGCAAAGGTTTGCAAAGAAGGAGCATAAGTGACTCTGGCGGTGTGTGTATGCAAAAAAATAAACCAGCTTCTCCCATTCCAAGCTCACCAAAACCCTCTCACGAGGAGTGGCTACTGCTGCCTTAACCTGCAGCAGCTGTGGGGTGTCAGTGGAAAGTGTAGAACACGGAATTCTTGGCTAATACACAGCGTCCTGAAAGTTCATCAAACTACTGTTGTTGGTCTCTGCTGTGTTTATTCAAGCCTTGGAGAAAAAGCAGCAAATTTCCGTCACTTGTAGGTTGATGCGCTGAGAGGACACAGCTCAGAACTGATTCAGAAGGTCCAGCTGGTTGTTCAATCCTTGCATGAAAAACTGCTTTTGCTCTGTTTTCTTCTTTTTCTCTTCCAAAACCTTTATTCTACTGTTGCGTTTCGTTGGGAAAAAATAAGGAAATTGTTGCCTTAATCTATACAAGACCCATTTCAGAGCTGTGTGTTTTCCTGGGCAAGCAGAGAGGACTTTTCCCACATTTTTAGATTAGCAAGGCCTGTGTGTGCTCTGGGCGACGTGGGCTCTCGGCTTGGTTCCCACTGCTCCTTGTCAGGGGAAAACCCACCGTTATTCCGGGTCCCCCCTGCCCGCTGCTGGGCGATGCTGAAGGGGCTGGCGAGGGGTTTGCCACCTCCCCAGCCCCGCCTCACCCCGTGCACATGGATCCCATCCTATACACACGGGCCGTGAGCCATGCAGAAGCCTGATCAGTGCCGTTGCTCTCCCAGCACTCTCTTGTACTCGTGAAAATCTCCCACCCAAAGACAAAGGTACGCTAATTTGCACGCAGGAGTAGGAGAGAATTATGTGTCGCTCAGGCACGGTGGATTATACATTTAAAAACAAATCGCTTGAGAATCGTGACGCCTGTTAAGCGGGTGTTGATGGAGGTGTGACACGGACAGCAGCCGCGTTGTACCACCGCCAGCAACACGGGCAGGGGCGGGGATGGGGACCAGGATGGGACTGAGATGGGGACAGGGATGGGACTGGGATGGGGACAGGGATGGGGACAGGGATGGGGACCGGGATGGGGACAGGGATGGGGACTGGGGTGGGGACTGGGATGGGGACATGGATGGGGACTGGGATGGGGACAGGGATGGGACTGGGATGGGGACCGGGATGGGGACAGGGATGGGGACAGGGATGGGACTGGGATGGGACAGGGATGGGGACAGGGATGGGGACCGGGATGGGGACAGGGATGGGGACAGGGATGGGGACAGGGATGGGGACTGGGATGGGGACTGGGATGGGGACAGGGATGGGGACAGGGATGGGGACTGGGATGGGGACAGGGATGGGGACATGGATGGGGACTGGGATGGGGACAGGGATGGGGACAGGGATGGGGACAGGGATGGGGACCGGGATGGGGACAGGGATGGGGACTGGGATGGGGACAGGGATGGGGACCGGGATGGGGACAGGGATGGGGACTGGGATGGGGACAGGGATGGGGACACGGATGGGGACTGGGATGGGGACATGGATGGGGACTGGGATGGGGACAGGGATGGGACTGGGATGGGGACCGGGATGGGGACAGGGATGGGGACAGGGATGGGGACCGGGATGGGGACAGGGATGGGGACCGGGATGGGGACCGGGATGTCCATCGCGCAGCCTGTGCCGCTGCACCAGCAACCGCCTGGACGGCCTCCTCCATCTTCCAGGTGCCTGGGTGTGTTTGGGGCTGTCTCTTGGACTAACTGGAGGAACCGTGCGGTGCTGGCACGACTGTTGGCCTTTGCAGAGTGACTTGAATGGGAAAATTCACAGCTTAGATTTGCTAATAGCTAATATTTAAGCATTTACGGAGGAAAAAAAAAAAAAAAGCTTTTTCTGTTCTTTTTATGTCTCGGATCAAAGCTCGCTCATTTTAACTACTCCCTTGACATTGCATTTTGTCCTTTTGTCTTCAGAAGCACATTACACAGACACAATTCCTTCTCTGGCTTTGAACTTCACCCCATGACTCTATCGATCGCAGCACTTGCAAAAACTCACAGTGAGAATAACCCCCTGATTTTCTTCGGGACAATACCCAGCATGTGAGCAAAGCGCTTCTGTTGCTTGGGTGCCCGCAACAAGCTGCACAAGGATCCACTTCAAAACTTCTATAACTCAACAGCAAAAGGAAAAAAATAAAAGGAGGTGGAATTAGAACCCACTGGATGTCTTCTCTGTAGTCTGGGTAGTCTGTGCTAGGAGCCCAGTCCCAGGCTGCTGTTCTGGGTCGAGCAGTGCCCTGGTCTGACCGTTGGGTCCTGATGTGCTGGCAGGGCATCGCTAGCTCAGCGAAGACTTGAGTGCTGGAGAGGAGACACTGTCGGGCAAAACATATTGCTCTGGGGGTGCTGGTGCCCAGAGCAGGAGGTGGGACAGCTCTGCTCCCGTCCCAACATCCGCAGCCTTCTCTTGATCCCTTCCTTTTCCCTGTTCCCTTTCCTTCACACAAGCTGCAAGCCGGGGAGCACCTAGCCCGTGGGCAGGCACTGCGGCGAGCTCGCCAGAGGCTCTGCTCACAAATTCCATTACAGCACCGGCTGTATTATTCTCCTTCCCTCCCAAAAGCTCCCTCTGTCAGTGTGAAGACCTTGGAGATGGTAGGAAGACAAAAATTCATAAAGCGAATGATCAGAGAGCTGTAGGGGCTGATGGGCTCGGTGCTGAGCCGATGTCCCGCGTCAAGGTGCCTGTCAGAGAGCCGTGTTCCCGGGGAAGCAGCTCTCGGCACGCTGCTTGCTTGCTCCCCGCACGGATGCTGAACCCCAGAGACAGGACCAGCCTCCCCCGTCCCTGCTCAGCACCCGCGTGGGCCGTGCCGGGCAGCCCGAGCATCCTGCCCTCGGGAGAGGGCAGGGATCCCGCTCCTCACCCGGCCGTGAATTCAGTGGGCGCAGAGCCAGCGCGCGGACGCCGCTGGGAAAAGCTCAAACAGAGAAGGTGCTGAATTTGCCCCTGCAGATCTGCCCACGTCCCGTTATCTCCCCAAACGTCCCTCACCCCGGCTCCTGCCGGCTTCAACGAGCTGTTTTCTCCTTTTTTACACAGATCAGTCAAAACACTCAGATGTCTGCACGGGTCCTGCAAGCCGTTTCCTCCCCCAGCACCCTCCTGCACTTTGAGAACAACCTTTCCTTCCACCCACCGAAATAAGCAGCAGCTCTCCTTCCTCCAGCACAGTGCTCGGGCCGGGGCAGGCAGTGGGTGTTAGGTAGGTGTTTGCACAGAAAAGGTCTGTTATTCCTCGAAAGTGTCCGAATCTGCTCCGTGGTGCTCCTTCCCCAGTGGCAGACCCAGACAAGGAGTATTTCCACATGTGGGCTTGTGGGCGTCAGCGCTGGAAACGCCTGTCCTGAGCTGGGACGGGGCTCGGGCACCCCAGCCACCAGCCCCCCCCGGGGAGCAGGCGCTGCGGGGGGGTTGCACTCCCACGGGATGCTGTTGTGCTGCTGAGGTTTCCTCGCAGAGACACGGACGGTTCCCCCCTTTCCCCGCCCCGGCACTGCTGTGTTTTAGGCACAGACCTGCAGAAGCTCGCTCTCATCCGCGTGCAGGATATTTTTTTTTTTTTTTTCATGGGTTTTTCGCCAGGTTTCTGAGGCAGACTTGAGCCAATATACTTATCAATCTCCCCTGAGTCTAAATCCATCTTTTTTTTTCACAAAGATGGGAGATAGGGAAACCCTTAGACTGGAGGATGTGCACCACTCTGGGAAGGGGCTGCAGCTGCCGTGCCCCCCCGCTCAGCACAGCCCGAGAGCGGAGGGTTCATCACCCAGGGTCTCTGTACCACACGAGTGGGGCTGTAGCAAAACTGCACGAGGATAAATGTCCTCTTCCACCAGTGCCTTTTTTATTGCTCGAATTGGTAAAGATTTCTTTCCTGACATCAGATCTCTTATTTAATCATGCAATATATTTGCCAGTGCATCATTAAGCGTAGATTTGTATATCCTTAAATTAAATTTAGCTACTAGGCCTGAGTTATTTCCTTCCTGATTACCCATTTGTATGAAACAATAGCTATTAATCTCTCTCCCTTTTGCTGGCATGCTACTTTTAGAGTTTACCACTGAGGGCTTGGAAGAACAGAGCAATCGCTGTCATTCCTTTGTAAAAGGATTTCAGCATGCCCTTCTCCTGCTTTGTACTCAACCTCTGCAGATTAAAAAGCCCCTATTCTACAGTTAATTTCTCTTTCACTCTTGTCTGCGTCTGTGACTTTCATGTGAGTTGATTGAAAATATGGTGCTAAATGCAGCTCTTTCATTTGAACTAATGCAAATTATGCCTGGTCCCAGTGTGTGAATATAAACTTGTTAGCATCGTGAGAGAGAGGGGCATGACCGGGGAGGGGGGCTGATATTGCCGAACAGAGGAGAGAAAATAGGAAAGGCTGTTATCCAAACGGAGGCTGTTGGAGGCAGATTTTCTTTTCCTAGCTCTGCTCACTGCTAGTGGGGAAAAATAAAACTGCAATTAAGGGAACATGAATTAGGGTGGTGAAGCTGTCTTTGCTGCAGCCGGCCGCGATGGGAAGGCAGGCAGGTGCTGGTGCACAGTGTGGTTAGGGATGTGGGAGCCGGGGGGTGAGCCCAGCACATTGGGCACCACGTTCCCCTGGGGAACCAGGTGAATTGTGTTTAGGGGGGGATGAACCTCCCAGGGGTCCTGTCCGAGCCCCGGAGCTCGGGAGCAGCCCTGGACAGCTGCCGGTGGGCGCGTGGCTGCTGAGAGGAGCAGTAGGGATACATCTCGGGAAGGGACAAGGTTTGACACAGCCTCTGTCATCTGCTGCAGCCCAGCACGTCTGGGATGTCCGTGGTGCTGCCCTGTGCCATTAATTACAATTTTCTGACCAGCAGGTCTCTTGGCGCTAATACAGAGGTGAAAGCTCTGATGTTTGGGGAGGGTCCGCAGCCCGGAGATCATTCTCAGCCTGGAGAAGAGAAGGCTCCGGGGAGACCTTCGAGCAGCCTCCCAAGGCTTAAAGGGGGGACAGGAGAGGTGGGGAGTGTCTCTTTATTCAAGGGGTGATGGTTTTAAACTGCCAGAGGGCAGATTTAGGTGAGATCTGAGGCAGAAATTGTTCCCTGTGCGGGGGGGGAGGCACTGGCCCAGGGTGCCCAGAGCAGCTGTGGGTGCCCCCTCCCTGGAAGGGTTCAAGGCCAGGTTGGACGGGGCTGGGAGCCCCCTGGGCTGGGGGAAGGGGGCCCTGCCCGGGGCGGGGGGGAGCACTGGGGGGGATTTGAGGGCCCTGCCAGCCCCAACCAGTCTGTGATTCTGTGATTTTGACCAACGTGTTTTCTCTGCTTGCAGTGGCAGTTTCTCTGTGGCTCTTCCTAAGCTCTGCTCTTGGTAAACTCGCTAGTGGGGTTAAAGAAGTGCAAATCACATAGAGACAGCCCAGCCCAGCCAACACCCACCTGCAGTCGCTGATCAGATCCCACATATTCACATTTCTTGAAAAGAGAGTGGCTGTGATCTGACAGGATGGGGTCACCGTTAGATCCCTTTGGGCATGCTGCAGGTTCTCAGCCTGGGGTTACGTATAAGAGTGATCAGAAAATGTCAAAAGAAGCAACAAAACTTCAGCTGAAGTGAAATAGGACTAGAACATCTAGATATTTTGTCTGCATAAGATGCAATATATTGGGCTGGATTTTATTGGTAGTTTATTTAAGAAAAGTGACTGATGTTTCTTTTTCCATCAAAATATGTTTTATTGAAAGGCTATATTTAATACCTCTTTCAAACCACTAGAAGTTCAGAGAACTTTGTATCCACCAAATCCCCTTTCCTACCCACCCTCCTCTCTCTACCCCTGTAGTGTTAATTGAACAGGAAAACTGGAAGGCAAGGAACCCAGCGGGCAAATCCCAGGGAGATAACCAGGCGGGAAGATCTCCGGACTATGACTCTCCAAGTGCATTATTGTCTTCAGCTTTTCCTTTTAGCAAACCTGTTGCTATGGCTGCAGCGCAGAGCCCTGAGCTCTCCCTTTAACAATTCATAGTGTTCCTCGCTCTTGCCAGGTCAAGCCGGGAAGTTTTTCTTCCTCTCCCCTTCGGCCCGGCGGGCAGCCTGGTTCCCGGCTCTCTGCGGCTGGAAACAGCCTCTTGGCACACCTGCAGCAGTGGCAGTTGGCACAAAATATTTTCACCTCTTTGCAGAAACACGGCTTTTTCATTAGCTTGTCTTCTCTCCTCCTTCCATCGCCAATGCCGTCACCACGCGACTTCTGACGCTTGAAGCAGCTTTGAAGGAGAGGAGCAGAAACACAGGTTTCCTTCACACCACACCAGCAACCAGCACTACTTTTTAAGCCATTTTTGGAAAACAGAGAAAGTTCAAAAAAATCTGGTGTGATTTCTCATCCAGTTTCCCTTTAAAGCAAAGAGTTTTGTAAACGAAAGGAGTAATTCGAATGGCATTATTTGTCTGCTGTTTTATTTCTCTTTTAAGAGAAGAAAAGCCTTCCGAGTTGGGCAGAAACCCGTTTTGAGACACAGCCCTACTTTTATGAAGACAAAAGAAAACACGGGAAAGGCAAAAGGGAAAATTAGCTCAGCGGAAAACCCAGTGCTCTGTCCTGGCTGGTTCCCGTCCAAGGGAACGGCGGGTGGCCTGAGCCCCTGAAGCCTGGCAGTGCTGGCCAGCATCTGCCTGCCCCAAAATCCCTTCCCGCTGCCTGCTTTGCCACAGCCCCCACCAGCCCAGGGCACAGTTTTACAGATGCTCAAGGTAACGTGGTAACTTGCCACCCCTGAAAGAAGAGGTTTCCTTTTTCCCCTTCTCCCCCAGCTTTAACCACATGCTCTTGCTGTTCACCTTCTGCCAGCTCCGGTGCTTGTCAGAGCCTGCTGTGAGCTGATTTAGGTCACTAACCTGCAAAAAAATACCCAAAAGAAACCCACCAAGCAAAATAAGTGGTAGCTTTTCATTAAAACTGCCCAGGAGCGTCTGGCACGAGCAGAGGGAGACTCCTCAGGATACGGTTAATCTCCTTCTGGCAGCGATGAGACATTAAACCTGCCAAAAGGCGGGTGAAATGCAGCTCTGAAAGAGAGCAGCAGAAGTTGCAGGTGTGGAGGGGAAGGGCGAAGGTGGGGGCCTGCTCTCGCCCATGCTTGAGATCCGATCCTCTGCCAAACCCAGTGGAAGGATGCGGGGTGGGTCCTCCCTGGGCATCCGGGAGGATGCCTGGGGTCGGGGCAGGAGGAGCCCAAAGATGTCCTGGAAATCCGTGAAGGACGCAGCATCTGTTGTGGAGGGGACGTTTCTCCCCTCGTTCCAGCCATTTCCCTTCTCCTGGTGAATTAAGGGATGTTACGCCACGGGATGGGATGGGCTCAGCGTCCCCTTTGTTTGCTGCTCAGGCTATTTCCACCCCATTGGTTTTACAGCGTGGATTTCTGAGCTCAAGTCCTTCCCAGGCGCTAGGCACGATCCTCGCTGGCCACAGGGCACCAGTTTCTGAGGAAAACGTTCCCTTTTTGTTTCTGCTGCCGGCGTGAAGAGCCCAGTGCCAGCAGCTCACCTGGGTTTCGGTGGCATGGGCAGCGTCGGGGCAGCGGCTGGCACTGCACCCCTGCCACGGCAGCCTGCCTGCACGCTTCCAGCTGGCACCGGCTCCCCAAACAGTCTGACATTTCCAGATAACATTTCCTTGAGCGTTTGGCACTGTAAACAGTCTGTTTTCTTATGCCTTACTCTCTCGGGTTGGCATGCGAGTGAATTCAAAGCGCGAGAATTTTCTGCTGATGGAACGCCGTGTTTTCCTGCGGCTCTGGCTGGTGCATCGCAGTGGTATGGGCAAAAAAATTGCAGCCATAGAAAACTGTACATCTGGATAAGGCACAGATTGGAAAGGCTTACCATGGAGAGCTTGGAGTGCGAATATCAGCTCGCACGCTGGCATCACAAGTAGGTCACTGTGACTCTGCCCTTATGCTTGCCTTCCAAACATAATAACAATGAAATTTGTGGGTTTATAGGGTCAAAATGGTAATTTCAAACTTTAGAGCATCTTTTTCCACTTAAAAAAAAAAAAAACTTTGCCGAAATAATTTATACTCTTGAATACTTTTGATTCAATTCATTCTCATTTTCAAATGGGAAAAATGGTTATTTAAAAGTCTCCTGAGCTTCTTTATCAGGTCCAGACTGTGAATGGTAGTGAGCCTGGATATTGGCTTCCTTCCAGGCACGAAACTCCTCGGAAGTCATCAGCTGAAAGAATTAAAAAATTTTTTTCAAGACTTGTGACAGGGTTGTGACAGGAATCTCTAACTTCTGCCATGCAAGCGTTTTGTATCTTCTTGTGATTGCTGACATGTAGCAAGGGAGAAAGTTAGGGGTTTTAAACTGTACTCACATGTATCTCAGATCAGCAGTTCCATAATAACTCCATAATGTCATGCAGAATAAGGGAAGCTGCAAGGAGGGAAACAAATAGAAACTACAAATAAGATACAATCTGAGAAAATACAGAAGGCCCAGAACAGGGGGGGGAAAGAAAAAAAAAAAAAAAAAAGAAAATGCTAGTGTTACAAACCGAACTGTAGCAGGACAGGCTGGATTCAAATACAGAAGTCGGTCAGCTTGGACGTCGGGGCAGCTGAAGAGGAGCAAGGCTGGGTGGCTGCAAGGTGACCCGGGAGAGGTGGGGGGACACCAGGCGGGGTGGGGGCATAGCGGCAGACAGGACGCCCTTTGAGACAAGCCGAAGGAACCAAGGCGCTTTGCTGCAGCCTGGCTCGACCCTGGAGCATCGCAGGGGGCTGCACCCAAAACCTCAGGCTGCTCGGAGAGGCTGTGTTGCACACAGGTGTGCCATCGTTCCGTTTGACAGTGTAATTTAAGTTCCATGAAACCATTAAGCAGGTATTCATAAGTTGTAAAGCAGACAGAAATAATGAAATATATTATGGAGAGGACCATCATTCATCCAATTTATTATGTTACAACGTTCCTCTGATTGAATTACGGTTGTGAAATTACTCTCTGTCCATATATTATCTTGTGTTTAATGTATAAGGTACATCTGTTCAGGCTGGGATGATAGACTAGGGACGGTTTATTTCTGCAACCCTTGTTCCTGTAACTAAGTCACCCTTTTATCACTTGTGCAGTAGCCAGCGGGCACACGCTGGGGAAAGAGCACAGCGGACTTAATTGCTGCGCTCTGCAGTCACGGCTCCCCTTAAAATGAAAAATCAGTGCTCACAAAAGGTGGCGAGGTTGGAGCCGGTGCCAGATCCCCTGCAAAGAGCTTTCGGAGCCGAAAGGATGCTTTTGCTGGTAGCTCTGTGCTGTCTCCCGCCGACGGCAGAGCCGGTGTCAGGAGAGCCCTTTCCTGGTGCTGGGTGCAAGGATAGGAGACACTCCCGTGCACTTCCAGAGCATGCCCTGAAGTCAGGCTATGGGGTTATGGTTCGTCCGGGTACCGGGCTCAGACTGGGGGATAAATGTATGAAATCCAATCTCTTGTGACAGGCAGGGGCAGGTGAGAAGGATTTAATGGTCCTGTCTAGGCTTAAACTCTATAAATCTGAGGAATGGCAGCAAACAGCTGCCCTGGGTAGGAGCTGGTAATTTAAAGCTCAGTTATGTATTGTCAGATATAATTCCCAGTGGAGATGACTGAACCTCGCTGTTTGCCCTTGCTGCACATGAGAAGATAACACAGCTTTTAGCTAGAGCCGAGTCAATCCCGCCAGGCCCGTACTGCAGGAGATTTGAGGCTGGGAGAGAAAGCCCCGGCTCAGGCCGAGAGCAACGTGTCAAAACGGATGAAACTTTCCATGGGCTGGAAAGTTCTGGCAGAGCTCCCAGAGATCTGAGCGTTCGGGGTTAGTGCCCGGGCTGGCCCGGTGGTGTCACCCCGGCAGCGCCCTGGGGACGTTGTCCATGGCTGGGTGCATCCTGCAGTCCCAGCACACCAGGCAGAGCTGTTGCAGTTACCTTAATGAAACAGTTGGAATCCTAGAATATTATTTTGATTTTAGTTTAAAAGTATGATTTTGATTTAACATGAAGCTACAGTAGCTCTGAAAATATAAAGTACACTGAGGCCCTTAGGATTAAGCAACTAGTATGCTGTGTGCTTTGAACATTATAAGAATCGTCATGGGCTCTGAATTAACGTAATGGGTACTGGTTATGGATCTTGACTTGAAACAATAGGTACCTGAGGAAAACTGGTTTGGTTGGAAAGATTGGGCAAGGGAGAGGTGAACATTAACCAAAGGTGGAGTGAGCATGCGCAAGGATGGAGTTCAATCAGCCGACACAGTGATGAAGACTATCGACGAGCACCAGAGACCCCCGTCCAGTATAACCACGCATGCGTCGGAGACATTTGCATACGATAATAATTTCCAAGAAACAACATGAATATGCTAATCATTGCCCTCCCCCCATTCTATTTAAATCAATTAGTGAGGATGACCAATGATTTCTGCAGAATAGGAATATAGGTAGGGAGAGGTAACTAAAAGCCAATCATTATAAAGGTCAGCTTAAACGTTATGGAATTATTGATCTTATGTAACAATGACTCTGCTGAAAAAGTGTATAAATATGTTGTGCTTTGTACCTATCGACGAACACGTCTTTGGAGGAGTTATCCCCCGTGTTCCCCAGCGCTGGAATAAAGAAGTGCCTGCTTATCTGCTTTGTGTAGATAAGTTCTATTCGCGATTGCAACCGCTAACAGAGCTGTGGATCTCATCCCATCCTGTCCCATCCCACCCCCTGCCAGGAGGGTGCACACCTGCCCTGGAGAACCTCCAGAAGGGCGCTGAAGGGACACCCCAAGCACCCAGCCCGGGGCAGAAGCAGCAGTAAGCAGCCGGAAATAAAACCTTCCCACTGGCAGTTTAGAGAGCTTTCCCCCGGGGAAGAAATAACGCTGTGGTAAAATCTGTCTGCCTATAAAAACTCCTGCAGGCGGGAAAAGAAGATGTTCTGTCAAAGAAGCATTTAAGTAGGCACTTTTCAACTAGATCTGCTTTTAATCTTGCAAGATGTTAATATTGCTGTTCTTGGTCTGATAATACATTTTTGTTATAAAAAAACCTTCAAAATCTTTTACAGGCATCATATTCCCAATCTTCCTGTCATATAGATAAGTAAAGCTGTTTTTATAAATAATGGCATGGAAAAATTGATAAACTGCAGAGGACAAAAAAGGAAGATAGAATTAGGGCTCAGTTTAATTGTTTTTGAGCTCTGACTTTTGGAATAATTTCCATTGCAACATATAACACGTTGTTCCCTATCCCTGGTGTTTTATTGCTGGCTGCAGGTTGGTTGGGATTTTGCATGTGGGACAAATGAACCTCAATCTGAAAAAAAGTTGCCAACGTAGTAACAGAGCTGACAGCGAAATCTCCCTTCCTTAGCTTCCACACAGTAATATGCTTTACCACTTGGCATTGATTTAATTTCGAAGGTGTTAATTGTTTGTGGGGAGGGGTGGGGGTGAGGTTGAGTATCACTGACACGTGGAGCCACAGCACCCGCTGCAGTCCTGAGAGCTGAGCCCAAACCTGTGAATAACTAGGATATATAACAGTACTGCAGCTGTACCACAGCAAGGAAACTCAGCTGGAGGGCTTTAATGAAACAGGTATTCTTTACTGTAAAGAATTGCTGTGTTTTGCTATTGAACTAATTGCTGTCAGTGTAAAGTACATGACATTGCCAAATCAGGGTTCTTTCGAAAATTTTCTTTAGACTTTTTTCACACGTGCTGTTTCATTGCTAACTGGTTTTGGAAAGCTCGGTAGATAGTTATGGAACATATGTGCCTTCCATTTCCTCTTCCCTGCCATGAATTTCATTTTCAGGCTGTAAATGTATTTTTCTTCTTTTGTTGGTATATTACAGCACATTGCTCTCCCAGAGAGAATTAGCTAGGAATGTAACATTAAATGGCAGGAGATTTCAGATTGGTTATTTGTGCATTTATTTTTGTGCCCATCTTCCCTGTCTGTTCCTCACCCTTTGCCTACTTGAGTTGTATTATTACTTCTTGAACACAAGGAGCTCGAAAATATAGTCTAAGAAAATAAGGCTGAGTTCTTGCAGATCATCTGGCCCATTTGCTCAACAAAAGGGCTGATAAACTGTATCTCAGTTTTCTCACAGGTGCTTTTATTGTTCTTGGGGCGGGGGGGGGGGGGGGGGGGGGGGGGGTAGAAAAAAGGTCCCATAAGCTTTCCGATAAATCTATTTCAGTGCTTCAGTCTTCTGCTTCTTACACTGCTTTTCATAGTATTTAATCTAGATATACCTTGCTGCAGCATTTTCTGTTATTTTTTTGGCTTGCCTATGGCTGAACCCAGGGAACAGTTTGTTTCACAGAACCACTGAGGTGGGAGGCAGCTCTGGAGTGAAGACTATCACCATGGCTCCCCTCTGTTCTCTCGCTCTCTCTCTTTAATTAAATAACACCACTTCGTTTGGCCTTTCACTGTAGGCGAAATTTTTTGTGCATCTGATCATCAGTGGTTCTCATTTGGACCACGTCTTCTTTGGAAGTGTGGTGTCAAAAAAAAAAAAAAAAAAAAAAAAAAATCATGCATCTTGCAGGGCTGACTGCTGGTTGTGCATCCCATTGCTCTTTGCCTTGTATGTCCCAGAATGACGCCGTCAACTCCATTTGTATTTGCACATATCCCCAGGATCTTTCTCTGTAAACCTCTACCTAGCTACTTCTCCTTCATCTGGGCAGGATTATTGCTTATTGGATTTCATCCTGATTTTCATTTAAATTCTCTAATATGGTAGAACAACCTTGAAGTCTAATCTTGTTTTCCAGCATGCCTGTGTCGCTTTCCAGTTAGGAATCACCTGCAACTGCGATAAACAGCCTGTCTCTCATCAGCCAGGCCTTTGCAGACAATGCTGAGTAGCGCCCACCTGCGGGACCCCACCAGCTCCATCTTCCCAGTTTTATCAAGAATATGTTTCTTGGCTTTTCTTACCGTGGGAGAGAGTGTTAACAGCTTCATTAAACTCAGTTCTGACAGATCTGTGGCTCCCCTCCATCCCCAGCCCGTTCCCCCGTCCCAGTCATCCACGGTCAGAGAAAGGGGGACAGTGGGGTTGCTGTGAGTCATTCTAGGCAAAATCATTCTTGTTACTTATCTCCTTGGGATCTTCTGGGGATTTGCAAATGCGTGGTTTGATTATTTGCTCCTGGGAACTGAATTTACACAAGGAGCATTGCATAGGAAGTGAAAGTTAAGCAACCATTCGCCCTTTTTAAGTCTTTCAGTCTCATTCTTCCTCCAAAACTCAGAGATAGCAGAAGGCAGTTCTGAAATTACTCCATTTCTTGAAGAACTTCAGGAAAATTTCAGCAGGCTCAGCTCATCTGAAAATATTTGACTTTTCTACCCTGTTCCTTTCCAGCGCAGCCTGAGCTATTACCTTTGTGTCAGCGATGCTAACCGCGTTACGTGGCTGATTGTAATTGTCCTTTTGCTGAAGAGTGAAGCAAAACAGTAACAAAAAAATTATCAGGCAGTATGGCTTTTCAATATTACTTGCTATAAGCTTTTCTCCCTGTTTATTTGTCACCTTTCTAGTCCCTCTCTTGCTGCCCCAGGTCCATTCACAGAATGCTTCCCCGATACTCTGATTGCCCCTGGCTGGATTTACATCTCTAAGTGCCTTGGCTCTCCTGATTTTCTCCCTGTATGCTCATGCCGTTTTTCTCAGTGCTTGCCCTTAGTACCAGCTAAAGTACTTCTGCTTTCGCTGTGCTTCCACCCTGTGCCTGCGAACCACCCGTGATTTGGGCAGGTGGTACTCTGTCCTTCCTTTGTACCGGAGGAGTTTCTGTTTGTGCCATCAATATCACTCCTTTAAGAAACTGCCATCTCTTAATTGCATTTTCCTTTGGTTCTCTGGGATCACTTGCATGCATCCTGACATTACTCTCTCCATCACCATTTTTCAGCAGGCTGCTTTTCTATCTTCATTTTCATGCTTTTTTTTTTGCCCCTGCGGACAGCCATCTCCATCTCCAGCAGAGCTTCACCTCTGTTTGCCTTCAGGTGACCCAGGCTCTCCCCTGGCACCACCACACCCGGGCTTTTGCAGCAAAAAGAGGAGTTGCACCTCCTTTTGTTGTCAGGTAGAACTGCTACGAGCGTGACCTTTTCCTGGGGTAAAGCTGGGCTTTGTGCAGCCGGGCTTAGCAAGCGTGGTGCGGTGCGTTAACGTTAACGGGACGGCTTCAGCCCGTCGCAGAGCGCGGTGGTGAATCCCCACCCGGCACAGCTGCCGCTCCTGAAGCGCCGTCTGGGAGCCAGGGCTCGCGGTTTCCCCAAGAAATGTGCTCAAACAGGAATATTTTCCTTGTTTAGGACTTTCTTGCAACCTGTAGTTAACAACGAAGCATCTAACGAGACCCGGGATTTGCCCCCCCTCGCCCACCCCAGGCTGGGTCCGGGGAGCAGTGGTGCCCTGCCTGGCACCCGAGTGAAGGACCCAGCTCCAGCAGCAGAGGTGACTTAAGTGACTTAATTCCCTTCTTCAGATAACGCCAGTCCACATTTCAAGCTTGAAGCATCTCTAATGGACAAACGTCACACAGCTTAGCATAATTTGACAGTAAATAGGGTAAGGAGGCACCTACCCCGTGCCGGCTGGGTGCCGCGGTCCCAAAATGCTTTAAATGCCTCGTTGCTCACAGACCTGGCACCCCGAGCTCGGAGCCTCCCCTTCCCACGCCAGACCCTTTCATTAGCACTCGGTATTAATGATCCAGGCGCCTGCATCCAAGGGGTTACAAGGTTTAGTTTAATTATTCCTGCTTGCAATCTTATCTGTATTAAGAAAAAAAAATCTTAATTACTTCACTAATAGCTTAGCCTTTTTCATGAGGCTTTTTGTTTCCACTAACAATTCTGAAGCCGTATTGAGCGGCGATGCAGGGGACCGTGAGCAAGGGGTAGGGATTTTTGTGGCTTAGGGTTTATTAAAGACAAAAACAGCCAGCTATCAAATAAGCATTAAACTGCATCTCCTATCGCAGCTTTCAGAAAATAATCATTAGGAGAAAAATATTTGTATCTCACAGTAAAGTAACTGTAAATGTCACTGGTGTTAAATAGCACATGCTGTACCTCGCTTGATTTAGTGTGCTTTCCCTAACTGGAAAACAAACAAACAGGCACCTCTCCAGTCCCAGCACTATCCAGCAAGAGGAGAAGTGTTAACATTTATTACTCAATAGTAAACATAGTTAGTATGACCTTTGTGAAACATTTTAAAGGAAAAATATATATAATGCAGAATCAGTAAGTCCTTCTCAGAAATACCCAAGCTTGCAGCTCCCTTCACAACATCCCTGCAGCCCACAGGGAAGCCAGATGCTACCTTTGGCTGACAAAGGCAGGAGGAGTGACTCTGTGCCCTGGCCACCCCACATTTCTGGGTGTCTGTCAGTGCTCCAGAGGATGCAATGGCTCGGGCAAATGGACCTGAAAAACAGTCACAGGGGATTATAAGTTTTTGTTGATTTTGTTTTGTTGGTTTTTTTTTTCTTTTTTTCCTCATTTTCTATGAATATTATACATCAGTGAAGAGCATGAGAGAGTGACAGTAAACCCTCGGGGATGTCAATACATGCTTTGTCGAAGTGGCTGCTTAATTTTTGGTTTAGCATCATGTGCAATCTCAGACGTGAGGCAGGAAAGCCGGGTGAAATGAAGGTAAGGGCGCAGTTGGTGCTGCAAGTACGCTTTCAGGGTAGGAAAAAGCACCATCCTGCACTGCACGGGCTCTTCATCGGGGCGTGGAAAAGCCTTTTGTGGCATTGCCTGGGCATTCCGGTGCCAGCCTGCGTACCCAGGGAGGGCGAGTCTGAGACCCCGAAGGTGATTACGCCGGATGGCGCTGAGCTCACATTCCCAGAAATGCCGTGGCAGTGCCAGTACATGAGGACACCTTTCCCAGGCACTGCACGCAGAGGAAGCCACCCGGACACTGCCTTGCCGTCTGGAAGTAACAAAGAGCATCGCCAGCCCCTTCCCTTTTGCAGCAGTGACGGGAGAAATTTATCAGCAGAAAGGAATAATTGTTATGGCTGCAGCTTCTCTCTCTTCTCTGTCCTTGGTGCTTCCCTGATGCAGCTTGGTTAAAAAAAAAAAAAAAAAGGAAAGAAAATAGAACAGTACATACATCTCTCCCCCCACATCCTCAGCTAGGATAGAACTCCTCCTTTTGATTAAAACTTGTGATTTTGGAGCATGAACCTGTGTGTACTCAACTGGGTGTAGCTGGGAGCAATGGAAGAAAGCAGAGGCAAAGTCACAGTCTGATAATAACTGCTCGTCGCAAACTAGCCCAGCTTGCCCGATTGTTATCAGCAGTCCTTTGCTAGAAATTAAGTGGTTTTTAACAACACAAGGTAAAATTTTGACTGCCAGCAGCTATCTGCAAATCCCAACTTGTCATGAGTCCGGTTAGTACAGGGGGGTTGAAAGTGCTTTATGACCTGAACTGAGCGCTGCTGGCTCTTCAGGCAGCGTTTGCTGGAAAAGAAATGTGTGTGTGCATGGTGTGCATGTGTGTCACACGTGTGCGTGCATGTGTGTCACACGTGTGCGTGCAGGTGTGTCACACGTGTGCGTGCACGTGTGTGCGTACAGGTATCTCACAAGCGAGCAGTGGCAGCGCAGCCCTTTTTGCAGAAGGCTGAAGCAGGATCTAACGCCCGCTCCTGGCCCGGCTGCCCTCGGGAGGAAGGCGTTGGGGCAATATTTATCTTTCCTGTCGGATGACGGGCCAAGGCTGCCTCCTGCCCCGTGGAAAAGCAACCCCAGCCCCACGCTGTGTTTCTTTGGGCGCCTGCGCGGTGCTGGGCTGAGCCCACCGCGCCGGGCTGCAGGGAGGCTGCAAAGGCACCTGGGCCTTCGGTTGCTGGGGAAAAGAAGTACGTGAGAGAGGTTTATTTTCGTCAAAACAGAGCAAAGCCAGAGATTAGAAGGATGAAAGGTGGGTGGCACCACGCGCAGAGGAAGAACCAGGGAAAACTAAATTGCAAGAAGGAAAAGGGGGAGCAGGAGAGAATGAAAACCTTCAGACATCTTCTTTAGAGGTCCCAGCAATTCTGAGTTTCCTCCTGTAGCCTGTGAGTCTTTCGCGGGGACCTATACTCTCTGACAGCATCTTCATTACAGTGGCCTATATTTTTATGTTCAGACCTTTGGCTTCCCGTTTTCATCTTACCTCTAGAAGGTGAAACTCACGACCTAAGAACTCTTAAGTGGAAACAGCCCGGAACAAAAACTGCTGCAGCCACGGCACGCTTGCCTGGCGAAGGAGGGACGCTGGCCGTAACGCCGGGGTGCAGAAGTGCTGGCACGGCCGAGGGCAGGTGCTGGAAACTGGTGGGGGACACGACCCTCTCCAAAGGTTGCAGCACCTCGGTGGTGATGAGCCTGTGCCGCTGCTGCTTGTCGCGCTCCTTCAAAGGGAACCGCGTCTTTGCAAATCGAGCAGCAAATAAGCATTTAAATTACCCCTGTAATATTTTTCTGCACATCAAAAGCCATCAAAAGAGCAACCAGTCACATCCTAACGGAGGAGCTGAACTGTGGTTGTTTCCGTCCCTCCAGCTTTCTGTTCATGGGCAGCTCTCATGGAAAGCCTCTTGCGTGCGTGATGGATCTCAGTAGGGCTGTTAATCACTGTCAACAGCTCATATCATGCGAAAACACAGTGCTCTTGGATGCACCATGTAATTCCGGACTGCATGTATTGCCCCCCTGCTGCTCATGCCTATATTTACAACTCTAACTTTTGTTAGATTCAAATAGCTTTTTGATCATATTTTTGCTTTAGCTGCGTGACACAGTCAAATTGCAATAGAGAAAATCTGTTGTAGCGTTCAGTGATTGTCTCTTGTGAAACAACCCAGTTATCTCACAGGGGCACATTGTAACATATGAAATTGGGCATTTCTCATAGCCCTGCAAAGAGTAGTTTTTTGGCAGACAAGCTCTGTCAAATGCCTTTGCTCAAGTAGTAAAGACTTGCGCTAAAATCTTTTAAAAGTATGTTTTTTTGATAGCTAATAAATTGCTAGTGTTGGATCCTGCATCACAGTAGGGACAACAGTATACATGATGCCTTGTGATTTTTCTTTATAGGAGGGTAAATACCAAAATGAGATTATGATAGTCTATTTATTTTTATATGGAAATGAATAAGTGGAAGGGCAGTAGTTTATTAGATAAAATCTAATACAGATGGGCCCACATTGGGGTAATTTTCTACAAATTCCTCAGAAAGCATTCCTTAAGTTGATATGTGCTTCAGATGAAACACAAACAGTGTCTGGGGATCCGGTTAGGTAAGCGTGACTGATGGATAAATAAGCACTGATTTGGTAAGAGTACATCGTAAAACGAAGCAAGATTTTAGTGGTGAAGGTGATGATGGTTTTGGTGGAAGGGCAAGTGGCGGAACGCTCGGCCGGCAGTAGTCAGAGGTTCTAGCAGCGTACGGGGGCTTTTGCCGTCAGGCGTGAGCAGCCGGGGGTACAGAAGAGGGCCGGACACGTGTGCGAAGGAGAAATCTGGCGAGGATGCTGCCCCGCTCTCCTCGGCTCTGCCCTGGCAGCCGCGCCCTCCCGGAGGGTTTGCAGCTCTCCCGGGGTTCAGACGCAGCCCAGCAACGCGCGATTCCCGCGCTGCCTCTCGCTCGCCCGGGCCCGTCCTGCTCACGGCCGTCGGGGCAGCGACACCAGACAGAGATTTCGGTCGTCCCCGTCCCTCCCGCGGCGGTTCCCGCGCTCCCCTTGCAGCTCCCACGGGATGAGCCCGGCTCCCTCCCGCCCGTGACGAGGCAGCACCAGACCAATTCCTCCAACTTTCTGCGCTGTTACAGGATAACTGTTTAACCTGCCCCCCTCCAGAAAGCCGCCTTTCTGCATGCTTCATGCACAGAAGCTCTCCTTCTCCTGAGGCCAAAACTGAGTATTACAAAATTGCTTTTTTTTTTTTTCTAGCAAGGCAAAACCAAACCGGTGTATACAGCAAGGGATGAGCTCACACCAAGATCTCTCAAGCCTTGGAGCAAAAGCTTATGAGAAGAAAATATCAACATGCCTTTGCTGAATCAGAAGTGGAAGAGCTTGCTCCCGGCAGGTCTCAGAATACTCTGACAAAATTAAACGTATCTGACGCTTGATGTTGCAAATGTCTTAACTGAAATCAGTTCCTTAGGAAAAGGAAGGTGAAGTTTGAAAAGAAAAGTGAGGGATAGCATAGGCAAAGTCTTTCAACTGTCAAATTTTCTGTGGAGAAACAACTGGCATGTTGCATATTACATCTTATTTTTCATTTCAGATTGCATTTTACGATCAGAGTGAACACCTTAGCTGTTTTGGTAATTAGAGTAAGGACACTATAACTTCGAGATTATGCTAATAATATCAGCTCAGCACTTGGCACCATTTTCCATTTTGCTATGCAGGGCACAGAAAGGAATTGGGGCAGGGGAATATGGAGTTACAAAGAAAAGGTGAAATTGGGAACGTGCATTCCTCGCTGTGCTTTAGGGAGCCTTGATCACCTGTTAAGACATCCAGCCGAGGTTGGTGAGAAGCATATGAAAATTCACAGAGGGATTAAAATGTCTTCCACGGCGGCCAGATGAACCCAGAGAAAGAGCCATATTAATGCTGTCACTTGGGGGGATTCATTCTGATGGTATTATAGAGTTGAGGGTGTGTAGTCCTGCCTCCCAACGGTTACTCTCTGCACTCTCAGCTTGCACATTGCACGTTTGGGAACAAGAGCTTTTCTGTGCCCCATCCTGCCCCTCCTGAAGACTGTCACAGGACAGCCCTGAGCTGGGATGGGTGTGAAAGCAATTGGTGTTTTATCAGGGTATGGCCGTATACTGCAGCACATTTTATTGATTTCTTGGAAGTATTTTGAATTTTGTAGCTCAACCAAATCTACCTGATAAAAATGTAGGGTCTGAGTCTTCGTAGCATTGAAGAGAAAGTCAAATAACTGCATTTCTTTCTTTCATCTTTATATCTTCTGCAAAAGTAATGTGCATCTACCGGTGATGTTAATATTCATATTACTGTGCTTTCCTCTGATGGAAAGATGTTTCACTAAGTATAAGCCCTTGGCAAAATATAGTGGGAATAAGTAAAAAAGAAAAAAATATCTGGCTCTTAATTCTTCTGCATTCCTCATTTAGCTTTGGTAATTAGACCCTATTTTTTTTTTTTTGTATTTAATATTTTGTCGTTGACATTCTTCTCCTCAAGTTTTTAATCCCCCTGCAAGTCATCTCTCCATATCCCAAATGGCAGTCACTGTCCTTTGGGTTGATAAATCCATCAGAGCTCATCACCAGCCTGCTGCGGAGACCTCCCAGCACTGCAGGACCTCCTGTCCTGCTCGGCCACAAAGACTGAGAACTGCCTTTAGAGGCAGCTGATATAAACCTTCTGCTGAGGAAGACATCTGCAACGCTCTCCATCTCTCCTCCGCTTGCCTTCTGCTTCTGGGGCACGTGGTTGTACGAGGTCTGTGCTTCACAAGAACTCGAATGCAAAATCTAAACTCACATGCGTGGCAGCAGTGGCACACCATATGCTAGAAAAAGTTGGAGTCATGTCCTTCGAAATGACATTGATACCTCAAACTATTGGTAGTTAATAGTCAAGCTTTTCTTGCTAGAAGAAAATCTTGCCTATCCTGCCCTGTATTTGGCTTTTTTTAGGATGCCTCTCACTGATGATTTTTACTAGTCCTGTGGTTATTTAGTTTGCCTTTTTTTTTTTTTCTTTTTTTCCCCCTGCATCTCAGACTGAAGGATTCCAAGATTTCAGAAGAAATTCTTGTTATTTGATCCAGCACTTTTGACTGTGGACTTTCAACTAGCGTAGCATCTCGCCTAACATTTTTATTCGGGTAAATCACATCTGCCATGCTAAAACATCCTTTTACTCTTTCAAAAATCAAACTAATGGTTCTGCATATAATTTTTCTTTAAAATATTTTTCCTTTTGAATACTTCCAGTTACATACTGATGTATTAAAGCTAGATACGTGTATAAGTAATGTCTGCAAGAGTCAGCGATGCCCTCAAATTCGAGGTTTTTTCAAATTTCTTTGTTAGAATCAAGTGGGAAGCATATATTTTATTACAGTATTTTCCTCTGATTAGCTTACAGTATTTTCCTCTGATTAGCTCCCACAAATGATTATGACAAGAGCAGTCAGCTAGCAGAAACCTGAATCCTTCCAGCCATCAAAACAAACAGTAGTTGTTATGAGCCCCGGAGAATTTAAATATCATTTAATAAAGGCACCTAGATCCATACTTGTCAGGTGGCCTGCCACCAGGATCCCGGGAAATAACGAGCCGGCAGCGGGAGCAGCAGAGCGCTCCTCGTTCTCCCCTCTAATTGCAGCGAGCGCAGCCCGAGACGCGCTGACCTTTCCCGAAGCCTCGGGAGCTGCTCGGCGTTGAGCGACTGAGACTTTTGTTTCCCTCGCTCACGTCGCTCCCGCTGCTTCGTTAGGCAGGCGCTGGGGAGACAGGTTAATAAAAGCTGAGATTTAGCTCCGTCACTATGCAACAGTGCAGGAAACCAAAAATCAATCAGCCGGCCACTCGGATAATTCCTGCCCGCAGATTGCATACTCGGCTGGCCTGGGGAAGAGTCGGTGCTCTCCAGCTAATTGCACTGAAGTTGGAAGCATGTTCACAACACTGTGAACAAAACTCCGTGCCTCGCATCGTGTTTCTTTCTCTGCTGCTGCCTCACCTCCTGCAGTGGATGGCTGGGTGTGGGTAACTGGGAAGTGTAGTGAGAAACCGTGAAATTAGGGGAGACCAGCGCCCACCTCGAGGCACCGGGTAGAACCGTTACATATTTTGTGTTGGTTGTGCCAGTGCAATGTTTAGAGTCAGAAGGTGTTTTTTTTTTCTCTCGCTCGCTGAAAATCAGCACTGGTCTGAAACCTCCCAGGGCCACCGGTGAGCCGAGCAGCACTCGCCCCAGAGGCCCTGCCCATGCTGGCATCAATACGAGCCATTTTCAGAGCAGGAATTTGCAGAGGGCTTTCCTGCTGGAGCCGTTTTTAAGCTGGAAAAACCCAGATGTCACAGTTGGTTAGAAATTGCCCTTGAGTGTGCTGAAAATTAATTCCTCCAGGTGTAGGGTTTTATTCTCACTGTGGCTCTGTCTCCTGATGAAGATTCGAGCCAAAGTCTGAACTATTTTTTAATATAAACTAGTACGCCCAACGTAGATCCCACGGGAGAACACACTGTGCTCGACGTGTGTCTGTGTGTTTGCTCCCGTGCCTGTGTCTACACAGTTGATCTTTCTGTCATCTGTAATTCTGGTAGTGTGGTTCATGCTGTCCGTGCCTATCACTTACATCAATATTTACGCCGTTGTTATTCATAAAGTGCTTTGCGAGTATGTGGCAGAGGCTGGGACGATGTTCACCGTTTCTGATGTATATCATGTAGGATACGACCTTTCACTGCGTAAAGCAAAAATAAAGGTCACAGAAAGACTGTGGCATATCTGCAAATGCAATTTATGAATCCCCCTCTTTTCCAGATGTATCTTCATGTCTACCTAAACATAATACGGTGGTAATGGTTTGGAAGAATCTGCTGATGTTCTCACAGGCTCCCTTAAGCACAACTATTTCTTGAAAACAAAAAGAAAGTGTTGTATTTGTCACACTTCTACCAGTGTGGAATTAATTAAAATGGCAAGGCACACCTACAGGAGAATTATGGCAGTATTATTTCTCAGGACTCTGTTATTAAAAATAAGAAGTGAAGCTATTAGTATTAGATTTATTTAGTCTTAAATTTGCTGTTCAGAAAACTGTTCAGAGAGCCCATAAAGTCAGGCAGTTACTAATAGGCAATTTTAAGACAACTGAGTAACTGAAGTGTGAAAGGCTAAGATGCCCAAAAGGTCAGATGCCTCCGAGATTTGATTTTTCTATCCAGTAAAAGTCTTAATGACTAGTTTAATTATATGACATATTATAGCCCATTGGTTCACTGAATCCAAGGAAGTTAGAAATTGCTATTTTCCTGGATACATCATTTGAAAATAAGTTCAACTATTAAAATAATCATTGACTACTTCAAAAGGTTTCCACTGGCGCTCTCACAGTTCAGTAGAACTAAAATATGAGCCGAAACCTCATTGAGCTACAAACACTTAATTGGAATATATTTTTGTAAGTTTGCTTTTTCCTCACTGATAACCAGACCATGAGGGATATAAACAAGCTCTGGAATTGAAGTTGGTCACAGGATTAATTGCAAGTGATTTATTAGCACACTGCAGCCCCTCTTCCCTGCGGCTCCGTGGTGGACATCGCTACAGCCCGGTCCCACCTCGCCCTTCGGCCCGGGGGTGGCCGGCGCAGCGTCCGTGTTTGCTCCCCATCCCTGCTTCCCCGCTCCGGCCGTGTCTCGGCACCGGTGCCGCTTCTCCAGCCTTTTCCCCACAATACTGGTGACTGCTGGGAGGCGGGGGGCTTGCGTTACTCCTTGCCTTCTCCCAGGTGAAGGCAGGGATAGTTTGAGGGTGTTGCACAGCTTCGGGAAGGGGTGGTTGAACCAGCCTTTGCTGAAGATGCTACTCTCAGTGGTACCGATAGTCCGTAACGGGGGTTCCATCTCCTAAATAACCTGAATCACCCTCCTGGTCTCTGCCACTGCAGCGTCGGAGCATGTTGCGGTACTTGTTGGGTTTTCCTCAGCCTTCCTATGAGAAACTGTTCTCCTTATCATGCAGATGGACAATTTGATCACGATAAGGCTAAGGTCCGTGGACATATTAAGGATGCTGATTTTAAGGTGGTTTCAACCAGCATTAGACACCAAAGACCTACTGAGGACCTTGGCCTAAGTGATTGCCCCAGGTCTGGCAAGGAGCCCACGCAGGAACCCATGTCACGTTTGTTCCATTTCATTTCCTCAGAACCGAAAGAGGGATTCTATATTAGCACCAGAGGTGTGGCCCACGTGTAAATAACATTTAGGAATTTCTCCACTGCCTGGGCGACTGTGTAGAGTTGTAGCTGGTGGAGAATTTCCAAGAACAGTCTCCATGGGCATATAAATAACACTTAAATGAGTGTTTTCCTCTTTGTTAATAACACAGCTTTATTTTTAACTCCTTTTCCCAGTCAGTGGCATACAGAACAAGGATAGTGATAGGAGGAGTAAGCAATACATCCAAAAAGCTCTTACAATCCGGGGGATGAATGCAGCGTAGCCATCAGTACCAGGGTTTTTCACAGCCTCCCCCAAGAGCTGTGGTGGTGTAACTTCTGCCGCGTAGTGTCATTGTTCTGCATGGAAATACCAGTCTATTTTTCACTTGAGCAAGCAGGCACAAAGGAGCACCATCTGACATATCATTTATTTGGGCTTTCAGAATTTGTTCAGCCAAGTCCCAGAACACAGAGTAGGAATACATGGCCATTTGACTGTGGCAAGAGGTTAACAGTAGGGCGTCCAGAGATTTCCACATGGGGACTGTTGCTGTCTGGCATGCTAATTAACAATGTGGGGAAGGGAATGATTACTGCTGTGGTACATTTGCAGATGATAGAATTATTTAGATCAACCAAAACTGCAATTCTCCAGTCTAAAGGGACCCTAATGAAGGAAGGTGATCAACAAGATGACAGCAAATAAAACTCAACGTTGTGAGCTGCAACTTATGTAGGACAGAATAATCTGGAAAACTCATGTCTGGAACTAACAGCAGCGATATGAATCATAGAAACAGTGTTTGGAAAGGACCACTGGCGGGCATCCCACCAAAGTCCCACCTTGAAGCACCAGAGCGGGTCGGCCGTGACTTTGTCTAGATGACTTTGGCAGTCTCCAAGGATGGAGACGGCACCACCTTTGGGTGCCTCTTCCATTGCTGCCTACCCTAATATCTTGTCTAAAGCCTCCCGGGTTGCAACTCACAGCTACGGCTCCTCACCCTACCAAGGAGGGTTTAGCTTTGCAGCTACCCTTCGGGTGGTGGTAGGCTGCCGTTAGATGTACAGGCCCCTCGTCGTAGGTGACATCCTCTTGACCCCTGGCCATCCAGGGTGCTGACGGATGAAGTGTCTGTAGTCTCTCTGTACCCTCTTTCTTGTTGACAGCAAAACAGCTTGTGAGACCTAGGTCAAACTTCATGGGGCAAAATCAAACATTTTTTTTTTGATAGATCTTGTAGGAACTTTTCACTGGAAATGTTTTGACACAAATAGCCTTTTTTATTAATCAGTGTTTCTAAAACGCCCACCTAGAGTTATACCAGCAGCCACGCACCATCAGTCTGCGCAAGCGGTCAGGGAAGGATGAGGTGCCCGAACACTTGACGAGTTACGTGTGCTGCCCGTTTGTCTTCAGGAACGGGCACCGTCCTGCTGCAAGCCCGCAACCCCAGCAGCAACAGCCAGCTCTCCCGACACCCCAGCCCCTTCCCCTGTCCACCGAGGCTGATTAAAAACTGCCTCGTCCCACCCGTCAGCTCCGAGTGCACACGTCTGGCTGGGAGGTGAGTTTAGCCCGGGCTCTCCCACCAGCTCCACGTACGGCGAGGTGCCGGCGCTGGGATGCAGCTTCCCCACACCTTCGTCACAGCCCCTTCGGCTGCTAATGAGATTAACACCTGTGCCGTGGGAGCGAGCCGTCAGTGTCATAGTTAGAATCAAGAAATTAATGTGACTGGGTTTTAAATTGCGTAGGAGTTCTGCGGTGGGTTTAAAGGCAATCAGGCAGCAGACACAGGATGCTGAATATTGATTTTTCTGTATGACAAGTACTATTTTTGTGTTCTTGACTGTCAGATAAACAAAACCTACAAAACAAATTAAGGGGGCATGTCCAGTAAGTCCCATGTGTATAAAATAGTTGGATTCTAAATGGCAGATTAATTATGGATGGCAATTAATCTGAGCTGCTAACAGCCAAAATCATTAATATTTTAGCCGAAGTCCACATACAGCACCAGCCCTGGAAATTATATCCTACGTTCCATTGCTTGCTTTTATTCTGAAAACATTGCTTCCATTTGTGATGGGAAGCAACAACTTACAAACACTGCAATAATCATACAGCACCACACGCTTTCTGCTTTTCTGTATGCCAGATGAGTCATCCCACTTATTTTGTATTACAATGTTATCAGAATGGATCTCATGATATGATTATAATGCATGTAAAGCTTAGCAAGGAAATACTATATAAATTTTTAATATAATTTTCTATTCAATGCTCATGTTTTGTAGTGCACAGAGGCAAATTATTTTAACTAGTTTATGCCAGAGTGCATAGTTGCTGCTTGATTTGCTTGATCTACATCATCCAAAACTCAGTGTGATGAGAAAACACTACATAATTTTATGAGTATTGTGCCCTGTACGTACTATGTGAAGATTGCCTATAGTGCATAATTGTCTATTTTTCTATTTGAATTTTTATTTCATCCTGCTGATTGCCAAATAAGACAAGATTTTCATAGAAATGAACCATTTTCCATCATGTGGTTCTTCAAATGCAGAAGTGAAATACCAGTCTTCTATCTCATCGTGCATGTCTGAAGGTCAAGAAAGCTTTAGAAAGGTGATTTCTTCCCAAAATGTACCAGCCCAATGATCGAGGTTTACTGAAATCATATTTGACATTTATTGAAATAATATTTCTTTTCATATTTTTCTATTTTGGAATTCACTTGCAAACTGGTGAATTTTAATGCCCAGATAAGTAAGAGTTTGCTAGCAATATCTAGAATTCATATTATGACAAGAGCTTCCCCTCCTCAGCCCATCCGTGCAGTTTTGCTCTTTCTGTGTGCTATAGCGGGCAGAAATTCGTCCTAAGGGAGCTTAACCAGCCTGCTGGGAAGATTTAAAAATGAGGCACTGAACACAATGTCATAAGGTGCAAAATCATAATGGGAGGAAATGCTGGGAGCATTCCAGAACAAAACCTGAGCCTTCTTGCAGCCCGGTGCAGCAGAGCTGTAAGGCAATTAGAAGCACAGCGCTCAGATACAGTTGCTTTTTGCTTTTGTGTCAACCTGGAGCAGTAGATACTGATGTGACTTTTTTTTCTTTTTTTTTTCCCTGAGAATTTTGCCCTTCTGCTGGTTCGTCATCTGTAAAAAAAAAAAAAAAAAAAAAAAAAAAAGCATGAAAATAATAAATTGCGTAGGTGTGGAGTGGACTAGCCTGCCTAGACAGTTAACTAAGCGGCGGCTTCTCGCAACAGGGGAAACCAACAGTATTGGAATGGCAAATGCAGCAGACCTTGAGGAAAAGCATGGAGAAACTCTCAGTTGGGAAATAATCCATGTCTGTTCCCAAATACTCTGACAATGTTTATTCATCCCCACCTGAGCCAAAGCGTTCGCACTGGGAGTTGGGAATCGCAGGGAAAACGCGTGCCAAGGGTGGCTGATGGGGAGGAGGATTTTCCCCAAGGGCTGTAGGCTTCCCCAGGGGGATGTGGCTGAGGCAAGTAAGGTTTAGAAAAGTTCACAGGGTGAAGTTTATATAAGGAAATGGGGGAGGTGTTTTTTTAAGGTATACCTTTCCAGTTGAGTGAGCCTATCCTGTGAGTTCACATATTCCTGCTTTTTTTTTTTAGAACGGACCAGACATTTTAAATCACGTGCTTTTGTGGACTTGCAGAGGGGAAGAAATCTGAAGGTACTAAACAGAGTTGGGCTTGTTGGGAGACTAAGGGTGAAATAGTCTAAAAGGCCATGATGGGTTTTATTCCTATAGAGAAAGGAGGCACTAATGAAATCCATCTCCAGCAGGATGCAGTCAGGGGAGAATCGGGGAGAGGATGAGGATGGGAGGTAACCCTGAGGGGCAGCAGCCGTCAGAGGAGAACTGAGAGGAGCCTGGAGCAGTGAATCTTCAGGGGGTAATGCAGGGCAGGGGCGGCTGCAGTCGGACCGAAGGCTGGGCAGGGTTTAAAAGCAGGAGAGAAATGGAGAGCGAGCTTTGGCATGCTTCAGACACCACGGTGAGAGCACTGAAGATTAGAAAATAGCTGCAGTGGAAAAGACTTCGGGGTTATTTTTGCAGCCAAGTCGGAGAGATCTGTAGGTAGCCCACACAGAGAAGGACAAAGTTAATTGCAAAGTTGCAGCCACACAGCTCTGTCCTTTGGAGTCTGCAGCTCTGGGTCCTCCACAATCAAGCGGGCTGGCGCAATTAGCTGGACATTAATCACACCCCTTCACCAGGCTCGCAGCAGAACTTACAGGGCAAGGGAAAAAGTGCAGTTCATGAATATTTATGGTTGGTATTTACACGGGCAGTGCCTGGTTATGGAAACACAAAAGCATAAAACAGTTTAAGAGGTGGCTTTATTCTTAGACTCAATGCTGTTACTTGACAAGTCTTCTTCCATAAAAATGCAGACAGAAGAAGTAATATAAATAGTAAGAGTAAAGGTCAGACTGACTGCTCCTGTATACATCAAAAGATTAACATTTTAGAGAAGACATAGAAAGTCTCATGTGTTTAGTTTCCAGTCCTGTCTGTCAGGGACTGATGAAGGATGGGAAAGGCTGCATTTCTTTTCTGTGGCATATAAAGTACTGCCCAGAAACCTGGCCACAGCCATGCCACTCCCAAATTTTGATTAATTTTCATGGATGACTTCTCCAGAAAAGTGAGAAATTAATGGTTGGGTATCACAAGGAACAAGTAAGGGACATCTAAGGCAGTATAGTTCATAATCTAGATTTAAAAAAGGAAGTTGGCTTTTTTAACAGTAATGTAATTCAGATTCTGAACACTTATCTGAGAAGAAAAGCTTTCCTTGGGAAAGATTTGCATGTCCAACTCTTTCAGCTGCAGAATAAGAAAGCTTCTTTTTAGATTTTCTGGTTAAAGCAGATTAGATGAGATTTAATATTCTTGATTTATTTGTTTACGTGTATATTTGCTTTTTAAACCTAAGGGTAAAAAACATGAGCAGATTCTAAGTTCTTTCATCTCCAGGAACAGTAATTTCATTTGAAACCTTGCTTATATAACACAAAGAAGCAAAATTGTGATTCCTTTTTCCATTTAAATAGCCTTCAATATTTATTGCATGGAGCTAAAAAAACTCGATCCTGCGGCTCAACATAGAGCAGATCAGTCAATTACAACGCCAGAAGGAACTTCTGCTTGATATACCAGCCATAAAGCTTCCCGGAGTTAATTTCTATTCTAACTAGAGGATGTCTCTTAAGAAGGAAGTCCAGTTTTGATTTTTGGATTGTCATTGACGTTGATGCAACAATACTCATAGCTTTTAAGGTGACAAATGTATTTAAAAAAAAAAAAAAGGAGAAATCAAAAAAGGAGTCTTCTTCCTTTCCTGTCAAAGCCAAGGTGTCTGGATGCTGCCAGGAAACCCTGCTCAGCCTTCCCCTTCCCAGGCTGAGCGCACGGAGCTCCCTGCGTGGCCACGTGCCGCTGGGGACCCCTTCCATTATTTGGACGTCCTTCTTGGCCTACAAACCCAGCAGAGGACCCGGTACCCTGCAGCAGGGATGGATGCAAACATTTCCCTCCGCTTGTCTCTCTCTATACTCACGAAATCTGCACCGGCTTTTGTGGCCAAGGGGTTGGTTGGAAGCTGGTGCTGGTGTTCACCCGCCGTGGCCCTGAAGTCACGCTCGGCGCCACGGCGCTCACGCTGAAATCACCCACCTCCAGGAGTGGCCTCGGTCCCTCGTTCCCGAACCTGGGAGGTGAAAATCTGCTTTTATAACTGACCTCACCTGTAGGTTAGGGATTTGCATGTGCCAAGCTGACCAACAAGCTGGAGAGCCCCGTTGTCCCATCATCCCCATCTGCATCCCCAACAGTCTCTGTGCCATCTGCAGGCTTTACACAACACGGGTTCGGGTTTATGTTTCCTCCCAGGCCATTGATTGAAATGCTTAATAACCTGGGCTGAAGAGCAGTTCTCTGGTACCCGATCAGCGATGCACCAGTACGCAGCCCCCAAAGTCACGCTGCCTCTGAGACCCGCCAGCCAGTTTGAAATCCACAGAAACGGTGCCTTGCCGCAGGGCTGTCCGGCCGTCGTACTGAACCGCTCTACTGCAGGAATCGGGAAGGCAATGTTTTGCTTCTCACATTAAAATCTAACAATCTTTCCTGCAGGAAATGCCTGGGATGGAGGTAAGGAAGCCTCGGTTGTGTCCCTTTGTATTTAAAATAAAGAGTGGTGGTGAGGTTCTGGAAGAAATGAGGACTAAAGTCTGTGAGGAAGACAGAACCGCTGTGTATTTTTTCCTGTTTTCAGGAAAAAAAATATTGCTTTTTCTGTCTTCAGAAAAATACATTCTGCATTTGAATGTATTAAAAAAAAAAAAAAAAAAGGCTGATCAATGCCTAAATCATCATACTAAGTCTTTTATGTAATCTGTTCATACACTATCTATATTATGTGTTTCTGACATTTTTAGGATAAACTTGTTTTAAGAATTTGTTAAAATATGAAAATGTGTTGAAGCAAATATGTTTTCAGTAGTTTTCCCATCTAGAATAGACATCTCAGGCATCTCACTAATGTTAAGGCACTTCTTTTTCCAAGCCAGAAACATAGAATATTGAGATTAATATTCAGGTATCCATACAGGCACCGGGGATATAAAAATCCAATTAATATAATCCAGGGACTGACATTTCAAATACCGCTTGCTTGATACTGCCAAAATATAAATGTCTGCCTAAGCATTAATATTTTGTGATTTAACACGTATCACAGAATCACAGGATCACAGACTGGTTTGGGTGGGAAGGGCCCTCAAATCCCCCCCAGTGCCCCCCCCTGCCCCGGGCAGGGCCCCCTTCCCCCAGCCCAGGGGGCTCCCAGCCCCGTCCAACCTGGCCTTGAACCCTTCCAGGGAGGGGGCACCCACAGCTGCCCTGGGCACCCTGGGCGGGTGTTTTCCAACCCAAACCACCCTGCGATTCTGTGAACCTGCGGTGCCCAAGAGGAGGAGTTTCACACCTCACTGTCGGGGGGAAGAGCCCTGCGAGCCGAGCCCGGGCACGAAGAGCGAAGGGGTTGGCCAGGCTGAGGTGTGGGGGGGCGGGTGGCCCCTGAGCAGGACGGGGTGAGGGCTGTAATGCCTCCTTCATCTCTTAGGGCTGCAATCCATGCGCCATTTAGATTTACTTCCCCAGCGTCAGAAGCGTGGACCAGATCCTTGAGACGTTCCAGCCAGACAATTGTCTTGGGTATGATTAAATAAAATAATTAAATAGGGCCTATTCCTTTTTAATTAGATTGCATCAGAGCTTCTTCCATTACAGAAAAGATGATTCAGTTCAATTAGCTTTATTCTCAGATGTGAAGCATTCTAACATACTTCTTTTCCTTTGTTAAATTAATTTAATTAGAAAACACTATTTTTATGAAACAGGATACTGTAGCTTCAAGAAATGAATTTTCATATGCAAAGTACTTGGGAAAAAAAAGCAATGAAAATAATTTTGATAAGTAGGCCTCGGACTGAATATCTCTATTGTTGCTTATGCTCTGAGGTTATATTTTTAATTGCATGTAATAAATATAACTTTATTAATTAGAAATTAACTGGAAAGGAAAGAGAATTTTTTTTCTGCTTTATGGTATATGGAGTCTTAAAATAAAATCACTGTTCCTAGGGGTAGGTACATCTAATCTACCTTTTTTTGCTCTTAGGCTGACAACAAAATCAGAAATATAAAATCTTTTCTTGCTTACATTCATATTGGTTTTGCCTTTTTTTTTTTTTTTTTTAATATAATTGGAGAAGCAAGTTGTTGGCCTTTAACTAAAGGAAATTTGAGAAGTCTCTTATGTGACTATTTCTTGGGAAAACTTTTTCCCCCGGGTTTGTGATGGGAATTTCTCTTCCCTACAAAACCAAGATGTCCATGCTTTGTATTCATTTTTTCCTTGAATCGGGTTTTTGTATCTTATTTCTTGCAAAGCCACAACGTTAATTTTCTGTTCTGCAAGATGTCTTCCATATGCAAAATACTAACTTGGGGGTAATGATGGGATTAAGATTGAGGACTTGGTTGTAGGATATAAGGAAAAGGGAAGTAGTAAGGCATGGCGTCTTTTTGTCCTTTCTTTCACTCTTAAATTTAAAATGAGAAAAAAAGTGCATAGATTTCAGATATATACACTGGAGGAAATTTTTTCTCAGCTGTACAGGACAAGTTGACTTGACACACAAATAATAAGATTAAGAAGCTTCAGATTTTACCAGATTTCATCCTAAGAGTGGGAAAAGCTCCCCGCAGTTTGGGCTGGATGCTCTCAGGAGCTCCTCCCCAGCGGGTCCCCGCTCCCAGAGCCGGGGTGGGCTCAGTCCGTGCGGGATGGTCGGGGCTTTCGCAGATGGAGGTTTGGTGGCTCCAGGTCCTTGTCTGAAGCTCAGCCAAGCGCTAACAGAGGATGAATAAACTGGTTTGATTTCCGCTTGTTCCCAGCTGCTTTGTCTTTCCCTTTGCCAACAAGAAAGAGAGGTGCTTCCAAAGCATAATAATCCATAGAGTTTTCTTTCTTCCTAACAGCACCAAAAAGTTCATCTCCCCTCTTATCACACACACCTTCATCTTTATACATACATTCCTCAACCAAGGATCTAGACACATGCTTTTATGCTTCTTTGCAAAGAAGAGCAATTTAACCCAACCCTTACCTGGAGGTAAACAATACCTGAATTTGAGTTTTTGGTGGAGTCCCACGGGCTGTACGCTGGAGCCCCGCATGCTGCTCGCAGGTCGCTCTGGCACAGCCCTGGCGCACGGGGCCGGGGCTCCCGCTTCGCTCGGAAACACCAGCTTGGGCACCCCAAACCCCTCCTTAGCAGGGGCCATGGCGAGGGCTGCAGACATGGGGACACAGGCGGCAGCTCTCTGCCTTTTCCCCAAATTGTGCTCTTGTTTTACTGATATTGGGTTTATCTTTTCTTGGTCCCCAGGAAGCCATTCGTCACCGGGGACGATTTCTCTGTGCGATGGGTGCACGGGCAAAACCAAAGGAAGATGCTTCTAGGCCCAGACAAACTACCTCTGATTTTAGCCTGCTTTCAGTTGGAGGTATTTGCCTGTATTTTTACATGCAAAATGTTCTGCCTTTACTTCTGTGAGACTGGGTTTAGGATCAAATACCCTCTTTCTCAAACTTCCTTTTTTTTAGATTAGAGAACAATCACATCAAGCTCCAGTTTCAAACCTTTTCCTGCCCCATTTTTTTTTTGCTATTGTAGACGTAAAATACAATAATCCAGGTACCTGGAAAGGTAAGTGCATTTATGCACCGACCTCCTTCAATCTGAAAAAAAGAAATACGCAAAGTTCTGGAGAATATTAATAAACCTTTAATTCATTTAAAAAGAATAGTAATTCCTGCTTCTCTGTGGTCCCAAGACTTGCAGCTGCAGAACTTGCTCCCCCCATGGCTCAGGCCGTGCAGGCGAGGGCTCCTCTGGTGCTGGAACTGGGTGGGTGGGGATCACGCACACCTTGTTTCCCATCACCAGTGGTTCCTCTTGCTCACTGTGCTGTCAAAGCTGCTGGTGCTGATAAACAGCAAAATTATTTTGAAGAAAGGGAAAAAAACAAAAACAAAACCAAACCAAAAACCGTAAGAAAGTGTGGAATTTTTTTTTTTTTTTTTTTTTTTTTTTTTCTCCGTCTGGTCCAGTTCCTTGAGCCAGCTCACCCTCTGGCCACACAAACGGCTAAGTCGAGAGAAGGGAGCGGGAGGGAGGCGGGAGCGGGTCGGCTGGAGAAGGGAAGGAGGGGAGGCTGGTCCCCGCAGGGCTTGTCATGGCCAGCTTGGTTAGTCCCAGCAGATCTCGTCATCACAGTTAATCTAAAGCCATGTTTATACTTAAAACCCAAGACATGACTACGCATCTTTCTCTATTTTTTGAAATTGCCATTGCAAATGCTACAGAGGAATAGGTTTCTTTGATTTGAAAGCTAACCAAAATCTCCACCTGGGTCTAAAAGGGAAGGGAAAAACACCAACAGAAAAAGGCAAAAGTACAATCTGGGGAAATGTGCAAATCCTCATCTGGGAAATCAACACAGGAGATAAGAGGAGCACTGTGTGTCAGTAGAAATGGATGGGTGGTGGGGTTAAGCAGGATGAGGAGGGATTCTCTCTGAATAAATAAAACCCCAGCAGTGTGATCGGGCTGCTTTTCGGCAAAGACCAAACATATTGGGATACAGAGAGGCTGGAAGCCCTAAATGTGTACTCACACTCTCTGTGTGGAAAGAAACAGAATGATTTATTCGCGTCTTACTGTGATAATTAAATGCTTTCTATTCCATCTGTAACTGGGGAGGATGTTAAAGAGCAACTGCTAACCATTTCTGAATCAGCAGGACCACACAGTTTGCGTCTAAGATCATTAAAAAATGGCCAGGAATCTCCAGGAGCTGCTAACTTTGTGGATTTGTTTGTCTGTTATTTTTAACAAATCATGAGACATTGGGAAAAGTCTGTGGGAACAGATAACTAACGTCATGTGAGCATTTTAAAAAGGCAATGGGATGTCCTAAAGTGCCAGACAGTCTGATGTGACTGATGGTAATGGCTTATGGCAAGGCTGATACAGGATTATCTAATGTGTGATCAGATGATATCTCATATTTGATTATCTAATCTTATCTGCTAGGATGTTACCATGTGATCAATACCGAGTCACAGGGTTACAGTATAATTATTACCAAACAGCCTTGCTTAACAGAACGAGTTTTCTTAACTTTGAGTCAGTTTTGGCTGGTATCATGCATTTATTTGACAAGGGTAACAGAAATATCTCAAAGTGCACAGAAGCTTTGTGCTCATAGCACTGCAGTATGAAGAAACACTTCAACACAGGCTGAATGGGTGAAAACTGCGAGTAAGTAGCAAATGCATTGAAGCAGTTGACAGTTCTGTAGAAAGAGTTTCTTCTGTGGTTTTCCAGGGATGTGTCCTTCGCCCAAGACTAATCAGTAATTTTACCAAAAACATAAACCCGATGTTGGAAAAAAAACCCTATTTTGCTAAAAATTTGCAAATATATAACACTAGGAAGTGTCTCGCACCTAAGACTTGTATTCCACTTGGAGACAACAGGAGGGAAGTTACAGCTAGAGGAGTGTGACCTGCCACGGTCCGTAGCAGAGCTGGCAGGAGAATTTGGGTTATCTGGTTTGGAGAGTGGGGCTGGCTCTGCCACCGTGGGCACTTCCAGTACGGCCAGAGCATGCTGATTTGGCTGTTGGCTGAAATGCAGAGAGATTACTGGAGAAGTTTTGCTCACACGGGTGTAAGAGGGCCACTGTGATGCCAGAGAAGTTGTGAAGTGACGGGGACTCGAGGGATCAGTCTGGTTGTCTGTTCAGCAACGGCATCGGCTTTCTCTCAGACCTGTCAGGCAGGGGCCACGCCTCCTGAATTTCATTCTGTGTTCTGTTTCACCCGGGCTGGTAGCTGTTTAACCGTTTATTCCAGAAATGTGCAGAGCTCCAGAAATGTGCAGAGCACGGGGTTTGAATGATTTGCCAGAGAAGCAGTCGGGGTCTGAATGACAATGTACGCGGGAGGATGCGCCCCGTAACCCCAGATGGAGAAAGTAACAGGCAGCTGTGCACCCCGAACCTCGGCTCACGTTCTCACGGAGGAGGCCAGGACTTCTGTCACTCCAGGCAGCAGCAGCCAGAAAGTTAGATAGCATCGGCTAGCAGCGTGGGTGCTGTTAGCCAGCCTGGGGAGGCTGGGCCTGGCCCCCTGTGTCTGATGCCCTCCTGCACCGAGATGCTCACATCTGTCCTGTGTCCCCCTGGGTATCCCCACCCAAAAGCCCAGCGGGTTTCCAGGCATTCCCTGAAAGGTGATGGATGCCCTGGCCCAGAGGGCCTTTTATTTTAGTTTTTTCCCTCTGTAGGAAATCACTGACAGCGCTGCACAGATGCGCTGTGAAGGCAGCAGTGCCGCAAGGGGAATTGCTCTGACGCTCGGTCTCAAGCCAGCATGAAATGGGCTCTGCTCTCATTTCTTACTACACTTAAGAAAACTCACATTTCTTTTTAAACCTCTTACAAATGCTTCAGGGTGTTGGCTGACTTGAACTTCATGTTGACCAGAAATATCCAGGTGCTTCGAGGTATAACTACTGCTTTGTTGTACAGCTACATGTGATCTTTTACACTGCGTGCCATAGTTGACTAAAAAGAAAAGGATTTTGGAAGGGCTTTCTGAGTCAAAGGTAATGATCTCTGAAGATCTCAGCAAAGAGGTGAGAAACTAAGTGAGCAAAAAGAACAAGTAAGAAATAATAACATTAAATGATCTATTAAACAATACTTAAATTAAATGATGGGTCTTCTGAAAAACTCCCAGGGTCTGACAGTACCACTGCTAAATACAAGTCTCTCTTGGGTTATCAAGACACTGGCATGGGTGACGTGTAGTATTTAATGAGAGAATATTCCCTCAGGAGTACCAAAACATTTTTAAAAGGCACATTTTTACTGGAGCTTTTTAAATATTGCTGATAAGCAACTAATGAAAGTTTGAATGTCAGCCCTTCACGGCCAAAGGGCATAGTCCTCCACACGGGAAAGCAAGTGGCGGGTTAGTTTTCTCAAACATATTTAGCATTGAACACTCACACAGCTTTCTGTTTGAGAAACTAATTGTGAACCCTGGGAAGCGAGGCTGTGAAGCGTCCTGTCTCCATGCCCTGCGGTGGTTCCCCATGTCCCCTTTGCAGGCTGCTGGGGCTCGCCTTGCTCCCTCTCTGCTGCGGCCCCAGCCTTGGCCAAGTGGCCCCTGAGCACGGCATCTCCCCTGGCATCCCCCCAGCATCCCCCCAGCATCCCCCCAGCACCACCCCAGCATCCCCCCAGCATCTCCCTGGCATCCCCCCAGCACCACCCCAGCATCCCCCCAGCACCACCCCAGCATCTCCCCAGCACCACCCCAGCATCCCCCCAGCATCTCCCCCAGCACCACCCCAGCATCCCCCCAGCACCACCCCAGCATCCCCCCAGCATCGTGGGGGGCCAGGCACTGGTCCCGGAGCCCACGGGGAGAGGGAACAGAGTGAACATAAATTTGCCCCCACCTTCAGAGGAACAAATCTGGGGCCCATCTATGTGAGTGTTTCTGCTTTCTCTTGGAATTAACAGTGCTGGTAGTGGGATAGGTTAGATCTGCGTCGATTATTTTAGAATAAAATGAGAACTGAAATGAGAAACTGATTCCCAGCCCAGCAGTGCAGCAGTGAAACCAGGCACACAGACCAGGGGCCTCCAGGAGCCGTGGCCTGGCCACCCTGACTTCATTCCCTCCCTTGCCTTTGTGGTGGGAGTCAATTCTGCCTCCTCATTTTTGCTGGCAGCCCGTGGCAATAGGGAATGTTTCCTGCTCTGCATATTACTTTCCTATCTTTGACTCAAATTCAGACTATTTGGGGGCTGTAATTAACACCAGCCTTTTTTTGCACTGTGGTTGCAGACTGGGGATGGGTATTAACGTGTCAGCAAAGCCAAATTGCCTCGTTCCAGAGACTCGGAACCCCACGGCCAAGTGAACAGGATGGGAAAAGTATGTTGTCAAACAAACTAGTATGAAATAACTAGTCACTGGTACTGGCAGCTTACGTAAGCTGTTACTCATAAGTGAGCTGTGAACCAAGCCAGAGCAAACTATGTATTTACATATATACATATATATATATATATATATATATATATTTATATTTCTCTATCACATGCGTCTTCCTTCAGTTGCCCATGCTGCAAACTCTGGCAGAGGGAGGAGGGAAGAACTGCTGCTAAAGATGAAGACATATGAACATTACAGACATTTAATGAATTAATACCTAGCACCTCGCTGCTTTATATAAATTTTCATTTAATTAAGACCAAACCAGCAGTAATGAAGCCACTTATGTCTCCCCTTTGTCCCACAGCTCACCCCACCACTGCAGGAAGGTTTTTCTGTGAAACTCGGTGCCTTTTGGTGGTGAAACTTTACAAACTGAAACAGAAATGAAGGAAATGAGGCCTGAGAAGCCCCCTGAGGGGGAAGCTGGGACTTCACCACGCTCAGGAATACCAGGCAGGGATTTCGGCTGCAGCAGGTGCATTTTCGGGACCCCCTTCCCCAATCCCAACCTCATGATGTAGGCATGCAGCAGCCCTCCCCCAAACTGTGCATTTTTGATTGCGTTTAGGAAATGAAGCCTAGGAAGCTGCCTGAAGCAGGGGTGGCCCCGGAGAGCCATTTTCTGCCAGTTTTCTGATTCCCCCGTGCTGCCCAGGCCGTCTGGGGGTGGTGGGGAGGGCTGGGGCGAGGCGTGGTGGCGATGCTCCCGGGGCTGGCAGGGACCAGGGCAGGGTGCTCAGCCCTCCTCTGCCACCAGCCACTTTTGCCACCGCGCCCCTTGCCCAGCCCTTCTCCCCAGGAGGCTCTGCTGTGTGGTTCACACGTATTACTCATTTCCTGAGACTGATTCAGGACAAAAGTCTCTAGATAACATAGGCAAGAAGCGTTCCTGTTCTTCCCCAGATGTTCCTTTCTTCTCTACAATACCAACACAGCTGTGCTTTCAAGTCTTCTCTTCTGGGCTTTACTGTCTGTGTTGCTCCGCGGAGAGAAAAGCTCTAATATTTGGTGGTGGTGGGTGCAGGAATGAGGGAGGGAGGGGAAGGTTAAAAGACTCTGACAATAGGCAAGGATTTCCAAATAATATCCTTTCACGCTTGGTTAAAGTGAGACTCCAGTCATGGTTATTACACATAATGATGTAACTGTAATTGCTTCTCTGTACAATGGCATTAAATTAAATTCAGAAAATGTCAAGGTCCTTTGCATTTAAGTACAATTCAGGAAGGGTTTTAATGGCTATTACTTTCAGCGCTTTAAATGCTTTAAATGGACTGATGTCAGTTGTTTTTCCAACTCCTGTTATGAAACGTCAAGACAACAAACCACTTCACTGCTCTGCCCGGGGGATGTCATTTTGTGGCGTTTGAAAACTGGAAATGAAGTACCCCCTGCCCCAGATGTCACACCTGTCCCTAGCCTGCTATGGGAGCTGGTCAAAAGGCGGTGTTGTGGCAATAAGGGAATAGTCACTGCCTTTAGATAATGTGCTCGCCACTGCATTTCCCAGGCGGATAGGAGAATGAAGCCAGGGCTGGCCTCTTCTCCTGGCCTGGAAATGAAGGAGGGGTGGTGGCTCCCCCCAGAGCCACGGCTGGCCACCCCAGCTCTGTGGCTGCAGCTGCGGCTCCACGGTCAGGCAGGTGCCCTGAAGCAGCACAGGTGAGCTTAGAAGTCTTGGTTTTAGTGAGTTTTCACTAAAATTTAGCGAGTCCAACCAAAATTTAGATGTCGCTTTGCTATCGTTTCAGGTTATTGCAAGCAGTACAGCAATCAGGTAGGTAAAAATAACCCCCATGAAACGCAACGCGTTTTTTTAAGCCTAGAATTATAAGATGTGTGAATAAGTTGGGAGAATCATCTTTTCAGTGTGCAAATACTCATGCAAAGATGACAGATGGCTCCCGTGCCTCCATGCACACAGGGCTGCTGGTGATCAGCTAAGTCTTTTTCACGTATTTTATTAGAGCTGACCTTTTACCAGAGCCTGGAGTGACTGGACAAGGGGCAACAGTTTTGTACCCTTGAAAAAGTGTAGATTTAGACCAGCTGTAAGGAAGAAATTTTTTACAGTGAGGGTGGTAAGACACTGCAGCGGGTTGCCCAGAGAAGTTGTGGAAACCCTATCAGTGGAAGGGTTCAAGGCCAGGTTGGATGGGGCTGGGGGAAGGTGGAGCCCCATTGCAGGGGCGTTGGGTCTAGATGATCTTTAAGGTCATTTTGAATCCAGATCATTTTATGATTCTACCGGGAACGGGCACCTGGAGCCTGTGTGCAGCAAGGAAGGAGCTTTCCCCGCGGTGGGCGAGTGGCAGGCGGCGGCAGGGCACCGGGAGGCTCTTTAACGAGCTCTGCCTGCTGCCGCCTGCCCACCTTTGGTCCTGATTAAGTCTTCAGGTGTAAGGTAACTACAGGTTACTTTAGGTGAGGGAGCACAATCCCATGAAATTACCTTTCCATTAAATTCTTTGTCATAAATGAGAGGGAAGGTGGTTAATTCAGAGCAAAGGTGAATGAGATAAATTTACTGTAAATCCCTCCCGAGCTGCCCCTTTGCTAAGTTTTGAGCCTGCAGCAGCACATTATGTACCCTGGGGCACTGAAGGCTTTTGATCTGGCAGGTCAATACTTCTTTCCCTTTGAGCCCGTGCTGCAATGAATTGCTTCATCTTCCTCAGTGGGGACACACACATCCCACTGAACTGGCCTCCCACGAAAACTCCCACTACTGATCTAATTTATGAATGAGGCTCCTTGATTAATATACCATTAATGGATGCTGCCTATGAAGCAGAGGCAGATACCAGGAGGATTATTAGAGTGCAGGGCTCTGAATTATTGAACGGCTGTTATTGTGCTTGCAGCCAGCACCGCACTCAGCACTTGGGCGCTGGGGCCGCCGAGACCACCCCACGGCCCCGCAAGCAGAGGCATCGGGCTGAGGCATCGGCACGTGCAGAGGCAGCACCTCCAGAACCCCCAGAACCCGGCCACCCCCGGGGTGCCAATGCCCGGGCTCGCTGCCGGGGATGGGCTTTCCCTGCCAGGGGGGGGGGCTCGGCTGGCTCCTGGGGACAGGAAACCTCCCAGACCTCTGTCACTGCCCTGAGGGATTGTCCTGGCGCTTCTGCAGGAAGACATCTATTCCTGAGCGCTGCGTGCCCTTTAGCTGGGAGAATTGCTGCCTCGCTGCTTCTTGCTCAGGAGGAGCTGGCTTTTCCCTTTGCTGAGCAGCAGCTGCAGCCTGTGGCATCTCCCTGGCTCATCGGCAGTGCTCTGCAAAATCCTGCGTTGCTGGAGGCTGCAGGGAGAGAGGAAGATGCTGGGAAGGTGATGCTGGGAAGCACGGAGAGCAGTTCCTGCCCCAGCCCTGGCAGCAGGGCCTGGCGAGCCCCCTCCAGCCGCTGCCCGAGGAGGTGTGGGTGCAGGCAGCTCATCTGCTGGGGCCCGCAGGGGCTGGGCCACCTCACTGCACAACCATTCCCCCTTTCCCCTGGCATTCCCCGCCGCAGGGCATGGCACATAGTCCTGCTTGCTTCCGCACAGGCTGTGCCTTTATCGGTCCTGAAATCCCACCAAAATATCTGCCCCCTGGGCACCACCCCGGAGCTGCTCGACGAAACTCTGCCTTGCCCCATCCTGCAGGCTGTCATGGCTCCACTATTGGCTGCAAAATGAGACTCTGTGTGGGAAAGGGAAACTTCAGGGTTTTTTTTCTCCTCAGTAAATACTTCTGTGATTCATGCATAATTTCGCATAATCCATTTGTAATACGTAAGGGTGCCAGACAACTCGGGTGGTTTCTCCGTGAATCTTCATTCACTAGTTCTCCCCCATTCCTGCTTTTCATGAAGGGGAGTGAACCTGGGGCAGGAGAGGGTGGCTTGTGGACATTTGTGTATCAAGAAGTCCCTCGCAGAGCTGGGGACCGTGGGGTGTGTGGCCCCGGGCTCCGTCACCAGCAGAGATGGGTATGGGGCAAGTACAGCGGGTCCTGTGGATGGCAGTACCATCGCAGGGGGCTCTGGCACACCAGCCTTACCCTGGGCTCTCACCCACAGCTCCCAGCGTGTGCCCTTGCCCCCCGGGCTGGGCACACTTGGGCAGGGATTGCTATTTGGGCAGCGTTTCCCTGACCCTTGCAGGTTCTGATGTACCAAACCCCCTGGGTGTTGTTCTGCCTGTGGCAGGAAGCGTGCTGCTACGTTAGTCCGTTTGCATAAGGATATTAAATGCCATCAGAGTATTATGTACTGCACTTAAAGGTAATTTTCTGCCATTTCGAATTAAAAGCACAGTGTGGGTATGTGTGTGCGTCTGCGTGTGCTCGCTGCTGGATGAGCGGCTGAAGGGTGCGTGAGCGTGGGATTGCATTTGCAAGGCCATGGATGTGGAGGGACACCTCTACATTTATCTAACTCCTCTAGTGCAGGTGTCGGTTAGATGATCCTTTACAGTGATTTGAAAAGGCAGGTGGGCAGCTCAGGTCAAGACTTAGCAGTTTTGGTTTCAGATTCTGACTTGCTGTGTGACTCTGGGCAAATAATGTCATTTTTCTGTGCGTGTATTTTCTACCTATAGAGAGGGGGCAATATCTTTAAATGATGATGGTAACTTCTGCAAGCAAACGTGACTGTTACGAGGCTGACTAAAGATGAAACACCCCAACCCTACGGTATTAGAGATGTATGTTATTGAAACCCTATAAATATTTAAATGTAGTATATATTGGCACAGGAATAAACAGATAAAAGTTTGTACTGTGCACACACAGCGTGGTCCTGTGGGATTGGTTTTAGCAGGTTTCATCACCCTGAAGACAAATTAACAGCTTGAGAGCAGATCTCACACAAAGGTAAGTCAAGGGTACGTGTATGGGCAAGCGTCTGGAGGATCCCTGGTTTTCAGGATGACACTGGGCTGCTTCCAGCATGCAGAGAGAGCTGGAAGAAACCTCTGCCTTTAGGGGAAGCTGCAGGGCCTTAGGACTGAGCCCGGTGTCTGGGGACAATTTTGAATTCTCCACTCATAGATCGAACCATCAGACGGTGCCGCTGTGCACAGCTTCCCCCCTGCCCAGGGAGCCCTCCTCATCGGTACCAGTCTGAGCACTTGCTGCAGAACAGCTCCAAATCAGAGCCAGGAACTGCTGGCGTTCCTAGCATTTCTGACTGGCACATATATAACATATGTATAAGCATATGCACACACAGACACGCTTGCCCTTTTTACCCCAAACTCTTCCAGCCCTGGGTAATGGATGTTTCTTCCTCTCTCGTTTGAGACATACCAAATTTTGATGATGCCGATTTGTTTTCCTCTGTGACTACAAGGGTAAAATTATTGAAGATGAGAAGAAATATCTCATATATAGCATGAATGGCAAACAGGCTAATCACCAGCAAGACAGCAAGAAGAAACAGGGCCTGAGACGTGGCATTGCCTCTCTAAAGGCTGCTCACCACACGTGGAAAATAAAAACCCTCCGGGAGTTCAGGAGAAAAAGGGAACTCGGGTGTATTAGAACAAGAGACAGAAAAGGTGCAGGCACAAAGGTCAGCAAATGTGTGAAAAGCAGGAGGACAGCAACACGCCGAAAAACAGGTGACTTCACCACAGCATCTCCCGTTTGGTGCTGGCAGGAGGACCAAAGCACTGGCCAGGATCATTAGGTGCATGGGGTTTTCTCTTTGTTTGGCAGCAAAGCAGGATTTTATTTTTTTCTTGGCTTGTTACAGAAAAAGATTAAATAGACCAGTAATTGGAGAATACAGTGGAAGCAATTGTAAGCTGAAAACTAAGAGACAAAAGAAAAAGAGAGAAAGAGATATGATGTGGATAATAAATGAAAAGAACACAAATAGCTAAGTAGGCAGCAAATTGGGAGATAATTATATCATTTTAAATAAGGATAGTAAGAAAAGTTCATGCAGTTGGCATAAAGGTTCGTGTTAGATTGTTATGCTCTTTTCAGCCCCTACAAGACATACATGTTCCACCAAGGGAAGCCCTGGGACAGAAGGGTTTTTATACACCTCCTAAATTTGTGCGTAGGACTGTGACCTGCTGCAGCCCAGGGGTAGCTACTGAAACTCTCTCCCCCAGTTTTTTATTCATCATCAGAGCTATTACTTATATTTCTAAAGCATTATCAGATCTATAAGTGTTTTTGAAGGGAAATGTTATCACTTATAAATTTGATATGTTCTATGGTTTTAGAAAAAAACCAAAGGTAGTATCTGAGAGACCAGACACACAGATATCACTGCTCATTATAACTGATGTCTTAATGACCTTAATGATTTAACAGGTTTAGCATAACATAGTAAGGTTATCCTTCCAGGCAAGTTTCAGATCTCAGAACCATTAGCTGTAAATTAAGGTGTCATGTGGAGAAAACACATAGCAGGAATGTATACGCCAGCTAACTTGTTAGCAAGTTGTTCCCTCCTCTAGCAGTAAGTAGCTGTCAGCAGCCTGACAAAACCACCCCAAAAGAAGAAAATTACAGCAGGAATAAATGGAAATGAAAAAAAAACCTCCGGGCACTAAAAAATTCAAGCTGTGAAAGAGAAATGTGTAAACTTTAACCACGCCTGTGGGGCAGGCTGTGACGGCCTCGGCGGTGGTGGGGACGGAGGGTGGGAGCCTGGGGCTGGGGACCCCGCGCTGCCGGGCGAGGAAATTCAGTTTGGGGAAGGTGACGGGCGGGCAGATGTGCAGGGGAGAGAGCAAGAGCTCCCCCGGAGTGGCCAGCCCTCCGCAGGGGCTCCCCCACAGCCCAGGGAGCCCCACCGGGAGCCCCACCGGGAGCCCCGGCTCCGAGGGTCCCGTAGCGGGCACTTCGCGGTCCCAGGTGGTGACAGTTAATAACTGATCCAGTCACCTTGCGGGTGGCTACAGGCGATAGTTTAATGTGCATCAGAGGTGATGGTAGCCACAGTTACAGCACACATGGGGGCGATTAAAAGGCTTTAAAGATTGGTCAAGCAAGACCTGGGGGTCATGGCCCAGATGACCCTGATTAGCAATAAGGAATCCAGGAGGAGCCGGCTTAGATCTCCAAACTCTGGAAAACAGGTAAATCGTGAGATCAGGACGAGAATATCAGGGACTGATTGTGTTAAGAGTGAGTAATTTGACAATCTGACAAAGGGACTAATCAATTAATTAACTTGGCAGGATAACTAACTTTTAAAGTGTCCTGAAAGTGAACTACCTTCATTATAATACTAAAAACTACACCCCCAGGTCAAAAATGACCCCAGCCCGGGTTAAAGACCTGTCCCCTGAGCATGCATAGTGATAGAAGCACTATGTAAGCCACACTGTAATTGTATTTTCATCTCTAACCAATCAGTATCTAATAGCTGTGTTTAGAAAAGTACTAAACTCTGATTTTTGTGTATAAAAGAGGCACCTAAACCTACTGGTGGTGTGCTTGGTTTGCGGAAAAGTCCACTGAGCACCCAGGCCTGAATAAATACAATATCTCACCCGGGCGTGTTATGATTGGCTTAGTACACACCAGGCACTAATCTGCTTTTTGGGCAACGCTTCTACACCCTTTTCTTTGTAGGGTGACCAGACACAGTACTCACCCGAGTATAAACCTTCTACCGGTGGAACGCTGGTGAGTTGCAATCGTCATAGTGCCGATTTTTCATTCGATAATTATAAGCCATGTGGAAAAACCTGACAAATTGCTTTTGAGCACTATGGGAGTCACCCATGCTTCAAATGAACTGAAATAAACAACCTGGTGTGAACCGAATGAGGGTGAACAAGACGTGCCCCTCTCCCGGGAGGTGCGGAGGGATGGAGCCGGCTGGGGTTGCAGCGGGGCAGGACGGGGTAGTTACACCAAGGGGCCAAATGCCAGGGAGCCCCTGACTGCATCCTGGGGGGCAGGAGCCCCGAGTCAGGCTCATCCATCACCTCCAGAATTACATCCCTGCAGTATCACAAAGCAGAGATGTCTCTACACAGCCCTGACTCATCCCGGTCTGTGTATGTATCTTATTACTTTTGAACGCTAGCTCACAAAAATCTAATTCCTATCACCTACAGCGAGGAAGAAGATTTCTTCACACCACAGGCTGGATCCAGGCATGAACACTCAGAGAAAACGCCAGGGCCTGTGCATTACTAGAAGGTGATTTTATATGACTGGACTTTGCTTTTATTGCAATCTAATGTTCTCAAGCACTTGGAAAAGCGCCTGGCACGTAAATTGCTTTCATCTTGCAGGCAAGTTTCCTAAGGGAATGAAATACATGTGTCCGCACTCCCCATTTGTGCATCTCTCTGATAGTCCAGGCAGCATCAAACAGCTTTGCTAAAAAGAAGGAAAGGGGTACAAATTCATCAGAAAAGAGGCACCAGCCCATCAAAGGCCCACCTCCCCGGGGAGAGGGGGGAGCCAGGCACAGGGCTGGGCTCGGGGAGGGGTGGGACAAACCTGCCCCATGGCCCGAGTGGGGCTTCTCTCCGGTTGTGTGTCCCGGTGCCAGCAACTGGGGAGACTGGGATCCACGGGTGGGTACTGGGCAGACTGAGTGCCTGATCTCGGCTGCTGGAGGGGTCCGCCTTGGACGTATATCTCAACATATATACATTGCCACTGGCGGGCTTCCGTCCCGCTCAGGGGAGCAGGATGAGACCGCTGATGCTGACACCGAGTGCTCTGTCTCTGCGGCTGGCCGTCTATGGATGGATGTATACTGTATATATATATATATATATAGCCTAAACTGGCTACACGGGGAGTGTGCGCTCGCCTTGGCTACGGGAGGGCCTGGGGGATGGAGGCGAGCTGGGAGGGACCCAGTTTCTCCAGTTTCCGCGGGACCCCGAGCAGAGCTGAGGGTGAGGGGACTGGATAGACACCGAGCAGGTCCCCCCTGCTGCCTGGAAGATGCTTTAATCAACAGCACAGTCAAAGCGCGTGCTGATACCTACAAAACCACCGAAGGGAACTGGAATAGTTTGGGTATACCGGGCTCGGATCTGCTAATACAGATTGCAATTACAATAGCTAGCAATAATGTGGCAACAAAATTTGCAGATTTTTAATTTCATTGCAGATTGGACTGAACCGGGACTTTGTATGTTTGAGAAATGACATACTTCATAAATATTTAGTGTGTCAGATTGGAGACTGCAGATGTGTCATAATAAAATCGGAAGAAAATTGGTCTTCCTCCAGCCATTAATAACTTCCAAGCAAGCCATCACAGTAATGAAAATTGATCGGTGCCAAACGACCAAGCGCAAAAGGGCCACCAGCACCCTGATCCTGTTTGTCAAACGCTGGCCCGGGCGCCAAGGCTCCCTGGGGAGCCCCACTCTGGAGGAGCTGCACCCCTGGTCTGGGGGGGAGTGGGACCAGTGGGGCCCTTCGTGTCACCACATCCCACCCCTGCCTCGTGCAGCCGCAGGAGGATGGGAGCTGCAGGGTGGGGGGGTGCTGCAGGGTGCTGTGGGGTGCAGGGGTGCTGGGGGATGCAGGATGCTGTGGGGTGCAGGGGTGCTGGGGGATGCAGGGGTGTTGGGGGATGCAGTGGCATGAAGGGATGATGTGGGATGCAGGGATACCGTGGGTTTTAGGGGTGCTGTGGGGTGCAGGGATACCGTGGGTTTTAGGGTTGCTGTGGGGTGCAGGGATGCTGCGGGATGCAGGGGTGCTGTGGGGTGCTGCGGGGTGCTGGGGTGCTGTGGGGTGCTGTGGGGTGCTGTGTGGTGCTGGGGTGCTGTGGGGTGGCACACACAGCAAAGGAGAGGCTGAAGGGCAGGTGGGTGCTGCTTTGCCTTCGCAGCTGGAGGAGGAGGAGGAGGAGGAGGAAGAGGAGGAGGCTGCTCCCGTGGGCGAGGGCAGCCGGGGAGCTGCGTGACAGCACTGCTCTGAGTACCCAGCTGCTGGGTGATGATGGTTTTCTCTCCCATATTTGGAATCAAATCTTCTGAATATTATATTCCATGGGGAAAATAAGCAAGCAAACAGAAGTATGTTCTCCCAAGTTGATGTCAGGGCAATTTTGCATAAAAAGAAATGCCTTTTTACACCCATCTCTAGATTTAATAGAAGCAAACCAGTAACCATGTTAACACAGATGTGCTCATAATGCATAATCATTTATAGACATTTAATTTTTGAAACTGTTTTAGATGTGACATCTTCTTGCCTAAGACTTTTAGGAGGAAGCATTAACCGAAATACAGGGCAGGTCACAGACCACTTGGGAGAATATAAAACATGATGGCTGCAAGTGTTTTATATAGGTAACACATTTAACACTTGGGATCCGAGTTCCTGAAAACTTCTACGTGCAATTAGACTTTGAAATTAGGGTGTTTTCGTGTCTCCAGACATAGGTATGTCTTCATTTTCAGTTGTGGAGACCACTAATAATCAGGGGTTTGTCTAGGTTGGGGCAAGAGAACTTAGGATGACTGAGGGTTGTCAGAAGAGGAGGCGCTGGCAGGACAGCATCTATGGGCAATGCCCAAACCTTTTCACTGCTGTAATCAGTGCAAGCCATTGCTGAGGGTCAGAGTAAAGGACACCTTGTTAAAATACACCCCAGAGTTGTAAGGATTTGAACCGCAGGCATTCCTCACGCATTTCATGACCCTTCCACTTCGAGGAGAGCTTCTTCTGAGAAGGTAGTTAGAAATCTGCAACCCACAACTTGAAATGAAGATTAACTGGAGTGGTTTTTTGGACTGCAGCCTCCCACAGACCATTTATTGTTGACTGTGATGCTTCCAAACGGTGACAGACTTGAATTTAGAGAAACAAGATGGCACTGACAGATGCAAACCATTGCTTTTGGCAGCTGGAAGCTGAGCAGCTGAAAGGAATAGTATTCTGCTGCCGAGCTGGAATACTTGGCAGCAGCTCAGGCTTTCAAAGCCCACCACTGTTGCTGGGTGGATGGTTTATAGCCTTCACACATCATCAAGCTCCATAATGGGAAGTGGCATGAAATTTGGAAAGAAATGGCAAAGCAGTGGTGATGTTCCCTTGCTAACTGCGTCCCCCCGCTCTGCCAGAACGAGGTGGCAAAAAGTAGGGTCCCTCGGCTTGCCACCACGGGGACCAGCGAGCCCGGCTGCCCGAGGAGAGGGAAGGCAAGCGGGGCCAGAGACCGGAGCAGAGCTGGAAGAGATTTTCCTGGAAGCTCAGCAAAATCCCAGTGGCACAAATGCAGCAGGCAGCAGCTGGTTGTGGAGCAGATGTCCACATCTCTTCCTTCTTCTGGGGAGATAATGACAACTCAGTTAAAGCAGTGCTGTGGGGAAAAAAGGCTTTAAGTAAACACGAATGTAGCAAGAATTACTTTGCGTGCCTGAAACAGGGCAACATTTCAAACAATAACTTTTTTGTCATTAGAGTTTAGGGGCTTATCTACGGTGTGGGCTATTTGGGGCCAGCCACTGACCAGTGCCGTACCGGGTATGAGGTGGTGTGAAGAGCTTTCGCCAAGCTCTCTGTTCGTCAGCAAGAGCCATGGCAGAGGTGATGAAGGGGATGTCCGAGGTGGCTGGCTGACACGTCCCTGCCGGGTGTGAGCGCCCCGTGTCAGGGGTCTGGTCTCCACACCCCCCGGGGAACCTGCACGGACACCAGCGGTGCCTGGGCCGATGGGCAGCCCCCCGCAACACAGGGAATTCAACAGGTTCTAGCAGCTTGGGTTGTCTGGTTGGTTGTTTTTATTTTGCACAGTTGTGCAATCTCACCGCCAAAAGTATTTCTACTCTTCTGTTTGGTTTTCTTGGATTCCCTGGAGGTGGGGTCAGGGTGGCGGCGAGGTGGGGCTCCTCGGGGGATGCAGGGAGGGGGGGAGCCCTTGCCCCAGCTCTGCCAGACCAAACCAAAAGCCCCATCCATTGATGGGGTGCACGGGCCATGGGGAGGAGTTTGCTCTCTTCAACATCCCACCCCCATAGCGTGTCAAGCCACTTGCATAGTTTTTTTTTTCAAACCTGTATTTTCCCCTCATCCTAGTGAGGCTGACGTGACCGGTGCAGCAGCAGGATTGCTGAGTCAGCGGTTTAGGACACCGAGTGACCGTGCTGCGGGGTGAGTGTGGGGGGAAAGCCCCCGGGGGAACGCGGTGAGCTCTCGGGAACATCCCACTTCACACGGCGGAGCTGGGGAGGGGGAGGCGGGAGGGCCCTGACCCCCGGCGGAACCCGCACGGGTGCGCACGGGCCGGCAGCCTCGGCGTGTAAAAAAAAACCACTATTGCAATTTATGAAGGGATTACGGGGGCCAGTAGGCTTAACGCTCAGTGCACTGCCGTTCCCGCACCTTTGTTTCTTCTGCCTCCTAATCCAACTAACAAACGTGCCGAGTTGTTGTTTTTTTTTTTTAAATTACTTAAACTTCAAAAGAAGGAAAAACTGCACTCGCTCCTACACAGAAAAGAAAAAAAGGATACACTTTCAGTCTTAAACGGTATAAGCCATTTGTAAACCAGATTATGTTGTTTGCCGCTTATTTTCATAGCATAGTAAAATCTTGTTATCTTTTGGGATGAATCTGGTGAGACCGGCAGTCAAAACATCAAAGGTACAAAATGTTAGAGCTACAAATGTTGTACAACTTATTGTATCAAACTCATTTCTTGGTAGTGCTGGCCAACCACAACACTTAATTTTTGTGAAATGGTTAAACAGGTAAATTGTCTTAAAATTTTGATTTTAAAATGGGAATTTTAAACCAAAATCCTGTGTTTATAAGAAGTGATTTTTTAAAAAACAGTTTATGTACTGTGTTCACCTGCATCTGTGCTTGGTTTGCACTTACTGCAAATCTCAGTGATACACCAATCTGCAGCTCTCAGCCTCCTTTAGGAGCACCAACAGCTTTTTGTTGAATATATAGAATGAATCCTTAACATTAAAAAAAAAAAAAAAATAGAGTCCAATGGTTTTGTTTTCCCTGTCCACTTTCTGCTAAGGAGCAGCTTTGCAGAATTATTCCTCAATAAGAAGTGGTAACAGTTGCTGCACTGTTACAGAAGGTGATAGCACTGAAAAAAAGGTGTGAAATCCAAGATCGTTTTCTGGTTGTTATGTATTAAATTAGAGTAAAGCTTCCTGAGGTGAAAAGAATCTCTCTCCATTACCACGCTCTTGGCTGTAAAATGTGTAGGCTACATCTCATTATCACTTAAGAAATTAGCACCTCAAGGTCACGAATAGCAAAATATCGTCTGCCACCCTCTGCAGAATGGGCTTATTAAATCAGCTAAGTGTCATTTCTACCCTATTCATGACCTTCACAGATTAAGGTCACTGAAATGTGTATCAATAGAGCATGTTTCTTCGGGGCCCTTAGTACAGCATCAGGTTATTTAGAGGCATTTCACTTAGTGATGGTTTTTGCAGGCTCTGGAAATTTTTTGGTGCCAACTTCACCCCAGCGAAGGGATGTTCAGCGGCGTCCCAGGGGATTTCGGGCCACGGGGTGGGAGGTGTGTGTGTATGTGGTACCGAACCCAAGGGGGGAGAGCCACGGTGCTGGGGTGACACGGGGGGGATGGCTGCCTGGGGTGCTGGCACCGGGGCTCAGCCCCCCAGCCCGTCCCGGCCAGCTCAGCCCATGGCTGGGGGACACGGGGCAGCAGTGGAGGAGCTGGGAGGGCGGTGGGGGTGCAGCGGCTGGCAGCATTACAATTTACAAATACCCTAATGAAATAGCTTGAATTTTAGAATGCGATTTTGATTTTTGCTTGTATGGGTGAGATCGAGTAGCTACGAGAACATAGGATGTGTTAAGATCTTAGGAATGAGCAACTAGCATTGTGTTTACCTCAGTAACTGTGGAAATCGTTATGGACTCTGCGTTAAAACAATGGGTACCAGGAGAAACTGTCCTTGCTCTGGGAGATCAGCCGAAGGATGAAATGTGTGTACAAGGATGGAGTTCAACCAGCTGACACAGCGAGGAAGAGGATCAACGACCACCAGAGGACCCCGAGCCAACATCACCACATGTGCGTTAGAGACACTGGCATATGGTAATGATTTCCAGGAAATTACATGGAAATGCTAATCATTCCCCTCCCCTCTTTGATTTTAATATCAAGGATTACAGTCGGCGAGGTTAACCAATGATTACTTCGAATAGAAGTAGGGATAAAGTGAGGTAATTGATAAAGCCAATCATTATACAGGTCAAATTAAGAAGTGAGCATTCTACACATTTTTGAATCTTATGCAACCATGACTCCGCTAAAAGATTTTTTTTATAAAAAAATTATATTATAAATATGCTGTGCTTTGTACTTGTTGGTGAACAGTCTTTGGAGGAGCTATCCCCGTGTTCCCCAGCGCTGGAATAAAGAAGTGCCGGCTTATCTGCTTTGGGTAGATGAGTTTTCTTCACGATCGGGACTGCTACCAGCAGCACACGCCCACGGCAGATGGAGGGGCCAGGGCATGGCTGAAAAGTGCTTGGGGATAAATGAAATCCCCTGTGAGCGCTGGGGGCTACCGGCAGCGGCTCTGCAGGCGCTCAGGCGCGGCGTGCTGGGCTTCGGGGGCTGCGCTCTGTCCTGCGAGGGAGAGAACCCGCGACTGCAAGTGTGCCTGATGAAAAAATGAGTGACACCCCCCCACCACCACCCCCCCCCACCACCCCAAAATGGCAAAGGCTCTGCTGTTCAGCCGCCCTCCCGCGCCACCACGACTCCGGATTTAACCTACGGCCGGTGCACAAACACGCCCGGAGGTGCCTCCCGGGCTGCAGCCGCCGAGGCTGTGAGGGCAGGAGTTTCTGCAGGACATTATTGCATTAGCAGTTTCGCTTATATCCTTCCGGGGTTTTTTGGTTGGTTGGTTGGTTGGTTGTTTTGTTTTGTTTTGTTTTGTTTTGTTTTTTTCCCTGAATTATATTGCCTGAATCATTTCACACAATTCATTTTGGACAGCTTACATATTTGCAGCTGCCTGCGTTGAGATGTTTTTTCCGTTTTGTGTGCAACCTGTTTCCACGGGCCAGTGCACAATCAGCTGTGGATGTGAAGCTACTCAGTGAAAGTAACTCTTCAAGAAGAAAAAGCCTCAATTTCCTCTTTAGAGTTAAATAATTTTTCTTTACATAAAATTTGTTTTCAAGCTATCATTTTGTGTGTGTTTGTTTTTATCCCAATAACATATGGTACAGTGGATGTTGCCTAACTGCTATAAATAATTTAGCAGCAAGTAGGTGATATAAAATACGTACCCCAGCAAATGTGCAAGTCCTTTTAGCAAAATTTATAATGGAGCACTATGACAAAGCAGAATGGAGAAGACACTGAAATATGAAAGTCCTTTTATATATCATGACCGTGATACACTTGTGTGCTGTGCAGTAATGGGCTTAGTGAATGGTGTTTGCAATATAAAGGTTTAATAAATGATATAACTGCTTGCTGTATCCTCTTCTCTGGGCTGTCATCCAGTGATTTGCAATCCTGCCAAATTGTACAGCAGTGCCAGAGTCAGAATTCTGAATATTCTAAGAAGTGATTTAGAGGTTTAAGCGACTAGGAAACTTAACAGACATGGAAAGTTAAAGCAATTTCATGGGAAAGTTGCTTTTCAGGTTTTTCTCCTGCACTACCTGCTATACGAAATAATATGCCAGATTTCCTTCGTAAACCCTTAAAGAGCAAAGTTCGCAGGCCTGGGTTTTCAGACTAAGTCTCAGAAAACTCAGTTTTATTATAAATAAATATCCTACTGACCATTATCTTTTTCCAAGAGATTTCACACAGCTTTTTTTTTTTTTTTTTTAATACAAATGTAACATTTGCAAAAAAAAATGGGATTGTTCTTGGTTTATGTCCTGTTGCCTGCGGTGTGATGCCCTGGTGTTAGCGCCCCAAAGAGCACGTGGCAATGGGCACAGGGGGGTGGCGTGGGGCTGGCACGTCACTGTGTCACCGCCTCCCCCGCCCTCCTCTGCCCCTCGGCCTGGGCAGCCAACCTCTTTCTGTGTCCCAGTCGACGCCGATGACAAAACCAACACAGGGGCAGGATGGGGACGTGGGCTTGAACAGGTTCTTTATGATGTCCCCCCACTTTTTGGTGTGCACGCACTGCACTTGTATATATATATATATACACACACACTTTGTGTGTATATAAATATACAGTTACATATATACTTCTATATAAGTATATACAGGTAAGTATATTTTTATATGAATAAATATATATGTATTTATATTGACGTGCGGAAAACAGACTCCACAATCTGATAGATTGTAAAGTAGGTATGTTTATTCAGCGCTGGGCACACAGGGGATCGCTCCTCCTATTGTGCGCACCGATATGGCACCGTTATCTTACATTTATAGAGCAAATGATTACATATTCATAATATTTCGCAACACGCCTATACATATGCATTACCTGTCCCCGCTTCGTATTATAATTAGCATTTCCATAATCTCCTCCCAATTGAGTCTGCGCAGTGTCTTCTGGTGGTGGTCGTGGGGGTCTTTGGGGATGAAGTCAAGCTCCTCTTCCTCCTGTCCGCTCTGTGACCCCAGGCTTCGCGCAGACTCAGTCCCTTACTGGCTGTTGTCCAAACCGTAGGTCTAGTCCCAACCGGCTTTGTACTGATAAAGCCTAAAGACTCCATGCCTCAGCTCATCATGTTTTACAAACTATCTACTCATTAGGCAAAACTGTTATCTCAACTATTTCTCTTGTCATCCCCTTCTTGCTATTCCCATATTAACCCTTACATCCCCTGTTCCTATCTAGGCCCTGTATCAATATATATAAATGTAGTGTGTACAGACCACGTGTTAGACATGGGCTGTGGTTAGCATCTCCTGCTTGCACGAGCTGTTGGGAAGCTCAGGGTCCCAAGCGAATTCGATGCCCAATTTGTGATTTCCAACCCGAGTGTCTCGGCTGTTGCAACAGTCAAAGTTGGAGATTAAAACCCGTCTCGGTCTGCCCCAGCCCCTCGCCCCGCACCCTGGGCTGGGTGGAAACGCACGGCAGGTCCTGGCGCTGCCGGGATCCCAGCTCCTTCACCCGGGTCCCCAGAGGGACATCGGATACGGGGTCACTCGGGCACCCACGTCTGCTGTGGGGATGAGAGAGCTGACTGCCCCACTGAAACCTCCCGGCCACCCCTAAGTCGTAAGAAGCTGGTGTGGGAGGGAGGAGAAGCCAAGAAGAAGGATGGCCTGATGTTCTGATTGGCACTGAACACTTTGCTATGTAACCTGACAGACTTGATTTTATAAAAAAAAAAAAAAACAAAAAACAAAAAACAAAAAAAGGCAAGGTTTTCTATGTGAGCAAATTAAAAGTTACCTTTTCTAACGTGTTAGTATCTCGCCTTGTGCATTACCTCACATGTCCTATAGTTATTGATTTCCATGTCTGTCTCCCCCAATACTGTCGATAATTTCAGACAGCCCGCCTGCCCTCTGCCCTATTTTCCTACACAAATGGGCTTTTCTGACACGAATGGGCTTCACCGTGCGCTGCAGGCAGCAGCTCTTCCTCCCCAGCACAGGGCGTGCAGGCAGGCTGCAAATCCTGCTCCTGCTCCTGGCAAGGGAAATCTGCAAAACCCTTTTAAGATGTTCAAGGGAAATTACCATTCCTAAGCTTTACACATATTCTTTTGATTGCCATCATAATTTTTAGAGCAGGGGAACATGTAAAGTTGTGACTGAAGATCAATTTTTCTATTTTTTTCTGACCTTTGTCCCTTGCTTTAGTTACAGAAGAAAATTCAATGTGTGCCCGGAGGTGCTGCAGTCGTGGAGACGTGTGTGGTGGCCCTGTCAACTTATTGCTGACTGACTCTCCTTGATGGAGAGATAAATCAAGGGGCTGTGTAATGAGGTACCTTGGCACCGAGGTCTCCTTTCCCTCTTTCTCTCTCCTCCCCAGAGGTCCCACTTCTGCTCGGGGAATGCTGCCAGCCCTCAAACACAAAACAGCAGCTTTCCCAGAGAGAGAAAATACTGGATAGTAAAAACCACACTTTAGGCAGCCTCTCCTTGTATTGCTGGTCCTTCCCCCCTGCCAAAAACCAGTCAGGAAACAGGAGGTTCTGTGGGATGGTTTGTTGGCGTACGCCGTGATCTTGACGGGGTTTTGATGTCTGTGGTCCAAGCTCTGTGCTCAACGTATAATTTATACCAAAAAGGGGACATGCAGATGGTGCTGCAGTATAAACACACAATAATTTGCATCCGCAGGCACGTCAGCTCGGAAGGGAACCGAAGGGGCTTTTCCCACTCAAGCCTCGGTGAGACACAAAGCAAACGTGTCCTTTTTGGGGGGTGGGGGGTGGGGGAGCTGCTGTGAAGCTCGTCTACAAACAAACCTTCCTTGGATGTCTGTCACAGCTTGGCTGCATGTTTGGTTCACATGGCTCTCCGGCTACAGTGGGAACAAAAAAATATGCTTTCCTTTCAACAATGATTTCTAAAACAATGGCAGAATGAGAGGCGTCAAAACAGAGGAAGCCCTGGAAAAGCAAGAAAATCCATGTCTTTTGCAAAGAACAAAATGAAAAATGCAAAATTTAAAAAGTAAATATATATTTCCTTGTATAAATGTGCTGCGTTACAGTAAACTCTAAAGCAGTTTATAGTCTCCCACGGGGCAAGCTCTCGCCCTGGCTCGCCTGCCTCTTGCAGGGTGCATCAGGTTGGGTCTGGCTGCCCTGGCAGTGCTGTGTTTGAGTGGGCTCATCTTTCCCAAATTGTTTGAGATGGATTTTCTGTTGCCATTGGCACCCATGCCACAAATGATTTTGTCATGTGAAGTGCTTTTTCCTCCGAGGCGGTTAATGAAGATATTGCAGCAGCGTCTCCAGGACTAGGCATCACGGTGTCCCGGGAGGAGCGCACCTGGGGATAAGGGCTCACTGATGTTTGCTTTTCCGGGTATCAGCTGCTCAGTTATTAATTCAGTATGCTTTTTTCCTGACAATGCTTGTATTTTTAATGTTAACAGTGTGCATTTTTAAGTCAAATACCTTGCAAATTTGATTACTGTTACCTCTGTTCAATTATTTTATATTAAGTAGACTAGAGCAGGAGACATTTCTTCAGTTTTTGGGGGGGAAGTCGGGTTGGGGTTTTTTGAGATTCCACTTGTATGGAAGACTCTCACTTGCGTCACTGCAGCTTTGTAACAGGAATTTCTATGGTGATGAAGCTTAGGCTCTGGGGATAAGTTTTTCACACCTCAGATGTCCCTTAACCGCGCCCAGGAGGCACCACCCTGCACCCACCCTTCCCACGTAACGCTGGTGCCACTTTGCCTGAAGTGATAGCCCATTTTGCACATCTACCCTGCTCAGCCTGCTGGCCCTCCGGGAGAGGGGAGAGGTGTGGTTTTTTTCTGGAAAAGCTCTGTCTGCTAGCAGTGGGACCAAGCTTGGGGCTGTGGATAAGGGGACTGCGGCCAGCTTAGCATCATGGCAAAATACATCAGTTCTTCGGAAATTGTTTCGCTGTGCGGGAGAAATGAAGACTGCAAGGCAAGAGCAACTCGGGCAGTGACAAACAAGGTGTTATTTAGCATCCCCTGGTCCCGCTCTTCCCGGCTGGGGTGGGTTTCGGATGGCAGCCCCCCGGGGCTGGTGTCCCGGCACACCGGGGTGGGGACCGCTGGGGTGTCCCCCCCCCCCGTCCCCCCCATTTGCCGCTGTGGTTGGGGTCCCACAGGGTCCAGAGTGAACAGGGGCTCGACAGCAAAACCCACCGCAACCCGCGCTCGGCTGCGTGTAACACGTCCAGCCTTCCACCCACAAAATGTACTGATATTTTTGGTCAAAATGGTGAAGACAGCGCTGCAGCCCCCGGGGTACCCCCTTCCCCCCAGCAGCCCGGCCCTGAGGGGGAGGAGGCCACACAGCACCCACTTCTTCCTCAAACCAGCCCAAAGTCCCCACTTCTGTTAGGCAGATCTGCATTTACCAATATTTACCGCATCAGCATTTTTCGTGAAATAGAATCACTCCCTGGCCAGCCGTTATTATGAGCAAGCCTTGGCTCTCTGAGTTTTCATTCTACTGACTTCAACGACTTTCATTTTGGTGAAGAAAATTCTGCAGAGCATTTTCCTTGTCAAAACAATGTGTACAAATGTGAGATTTTGACATTAGAGTTTTAGGCTAAAACACATTTTGATTCAGTAAATTTAAAAATAGAGTCATTTATCAAAGATTTTTTCTCAGTTTTGAAGACAGTGAAAAATAATGATGGATACATGGTTGGGAACTGCTCCTTCACTCTTCACTGGCCTGTCATTAAAAAAAAACAAAACCCTGCAGCTCAGTCCATGGCCTATGAATTTTTCTTCTGTGAAACTTCGTAAGGTCAACGGATTGTCAGCATAATATCAATATCAACAATATATTATACTGTATCTTGAAAACAAGTTCAGAAATAACAAGTTTGCTGCCAGTCTGGTAATACCAGCTTACAGCTGTCATTTTTCAGGAGCTGGAATTGATAAAGAAGAAAATACCTTGCGAGCACTGTGACTGTGTTGTTTTCTTGTTTGCTTTTGGTTTGGTTCGTTCTGTTGTTTTAAGGCTGTCACTAATTTCTTCAGCAATACAGTTGCTGCCAGTAGGAGGCTTGGAAATGTTAATTATTAATTTATAAATATTGCCAGTTTAGCTTTAAGGTACACCAGGGAGTATTTTATGGGGTCATTAATTCTTGTCTTGAATGTGATGTGTTGGTGTCTTCATTCCCTTGGGACACTTTATTAATAGTCCCATGAAACATGCCTTGAAGTATCTAACAGCAATAAAAACAGGTCCCTTTCTTCCTAAATTAATCTTTCTAATTCTCTTTTAAAAACAATTTACTGAAGAGCCCTACATTTACAAGAGTGCTTGTGCACAAGCTGCAAACTCTTCCTGAAGATGCTCTGGGGACTGGGGGTACGTGGATTAGGGGTGATTTTAGCTACAGGGTCAGCAACATTCATCACCAAAACAGACCAGCAAAATAATCTTTGGCTTCCCTTCCACCACCTCTCCTGTCCCCACAGTAATATCCTTTGGTTTGTGTTAAATTAGCTGAAATATTGTCCTTTCATAATTATACACAAAAGAAAAGTTTTGGTCTAGGCAGTTTGCTTGACATAAATAAATGGCAACGTAGGGATGCTGCAATGGATCTACTGGCGCAGTGACTGTGGCACCCAGAGCCGTCTGGTGCCTCCATCAGTGAGCGAGAGCATTCGGTCTTTGCACCTGTAGAAGAGAAACTGCAAGTTGTTTGGTAAACACTGGATTTTGGCGAGCAGTGAAGTGCAAGGCTAGACAGCAGTAGTAATGTAATCACAGCAGTGTGTTATTAAGCGGGGTGTGCCTTTACAGAAGCGGTTTGCTTGACCCCTGTGAGATAGAAACAAACGTGTTAGACAATGCAACTAAGGCATGCCTTGAAATAAAACTGCAAATTAGGCACATAAGGTACAGATGGCATGTATAAAACTGTGATCCTGGGGGGGGGGGGGGAGCTCCCCAAATGTATCAAAATGTTAATTTCACCTCTTGATTCCAGTTTAACTAAATCTGTGGGTGCGGTAATTCCGGTGTGATTGATTTAAATCACTCTAGGAGAATGTCTGTTTTAATCAGGCACCATCTAATCTTAATTTAGGCTGACAATTATCACCTGCAGGAGGGCTGATGGCCCTTCAAAGGAGGCGGTGGAAGAACTCCCCAATCCTTCCTGTGCCGGAGGCTCCTGGCTCTGGGGTGAGTAAACTATTTAATGTCAGTAGGTGCTTCAGCAGTGCATGGGCTGGGCTTAAGCTTGGGTTCCTTCTAGTCTTTCAGAGGATAGTGGAATTTGGTAGAAACATGCTCGGTTTGCTCTGTTGTAATTTGATTTTTGAGAGCTAGACTGGAGAGGGAGGTGTAAAAACATGTGAAAACCCAAGAAGCTGGTGGGGACGAAAAGCCTGCGAGGTATTTGTGCCGGAGTCTGAACACACGCGCAGGTCACCCCCCGGTTGAGGAGCTGGCAGCGGGGCTGGCAGCTCGCAGCACGTTGCGTGGGCAGCCCCGTGCCCGGCGGGTCTGGGCCGTGGGTGGATCCCCGCGGCTCCGCAAGGGCCGCGGCGCAGCCGGTGCCCCCTGCTCGCTCTCGGCAGGTCGCTTCTGGGCTCCCCGACGGCTGCCTGTGCCAAAAGGCAGTATCAAATCCGGTGCGCCGCTTTTTTTATTTTTATTTTTTAGCAGCGGCGTCTTTTGCGTGCGCGGAGCAGCGCAGCACGGGAGGAGGGAGCGCACCGGGGGAGGTTTGTTTCCTTCTCCCCATCACCCACGCTGGGAGCCGAGCGCTGGGGGGGGGGGGGGGGGGGGGGGGGAGAGCTGCTCGGGGGGCCTGGCTGCTGCAGCCCCCACTCCCCCTGATACAGGGCCTAGATAGGAACAGGGGATGTAAGGGTTAATATGGGAATAGCAAGAAGGGGATGACGAGGGAAATAGTCGAGATAAGGGTTTGCCTAGCTTGTACGAGGTGTTTGTGTTGCTCGACCACTATCTCCTGTTTAAGTAAAAAGCCTCCTCCACCCCTGAGTAAGTGAAGATTACCCCACAACCGGCACAAACCTGCTCTGCGGGTCCAGGGGGTGACAGAGACTGCGCAGGAATTCGGGGTGAAAAGTTCAGCACTGAGGAAGAGGAGATACTTCCTCCCACGACCACTGCCCAGTCCTTCACGACCCCTGCCCAGGACCAAAGGAACTCACTGCGCAGACTCAACTGGGAGGAGATCATGGAAATGCTAATTTTAATACGAAGCGGGGATAGGTGATGCATATGTATAGGCGTATTGCGAAATATTATGAATATGTAATCATTTGCTCTATAAATCTAAGGCAATGGTGCCACATGGTAGCACAACATTAGGAGGAGCGATCCCCTGTGTGCCCAGCGCTGAAGAAACATACCTACTTTACAGTCTATCAGATTGTGGAGTCTGTTTTCCGCACGTCACCCCCCCCCCCGTTCCCCAGGGCCTTTGTCCTCCCGCGGCCCGTGGAAGCGCGGCGCGGACACGTCGGCGCGGTCGCTGCTCCCCCGGCAGCAGCCGGGGTTCGGTTCTCGGGCCCGGCCGCGCCCCGCGGGCGATGGCGGCAGGGCGGTTGGCCGTGCCGGGCCCCGGCCGCGGCCCCTCCCCCGGCGCGGCCCTGAGGGGGCAGCCGCTCGCCGTTAAAACGGCCGAACGCACGCGCAAAGCTGACGTGCGGAAAACAGACTCCACAATCTGGTAGATTGTAAAGTAGGTATGTTTATTCAGCGCTGGGCACACAGGGGATCGCTCCTCCTAATGTGTGTGCTGCCATGTGGCACCGTTGCCTTAGATTTATAGAGCAAATGATTACATATTCATAATATTTCGCAATACGCCTATACATATGCATCACCTATCCCCGCTTCGTATTAAAATTAGCATTTCCATGATCTCCTCCCAGTTGAGTCTGCGCAGTGAGTTCCTTTGGTCCTGGGCAGGGGTCGTGAAGGGCTGGGCGGTGGTCGTGGGAGGAAGTATCTCCTCTTCCTCAGTGCTGAACTTTTCACCCCGAATTCCTGCGCAGTCTCTGTCACCCCCTGGACCCGCAGAGCAGGTTTGTGCCGGTTGTGGGGTGATCTTCTGCTGACACGCACTTACTCAGGGGTGGAGGGGGCTTTGTACTTAAACAGGAGATAGTGGTCGAGCAACACAAACACAGCAATATCTATCTCGTACAAGCTAGGCAAACCCTTATCTGGACTATTTCCCTCGTCATCCCCTTCTTGCTATTCCCACATTAACCCTTACATCCCCTGTTCCTATCTAGGCCCTGTATCAAAGCGACGTGTTTTCCGCCCTCGCCCGACGGCGGGGCCAGGATCCGCGGGCTGGGAACGCGCGCGGTCAGCTGACCGCTTGGTGTTCACGTGAGCGCGGCGGGTGATTCCAGGGGTGACGCAGAGATCCTGGGTGTAAACTCGCGCTCCGTACGGATCGTGTTGTTGTTGTTCCTTTTTTTTTTTTTTTTTTTTTTTTTTTCCTTTTTCCATAACCTGCTGCCTGCGGCCCCTGCCGTTGAGCTGCCCGCCCCTTCGCGAAGGCGATCAGTGGGAGGCGGAAAGGCGGTGACAGGCTTGTGCTCCCTCAGGAGAGGGGATTTAACCCCGCGGAGGGGGGTGGCTCATTCACGGGGTGCTTTTTTCCCCCGTTAAAATTTCATAATCTGCATTGTGCCGCTATTGCTGGGCGTTTCCGTACGCGTAAAAGCGATACAGAGCGAGGCGGCGGGCGCGTTGGCTCAGCGCGGATGCGCGCCTGCGTTGCTTACATGTTTTAGATGCTGCTGCTGGTGTGATTTGGTGGCAAATCTCCGTCTTGAAGTTCATCTGGGGGGTTTATTAAGCCTTAAATGCTAAGGAAAAAAAAAAATAAAAATTAGGCTTTGTGTTTCAGATGATGCAAGGCCATTTTGTCTTGTAGCACACTAGTAACCGTTTTTTTTTTCTGTATGTTTTTAAGAGGGGCAAACAAAAAATAACAGTTTTAACCTGTCTTTAGGGTGTGCAGCTGTGCTGCCAGGCTGCCGGCATAAAAAGGATGAATAGGAATGGGTGTTGTATGTGAGAGATACTCTGAGGCGTAAAAACGTAAAAATACTGTGGGAACAGATAAGAATGATGGAATTCTGCAGGTGACTCCTCAGACTGATAAAAGTGTGGTGCCAGGATGGTACTCCCAAAGCCCAGGTGAGAGATTGGTGCCATCCAGATGTGATACTGTCCAGATGTGTTCAGTGAGGCTGAGAATATGCAGAAACACAGGAGGAGAGCAAGACAAATACATCAACATAAACAGTTTGAAGGAGGGACTCTGAAGAAAACATCTGGCAACTAGTCATTTTGTTGTTTTTTTTTTTTTTTTTAGACACACCCAAAAAGCCTGGAGCTGCTTTCAAAGGTTGTTAGGAGCCTGACTAAGCAGTGAGAAAACAAAGTCCTTCCAAGAAACTCTCCATGTCTCAGGGGACAAGTTAAGGTGATAATGGCAGGGAAAAGTTAGCAATTGAAGAAAAAAAAAAAAAATGTAAAAATGAGAGTAGGGAAGTACAGCCGGGTGGATGTAGACAGGTAGTTAAGCAGTCTAGGAAAAAGACTTATTCTGGCACCTCTGCCTGCAAAAACCAGACCTGAGGGATCCCACAGGGCACTGACCAAAAACTGTTGAAATATTCTTTTCAGTGTTGTCAGAGGAGTGGCCGACTTGCTCTTTGCTGGGTTTTGAGCCATGTGAAGGAGCCTTTCCAGGCCTGCAGTTACAGCTGATGGCAGCCTCTGGTGAGGCTGTGAATGAGGCAGATCCAGTTTTGTCTTTGCTTTGGCATCTCCAAGTCCCCATCTGACTTCCCTTTGCACGCAGAGAGGAACTGCAGGGGTGCGTGCTTCTGCCCTTGCTTGTGACCCGCCTCAGGGGAAGGGGTGACTCAAGGTCACCTGCAGTGGGTATTCCCCTTGTTAAAATTTCTCCATCAGCTTTGTAGTAACTGACTGGCCTTCTTGCTGTCACAGTGAGAACAAAACACTTCTGTTTGCATTTTCACCAGAAATTAAGAAGAGTCAAGCCACTTTGAACAACCTCTTCTTATGGTGCGTGAAGTGCAGGAGGACAGGGTCTTGAGAAACTTTTCTTTGGAAAAAGAAACCAAACTGAAGTTTTTTGTACCCTTCCCCGAGGGTGGATGAAGCTAGCTGTTTAAATGTCTCTTGTCTGCACTCCTTGATGTTACAGCAATTTCTTTTTTGGGGGGGTCTTTATTTGAAAAAATTAATACTAGTATTTGTACTCCACTGCCGTGCTGGCTGGTGTCCGAGCTGTGAGCAGAGTCCACTGCTCTGCCAGCTATGAAGTGGTGAGGAGCTCCGTCTTCTCTTTGTGTCAGTTGTTGGAGGAGGATGTTTCTCTAAACTGGAGGGGTAAAAAAACCGTACAGCCCTACCTGCGAGCAGCAACGCTGTCCTGGAGACACCGCTTCAATGGGATGGTTGCCCTTTACTGATTCCCGTGTCACTCTGCTGTGTGGAGACCCACTCCTTGGCTATAGTGCTGCTTTTTTTTTTTTTTTTAGCTAGAAAACAGCTGTTTAATCTGGTGGCTTTCCTGGTAAAGTACCAGGAACGAACGGATGAGGCCCAGTTGGGCTGGGCTCTGGTGAAGGCACTGCAGCAGCTTGGCTGAGGTTCCCGTGGGTGAGCTCTGGGGAAAGGTCCCTGGAGCATCGGCCCCTCAGCCCAGCCCTGCTCTGTGACTTAGTGCCGGCTCTGACAGGGCAGGCTGAGGGGGGTCTGGTGCTTAAGGAAGGAGCAGAGCTGACAGGAGGTCTGGCTTCTCTCTTTCTTAAGTCTGAAAGTTCTCTTTCTCTCCTCCCTTTCCCAAACCAGCTGATGTGAGGCTGGAAGAAGCAGTTAGCGTCTTATTTCTATTTCCATTGTTAATCTTCCTGTTTTGCCAGAATTGCGCCTCCTTTGTCTGAGGGGCTTGGCACTTACACAGCCTATTTTCTTTCTGTCTGCTCTGATTTCTGATTATTCCACCCTAACGAGGAGAGACTGCTCCTGCTGTGTGGAAGGTGTGTGTAGCCCTGGGTCCGTGATGATCTGACCATGAATGAATTTCTCTGTTCCTGTCATCAGCTTCTTCTCTGCTCTTATATAAAACTGCCTTGATCAATATGTTCCTGCAAGGACCATAAATAAGGAGGTATTAGATCCATGATCTGACCTCTCTGGCCAGTCACCAAAACCATCTGGTGATGCTGGGAAATACTGTAGCAAAGGGAATGTACACATCTTTTAAAGATCTTCAGATATCTAAATAGCCCCAGTTTTCACTTACATTCATGCATGTTACTGACACAGAGTAAAAGAGGGTCCGATACCAGGACGCCCTGACAAACCTGCCCCTCAGGTACTGCTGGGTGCTGCTCTTATCTGAAACCTAATCAGCTGTGCAGGTGTGTGAACTACTGTGGAAACAACCCTTGAGTGCCCTGGTAAGTTCATGTAGAAACATAAATGATCTAATCTCCATACTAAAATAATAGCTGTGATACTAAGGAGATGTAACTCAGTGGGAGACCAGCTTTTAAGAACAAATTAATAGATGGCATGAGTAAAACAAGCTGGAAGAGCCTGTTTGCTTTTACAGTTAAGATATACTGGGTGAAAAGTACAACTGAAAATTGCTTCTCTTGGCAAGTGCATGACTTCGGTGAAAAAGGAGATGTTTATATTGCCTGCTAAGGAGGAAGGATGAAAAAAAATGAGGTGTCTGTCTCCTGTGTTAAGCTATGTGAAGTATCAAACATATCGGACAAGTAGAGAACAAATCTCAGGCCTGATAGAGCTAACTTTCATCAGGCCCATTTTTAGCATTATTTTACTAGTCCTTCAGGAAATGTTGCTGAACCTTTGCAAGGCAATGGGCATCCGCTGCTCTGTGCCCAGTGTCTGTCCTCCTCTTCCCTGGGTACCGCTTGCCACTGCTCCCCAAAATCTGTCTCTTCCCTGCTCTGTCCCCTCACTGGGGCGGCAGCTCTGTGCTTAAGGACAACTGGAAGGAGCTAATGCAGCTCTAGGTGACTCGACGTGTGGGTCATGCACTTCTCCCTGCTCTGCAGGGCTCCGCTGGCTAATGTCTGTGTGTTTGGTGGGTCCCAGCAGCCCCAGCCCTCGAAGGCTCTGCTGGTCCCCACAAAAGCATCTCCAGACCAGTTGTGATGTGTATTGTCCAGAGATGCTGGTGCCTTCTGCTCAGCAATCTCGGGCCAGACCTGGCACTCACTCTGCTTAGGCAGCCTCTGAACAAACTCCCTCCTGCTCTTTAGTGGACTTTGAAACTCAACTGGGTCTCAGATACAGATTTTCTGTAAATTGGAGGGACCGAGTGGTGTCTGCAGCTGGACAATGCTGCTGACTCTGACCCTCGCCTCCAGCCCCGCTCCGGAGGGCGTTTGGGAGGAGCAGTGGGAAGAGCAGCTCAGGAGGCCTCTGGGCTTGGCTTTTCTTGCCACTGGCATGAAGCAACCTGCTGAGGTGTCTGGCTGGTGGCACGGGGGCGGCTGGGGCCGAGACCAGCATCCTGCTCCTAATGCTGGGGTTTCTGCCGCATCACGCAGTGAGATTTTGCTTACAGGCATTTTGGCAAGACCCCTCTAACTCCTGCCCCGGGGAAATGTTCCCCTTCTAAGAGATGCTTCTGGGATCTTCTGCTTTTTATGATTCTAGGTTCTTCAGGACGTTACTTAAATAAATTGGCGCTTTCAGTTTCATATGGAAGATGTGCAGTAGTCAGGCACTCGTAATCTTTTTAGAGCTGAACTTAATTACTCCTCACTGAGTGACTCCAGGAGGCACACATCCTTCTACCTTTCTGTTCTGAGCTTGTTCCAAGTTTGAATTTGAAACAGGGAAATATGTATCCAGTGAAAATTGTCTTTATTGCATGTGATTCAAAAACTGTTATTTTTTTTTTTTACTAAACTCATGTGGAAATAGTGTTCAAGATGTGAAAAACTGGAGATCAAGCTCATGCTGATTTAACGCAGTTCTTAGATTGGAGAGGTTCCTTCTTGCCACCATGAGAGAGATGCAGCTTTGTTAAAGCTATAATAAGAATAGAATGAATTACCACGGAGCACTTTTCTCTTTATAGGTTGCCTAGTTCACAAAGCCACATAAATCTTCCAAGTGAAATATGTGAGCACTTCTTTCATTAGCTCAGCTCATCCTTCAGAGGACGCAATCTCCGATAACCTGCCTTGTGCCAACCTTCCCCTGAGGTGCCAATTCCTCTTCTCTGCCAGCGGCACCAATCTGAATCAGCTGCTCTTGGTGCACCACCACTAAACTGGTTTGGCACATCTGGGACTGTGTGTTTGCTGCCCGGAGAGACCTGGGCTGTATCTGGCAGGGAGTGACCCTGCCTCCCCCCACCAGCCGGGAGCACTGCCCTGAATGCTGCCTGTCAGGGCGCACCCCGGGTCGTGCTTCTCCCTGGGAAACCTGCTTTTTGGGTTGTGTAGTGGGGCGTTAAATATGCCACAGTGAACATTAGAGAAGTCTTTTGTACTTCACGGTGCTGGTTGTGCCCCTGGAACAAGGAGGGGAGCCGGGTGAGCCTGCCGAGCAGGTGCACCCAACTGGGTGGGATGTCTGTCAGGGGGTTGGGGGAGATCTGCTCGCAGGGGCTGTGCTCTGAAAGCAGGAGGATTATGCACTCTAATGGGTTTGGTAGCGGGGGGGATACAGGGGTGGCCTCTGTGAGATCCCCCCGCAGCCCCTGATGAAGACCCTGGTGAGGCAGGCTGTGCCCCGCACCCGTGGGGGTCACCGGTGGAGCAGATTCCACCTGCAGCCCGGGGAGGACCCCACGCTGGAGCGGGGGGATGTGCCCGAAGGAGGCTGGGACCCCGTGGGGAGGAGCCCACGCTGGAGCAGGGTCCTGGCAGGGCCTGTGGCCCCGTGGTGAGAGGAGCCCACGCTGGAGCAGGTTTGGTGGCAGGAGCTGGGACCCCGTGGGGGACCCACGCTGGGACAGTTCGGGAGGAGCTGCAGCCCGTGGGAAGGACTCACGTGGGAGAAGTTTGTGGAGGACTGTCTCCCGTGGGAGGGACCCCACGCTGGGGCCAGGGAAGAGTGTGAGGAAGTCCCCCCCCCTGAGGAGGAAGGAGCAGCAGAGACGAGGGGTGATGGACTGACCGCAACCCCCATCCCCTGCCCCTCCTGTGCTGCTGGGGGGGAGGAGGGAGAGAAATCGGGAGAGAAGCTGAGCCTGGGAAGAAGGGAGGGGTGGGGGGACAGTGTTTGGGTTTTATTTCTCATTATATTACTCTGATTTGATTGGTAATAAATTAATTTTGACAAGTTAAATCTGTTTTGCCTGTGACAGTAATTGCTGAGTGGTTTTCCTGTCCTTATCCCAACCCATGAGCCTTTTGTTATATTCTCTCTCCCCTGTCCAGCTGAGGAGGAGGGGGAGTGATGGAGCAGCTTTGGGGGGCACCTGGTGTCCAGCCAGGGTCAGCCCACCACCTGCACAGACACGGGGATGTCCTACTGCATCACTTAAACACACATTTGGAACTGAGTAAATGTTGCTGAGAATGACTGTGCATTTAGCATATAAATAAAGGAATTAAGTGCCTGATGTATGATAACCAATAAATCTCAGGTTTTACTAAAGGACAGAAAACACTTGGATTTTGAGCTTTGGATGTCAGGATTCTGTGCTGCCGCATGGTCCCTGATACAGGTAACATGGGCATCTCTGGTCTGGCCTAAGTAAGGATACTGAAGTGTAAGGTATTTGGTCTTGAGCCAGATCACTGCGGGTGGTACGTGAGGGTTCTGAGGTCCCTGGTTGAGGGGAGAGGGGGAGTCTGGAGCAATCAGTGCTGGCTGGGGAGAGCTGATAGCTTGTGCGGCAGTAGGTGAGGGCTCTGAATGCAGGGCAGTAGGAGAGGTGCAGCCTAGTGACAAATTGCCCCGGTGCTGCTCAAAGGTGGTAATTTGATCCTCTTACAGGAGGGAATCTGTAGTTAATAGGTTTTGAATGTTGTTAAAGAGAAGATATCACTCGGTTTTGTGATGCCAACAGCTTCATTGTGAAGGACGTTGTCAGTGGATGTCGCCTTGTGATTTTAATGCCTGTGCTTTGAGCAGCAGTGCAAGGTACAACTCGGTTGAATGACTCCATCAGGAAGCAGGAAAATACGGAGGAAAGATCCAGTAAAGCTCCAGCTGACCCGAATGCATCCTCCTCCCCTTGCCTTTCCTTCCCAGCACTACACGGAGCAGATCCCTTATTGCAAAAGCTGAGCAAGGCGGGGCAAGAGGTGTCTTTTCCACATAACTGGATCAATCTGCTGGGGAATTTTTATGGTCCCCTCAAGGGGAATTTTTATGGTCCCCTCAAGGGGAATTAAGCACCTGCTTGAATATATATATAAAAAAAAAAAAATGAACGGTGCATTGGGCAGAGTCCTACTGCAATCTGGTTTTACATGGAGTCTGCCAAGATGCGTGTCAAGCAGATTCCTTGTATCCACCTGCCCCAGCACCGATCCTGTGAGCATCCGCGTGGGTCACGTCACCCCGGTGCTGGGTCCATCCCCCAGCCCAGCTCTGCTGCCCAAAGGAGGCCCCTGAGCCCCCCATGCCACGATGGCTACAAGACTGTGCTGTGGCTCTTTCTTACCTCATCACCAAGGGGAACTTCACTCCCTTCTGTTTCTGGCATCCTGCTTTCACTCAGTTTAACCCCTTCTTGCAGTTGGGCCTCCTTGCCCTCTCTGTCAGGTCGTTCCTCAGTCACAGGTTGTCACCGCTGAGCAGTTACGACGAGAGTTTCCCCTTCAGATCCTTCATCTTTTTCACAACTCTGAAAAAGCAACGCAGAAGAAAAGGGTAACTTGAGGTGATGCTCCCTGCCCGCGCTGTCTGTCGCTTCAGCTGGGATGTCTCATCTCTTGTGCAGGAGGGCTGAAGTCAGCTTCCAGTTTTAGGACGAGGCGTAGACATGTTACTTGCCTTATCACGTAATGTGCATCTTTGAAAATTTCCTGTGTGTTCCAAGATCCAGTTTCAAATTTGTTTTCTAGCCTCCAAAACTAGACAAACCTTGTAATTCTTGATTTCAAACATTGGACGGTCCCAGCTCATGGGCTTACTGCTAGCAAAACCAGGGCTTTTTGATATGGTTAAGTGGTCCAGATCGCTTTCCGAATTTTGCACGGGGACACTTCTACGCTGAGGTCTTTCCGCGATGAGTTTTTATTTTAATTTTTAATATCTTTAGAATATCAACTACAGGAATTTTGAATGCATAAATATGGATATGGTGCGCCAGCCCTCACAGCAGCGGCGTTGGTGAACTGTGAAGCTGGTGATAGCCCTGCCCTGCCCGGCGCACGTCAGCTCGCCCGTGTGCCGGGGGAGCTGGAGCCCTGCGCTGCCCTGTCCTGGCAGACCCAAACCAAAAGCAGCAAGTGCAAAGAGTCAAGGCCAGCATTTAGTGTGAGGGCTTCTGTTCGCCTACAGACTGACGGCTTTAAATAAGTGTAAGGGAGCTGCAGTCACTGATCTGGCAGAGAAAAATTAACCCCTACCTCCATCCTTTTAATGCAACGTAAATGCGTCTCTGTTTCGAGTAACGCTTTTGCTTTGCTAGTTGGCAACTTGGAAAGAACAAAAAAATGGTGAAAGAACCCAAACCTTTCTTGGCAGTTGATTGAAACAGTTTTATGCCTCTGGCTGTTTGCATCTTGATGAACTTCTTAAACTAGTGTTTTATTGCTGTAGAGTAATTCTTATTTTTATTACTGTTAAGTGCACTTGGTAACACAGATTATTTGCAATATTAATTTATGTTCTACAGCAGTTAGCAACTGCCCTCCCCAAAACAGCACCATTGTTCATCTCTGAGGGTGTTGCTCAAGGTGGAGGAAGGACCCATTCATTTGTGAGGTGGGACGGGAGGGAGAGGCTTCCCTGGGGGTGGGGAATTTGTTAGCGCTGGAGCAGGGCGAGATACTGATGAGCATCCCTGTGCTGCACCTCTCCCAGCCGGGCAGCCTTCCCTCCGCACAGCCGCCGGGATCCGGAGGAGCCGGGGTGTGCTCAGCCAAAAGGTGTTTGTGGAAATCAATGTGGCAATGGGGCATCCTGGGGTGGGGAGCCAGCCTGTCACCCCAGCACCAAACCAGCACCAGGAAATCGCCGGCTCGATGGCCGTGTGTGTGGTGAGGAGCTGCCGCACGCCTCGGTGAAAGCAACGCCGCCCGGGCTCTGATTAAAGGTACTTAAGGACCATTAGCCAAGCTTGTAAAAACGCTTTTTAATCCAGTTTAATAAATGGAAGTCCTAGTTTAATTGTCATTATGAAAATTACATGGGCTATTTTCTATAGAAAATTATAGGTGGAATGGATATCCCCGTGGTATGAAACAGTGATCTTCAGACTCCAGATTAACTCTGTGTACTGAATATCACATGGTCTGTTGACTGTAACATAGTGCCATGCATCACAGCTGTCAGACGCAAATGCTCTCCCAAGGTTTGCCAAAATACGGGCGTTGAGCACTGTCAGTTCTGGAGATTTCAGTATGCAAGATTTTACTGAACTGTTAAAGTTCCTAATGCTGCCAGATATGGAGCTAAGGGTTTCTCCATCAGCTCCGACAGGACAGCCTGGGTGAAGGAAAGATAATTTGATCCCAACTAGAGACTTCTCTTTTGAGCCCCAACACAGTACAGATTGTTTTTACTAGAAGTCCTCACCTGCAACTGCCCTGGGTGGCTGTAATTCTGGCACTTTCTCTCCTTTGGCTGATATTTCTCTTTGGGCTTGCTTGCTGTTCAGAGCTTCCTTGCCCAGCTGCTGGGGAGCTCCTTGAGTGGTATGAGGTCGTTAACAAGATGGTGTAATTACACCTTCCCCTGCATCCTCTTTTCCTGATTTATGCTGAGGGAAGTTCGGCTGTAGCACAAGATCTGGATGAACATGTACAACCCAGCATCAGCTGGAATGGCGTTCTGCATCCTCTCTGTTCCATTTTGCGCGGATACAGATCTGGTTGTGGGAATTATTTTGAGAAGGTTGTAGCAGCTGTGAAGAAACAAAATCCTGTTATGACTTCCTGGCAATGTGCATTGCATGGCGACTCAGAAGGAGCCCAGGAAGAAATTGCATTAGCCTGATCCCTTCCTGCAGCCAGTTGCAATGCCTGTCTCTCGCTCGCCTGTGCGAGGAGCAGGCAAGAGCCGGGGGGCAGGCGTGGGGGGTCAGGAGCAGGGTCCCGGGGGTCTCCCCGGGCTGTGGCAGGGTGCCTGTGCGTGGTGCTGAGCAGGGGTGCTGTTCCCCAGCGCGCGGGGGCATTGGCAAGCTCTGGCTTTAGGGCTCAGAGGGACTCCATAGTCTCTGGTTTATACTGAACTCTTTTTTTTTTTTTTTTTTTTTTTTTTCTACAACTTGTTCTATCTTGTTGGCAGCGTGTAAAAGAAAAAACAGTTGTGTTCATCTTCCCTTCTGAAGAACCTTCAGCGATGTCTCTTAATTCTCCCTTGGTTTTATGTCCATTTTCCTTCCTGTTCTATGGGTAAAATCCTGAGTTGAATTAAGTCATTGGGAACTTGGCCGCTAAATTGGAAGGAAACACCCATAGCAGTATTATGTTCTTCCTTACTATGCCAAAACAGCAAACTGCAATGGAGAGTAATGAATGATTAGAATTTCCTTCATACTGAAATGAGAAAGAACACTGTTTATTCTTTCGGTTATCCTCTGTTTCAGAGGAAAACACAGTGAAACATTGCATTTGAGTCAATCTATTACCCTCCCTACCCAAACAACTTTTTTTTTTTTTCCTTTGAAGGTGGAAGTAGAGTTGACAGTATCTAAATTCCTGTAAATCATTACAAGAATTTGATATCTTGGTGCCTGGAGCAGTGCTCAGGGTCGCACGTTGATGCTCCAGATTTCAGTGGTACAATGAAAGGGTTAAAGGGCAGATTTCTTTTTTCCCCAAGACACTTCTCAATAGCTATGGTAGCCTTAGGCATTTTCTTGCTTAGTATTACTCTCCTTGATTTTTAAAAGCATCTTTATGGTGATTGCTTTGTATTAATTAGTTCTTCTGTGTCATAATTTTGAGTATGTTTCAAAGTGAGTTAGCTGGGAGCAGGAGAGAGCTAAAAGCAAGGAAGTGGTCTGTGGGCAGAGGAGAGACCTCCCAGCTGCCAGATTCCCCTGCCCTCTGCGCGCAAGCTTACGGCCCGTGCTCAGTGAAGGTACTTAGGATTTTGGGGGGAATTGGGCCAGCGTTTCTGTGTAGATGGCTAAAGGTCCAGGGTTCTCCCAGCTGCGCTGTGATGCCAGAACAACCACCCAACCCTCCTGTTTTCCTTACTGAATTCCCGGGAGGTGCTGCTGCTGACTCCCGCTCCTCCTGATGCTGCCGCTGCGGAAACGCGCATCCGGAGAGAACGTGTCACAGTTCAGAGATCACCCACGTGTGCTGCTGAACATCTCCACAAGAAATAAAACCTTCCAAATCCAGCCCTGCCACTCAGCAGGAACAGCTGGGGACCTCCAGAAAACCCAACCCAACCCAAGTAAGTTGAATATTCTTAGGAATTCCTCCCCTGTGCACCATTTCCGAACCTGGTAGGCAGTGATTTGTGTTGAGCCAAAGTGGCTCAATTCAATCACAGCACAGTTGCCCAGACCTAGGGATGGGGGATTCCATGGCAAAAGCACCTTGGAGCGTGCGTGCCCCGTTTTCAGGTGTGCTTCTCCTAGAGCAGGTAGACAGGGAGGCAAATAAAGTCCCAAATCCACCTGTGGTGTCCGACTGTATGAATAATGTGATTATTTGGGTGGGGTTTTGCGACAAGGAAACATTTCATTAGCAGCAATAGGAGACGAGAGCTGAGCCTGCAGTGATTCACAGGAAAGACCAATTAAACTCAAACTTGGCACCGTTACAGAAAAGAGACCTAAAGGTAATTCAGTGCTGTTTACATCTGCACCTTTGCTGTGCAGTACTGGTTCTAACAGCACAATGCTTTTCCTCTCTCCTGAAATATGATTTCTTTAATCTTGACAGATAAAGGCTTGATTTGACTGAGCTTGGGCTGGAAGGCGAGGTCTCTCCCAGCTCATTAGCACGGCGCTCGTTGCTGTGGTAGCAGATGATCTAATTCAGAATTTGGGGAGGGATTTCATAATTATTGTTCTAATTTACTCTGGGTTAGGTCAAACTATAGCTCATTTAGTTATGTGACTCTTGGGACTATTTTTCCTCATAACTAGAGAAAAAAAAATTTGAAAAGCAAAGCAGAAAAATGAAGATCATCAGGGCAAAATGATACAATAACCTGTTAATAATAATAGTTACTTCTGAGGAGAAGTGTACTTTAAAGTACCCTACTTTTAGTGTTTTGATTACCTACCTCATTTTTAGGCGGAAGGGTGGTTTGCAGCACATTCAGCCTTTCCCCCACCCCCAGGAGAAGTGCAGGAGTGGGCCCCCGTGAAATCCCCATCACGGGGGATGTTTGGAGTGGGGATGTACCTCCTCCTCCCCACTGCACTCGCCTGACTGTCCTGCCTTAGGGTACCTTTGTGACGTTACTGTTCCTGTCTCAACTGAATCTTCACATGCTAGGCTTCTCTTCAAAATGTGAAATCACGTCAGGACTCTTTGTGGCTTGCATGAATTACCATTCATCTTTTACACTGTGGCAGCTCCCACTGTCTCCTCTGTAAGCATCTGTCACTGTTACTGTTGGAAAATCCCCTTTTCCCCTGGCTTTGTAATTTAGCTGTGTGTATCCATTCTGGTTGGAAACTTCTTCCTGTTTTAGCTCCTTTGGAGTGATTGGCTTTTTTTTTTTTTTTTTTTTCCTGTGGACATTAAGGAAAAGTCATTCTATCATTCTTAAACTTGATATTTATTTTTTTTTTTTTCCTTCTGGTTCTTGCGCTTATCTGCTTCATTGTATTTAATCTATGCTTAGCAATTTTTTTAGGAAGAGCAATGAATATTAGAGGCAACTCTATTGTTCTGTAGACAGAGTAATTTAACTTAAAAAAAAAAAAAAATCCAGCAAGAAACAGTAAACCCCAAACCAAAAATCCTTTGGGGCCTGTGGTATGGGCTTGCAATAAAGCTCCTATTTTAGTCTACACCTTCCACTACTTCCTACGGATTCATGGCTGACAAATTTCAGTGGGATTGAATGGACCTTTTTTTTTTTTTTTTTTTTTATGGGTTTGTCATTAATTACTCCCATTGACACCAAAAGCTCCACCCAGACATGACGATGTGTGAAGCAGCCATTGCCCCACATAACACTGACCGTTGAGCTATAATTGTTAAGGTACAAAAAGAAAGGTCTCTTGGTAAGACCACTACACGGTCCCTGATGGTACAAAGGGAGAGGTGAAAAAAATCCTAAACAAAATGCCCTCAATAAAATCGAGGATTATCAAAGAAATGGGCTTTTTGCACATGTTTTATGGCCAATTTTCTTTTTGCACGTGCATGCCAAGCTTGCCGGGCCCTGCCGAGGAGCCCTCCCCGCCGCCGGCAGCATCAGCCCTGTCCCTCCCGCGCCCCTTTGGGATGAAAGCCAGAAACCACCCGCCCCTCTGAGGGTTGTGGGGGTGCCCGGGTCCCACATTTCAGCTGAGGAGTTTGGCAGGGGGGTGCTGGTGCCCCCAGCCCATCCCCCCTGTGTCCCCCCCCTCGCCCGGCTGCACCCCGGGGGGCTCCGAGGATGGGGAGCAAAGCCACAGCAGTGGCCAGGCTGAGCTGTGCCGGGGGGGGGGCGATGCACCCAGGGGGCTGTGCCCGGACCCCCCAGCACCCTCCCAGGGCCCCCGGCCCCTGTGCTCCCACCTGAGCAGCTTTGCATCTCCGCTTTCGCCTCCCTGTCCCGAGAATCTAGCCGCTCGTGATTTCCCGCCCCTGCAGTGGACTGGTGTTTAAGTTTCCCAGCCTTGAAGCTGGGAGAACAAAGGAAGATTCCCTTTTCCTCTTAATTCCTCGCTTTGCAGTGGCGGGGGCTGATCCTCACACCAGAATGTTTTGCTGCGTTTCCGTTTCCCCGCCCGAGGCTTAAATGTTCTGGGCCAGCTGCTGTTACGGGTGGTCCTGCTAACGTTTCTAATGTAATATTTATAATAACCTGCACAGCAAAGAGAGCCCACAGACCCCCAACAGCTGCTGTTCCCCTTTCGTTTTTCCTGTCTGCTTGCTCCTGGCAAGGCCGAAAATGGGGAGAAGCGGGAGATGTGCCAGTGATGCTCCATCTTGCTGTTCAAAACACGGGTTCGCTTTCGGTGCTAATCTGCTCACTGCAGCCTCCCTAATAGTCTTTATATGGCATTATTATGCATTGGCAAATAACCTAACCTGATGAATGCTGGTATTTAGAAGGGCAAAAATTCAAGCTAAATCTGTTTCAGGAACAAAATCTGTCTCCACATAATGTCAGGTCTGCCCTGATAATGTGGTTTTGTATTTTATTTAGGTGATGCTCAGCCCTCTGAAGTGCGTCATGCCCTCCAGCAATGGCTGCTCTGATCAGTTCAGTTTCTCTCTAGGTAGAGCAATGCCATTTGTCAGGCACGCACAGACAAAATTGGGCTTTCTCTGTTCAATATGCAGTTTGCACTGGTAGTTAATGACTGAAAATAAAACTGACCTCATGGACCCAGCTTTGGCTTTGCACCACAGCCAGGAGTCAGTCATGTAACTGCGTTTTGAAGAGAGTTTCCACTGAAATAGCAACAATAAAATGGATGAATGACGATGCTAAAAAGAAAATGTATCAAATGTGATCTGCATTCTAAATATTTCATGCAATTAAATGAGCAAGCCTTTTTGGGGAGTTCAGCTTCTCTCAGTCAGTACTTTTAAGGGATGATCTCCACGGCCACGGATGGGAAGGCGAGGAATTCAGTTTTGCACATCAAATTCAGACATGAAACCTGTTCTTGTTCTGTTTTGCCAGGAGCAAAGCGCGGTTTATGTTACTTACACGCCACAGGTGACTGCAGTGGGCAAAGCCCGGCTGCGTGTCTCCCGCCGGCCCTTGGGTTTTCATGGAAGGTCCCCTGCTTGCAGCCAGCACCCTCCCCGCCTGCCGCCCAGCGCCTCGGTGGCTCCGTGCTGCAGCAGCGCGGCCGGCCGCCTTCCTCCCTGGGGGGCTCTGAGGGTGCGTGCCACCCGGGGGGCCCGTGCATCTCCCTGCTCCCCCCGACGTGGCTGCAAGAGCTGAGCTTCCCTCCGGCTTGACCCTCCTCGGCGGGGGGCTCGGGGCCCTTGGGCGCTCCTGGGCTGAGAGCGTGGGCTTGGGCGGCCAGTGGGGTGCTCCCACCCGGGCGGGGAACCCAGGGAGGGAGGCGTGGGGTGCTCCCACCCGGACGGGGAGCCCCGGGAGGGAGGCGTGGGGTGCTCCCACCCGGACGGGGAGCCCCGGGAGGGAGGCGTGGGGTGCTCCCACCCGGGCGGGGAACCCAGGGAGGGAGGCGTGGGGTGCTCCCACCCGGACGGGGAACCCAGGGAGGGAGGCGTGGGGTGCTCCCACCCGGGCGGGGAACCCAGGGAGGGAGGCGTGGGGTGCTCCCACCCGGACGGGGAGCCCCGGGAGGGAGGCGTGGGGTGCTCCCACCCGGGCGGGGAACCCAGGGAGGGAGGCGTGGGGTGCTCCCACCCGGGCGGGGAGCCCCGGGAGGGAGGCGTGGGGCGCTCCCACCCGGACGGGGAGCCCCGGGAGGGAGGCGTGGGGTGCTCCCACCCGGACGGGGAACCCAGGGAGTCGTCAAGGCTCTGTGATCCCCTCGGGTTAAACGAAGGTGAAATGACACCAAACGACTGGTTAAAGTGTTTTACTTGCGGTTGAAACAACTTAAGCTTGGAAAATGATAGGAAGCAATGGGGTCTCTTATTGATAAATCTGTAAGAAAGAAAATAAAGAAAATGAGAATAAGAAAGAAAATGAAAGGAGAAGAAGAAAAGAAAGAAAAGGAAAGATGAGTCCAGTTACCATCCCTTAAAATCTATAAGAAAAGAAAGGAAAGAAAAGAAAATTAGAGTCCAGTCACCACCCCTCGTTCCAGCATTGTCTCAGGTCTGGTTGTCTTGGGTGGGGGGTGCACACCCAGCAAAGTTTTCTGTTGTCTTTTAAGTTCATCTTATCAGCTGATTTGCATACCAGACCACGAGAGGCAGGTATTCTGGGAACTCATTTCCATGAGAAGTGGTCTTGCTCCCTCCTACCACTTTGACTTCTTCCTCAGTTTTCTTCTTCTTGGTTGATTGTCCAGCCTTTAGCTTATCAGTAGGCTTATCCAAGGGGTTTTGCAGTGGGGTGAGCCCGGAGGTGACCCTGGGGAGCCGCTGGGGCTGGGAGAGGAGCAACCCTGGGGGCCCGTGTCCCCATGGCCAACTGCTTCTCGCTTTGCAGTTTTCAACCTGCTCATCCCAATTCCAAGAGAGCAAGTGGAGCTCTAAACCAAATGTGCTGGTGTGAGCTTGTGGCTGAGATGTGCCTCAGGGTCTTCTGATCTGTCTGCTTCATGCCTCTGGAAAAAAAAACCTGTTTCCTGCAAGAGCCTGTGCTACAAGTAATGGTAAGAAAGAAACTGATAAAATATGTACTTGTATTAAGTAAAGTTTCATTTTAAGATTCCTTTATCATTTCCCTTTTAGCCACAACAGGCTTTTACAGGGGAAAACCCTTGTTTGATAGAGAGCATTAAAATAGTTTCCTTCTTCAAGGAAAGAAGAAAAGCTGGTTGATATACTGATTATTAAATCTGATCGTATTTCCTTGAGGACTGAACAAGGCAAACATAGAAGGGAAAGAAAAAAAGCAGAGCAAGGTTAAATGCAGCTTCCGTTAGTCCCTGTCTGAATCAGCACATGGCTTCCCTGGTTTCTGCGAGAGCAGATGAAGATGAATCAGTGTTGGGCTGTACAGGAACTGCTTCTGAAAGGCATTTAAGGCACCGGAGTGATGCACAGGGAACAGCCACTCTGCCCCAGCTTTATAACTATATTTTTTTCTCTTTTTGAGTTAGGAAGTGATAGCTAAGAGCTGGAATAAAAGGAGCGAAGACAAAAGCCTTTAAAAAGTGTGATGCTGGTATGTGAGCAGGTCCGAGCAGGCGCCATTCTCGCCATCATCGGCGCCTGTTTGCCCAACTGGTGGGATGCTGGGCTGGGCTCGGGGCGGGGGGGCAGAGCTGCTTTCCACAGTGGGCCCCACGTGGTGCTGCGCCGCTGCATGCTGCTTCACTGCTCCCGCTTTCCAGGCACAGCAGCAAAGCCATTTCTGCAGCTCCGGCAGCCCTTTTTGGGGGGCACCTGTTCAAACCTCCTGCCTTTTAACCTCAGCTGGCTGTTGAATGGTCTTCTGTGAAGAGCTGGGTTAGACTTGTGTTGGTTTGGCTGGTACACGAGTGAATAAATAACAGCATCTGGAGGTGCTTCCCAGCTTTCGGGCATGGCTATAGCGTGTGGCGAGTGCTGGGCACCCTCCATTTCTCCCTGTACCCCAGGGAAACCACGGTGCACGGGGGAAGCTGAGCAAAAGCAGGCTGAAGCAGAGTCGCGGCTGGCTCCGGCTCCATCCCTTGCGCCCCCGGGCACGGTGCTGAGCAAGAACAGCTGTGGCTGCTCCTGCCTTTGTGGGGGAGGAGTCAGAAACCACTGTTTAATGAGCAAATCATACGTCGGTTTACACTTGCTGACACATCTGAAATCGGGCCCCAGTATCTTTGAGAATTTAGCATCTAAACCGGAGCAGAGCCGTTGGCCTGCAGTCAGTTTTTTCCGCTCGAGAGGAGTGGGTTTATCAGCTGTTCATGCAAATTGGTGGAAATCGGAATTAAAAAGTGATTAAGTGACTTAGGAGCGGAGCTGGTTTTGAAGGCGTTTGCTGTAACCCTCTGGCTGAGGTTTCGGCGTGGGGAGCGCTCCCCCTCCTGACCCGGGGTGCTTGCCGGGGGGGGTCCCTGCCCCAGAGCTGGGGGGACGCGGGCGTGGGGCTGCTGCTCCCACCGGCCCGCAAAGCGCTGCCCGTCCCTGGCAGCATCCCCCTGAAATCCCTTCTGCGGCTCTAAGCGGCTCGGAGCAGATGGGTATCTTGTCCACGTGAGTATAATTAAAAATCAAGGTTTAGCAGCAAATTTCTGAACTTCACATGGTTTCATCCTCCGAAGAACAGCATTACAAAAGAGCCCCCCAGACCCTTCAATGTACATTTGATATGGAATCTTCCTCTTCGAAAGAACCACTGAGAAATATTTATACAGTGGCTTGTTAAAGCAGCTATAAATAATACATTAGTGTTGCAGAAATGTCTGTTAATGTTACTTTATTTACTGGAGGTGTACTTCCTGAGATGTTTGTTTTTTTTTTTTTTTTTTTTTTTTCTTAACTCTTCATTTCCCAAAATACTGTTGTGTGGGCTATATCATATAGCAGATGTATAATGTAGGCTTTAACATAAATCAAGATATAACCTAGCAAAAGTGTGTCCTGAGGCTTCTCTGATAGTACCTGCAATGTTTTTCCCCTTAATCACCTTGCCACAATAATACCCTTTAATTATCTCACCGTAATAAATTCAATAGGTGAATTAATGCCGAATAGTCACTGTGCAACACTGGTAATTTCAGCAGCTTTGGATTTCCTGTCAACGTGTTTGCTGACAAATCAGAATCCCTTTGCTTCCTCAAAGAGCTGTTCAATGTTAATAGTGCCTTATTCTTCTTACGTCCCATATGTCTCCATTACAAAGAAGAAGGCAGAGTAGATGGAAGTGTGCAATGACTGGCATAGCCGATATTTGGCTCTGTTAGGGCTGTGGGAAATAAACCTTCATGGTAGTTAAACAGACTAGAGAAGTTCTGCAAACTTTTGTTGAAATAATTTGTTACTGCTATTTGATTTAAAGGGTTTTTTTGGAGACATTTTTGGGAGTTAAAAAAGCCACATCAAACACTTCTGTATAAAGATTTAAAGGATTTAAGATACACAGAGAGCAACTCAAGTTGAACAAAACAGAGCTGTTCTGACAGCCCTTGTTTGTGGTGATGGTGCCACAGTAGGAGCTGTAATTTGGACTTTTCTTCCCGTGGTGTTTGGAGTGAGAGAGGGGGAGAGGCTGAAACCAGCGGGGGTGGGAATGCCTTTTCCCACCGGGCTGAGGACCACCTTCCCCGCCGTGCTGGTGGGATGGGGATCCCAAGGCCACAGCTCCGGCCGCAGAGCGCCGGGCTTAACCCGCCTTCCCTTTACAAACGGCAGAGCCAAAGCATCCAGCAGTGATCCTAATTCTCCGGGACAGAGGAAAAAAGACCTGTCTCTTTCTGATCTTGTTAGCTGAAAAGTGAATCCCGGCCTCGTTAGCGGGTGCTGCAGTGCAGTGTGTGCTAGCCCATCAATCAGGAGGCTGCAGTTCAGCATCCTCCACAGAGCTGAGGAAGCTTTTAAATACAGACAGCCTACATAAAGCCCTAACGTAGTCTGAATCAATAATTTTAATTTTTTTTTTTTTTTTTTCCAAACCACCTGATTTAGGTAGGGACTGTCTTATGCACAAATTGTTGGTGAAAGCTATCATGGTAATCCCTAATGGCCCAAAGGTATTTATGGTGGCTCTGTGCAAGCACTGATGGAGGAGTTATCAATTCTTCATGCGCTGCCTGTTGCCTTTTTACTGCGTCTTTTGCCTTATCTTGCTCTGTAAGTCCTCCAAGCTGCAAGGCTGGGTTGTTGATACTGTTCTCCAAAGCTGATAAAGCTTTGAGGTTAATGAAGTGTCCTGGCATCTGCCAGAAGTGAAAAGAGGCAAATAAAACCTTGCAGACTGTCTCCCTGCTTAGAGAGACTTATTTAACGCTGTTAAATAAACCCCTGTTCTCCTATAAGACCCATTTTGTTTCACACCTGAGCTGTGGTCAGTTCTCTTCCAAGCAGCTCTGTCCTCCTGGAGTGTCCAGAGAGTAACCACCACCCTTGCCTTTGCTCTTACCAAACGGGGGGGGTTCGGTGATTCCTTCCCGCAGCACACTTTCTGAATTCCAGACGGAGCATTAAAAATTGATGGCTTGTGGCATTCTGTTGTAAAGCTGATAGTTATAATCACATTTATTCGGAGACAACACAGCTCTCTGGTTGTGCAGAAAAAGAAGAAGCAGGAAAGAATAAATGGCTGGTGAAACATCACTTTGAACCACGTGAAAAAGAAGTAAGCCTTGTTTACAGCAAACATCTAGATATAGTTTGTCATTATTTTCAGGTGCTTAGCCTGTGGAAGAACTGTATTTTGATTTGGTTTCACATGTATCTATCTACACATGGACGCTTTTGCTGAAATTGGGTCTGAGCACCAGCGCAGCGCTGCGCTGAAACCACGGGTTTCTTCTTTCGGCGCAGTTTCTGCGGCGCATCACTTTTATTATTTTGAGGAGTCAGGGAAGCCCAGCTGATGTACCACTCCCAGAAGGGGTTTCCTAGGAACCCGAGCTTTGGAAAAAGCGCTGTTGTGCTCTTCCTTTTTATTTGTGGTGCCTGTTGGAGGCGCGAGCCCAGCCCTGGGCAGGGCATGCCGCCGCTGCCAGCCCACCGCGCCCGTGCCAGATACCTTTGTCACTGCAGGATTCCCATCTCCTAAAACCAGAGTCACATCTCGGGCTGTGCCGCCTTCTGGCTTTGCTTGCTGTTTTGTTAACTTATTTTTGGCAGACTGTTGCGTTGCCATGTGCCAGCATTTCAGAGAGGACTGTGGTGCCTGAGGGGTCTGGGGGCAGAGGCGTGAGGGTGAGTGAGGGGCTGGAAAGTGCCTTGCAGGGAAGGAATATCCAGAGCTCATTCAAACAGGGAAGAAAGTGTGAGACTAAGTGAGGATGACTTAGGCAATTATGTGGGAGTCTGTACAACCTTCTGTACTGGATTTTAAGTAAGTACACATCTGTAGCCCCGAACTTTATTCATATCTTTCTCCGTTACCCAGTTTTGTGGTACCCACGCTTTGGAGCGTGTGTGTGCCCCCAGGGCTGCAATCCCCTGCAACACCCTGGGGCAGGCACAGGCTTCCCTGGGGCCTACTGAAAGCCAGAGCCATTCTTGAAGGGATTAGTAGTCTTTGATTAGGTAGTAGTAAAGAAAAAAGTCGGTCATGCTTCTCAGAAACAGCAGGTTAGACCACGGAGAACTGAAACCCTGAACAGCTTTGTAGCCCGTAGTACGGTGGTAAACGCCGGAGACATCCTGGGTTGCTTTGCTTCCTGAGGCGCCGTCTGTTCATGGCACTTCTGTGCCTGCTGGCTCCTCCTCACCCATAACTGATGCTAATGTGCACCAGTTGCTCAAATTTAAGGTATTTCTACCATGGTGAACCGCGGGGAAAAGAAAATAAATTTTTAAAAAGTCTGTATTCTAGTTCAGCACCCAAAGTGCAGACACATGTTCTTTTTCTGGACAGACATCATTTCAGAATATAATAAAAGCATTTATCCTGTTCTAGATGAGAATGCTACAGAAATATTCTCAGCATTCATACATGATTTCACAGTTGTCTTAAACGGCGTGAGTGCAGGCAGCAACCTGATGAGATGCAGCAAAGAGCTGAGACACAAGCAGCTTTTCTTAATTTCTGAGTCTTGTAGGGTCTAGCAGAATTTGTTGCTTAATTTGGTATTGCAGCTGGGAATTTCCAAGAGGTCCTGTCCTTCCCTCCTAGGGCTCATGTAACCACCTCTAGCAACTACTCTGAAAACACTCTCAGCACTGTTTGCAATTAATCCTCTGTTTTAATGGCTACAGAATTAAGGTCGTGCAACAATTTTTCATTTTTCAGTTTTTATTGAAATTCATGTGGGTTGAAAGGGAACACCAAAAGCAAACAGATATTTTCTGCACTCGGAAATATTTGGCAATAGGGAGAGGGCACTCATGGACTCAGTGGGTCTGTCATGCTTTGTTCTCGCAACATCCGCAGACAATGCAATTTATATTTAACATGAACTACTCCAGCACACTAAGACAAATTATTTTATTAGGAAACTTTATGTGTGCACACTCACTGTTTCTTCTGCACATATTTCCCAGGAGCCTGCCCACTCGCAGGCAGGGAGAATCATCGAGCCAGAGTGACATCCAGAGCTACTCTGGCTGTGGGCATCTTTTCTCCCCAGTGGGCAGTGGAAACTGTACCGTGATTTTTCCATCACACAACACCACCTTGGGTAATCTTGCCTTGATTTAGAATTTTTTGTTGCAGAAAATTCACTCAGGTCCTTGCTGACTCCTTTCTGCCTGTGTGTTTCTAGTGCATCTTGTATCACTTGTCTCCAATCACTTCTGGAAGTTATATTCTGAAAAATAAGCTGCTATTACTGAGCCACCATTCTGGTGGCTTTGGGGTCTTTTTTCCTTTCCATTTTCATGACTTTGAAAAGTTGCTATGTGCTTTTTGACTCCATTTGTCCATACACGAAGTGGATATAATACTTACCTGTCTAACAATGTTGTGAAGCTTTTATTTCTATAAAGATGTGGTTTGAATACCTTAGGATCAAGATACAATTTAATCCTAAATGCACTGTTGTATTTCCTCCTGGAAGTAGTTTTGCAACCCTGTTATTTCTTCAAGCTTACCAGTAGAGTAGGGATGAGATGGGTGAAGTGAAAAGCCGGGATCTGTGCCCTGTCCTCGTCCTGCCTCTGAATTTCGGAGGGATCAGGAGAAGGACAAATTCATGTCTTCATCTATCTCCACTAATACCAATTAGAGGATAGAGTCATAGAAGTGTAAAGTCATAGAATCATTTAGGTTGGAAAAGACCTTTAAGATCATCAGGTCCAACCGTTAACCCAGCACTGCCAAGCCCACCACCAAACCAGGTCCCTAAGTGCCACATCCACACATCTTCTTAATACCCCCAGGGGTGGTGACTCCACCACTGCCCTGGGCAGCCTCGTCCAGTGCTTGACAGTACTTTTAGTGAAGAAATTTTTCGTAATATCCAATCTAAAACTCCCCTGGGGCAATTTGAGGATATTTTCTCCCATCCTATCGCTTGTTACCTGGCAGAAGGGACCGACCCCCCCTCTCCCCAGCCTCCTTCCAGGTAGCTGTAGGGAGCGATCAGCTCTCCCCTCAGCCTCCTTTTCTCCAGGAGAAACCCCCCCAGGTCCCTCGGCCACTCCTCCCAGCACTTGTGCCCCAGACCCTTCACCACTTCGTTGCCCGTCTCTGGACACGCTCCAGCACCTCAGTGTCTTTCCTCTAGTGAGGGGCCCAAACCTGACCCCAGAATTTGAGTTGTGGCCTCCCCAGTGCCGAGTACAGGGACACGATCCCTGCCCTGGCCCCGCTGGCCACACTGCTTCCGACACAAGCCAGGATGCCCTTGGCCTTCCTGGCCACCTGGGGACACTGCTGGCTCATATTCAGGTTGTTGACCAGCACCTCCAGGTCCTTTTCCACCGGGCAACTTTCCAGCCCCTCTGCCCCCAGGCTGTGGCGTTGCGTGGCATTGTTGTGACCCAAGTGCAGGACCCGGCACTGAGCTTTGTTGAAACTCATAAAGTTGGCCTCAGCCCGTCGATTCAGCCCGTCCAGATCCCTCTGTAGAGCTGTCCTGCCCTCCAGCAGATCAACACTCCCACCCATACTTGGTGTCTTCTGCAAACTTCCTGAGGGTGCGCTCCATCCCCTCGTCTAGATCATTGGTAAAGATAATTTAGCAGAACTGGCCCCAGTATTGAGCCCTGGTTCCCCACTTGTGATTGGCCGCCAACTGGGTTTAACTCCATCCACCACTGCTCTTTGGGCCTGGCCATCCAGCCAGCTTTTACCCAGCGAAGAGTACACTCGTCCAAGCCATGAGCAGCCAGTTTCTCCAGGAGAACGCTGTGGGAAATGGTGTCAAAGGCTTTACTAAAGTCCACGTAAACAAAAAAAGCCTTTCCGTCGTCCATTAAGGGCATCACCTTATTATAGAAGGAGATGAGGTTAATGAACCCATGCTGACAAGGCCTGATCACCTGGTGGTCCTGTACGTGCCGTGTGATGGCACTCATGATGATCTGCTCCGTGACCTTCCCTGGCACTGAGGTCAGACTGACAAATCCTTCTGGTCCTTCCTGTAGTTGGGCATCACATTTGTGAACCTCTAGTCAGCTGAGACCTCCCTGGTGAGCCATGACTGCTGGGAAATGATGGAAAGTGGCTTGATGAGCACTTCCACCAGCTCCCCCAGTACCCTGGGGTGCACCCCACCTGGCCCCATAGACCTGTGTGTGTCTAAGTGGTGCAGCAGGTCAATAACCATTTCCCCTTGGATTACTTGGGGGGCTTCATTCTGCTCCCCGTCCCTGTCTTCCAGCCCCTCAGTGGGCTGGGTAGCCTGAGAACAATTGGTCTTATTATTAAAGACTGAGGCAAAGAAGGCATTAAGTACCTCAACCTTTTCCTCGTTCTTTGGCACTATGTTTCCTTTCGCTCCCAGTAAAGGATGGAGATTCTCCTTAGCCCTGTTTTTGTTGCTAATGTTTTTATGGAAACATTTTTTATTGTCTTTTAAGGCAGTAGACAGATTAAATTCTAGTTGGGCTTTAGCTCTTCTAATTTTCTCCCTACAAAATCTCACATTCTTGTAGTCCTCCTGAGCTGTCTGCCCCTTCTTCCAAGGGTCATAAACTCTCCTTTTTTTCCTGAGTTCCAGCCAAAGCTCTGTTCAGCCAGGCCAGTCTTCCTTGCCAGCTCGTCTTTCAGCACATAGGGACGACCTGCTTCTGTGTCTTGAAGAGTTCCCTCTTGAATGTCCAGATTTCCTGGACTCGGGTCTCCATCAAGACCACGACCCTAAAATCAGTAGTCTTATCAATGGATGAAGACAAACATGAACCCAAAATGCAGGAGCAATAGTAATGCAGAGTTTGGGTTTTTCCTAGTTATTCTGGAGGTACTTGGACCAGAAAAGCAAGCAATCACAGCAGAAAATATGTAGGCCAGGGTTAAATGATGATGCTATTACTAGAAGTATATTCTGTGTTTCACTCTAAGTTTTCTAAGCGCTAAGAGTCAAAACAATCTGAAGATTTTATTTTTGTGAACAGGGTAAAGAAATAAGAATGTGTGCTTTGAATATAGCAGTGGTAATAAAACTCTTGACATCTAGATCCTGATCCATCATCTATTCATGCTAGTGGAAGTCCTTTAATTCTTTGCGTTAACCTTACTGACCATGTGATTCAGGCATATAAAACTCCTGCTATTCACACTTTTATATCCTCACTAAAAGTAAAGGTGGAAAAGCATGTTTGTGTGTTTTGTTTTTTTTTTTTTTTTTTTTTTTATTTTAAATAAACTAAAAGCTTCATCTGCAGTAGTTTCTAAGCAACAAAGTACAAGAGAAAAAACCAACCGCCAAGTAATTTCTGTTTCCTTATATATGCCTTTTAATAATGTTAAACAATCATGCTGGTTTCTCCTGACAGTGGTACAGATGCTCGGTGTGGTGTAAGTCGGTGTTAATTCCTCTTGCAACCTGCAGCTTCTCAGAGTGTTTGATTAAAAAGTTACCAACTTCTCTGGTCCTTCCAGAGCCTTAGAGAGAAGCACTGGAATACAGCTAATTTAGCCTCATGCACTGAACAGCAGATCAAGAAAACATTCAGTGAGTTATTGTCCTGGGAATATGGCTCCGAGTTATTTACAGAGTAGGCATGAATGAAGCGGGGAGAGCTGCTAACGAATGGTGTGCTTAAATCGAGTGTGACCTGCAAAGCAGAACGTAGCAATTGCCTTTGAGGTAACAACGTATAGGTCACGGCTGTTTAAAGATTAAGCATCGTCACCATATTGTTGTTGTACGGTGATTTTTTTTTTGTTTGTTTGTTTTTTGAGAAAAGATAAATCATTCTACGAGGGCCTGAATTGGTGTCCAACTTTGACGTTTCTGGAGAGACGAACCCGAAGATTTTTATTCTGTTTAAATCAGTGGTAGCATTTTAAGAGCTGTGCGAAGGTCTGGCTACTGCAATACCCTGTCTCAGGAGCGGTCGGTAACGAGTGCTGACGGAGTGCAGTGGCAGCGTGTGCCTGCCATCCTTACCCAGTCTAGGCTTCCCATTTTTTTCCGGTTAAGCACATGGATTTTCCTATCTTTTTTCAATGTAATACGAGTTACATTTTCAGGTTTTCCTTTCCAGGGCTTTAATGATGCCGAACAAAGCAGTCTTGCCCCAAACGCCCAAATCGGGAGCAAGTATTTACAAAAAGCTGTCACGAGCAGATGTTCTCCCTGCCCATTCCCCCCGTGCGACACCGAATCCGGTCGGCAGCCTCCGCACGTGGTGGAGCCCACGCCCACACGGGATTCCCCGCTGTGAGAACTGCCGTGTCCCTGCGCCCGCAGCCCCCGGGTGCCTCGGCCGGCGGGTCAGGCTCGTGGTGCTGCCCACGCCGCGGTGCTGTGCAGGGCTGGGTGCTCCAGCCCGCATCTCCTCAAGCAGCGGCGGGATCCGCCGGTCCTGCCCCAAGCAGGGGACGTGGGGACGAGGTGAAACGCCTCTCCGGGCGTGTGGGGGGTGGCCACCACGCCGCGGTCCTCCCTCAGGCTAGAGTTAGTTTTTACCGTGAACGATAATATAAAAGAGAAATTTGACAGTGATGGATTTTCTTGGCAGGGTAGTGGTGTGAAGGCATTCATCACGCTGGCAAGGGGCTCGTTCCCTGCCACCGCTGCTGTTTTCAGGGCACCTGCTGGCACCGAACAGAGCTCTCCAAAGAGCCTCGCTTACGTCTGCTGGAGACATTTTCCTGGGGCAGTTCCCTGCTGAAATATTTTACTGCTCTGAAGGTTTCTTTGTACAGGACTAATGGAAACGGTCCGTTTTCCTTTCCGAGAACACGTGTTTTGTCACGAGCACTGGTATGGTGCTCGAGTGGAGAGGACACCTGGCTGTCCCTGGCCCCACCTCCTGCTCAAGCGGGGTCATCCTGAAAGCCGTGTCAGGCTGCTCAGGGCCTGTCCGGTGGAGTATCTCTAAGGATGGAGATCCCCAAATCCTTCTGGGGCCTACGGTGGCTCCCCCCACCCCTGTTTTCCATCTGGTCAGATTTGGCCATGTTGGAGCTGATGCCAGTGTCTCTTGCCTTACTCTACCTCCGCGCTCCCCGCTGCCTCCGGAGTGACCCCCAATCCATCCCGAGCCAGGGAACCACCTCAGCTTCCAGACCTGGCTGTCTCACTGGGAATAATACTGCACCCAGCAGCAGATGCTGGCAAACACCTTGAGGCTTGGTGATGTGCTCCCGACTCCAAAGTTTTCTAATTCCAGTGTGCTGGTTAAGATATTCCTTAATACTTCATCAGAATAGCAGCTAGCTGTAGCTCTATTCCACGACAGGTATTTAGGAAAAATCTTTCATTGCCTTCTGGGGTTTGTTAGGCTCCTTGGCTGCTCCTGTTTGCATTCCTTGCCTTGGAGGGCCAGGAGGTGAGGGTAGTGGCTGCTTTTGCTCTCCTGCCTCTTGCCCCAGGTGTCTGTTGCTGAGGCCAAAGCCCCGATTTTGGCATTTCCAGGCAGCAGCAGCACGGGGAGCCGAGAGCATCGCAGCGACCTTGCAGAGGGCGAGCTCCTCTCCCTTGCTGGGGCTCCCCCCAGCACCCGAGCGCACCAAATCCCTTTCGGGGTCTGCTGCTGCACCAGGCCAGTCGTCAGCTCCGGGGGGGGGGTGGGTGTGGGGGGGTGTTGCGGGCCCCTCCAGCTCTCATCCAGTGCCTTGGGGCTGCTCTGTGAGCTTTGGCGCGGTGTTAAAGGCGGCGAGAGAGGCAGGCAGCAGGAGGCAGTTCATAATGGAAGCTGACATGCCCTCCGAGCACTGCAGCGTGCTGGTGCATGCCGTCCCCAGGGCTCTGCGTGGGGTTGTCCCTCGGAGCTGAGCCAGCTGGAGGGGCTTCAGACACCCCTCCAGTCCAAGCTTTGCTCCGGGCGCTGGCTTGCGGCCATCCTGACCCCGGTCCTGGAGACCCAGCCCATCTCTGAAGCTCTTTGCAGCGGGCACGGCTGCTGGGAGCATGTCCCCCCACCCCCCAAATGCCTTTCGTTAGCATTCCCGAGCGGTGGCCGTGGGCCACAGACCCCCGGGCTGGTGCTGACCCCCGCAATTGTGTGTGGCTGCTGCCCCCCGAGCAGGATCTCCCCACCCCGGGCACCGTGGGAGAGCAACAGGGACGGAGGCCAACCTGCAATTTATTTAATCGCTTTTGGCCTGGTACGTTGTTTTGTAGCTGCCTGTAGCAAACTGCCGAGTTTGAGCAATCCCTTTACGTAACGGCTCAAGAAAGCGACATTTAGAATAAAAGGGGATTTTGATTTTTGCTTTTAGGGTTTAAAAGCGCTGTTAGCTTCCCTCTAAGTCCGTGTTGTTCAATTCAAATGTATGGCTTGGTCACTGCAAATGCTCTCCACTTTAAAATATGTTGCTAAAAAACTCGAAATGAGAAATTAAAAACACATTAAGAGAGTCACAAATCATCCATCAGTCTAACCCATCTGTGGATTACCAGAGTCACAGAGCTGTCCCTTTCCTTATGTTTGTAAGGGTAAGTGCGTAAGACTCGACAGTGATTTCAGAATTCTCGTTTTATCAAAACAAAGTGAAAAAAATGACCCTCAAAGATTCCCATAATTCATGCCCTGAATATAAATAAACATCACTCATTATTTTGGTTCTTTTTTGGCAGCAGATCTTACAAAATGGCAATGTTTCCCTCAGAATAATGTTTGGATTAACAGCATGAAATCTTTAATGTCAGCTTCCCCGAGATGCTCGGTTGTGGCTGTATTTCCAGCACATTTCTTGCCTTTTAAACATTATATACAACTTCCGAGTGGAAAATTTCCTCTTCGGGAGGGGGTGGGGAGGTGGTTTATCTGTTTTTCTCCTGTAGTAAGATGGAGCCCTCTTTCCTAAGCATGCCAACTCCTTCCTGCTCCGGATCTCTTCTGCTTCTCCAGGTCATCGCTTTTAAGGAGAAGCAGGTGTAACGGTGTGGAGGATGCCGGGGAGGTGTGAAGGGATGGGCTCGGTGCAAACCTGACCCGAGGGGGTTTGAGGGGCTTTGGCAGCGCAGGGAGGAGGGGACAGGCCCCTCTGCTCCATCCTGCGCCCACACCTTCGGGTGGGTCAGCACCGGGATGCCCTCGGCAATCCCTGACGGGCTGCTTGCTTCCTCGCTGCAAGGTTCTCGGGACGTGCCGCGACACCCCGGAGAACGCAAGACACCTAACAAGATACCGGCTTAACATTTCGGAAGGTACTAGAGGAGAGCAGGTGCTGAGGTTGGGAACGCAGGTGATTTTGCAGAGATGCCCCCAGGCCAGCCCCTGCTCTGAGCCTCTGCCCCCCAGGCCCCCGGCCCCCGCGGAGGGTCTCCTGCCCGAAGCTGCAGCTCCCGCCGCCTCGGACCCTGTTTGCTGTCGGATGCGCTGGCCTTAGGCCACATACTGGGTCTCACAGGATTTTTCTGCTTTTCCCTCTGCAGCAATCCTTTTGCTGTTAGGAATTTGGATGGCGTGCGTAAGGACGCTTTTGTATTGAAGCAGTTGTGTCAAATGTCAGAACTTGTGGGGAGACGTCATTGCTTCCACCACGTGTCAAGATGTTATGTAAAATACTGTATAATATTATTCCTTTTTTTTTTTGGATAGAATATACCTGAAGTTTGTGTTTATACATGGGAAATATTTCCTGAGCATGGAATTGTGGTACTGAAAAAAGTGAGCTTGTTTCCCTTTTTTTGTTTGTTTCGTTGTTGTTTTTAGTGTTGTTTTTTCTTTTTTTTTTTTTAACATAGATGTTCTTCAGCAGTCACATCAGTGAGGAGAAATACCAGGTACTTCCCACAGGTCTCTCTTCTAGCCCCTGCTAATTGCATGACAGCTTTTTTCTCTAAGTTGTTCCTTACCTAGAAGTATCAGTAGAGAAGTTGTTCTTTTCCTCAAGGAGAACTTAATTACTAATTACTCCAGTTCTTCTGTTGCTCAGGTGTTTTATAATGTGGGACTTTATTGCCTACCAAATCATCAGCCTTGGTGCTTTTTCCTGGGATTCCTGCGTGCACCCTGTTCCACCGAGCAGCTGCATTTCCTGGTTTCTTCAGGTTGTATCAACACTGAGAAAAAGACACGGACAGACAGAAAAATAACCACTCATTTTCGCTTCAGCCCTAGCAGATACAATAGGGCAGGAACACAGTGATCTTCCCAGCGGCAGAACTGCCGCTTCAGGCCACTTAGAAGCCATTTGACTTCTAATAGTAGACATCGGTTTTGAATTGCAGCCTTTTCTTCGGTCCTTTGGGAGGACACATGCACAGTGATGCCCGCTCATTTCTCACCATCACCCTTAGGAGTGCAGGGACCTGGGGGACGACAAACCCTCCTTTGTGGGATTTAAAATGCCAACCTGATAGCATCCAAAACATTTACAGTAACGCTGGAAACGCTTCTGTGTTCATCCCCCCCCCCCCCCCCCCAGTGTGAGGAAGTCAGTATTTCCAGGCGATTCAAAACAGGATGAAAAGAGGCAGTGGGAAGAAGTGGCCAAAATTGGAACATGTTACAAAATGGGCTGTATTGACTCCAGATCCAGTTCTGTGAAGCTAGACGAAAATAATCTTATTTTTTTTTAATTAAAAAAAAAAGTTTTAAACATATTTAAGAACTTCTTTAAATAAACAAAAAAATCAGTTATTTAGCTGATGACAAGCAAAGCACCGAGCACCACAGAAGAGGGAATCACGTGAGATTTTGCAGTGAGTCACAGAAGCAGAAAAACCCACTGTGAGATTCAGCATCAGCCATTCCCCCCAAAGCCAGGGATGTGACCGTACCCTTGGCAGCGGTTAAAATTGGCTGGAAGATTATTACTTGCCATATGCTAATAAATGCACAATTAATCTGGGGAAAACGTTTGATATACCAAGTAAAAGATAGAGAGAGGTGCAGAAAAAGGCATCCACGGGTTTCCCTCGGGGATGGTGTGAGCTGAGCAGCCATGCAGCCTATTTGAAGATAATACGGAAATGAGGAGAGAATTGATGTCAGGCAATTGTGTGTTGAGCAAAACTTCTACTTATCCCCGAGACTGTGGAAAAACTGTTAAAATTTTATTCCAACAAGCTATAAGTATTTCTGAAGTTAATAATATTCTGGGGCACACTCATGGGTATTGAGTGGTTTTATTTTGCAGAAGTTAATTTCAGAAATTAATTTCAAAATTATGACTTAAATTACTTAGAAACAGAGGAAAGCTTACTAGACGTTCACTAATGACAGACTTTCTCACAGTTCAATAAATAAGCTGACATGTAATCTTTGTTTTTCACTAGAATTGAAAAAAAAAAAATATTTACAAATTGTAAATCTCTGAGCCTCTCTTAACTCCAGGTGAGTGTACAAGGAGGAATCCTGCTCCGTGGTCGCCTCGGGCACTAACATGGCAATTTGACTTCCTGTAAATTTACTTTTGTTTTGTTGGCATTTAACAGAAGTGATTTATAGCTGCAAGCTACTGAAAATTGAGGAAAGTTTGTAAACAAAAGAAGATAGCTCCTATTTGAATGTAAGCTGTTTAAAAAAAAAAAAAAAGTATAATTATCTTTCATTTCATTGTAACTGTCCTTTAAACGTGACGCTTAGAAACTGAATTCTTGCTACTTAAAGGTTTACCTTCTATGTCTTCAGTGTGAATCTATGCCTGCAGTTTCACTCGCTGTTCAGCCCGTAGAGAGGCCTGAAAATAAAACCAAAGGTGTAAATCAGAGTAAATAAAACCGGAGGTATAAAAGTAGGAGCCGTGAAAGCCAGGCGAGGTGCGAGATGCGAGGTCGGGGAAGCTCGTCCGAGGGACGTGCCTCAGGTCTCCCTGCTGAACAGCAAGAAATAATCCAACGTGATTTTTACGTGTAAATGCCCGAGTGTGAAGGCGGTGAGCGGGGTTTGTACAGACCGCGAGCCCGGGGCAGCTGGGTGCCTGGTTTGGGGGGGGAGCGGGGGGCTCAGGCTTCGTCCGGGGCAAGAAACCCCCCGTGCGGGGTGGGAGGTGGGTGCTGGTGTTAGCGGTCGCAATCGCGAATAGAACTGATCTACCCAAAGCAGATAAGCCGGCACTTCTTTATTCCAGCGCTGGGGAACACGGGGGATAACTCTGCCAAAGACATGTTCGTCGATAGGTACAAAGCACAACATATTTATACACTTTTTCAGCAGAGTCATAGTTACATAAGATCAATAATTCCATAACGTTTAAGCTGACCTTTATAATGATTGGCTTTTAGTTACCTCTCCCTACCTCTATTCCTATTCTACAGAAATCATTGGTCATCTTCACTAATTGATTTGAATAGAATGGGGGGAGGGCAATGATTAGCATATTCATGTTGTTTCTTGGAAATTATTATCATATGCAAATGTCTCCGACGCATGCGTGGTTATACTGGATGGGGGTCTCTGGTGGTCGTCGATAGTCTTCCTCACTGTGTCGGCTGATTGAACTCCATCCTTGCGCATGCTCACTCCATCTTTGGCTAACGCTCACCTTTCCCTTGGCCAATCTTCCCAACCAAACCAGTTTTCCTCTGGTACCTATTGTTTCAAGTCAGGATCCATAACCAGTACCTATTGTATTAATTCAGAGTCCATAACGATTGTTATAGTGTTCAAGGCACACAGCTTACTAGTTGCTTAATCCTAAGGGCCTTAGTGTACTTTATATTTTCAGAGCTACTGTAGCTTCATGTTAAATCAAAATCATACTTTTAAACTAAAATCAAAATAATATTCTAGGATTCCAACTGTTTCATTAAGGTAACTGCAACACTGGGGCTGGGTGGGGGTGTCCGGCCGGGGGGGCAGCTCCCACCCGTGGGTGCTCGGGGAGCCCGGCCGTGCGAGGGTGCCTGGGGGGGGGGGGGGGATCTTGCTTCCACGCTCTGCCAGCTCCTCGGTGTTCGCAGCTCCGGGCTGCCTGGTGTTGCCCAGGGGATGTCCCTGCCGTGAACTCACACGGTGACCCCTTTCCAATGATCATTTTTCACAGAAAAGATACTCCCAGTAATATGGCTACACCTTTCCAAGCTTCGCTTTTCCTATGTCTTAAATCACAGTGCCAGCACCACCACCACTACAGGGTCTTTACAGAACAGTGTACTGCCACAAATAATAGAATTTATGGGAACAATTTCTCATTGCAAACATTTTTTTTTTTTTCTTTTGTTTTATTTGGTCACAAGGTGAACACCGAGTGAAAGTTTTTTTCCTGCCAGTCCAACGCATACTTTTTATTCCTAGGAATCTGGCCAGAAGTTTAAAAGCGGTGGAGGGAGTATTACTTCATTATCATGAGATCCCCATTGCACTGCACTGGTGAAATAAGTTCTACTTGTTTACCATTGTTCGGGTGGGGTTGTCTTCTGCAAATCTGATCAGTACTGATTTTCTGTTTTCCTTCCAAGCCAACGATTAAAGCGCTCAGCAGCCTAGAGCTAAGCATCAGTTCCTGCAGAGATGAGATTGCTCTGTGAGCTTTCCATCCTGAGGCCAATCACTGAGATAGCACTTAATTGTTTAAAGACCACTGTATTGATTTTGTATTTTTTTACTTTCTTAGTTAAGAAACTGCATGGTATTGACTCAAATCGGAAGTATATTATGTCCGTGCTCTTTCATCTGTCACCAAAAGGTGTAACCTTCTCCAAGCAGGGAAGTTGTTAGGTTATTTCTACTGCGATTATTTACCATAAACTAGCGTTAACTGTCATTCATTTTATTATTCCAAAGAATTGTTTAGCTACACTTTTAGCCTTTCCATTACTTGAATCAATTTTACTCGGATCAACAAGAAACTACATTTTCTAGATAATTTTTTTTTCACCCTTTTAAAATAGCAATATGGTCAGTTTTCTTTCCATCTTCCAGATTTCTCTGCTATTCCTTTTTTTCTGTGATTTCCTAACAGCTTAAGAATACTTTATTTTCGTAGGTGCTGTTTAACAGCCTTCTCAGAAACTGTAGAAAAGGATAAGTAGCCTGCCAGCTGTCATGAGCACTTGCATCTCTTCAAATACTAAGGAGAAATACATAGCAGTGCCATTTTTCATCTTATTGACAGTGGTACTGTTTCTGGCTGCATTTTGATGAATAGTTTTCAAGATCCCTAACGAACTTTTAAAACCAAACACATGGTATTGTCTCTGGTGGCAGAGGTTTTTCAGGTATGATATCTTTTCTTATAAAAATATGTATAAACCCAGGATTTCTGAGGAATTTTTATGTTTTCCTTCTCTTCCTTCCTTATTCAGAGTGCAGAGCTGGTTCCTCAGTTGAAACACTCTTTTGGGCACAAAAGCTCTTTTGAGCTGTTCTTAAACAGATCTTAATTATCACCCTTATATTGATGTCAAAGTCCTTTCCTTTAAACCTTAGTGGCCCCCACCAGGCGCTCCGGGATCGCTGCTGTGCATCGCCGTGGTGTTCTTCACTCTCTGCTCTGGGCAAACGCCATCAAGCCGTGGTCTCCTCGTGCGGAGCAGCCCCCTCGTGTTCCGCGGCTGGTTCTCCTCCGTTCACGTATGTGCAGTGTTGTGAGTCTGGGTGGCACCCCTGCGCCTCAATTCATAACTAATTTCGGATGATTTATCTGACTCTTCCCTTTTTTCCTCCTCCAACATCTTTTTGCTCCTCCTCTCCCATGTGACAGATGCTCCGGTAAATCTCAAAGTTGCACCTTTAAAACATCAGCCAGTTCAGATACTGGAGAATAATATTTGAACTAAAATTAAACATGCGAGTTTGGAAACGCTGTCCTTAGCAATTCCTTCAAGTGCCTGTGTAGAAAATAGAGGCTGAAACTGCAGAGCAGCCTGAGAAGCTTCTCTCTCCTGTGGTTCGGCAGGAAATGTTTCTGCTCATTTCTGATTTTATAAGCGAGAAGCCGGGTGTGCTCACGGGGGAGGAGAGGGAGACCCGGCGCAGCTCTTCTAATCAGACTGATCAAAGAAACAGGGGTGGGTGGGGATTAGGCATGTTTCTAAACTACCTTTTCAAGTTTGGGTTGGTTGTTGGTTTTTGTAGTTTTTTTTTGCTCTTGCTGTTTTTTTTTTTTTTTTTTCCCTTGTTGTGTTTTTTGTTTTTTTTTTTTTTTTTTTTTTCCGAGTTTCACTTTGTCTTTCTGAGCCATCTGCATTTTCTAAAGACAAAATAATGTTCTTGCTTTGTTGTCAAATTTCCCTGACACTCCCAGCCGGGGAGCACAGACTAGAGGAGCGACACTTACGAAGGGAAGCTGGTGGCATCCGCGTTAGATTGAGCCGTATGGTTAGTGACAGCGCAGGCTCGTCCCGGGCCCCGGGAATCCAGCGAGCCGGGGGCCAGCGCTGGCCCCATCGCCAACGCGGTGCTCGTGGCTCGGGAGGTGTTTGTGTGACCAGGGGCACCGCGGCTGCCGATCTGCTGCTGCAGCGTGCTCTGGCCTAAGGTTAGCTCTATGTTAAATACAAGTAATTGCTCCCCAGAGCTTATAGAAGATGCCGGTTTCTTCATCTTGAGGTTATTTCCCGTTCTGGGTGGATCCATTCTTCTATAGAGAGCAAAAAGCGAAACAAATAGCACCGAATAACAGTGTTGTGAGTGCGCAGCTAACCACGCTGGGATGCAGAGAGGAGTTTCAGGAATCTCCTGTTTCCAGGGCGCAACACACCCCTGTATCTTTTCCAGGCACGATATTTAAATTTATTTATTTATTTTCCTTTTTCTTTCCTGATTTTAGCATGTTGCTGTACAGTTCACTGTCAGAGTGGATACAGCATTGTATTGATTTCCCTGCTTGTTCAGAGCAGCATCAGGTCCTGGTGGGCACGCATAAGCAGGGGAGGAGGGCCGTAGCACAGAGGGCTGCTCCAGAATCGCCTGTACGGGGATTACCATTGCCTGAAGAAATATTTGTAACTTCTATTGAATAGGAGTTCAAAACCAGCAAGCGTTTTGTACGGTCTAATAATCTGGCCTGGCTCTTATCTGAACGCTTTGTGCCGGAAGATAGCAGGGAGGAAGGGTGCACCCTGCCCGCCGCACTGCAGCAGTAATTAGGCAGACCAAGACGTCAATACTCCCGTTTTCCCCTCCAACGCTTCTCAGTGACACGTGTTGAGATGATGAACATCGCAAACCAGTTAAGAATAACCGATATCATCTGGGTTCTTGCTGACTGCTACGGCGAATTAAATGGATTTTAGATCCAGTCTTGGAAGTTGCAGGGTTTCTTTCGTCCAGTTGCGTTTGTGGCAGCGACAGGCTGGGAGCTGGTTGCAGCGTCTCTAGAGATGCAGGACCTGGAGTTGGCTGGGGGGGCCAGAGTGGAAGCCCAGCTCTGGGTGTGCCCTGGGCGGGGGGCTGCAAGCAGGACTTGTCCTGGGCCAGAGCTTGTCCTCTCACAGCACCCCACTGCCCTGGCGTTAATTAACACGAACTCCATTTTACCTCTTTAAATTTTCTAGTGCAAACAGAATTCGGCATTGAGGCCTCCTGGGCCTTTCTCAGACCTTCCCAGCTGCTGAAATGCCATCCTGATTTGTGCCCTGTACCCACTTAGGAGCGTGTCCCAAAAATCCCACGTGAGATTGGACATGAGACAGGCCGTAGGAGAAGGTACCGCGTGGGTCACTGCCCCCTGGGCATTTGCACCATTAATGGGTGCACTGAGAGAGAGAGCAGGTGATTTCACTGGAGAGAGAAACCTCTCTATAGAAAGGTTTTTTCAGAACTTTAATTTTCAGTGGTAATTTGGCATATTTGAGCTAAGAAGTCCTGAAAAGCTCAAGGAGAGGCAGCAGCAAAGCCAACCGCTGTCACGCTTGGTGTGGATCAGTCACAAATGGGAGCCCCTTCCCGGGCTGTGGGATGTGGGGTTCAGGATGCGGGATGCTGCCCTGTGTGTCCTGGCTGGACATCTTTGTGCACGCACATCGTGAGAACATACAGCTTGGTTTTGCAGTCCAGCCTACATCTAATTTAGCTAATTAATGAGCATTATGGAAAAGCAGCTACCATCTCAGGCAGGTTATTGAAAACTGTAGTGATGGTACACCAATGTCTTCCCTTATGGTGCCTTTCCCCTGAAAACGCATCAGGTATTTGTTAGCAAAATGACTCAAAGTCTCTGCAATGGAGACAGGACTCATGTCCGTCTCTTGATTTTTAAATGATTAAATATTTGGCCTGTGCTGTAGAAAGCAGAGGTTTTCAAATCTGGTAATTTGGAAAACAAAAAAAAATCTTGATACTAAAAAATAACTTTCTAATCCTGTGAATTCAAAGTGCTTCTCAATCAGACAAAAATTTTAACGTATTATAATCTTTTTTTACTGGTTAAATGTTTTTTCAAACCTTAACATTTTTAGTTCGTGATTTAAACTGCAGTTTAGGGTTTTGAATGCAATTCTAAAGAGACAAGAAGGGATGTTATGATCCCTTGTGCATCTGATAGCCTGGACCTTCTGTCATAGTATCATTGGATTGGAACAAAAAGTGTGCTTTTAAAATTAAATAGAAATTAAATAAATGCATCAGTATTCTTTTCAAAGCTGCCTATAAATGAAAATTAATGAAATGTTTGTAATTGCAGTTATGGTAGAGCTTATCCGCAGGTAATTTTTGAATGTTGACTTGTACAGAGGAAATCCATGTTAGTAATGATGATAATTGACCTGCAGGGCAGTAAATGGATTTCAGTGTACTATTTTCCTCCAGAAGGGATGACCCTTAGAATGTAACGTCCCAAACGCTGGGATTGCTTATCGGAAAAGAGAAGAGGTAAGAGGTGGTTTCTATTGCACAGCAGAAAATGGATTATTTAGGGGGAAATTTCTGGGGGAGAGGAGCAGCCCGGCTGCCTGTGGAGCAGGGGGGACCTGGCCCCCCGGGAGCCCCCCCGCCCGGATCCCTGCAGCGAGGTCTCCGCGGTGCACGGGGTGGGAGAGCTGCGACGGGGAACGCGAGGAGGAGCGGAGGCACGGAGCTGCTCCAGGGATGCCAGTTGGGTGGTCGTATTTCCTCGCCTCTATCTGCGTCTGTATGTTTTGTGTTAGCCAGCCCTTTGGGCTCCCATCTTTATGTTTACTCCATTTTCATTTTTAATATTCTTTTGTAATGCGGTGCTTTGGATATTCCTTACTCCCACATTTGTGTACACCTTAAAATACCGTCTCTGATTACGTATTTTAACCGTGGTCTCAGTGAGTATTTGAGTTTAGTTTTGTATGTTTTAATTTAAGTATATTTAATACAGACAGAGCTAAGAGATGTTAAGTGTGAGGCAATATGGCTAAACAGTTGCATTTGTGTCCCTGCTGATCGTCTTTTTATATCTCTCTCTTCACTTTTCTTTTCCCACTTTATTCTTGCTTTAATACGTACTGAAAATACATCAGCAGTATGCTTCAGTTCTGGGAAAGGTGCAATAATTACGTCTTATTTGTTGAATTCCTTTTAGTTTTTCTTTGCCTACAGTCAGCTTCTTACCAGTATTCCCAGAATGGTACAGAACAGTGCTAATATAAATAATATAAGATGGTGCACAAAGTAGCTGAAATTGAAGTTTCGGGGAAAAAAAAAAAAAAAAAAAAAAAGAGAGATGGAAATTAATCTGTTGTTAATTTGGCAAACTATTAAAGACAGAAGAAGACACCACCTGCTTTGACTTCCCACGCAAAATACAAAGTTTTGGGGCAGGGCAGGCACCAGCTCCGTGCTGCTCATGCTGCCACTGGCAGACGGGCGCTGTCTCTCCTGGTGGGATCCCCCACCAGGTGGGGTTCCTGGTGACCCCATCCCTTAATTACCTCCTGGATGCGGAAAGGCGAAACATGCCCAGAAATGGTTCCTCTGGGGCCGCAGGGACAAGCGAGTGCCGGGCGGTACCAGCCTCGTGTCCTTCGTCCCTTTGCCACGAGGAACGTGTGGCTGGGGGGGACGGGGGGTGGCAAGTCCGGGCCACCCCTTCGCGCTGCCTGGAGCTCAGCCGAGCCGGCTCTAGGTCGGATCGCCCCGCTTGGACAGCAGGAGGAGTTTGGGTGTGTGTCGTGGGCCCTCAGAAGGGCAAAGCCACGTAACTTAGCCCAACTGAATGGATTAAGACCCACTTAATTAGCTCAGGCTGCCAAAGGCTAGGAAAGGACCCATGAAAAGTTCCTATTTGACATCTCTGGTAATTTATTAAGCTGTGAAAAGGTGCCGGTGCAGCTGAGCCCCTCTGGCTGATATTAGTCTAATCTACGCAAACAAATGAACAAACAAAAACCACCGTAAAACCAACCAACCCCCCAGCAGAAAACAGATGAGGATTTTGCCTCTCCCTTGGCCAGCCGGCTCTCGCACTCCGCTGGCCCCGGCGTTATCCCTGAAACCCAGCCCGAACCACCCTTTGCTTCCGCTCAGCCTCACGTCGCTTGGTCGTTTCCCCGAGGACGCAGAGGTGAATTTGTCCTTCTTGACGCAACAACCTTTTGCAGATGGGACCCGGGCGGTCCCGGGCGCTGCGTTCCCCCGCCCGTCCCCAAGCCCCAGCTGCTGTCCAGATGTGCCCGCCGCCGCAGCGGGACCCCCCGTGCCCCTTTCCCCCCTTCCCCCCTGGTTCGGCAGTTTCGGAGCTGCAGCACCCTCCTGCTCCCACCAGCAGAGACACGGGGGGCTCAAGCCTGGCCCATGGTAACAAGAAGGTTTTCTGACCCCTCATACTTCAACTTTTTTTTTTTTTTTTTAGGAGGTCACCACAAAGGACCAAAAAACTACTTGGTGGCCAACAGGAACCGTACCTTTCCCGTGCAAACCCTGCTCTTAGTGCCAGGGTAGCGCTACCGGCCGTCTAATTTCCCTGCCACCTCTGTAAGTGAGGAGAGGCAGGGAACACGAGAAGCCACTTCTGTCAGCAAACGCTGTGGATCAGCTTGCACATGATAATTTTGCACAGTACATACTCTCTTCAGTGTCTCCTGCTAACAGGAAATATTTTCTTTTTTCTCTCAAGAACTGTAGCTGAGAAATAGGGACTGATTCTTTTCCCATTCTCAGGAGTCAGACTCCTAGGCTTTGGCTTTTTTTTTTTGGTTATTTTACTGATACTTTATTGACATTCCATAACAAAAGGGAAGTTTCATTTTACTTTCACCTATTCCACGATATAATGAGCTCCCAGTCCATTTAAATATTTTCAGAAAACATTTTCATTTTGGTGGTACTTGGATAATTAAGCCAATTGAAACTTCAAGTAAGCAGCTAAAATTTAAATTAAGCTAGGGCTTACCAGAGTCTTTTAAAGTAAAGGTATTTTGAAGGAAATCAATTGTTACTTTCTCACATACTAATTTTTAATACTTTTCCTGGATGTTTATCAATTCAGCATGTAGCATGCATGGATGAAGAGGCACCAGGAGAAACTGGAAAGCCAAACTCATCTGTGTTCTTTTCCATCTCTTAGAAGTTTGAAGGTGTGGAGCCCGTTTGCGATTGCTTGCTAGTGAAACGTTAGATCTCAGAGGCAGGGAACGGCTCCGTGGCTATCGGTCCTCAAAGCCGAGGAGCAGCTCCATCCCCTGCAAGGATCAGAGAGTGCCTGAAAGTGCAGCGGGGCAGATCAGCGGGGCATGAAATGGGAAGCTGTGCGATCCAGCAGCAGCCGCTCCCCTACGAGATGTGCTGGCATTGCTACTTCATTTAAAGAATGTTTTTCTGTTATTTTCCATCGCGTAGATGGTCAGAGCTCACTAATTAAGCAGCTGGAGGGAAAATGAGAAAAGGATGTTGTATTCTACAGTTTCCTCACAGAAGCAGCATAGCATATGCATTAGGTAAATATTAAAAGGCAATAATTATTAAGCTATGACTGAGTATATCAAACATAAAATACTGATCTACGTAAAAGTACTTCAGTGTTCTTTCTTTACGTAATTGATCCATTTAATAAATCCATTAGAAAGAACTTGAAAGGGCACTTGAATTGCAGAAGTAAAGAAAATGCCAAAGGGAGGTAGGAAGGTGGGGGGATTGCATCTACAGGTGAAAATCTGAAACTCGATATAAACAGAGAAACTAGCCAAATATTCAAGTCAAAACTTTCCCGTAATAAAATAATGGAAGTTGCCAAATAGGAAAAACAAAGGACCAGGACTGCCCTTCTGTTATCTCAGGCTGAAAATCAAACTATCCCAACATAGCTAGTTGTTTTAGACTAAAAATGCAGATATGAGCATGTTGTGTAATATCATCTGTCACTACCCAATAAGGTCTTTTATCTCTCTCTTAATGTCATCCTCTAGTGATCACGCTAAGGAGCAGGTTCAGTGTGAGTATCCACTGCACTTGCTCTTACACTCGGGTTTTCTTCATCCCAGTGGTTCTTCTGTGGCTTCCTACTGCAAGGCTTGGTCTTGAGCAAAGGCAAGGTCGAGCAGTGGCACAGATGGGCTGTCCCCCAAGCCCTGGTCTCCAGGCTGGTCCCCAGGGATGGAGCAGGTCCAGGGCCGAGCTGGGAAGTCAAGCCTGTGAGTCAGGATCAAAGCTCGGGCACCGGTGTGGCTGCAGCACTGCTGCAACACAACGTATCTTGCTAAGGTTTGTCTGTTCAGATACCAACCCAAGGCATTTCAGGATTCCTGAACTTGCTCTTGTGGTCCTGGAGCTTCTTATGATGGTGCAGGATGTAAACTAAGAGAGTAGGCATGAACGACATCATCTGCTCTCTGAGCAAGTAAGGACCCTTCTAAGATGGGTCTTCACTGGGTAGCACATCTCCCCTGAGGGAATGAAGTTCTGATGGTTGGATTCTTCATCCAGACTCTCAGAAAGACCTCCTCAGTGCTGCCACACCAGACTGTCAACTTCCAGCATCAAATTAGGCAAAAGCAAGAGTGAATTTAAAAAAAAAAACAGCACCCCCCCCCCCCCCAAAAAAAAAAGGAAAAGCTAGAGTGAATTTAAATCAGTATAACACCCAGTTTAAAACAATAATAATACACATCAGGATCCACTTGATTATTTAGAAACTAGTTCAAAGATCTTTCTTCTACCCCAACAATATTATTTTAACAAAAATCTGAGTTTTTCCATGGAGATGTTTAAGTAGTTTGGCAGAAACACACCAAAACAACTGTAGCATATGTAACTGCCAGTGTCCCTCCTCTTCCTCCCAGACTGGGCTGCTCCATCAGTCTCTTGTGAGCAAGGAAGGATGTCCTGGTTTCGGCTGAGCTAGAGCTAACTGAATTTTCTTCCTTCCTTCTTAATAGCTAGAATAGTGCTGTGTTTGGGATTCAGTATGGGATTTGGTATGAGAAGAATGCTGATAGCCCACTGATGGTTTTAGTTGTTGATAAGAAATGAAGGACTTTTCAACTTCCCATGTCCTGCCCTTGTGCAGGTACAGAAGCAGCTGTGGGGGAGCACGGCCAGAGCACCAGAGCCAAAGTGGCCAATGGAATATTCCACATCGTGTAATGCCGTGCTCAGGCTACAGATAAGGGTTCATCGGGAAGCTCCACTCGGGTTTGGGGGATTGCAGTTTTGGTGTCTTCTCTGGGATCGCTGGCCGGGAGCAGACTGGGCATCAGTCGGCAGGTGGTGAGCACTGTCAGTGTGCATCACGCGTCTGTATTTTCTATTATTACTATTATTATTTTAATTTTATTTTATTTCAATTATTAGATTGTTTTTATCTCAACCTACCAGTCTCCGCACCTTTACCCCTTCAACTCTCTCCCCATTCCCTGCGGGTAGGGGAGGGTGAGCGAGCGGCTGCGTGGTGTTGAGCTGCCGGCTGGGTTTAAAGATACCTCTGTATTTTGGGGCAGCAGCAGAGGACACGTCTCGTTGCTGGGGTATCTCTGTTGCTGCACATTGCAGATGACAAAGCAGCGGGTGCCAGAGGGGAGCTCAGCCAGGGAGATGCAAACCTGAGAGGGGATTTTTGGTTTTAAAAACTCGTGCTGGTTATTTTAGTTCTGTTGGTGAATGAACACGCGGCTCCAAGTGCCCATCAGCAGCTGAGCGCGCAGGAGTGCAGAGGCCGGCTCTGTAGGTGACGGGTAATAAATCATCCAAAGGAGTTGCCTTTGGAAGCGTTCTTTGCCGCTTTCTCTTGGAGGTGAGCTCCCATATGAAAGATGTCTTTACATTGTTGTTTGTGGTCAGGAAGCATTTTATATGATAATTATTAGGTTAAAATAGCAGCAGCTCCATATACGCTCAGGCTAAAGTGCTTTAGTTGAAACCTGTGGGAACAAATGCAAATGACTGGAGAGGACATTTATTTTTAAAATGGAGTGTGCAGAGACAGTAATTTTACTCACTGAAAAATAGAAAGTAAGATTTCAATAAAGATTTTTTTTAATAAAAACAACTGCGGAAGAACATTTTGATCTATAGGGAAAACAGAACTGCAAACACTACCTCCACGAAAACTAATGCAGGAAGAAGTGCCCACTTAATTCTGGTGATGACGCTGAGTTACAGCAGCAATGTTCCTCTCTCTTCCACTAAAGGGAATTCTGGAAGGCTGAGAAAGTACTCTGCTTAGCACTAGTTTTTAAAAGACTTTAAAAATGACGATAAATTTAGAGGCCTTGACGAACTGTCGGTGATGAATTGAGGTACTCAACGAACCATGAGTACCATGAGCGTGAACCACTGCAGCAAGCAGAAGAGATTGGTGCTGTTCTGAGAACTTCAGAACTGATTTAAACAATGTAATGTTTAATGCAATACACTTTTAGGATTTTTTGTTTATTTCTTATTACATTAATGAGGCTTTAAAGTATAGCTTGCGAGGTTTTATTCTAAATTATAGTGAGAACTCCTTGGCTCTGCAGGTATCTTCTTCTACTTTCCTATTTTAGTTTTTACATCTATTTTTGCTTCCTGAGATAGACATACTTAAGGAATGATGTTCACTTTCTCTCCATGAAGACCATCAGAATTTAGGAATTGTTTGGTTTAGAGTTTTGAATTAAAAGGGTATATTAAAAGGTAATGTTTGCAGGCTTATGTATTGCTTCCATTCCTTTTCAATTCCTTTTCTGTTACTTTGCACATGGGCGTTGAATCGCCCAGGTAAAGCATGAGTTTGACCCCCTGGCAGTGATCTCCTGGGCAAAGCCATGTTCTTGTTCTCTGAGATCTGGTGACAGCTTTGCTTTTGAGGTTTCCCTGCTCTTCCTTTCAGGAAGGTTCATCGTAAGGGGGAATAACTTGTGCATGCCTTCGTGTCTCAAGAGGTAGCTCAAGGGTACTTGAGCACATTCACTCTCCTTCCCGGCATGAGCCACACTGCAAAGATTGACATTATGTGTTTTTACGTGATCTACAGCTTAGGGTAAAGAGCAATATTCTGTATATTGAACATGGATAAGAGGAGGGGTGCTGGCGGGGTGTGCCTGGTAGGGGTGTTAGGGGGTTTGAAGGGCTCTTCCACCACCACTCAGGTGGTCCCTGTGCTGTTTCCCACCCCCCAAGCACTGAAGGCACGTTGCAGACCCCTCCGGCCAGATGGCAACTGCCAGGGGCCATACCCCAAGCGGGAGACAGGGCAGAGGCAGCCCAGGGAGCCCAGGATGGGGGTCTGGGTGTGGGTCTGCTCGGGGGCAGCCCCTGGTGCTCCCTGGGCTGGGGGTGCTGGGCTGGCCAGCCCCGTCTGTCCCCCCCACCGCGGGGGGACGGGGCGCAGGGCGGCTGCTCGAGTACGCTCAGCCCTTCACGTACCTCTCTTGTACTTAGATTTAAGCTGGGGAGGACAAACCACAGTTCGGATTTGGTGTTTGAGCCGAACTGTCCTCCTTCCAGTTTTTCAGCTGAGAGCGTTATTCATTTGTGCACTCTGGGTTTTGGGGAACAAGACGGTGTCCCTCCATTATCCAGACCTGCCAATGAGGCGAGTTGTCCCGTCATTTTAGTGATGTGGAGAGCGGTGACGGGCGCCGTTCCTCGGGGGTCAGGGCTGTGCCCGGATTTAGGTGAGATCTGAGGCAGAAATTGTTCCCTGTGCGGGGGGTGAGGCGCTGGCCCAGGGTGCCCAGAGCAGCTGTAGGTGCCCCCTCCCTGGAAGGGTTCAAGGCCAGGTTGGACGGGGCTGGGAGCCCCCTGGGCTGGGGGAAGGGGGCCCTGCCCGGGGCAGGGGGGGCACTGGGGGGGCTTTGAGGTCCCTTCCCACCCAAACCAGCCTGTGGTTCTGTGATTCTACATGTTTGGGGCTGGCAGGAGCATTCCTGCTGTGGCCACAGCCCGGCCCAGGTCTGCCGCCTCCACGCCGTCACTCGCTTTGGGGAGCAGTAAACCACCATCACACTATTTCTGTGGCTCTGATCACACATTAAGTGATGAAAAGGTAGATGATCTGTGCTGACAGGCTCTGTCGTGGGGTTCGCTGGGACAGGGGCCGTCGGTGGCAAGCCACCCCCCGCCCTCGCTTCACAAGTGTGCTGCTTTCCTGCACTACTCCAGCAGATCCCAGGCTTTAGAAAAGACAGAAAGAAGAAACACTGGGAAGAGTATGCTAGAAATTTCTTTAATTGCTGGAGCAGCCCAAAGCCAGAATCCTGGGAATTTCCAAAAATCCAAATCCCTGCTTCCCTGCCCTAGAGAGAAGCTATGCCTGGCCCAGCCCCACAGCTCGAGCAGCCGCGCTGCAGAGACCCCGCGCCCAGGTTCAGACTGAATTTAGAGACCTATTTTCAGTTTCAAGGTGTAACCACTTGATTAAGAGAGCCGCAGTGCAAACCCCTGCCTTATTGCCAGTACGGAAAAGCACTGACCTTGTGGAAGCCAATGTGTTTAAGAGATAGGCGAGGATAATTACTGGTGGCCAACTGAGACTGGTAGCAATTACAGCAGTAACTTAAAGATTACAAGATATTAGCTTTCCATATTAAAGTGCATAAAGAGCATTCAAAATGCTCTATTCTGGACATTTAATGATACTGTTTAGCTCCTTTATTATAACTCGCTGGGTGACGATCTGCACAGGACAGCTGCAAGCAGGAGGAAGGTGTTGGGGCTCACACGTGCCCCCAGTTTTAGCCCCTTTGCTGTGGGACCGTGGCTGATCCCCCCCCCACCTCCAGAGGAGATGGGCTGCTGGCAACACATCCTGAGGGTGGCGAGGGGCGGTGGGAAGGGAGGGATGGGGCTGCCCATGCCCCTGCCTGCCCTCTGCCTGGCCCCGGGGCTCCACAAGCCTGGGGCGTCCCTCCTTTGGGGACAGTTTCTGAGATCTGGGCTAATGCCACGCCGTGCTCCCACCCCTTGTTCTTGATTCAAAAAGATACTGTGAACAGCCACAGTTATGCTGGGTGTAAAACTCACAACTATTTATTTCGCATTTATGTTACTGGCAAAAGATGTAGCTTAGAAGAGGATATTTCTCTAATACATTATAATCTCTTTTCAGAGCAATACAGCTATATGTAGGAGGATCCCTACGCTTTCAGTTAAAATTAGGGCTACACAAGTAAAACAAAACAGAAAAGTGTGTGCGTGCGTATGTAGGCATGACATTTCTATGAAGCACACAGATTTTTAGGCAAATTTCCTTGTTTAAAATAATTCTCTTCCCCTTCCCCCTGCAAGGCTATGTATGAAGCATACATCATTTCAGGCTCCAGAACAGTTTATTTGAACATTCTAGTTTTTAAAATGATCAAAAAAACCCCAGCCTCAAACCCTGGATTACAAAACTGGAAGAAGAGATGTAACTTTTGATATTTATTTATTTTTTTTTTTGCTTATGTGTTTGATCACACACATTCTCTTCACTTCCCTCCAGCTCATGTCTTCTGCTTTCTCGTCTCATCACACAGCATGTGTCTTTAAAATACACCTATGAATATGAAAGACTTGTCAGTAATTAGCTTGACATTAAACGCTAATGTGTCTGTGTCACCGGGATCACTTCCACACCATCAACCAGGGAAGCCACGAGTAAGGCGATTTAAAGGCTGTTTAAAATGCCTGCGTGGGGTAACAGTTCTTGCAGCAAGGAACGTGCTCCTCGCTGAGAACAGCCCCGAGTGGGGCTGCTCCCTCCCGACCCCTCGCCCCACGCGGGGTGGTCTCTGCTTGCTGGAGGGTCCCCTGGATTTTGGAAGGGGGCTCCGGGCAGAGATGCTCTGGGAGAAGTTTGCCTCCCGGTTTCCTCGCAGGGGGCAGGACCGAGCCCCCCGAGCGGTTTTGCTCTGGGGCATCGTGCTGCCCAGACGCCAGCTCCCGTGCTGTCAAAGTGCAGATTTTCAGTGAGTCTCAAATGTTTCGAGTGTGTCATTCCCTTTGACTGGCCTGTTTTCATGTTGTCCTTGGAGATGCAGCATCTCGGTTCCTCCAAGGCAGGGAATAGAGCTATGATTATATTTCTTGGCTTCAGATTAATTTTGCACTTGCCCCCTTCCTCTTAACCATTGTTGTTTTCTCTAATGCTTTGAGATCCTATTTGAAATCAGTTGCAAACCAAAATGGGAGCGTCATGATCCCTGGCTTGCAATACGCTGCTCTGGGCACTGACAATTCCCTGGCCAGGGTGCAAATGCAAAAATCTCAAGAAACTGGGTAGCAGTGATAGGCTCTTCCATGTCAGGTTCCTCCTCTGTCTCCTCTGGCAGCCAGAGGCTTCCAACGTGCCTGCAAGATGTAGTGTTTCTTTGGGTGTTAAATATAATGCCCCAGTGTTTCCACTGCCCAGCTCTAGAGAGGAACTTTTATCAGTCTGGGCTGTGCCTAGTTTCTTGTTTATTAGACTATTTTCCCTTCCTCTGAAGCCTTAAAGACCGGCATCAGCTAGGCACAACGTATAAGGCTGGGTGAGTGTTCCTGGTGTTGACAGAAGCCCTCGCTGTTGCCTCAGAGGTGGTTTCACACCCCCCCCTCTGGCTTCAGTTGGTCCCCGAAGGCAGGAGATGCCCAGAGCGAGCGCTTTGCCTCCTCTGTATCGCATTTTCTTCCGTGGCCTACCTGGGCATCTTCTTCCCAATGCCCTGGGCTGCATGCAGGGAGGTTTGAGGCTTCGGGTGCTTCTTGTTCTCTGGGAGATCTGTGAGATTCGTCATTTGGGGGGACAGGAGGTGCTTTGTCTTACTCCGGACTCAGTAGCTGCTGCTGGTAAGAAGTGCTGCTGGAGTTGAAGACCAGGGAGTCCCTTTTTGTCTTTATCCTTTTTCTATAAGAATCATTCCAAGATGTTGGAAGGTGTAAAACAGACAAGGAGGGAGTTTTCTCCTTGGACATCTATCCACGATGCAGACAAGGCTTTTCTCTCCATTGCACAGAGTCCTGCTGGCAGCAACCCCCACGGGCATGGGAGGCAAGCGTCCAGGTTGTGACAACTCAGTTTCTCAGTGCAAAAGCGATGTAACTGTGTGTGCACTTCATTGAAACTTCCCTTCTGAGGTGACATTTTCCAGTGGCGAAGCACCAGCTCGTAGAAAACGCAGAGCTTAATCCTGGTTTTACAGTGACTTACTTCATGACCTTTCGAGCAACTGCTTAACTTATCTGAGCCTGCATTTCCCCATGGAGATGGTACTGTATCGGAGGGCTTTACAGATTAAATGGCTCATTGATTTGAAAATCACATTTCTTCTTGAAAGTCGTTTGCCTACTGTTTTTTCCAGATGACAGCCGGGATACCCCCCACTCCCTTGGATGGCGGTAAACCCCAAGCTGTTCCCACATCTGCCTGCTCAGGGTAGGATCGGGCAAATCCTGCCAGATGAGGTGCGTGCCGGGATTTGGGCATCGCGGGCAGGTGCTGCCGGGCTGGCTCCACGCGAGCCTCGACTTGGTCTCGGGGGGCAGTCCTCGCCCCGTGTCGGAGAGCAGCGAAGCCTTGGGGCGAGCAGAAGTGTAAGGTTTATCGGCTCGGGGATGGGGCAGGGCCTGGGGGACCGTGAGCCTCAGGCTGGAGCGGCTTTGTGCCGCAGCGCTGGGCCACGGGCACTGCCTGGCCACTGCCAAGGCTGGATTTGGGATAGCTGCTGGGCTTGCACCTGGCAGAGCCACGCATTCTCCCAGAGAGTTCGTGATCATAAGTCCCAAGGCTGTAAGACCTTTAAGGAGGCCGTTTCTTTAAAACAGTCAAGGAATTAAAATGGCATACAAAATGAGGGTTAAAAACCAACCAACCAACCAACCAAACAAGGAAATAAATTTGTGCTAACTCCTGAATAATAAACTCTGGAAGTTTAGATTGCTGTTGTTATACATCGCATGTAGAGACTGTAAAGCAAAATAGCGATTCAGGTCCTGAAGTGTTTACACAGTTTTTAACCTCTCCTTGTGCAAGAAAATAATACCATGGCTGCAGATATTACAGAGCTTTGTAAAACTGAAGAACACCAGTGACCTGTGTAATGCACAGAGACTTTTTGAAAGCCTTAACTTCAGCGTAAAATCCTCCAATGTATTGAGTAAGACATTATGAAAGCAGAAGTTAAATGGATTAAGAGCAATGAAAGGGAATAACTGCATGTTAGAAATCATCGCTGTGCAGAAATGTTTGCACTGAGACTCTGCAGGACCTCTCCAGCATTTGAATCAATCATCTTGAAGGATATTACTGTTGATTAAAATGTATAGAAAAATCTACCAAAACTCTGGTAGCTAGCACTGAGCTAATGCTGAGTAGGAGTGAGTAAAATGGAGGAATATGGCTCATGCATGGGCGCATGGAAAAAAAAAAAAGCAGGTGTATGTATGCACATGCAAGTGTCTGTCTGGAGCAGGACAGGCAGGCTGGGCTTGCAGGGCGGGTTGGGGGACAGGGGACAAACTGCAGGTTTGGTGCTGTGGGAAATGCAGCCATTGCTTGGCAGTTAAGGGCAGCGGGGCAGGAGCTGCCCTCCTTCTGCCCCCGTTGTGCGTGGGACTGCTGAGCCCAACCCCCCCGTGGGTTCAATGTCCACCCGCTGGGAGGGGAAGGAGGAGGTGCAGTGCATAGCCACAAAAAGCTCCGGGCTTGGAAGAACGTGCCTTAAATGAACACATTAAGGAACTCAGTCTTGCAATTTATTAAGAAGGTGACTAAGATGGCTTGAACATATCCCACAGGGACCTTTGTGGGGAGAAGATCTAGATAATCTTGTCTATGAGAGAGTGCTTCGTTCTGGCAGGGAAAGGCAGAGAGGAACTGATGGTTTAGTGAGAAAGCTGACAAATTCAATCTGCAAATAAGACCTGCTTTAGCAGCTGAACTTGGATGTCCCTGCCAAGGGAACAGCTGGATGCTTCCTCTCCAGATGCCTTCAGGTTCGGAACAAGCATGACATCAGTTGGGAGCTAGGCTGCAGAGAGAGAAGTTAATGGTCTCAGAAAAATGTAACTGGATGAATGCTGACCTGGCTGTACCTGGCTAGATTAAATGAGTTACAGATGCCCCTCACCTTAGAGTCTATGCATTTATAATCTAATTGACTTATGTTTCTGACCCAGTGTAAGAACTGGCCTCGGAGAGACAATCCAAGAGTGCTCCTGTGCTGGAAGAGCAGTGATGTGAACTCAGGGAAGGGGTTACACCTCAGCTGCAGAGTCACCCTTGAGAGGTAAACACAGCTGGTCACACTCAGTTCAGTGTGAAAAAACGAGTAGGGAGTTTCAATAGAGAAGATTTTATCTAACAGTTCATTAGGCTGTGAATTAATCTCAGTTTAGAAGAGTTCAAAGGGGATCTTTATTTCTATAGCTGCGATCATTTCTGCAAATGTTTCCGAATCGTACTGTGTGCGTGCGTGTGTCTGGCTGCAAAGGGCATTGCTGGTCCCATGCACAGAGCGATGGCAGTGGCGTCTGTGATGAGGAAAGGCAGGGACTGGCTCACAGGCCTCTTTCAATGGTCCCAGTGGGTGTGGGAGCTGGGCTGGGTGCAGATGTGCCAGGGTGTGCAGGTGCACCTGTACTGGGGCCTCCCCCGGCACTTGGAAGCGTGTTGGTGTTTTAGCCCATCTCCCGCACCCCTACGGCTTGCGCCGGGCTGCTGCTGCTGCAGATGTTGTTCTGGGGTTTAGTGGTAAAGGAACAAATACAGTATCCAAGATAAGCTCGTTTGTTTGGCTTGCTCAGCCTTGGGTTAGCTGGCAGAGGGATCTCAGCACACAGTCACTAATCGCACCAACTAACACCCACATTCACACTGTAATGCGCGTTAATAAATCATACTTACTAATTGTTAGGAGGAGGCTGGTCTGGCTAATTTAAAAGCTCAAATATTCAAATGTATAAAATTAAGTTTTATTAAATTTCCAAAATGTCAAAATCATTCAGGCCAAAAGTAAATGAAAACTTGGATATAAAGCCACGAACATGGAAATGTTACATTTGATGCACCATAAGCTGAAACTTGTGACTAATCTTCCTCCCCGTCACACACTGAAAAGCAAAACACAACTTGTAGCTAATATTGACTGTGAATTCATTTAAACAGGGAAGTTTCAAATCCTTTTTGAAAATCTTTTCCTTTATAAGAGCAGCAGCAGCCATTTGCACCATCAGCTGCTCAGGTGGCAGCTCACATCGAGCCCTGCCCTTTCTCGTGGGGCTCAGTTCTCAGCCCTCTCCCCTTTTCCCTGTTCCTGCAGTGAAAACTCCTGCTGACACTGCTAAGAAAGATACTTCCTCTCTCCTTGCCCAGCTGGAATGCCTTTAAATGTTTAATTTTTCACTGCCAGCCCATTATCATGCACTTGCTAATGTCAGGAATAGGGACATTTTTCACCTTGTTCCCCAAGGGTTTTTTATTTACATATGTCTAAATAATTTTATGTCCCTAACTGCAGCAGGCTAGGTAAAGCTTTTAAATTAGATGCCTCAAGAAGAGTCCTAATGCACACTTCACTGTCTGCTTTACCTAAAGACCAAACAGGACAGTGTTCCTTATGAAGCTGGGACTGACAAGCTTTGACTGAGCAACCTCTTCCCACATCTGCCGCTGGTTTTTGCATGACAGCTTCGAAAGCCCCATCGCACCGCTTCCATCAGGGCTCCGCGCATGAGAATCGAGGAAAATCATTAATGAGTTTGTTATTGCCAACTTCTTTATACAGGCAGAAACTCTGATGCAGAAAAAGTAGAGCATGCAATCTCATAGGTAGCTCTTAGGGATGATCCGCGCACATCAAGGCACAGAAGAGACTTTCATGCAGTGCAACGAGCTCGTTTGGTTTCAGCAATAAAGGGACATGGCACCAGAGCTGCAGCATCTCTTCTAGTACAGAGCTCCATCAAGAGTGTCTGTCTAAGCCTGGGGATAAAAGTGTCAGGGAGGCACCAGCACTGCTGGCTGGCCGCTCGCTCCTGCCGAGCATCCTCGCCCTGGTGCAGGCGTGCTGCTCCTGCCTGCAGACCGAGGGCAAAGCCCTCCAGCACCTCTGGCTGGGGGGCAGCTGCGAATCGCATTAGCACCAATAAAAACCCTCTGGTGCCCCTGGCTTGCCAGCCCTTCCCCGAGGACGGCGTGGTGGGGGAGCGCTGGCAGTGCCTTCAAAGCTTTGGAGAACCAGCATCGCCTCCGGGGTACCACTTGCAACTCAGCTCACGTTGGGGCACTCTCCTCTCTTTCAGCACGTCTTCATCTCTGTCATTGAGCTGCTTGTCTGAGGTGTCTGGTTTTCTCTTTCAATTAAGCACCCTGTTTCAAAGATAGGTGCTTTTCCTTGTCCCATGTGTTCTGACTCTAATAGGATTAGTGATATATCTTGTGTGGCTGCTGAACTCAACAGTATTACCCAGGTCAGTTTATCACATACTCGTCTCATTATTCATTACTGTTACATCTGTGACGATCATTTCACTCTATTTTTTTCTAATCTCAGAGATTCAGCAGCCTGAGGCCCCACTCCTTTGCTTGCACTAGTTCTGGGGCAGGCTTATGACTGCAGAGATCCAATGGAAGGATAAGAGCCCTGTACACACTGAGAGTGTATATTGAGGCATAATCGGTTGGTGAAGAAGGAACAAGTTTTACTGAAATAGCCCCTTTTCTTCGGCACTGCCTGAGCACTCCAGCCCATCACAGGAAGCCGTACGGGCAGCCAGGCCGGTGAGCCAGTGGGCTAAATAAATAAATGTAAGACAGCACTGCTTTGGCTAGCCATGGCCAGCTTGGGTGCACTCGGTGTGCAAGTAGGTGTTGGGTTTGTCGTCTTGTTACTGCTTCTCCATGTAAGGTGTTCATGGCAAATTAAAAACATACCCAGCAGAAAGCGTGAGTTGGGGTGCGCATTGTCGGTGCCGCAGCCCCAGCTGGCGTTGCTATATTTTGGGTGCTGTTAGGGATGGAGCAGGAGGTTTTATGGAGTTCTGAGCACTGGGCAGTGGGAGTTTTGCAGGCGCTTCGCTGGGGACAGGACTTGAGGACGGTGCTGTGAGTTCCTGGTGGAGTGTGAGTTTCCAGGAGGTGTTACTCCAGTTTCTTGGCCCAGAACTGGACTAATTTGGATTATGCGAACCCAGAACAAGGACCGTGGTGGTGGTGGTGAGACAGGATATTTCTCAAGATCAGCTGCTAATGTCCTCTGAGCAGAGGCCATGAGAAGGGCGGGGACGAAGCTTCCATGAGTGAGCTGGGAAGATGACTGAACCATGGGTTGAGTGTCCTCAGTGGAGGTGAGGACAGATCGGTGCTGACTTCCTAAAGAGGTCTATGAACACTTCATCTTGCTGCCTGTATAATTTTCCAGATGTCCCTTCCCTTTTCATTTGTGCCTTCACAGAAAAGAAAGGTGAGGGGATGACCAGAGAGTTACTATAATTTACACTGAGCAAGCATGACTTAGACTTCTCTGGACAAGGACGTTTTCAGACTAATTTCTAATTCAAGGTGGCATGTTTGAAACGAAAAGTTTCTGCATTTTGCCCCTTGTTTTAGCTCATCATTGAAAAGATGACTAGTGTAATCTCAGAGGATAGGGAACATGACAAACTCAAGGAAGGTAAGACAGAGCCATGCCATAAGAAGAGGAAATAAATGTGACCATGTAATCTCTCTGTGGCCATGACACACCTTTCTAAGTCTCCTATTCATCACCTGGAGAGTGGCTTTTTGAGGGCATTTGTTTGCAAATAGTTTCCCTGCAGCAGAATTGCTGTTCAGGAGAGAAATCATCTTGGCTGGAGTTGTTCATTCTTTAAAAGAAGAAAAATTTCCATGCAATTGCAGTGAGGAGCTGCCAAACTTACCTCTTGATACAAGACACTATGCTCAGAGGAGCAGCAATAATTGGTTTGCATTTTCTTTACAGGAATTAAAAAGGAGGCCAGATTTGCTTTGTTTGGAATTTCACTGTTTTTCCTAGTTGGTTACGATGCTGCTGTGTTGGGAACGATGGGGCTTTTCAGTGCTTCCCATGCGTATTAATTATACGAGGAGAAGTGGATACAGCCTTTAAGTCACAATAGAAAAGCCCATTTTTCAAACCTGTTATTCTTTTTCCTGGTCAAATTGTAGAGTATTTATGGGGTTCTTTGTAAGACTTTTGTTTGTTTTAGCAACATAGACTACATATCACCGGTACCTACCTTTAGAATAGAGTTTCCCTCTATGGGAGATGAACAGTGCAGAATAACTCATAACTTCTGTGAAAATAGCCTCTGCAGTAAAGCAGTGAGAAATCCTAAAGAATGGAAAGAAAACATATAGGTCTGGCTGCAAGGTAGACCAAAATAAATGGTAAGATTTGTGCAGCTGAGGAAATAGGAAATAAAAGAGCAGTGTTACGTGGTAGTACTGATGGCGGCAGCCTGGAAAATAGCTCTGCAAAACTTGGGGGCCGAGAGTCCTTTTGGAAAACAGGGATTCTTCACTGAAGTAGAGATAATTTGATACAGGATTTGTAGTGAGCCACCAAAGTGTGTAAAGTTTGAAAGACTAGAGCTATTATCTGTAATTTTTGAGATGAAATTGTCGGTATGCATTGTGTACAAAAGGGATCGGCGTCGATACAGGAGCCACTGACCAAACTCTCACTGAGCCGATGATGCTGAACATCGCTCACACCCAGTGAATTCAGCAATCATCTCGGGCACGCGTCCCTGCAGGGCGAGACCAGAAGCGAAGCAGTTTACATCTGCTGAGAATAAGACTGCTCTTTTAATCATCGTCAGGAAGGGAAGGTTTTGTTCCTTGGTAACTGGTCTAGTTCTAATAATCAGTGTTGTATTAATGGGAAGCTGCAAGACTGTAGCTCTAGGAAGGAGGGATGCAGGTGGGGCTGACAGGCTGGGGATAACAGCTGGGAAAGACTCGTACTGAGTTGTACTTGGAGGTTTGCAGAGTCTCCCCTGCCCCTGGACACCAAAGGAGTTTGTGAATCTGGGGTGTAGGAGTCACAGCGCGCAAATACATGTGTTGGTTTTGCCGTCTGGGAGGCATGATGGTAGAACAGAGAAAAATAGAGGTCTGAGTCTGTTTTGAGCAAGCTTTATATTTCTGTTTCTGTATTTTGTTGGAAAGTTTCTTCCCTCTCCCTTCTGCAGTTTTTAGCAGCGGTGAGATTTCAGGCAACTCAGGGCGGTTCCTAAGGTGGCCCCGTGGCCCCGTGTGCCTGTACTGCTGGCCAAAAGGCCCCTCCAATCCAGCGCTCGCCCGCGCCGCGGCTTGCGAGCCGGCAGTGCCGCAGCCGCCGGTGAGCCGTGCCGTGCCGTGCCGTGCCGTGCCGTGCCGCCCGGGGCTCTGCTGCCGCGGTGCTTCGCCCACCTTCTCACAGCAGCCGGTGCCGGGAAAGGCTCTCCCGTCATAGAACATTTTATGGCCACAGAGTTACGACCTTTAATCTGCCAGCGCCTGCTCCCTCACCCAGCCAAAAGGCACAGAAAACGCCAACACTGCTAAAATGCGGCTAATCTGAGGTTGTTAACGTTTCCTTTGCCTTTTGCCTGGGAGGAGGAGCGCAGGTTCTGAGTCCCTCTGCCACCCGGAGGAAGGCAACTTTTCATGACGACAGCTGGCACAGAATTGTCTGAGCTCGCACGTTCGGATCTAGACCCCGGGAAAAGCAGCTCGGAGCCCTGCCAGCTGGGCAGACGTGCCGTTTGTGGACACTGCTTTTAAACCTCTGGCAGCGAGCTGGAGGAACCTTATTATTAGCAGTTTGTCACACACGTTTAGTATTCATCACAAATATTGATATTTTTAACAGCAAAGTGCTGACGGCAAACTGCAGCTTCCAGGATAGGAACTTTAAAATTCAAAAACACGACCAGCAGCAATAAAAATCTTGCCTGATAATTGTTCTGTTTGGCTTTTGACAGCTCTCATTTCGGCTTGATTGCACCTGTGTCTCTGCAGCATGCCTGTCCCGCAGGTCCGGGGTATTTTCTCTCCCAGAGGTGCTGTGTACGTTGTCCTGGAGCCACTCGGTGCTGACAGAGCAGCACAGCGAGGGGAAGCTTGGAGCGTGTGTCCCAAATTCAGGGTAAGGGCTTTGAATAACCGGCCATGCTTCACTGCATCCAAACTAGGGTTAAGCAGGGATTATTTAACAGCACTAGAAAACACTTTTGCTCAGCCGGTGAGTAGAAGAGGCCAGTTCATGTCGAGTGTTTAATGCTGCCTTGAAGGCACAGATGGGAGCCAGATGGAATCAACAATTTCCTACTCAGACCTGCAAGGTGGATCTGAATATATACGTGTCCTATATACACGTCCTGTAAACATGCCATTCGGGTGGCCAGGCAGAGATAACCGCCGCAGTGTGCCTTCCCCCCGTGCAGGCGTTGGCTGGGAGCCTGGCTCCAGAGGACGGGTGTTACCGGTATTACTGAACGCTGCCGGCAGCCTGTGCCCCGGGAGCGGTCACCCGTGCCAGCACCCGCTGGGGTGGAGCTACAGGTGGAGCTCAGGGGAATTTCCAAGGGGATATTTTGGCATGTATGTTGGGTTGCTGCTTCAGGGTAGGTGACCTGGGGATCCTGGAGGTGTGGTGGCCTGGGGTCTCATCTCTAATGGGGTTTGGTGTCCCAGTGCCAGTTTGGTAGATTGAAGGAAATCAGCTACATCTCTTTTTTTCCTACTTCACAGGAGACTTCCAAGGATGCAAGGAGACTAAAACCAGCTGAGGCATTTCTAAGTTCTTAAGTTCTATTCTAAACATTCTATTCTAAACATTTTCAGAACTTAAAAAATTATTTCTGGTCTTTTAGAGGGTTCATTTTATATGCTTTTTGTTATTCATGCATTGTTTTATGAGATAGCAGTCAAACCAATGACTTGTCATAATATGACATTATTGCTGAAACATTCTCTTATTTTAATGTCATTTATAAAAATCAGCAACTATGATTGATCAGTGCTGATTAAAATACATAATCTTCTTTTCTAGATACAGATGTCTCTGCAGTATGGAGCAGTGATGGAAGGGATGGGTGTTTTGCTTGTTTGTTCAAAGTTTCCTCTGCAGTGGACAGTCTTAGAAAGTCATGGCCAGGTAATGAGTTGTTGGTTTTCTGCAGCTAGCATAAAGCCTGTGCATATTCCACATTGTGTACCCTGGGTCATTTTCCAGAAATTAAATTTAGTGCCCGTTTCTGATATAGGTTGTTACAGATTTGTTGGGTGACCCGATGCTGGCCATACCCAACATCAGCGGCCAAGAAATCCCAAGATGAACTCAATTCCCTTCTGTAAAATGGCATTGCCTTTTGTGTCCAAGACACTTGTGTTTGTAATTGTGATCTGTTTGGGTAGCAGGGAAGGGAAGCTGTATAAGAGCCTGTGTAGTTGTGGGGTTTGGTGTCCTGTGAACGTGCTGTGTGTTGTGTTGTCTGTCTCAGCTGGAGGTCAACATCTAGAGTGGGGCACGATCTGAAATGCCGTTGATGCACTGCTGGGTGTCTCGTGGCATTTAAAACTGGGACAGCTCCAGCAAGGAACCCAAGCTGCTCGTAGTCCCGCGATGCCGTGCCCTGAAAGGATTGCCCTCTGCTTCTTGGGATGGGACGTGTGGGGCTGGATGGGCTGCCTGCTCCTCGCGTTCACGGTGAGCGTAGGGTGTCCTGCACAGCCACGTGCTCCTGACCCCATCGCTTCTTTTTTTTGAGGTGAATGACAGCATGAGTGAGATGAACACACTTTCGTTGGGGTTTTTTGAGGTTGCACCATGCTGAGAGCCTGAGCTGTTCAGAAGCATCTACGTGAGAGATACCTAATTGATCCTGACACTTCTGTAAGCAATGCCCCTCTTGTCTCTTGACTCGGTAGCTTGCTTTGATTTTCTGCAAATCTGTCACCTGTTTCTGTGACACATTTCCTCATTTGTAGAAGAGGTCTTGCTGCTACACGAATCTGCTTCCAGTCTTCTCAGTCTGCATTTTTTAGCTATTTTTGCTGTTTTGTTGCTTTTTGGGACATAGGTGGAGTGCCAGGCACTGCTGTCCATGGAGGTATGAAAGAGCAAGGTCAAAACATGACACCAGTTCCACTTCTTGTACCTTCTCCAAGAGAATCCTCCTGGGGCTCATTCTGTCCCACCTTGGGTTATGAAAAACAATGTGTTTTGTGGCTTTAAAAAGCAGAAGTAGGCACTATTTCTTGTCTTCTAAGACTCTGAAAAATATGCATGCTTTGATTTAAAAATGCCCTTGTGTCACAATTTATGCCCCCTTGAGCTCAGATCTTTATGAGTTTTTCATATTAGAATATTGCTGTTATTTATTAAATCCCTGATAGAGCTACACTTAATGCTCCCATAATAGAATATGCATCTTTAAATCTGCTGAATATGTGGTTTGTCACTGATGCAAAGTGTACTGATTAATTAAATAAGACTTAGAGATTCATAAAGCAATTGCTCCAAAATGAAATGTTATTTACATCTAAGTATATTAACAATTATGGAAACTTAATTTTTCCCTTATACAATCTGTCTTGAAATTCCACTGATATTTTAGCAGTCTCATGATTTAATGATTTTAAATTAATTTTCAGTATTAAACACATTTACAAAAATTCAGGAATAGTTTTCAGAATGAATAAGGCTGGTACTTTGCATAATGGCAATTTTACATTTCAGGAGGGGGAAGAGAACAAGGGAGTTAAAACCATATATGAATTTCTGTCTAATTTTTAAAGTAAATATTTTAACTGTTATAATTGTAGTACATGAGTCTTAAAATGTCCTTGTGTTATGATGAATTTTTGGAAACAAAAAGGTTGCCTATCTTCCTTTCATACGTACTGTCTTCTGGGTTGTCTCAAGTTCTGCTGCCACTTGCTTATTATCTATCAACTGTTTACTGGGCAGTTAATCAGCCAGCACCAGACAAATCCAGTCCTTTATCAAGCACTTTATCAAGGGCTCATCAAACGGCTGGGAGACTGCTCAGTTAGTCCAATGAGACCTTACTGCCACAGCTGTATTAATTCAGTTATAAAAGAAAGAAACCTCATTCACTTGCTTCCTGTTGTTTTCTCTTTTTCATGTAAATGAGAAAATGAATGATGCATCAGATATCTGTGTCTCTCCTTCACCAAGGTCTTTGTCCGTATGTTTCCTTTTTATGTAATTAATGTTTCAGTAGATAGAGAGCTGAAGGTCTGTGAAAGGTTCAGGATTTCTAAGACCTGATGAAAGTTGATGGGTGGTGTCATTTAGAAAAACATTAAGCCAAGATTTGGTCTCTAGCAGAGGAGTTTTCCTCGTTCCTTTGATACCATGTTTGCTATTGAATGGTTGCTAACAACATCACCTTCTGCTGAAACTCTTACCCAATTATCACTTACAGCTCAGGAGTTCATTAGCAGCCTGGTTCCCAGGGCCCAGCTTACAAAGATCAGTGAAAGCCCTTAGAAGCTGTTCTCATTAAGCCTTTAGTAGAAAGGTACAACCATGCTCAAGCCATACATGACATTTTTTCATGAAATTATTTATTTATTATATCAATCAATATGGCACAGTGCTGCTTGCTTATAACCTGTCCCAGCAGTGCCTGTTCTGCAGACAGACCTTCGGCTTTTACCACTCTCGATGTGGGGATCTGGGTATGTCCTTTGTGCTTTTTCTTCTTCCTTGGTATCACCCTTTGGGCTCATCTCCTCCTTTGAAAATATTTCCCCACTTGGGTCAGGAACCGCTGCCGTGTGTGCTGCCCCCTCGTCACCCGTACAGCAGGTTGCGTTGTTTGCATTTTCCCTCTGAGCCCACTGTGCTTTGCACAAACACCCTCAACCTGCAAGAATAGAATAGAATTGAATAGAATAGAAAATAGAATAGAGTATTTTAAGTTGGAAGATGCCTAAAATGATCATGTAATCCAACTGTCCAGGAAGTTTAGAATTAATTTTACTGCTGTGCCTGGTTGCTGACTGCGAATGGGTATGCAGGCCAAGGGGCTGTTGACCACTTTTTTTTTGTTGTTGTTCTGTAAAGCCAGCTAAACTGTGTGCTCTGACCTTAAATTCTCTGGGGAGGTGCTGGTGTCCCCCAGCTTTGCCCCGGGGTCTGTCTGCAGCCCAGGCACGTGGTCCACTGGCTGTGCCACGGGGAGCTGTGCCCCACCACCTCTGTGGGGAAGGTATGGGTGCATTTCTGCTTCTGAACCATTTTTCTAAAGTATTCAGTTCTTCTCTGCTAGACCTTGTTGTGAGACACTCGATATCAGTTCTCCATGTGTATGAGTTGTGAGATTGGAGTGTTCTTGAATTTCACTTTCTTGTTTTCTTTATTAGAGAGAAGAATTTTCCGTAAGGGAGGTGAAAGTTTAGAGTTGTTCAAAACAATTGTGTCTTGGTTTAATGTTTTCAAAAATATTTGGAAAGCATTTTAATTTCTCTGAATGGTGATGATGTGTAACATGAAGCACTCGAGCTTTAAACCACTTTAAGTACATTGACCTTTTTAAAAAGGACTTTTCTCGGCCCCATGCAAGGAGAAAGTTGTGCCAAAGGTACGTGCTATGGATGTTCTCCTCCATAGCAAGAGAAACCTCTCCTGCCACCCAGCGTGGCAGGGAGCAGCGGCATGCACCAGCACTTGCAGGACCTCCTTGAGCTGGAGCAGCCAAGGGTTTGCATGAGGAAGGTGCTGAGCACCTCTGTTCTCTTCTGAACTGGCCATGCTCCCTCCCCTGCACCTACCTCTCCATCACCTCAGCCCTTTAAATCTCTTTTTTCTTATGTGGAACACTGTGCTGCAAATGTGTACTAAGTAAATCTGTCATAAGGATTTTTATTATGCAGTTCTGATGTGCAAGAATGGTATCTAAGCTGTTTAGAGTCATTGATTGCTATTGAGCTAATGAGCCAAGTGCTAATCAATTCTCTAGGAACTGCCATGAAAAGCTATTACACCTCCCACAGTGCCTGCATTGACTGCTTATTGGCAGAGTGATTGTGTTATCTGCCTCAAATTTCACCAGACAGACTATAATAATCTAGGAAAATAATTTACCGTCAATGATACTATAAGGCATGTCTGAGAATGATGAAAGAGGACGATGCCAATAAACTGCTGCACGGAGCCTTCTTTAATTGTAGATGTGTATTTACACACGGCGCGTTCTGCTGCCTCCGCCTGACGCGTACCGGGGCGCGCCAGCCGGACCGGTGTCTTTACCTCCCTGGTTTTCTGGCACGGGAAGTGCAGGACGTCTGCTCTCAGGCTTCAGCAGAGCATTTGGTGCTGCGTCTCATGGGAAGCTGGTGTGTAACCTGGGGAAGGGGTGACGTGCTACGCGGGGTAGCAAAGGCCCCGGGGTGTAAAAGGGTGTGAGGTTGTTCCTCAAGTGGAGCTGCTGGGCTGGGTCGGGCTTTTCAGCAGTGACTTGAGCACGTAACAATAACAGGTAGGAAAACTGAGAGGTTTCACCAGGGTGAGGGAAGGGAATGCGATTAAGAAGAGGATGGAAGTTAATAGTGAAAATAGAGGACTATCTGATTTAGGAGTCATGATAAATTCATGCCACCATCTGGGAGTGGATTAGTTGGATACAAGCGGATAATACAGATATCTGAGTTGGTCTTGGGGTAGCTATGACCCAGCAGGCTGATCCCTGAGTACACTGCGTGTGGCATTTCCAGGCTGACAGGATGGAAGTTACACAAACCAGTCGATAGTCAAAAAACAGGCCTGTGGGTTCTGGATCCCTGAAAATATAATTCCAATCCGAACTGGCTCTGGGAGGTGCTCCCAAGGTATCTTGGCAAAGGCTGTCGGAGAGCAGAGGGTCTTCTCAAGTCTGCTGGAGCAACAGGGTGTTAGGGTAACATTTCTGTGTACAGAGCCACCAGGAATGTAAGAGGATAATGTTGGAAAAGAGGATTTTAAAGCAGTAAAAATAAACATAGGCTGAAAATTAGAAGAAAAAGAAGCAATTCTGGTTTTTTACTGGTATCCCAAGAGATGTCAGTGTGGTTTTCTCTTCTCCTTTTCCCTGCCTCGCTCTGGGGCAGGATCACGCCTGTGACGTGTCTCTTAATTAGCTCTATTCCTCTAGTTGAGGTGCTGTTCACATCACTTACAACATTTACAAGATTCTCACAATATTTAATAAGCCATAGACCGTAAGGCGTATGATCTATACACACTCAACTCCATGTAGAAGTTTATTCCAGGTTTCCATACGGGCCACGCATGACGTGGCTTACGCAGATGGCACAGACTTGGCAGTTGCTGTTTCTCGGGTGCCTTCCATCAGCCTGCACTCCTCAGTCTTCTCCTACACCCTGACAGCATCTGTTAAACTCCCCCACTGTATTTCAGCATTCATTGTGAGCTAAAGTCTCTACAGATAAACTGCTAAATCAAACCCAGCTGTAACTGTAATACCATCCCTCTTCTATCGTTTTCTATTAGCCAGGATCATTAAAACCAAAACAAATTGATAGTGCATTTTCATAGATAAATATTTTTAAATTTGTCTTAGCATCCAGAACACAGATTAAGCTTTATAGAGTTTTGTACCTCAGAGCATAATTTTACTAAACATTGATACAACAAAATTGAAATGTAATGTCATTTCTTTGCTAAGACAACCAAGTTTTCCCACCCACAGTTAATTGCATTGTGATGGTGCTGGGGTTTTTTAAAACAGAAGTGGAAAAAACATGCAGGCTCGACTGAAATGACTTTGTGCTATTCGTGTCACCAGTTGATAAATCCTAGGACAGTTGCAGGAATTTTCACGTGTCTTCTCAGCAGCTGAAAGGATACACGGCTGGAGGGCGTACGCCTGGGCTTGCTGCCGGCAGGGAAGCACAAAGGGATTTGTTGTAGGGCTGGCGTCGGGGGATGCTGCTGTAGTTCACTGGCTGTTCACACCTTCCCTCGGGAAGGTCCACCTCGCTCAGTGCAAAGTTGAATTGGTGCTCCAGATACATGATTCAATCAGTGAACTGCGATTCTAATTTAAGAGAATTCTAGAAGAGTGGCACAGTCGGCTGGGGTGGGATTATGGGCAGATCCGTGCTGAGCCTGGGAAAAACACCTCCCCAGCTACTGGTGCAGGAGCTCCCTGGGCTGCAGGACCCAGCTCAGCCTGGGGCTCCGGGCACCGAGATAGTCTGAGAGGAGAGAGAGTCCCAAAAGATGAATCCTAGCTACTCCTGCCTCAAAACAGAGCTGTAGAAACAGTCAGTACCATGTTACTTCCCCACACCAGCAGCTGTAAGAGTCGAGGAGCCAAGACAGCGTCTGTGACCCCACGTAGAGATCTTTCAGAAGCTTTTCCTGCTTCTCACAGAGAATTTTCCAATTGGAAGAAAATGAATTCCAAACGCAATTGCTGAATGATAATAGAGCCAAAGTAGTTGCTTTGTAGTTGTGGATGCTGCAAGAAGTTCACCGTATCTCTATGGAAGCTCTTGCTTAAAAGCCGTTGCCCACCCATGGCTGCAAAATAAAACTTAAAAGATGATTTATGAGTGCACTGGAAACTTTGCTATCTGTGAGTAGGCAGTCTGCTGTGTGTTTGCCATGCAGTCCCTCAGAGGTTGAGCAAACTGTAAGTGCCTCAGCGATGGTTGGCTATGGACAGACACACTCCGGGGATCCCTGGCTGGTACGTCCCTGAGCACTCCTGGTTAGCGGCGAGCAGGGGCCAAGGGCTTTTTTTCTGCAAATAAGCCAAGGGGATGCACCAATGAGGCAGGTCTGGGCTGTGGCTGGCCTCCCGGGGGGGCACGATCCTCCCCAGGGCTCCTGCAGAGGCTCTGTGGAAGAGCCAGCCACGGGCCTGGGGAAATTGCATCAAAACAGCAGGAGAATTTTATAACTCTGCAGATGCGCTTGTGCTGGCTGTGTTACAGAAGGTGAATGCAGGACATCCTGCGTTTTCATCTGGAGATTTCTTCTAAAGAAGAGGGAAGGTAAATTTGCCGTTCCCTTTACATTTGCTGTGCAGTGGTTAATCGCTCCAGCTCCTCAGGCTGCGTGCCTGCTTCCTTGGAATTTGCCTGGCTTCAGCTCCTGCCCATAGCTTCTTGTTATGCCTGCCTTGCTTAGATTAGAGAGACCTTTAATACCTGTTGTTTTCTCCCTGTGAAGGTACTTACACACTGTAATCAAGGCTTCTCCTAATCGTCTTTCTGATGAACTAAACAGATGAAACTCTTTAAATCTCTCTGGGTAAAGAACTTTCTCTAATTTATTTTTATTTTTTTCTCTAAATTATTTTTGTAGCTCTTTTCTGCCCTCTCTCTAGTTCGTCGAGGGCTTTTAAAAACTGGGGAAGTTGGACTGTGCTGTTTTGCTGCACACACCAATGCAGTCTTGCCCGTGTTTGCACCCCAGGGGCCTCATCACCGCGGTGCCGCACCGGTGGCCCCACGGAGCGTGGAGAGGACTGGGGAGCAGCTGGGCAGCTTCACTCCAAAGCAGGAGCAAACCCTCCCAAAAGCCTGTCGGAGATGTTAATTCAACCTGGCATTAGATGCCAGCAGTAGAGTTTCCATATTCCAAGTTCTCCGCCCAGGCTGCCCCAGACATCTTTCAAACTCACTGCACCCCGGGACCACAAACCCGGGTGCCACCTCTACGTTTTATTTACCGTTGATAACGTCTCTGTTACCCATCAGCATCATCAGCAGTGAGTTCGTGTTTCATTCGCTGATTAAAACTAGCGGTGGGGCTGCAGGGCTAGTGCTGGCCCTCGCAGATCCTTGTCTGTCAGAGTTCCCCTGGCTCCCTTTACTTCCCTTTTCTTCTCACTATGTCATTTACTTAATGGATATTTCTGGGCTTCCAGTGATGCAGAGCCAAATGCCTTGTAAAAGTCTGGATACTGGATTAGATGTACCCAGGCATCCTGTTAAAGTCATGGTGCCATGAAATAATAAAATCACATTTTATTTTTCCTTTAAAACCATGTTTGCAGGGTTATTTATAACCACACTCTTACCTCACTTTGGTCAATCTTATTTCTAGTTTTCTACTGTTTTTGTCTGGGATTTTTTTCAGGACCTATCTCTACTCAAGTCTGCATCCTTTGAATATTGGCACACTTTCCAATCTTTTTCCCTTTCCCCTAATATTTAAATTAATATTTATGTGAACGTAGATATAAAAATATATCTATGCATGTGTTCATGTATGCATGTAAATTGTTTCATTCACCATCCTAACACTGATTTCCATTTAATTGGGCTTTGGCAATTTTCAGTCTCCACACATCTTTGAAACACTTTTTTGTCTGTGAAGGAATGGGAAAATAATTGACCACCATTATGTAAAATGTATCCACTTAAAATTCTTTCAAATCCAGGAAAACATTGCTTTCAAGTAGATCTCATTTTTTTCAACACTGCTACTATTAACGTGTTACTCTTCTTGCCTGATGCGTCTTTTGTCTTAAACCTGGATACGACTGAAGGGGGGGCTGCCCCGGCCCGCCGCGCGTTGCACCGCGCTAGCGGCTGGTGGTGACGCGGCAGCTCTGCAGCTCTCGCTGCTGTGCCCCTGCTTGGGTGGTCTCCAAAGCCCCTGCAGCCCACAGCTCATTAGGGCCGGTGTTCGTTAGCACTGTGGCCGAGCCGGGCCCACTCGAGGTCCTGGGGGTCTCAGCTCTCGGTAACTGGAGGAGAGATGGGAGAGGGTGGTGGGTGCAGCCCCCGCCGTACCCCTCCTCAGGCCGCGAGCTGACATCCCCCTCGGCACCTTCACCCCACCAAGGACCTCGGTCCCTTGGGCTCATTCTCGTTTACTGGCATTTAAGGGAAGGAGGAGCAAACCCCCAAACTTCTCTTTGCTCCTGGCCGAAATATTTCAACTCATCTGTGGTTTGCTGAGTTTGAATTTAAACTGTGTTGTCCTTGTTAGTACCCAAGCTTCTGGTGTTAAGCTGAGGGCTTTGCAGGACGTGCCAGCCAGCCTCTAACCCAGCCCGTTAGCTCGTTGCCTGGGAGAAGGGCTCTGGCTCATTTAGACAGCCTCCATCCCACAATGTGCTACAAAACTGATTGTTATTTTATTTTTTTCCCATTTTTATGCCAGACATATATCAAACGGTTCAGCATCAGTGTCTCCCTGTGGGACCAGGAGGATCTCTGAGAAGACCTCTTGGAACAGACTTCTCTGAATTTCTTTTCCAGAATTGGAGACATTTGCTAATTTGCTCTTCTTTATGCTTCCTTCAGGCAATATTTTGGAAGTTTCTAGTAGAATAAGGTGAAAATCAGATAAGCCAAGTCTTTAGAGTGTTTTCAAGTGTTTTGCTTCACACAAGCCATTTGGAGATATTGGCACGAGTGAAATGTGGACCGAGCATCTTAGCGTAATTCATGACGGCGTGTTTATAGCGCAGCTTTTCACTTGGTCCTGATTGAAGCTGGCATCCCCTGGAACGCAGGTGCAGCTCCCAGGTGGAGGAGAGAGGAGATATTTTGCAAAAAGGTAAAGGGAGAAAAGCTTCCATCTCAATCAGATTTCAGACACTTTTTTTTTTTTTTTTTTAATTTATTTTATTCCAGGATGGAGATAAATGATGAAGGCAGAATTTGACTAGTTTCTAAGTAAACGCAACGAGCTTTTGCTTGTAAACAGCTGGGACTTTCTGTTGGCTTGGGTGAGCATGAGGATCTTGCACAAAAATCGGGGCAGATTTCTTGGGCTGGGGGGAGTCGGAGGGAGCCGGGGTGCTGCCCCACGGGCCCGGCAGCCTTGAAGACGCGGTGCTGGGTCCCAGGGTGCTGAGGGCTCGGCCGGGTCCCGGGGTGCCGAGGGCTCGGCCGGGTCCCGGGGTGCCGAGGGCTCAGGTGGGACCCAGGGTGCCGAGGGCTCGGCCGGGTCCCGGGGTGCCGAGGGCTCGGCCGGGTCCCGGGGTGCCGAGGGCTCAGGTGGGACCCAGGGTGCCGAGGGCTCGGCCGGGTCCCGGGGTGCCGAGGGCTCGGCCGGGTCCCGGGGTGCCGAGGGCTCAGGTGGGACCCAGGGTGCCGAGGGCTCGGCCGGGTCCCGGGGTGCCGAGGGCTCGGCCGGGTCCCGGGGTGCCGAGGGCTCGGCTGGGTCCCGGGGTGCCGAGGGCTCAGGTGGGACCCAGGGTGCCGAGGGCTCAGGTGGGACCCGGGGTGCCGAGGGCTCAGGTGGGACCCAGGGTGCCGAGGGCTCGGCCGGGTCCCAGGGTGCCGAGGGCTCGGCCGGGTCCCGGGGTGCCGAGGGCTCGGCGTGCTGCCCAACGCCTGCGAGATGTCCGGGCACTGCAGGGCCCCCCCAGCCGCTCTCGGCACCGCCATTGCCCCCGTTTTCCCTACTCGGGTTCCCTCTGTGGCTTTTGCCCTGTTTTCCACGTGGTGACACAGCCAGTTGTGTTAATGGGCTATTAATGAGAACAGCAACAAAACTCCCTCCTCACTTGGAGCTATGCAAATAGTGATTATCTGGTTGTTAACGATTTTGTTCTACAAAGATAGCTCTACACCATTGTATTTTCTCCTTTGGGTACCACTTTCCAGCAAGAGCTGACTCACATGAGTACACTTCAGTTAACTTCTTTTTTCCTTTTGCTGTAGGAAATTCTGAAGAAAAATGCTGGACAATGGGGTTCAGGGGAAGAGAAAGTTTTAGTCCTGTGTTTAGGTGATGTTACAAATACTGGCAAAATGGGCACCTTAACTTAGAAGGCCACCTTGGATTTTCATACTTCTACCTCTTTTTGTTCAAGGTGATAAGGATACATGATTCAGTTTAACAAAAGACAAATAAAATTACTAAAGAAAATAGGTTTGCTTTCAAATTACGAGACATCCTCTGACATTAATTTTTCAAAAGTGCTGAAATGTTTATTTTCTTTATTAACAAAACTGCAGACAGTGGTAGCATTTTTTTAATCCATAAAAAAATAGAAGACAAGTAAATGGGAGGAAGCACATTTTTCATGATAAAGGAGGAGGTTTTTAAAGATCAAGGAACTGATGAGTTTAGGTTAAGTTCTTGTCTCTACCAAGGGCTTGTTGTGCCGCTCAGATAATTAAATTTATGTGTCTCATTTTGTCTATCCACAGCTTTTCCTTCTGAGTTTGTATTTGTTGCACGTGACCCACAGTCAAAGGCTTCCCTAGCATCACCTTTGTGCTTTGTCTTTTGTTGTGGGCAGCAAAGCATGTCTGAAATAGGTTGGGAAAAGCTGTGGTGGAATTTACCTAACACAAAGTGCAAACTGGGTGGCTGGTAGAAGGAAGACTCAGGATTCCTCCAGCAAAAGTTAGCTTTTATGTAAGTGCATCCTAATAAGCATGCAACAGTATGAGCTGCAAGAGTTTGCTACAAATCTCATTTTCTCTTCCCGAGTAAAGAAAATAATTACCATCAAAATACCCTTACTTTCCAACGGTACTCCATGTTTTACTTCTAAGACTTGATTCTCCAGCAGTCTGTGGTTCATTTCTTTGTCATAGTAGACAACATGCTTCTACAAAAAAAAAAAAAAATTCTCATTATTACTGAAAGTAGAACTTATTTTTGACATGTGTGGCTATTCTTGGGGGGGGGGGGGAAGGGGGAAAGGGGGTTAAAATATGAGATTGCAGCAGGATGGAGAAGCTGTTTATCATGAGAAGTTTGAAAAGGGAAGAGGATGGCTTTAAAGATCTGTGTGACAGCTCACCCGGGAGTGGTGAATTTGGAGCAGGAATCGTGGCAAGAGGCTCTGTGGCCCCGTTCTGCAGGAGGCTGGGGCAGATGGTTCCGATGGTCCCTCCTGGCCCTGCAATCTGTGCATCCAAGGGAGCAAAGCCTGCTTTACAAATGTGCAAAGTTCACGTACCTCAAGTTTTAGTAGGCTTTACATTAGCTTGAAATAATAGAAGTACTAGTACCAAGTCATATTTTCAAAGACTTGGTAATATTCTAATTAAGCATTTTGGGCAAAAGAAGAAATATAGTGTTATAGACCAACTTTAATCTCATTAGTTCTTGATTTTTTGTATAAATAGTAACCATACGGCGTTGTAATACATTCTCTCATGTCAGAATTTATCAGAGAAATGCTTTGGCTGGGCAACTGCTTTGTGAAAGATTAAGGATTTTGCCTCATTCTATCAATGTGTTTTGCCTTCACCGTTGAATAAAAATAGATTTTTAAATAACAGTCACATAAACTAAAGAAATCCAGAACAGAGCCCATTTTCATTTCAGAGGTGGATTCAGTGTTGTTTGATGAAACTGGAATAGATCACTTGGTAACTCTAATTACTAGGGACCATTTTTACAAATGCAACCAAAAAACCTAATGAACGTTGCAGTAATGCTAATTTATATCAGCCAACTGTGACACACCAGCCAGCTTTTCTGCACAAACCTGTTGAAGGGAAGATGGTAAACCAGTTCATTTCCATTCTGGAAATGCAGCGGCTGTTCCTGGATATTGTGCAAATCCAAAGTGACTGAGACCAGACAATTGAATTTGTCTAGAAAACAGTCTGCAGTTCAGAGAGGGGCTTTTTCTTTTTTTTCTTTTTTTTTTTTTTTTTTTTCTCCTTTTTGGGCTGGGAGGTTAGGTTTGGTTTCACATTTGCCAGATAGAGCAGGCTCTTGTTTTTAAGGCCATTTCTCCCAGCAGAACTCTGCAGTGGGATCACTGATGTGCTGAGGTGATTCAGTCCAAACCAGCCATATGAACTAATCTCCTGTCAGTGAGTGCCCAGCATCCGTTCCTCCGGCATGCTGAAGTGCTGTGTGGTCAGGCAGCAGACTCCTAGCAAATGCCAGGCTTAAGGTCTGAGTACCTGGAAAATCCAATCATGTTTGACCCTTCTGCTCCCAAGAGACCCTTTGCAGCTCCTTAGGACACAGGAGACTTCATTTCTTTGTTAAGGAAAAACCTGACCCCTAAGGAGGGGTTATAGGCATGGGTATTGCTGTTGCACTGCTCTGATCTGTGTATTTATTAGTTTTCCAGGGCGCACGGTTGATTTCTGGCAGTGGGGAGGCCGGTTATCTGGAGAGCAGAAGTGCTCGGCGGGGTGCTGATGGAGCCGGAGCCGGGGAAGATGAGCAATCACAGGCAGACAAGCCCGTATTAGTCAGATGCGCCTGCGACCGAGACGTGATCGATGCCATTAGCATCACCTGGCAGAGCCCTGGGAGAAAGTGCTATTTCTGGCAGGCACCTTGATTTCTAGAGAATGGAGATGATTTATGATTAGGAAAGGCTGCTGGTGGACTGGCTGGGTGCTGGAAAAGTTAATCATTTGGTATGAGGATACCGTGATTTGTTTGACGTTCCCAACTTGTGTTGTAAAGATTTTGTGTCAGGCACCATTTATGCAGGAGCCAAATGAGTCTTATTTCACTTTATTTGTACCCCACAGGGAGAGGTCTTAAAACACCTTTGGTGGTTGAAAGCAGGTGAGGCTTTGGGGTCCCCTCAGCGCTGGCTGGCGGGGGAGATGTGTTCAGGCAGGCAACTTTATGGATCCCCACAGAGCAAAAGGAAAAGGTGTCCTGGCACTGTGCTTCTGGACACAGGGCTCGTTCTCGTGGCAGTAGATGATGCTCTGCTTCAGGTGGGTAGGGTTTGCTCCTCCCTGAGCGTCCTGCACACCATCGCCAGGGGTTAAGGGGTGGGGAGAGGGCAGAGCCCACCGTGCTTTCGGAGGTGGGACCTGCCCTGCAAGGAGGCAGCAGCCGGAGCCTCCTGCCTGAGCTCGCTTGGGGTGGCACAACCACCCCGAATTGCCTCCTGCACGCTCGCTGGCATTGGCGGCTGCCACCGAACCTGGCCCTCGGTAGAGACATTTGGTGAAAGGCGGTATAACAGGACTCCTGTGTCTTCTAAGGGTCTCAGACTGGCATGGCTGGGAGAGGCAAAAGACGATGTGTGACTTTACCTCCCTGGGCTCTAGCTTCTCTAGCACAGCAGCGCCTCGAGGAGTCAACCACAGCTATTATCTACTTGGAGTTAAAGTTCCTTAGCTACCCTGGAAAACAGTGATGGAAAAATTTCAAAGCTCTTTCCCTGGGAAACTATGAACTGATTCTCTGTATATCACAAAAGAACATGACGTAAAAATGGATCTGGAGGTACTTCATATTTACCATTGGAAAACAGTGGCACAAGCTTTCACTAAAATGCAAGCTTCTCACCCAGAACCACAACTTCTCAATCTGATTGGCAGCGTATCAATACACTGGAAGGAGACTAGATGGAAGGCAATGTAAATTGATTAATTAAATCAACACACCCCCGAACAGGAAAAGACTAGGATTCTCTGTATCCTCTGTGTTTTATGTTATAGAAGCAAGTGTTTCAAACACCTGCATCTCCACTCCAGCCACATGCTTGAGCACCGGGTGAAGTTTATCTTTCTTCAGTTAAGAACTGTAGAACAAGCTGAATGTCAAGAAGCGTCCATCCAAAGTGTTGCATGACTCATCTGAAGATTGCTATTTAAACATTTCAGCTGAATCAAGAAATCTGTCCATCCCCAAACAGAAACAACAGTTAAGTGTTAGCCTGTCCCATCTGGGAGCCAAGCCAGGCAACGTGCAGTACGAGGTAACTGGAGCCGGCGAATAATTCTGAACTAAGTTGACTGAGAAGCTGCTTTTAAATTCGTTGAGTGAGGGCTAACAGCATCTGCAGGTCATTTCTGATTGCCAGAGTGGAACCTGTACCCACAGAGCTTGCTCTGAGAGGGGAGAAAATAGGTTGATTTAAAATGAGCAAAGATGAGTTTGTATAAGCAATGTAAATACCTTACAGAGAGTGTGAAGAGCTGGAATCAGTTGAAGAAATAATGGAGCATGCACAGACTTGGAAAATGAGTGAAAATTATTCTGTGTTTTTCTGGCACTGGGAGCCAATGGATGAATTTGGGAGGGCCAGATTTGCTCCATTCCCACCCTCACACGTGTCCTTTCAGCTCCCTGTGCTGTCGGCCGGCTGACCAACAGGTCTTCAGGGTGGCTGGGGCTGACTGTCACCCAGTCCCAGTTACACAGGTAATCCCACATGTTTGTATTCAGCTCTGTGAGCGTGTGTTGACTTATCTCAGTTAAGAAAAATCATCTGAAGGTCTATTGGAAAAGCATTATGAAAGGGCAGAGACAGCTGGTTTAGATTTGATATTTACCGAAAGAAAGGCTGCTGGAGAAACTGAAGGCAGAAAGTAATGTGGGTGATAATGACCATAAAACAATACAAAATGATGGAATTTGTTATTCTAAGGGAAGGAAGGAAGGAGAGCAACAGAATAATGATAATGGAGTTCAAAAAAGCAGACTTCAGTGAAGTCGGGGAAGCAGCCGCGGGGGCCTCCCGGGAGGATTTTCAAAGGCAAAGCGAACTGCAGCAGAACTGGCTGTTACCGAACGAAGCTGCTTTAAAGGCACGACAACAGCCTCCTGTTGCAAAGGAAAGACAGGCATTCCCGAGGCTGCTTCTCAGCTCTCTGGGGACGTGGAGAAATAAAAAGAATCCTCCAGAAAACCAGAAATGCAGACAGATGACTAAGGATGAATATAAAGGAATAAACTCCCGCCTATAAGGATAAAATCAGAAAGCAGAAGGCATAAAACGGGCAAAGAACATAAAAGGCAAAAAGGCAGGCATCTATAAATGCATCAGAAAAAAGAGGAAGACAAAGGCATGTGCAGCCCTGGTACTGAGCAGCGAAGGGAAGCGAATGAAGGCTAAACTATTCAATGCCTTATTGTTTCAGCCTTCAGAAAAAGGTTAATTGTGACCAGACACTTACTGCAATTAATTTTAACAAGAGGATAACAGGGAAAGAAAAGATTAAAGTATACTTGAATAAATTAGATGTTTTCAAGCTATGGGAGCCTGATGAAATCCACCCTAGAATAATTGCTGAATTGCCCCAGAAAACCCCTGAATCAGTGGTGATTACCCGTGGGGAGGAGGGGCAGAGAGGGACACACATAGAGCGCTGGAGGATGGCGAACAGCACCTCTCCCTCAAAGGCACTCGGAAAATTATAGAGCTGGAAGCCTAAAATAAGTACCTGAGAAGGTAGTAGGACAAATGATTAAATAATCAGTTTGTGGGTATAGAGGGGATATTAAGATAATAAGAAAAAGCCAACAGGGATTTTTTCAGGAAGAAATCACGACAGAGCAGTGTGATTTGCTCTGACAGGAGAACTGGCTCCCAGGTGGGCGAAGCTGCTGAGGACACAGCTCCAGGTCAGGAAATTGGGAACTGAGGAACCTGCGGTAGCACCTTTCCAAACCCCTCCTCAAGGCTGTCAGTGGCTTTCTGCCAAACCGAGGAGCCATTCACCTGGTATTTTCTCACCTGGTTGATACGAAATTCTTTAAGTACACAACAGCTGACAGTGGAGCCCCTTTTTGAAGCCTGGACAGATTTCAGATAAATAACAAAAGAAAAGCAAACCTGAATGTAGAGGAGAGCTCACCTCACGCTAGTCATTCCATCTGAAGACTGTTGATCTGTCAGATTGTTTGAGTTTTTCAAATAACAAAAAAGTTAAAATCAAGTTTTAATTAAGAACTCTTTCCTAGTCTTTCTTTGCCCTAGCTCAAGAGGAATTTCCACCACCACCACCCCCAAGCTCTCAAAAAAAAATGTTCACATCCATTTCTAGTAATTAACGGGGTGCTTTGCTTGAGTGTGCAATAAGCCTGAAACAGCAGCTCTGAGGCCTGAGGATTTTGGTGCCTCTGGGAAGCTCTAGTTTGGTTCTCAGACCCTGCTAACAGCATCCCAGTGGGGTAAAAGGCTGAATCACTTGCGCCAAATATATCTGCTTGGCCAAAGTTAGCGTTAGCTCTTCTGTCGCTGAGCTTTAACTGGGGGCATGGAGATGTGGCATGCCCGGGTCCCTCCTGGGCTGTGTCGGTGTGTGTGTTGGTGTGCACTGGCTGTGCCGTGGGTGTGCTGGGCTCGGGGATCCTCCCCCCGCTGCCTTTCAGCCTCCAGGGTGGAAGAACTGGATCCCAAGTGGGGGTGGGACAGCCACCGCAGGAACCTTGAATAATTTTGTCTGGGAGGGACCCCTGGAGGTCCTCGGTCCACCCTCTTCCTCAAAGCAGCGTGAGCTTCAGTTAGGTGAGGTTGCTCTGGGGCTTGTCTGTTTTCACAGCGAATACTTCTAGAGGTGGGGGATCCATGGCTCGGCAGTGCTGTAGACAAAGTTGTCAAATACGAGTCAGAGGATTTTCTTCTGAGCTCAGCCTTTAGACATTTTTAGAGCAATAGATAATCACTGCGTGTGCTAGTACCTTTGTCTTCATATACTATACCACTGCAGGTATACTTCTATTCATATAATATATGAAAGAAATATTTTAAATTAAAAATGAAATGTTATAAATATTTTCAATTTAAATTTTACATTTATAATTCATTAAATTAGTTTGGGAAACCATGTACGTCAGGTAATGAGAACATCCTAGCTTGGATCTATTTTGGTTTATGGGATTCCTTCTAAAAACATTGTGGCGTCAGAGCCAAGAAAATCTTTTGTGATGTTATATTTATTTGGAGCAGTTCCCACAGAGTTTTATAAGCTCTGAATCAATGCATGCTGGAAAAGGGTGAATATTCCTGTGCTTTGGTTGTGTTACGTACTTTCCCATAGAACCCAAGTATCAAAACCTTGAGATGTATCTTAAATGTCTGTAACCAACAACTATATTGGGGAAGAATATGCTTCTAATGTAATTTTTTTCCCTTTTGCAGAATGACCGTAATAGAAAAGCAAGCAAGACATCTGAATGAATTTTATATGTTCCCTGAACTGCTCAAGCCTTTGAAATAACTCAGCTTGAAGTTTTAGTCAATATGAATGGAGACATTTAAAAAATCTGTGTGCTCTTCTGTCAATAAAAGATGGCAAAAGGCTAAAGAGAAGAAAATAGACAGTAGAGTCAGAAATGTAACCGGTACTGAGCAACCTCCACAGGGAACAGGCCATTGGTAACTGTAATCGACAAATATGATACGAATTTATAAGTTTTGATAACTAAAGAAACACTTTTCTTGCATTCCTTTGGAAAAAGCTGAGTGGCTTCACGTCTCCAAAACCTAGCCTAATTTAATTTTTGAAATATGCATATGTAAAAGTGACATAATTTGAGCATTTTACAAGTATCATTAATTGGAGTGACTTCTCTTGGCAACTGCCTTCACTCCCTTATGCGATAAATGTATGCACGTATCAACACAGGATTCAAATATTTCAATTTAAAATTCAGCTAAAAGTTTAGTTAAAACAACAAGCCTTCCATACATCAGAGCAGCTTGGACCTAGGGACCGTGTTGTTCTGGGACACAAGAGCGGAGGCCGTGCAGCAGAAAGCAGGGGGAGTGCTGTGTGGGTTTGGCTCGGGGCTCTGCTGTGTCTGCTGGCTTCTGGCGTGGGCGTTCCTCCAGCCCAGCGCCCGCGCGACGTGGCAGCGGCCCGTGCCTGGTGCCAGTGGTAGTAATCCCTGACTGAGCAGCCCATTAATGTGAAATTCGGTGCCTGACAAGTCTTAAATTCCCTCCTTTCCCAACTCTTTGCAAATCTGGGGCTCTCTGCAAGAGGGAGGCGAGGATTTAGTCTCCGTTGTTCCAGGGCAGCGGGCGGTCAGGCCTGGGTGAACCACCAGGAACCACGTACGGTCGTCGTGACTGGGTGGATGGAGAAGTACCTGCAAGGGCAGGAATTTCAGGGCAGTTCAGACAGCTCCAAACCTGGGAGAGTTTTGGGAATGCTCACCAACTTTTTCTGCTCTAGGGTTGTGGTGCTTTTCTAAACGCCAGCTGTGTTCAGCACGGCGTTGCTGGTGCCAGCCAGTGAATAAGATGCCTTTTAAAAAGAAAGTCAGATCGGATGATGTTGTGCTAGTCCAGTTTGATAACGCTCGTGCTTTCCCTGAGGAAATTCTCCCCTGTGAGGTGCTGGCCCAGGGTGCCCAGGGCAGCTGTGGGTGCCCCCTCCCTGGAAGGGTTCAAGGCCAGGTTGGACGGGGCTGGGAGCCCCCTGGGCTGGGGGAAGGGGGCCCTGCCCGGGGCAGGGGGGGGCACTGGGAGGGCTTTGAGGTCCCTGCCAGCCCAAACCAGCCTGTGGTTCTGTGTTTATGAGTTGCATAAGACTGAAGCACTGGAGGGCTTTGTAGACAGATGTAGTTGGGAATTTTTCACGGGGAACTTCTGAGCAACCTGTGAGCATAATCCTTATCCTTGTCATTGTAAGTGGTACAGCAGGAGGATTTAAATCGCCATTGGTACTTCTTATACTCCGCATTAACATAGCAAAATACTGTGTTTAGCTTCTGAAAACCTGTGTGCTACTTAATAATTGGTGTAGTAGGTCGATGCTATAAACACGTCAGAATCACAGGACTGTGAGATACGCGAGACGAAGTACAAAAGGGTAGGGTGCATAGCAGGGGATGTGTCACATGAATAACCTTGTATCAAAGTTTAACTTTTTCTTCTGAATGAAGATAACAAAAATGGTTTTGCTGTGCACCGTTTTTCCTGATCCTGGAAAAGACTTTCATGCAATGGGTCAGATTCATCTCACCTAACTTACTATCATCTAGTCTAAACTGTTTGTCAAGACCTCTGATCTACCCCTACTACTTGACGTATCTTATGTGCACGTTGCAGTTTGCAAGTGCCATGTGTCTGGCTACGTGGGGAGTCTGCATCCCTGAGTGGCTTTGAAGTACTCAATGTTAGGAGAGATAAAATCCCTTAATAGATTATATTGTGTGTGATACAGTAAATTGGTCAGTGTCTGAGCAAATTATGACAGACTGAGTAGCCTGGGAACATTCTCCTTTTACCAGCATCCCCGAGCCACCCAGTAGGACAGAAACAGAAGTTCCCAGGCTGATGGCAGCTGTCAGAGTGCTGTGAAGCTGTGTGGGTCTGCTGAGTAGCTTGGACTTAGGTTTATAAATCAAAATCAAGAACCTTAATTGGACCCATAAACAGCAAATGTTGCTCTCGATGATTTCTTTTGACCTTTTTAGCAGATTTTTCAGGCTTGTAAAGAAAACGTAGCCATGTTTCCCCTACCTTTCCTCTTATTGGAAACACTTGTCAAGTGGGGACCAGAACTGAGGAAGGCTGGAACTCTAAATACCCCTGACTTCAGATGGTACATGGTATGTGGATGCGTGTGCCATTTAGCTCACTCACATTCTTCCTGCTGTCAGCTGGGCTTCACTGAGTGCAAAACAAGTTTGGGTTCAATGAAAGTTGGAAGAAAACAGTTATTCATGGTATGGAGGTCATTATGTAATGACCAGCAGTCACTCATCAGAGTATTTAGTCTTGTATATCTCAATGAGGTTACCTCACTGCAATACTTTTCTAGTCTCTCAGGAGCCCATATAAATTTGACCATCGGTGCATCTCATCTTAAATAAAACTTTGGCAAAAGGACGATCTATGGAAAATACATTACTGTGTAGTTATGAGAAAAGCACCTGTGTTTCCTTCAGTGGGCACTAGGCTGTGGATCACACTAATAGTGCTGTTTGCAAATATCAAATAATAATGGAAGGTATGACAATAATGAAGTAAGTAATCAGATGAACTGTTGAGTACAGGTGCCTACATTTACAACTCTCTCATCAAAGAGAAAATTAAGCGCTCTCAGAATATTATGGCAAATTGCTTGCTGTTATACGACTGCTAATCAGGTGGAGTACATAAATGCGTCAGGAAAAATCTTCTTGAGCAATTATGGCAGTAGATGATTAAGGCACAGAGTACATCATGGGACAGCGAATGGGCTCCTTTTCTCTGCCTCCAGATGCAAATGCTTGTTACAAAAACAAGCAGCAAAAGCCCCGAGTCACCAGCACCTCTGCTGAGGTTTGGTTGATGGTGCAGGGTGTGGGACAAGGTGAGTCCTGCGCCCAGGCGGTTGTGTCGCACGTCCCTCCCGGTGCCCCGAGGCCAGCGCTCCTCTGCGGGGGCTGGAGCTGGCGCAGGGGTTTGCGGTAAATGTCCTGTGAGCTGGTGGGATGTGGCGGGGACACGGCATTACCTTGCCGGCACCCTCCGGTGCAGCACCACGCCTGACACGCCGGTGCAGCTCGGGAGGGTTTGTGCCCCCAGCCCAAGCCGTGGGGGGGCCGTGTTCCGGCCCCTTTCCCGCGAGCTCTGCCTCTCCAGCCCCCTTGGGGCACAGCCAGGGCACCTATTCGGCTGCTCCAAGCACCCAGCCAGTGCCCGGCTCCCGGGGGGGGGTTCTATAGTGGCCATGGGCTGTGAGCACACTCATGCCTAGAGTTGGGGTGATGCACCTCAACAGCTTCCTAGGGAAAACAGCACGGCTCCTGCGTCACCTCCTGCCTTTCCCCGCTCCCGCAGCTTACAGAGATAATGTGCTTTCCTGCCTGCTGCTTTCCAGCATCTCAGGCAGCTGATCAATCCCCGCGTTTTCTCCTTGTTTCCTCCCGGTTTTCTGGAGCTTCTCTGAGCTGCAGCGGGGCCACCGCCTGCGTCAGTGCGGGAGGTCTCTTGAGCCAGGCTCCTGCCTCTCAGCCTGCGTTTGCCGCGTACCCGGACTGCTGCAGACAAGCCTCGTTCTGTGCTTGGCTCTTCTAAGTCTTTCAGCCGAGGGAAGAACGCTGCCAGGATGTGAGAGAGTGCTTTGACCCGGAAAGCAAGCTAAAGGCCCTGTGCTGCGAGGTGGGGGGCTCATCCCGGGGACTGACGTGACTGTCCCTTGTGTCCTCGTCTCCGAGGGGAAGCCGGTCTCATTTCCGAGGAGAACCTGGCAGGGCAGAGCAGGCTGTTGCTCCCCTTGTCCCTCCCCCCAAAAACCTGTGCTTTAGGCTATTGCTAAAACATGTGATAAAACCAGTCACTTGGCAGGACCCCTTCTGCAAGATGACTTTGTGAGTCCCTTCGCTACAAGCTGAGAAGGAAGAAATAATTTAGAATTACAGGATGCAACTATAGATCTTGACTACAACACAGAGCACGTGGTCAGGCTAAATCAAATGACAGTTTTTGGAGGGGTGCTGTGCCGTGCCAGGCTCCCGCAGGCAGCAGAGCTGCTGTAAGGTTTGTGGTAAGGTGCTTTCAGCGTGGCAGGGTTGCTGTGTGGAGTTGGTGAGAGCATTTCCCAAACCCTGTGCATCAATTGCAGGGATGTGAAGTAGGAAATAGATAACTGCTGTGTCAATGCATTGTGTCATGTTTGAATCCATGACCGACAACCAAACCCTGTTGTTTGATATTTAGAGGCTAAAAATAGCGTATTCCTCCAAGGGCATGGAAAATATCCTTTCATTTAAGCAGCACACGTGCATCCTTTCAGTTTACCGTGGCACCAGTGTAACCAGGTAAGCATCCTTCCATGTTCTGCCTCAAAGACTGAGCTTTCTGCTGCCCAAGTCCTTTCCTCACATTGTACCTTAGCAAAGATTCTTGTGTTGTGAGAGCTCGCTGTGAGCCTCACTGACTCATGATTAGTATGGCAAGCCATACAAAAAAAATTAATTGGGTTTTGAATATCTCAGGATAGAAGATAATATAATCCCATTACAAAAAAAGTATCTTCATCTGTTCTTGTCTGCTAGTTTCCAATTCTTCGTTATTGGGCTTTACAAATCCTTCACATTTCCTTTCATTTAATTTCTGGCAAGTTTGGGATTGTGGAGCTATTCCTATGCTGACACTTGAATGGCAGTTGTGCTAATATCTGCATGTAGACACTTAATCCATGGATAAAAGCCCCAAGTGCTGCCTTTTATTCTTTATGATGTGGTAGTTCACAGTGATATACAACCCGTCATCTTAGCCACCGCTTCAGACGCGCAGCTCACGGTGGAAAAGAGCTGGAGCCCAGGGAGAAAGCTGTTGAGGTGGCCACAGCTTTTGGGTTGTGCCTTCCAGGGGACGGAGGCAGGCATCCAGCTTGTTCCCTGGAAAAGGAGCGATGGGAACCTGGAAAGGCGACTAAGCGTGTCTTGGATGTCTGGATGGGAGAGTCAACTTTGCAGGTTAACCTCCCCAAAAGCCATGATGCACTGATAGGGCAGAGCCCTACCACGAGGTTTGTTTTCCGAAGGCTCTGGGAAACATCCCCCCTCTGCGGCGAGGACAGGGGCTGCTCAGCCCCCCACCGTGGGGCGAATTCTGCAAACGCTGCCTTAAACCTGTCTCCGCTTCCTCGCGCACAGATCTCTGATGGTGCTCACAGGCTGCCTCCTCCGGTGCCCCCAGTAAGCACGAACCGAGTCTCGGCTCTGCCAGAGCAGCACCAACTCCTAAAGATCCGTGTGAGCTCCGAAACGGGGCCGGGGGAGCCTCCGCCAGTCCGGCACTGACGCCTGCGCCCGTTTCTGGTGGCTGCTGCAAATACCTTGGGGACGTGAAGACTAAAGCTTCCGAAATAAAACCCCAACCCTCCAAATGGAGCTGGCAGGCAGCACTTCGCAATGCTGCTTCTCTAAGTCTTAGGTGCAACCCGACATCTGCAGCACTCTGACTATGCTGCCAAAGGGCTGCGTTAGGGATATCCTTACCCCTCCAACATGTTTTAAGGCTGAGCACAGCAACATGCTGAGAGCCCAGTGCACCCCCCCTGCAATTTATGAGAGCACTTTCCCTCGGCACATTATCTCACACAATCCTGCCGCTGACTTCCCCCATGAGACCACTTCTGTGCCGGAAGGTTTGCAAATCTATATCTTAATTTGATACCAGCTGCTAGCAATATAGCTTTGACACCCCTATATCATTCCTTTTCGTAGGCTACAAGCTGCGTCTCAAAGGCACTTAAAACTTTTCCTAAACATATTTAGGAAAAAAAAAAACAACCTGATTATATAATGTTTGTTAGACAATGAGGGGGTTTTACAATCTTCAGGGGGTTGAGCCTCACAAGGAAGATAGTGCTTTCTACATCTTGTATTTTTAGAAAAGGGAAACTAAGAACTTGCATGGCTGCGCTTGCAGAGGAGGAGCCAGGAGGCCTCCCTGGGGTTTTTCAGCACCGCGAGGACAGGAGGTGCCTCTGGCTGGAGCACGGCGCCCGGGGACCCCAGCACCTCCCGACGGGAGCTGGCGCAGCACGGGAGGACGCGGCCAGAATTGTTGGCGTTTCCAGGAGGCCCTGGGAGAGTTCCCTGCTGACAGGGACAGCGCGGGAGGGCACGGCTGCAGACGTCGGATGCAGAAGCATCAGCCCATCACCCAGTTACCTCTCCCCTCTGAGGCAGAGGCGTCAGGCCCTGCACCCGCTTGCCTCTCCCACGGTGGCTTCTCCCACTGGCTTTGCCCCACGTGATGATGAATGTGCACCTGCAGGAGCCCAGCAATAGAAACAGAAAACCCGTCCTCAGAAGAGAAATTTGTAAACTGCTCGCATCCTTGCAAAATTATAACCCTCAACTACCAGCAGACCTACTGGATCCACAGATTAATCTGTTTGCTTCTTGTACTAAAGCTGCTAAATCAAAAGAGACCGCTAGGAAAATCTGCCTGTCATTATTCACAAGCACTACACGTGTAATTCCCAAAGATTTCCATCACTAATACTCGTGTTGTTACACTTCCCCTGCATCCAGTGTTACCCATCGTTAACAGTGCACATACCTGCCCAGCTACCTGTGTCTGCACTGGTCTGTAACTGGGATAGTTCCTGCACGTGAGAGAGTGGGCTCACCGGAGCTGCGAGGGTACCTCTGCATGATGAAATCTCAGAATATGTGTTTTTTAAACCAGGAAAACATTCAAGCTCCTAAATGATTTGTGGACTGCACCTTCCCCACTGAAAGTACTCAAGTCTTGCACTAGAGAAATAGTCTTTGTTGGGTGGTTCAGGGATGTATTGGGCATGCTGAAAACTTACTGTAAAATATGCATTCCTTTGTATTTAGCACGTAACTAAAGAATCCCTTGTGTACACCAATAGGGTGGCACTAGGTAAAAATTGTGTGTAAAGCCAAACATTGCCGTGGAGGCAGTTTGGTGTACAGCAGTTGTAGTTACAGCTCTCATACCCACTTCTGAAAAGTGCAGATCCTTTCAGGGACAATGTCGACAAATTAGAAAGGTTTCAGGGTAAATGGGACAAGAATGATTTCAAGTCCAGAAAACTTGCCTTACAATGGAGGACTAAACAAGCTCAATCTATTCAGTTTACCCAGTGAAAAAAATGATCTCATCACTACCTAAGCACTTGGAGGGAGAAGATTTCTGATTGCAAAGGGCTCTTTAGTTTATCAAGCAAGGGTACAACAAGGTCCAGTGCCAGGGAGCAGCAGCCAAACAAGTTTGAAATAGAAAGAAAACAACATTTTTAACACGCAAATCAAGCCATCGCATCATCATAAGCAAGGTGATGTGGATTTTCTGTCACTTGAAATGTACCTGAAGATGGGACGCACTTCCCTGTCAGTCTGTGGCAGGGGGGTCCAGCCTGCTGACGGACTCAGCACCTACCTCTGGCTGTCTGGGGAAGAAGGAACAACGTTGATTTTATTAACTGGAAGAAGCTGGTAAATAAGTATATGGAGCGCACTGTCAGCTGGGAAAAGTTTTTGGGGCTAGCAGGTACAAAAAGGATGAAGGCGTTGGTTTAGCTTAAATCAAAGTTATGGAATTTACACCTATGTTGTGGGGTGACTGTGTGTACGACCCTTCAGACCTCCTCGTCTTTCCGTCAGACCCAGGGAAGAATGCGTGGGCCCAGCCGTTGGAGCTGACTCCACGCATTGCCAAACAGGCTGCTGATGCCGACAGTCATGTAGCCAAAATACAGTTGGGTCAGTTTAACACATGATTTCTGTTAGCGGAATCATCGCCGTCTGTAAAGCTGATGTATGTGTTAGAGCTGGTTGATCCATGAAGGTGGGTAATGCCCCGGTACGGCATTAATGTGGAGCATTTTCCAGCATATGCATGTGCGGGTACACGCAGCGCTGTGTGTGTGTGCACAGAACCAGATTTTAGGCCCCTGCCAAGAGCCCAGCTCTCCGCATGGAGCCTCCTCGCAGCCGATGCTCCGTGCCGGGGGTCTCCAGGGGAAGGCGCCCGGCCCCGCAGCCACGGCCCCAGCGATGGGCCCCAGCGCCCTCGTTTGAAAAATAGGTGCTTAAAAACCTAGTCTTCACTTCAACGGAACTGTCTGTGCATAATAATATTTCAAATAACCTTTTGGTTTTGCTCTTGGTAAAATCTGAATGCAATAACTTAATCATCTTGTGTTTATTTATTTGTTTACTCGCTTATTTATTTACTCAGTTTCCTTCTTGCTTCCCTCCAGCTCTTCAGGTTTCTGTGGAAAAACAGAGATAAATTAATCCGAACAAAACATGGTAATACTCAAAGAAGTCCTTCCCATCAAATTATAGGGAACAACATTTACTTTTCATCTGTGTTCCATATTTTTATGTCAGCTCTAATCACAGTCTACGTCAGGCAGCATATGCCATGACGGATTTGTTGTCCCAGATCACTTGGCTGCATTTCCCCCAGAGATGACCAAACAGCAGAGCCTGACAGGCTCTTAGACTTGGGGAACCGATGCTGATCAAAGGCATGATAAAGTATTCATGTGAAAAAGATTAGTGGGAGGTTTTTTTTCCCCCCAAGTGACTATCTAAGTATAAAAATCTCACTGGAATGTTTATACCCGGTTTTATTTTTAATTTTTGAGATTTTTTTTTTCTCTCCTTAAAACTGTTAATGACATGTTTTATGATAACATTGCATTATATTTTAAAGACAACATGCATTTTAATTCAGTTTTGTAAATATCCTGTTTATTTATTTATTCCAAAAGAGCCCTATGAAAGCATTTATCTGCCTCCTGCGTCATCCTCCAGCGCCTGTTTTCACCCCCAGGTGAGGAGGGGAGGGGTCCCCCGGCAGCTTCTGCGGGCGCCGGAGGGGAGGGAGCTGCTGCCCGGCCGTGACAGTGGTGGTGGTGGCAGTGGTGGTGGCGATGGCTGTGGTGGTGGCCGTGGTGGCCGTGGTTGCGATGGTTGTGGTGGCGGCGGCGGTGCATGCCCCCACTTCTACACCAGAGGGCAATAAAGTGAAAGTAAAAGTTGGTTTTCGTCTATTAAATAAGAGTGGTTCACAGGACAAAAGTAATTTATGTTATTATTTATGACTTGATAATTGAATATTTTATTTACCTCTCAAATATTTTATGCATTTGAGAAGCAAAAATTTTTGTATGTTGTTAATACCTTGAACCAAGATTTTTCTTCCACACAATTGTATTTTATAAAACTAGTTGTACAGACATTAAGTTTTTACCATGACAGATATATATTTCTATTTTTAATTTTGAACAGTATATAACTTTATAGTATTATCTGTCATGTGCTCAAATATTTATAACCACCATGGAAAGAAATAAAATGATTATTTCTCTCAGGAAATTAAGATGCCAGCTGCAAACCTGAAACGCTTTGGGTTTTGCAGATAAAAAACCCACTCTCTTCCATTGCATGGGCTGCTCCTGGAAATGCTGCGTAGCAGCTGAGTGTTAGTTTTAAAGCTGAAAGCACTTGACTTCCCAGACCTTTAGTGCAGGTAGGAGAGAAGGAGGAATTATCGGACACATTCTGCCACAGACTTTACAGAAAGAGTCCCAACAGCCATTACCAGTGATGGAGAGAGAAATAAGAATAATAAGGGAGGAGTGTTTGGGGGCTCATGAAAAGGGTAAGGTAGAAATAATTGCAGCTAAGGGAGATTCTGGGATCTAGTTTGTGGGACAGTGACTGGAGCAACAGGCAGAGCCAGTCTCGGGGTGTGTTCAGCTCTGCCGCCGTGGCGCCGGGCTCTGCTTCGGCAGGGAAATGCAGCTCCTGGCAGGGATGAAGTTAACGAGGTCTGCGCTAAATATGGTTGGGAAGCAAGGAGACTTGACTCATCAGAGAATGCACAGATGGCTTTTAAAATGCTGATGATCAAAATATCGAGCGATGAATTTCTCATCGCCTGAACCTGATCAGCACCAACAGCCTTGAATGGACGCGCTGGTGAATCGGCCTGCCCGGCAGCGTGCTCCGGGGCTGCAGCTGCTGCCTGGGATGCACCCACGTCTGGGATGAGCCCACATCTGGGATGTGCCCACGTCTGGGATGTGCCCCCATCTGGGATGAGCCCATGTCTGGGATGAGACCATGTCTGGGATGAGCCCACGTTTGGGATGTGCCCCCGTCTGGGATGAGCCCATGTCTGGGATGTGCCCCCGTCTGGGATGAGCCCGTCTGGGATGCGCCCACGTCTGGGATGCGCCCACATCTGGGATGTGCCCCTGTCTGGGATGAGCCCACATCTGGGATGTACCCACGTCTGGGATGTGCCCACGTCTGGGATGTGCCCCCGTCTGGGATGAGCCCACATCTGGGATGTGCCCACGTCTGGGATGTGCCCACGTCTGGGATGAGCCCACGTCTGGGATGTGACCACATCTGGGATGTGCCCACGTCTGGGATGTGCCCCCGTCTGGGATGAGCCCACGTCTGGGATGAGCCCACGTCTGGGATGAGCCCACGTCTGGGATGAGCCCATGTCTGGGATGCACCTGCTGTCAGCCCGAGCCTCGCACCCGCCAGCCCCGCTGCTCCCCGAGCCGTGCTGCTCGCAGAAGCAGGAGGAGGCAGTAACGAAGGGCTGGGAAGTGCAGAGCGGCAGCGTGGAGGCCGTTTTCTTCTGACACAGGCGTCCGGTTATGCACTGTGCAACTGCACTGAGGCCACGTCAAGAGCTAAATGGAATTTGCTTCATGGCAGGATGGATCTGGAGTGCTCATTCTACCCCTTTGGTGCTCGCAGAGGAATCATCCCGAGTGCTGGATGGATCATCAGCACCCATGAACCCTCGAGGCTTATGTTTGCTTCTGTAACCACTTCTCAGTGCCACTCCTTCGACCTGGATTGTGTTTCTGACATGGATTTTCCCAAAACTCAGTGAAATAGGGCTCTATTTCCTGCCTGGTGTTTCCAGATGACCATCAATAATATCAACAGAATCCCAGCTTGGAAGGGACCTCAAGGATCGTCTGGTCCATCCTTTCTGGCACAAGCCCAGTCTAAACAAGCTGGCCCAGCCCCCTGTCCCTCCCTGTCACATTAAAAGGGTCCAATGCTGGGGAGCCCACCCCCGCCCTGGGGAGATTATTCCAGAGGCTGATTGTTCTCACAGTGAAACATTTTCCTCTTGTGCCCAGGCAGAATGTTCCCAGCAGTGACTCGGACCCCTCACCCCTCATCTTTCCCATGGGACTCCCTGTACACAGGGAGTCTCCATCTTCTCTGCAGCCCCCCCTTTCTATACTGGGACATGGGGATAAGGTCTCCCCTCAGCCTTCTCTTCTCTCAGCCTTTCCTCACGTGGCAGCTGCCCAGTGCCTTGATCACCTTTGTGGCCCTTCTCCAGGCCCTCTCCAGCCTGGCCACATCATTTTCGCATATCAGGGACCAAAACTGAACTCCAGGTGTGTCCTGGCAAGCACTGAGCAGAGTGGGGTAGTGACTGTTCTATCTCTGTTGGTGATGCCCTTGGTGATGCAGCCCACCACCCCGTTGGCTTTCTTTGCCCCTGCAACACACTGCTCGCTCATGTTGAGCTTGGTGTCCTCCAGGACCCCCAGGTCCCTTTCCACAGAGCTGCTCCCCAGCCGGGTGGATCCCTGCCTGTGCTGGACTCCTGGATGACGTTTTCCCAGGTGCAAGACTTTACACTGGTCATTGTTGATCTTCATAAGGTTCTTATTGGCCTACTCTTCCAGCCTAGCCAGGTCTTGCTCCAGGATGGCTCTCCTCACTCAGTTTGGTATCATCAGCAGACTTCATCAGGGTACACTTGATCAGTGTATTCATCAGTGCTTTGATCTCAGAAAAGTGTTTTAAAGAGAAAACACCAGAGTGGGTATGAGCTATGGAAGCTTTGACTGGGGGACACCTGGCAAAGGTCAGTCTTAAATTGAAGCACAACCCTGCTCGATATGGGCTAGAGCAGTGGTTTGTTCACGCTGTAGAAGAGGCTCCTTAAGGGGATCCTTCTGCAGCCCAGGCTGGTGTCCTTGATGCCCTTGAGCATCACACTGTCTTGTTCTCTTGCATCAAAATGCCAAAGCTAACAGAGAGCAGGAACATACTGGAGGCATAGTAAGATAAACTGAGGTTGATCTTTGTGACAAAAAAAGTCTTCTAGTCCTCTGTTGTTGCTGCCTTACCCTAACACATGGGAGGCAGCATGACTCAGGTCTGTCCGGCTGCCACAACCCTAGGACTCTGTCCAGGTAGCTTTTCCTGCTCCTACTTGTATTTGTTTATACAAAGCTGGTACACTGGAGAGCCTGGGCTGCAGGCTGTGTTCCCTGCGACTCACCTCCACCTTATAATCCCTTCTGGTGAATCTCTGCTGGGCTTGAACAGTTTTCATTTTACTCTGTGAGTCTAAACAACTCCTTTGAATCTTTCATGCCCTAAAATTATGAAGACTTACAGCATTTGCCTTGCTCAGCCTCCCTTCCACCTGGGAGCTAATGACCTCGGACCAGGATGTTAACCATCCCAGCCAAAATGAGTACTGAATGCTGGCAGTGCCTGCTAGAAAATGGTCCCCGAGTGAAGCTGCCGTTCACAGCTTCTCCTCCGTGAAGGGGTTCCCTTGCTGAGCATCCCACCTGGGTGGAGGTTGCCCAGTGACTTGGGAAGGGAGAAGTTGGGCAGACACCTGACAACCTTGCTGGCCTTGCTTGATAACCCCCATGTGTGGCCCCAGAGCACAGCCACCAGCCTAAGCCACCAAGGGACAGGCTGGGCTGGGTGAAAGCAACGCTGCTTCGAACCATTTTGCCTTGCCCATGTGCAGTTTGAAGCACCGTATTGCAAAAAAAGGTACCACACGTAAAACTCAGGCACCAGAGAAAGCTTGCAGTGACTGCCCTTTGCAGGCTCTTACCCCGTAGCGAGGAGGAGAACAGAGAAGCCAGTTGGCTCCTGGTCGTGCCCAGAACCTGTTTTGCTCCGTAATACTCTCTGTTTCCGCAGGACATGCCCGATACCGGCCCCTTTAACACAAGCAAATTCTCAACGATGAGGATAACCAAGGCCAATGATAACCTCTGTCTGTAGATTCTCGGGTTATATTTTCTATTTATCAGTATTTCCTATTCCAAAAGAAATTATAAGTCAGTGTTCAGAAAGTGCTCCCTGGTTTACATTAAAGATTATCTGTGATGACTAGAATTTGAAACTTTAGAATCAACTCAGAAGTTAAGTAATATTGACAGCTCTCTGGCTGATAAGCTCATATTGCCCCTTTGTTTGACATACCTGTATTTGAGCTAAGGATGTACTCTTTTTAACACAAACTGAGACCCTGGGGATTGTTTCTGAACAGCCGATGATCTTTGCTTTTCGCAGTACCCTGCGAGGCGCGGCAGAGCCCCACGGCCTGGCAGAGGGATGGCTGAACGCGGAGCGCCGTGCACCCACCCTGCTTAATAGCACTGTAAATGACTTTGTCTTTTTTTTAAAGGTTACTTAGATAATATAGTTGAGAAGGAAGGCAAAGGCCAGTGTTTAAAATTCCCTGCACTATGAAGCCATAGCAAAACCTGCGCTCCTGCATTGCACGGCACAACATTGCCAGCCGTGGGCATGGGATTTATGCCTGCTGTGAAAGAACTGGAAATAAGGGGTATTTTCCACTCAAAAGGACAAGAGGTCAACAAAGAAAGAGGCTGCACACATGACTTGTCACTAATAAACAGCACCTTCCCCTCCAGCGATCCTTGAGATTAGCAGGCTGGGTTAAGAAGAAGCTGTACCTTGGGTCATTAAGAAAATGAAGGCAGCAAAGCCCGGCAGAGTGAGGAATAATTGTCCTGGCATTTGAAAAATTACCTGAAAGCACCCAGGATATTACGACTGTCTGCCAACAAGAGGCTTGTTTTTCTTCCATCTCTTCTGCCTTTCTGCATCCACAGGCTGGTTTGCTGGCTGCGTCCCCACTAGTGCCAATTTGTCAGGTCCTTGAACATAAAAATGACACTTTTTTTCCATTAAATTGTTTGCAGACACAAGAAAGGAAGGTTGGCTCCTAGGTGAGTGGGGTGAGGGGGAGGAGCCCAGGTGTCCCGGTTTCGGCTGGGAGAGAGCTAATTACTGTGGCAGCTTCTCTTTCCAAGTTTAGCATGAACCCTGGAAAAATTTTCATAACATTGGAATTTGGCAGGCTGCTTGTAACTTGGGAGGTATTTTTTGAGAGAGTAACTGAATAGCAGCCAAAGAAGGGTACAAGATCTGAACAACGTTGCTCATGAATATTTTGCAACATTGCCCTTTAAAAATTGGGGTGGACTCAATTTTGCTCTTTTATATTTCTCTCACCCAAAGATAATCTGGATATCTGAAATTCTGGCTTTCATGCCAGTGATATCAAATGGAGCTGAGTGTTAAAAATTAGCTTCTTCAGTAAATCAGGACCAGGTTAGGAATGTTCATTTTGCAGAACCCTGACAAGTTCAGGATACCTGTATCAGTGCTGGTCACCCAAATGCTAATATCTGCTTCAGGACACACTTTGGTGCTCTGCTGGCACAACCATTAGCTGCTCTTACACATCCCTGCTGAATCCTTCATTGCACTGTGCTTCAATCCAGTGTTTGCCCTTGGGAAGAGGATGAGCCACAGTCATATGGAAATGCAAGTTATTTTCCATAGTAACTTTTTCTATACTTTGAAAGAAATATTTTATATTTTTTTTTTTTTTCCTGTGGAAAATATTGATGCTTTGCGGTTATTTTGTGTCCTCAGCTGGGCGGAGAACATCAATAACAAAAACGTCTACCCTGGGAAATGCCATATACATCCAAAAAAGTGTGGATGTGCCCTATGTACCACAAGAATCCGACTTTTCAGGAACCCTCCGTTAAGTGCATATGCAAAATGTTAGTGGGGGGCTTGTCGAGTTGCAAAACCCCCTGATTTGCATCCCCAGAGTGGCTGGCCCTGCACTCAGAGGTGATGGTGGGGTTGTGGGTTGGCAGTTCCTCGCGTGTGGACGCCGTGGGCAGAGGTGATGGTCCCAGCTCACCGGGGTTAGTGCTGTGCGTCCACGCTGCGAGTTGGGGCGAAAGCTCCCACAGGGACTCGGGGTGCTTGGGAGGGACTCGGGGTGCTTGGGAGGGTCTCGGGGTGCTTGGAAGGGTCTCGCATCCCCGGAGGAGACCACCAGCGAGGGTTTTTGGCAGATCCTCTTCTCATCGTGATCGTCTCCCAGTTGCTTCTGCTCACTGGGAATGGAGGAGCCCTGTGTGACACCCGGCTCTGCGGGCCCCCGCGGCACATGCAGGGCTTTGTTCAGGACCGGTGCTGGCACGAGGGGACCCCCACCCCGCAGCCCTGCCCCCCTCGGCGCGCCTCCGCCCGCGCTCTCCATGGATTTGGGATTTGCCCAGCTCAAAGGCAGGCGGCCCGAAGGAACCGCCAAATCCATTTCTGAAACCAGAGCAGCATGCGGTGCGATGTTAGGAATTTTTAAACAAATGTGCCGTTCTCCTTTTGCTTCGTATCTGCTCAGCAAGAAAATGAGAAATTCATTCTGAGTTCTTCTAGCAAATGCACTTCAAAGCCTACCTGGAGACAAATGGGGATGCATAATTTAAGCAATAAAGTGTTTTTTCTGCACGTTGTTGCACGCGGCCTGCTGGGAGCACCCAAGGAGAGTCTCCCACTCAAGCTTCTGTTTGCCGTTTTACGTTGTTTCCCCAGAGCTTCCGATGAACTTACAAAGTGACTTCATGGATACAGAGATAAGGTCCTTCCCAGAGCCTTAGAAATGACCCAGAAGTCCAGGTTTTCAGAGTTTGTATACTCCACTGTCTCATTTGAAGCTGCCCTCATTACCATGATTTTATTTCCCCTGCAAATATGAGGGAACTTGCAAACACTGCCTTTGGGCTTTCCTGATTTTCTTTCTACTACGCTCCTTCTTCTCCTTCCCCTATCCCATTCAACAGTCCATAATTTTCAACAGAATTGGTTGAAATTTTTGTTCACTGTGGATTCAGCATTTGCTCCTGGGTTATTCCCAATCTCCTCTTGACTTCTTCAAATGCATTTTGCTGTCTCCTGTTAGAAAGGATGTTAAAGAAATTGTGGACTGTGTTTCTAGACAAGATTAATCTAATTTCTACAAGACTTTCATTCTAAATCTCTCATATTATCTTTTTGATACCCTTAGTTTTAATATCAGCTTTTTCTGTTAATGCTTGAATATTCTAATGATAGAATCCATTAAAACAGTTGAACTAAAAGGTCAGATTTTCAATATGTGCTAAAAGTTTAGCTACTGAGTATCTTAACAGTTGAAAAATTTGGCTGTTCATTACTTACCTACTCATGGCATGGACACTACAGAGCAGTGCTATAATCTGTCTGATATCTCATAAGCTAACATTCCTTTTTTTTTTTTTTTTTTTTTTTTTTTCCATAGAAAACTAATCAGCAATAGCAACAATTTGCGAGTTCCTGGTCTTGCAAGTGAACATGGGTATTTTCATTAAAAGCTCATATTTTTTCAGTATCAGTGAAATCAAAATAATTTCTAAGGAGCCAACAAGAACACTTCGGGGTCGTGGGGAGGATGCAGTTTAGTTTGCTGGAAATAATAGATGAAAGAAATAGTGGAAAATGGTAGTTGGCCAGATTGGTCTCAGGAAAACATGATATAAATTAATAAAACCATTGTAAAACCAATTTACTCTAATAAGCCATAACTATATAGAATTTTAACATTATTTCTTGACTTGGAAGTGTATGATTAATGGATCAAATTGCATAAGCCAGACCTGAAATGTCCATTTGAAAATAAGATATGCTAAATGCATCTGGACATTATCATATGGTCTGCCAATTAAGAAAAGTCATAGGGGAAGAAACACACTAGAGAACTGTCTATACCACTATTAGTTTGTATTTTAGAAACAGAATAATGTGTTTTGGAGGTCTCTGCTGCAGTCTTAGGTGACCACACTGAGGATACTGATTTCAAAGGCAGCACAGATAAGCCTTCTGCCAAATTTCCACTCTGTAATATTTATTTCTGGAGAGCCAACTAATGTATATATGCTTTGGTGTTGTACAAACCTTCTGAGCTCCAGCAAGGAGGGAGAAACCCCAAAGAACAGAAATCAAGAACAGATTTAATGAGAGCTTTTTCTTCGTCAAGACTGTAACACCAGATCCAAAATAATGGAGAAGGAATAGACTGTTTTGCACAAGGTAAGCACTGTGCTTCGGCACCGCTTTGTCCTGCTAAAGCTGTAAAATAGGATTCAGCTGAAACCTGGATGATGCCAAGCTCTGTTCTGGCAGAAAAACAAATGGTGTGCTACATTCAGCTGTGCCTGGAATATAATTCCACTGCCTTGCTCTTCCTTTGTCATACCTTTGTACATTCGTGCTAATGAGATGGGTTTGTTTTGTTTTGTTTTTTCCAAAAATCTTGAAAAATAAAAACAATCAAGAGAAAAAAAACAAAACAAAACAAAACAAAACAAACCACAAAAGCTTGCCTTGGATGGTGTCCATTTTGTAAAACTAACATTTATTTAGGCTTTGGAAAGATTTACATTGTTTTGTGCTTGTTCTGCTTTGAAAACCAAAGCCGAATGTTTCAGTAAACTGGGCTGTGATCTGCTGGTGGTGCTGGCTACAGAAGGGAAAGGGCTGCCCCTGCGGTGCTTCGGTGTGGTGACAACCGGGGAGTGCTGGGAGCTTTTCAGGAAAGTTTGTTTTCCCAAGAGATCCAGTTCAGTTTTCCTGTTGCAGCTGATTTCGAAGGACGGGGGGGCTCTTCCTTTTGGCACCAGCCATGCCGCCTCTCGCGCGGGGCGAAGCGGGTCCTGCAGCTCCCTGGTGCTCAGCAGTGGGGTGGGGGGACCCAGAGGATGATGGTGCTCGGATGGCCGCATCCTGCACTGCTGCCAGCCCCCTCGGGGCTGTGCAGATGCTGAGTGCGACCTCTGGGCAACTCGCATCCTCTACAGCGTCCCTCACTGAAGTCCTGCAGCTTCCCTCTTTCCATTTTTGAGACTGGAGCTGTCTCTTGCATCAGCTCAGCAGAGTGGGAGCAGAAACGATCTGAGAAAAATAAAGAATATCTTGTAGTTGGAGCTTAGTGAGGAAAAAAAAAAAAAACAAACCCACACAAAAACATGCAAGGCTTCCCGGAGCTATACAATCTCTTGAAAATAAATGAACAGATTGCCATGAATGAATAAACTGCTTAAGACACTAATTCACATTCAGGAGGCCATAGAGCTGAGGGTACCAGCGAAGATGACAGAAATGTTTCCCTGTGATTGTTCCTGCATCGTGCAATTTCATTTCTGAAGGTAGCAAACAGAAGGTAGCCGTGCTCTGCAAACAAACTGCTCGGCGCAGATGGCACAGAGCGCTTCTGCCGGCAGCGAGCTCCCGATGATGCTCCTGCCCAGGGAAATTGTCTGTGTGCGCACCAGCCTGGCTGCATGCTTTGGGAAAGAAGAAAATGTTGGGAAAGGAAATAAAAAACCACAACACCTCAGGCCATAGAAATCACAGGACAGTTAAACCTGCAGCCCTGAGGGGAGCGCTGCGGGTACAGCACATTTAAAGGTGGTGATGGGGGGATATGTTGGTGCCCTTTTTCTGCAGCACCCAGGCCCTTCTGAGCTGTGGTGGGCGGCAGCGGGGCTCCAGCAGCTGCCTGCACACCAGTGCTGGGCTCCCGGGCGGGAGAACGGCCGTCCCTGGGATGCTGGGGGGAAGTTTCCACCGCTGACACGTTAACCAGGGCGCTGGCACCGCGGGGCAGGGGCTGCCCCATCCCCGAGCCCCGCATCGCAGGGCAGCATCCTCCTGCATCCCAGGGGCCCCCTCCTGCAAATCCCCCCCCGGGGCCCGTGCCTGTGTTTCACCCACGCGTACACACTCCCTGAGGCCTGAGTTAAATACGGCACTGGATACGGCGTCTGCTTGGAGCTTATCATAATCCAAACCCCCATTTCAAACATTTGATCTGAAACAGCTACAGAAATGGGGTGGTTTGGAGGGCTTTGGGGTTTCTAAGATAAGCCATTGCTATTAGCACTAGAAACAGCTGTTTCACAGTTCTTAGGAATGGTGATTTGATGAATTCCTTGAGATGTCAAAATGTACTGAAGATAAAAATCTGTGTGAGGGAAGCAACTTGTTAGGGAAATACTGGAGTTAAATTGCGTTCAGCTGAGTGAATTATGGATGTGCTATTCAGACAGTACCTACTGGGCACACAGGTCACTGCTGCTTTTAGCTTTCATATGTAGACAGTCTCATTCAGCAGAATAGCATTCTGACATACAGAAAATAAATTACTAGATCTTACCATTTAATAATAGTTCAAGTTGACTTTTGCTATGCCTTTTCAATATCTAACACTTTGCTTGGGGATAATCAAGGGGAGGAGAGTTGCTCCTGAGGCCATTTTGTAGTGAATGTTGATCACACATTGATTGATTAATAATATCTGTGTTTAGTGACTCATTAACACTATGCAGCTGATACCCAGGGGAGTTTAGGTGGCTACACAGGAGGTGCTCATTTCATTGTCTTTATAATGCTGACCCTTCAGTTCAGCATTTAAAGCTCGGGCTAGGTTGCTTGGGTTGCTCTGGGTTATAGGGAGTTGTGAGGAAACAGTTGGCCTAGGAGCAAGAGTGTGATGCCCAAGCACTTGCTGAGTGCAAGCTCCGTGTGACTATGGCCTGAGGTAAGCCAGGTTTGCTGAAGTATGAAGCTGAGATTTAGATTGTGATCTCTGGTTTAATGTCCACCGAAGCTGCAGTGCCCCATCCAGTGTGGGGTTATCGGCTACTGCTCGTGGAGATGAGTAAGTCACGGCTGGTGCTCTCTGGGTTGTTGGGCTCCATCGTCCCTGGTGCTGTGAATGCCATGTTGCTTCCCCAAGAACAGTCTTGCTAAAACAGGTGATTGAGTTTTGTTGTCATAATTTCTCTTTGCACTAGCTTAAGTGAAAAACATACTCCTGTGGCTTTTAGTGTGTTTCCTGGTTGCCTCAATGATGGGCTGGCTTCTCTTCTGGGTGGGTTTAGCTGTACCACTGCACAGTGAATGAGACCCTGGCAGTAGTCTTCTTGATAACGTCTGATTCAGAAAGGTCTCATCCAGCAGCAGGATGAGGGGGTTATTCCCAAGACCTGAGTCCAGGAGAAACCATTTCTCCTCTGCTAAAAAGCCAGTGTATCTAACAAACTTTAGAGGCTGTGAAACCTTTTTTTTTTTTTTTTGAACAAAATTCAAGAGCAATCCGCGGTTCCTCCTGTCATGACTGAAATACGTGACCCCATGCTCTGAGATCGAGCTGCCTGAGGGGTGGACACCGTGTTGAAGAGCAAAAGAACAGGTAGATGTAACGTGTCCTTGTAAATGGGGACAGAGTACTGGGCAGGGGGGCTCGGCACTGCCACAGGAGAGAATAAAAGGCAAACCCGCTGGTCAGGAGTTTCCCCTTTGCCTGGGCAATGCCACCATGAGGAAAGCTTTCCTCTACACTTACTCTTCTGGACTCTCTGGTCAAGCTCACATATGTGCTTCCAAGCCCCACCTGAAGACTTTGTCCTGAGTCCTCAGGACTTAGTTTCTCTTGGTGACTTAGACACTGTAGGGCTTCTTGTGGGTTTTCTCAAATAGAAAGACTATTTCATATTAAAATAAAATTAATGGCATGCTATTTCATATTAAAGGCTTGAGACCAGTGACTTGTTGACAGCAAGTGACCAAGAAACAGTGTGAGAAATAGAGTTTGAATAGGATAGTCTTTTCTCTGGCTCTTGCTCCCAGCTTTCAGCAGTTACTGGTATGGGAATTTCTTGGCGGTTGAATTTAATAACCACCAGTGGATGGGCCTTACACAAATATACCCAAATTACTTTTGAGTCCCTGTATCTGTGATATCTGATAGCAGTGAGCTGCATAGATTTTTACTATGCATTAGCTGAAAATGCATTTGATTTGCGTTAAACTTCTTTGAAGATCTTTCTGCTGTTTAATCTCCTTAAGAGTGGAAGGCATTGTGTGTAACTGGAATATTGAGGTCACTGAAGAGTGGGAGAGTAAAGAGAAATGTGGTCCTGAAAGAGATGGTGGGTGGGAGCTGTGCCTTTTTTCTTAAATCAAGTGCGTGTGAAGCCTTCCAGCTTGACTCTGGAGGATATCCAAGCAGCAGAGTAGCTATTTTTGTTAAACTGTTTTCCTGAACAGCTGCCTACTCGTGAGTGTCCCTCTGCATTTACTTTCTGTCTCAATATTCCTTTGGTAATAGAACACAGTCATTTAGTCTCAGATAAAAAAAAAGCATTAAAAACCTAGCATATATGCAGGTCTGGGTTTTCTCAGTATTTTTCTGTTGTTGCTGTGGGTAGTTGAATTTAACTCCTAATTACATGGTACAGTTGTGCAGACTAGGCAGTGTTGATACTTTAAAGTAAGCTCTAAATGGCAATTCTTAAACAAGGCTGTAGAACTGCTTTGGATACAGAAAATGTTGGTGTCTGAGCTGGCTGCTTTATCAGACTATTTGCACTTGAATTTCAGCACACCTTTCTGTGCACAAGATTATTTCTATGTGCCTGATGATCTCTGTGAGATTTGTACCCATACACAGGTGTTACAACATAAAATGTCTTTATACAGTATCCAAGGATCTGTCCATTATGGCAAGATTAACACATAATAAAATTCAGAATTTACTTAGCAGTTACAAGCACAGTCTGATTCTCCTCAGAAAACAGATGTAAGTATTTTTAGTTTTCTGGGCTGAAACTTTGCTGGCTCCAAAGAACAGGCAGTTGAAATCACCCTTAAACTAAGCATACCAGCTCTTCTCATTGACGTTTATTTGGGGAGAGGCAGGTCCATTTTGTAACCTATATTGCCTTGTACCTTTCAATGTCCTCCTCCAAGGATGTATCCAGGGGGAGCCCTAATTGAGGAAGGCTCTTCTGACTCTTCCTATGGGAATCTTGATGAGAGCTGGAGAGATGCTCACTGGCCTCAGGACCCAGAGCTTCGGCTGTGGAACAGATGGGACAGATTCAGAGATGCTGTCGTGCAGCTGCGTGCTCCGGCCAGCACCTTCAGCCCCCCTGGAAATGGGCTTCAGGTGCGGGGTTGGAAGTGTCCATAACTATGCAAAATCACCTTGAAAACTGTAATTCCCTGTAGAAAGCTAACAGTGGTAGATGAAAATGTTGATGAATGACCTACAAAATAACCCGCTGTTGCGTCCTTGCAGGTGACTAGTTTTGTTTGTTGCCACAAAGTGTTGTTTTTTTCCCCAAAGCAGGGGGAAGGGGGGTGAGTGGGTGGGTGTTCCTATTGCTGCACAAGTACTTATATCTGGTTGTACCCTGAAGTGGTATTTGCCACTGGTGTGGGCTGGGGGCTGCCCCACGTTGCCCAAGGAGGAGCAGTGCCCATGCAGCTCCCCACCCTTCAGTGGGATCGGGAGAAGGGGACGCTTGCCAGCCTCTGGAGACAGCTCATCCCCTTCTTCTCCCTCACCTCTCTGAAGGTGCCTCCTCTGTATCTGCAAGTGCAGAAGGACAGATGCCTGTCCAGGCTTGTCTTTCAGCCTTTGCCCCTTTCCAGCAGTCTGTCCCCATGTTTCTCGACATCTGCTGTTAACAGATTTCCCAGTATAAGAAACTTTTGTGCAGTTTTTAACTCATTACTTTGTCTTTATCTTCCATGGATATCCTCCATCCTCATTCTCTTTTTAAATATCCATTTTAATACCTGAATTATGTTACCAGAACTGCTCGCTCTCATGATTAGGCCAGGAATCTCAGATCTTTTAGTCTTTCAAATGGGTCATGGTGCCTAGATACTTACTGTTTCTTTGGTGTTTTTTTTTTTTTTTTTAAGTGTGTTTTCCTTTCTTATTCTGCACCCTTTCTGTTAGGTGTCCTAGCTCTTGCAACACTGCTCTCACTGCACACACTATTCCAGCTGAGGCCTCTCTGCTTCTCCTGGGTGTGATGTTTTTGTCCCATGTGCAGCTTCTTCTATTGAACATACACAGCAGGATTAAGCTGCTTTTTTTTTTTTTTTTTTTTTTTTTTTTTTTTTCCCCAGCAGTGTGGTGTTGCTAACACAGGCTCTGTTTGTGATCCCCTATGCTTCCCAGGTCCTTTCTCTTGCAAGTGCTGTCTTGACATTTTTATTTCTTCCCCGGTGAGTTTTTGTCCTACTTTTCTGTGTTTGTCCAATTTCTCAAGATACTTATGCACTCATGTTCTTCAGTGTCTTGATGCCATCAACAAAAAAATAAGCATGCTCTCTTCCATCACCTGCACCCCTGGTAGACACGTAGAGCAGACATGAATCCAGCCCCTGCCTCTGCACAACCACACTGCTGATACCTGAACCCTAAGCAGGAAGATCTTGCCAGGCTTCCACCCAGCTTATAGAGCACATTTACACAGAGGAAGACTTGTAAGCTGGTCACAGTCCTTGATAAAATCAAGCAACTGGAGTGTTGACTTTCCTTCCCAGCCATTCTGCTGTCTCATTATGGAACATCAGGTTGTCTTTGGCAGGACTTGCTCTTAACAAATGTAATTTGGCTACTGCTCATCACCTTGCAATTTCTTGGTGCTTGCAAGCTCTTGTTTGTGTGTCTCTTCCAAATTTCTTATGTTCGAAGCTAAGGTGAACTGTAATTATACATCCCTCCCACTCTCTTAAGATATTCATGTGTTAATGGGTTCTCAATTACACAAACATACACTAGCTTGTAATTATTAGTCCTGGCAAGTAGCCATTAAACATATCTGTTGGCTGCAGTATTTTCTTATTTAACGGAAGACACAGACCCTTGCAGTAATACAAGAGTAGGAATGCAGTGTGTACACAGTTTAAAAAGAGATGCTTTGCTCTGTTTCTTCATTTTATGGTCACATGAAGCTGAGATGTGCAAGGTGTAGCTGAGGGCAGAACAGAGCCCACAGTTTATGATACAACGATCTAATCTCTCCATATAAATGGCCTGTCAAGTTAGTTATGTGATCAGCTATTCAAATATGGATGAGATGTTTTTTTCACTCTGGTTCGCAGCTAGGTAAGTGCTGAGCTTAAGCAGATCACTTTGTCATGCCACTTGGAGCTGCACATTATTTTCTCGCTTTCTCTTGAGTAATTTCTTATAAGTTTCCTGCTTACCTTTGAATAGAATAGCAGCTACTTTGGTCATCCATCAAAGCAGAGCTCGATGACAGTAAGTTTTACAGTAATACTTGCTGATTCCTGGGCAGAATAGACATCAGCACTCCACAAAGATAGAGTTGTCATCACAGATCAAAAACCTTGGGAAAACTAAGCGATCCTTTCTTCTGCTGTCAAAGACAGTAGGAGAGATGTAGCAGTATAAATGGCATACAAATACAGTGGCTGAATCTTTGGGATATTAAAAGCCTTAAAACTCAGGATACTGTTCCCCAAAACATCTGCAAAACTAGAGCTTTCTCTGTATGACTTGCGGGCAAAGGCAAAATCATTTTTTTTAAGAATGAATATCTTTACTGATGCTAACATTCGATTACTTTGTGAAAGATGTTATTTTTGACTATTGACAAATATTCCAAGTAATTTTTCTGTATTCAGAAAAAATGTCTAAAAGATAGCAAAAAGCTATCCTTCTAACTCCCGGTTTTCCACCACAGTGTATAACTTCTGTTCCCTCTGGACATCAGCCCCCGGGAGGTGAGTGCTTCTCTTAGCAAAGTGAAATCTGTGCCCATTCCGTGTGTGGCACCAGCTCTCCAGCACTTCTTACGCCGCGGCTCTGGATGAACAGGAGTGAAACCAGATTCTGCCTCCTGCCCCTCCAAGGGCACTTCCCCGCAAACCTCCCTGGGCCCTGGCTTGCTCTGCAGAGGACACAAACCCATGGCTTTCCCCAGTTTCTTAATGAAACTATCTTGCAGCAGGAAGCCAAGCCCAACAGAGAGCTCGTGTTCCCTGGGGCGGTGGTGGAGGGTGCTGGTGCCCCTGGTCCCCATCCCCTCCCCGGGCTGTACCCGGTGCTCACGCAGCCCCAGGATGCGGTTTCTGACGGGTCCAGCCTCACGCCGCTGTCGGAGGAGCGCAGCAGGTCAGAAGTCTCCTGCCAAGAGAGTTTATTGCCGGAAACCTGCCACTTCATCAGCAGTGATGTGTTTAGCAGAAATCTGTCAGCTCTGAGAAATTTCAGAGGGAGCAGGCAGGATGATGGCAGGGCCTGGGGAGGGAGGGAGTGGAAGGTCACTGTGGAGTCTGTTCTGTCACAGCCCGAGTGTGCACGTACAACTTGGTTCAACTTGCATCCTAAAAATAGTTTGACTGCTTGTCCCCCCAGCCCTGGTTATGTGTGTGTCTCAAGCTCACTGTATTTTAGTTTTCACCCTTTATTTACTCATGTCCACTGATGCTAACCTTGCTTTTCAACCTAAATACGCCTAATCTCTCCCTGATGATGTCCCTGATATATTTATACAGAGCCATCACACACACTTCCAGACTATATCTTGTTCATACGTACGAACTTGCTCTTGTATAAGCAGGTCTCCACTCCCTGACCACCCCAGTAACTGTTTTCTGGCCGTGCAATTTTTAATTAATCTTTCTACATGGATTCTGGTAAGCTTAATGTTAAGCCTTCTGCACGCGTGATGAACTGCGTTGTCTGTGAATTCAAATGCAAATGTAACACCTTGTTTGGGGAAGACTTGGGCCTTTTAGAGGATAGGATTAGACTTGGATATGAGCTTGACAAATAGGATACATAGTTGGGGTAAAAGTACCATGAAATTCAAGATAACGTGAAAACTGCATTTTGGCTAGAGCAGTCAACTTCACAATTTGAGGATGGGAGGTAGATGTCATGCACTAGATGGAACAGGCTCTGTATCTCTATACAGAGTGTCTGTTGTGATTTCTCGGTACTTTGTAGCTCACATGAGGTCCCAGCAAAGATCAGGTTCCTTTGTGCTGGATGATGAACCAGGTCACAGGACAGTTTTCTGGCAGTTGCAGAGTGAAAAGGGAGCAAGAACACCAGAGTTAAGTTGATGGTGCTCCAGGGATCGTGCGCTGTCTGGAAGAGGGACATGTTTTCCAGCCAGATTTCTGCTTAACCAGGAAGTTTTAGGGACTCAAATTTTGCATTGTAGTTTCTCTAGCTGTAGGGAAATGCTGAACAGTTTTGTCAAAATAACCAAAATAGCTGGTATAGCTGTAAGGAAAAAACATTTTGGTTTCTTATACCCCAGAAGTTGAGGGTAGGAAAGGGTAGTCTGCCATCTCATGGCAAACAAACCATGTGTGAAGATGGGGTGAAACCCAAAGGGGGATTGAGCAAAGCACAACTTACCTGGTAATCAATCAAAAGACCCCAACAAACATCATAAACTTAAATGTTCCCCGCTCTTCCAAGTTTTTCTGTGATTCACAAGTAGCTTTCCCAATTTGTTCCAGAGAGCCTGTGTTAAGGTGGATGTTTTCCAGTTTTGTCTAAACACCCTTTTTCTAGCAGAAATATTCAACAGTTCTACTTCTCTGGTTCCCTCCTGTATCTGTAGCAGGTAAGTGTGTGCTGGGCAGCTGCAGATAAGCTTTCCTAAGTACTTACACTGGGAGATTTAAATGATTTGGTCAACAAAGTTTCAAAGTAACATATCTTTGAATATTTTTAGCTCTCTAATAAATAGAGCATTCCAGATTCAAGGTGTTATTCAAAATTTACTTTCAATATGTACTTATACTGGAACTCTTGCACTCATCCCCTAGGTATTGGGCAAGGATATTCATGGTGTATAACCCACTTTTTCTCCAAGTGAATGAAATTCACAAACATTAGGTTGTATAATCTACTTTTACTTAAAGAAATTGAATAATAGAAGCTGGGTTTTTTCAGGTCTCTGCATCCTTTCTTTTAACTTGCAAGAGAATAAAGCAGAGGAGGTAAATCCCAAGCAAGAAAAATACTCAGAGCCCAGGGACTCTGGGTAATGTTTTCTCTTAAAACATCCTGTTTGAAGGTGGCAGTTAAAATGGAAGAATCTAGCTTTTCCAGAGACCAGTTTTACATGAAGCTAAACTCTTATCTACAATTTTTGTTGTCTGTTTGTGGGGGAGAAGGAAATTTTGCACAAAAGGTCCAGGGAATAAGGAGGAAAAAAAAAATGAATATCAATAGCATAAGCCAGAACTCTATCCAAGACAGATCTGTAGCACACTCCCACTCTTCTCAGTTTTAAGCTGTAGATAAGGCACGTTCTTGGACGAAAAGAGGGACTGAGGGTACTGGTGCTAAACAGTGATAATCTGTTTAAGATGTTGATAATCCAGAAGTCTGCATTGTACACTGGCCAGGATTTATCATCAGCAAGACTTAGGGGGAGAGGTAATATTTAGAAGGGAAAAACAAAAATTCTCATGGGAAAAGGAAAAAAAAAAACTATTTTAAAATAATGGAAATATTAATTTTCTTGCCGAAATTGATGAAATGCTTTTGGCATGCATAAGGTAAAGATCCCATTTCAGGAATGAATTTGGACTGCAGGAGAGCCGGGACAGGGACTGATACTGAGGTCAAGAGCTGAAGATTTGTGGTTCACTCACTCTAGGACACGTGAAAACCTGCTGCATGTTCCTCAGTTGGGAGCTTGTAGAGGTGCTCGATGTTGTGCCCTCCCTGTAACTCCAGACAATTCTGACAAAGTAGGTAGCTTGAAATGGTTTTATTGCTATATTCGGTGCCTACCCCATGCCTTGCTGACCTGCTTTTCACCCTGTTCCCAGCACAGGGGTATTTGGGAAGATGGATACACCATCGTTCAGATTCTCCTCTTTGCTTTTGTTTCTGTTCTTCTCTTTTTGTCATTCTTTTTGCTAAGTAGTACCTTTTTTGTCTTAGGCATCTTATGGAATTATTCAAACCAATAACCATCAACGTTTTTTATAGTTGCTGATGGATATATGTTGTTGGTGATATGCATGGTAATTCAGCTGTAGGTACCTAGGCAAGTACTGGTTTCACTGCAGGTTTCCTGTGTATTACAAAACCAAATGTAAGGATTAAGAAGTCACTTTACAATAATTTATCAGAATTTATGAGAGTATCTGGGGTTTCTCAGAAGAGGTAGTAAGTGGCTCTCCCTTGTGGGGAAAAAGCTCTGTAAGCCTTAAAGGCAGATGCTACCTGCCTGCTGCTGATTTAAGCACTTGGAGGAGGCCTGGGGTCGGTCCCTTTTTCATGGGCATTTGCCCCATTTCTGTGGAGGAAATCTCTGTGCCAAGGAGGTGTTGGGGTCAAAGCTGGGGGTGGTGATGGCTGCCAGGGCAGGGGGGCAGCGTGGGTGTTGGGGGGCCACTTTGGGAGAGTGGGGAGGATGCTGCTGGGGAGGAGATGAGAAGCAGCCCCGCCGCCTTCCCAGGGTGCAAAACACCCCTCCGAGCTCTGCAGATCAAAGTTCTGCCTCTCCAGCTCTGTATCTGACCTGCGTGTTCAGAAATCATTACTTGATTTTATTTTATTTTATTATATAAAAAAAGGACAAAAAAAAAGCAGTTTTCACTGCAGGAAAAAATACCCAACACACAACTTTGATCTCTTCCGATGTGTTTCTGTAAGTAGTGCTGTGCAAGCTGTGCTGCTGCTTGGCACTTAATTCTTCTACTCCGGAATACTCGGGGAAGTAGTCTGATGGCTGCAGGTACCCAGGCAAAGCCACTTTTGGCAATGTCATAGTAAGTATCATTCATTTTTATATATTTAAAAAACAAAAAACCCAAGCTACTTAAGAGATTAATTATTCCTGGGATACACTTATGGTATCTGTGAGAGCTTAGGACATTCAATCAGTTGGATAGAAGAACATTTAAAACTTAAAATCACGGGCTTCATAAAGATAAGTTTTACATCTCTAATAAAAAAGAAAATTGCTATAGGCTTTATATAGGCTCTTGATGAGCTAGAATGAAATACATATTCCAGTCAAGATAAAATTTTCCATTTTAAAATTAGTTTACAACAATAATTGCATGCTGTCAAAGCTAATGATATTCTCACCCACACATCACAGTAACAGTGGCCAGCTTCAAATGCGCATGGCTAATACCTGGGGAGGCAAAACAACAGCGGAAAAAAGCTTTAATAGGAAACATGATCCTACCACTGAAAAGGCACCAAGCTATAACAAATGCTTGTGATAGCTATCTGTAGAAATACACTTCCAGAAACGTCTTTACAACCTCTGCATAGAACACTCTGGCATCCGTTTCTCTTGCCTGGTTTGGCTTTGCGCATGCTAATGTTTTAGAAACTGAATTTGCTGAAATCATGCTTGGGGTGGTGAGACCTTCCAGATCAGGTGTTTGAGTGGGTGGTCCCGCAGGTACAGGGGGATGTTAATCATGTTCAAGACTGTCTTGTCCAGGCTCAAGCACAGCTCTGCCAGAAAGCAGAGTTTTGAAAATGATGGTTTGAAGGGTTTGACTGTAGCAGGCTCTGTTTACTGGAGATCCATATATGTATATTTATGAATAAAGGTACTGATGATATTTTCAGGTGCAGTGAAATTTTCATTGAAAACTATTATTTATGATGAACGGTTTGGTGTGGTGAATAAGGAGAAGTAGAAGAAGGGACAGGGAAGCCAGGATGCTAGACTGGCAAGCAGTGATGAGGGTGAAGGGGAGTCCTGTTTCACAATGAACCCTCCAAATCTCCAGGACACCAAAAGAAGTTTTATTGTTTCCCACTAAGTGGCACAGCCCAGGCCCTGGAGTTTTCTCGCAGGCATTCAGGTCTGGTGTGAGAGCAGCAGCTCTAGTCGGGGAGTGTCTGCAAACCAGAGCAATGTCTGGTGTGGGAGTGTTGCTACTGCTGCTTCTGGTCTGTTGTTTTTTTTTTTTTTTTTTTCCTCTCTGCTCCTTTGAAAGTCTCATTTTTATCTTATGTGTTGGGGAAGGGAGGGAACAGTAAACCGTGATGTTTTTGTGAAGGCGGATTTGTTCTTTGCCTGCCAGCCCTGTCCCTCGCTGCAGTCCTGGGGGTTGGGAGGTCTGTGTTATGCCCAGGAACTGAACGAAGGAACAAATCCATCACATTTTCATAATTTTATACAGATGGAGAGGAGAGTTTTTTGTTTGTCAGATTGCCTAAATATATTTTTCAAAAAGGCTGATGTTCATATACAAATGTTAGTGACCAGTGGGAACATCTGCCCGTCCCAGGTCCTCAGCACAGTCCAGTACCCAGTGCCTATGGAAGTGTCAGACCAGCGAAGCCCATGGTGGTTTTCCTCCAGATTATAACCCCCAAAAGTCTGTGGTGCTGTGACCAAGGGCTTCAACAGCCATTAGTTTATTTTTCTTCATTGGTACATCCTTCCGAAAATCCCCCGGACCTGGCAGCGAGGTGCAGCACCGCGGTACCCGCGAGCTGGAGCGGGATCTGCCTCCGGCGCCTGGGGAAGATGAAGGACTGTTCCCTGTTAACCTCGCCCGCCTATGCTGGAGAAGCATAGTTTATTTGGGGAATATAAAAAAGAAAACCCTGAAAATATAGTCCATGACAATATTTCAAGCTGATGGCTCGCACATTACAGGCGCCTTTAATCTTCCTTGGGATAAAGTAAAACCTAAATTACCAGCTGGCTGGGAAGTGCCGTGATGCTGAGCTCAATACCAGAATGGATTGATTCTGGGCACATAGCCAGGGCGTTATTTGCAGGACAGAATAAAGTCCCCAGAAACACTTAGCCCCTACCTTTTGCCCCAAATCTCTCTGTGCGTAGTTTTCTGGGCCTGATTTGCAAATATTTAAAAATGAAGTAAAATTCAGGCTGAAAAATTAATGATATATCTGAAGAGTATTGCTTAAAAAGATACTATCATCAAAATGATACTATTATCACTCCAGTCCTTGAAAATACTTCTTAGTATGATGCTTATTTCAAAGTATGTGCTCCTAATTTCAGAATTGTCAATGTTAAACAGCTGCGGTTTTTGTACTGCACATCCATATGATGTGAGTGCAATTGTAACTGGTGCCTAGAATCATGTTGTACCTGCTTTATTATAATGAAATTCTATAGAAACAACACTTCTAACTTACCAAGCTTTTTTCTAAATGGGTGTGTTTTCTTTATCAGAATTTCAGTCATATTTACCCTCTGAGTTTTATAACACAACTTTCTTTTTGTTTACAAGTCAAGGGAACTTTTCTGGTTTTACTTCCTAAATTGTTCACATTTCAGAATTGTCAACAGCCAAAATCAAAACTGACACGTTTGTATACAGTGCAGCTCTGCTGCGACACTGAGTACTTTATTATTCATAAATGAAGAGTTTATATCAAATACGTCTACAGCAATACTTTTTATGTGTTAACAGATTCCCTGTATTTCTAATTTTGAAAGAAAATAAGGACCGGTTCCTGTAAAGAAGTGACTACATCAGCTATTCCAGATTTTTCCAGTACTGTTGTTTTAGGTTTTTTTTTAATCCAACAGCAGAAACGTTTTTTTTTGCATATCTTCAGAATTTCTGACCAGCTTACACCTGCAGTTGTACCAGGCCTATTGAAAGCTGAACAGACTGGCTCTGGTAACCGTCTGCCACCTTGGTTTCCTGTGACCTCCTTGGTTTCCATAACTGAAATGCAAATGGTATCTGTATGTAATAATATTTGTCTCAATTTTTAGACTCTTCACCTTCCTGCAGGAGATGAGCTGCAAATCCTGAAGTCATAGTCTGAGATCCAGGGGTCCTGAGCATCAGCATCAGCAGTTCTTGTTCTGTTTGCATGACTAGTGAGAGGTGTTGTCTCCCCCACCAAAAAAGGGAAGTAAAGGGAACTTGGGAAGCGTAATCAGTCTGCACTAAAGTAGGCTCTCATTCTGAGCTGCGATTCTTCATCTGCAGTTCTTTAGGGGCTTAAATCCTGAGTGCCAGGACAGGGTAAGTACCGCTCAATTTTCAGCCGTTGTCATATAATATATCTTCCCCAAAAGAGCGTGTCACCAGGAAAAAAAAATCAGAATGATTATGCTCAATTTATAGTGTTGTTCTTGGTAAGGAGGGCAGTGGCTGTGTGGATGTCTCTCTGGAAAGAAGTGGCTAAAATGCAGCAAACCCAAGCAGCGTTTAACCAGGTGGAAGCTAAGCCCGTCTGCCGGCCGTGCTGCCGAGCGCTCCGAGCTCCGGTGAGGCGAGCCGGGGCCGTTAATCACAGCTGGTGTCACTTGTACTCAGAGGCCACTGAAAGCCAGTCACGTAAATATTTGCAGGTGAGCGGGGGTGGGGAATAAAATGTGAGTAATGTGGCCTGCAGCATGAACAAACCGCTAAGTTGTCCCCGCGCTCGCTGTCACGAGTGTGACCTGGCGCTCGGACCCTGCCGCACCCTGCGGCACTAAGCTGGGGAGTGAAAGGAGTCCCCAGAACATGTTCTCCGTCCATGACAGGGGGTGACTGATTGGAGGACCTCGTTTAAATCATTACAAATATGCGTTAATCAAATTCTTGTTAAATGCTTTTATTGGCCTTTGCTCTAATGCGTACTTCTGCCTTTTCCCCATTAATATATGGACTGGGAGAGCACAGCGACTCATTATTGACTGAGCTGAAATGAATGAGCCGGGTGGGACTTTGCTCTTTCCTTGAGCCTTTTTGGCTGATGGTGTCACGCCTTAGCGAGACCAGCGTGTTTGCTTGGTGCAGAACAGGCTCTTTATTTACATGGGTATTAGCAATCATTTTAATCACTGAGTCCCTTTCACCTACTGGTAGAAAGCTTATGAATCACTTAGGAAACCAAACATTAATTTACTATCGGGCTTCACTTGGGGACTTCCCACCCTGTTTTGCATCCCAGACACAGAACTTGGTTTGAATCTCAATGCATAAGTGGTGCAAGGATTTGGAGGGAGGTGGATGCTGCGTAAAATCCCTATTGCGCCCTTTACAAACTGGTTTTGGGCTTTTGAAAGCTGTCTCCTTCGTTTTTGTGCTTGTAAATCTTAGTTGTCAAACCTTTACCTTTCTCTTAAGCCATCCTAGTTTGTAAACTTGAAATTCAAATAATTTTTGACTTGACAGTAAAAGTGTCAGCTGCTTGTGCTCTAACCAGCCAAACCAAATGTGGTGTGAAGGGGCTTGCCAAGGGGCACCTTAGACTGTCCCAGCTCCTGTTAGCCAAAGCAGCAATTCCCCACACCCCTGCCTGTATTCTCTGCTGTGGCCCCTGGAATCCTCTGGCAGTTCTGCTGAAGCACCTGCGATTGCATGCAGGTGTCTTTTCTGATGGTCCATTAAGAATGGAGGCAGAAGGAAAACGTGGATAAGATTTACAGGGCTACAGATTAGGATCTGAATTTCAAGTTTTGCAGAACAGTCTAGAAAGTGGTGAGTTCTTTTTCCCCTATGTACCTTGATGAAAATATATTCACTCTTTTTTCCCCCTGTGAGTTCATTTCACTTTGCTTTCAGCCCTGCCATGTACTCCCCACGTCTTTCCTTGGTGTGCTGCTGGGGAGCCCGGCAGCAGCACCCACGGGTGGAGGAGATGCCTGTGCAGATTGGGCAGCACTGGTGGGGACCCCGCTCACCCCCGGGGTGTCACGAGGCACAGTGCAACCCACGCTACGCACCGGGTAACCCAATGCAAGGCTCAGCGTGCAGGAGTCAATCCTTCCTGCTGGGCCAGTGGTGGCACGAGTGGGCTGGGAGCTGGGGGGGTGTGGAGCCACGCAGGATGGTGCTGTGAAGGTGGGCTGGGAGCTGGGGGGGTGTGGAGCCACGCAGGATGGTGCTGTGAAGGTGGGCTGGGAGCTGGGGGGGTGTGGAGCCACGCAGGATGGTGCTGTGAACGTGGGCTGCTCACGGCATCATCAGCTGCTGTTGCACGCCCTGGTGAAGTACCCGTCCTTTGTGGGTAGCCTGCAACCCCGGTGGCTGCAATCAGCATGTGCAATATGAGATTCAGTCCTCTTCTATTAAAAAAAAAAAAAAAAAAAAAAAAAATCATTACACTGGCTTGTTAATTTTTTTTTATGCCACTTCACTTCTTGGTCATTTTATTCTTCACTGTTTAAGCCTTCAGTGACTGTTAAAAAAGAAAATCAGGACATAAAGCCTTTCAGAGCCTGTAAAATGATTTCTATGTCCTTCCTTCACATTCAGCCCACTTGAAATAACCACTTGAATGGTTTATGCTTTAAGTGTAGTGCCTTAAGATCTCACAACTGCTACTTTTCGGGAAGGCTTGGCTGGGAACGTGGAGCCAGGCTGTGGGTATGGCAACCACATGAAACGGAAGAGGCTTTTGCCTGTGTCATACATAATACAGGACTGAGGAAAGAAACAGTGACTCCAGACAGCAAAACAGCTTCACCATCCCAAAACTCAGGGGATGCAATGCCACTAAAGAAACCAGGGAATTAAACCTAATGAATAAATCAAGTAAAGATGGTGACTCAGGTTTTTTTATCACTGTTTTTCTCTTCTTCAGATTTTACACTTTTTCGCTCCTTGAGAAAATAGTTGCGTGTGCAGCTAAATAATATATTTACTTGCTCACCCTCTGTGTTCCCAGGACTGGCTGCTGCCATCGGGTGTGTAACCACAGGGGCCTGCGGTGGCACAGGCGTGAAAATCTGGAGCTGGAGCCTGTTAGAAATGATGTAAATGATCACAAGGAAATAGGTGCCAAACGTCTCTGCATCCTGAAGCTTGCTGTTAAATATATTTGAGTAAAGTATGTTTATCAGGGTTAGGGGGTTTTATAAGTATTATTTTTGTGCTTTAGGAGAAGTGGTTGAGCCTGGGGTGGGTCTGCTCCCAGTAGCAATGGGAGCACCAGCTGGGTCTGGCAGATAAAAGGTGGGGGTGAGTCTCCTGCTCCAGGGGTGCAGGTGATGCTTCTCCGGGCTGGGCCGGGGGAGCGCGACCTGAGTGACTGTCACAGGACAGAAACGGTAGCCTGGGAATTGCGTCCTACTGTGATACTCCGTTTAGTAAATACATTTTGGATGATAGGTCAGAGCAATGTGCTTTGGCTCTTGCAGCCTTTCCACACCAGTCCCCCCTCATCACCCACACTGTAAGTGAATACATTATTCAGGGAAGATAAAAGGCTGTGCTGCATAATATAAAGACAATCAATACTAATAGCAGAGCAAAACATCCAGTTCTCGGTTCCATCTTCTGTTGGGCTATTACCAATATCAAAATACTCCATCTGTATGCTTGTGTATTGAATAATACAGAAAAAAATAGCTTAATGTTAACAAACGTAGCTCTTCAGTAGAAATGTATTTTAGGTGCTTTACTTTCTTCTTGCTCTCTTTTGACATCCTAACTTCTGAGTGCAGCTTCCAGGAGGCATCAGAGTCCCCTGGGGCACTTTTTCTGGTCTGAGGGCAAGGACCTTTGTGGGAGACAGCCTGGGAGAGCCATCCAGCATGGTGGCGGAGGGGAGACTGGGTGCAACAGCTAAGGCTTCTTTCATGTAATAATTCAGGCAGAGAATTTATAGATTAGCTAAATTGAATTAAAATGTTGCAATACATTTCAATAATCACTTTTACAGGAAATGTACTTTAAAATGAACAAATCATTTTGATGGAAAACTCCAAGCAGCCAAAGATAAACTCTTACTTTTTTTTTTTTTTTTTAAAAAAAGCTTCAATATATTTTATACTGTGATTGACTATTCATATAGCATGTATTCAAAATACTTCTACTGAACCGTTCTGTTTTCCATTTAATCCTGTTTAATAAAATGTTGATGGGGGATGAGCAATAAGCTGTCTTGAGGCATCTCAACCGCAATCATTATTTTCCACTTAAAATTAAATTACGTTTAAATTTTGGTTGTATACATTTTAATAGTAACAAATGTTACACCATTATCTTAATATACTGCAATTTATCACCCCCAAAAATAAATAAATAAATCGGTCTTCTGAAGACAGGCAGTAAGCTATGAGGACACAGACCAAAGGAAAACATTGATTTGGGTGGCAATAAAGGTGGAATGCGTTGTGTGTCCTTCTCTTGTAAAGACTAAAAGAAACCCTTAGCTTTTCAGAAACCTGAAATTCTAATTAGTTTGATAATAACTTCCCCGCTATTTAGAACGCGTCCTGGGAGCCGGGCTGTGTGAGAGCACGGAGTCACTGCCGCTGTTTCTGTGATGGCTGTCCCCTCACCAGCTCGGAGAAGACCTCCCCCCTTCTTCCCAGGCTTGCCACCACCTCCAGGCTTCGGCTCCCTCAGCCAGGGGCTGGTTTTGGGGGTGCAGGAGGTTGCCCAGGTGGCTACTGAAGCTGTGGGCTCCTGCGGGGTCCCAGCAGAGGAGTGCGAAGGTGAAGCCTCCTGAGAAGGTGCAGCACGGTGACCTTGGGTCCAGCAAAGCATCCTCTGCTCTTTCTACCAAAGAGTGCTGCTGTGAAAGAGACGTTTTCCTGAGTTGTTTACATCTGTCAAAAATGATCCCACGTGTTTCATTTCCACTGCCAACTTCCTATGGATTTGGGGGCTGCACATGGAAAATCCCAGAGCCAGATGGCTGGAGAGCTGCTGTCTGTCTCCCCGCAGAGCGGGTGCCGCCGGGATGAGGCTGCACTGCAGCTCCTCAGGGACGCAGAGAGGCTGTTTAGCTTAACACCACACTAAGTGTCAGGACACAGCCGTTCTACTGACTGATGAAAAACAGCTCAGGAATCCTTCCCTGAGTGACAGGCCATTGCCAGAACAATACTTTTTGGGGGGGGGAACTAGGCAAAGGAAAGTGTCAGGCTGATATTTATCTCCAGAAAATGCTACTATATAAACTTTTTAAAAGATAACTCTTAATTGAATAAAGCTGTCCCCTCAGATCAATTTTATTCCAATCCTTGAGAGGAGAGAACTTTTTAAGCTTGATGGAAAATCTCAATAAACCTTCGTGTTGTGGGGTTTTTTTTTCCTAATTCAGTAATAGCCGTCAGCACCTTTCTTTCCCCACTTTCACCTTAACAAGTTAATATGCTGCACTGCCTCCAGCCTGCACTGTGATTACTAATTAACAAACCCTTCAGAATGGATTTTCGTTCCTCTTTCGGTGCAGTGGGAACAGCTATTCACATTTCATACAGTCTGGTGGACATCTCTGGGTGAAACCTTCCGCAGGGGAAACTCTACCTCTTTCGGCACGTTTCACTGGGCATCTGCAGCCCCTGGGTGTGACAGACGGGTGAAATGTGCCCTGTGTTGTGCTCACCTCCTTCCCAGCCTCTGCAAGGGAATAGGGAGCTGCAGGAGCTGCTTTTACCACTACAAGGTGCCCCCTTCCTCTCTCTGGAGACCAGTTGTTCCCGTAGCAGCAGCAAATGGCAACTGAACGTTGCCCACTTCTCTCAGGCGATGGGTGCTGCGCTACAGATGCTCTCACTGCAGCAGCCGGGTGCTACCAGCCCCCACTGGTCCCCAGCATCCCGTGACCCAGGTGGGGTGGATATATGCAGCCCTTAGTCTGACTGCACCTCCTTGTATTTAGGTGATAACGCTCGGGTAAAATCCAAATAAACTTCCCACTCTCTTGTGGTAAGCAGGGCTATCACTCTGTTTGCCTAGTGACTGTGCCCCTGCAATGAAATCCTGCGCCTTATGTGCTGGATGACAGTGGTACATGCTGCTGTACAGAGGGAGATTTATCAACTGTGCAAATCAATACGTTTCTTAAATTAACTGGACTAGGGTAGCCATTTCTTAAATTAACTGGACTAGAGTAGCGGTGAGGCTGCCGGAGCCAAATGCAATCTCACGCTGCCGTGGACAAACATGAAATATAATGCTTTCCACAGGCTGATAAGCCCCATCTTAAACCATGTCTTTGTTCTGCCGTTCTTCTTGCGCTGCCCCATTATTAACAGGGTCTTCCCTCCCTCTGTTTTGGCCTTGCTCCAGTTGAATTTTGTGTTTCTTGTGAGCGGGCAAGAGCAGCTCTGCAGGGCTTTCTGGCGAGGGCTGCTCTGTGCACAGCCCCGTGGAGGTGCCCGGGGGATGCGCTCGCTTTTGCTCGGCCGCGTGTGGGCGGCTGCTGCAGGACTCCTGCCCTCCCGTGCCTTGTGTCACCCGCGCTCCGGGAGGTGATAGCTTGCCAGAGCGCACCCTTCACCCACCTTCTTCCCAGTACACCCACCCCGTGGCATTTTCTTTGTCTGGAAAACATGTTATTTTATCTAAAAATAAAGCCGTGGTGTTAGACATGAACACTCGGAGAAAGTTACAGGTTAGCTGCACATCAGTAATGAACTGCCCAAGTTATTTAGGTTTTGTTGGTTTGTTTTTTTTTTTTTTTTTTTATCACACAGCCATGTTCTGTGGTATTCTGTACGTATTAGGTACAATATACTCTGGATGAATGCCTGTATTTCAGCACAAGCTAACACCATAATGATGAAAATGGGAAAGACAAGTGATGCATTTTTCAAAATTAGCCATATCCCCACATTTCAGACAACTGGCCATGATAAGATGCCTTGCGCAGCACTTCAGCCATGTTATATGTGAGACTGATTGAAAGCTGGAAATGAGCCTTAAAGAAAATGACATAAAACTATTTACCCATATTCAGCAGCGGCCAGCAGGACTTCATGCTGATGTACTGTCAACATATCTCCTCAGCCTTATGTTTAATTCAGCTCAGAGCTTGTAGTGGAATAACATCAAGTCAAGTTTTTATTAAAATTTCCTTACTTGAAGTCTCAAAGCAACCAGTGTCATTAGAGTTTAAGCATGGTGGTGAATCAGGAACCAGGAGAGCTGTTAGGTGGAACAAGAACACTTCAAGAACAGCACTGGATTCAATTAACTGGCTCCTACCCTTTCTTCAGCAGCTCCCTCTGCTCGCCCATCCCTGCGTGGGTGCCCCTGGGGAGGGGTCTCCCTTCCCTGCACCCCCAGCCTGTGTCCGGATGGGCCACCACAGCTGAGCAGGTGGGGTGGGCTCCTGCTTCTTACCCAGCAAGGAGCGTTGCCTGGGACCCCCCAAAACTCTCCCTTAGCATCTCACAGGCTGAAGGTAGTAACGGCCTCTCCATCCCATTTTATTGAAATACTTGACAAGCTTTCACCGCTCGGGCATGGCAAGAGGCTTCTGTCATTCCAGGACAAAAGTGACCTGTACAGTGTTTTAGGCTGGAAATAGATGTATTTCCTCCTACGTTTCAATCGGGATCTCTGATGGCTTTCCCTAATTTTTGTGGCTGAACATGGTTTGCTTTTCTAGCATGAAGCAAGAGCTACAGAGCCAGTGATCTGGATCATGGAGAGCAACCAACCCCAAGAACCACGTAGTCATTAGTAACTAGAGATTTATTAATCATGAGGTTCTTTTCAGATCTGTGAGTTGCAAAGTCTGGTGTTAGATGGAAACAATTAGGAGGATGATCAGTTTTGGTGCTTTTTCCCCACCTAAAGTTTTTATTTTATATTAAAAAAAAAGAAAAAAGAGAGGGGATAATTCAAAGTGCCCATGTAAAGGTAAATATTTACAACAAGAACCTGAATAATCTGAGCTGGGAAGGAGTAATTTAAGTCTTCCAGAAAGCAGGTCCACTGAGAAGACATGATCCCCCTGTCAAGGACAGCTGATAATATACTGTAGTAAACGACTGGGAGAGGCCCTGTGGAAGTGCTGGCCATAGCAGACACAGATGTATGAACACCCAGGGGCTTCTCGAGAGTCGTCGGGGGCTGGCACAGCCCCAGCACGAGCCGTCCCCATTAGCCCTGGTTTGGGGTGCTTTGGGGTGTTTTCCCCTGGTTGAGAGGGGAGTCCCGGCAGAGCCCTGCTACCAGCAGGAAGGGGAAGGCAGAGTCATTTTCTGACAGTGTGTTAAATTAAAACATATTTTTTTGCCTAATTCCTTGTGTACCTGTCTCTGACACATCAGTGTAAATAGCAAAGGAAAAGCCAAATTGATTGTCAGGTTGGTTTTGTTTATGTGGTGACTCATAGCAGCGCTGCACCTTCAGCATCAGCTGTGCTGGTTTCTAAATAATATTAACAGGCAGTCAAGGCTCTCCTGATCTTTACAGAACTGAGATAAGATATGCCATGAGTGTTTCCAGGGCCTTTGGTACCTCAAAGACAAAAAGGATTTCTAAACACAGTGCATTTCCAGCTTTCCTGTGACTCATGCAAAAGGCAGCAGAATGCCAGTGTGAAAAATGGTACTTAACATTTCTTGTGACACTTTAATAGTTAGGAAGCATCTTGCACGATGTCCATGGGGCTGTGTGGCAGCTCAGAGCCCCAAAAGGCAAGTGAGTGTCAATGCTTCTGTCATCCCAAGAGAGGTGTCGGGCAGGAGCAGCCCTCCTCCTCCTGTCCCCACATATTTAAGGGACACAGAGTCACCTCCTCCCTGGATGAGTCACTTCAGAGATGACCCAAGCGGAAGAAGCTCCACAAAGGAGGAAGAAATGATAATGGTGGCAGCTGAGTTCCCACCATCCCCAAAGTCATGTTTGTTTTTTTTGCTCAAGTGGATTAGACAAAGACCAAGGAGCAGCAATAGTATGCAAAGGCTTAGTGTGCTCATACTCAGTCATTTACTCTTACGTCATGACAAACCCCACAAAACTGCTGCCTCTGAGCAAATTATTTTTTATCTATTGCGTATAGACCTCAGACACATCTTGTTCTTGCATTCTTCACAAGAAGCTGCTTTCCGATCATCCCACGTTTCAGCACTTCTGAGACCTTAAGATCAGTGACTTGCCCGCCGATGCGGTGTGGCAGGGCTCGAGTGGGGGTTACCACTCTGCTCCCCCCTGGGACTGGGGGTGCTGGGACATAAAACGTCCGGGCTGCAGAAGGAAAGCAATGACAGGGGCTCTGCTGAGGATGGGAAACTGCCTGGGAAACGAGCGGGTCTCATACGCTCGTCCTGCGGTAGGTGTTTTCCATAGTGTTTGACGAAATTGCACAGAGAGGGAGCTCATGAAAATGCTCTGCATTCAGTCGGCGCGTTTCATTCCTCTTCAGTTCTTCACTCAGTGCCGACCAATGGCTTTGCCTTCAGAGGGTTCCCCATCCTGCTCTTTGCTGTGCTCACACCGGAGAAGAGCCGTGCACGCACTGGGGCCAAATGTTGTGAAACCTCGACTTTTTTATGAAACTCATCCTTCCCTGGGCAAGTCCTGGTCGGTGCCGCCGTGCAGCAGCCTTGTGCGCTCCGGCCAGGCTGGCTGCGCAGGGACAGGGACCCGGAGCTCATGGGGACCCTGCAGAGCACACAGCTTCAGCCAGCCCTGGCATCGCCACCAAGACCTGTCAGCATGTCTGCAGCAACTTTTAAACAATAACTAGGTAAGTAATTAAGATAAAAGCGTAAAAAAAAAAAACCTTTTCTGGAAGGTATGACTTGTTTGAACTGAATTTCTTATGTGGGAACATGAAAACTGACAAATGGGAATAATTTAATGCAACATGTAATTAAACTGTACAACTTACTATCACTGGGAGTTGCTACGGCAAATAATTTATACAAATTCTGAAGGAAGGGAAAATATACACAGATAACAACAGTACGTGGTTATCTGACTTACTGCTGAAAAGAACAGAATTTGTAAGTCTTGCTCACAGCGCTGAGCAGCTGAGATGTTTCTGCTTTGCTTTCCCTGAAACAAAACGTGGCTTGCTTTTGGTTTTGTTTTCGGTTTTGTTTTCTTACCTTCATATTTTGAATGGAAATTTGGTACACTCTAATTTAAAATATGATTTCAGAATAATTTTTTTATTGTTATTATTTCAGAGTAGTTGGAGTGAAACATTTCTGCTATAAGATTTTCCTTCTCTTTTCCCTGGGAAGGGTCAGGAGATGTAGCAAGATTCTTGAATATATTTTGACCAATCTGAAGGTCACTTTTTACTAAATTAAGCTGTTTCCAGAGTTCTGTTCTGTGTGTTGGTAGCTAGAAAGGTGCTGATGACACCCCAGCGTTTTGGCCGTCGCTGAACCGTGCTCCACAGCATCCAGGCTCTCTCCAGCATCCCCCCTCACCAGTGGGCTGGGGGTGGGCAAGATCTTGGGAGGGGACACGGCCAGGACAGCTGATCCCCACTGCCCAAAGGGATATTCCATACCCCGGGATGTCTGCTCAGCAATAGAAGCTCAGAGACAGGAGGGTGAGGGGGCATTCGGTATTTATGATGTGTGTCTCCTGGAGCAACCACTGCGGGTACTGAAGCCCTTCTTCCTGGGGAGTGGCTGGACATCACCTGCTGGTGGGAAGTAGAGAACAAATATTTTGTTTTCCCTTGCTTTTACACGCAGAGTTTGCTTTTGTTTTATCAAACTGCCTTTATCTTGTCCCACGAGCTTTTTTTTTCTCCATCTTATTTTCTCCCCCCTGCCCTTCTGAGGGAGGGTACTGATAGACCAGCTTGGTGGGCACCTGGTGCCAAGCAAAGGTTGACCCACCACAGTTATTTAAGTAATTATTATTTAATTTGGTGACTGATTTTATTTATTATTCCATTAATTATTAAGGTTTCATTACTAATGTTCCGTTACCAGTCTCGGGACATGAAGGGGGGTGACCAGTGTGTGCCCTCAGACTGGGATGACCCTGGAGCAAGGTTCACACCTTGAATTCAAGGTCTGGCACTGAGCATTCCCCCCAAAAACCAGTCGTACACCATGCTCATCCTCAGACCCTGCTCTGCCAGGCAGCGAAGGGCAGCGCTGGGCCCAGGTGGGAAGGATGGGGATGCCGTGGGGTGCGGGGCCGGGGAAGGGGGGGGCAGGGGAAGCAGCTCCCTCGGTTTAATTTGGGGTAATTTTTTCAGATGCAGTTCGTGTGACTTTGGTGTTCAGGAGTCTGTTAATGTAACAGCTAAATGAGATTTGGAGTTAAACAGCGATTCACACTTTCTGAAAGGTTTATAGCTTCAAGTATATTAATTATGACAAACTGATTACTTCCCAGCATTTTACAGCGCTGGTAGGGAAAGGTATTTCATGGCTTAGGCACATACGTCCCTCTCACTTCCCTAGAGCTCTTCCCCTTAACATACTTGTCATTTTTCAAACGTATGACTTCCAGCAGAGTTAGAAAGTGGTCTTTTATTTTTTAATTTTTTTCAAATGTGTTGATTTATATGAAAACAGTCACCTACTGAACAGCAGCAGCCCTCACCAATGATAAGCTGTGCAACCTTCTTTCCAGTTCTCACCATTCTACACTCTTGCGGTCAAAGAGGGTTTTCTGGCCTGCTGGTTCAGGGGATCCCATACACAGCACAGACAGCAAAGGCAATGGTTCCTTTTTTTTTTTTTTTTTTTTTTTTTCACATTTAGACTGAAAGATGGAAATGGAAATCTGATGGGAAAAAAAGGATTTTGAGTGCATTTGGTTTGCATTCTGTCCTTTTAATAATGAAATAATCTAATTAAACCACATTAAGAAAAGAGTCGATGGAACAGGAATAGTTAAAGTAGCAGTTACAGAATGACACAATAGATAGATCACTTCTGCATTTCTTTCTCGTGGTATTTTGAGTGGTGGGTCAGCCACAGCCCCTTCGTGTGTCTCTGGGCTGATGAGACCGACTGCCCCGGGTGGCTCTGCCCCGGGGAGGGCTGCTCTCCTGGCGCACACTGCATTTTAACATGCACAAGTACCCCGAGCATCAGCTGGAACATAGGACAAATGAACACCCCATTTATTTCAGTTTTGATGGTAAGTTGTTGGAACGGCTAGCCAGCGATTGCAGCCTTTGCCATCTCACTTTTCCCACCTTGCTTCCGGACTTTCTCACGGCTCCTTCTCGCCACGCTGCGCTTTCCTCAGCGGTCTGAGCCCAGAGCAGCTGCGGGACGCTGCAGCAGAAATCATCGGCTCCCTTCAGAGGGGGGATGTGGGGGGTTTTGAGGAGCAGCTGGGGCCCCTTCGCCCTTCCCTCCTCGCTGCAGCCCAGCTCGGACCCTTCCAGGTCGCAGGAGCCACCGGGCTGGCTGCAGCCTGAGCCCATCGGTTCCTGATCCCGTGTGAGCGTCCCTTTGCAAACTCTGCCCGGAAAGCACGACCTGCTTTAGAACCAGCGGCGTGCTGTTCTTCCAGAATGAAACACATTTCAGTGTGCCCACGGAGGATGCTGTGCAATGCTGCTGCTGGCTGGGGCTCCGGGGCACGGTGGGGGGACGTGGGGGAGGACATGGGGACACGGCGGATCTCTCATGATGCTCTGGGCTCTGGCAGACCCCAGCCAGGAACTGGGGGGGGCCTGGAAGTGCCACTCTGGGGCTCACGGTCCCAGGAGTGCCACCACGAGTGACCCGTCTCGTGGGTGGCTCGGCTGGGGATAGAGAAGATCTTGTGTGGAGGAGCTCCATCACGGGTGGAGGGGGGGGTGTCTGTGCAGGGTGGGCCAGGTGGGAGCACCCGGGGCTGCCTGGCAATGGCCCGCTGTTTATTATTTGACCTATTCATACCAGGTCATTTTGTTATTTGCACTTCAGGTACAAAAAGTGTCCCTGCCTGAGCCAGGGACATCCTCGTGCACAGTGCCAGGTTCCAGCCCAGCATGTGAAGGCTCACAGGACTGCTTGAGCATCTCCACGGGGATGGAGGTCCCTGCTCAGCAGCCCGGGGGGTCCTGTTCTTTTTACTGGTCCTCAGCCACCTTCCTCTCTTGGCTTGCAGCAGATTTTTATTTGGATTAAAACCATATCGCAAAAATTGACAAAGTTGGAGTAGACTGACTGGGTTTATTGTTGCTTTTTGTGCAACCCCGAGTATCTACACTCCAACTTTCATAAAGCTCAAAGGATGAAATAGCACACACACACCCCCGAAACCAGCCCCGCCGAAGGGGCCGGGTGGGGCTGGGGCTGGCAGCTCTGTCTGCCCGAACTCACGTTTGGCTTCCAGCATTTTCCGTGGCCTAGCCCAGATGGGATGCCATGAATCACACCACACAAACACGAACGCCACCACTCGGGGACACAAATGTGTCTCCCCAGCAATTGAGCGGGAAACAGGTAGTTAGACCCCTGTGTGCTGTGCACCATTTCCACAGGCCAGTTCGGAATGCCATATGGCAAAATATGGCCATAATAATCCAGGTTTCTGCTCTGTTAGAAAGCAAAATACCCTCTTGTAGCACAGCAGTGGCAGTTCAATATTCTAGAGGCACGTTGGCACAAAAAGCTTCAGAAAAGTGACATCAGTCCCTTTGCCCAGGAGAGTGGAGTTTCCTTTTCCCAGATCAAGTCAAAGAGCAGCCGCTGAGTCAGGAGAAACTCTGCAGTATTTCCCTCAGAATTTGGATTCTGTTTCTGGCTGTCGTTTTTCTCCAGGAGACCCCTTGCTGGACATCTTCTCAGACCCCCCCTTGCCAAGAGCAGCCTGGCTCTCCCCAGCTCCCATCACGTCTTTGGCAGCTCCCGGCTGCATCCTCCAGCCTGGCGCCCACCCTGCCTTGGCACAGCCGTACCAAGACAGTCATTTGATATGGAAATGTCATTGGAAGTTTAGCTGGCTGATCCAAGATAAATTGCCTCCTATCAATTAAAAAAAAAAAAAAAAAAATTCAGGCACATGGATCTGGCATAAAGAAGCCTGCAATAAAACATCCATGTGACCTTCCCAGGGGACAAAACCAGTTTGGGGTAAAATGTTGTGAAAAACTGCATTTTCCATGGAAGCATTATTCCAATGTGAAGTCTGCAGCCAGCTCCTTTAATTGATTGCAAGTGTCCATTGTTGCCAACTATCCACTAGATTATTCAAAGGAATAATTTTCAGATTATGACTGTTTCTGTGCTGTGTATTAATCATTTACTATTCATTATTTCTGAACTGTGACTGACCACCTAAATTGAGTGCACTATTTCTGTTCTTCAATTAGGTAATTGAAATGCTTTTTAAATCAGAGTAATTAGCAGTATGACTTTTCAGCTGAATTATTTTTTTACCCTAAATTAATGGAAAATTCTGGGACTTGTGAGCTATTATGCCCATTATTTGGCAGTGATCTGAATTCTGTCAGATAAAGAGTGGTATGAATTTGTGAATCGCCTCGAACAAACCTGACAGCTTCTATTTGTAAAAATATTAACAATTCTGTTTTTTGATAATTCAGCCAACTCTAACATTTCAGAATATTTCAAATGCAATTTGTAACCAACAAGGCATATTAGTTACAGAAGCCATGAGTTTAGTGTCAGCATACTAATGTTGTCTCCTCAAGATGGTGGAAATAACTAATTTCCATGCCTTCTGAGTTCTACTTTAGTCAGTACACCAGTAAGACAATAGCTGATCAAATGAACTGATATGTATGCTGTATGTGCTCTTTTGAATGTCTCCATGAATTTGTTTTGATAGTTTTTGCTCCTAGTTTGTGTTCACATTGTGAATATTTTCCAGCAAATGATTTAACCAGCCTTAGAATATTAAGAGTCTTTACCGAAAAAGAGATCATTTAAATTCACAGTTATAAATATTCACAGTGCAAATGAGACTCCATACCTTCAGCTAAAAAGGACTGTAACGTAAGGCCCGCAGTGAATAGCTACAAAAATGGAGCTTTTGCTCCTAAATTATATGCAGGTCCTGATTCGGTATATTTTATAAAAAAATATTTTTAAGCATATATGCATTGCTGTTGGGCCTCAGTGGAATGAGTCATGTATTTAAAGTAAGCACTGAGCGAAGTCCCGGTCCTCAGCCCCTCCGTCCTGCAGACACCGCAAGCTGCTTCACGTCAGCGTCTTCAAAACAATTTGCTGCCTCTTGTGTACTCAGAGTAGAGACTCTTTATTTGAGAGACTGCCTTATCTCGTTCCTGTGCCCGTGCCGGCCATGGCAGCGCCCCAGACCTCAGGTCCTTGCCAGACCTCAGGTCCCTCCGAGGACCCGGGGGCAGCCGGGCAGCGGAGCCCCCGGGAAGGGGCAAAAATGAGCTGGGTCCCGGGCAAGCTGAGCTGGGGTGGGCTTGTGGGGCTGCCAGGTCCTCTGCTGGGACGGGACCACGGCTCCTGGAAACCCTCAGTTCTCCCCTCAGCTGCTTCAGTACTCTGTTGAAACGAAGAGTATGATTCCAAGATTCCATTATTGTTTTTCTTGTTACTATTACGACTATTAATCATCAGTTTATGGAAGCTACAGAGCCGCCGATGAAGTTTGTTTTATCTGTGTTATGCAACAGTCCAATCTCCATCTCTCTCACTTGCTCTCTCATTTTTAGCTGCATAGCACGATAAGAAAGCATTGTAGAGATTGGCTATTCCTATTTTATATTCAGAACATGAGGAAACGTCTTGATGTATCTGCTGTTTTATTTTTAATGAAAACATTTCTTGCACTAAAAAAAGAGGTCACTGCACATCTCACAGAGTACAAATTATTGCATATGCACAGAAGATGGAAAAACACTAAGGATGAAGTTGGAGCACTAAATTCCCCACTCAATAACACCTTTATAACATGCAAATAAGGCAAACCCAAACACTGTATTGTAGGGTTTGGAGCACACAAAAATATCATCCCTGGAGCAGTACCACTCCCCTGAGACTGTGTACCAAAAAGCACAGGAAGAGAAGTTTTCTTTTGGAAAAACCTTTGTAGAGGAGTGAAAAAAATCACTCATGGACAAAGGACTGAAGGCTCTGATATACCAAATATCTTCCCCATAAGGGCCTGAGAGCAGTGACTGAAAGAAAAAGGTATCTCCAGAGCCGAGAAAGAATTGTTTCTGCTCTCTTGGGAGTCCCTCAGGAGGTCATTTGTGCCTTCATTGAATTACTGCCTTTCCTTGCTGCTGCTTGGCTGAACCTCTTCCCTTTCTAAAAGAATGAACAATGGTGATTTTTTTTTTTTTTCTTTTAAATTATTTATCAAAATTTCTTTATAACTGAAGAAAAAAAAAACCAGCTTTATGTGCAGGGAAATTGTAATATAATTTGCAAGTATTAATTTTGATTTTCTCCTAGCATTTTGGTTCACAGGAGCATGCACCACAGGGTGAGTGTGCTGAGTGTGCTAACGAGAGTATCCAGGAACTGAGAATAAATCGTCTGCAGAGCACGACCTTTCCTTGTTATGGTGGATTAGTATTTTCCATGTGCCTGTTGGTGTCACTCTGCATCGAATAAAGCTCTGGGTACGCCTTTGATAGCTGCCTCCATTACTGCCCGTTCCTCACTGCAGAAATAATGAGGTTTTATTGCTCCCACACCAACTGCAGGAAGAAGTTTGGGGGTAGAACTGTCGTTTACAGAGCTCCCACGTCCCCTCCCCAGCATTGTGTCCCCTCCCCAGCATCACATCCCCTCCCCAGCATCACGTCCCATGGGTGTTCCTTAGGCAGAGCCAAGCAGGAGGTGCAGCAGCCGGGGTGCGGGTGGCAGCGGGGTCTCAAGGCTCAGCCCGGGGTTTGGGGCTGAGCCCAGGAGGCTGGTGGGGAGCAGGGAGGGACAATATCCGGGGAGCTGCGGCCAAGGAGACGTGACAATGGGCCACATCCCACCCTGCATGGAGAACGGGGGGGATGCACTGTCCCTGTGCCACCGTCCCCTGCTCTCCCCTCGCCCCTGAGTCTGCGCGGAGCACGCGTGGGACGTTCAGCACTTTGCCTCTAACTCTGTAAGCGCAGCGTTTCGCACAACGGGAGTATAAACACTGTATTAAACAAAATTTTTTTATTTAGGTTCCTGGCATGACAGATGGATGGGTAGAAAGACTTCTGGCAAGGTCCATAAATCTCCTTCCTGAGCTATTCATCAACCCCAAATTGCACATTTAATGCTGTTCCTAAGCAAATCTGGAGGACAGGAGATGCTCGCAGCCTGTGTTTGCTGAGGAGGCCACGCTCCCTGCAACTGGTCGGGAGTCCCAGCAGCAAAGTGGAGCCAAGATGAGCAGGGACCAGGGCTGGCCGGAGCAAGAGGGCTCTGGCCCTGCAGTCAACGGGACGTGGGGGACGTGTCCGAGGGCCAGGTCCCAGCTCCGGGCTCGTGCCCTGCACTCCCAGCCCCTCTCCGGGGCTGTCGCGCTCCCTCGATCACCAGCAGCAGATCTGACAGAGCTCACTACCAAAGGGAGTCACTTGGGTGCTAAATGAAAGGTTGTCCTCATGTTTTTTCAGGGAAATGAGAATCAGGATGGGAGTTTCCAGGAACAGCTTGGTGGCTGAGATGTGGTAGGCTCCGTTGGCTCCTGCTGGCACACCCAGCTCGTCCTCAGGAACAGAAATCAACAGATTTGATTTTCTGAGCTGGAAGCAGTAAAACTCAGCACTTTCTGTCTCAGGGTCGTCTGTGGCTCATCAGTAGAGATGGAGTGACTTTCATGCTGAAGTGTCTTTTCTAGTAAGTTGTCTCAGAAAATTGTAACAAACCTGACTGACTATGACTGCCACATTTATTTGAAGTTACTAGAAAGTTTCCATTAAATATATTTGATTTTTCCAGATAATTTTTGGACAAAACAAACATATTTCAGCCTTCTATTATGAAGATCTTTTATTAAACTTTCTGCCTGTGTTTTTATGAACAGGCTGTCCTTGGACAATGTTTCTCGACAGAGTTTGCATTTAGCAGGTCGGCATGGGATTTGGGGTGATCCGTCACTCTGGGCTCACTTTGGGTGCTCTTGTCCTTCCAAAAAGTGGCCAAAGGCACAGCTGCTGTTGGCCTAATCGGTCCAGACACTTTGAACTGGGCTCACTGGGTGAGGAGCCAGGAAAGAGCAAAGCTTGCAGTGTTGCTAAACAGATGGGCTGTTCTGCACCAGCCTGAGCTCACTCAGGGCACGTGGCACTGCTCCAAACTCGGTCACAGGGCGGAGGAGATAACTTTAACATTAAACAAAAATAAATCTTGAACATCAAATACTTCACAAAGAGGTCACAAATCAAATTTTAATTCATGTGGTTCCCTTCAGTGTACAAATTCTCCTGCACACTGGCTGCTGCAACACATCAACAGCAAATACTGTTCAGCTGCAGCAATTAACACTTCGGGCACAGCAAGATTCAGAATTCAGATGTTTGAAAGCATCAAGTAACAGTATCGTGTTAAATATATCCTGTGCCATCTGCATGCAGCACATACATGTGAGGGGCATGTGAGGCAATGTATAATTTTGAAGCAGTGTCATCCTTTCAGACTCTTCTTTGCCAGAATAAATCTGCATTCAAAGAAAAAGAACAAGGCCTTATGCCCTGTAAAATGCAAACTCTGATTTCACTTTTTTAGGTGAACCATTTTCCTTTTTGTGTTTCCTATCTCAGGCTTAATTAAGTATTTTATGTGGCTTGCCCCTGCTGCTGTCCTTGTACTCAGGAGGTGACTGAAGAGGTGTGAGCCGTCCTGACTCAGCTGCTCTTTGTCAATAGTGCTGTTACTCTTGTCATGCTTTTCTCTGGGTCATCCAGGCACTAAAAATACCCCCTCAACTCAACCAGATATCCTGAAGTCTCTCCTGTGTATATGTAGAACATCAGACGTTACTGTACCGAGATTCTATGAAGTACTTGAATCATCACAACTCTGTGTAAAACTTCCCACTGAAATTTGTAAATGTAGTGAAACTCCATAAATTTAATACCTGATTTATCTTGATGGCTGTGCATTTTATTTTTCATTTAAATAACATTCAAACGAAACACATCACCTCTTTTTCACACACACCAATGTGTGTTTTTATTCTCACTTGGCTATAGACCCTGTTTTTGCACAGACTTTAGAAGTGCAGCTTGGATCCTGAGACTGAAAATAACACCCAAAATAATGTACATCATCCCTATGTCGGCCTCTGTGTTAACTGTTTGGGAGCTATGACTTGAAGAGTTAAGCTTGTTTTAAGGATTAAGAAATATAGCTTGCATAAAGCTTGACAAAATGATTGTACCATTAAATTCAGTCTAGTTGTCTCATCACTGTTTTTACTTAGATTGTAAAATTTTTTGAGGAAAGACACATCTTCAGTTTATGTGTGTAGTCATAAATTTCATGGTACCATAATCCAAAACCTGGGCTGACATATTCAGTTGATACCATAATCCCATAAATAAATAAGAATTATGTAATGACTCATGTTATCTTGGGCCTTTCCTCTCCTACCTTTAAAACCACAGAAAAATAAGGGTGGAAAGAAACCCCCGGGGTGACCTGTCTCCTCTGCTGTCCAAAACAGACTCAGCTGCACTCGCATTGTCCCGAGTGATAGAAACCTGCTGAAACCTGGCCTCAAATCCTGCCAGCAGCGGGGACCTTAGGACCTCTGTCTACATCACCAGAAGGGTTTTATGTCGTCTAACTTGCATCTGCCTTGTGGTAATGGAGCACCTCATCCTCCTCTATGATGACACCCAGTATTACAAATTCCCTTTTTCTTTTCATCAGGCTTTTACTTATTTGCAGACAGTTATTACTTTCCCTTCAGTCTTTTCTTTCGGTTGAATAATCATAATTCTTTCCATCCTTCCCCATCGATGCTCACTTCTAGAGCTGTGATGACTCTCGTTGCTCCTCCTGGCTCTTTGCAGCTGCCTCATGTCCCGCTGGAAGCTGGTGCCTAGAACAGCAGCAGAGACCTTGCCTGCAGCCATGAGAGACCATCGCTACTGCTGGAGAGGGTCCCCTGGTCCCCCTCCTTGAAATATAACTTAAGTTTGGCTGAGAGTTTAATCTGACGCTGAAGGAAACATTGCTAAAATGAAAGTTTGCATTAGATCTTTTTGTGTGCAGCAGCCTCAGTGGTTATTGCTTGGACACATATCCTAGCTTTGCACTTTATTTTATGTAAAGTTCACATCAATCTCCATTGGCATCCATTGGCTATAGCCGTCATCTATGGACATAACCCAGTTCCTTTCCCACTCACATTTTTTTATTATCTTCATCTTTTTGCATTATACTAATGATAGAAATTGTGAGGTGAAATCATCTCTACGTACAATGGGACTTGTTTTGAAACAGCTGAAATAAAAAAGCTGAGAAAATACAATGTTCTTCTTTCTACGATGCTAAATAAAGTCACCATAATCTCTTAAAGAAGCCCTTTGAGCACAGATGCTGATAGTACAAGAGTATCCTCAGGTTTGGAGGTAGCCTTGTGCAGATGGTGGAGCATCCTTCCTGTGAAATACGTTGCATTATGCCAAAAACCAGGTGACTTGAAGTACATGAGAGGCTGGACCCTGGGCTTACTGACCTAGCTTCTGCCTTTCACTTTACTGTAGTGACCACCCTTCAGCTGCACCTCTGGATTCAGAGTCCCAAAAAATAAAGTAGACTGATTTTTTAAAATTATGGTTTATGTTGTTGGCTTGATGGATACAAAATAAGGTCTTGATAATAGATAAGAGTATTATTAAATCCTTTTTGTTCCTTGAAAAGGCTATTTTAATGAAAACAGAGCACTTTAAAATGTCTGTCCCATAGGGACATTTACACATAGATTTCTTCCCTGGAAGGCATGTGTGCTGCCAAGGGTTTCTTCCTCCTCAGTCTTACACCGGCATGGGTTTATTTACTTATGTGTATAAAACAATATGTTAATGTGTTCTTTCCTAGTTGGGACCCAGCTAAGGTATGACTTTCTTCCCCCTTTAGCTATTAGATCAAGCACACCCCATCCTCTCCCAGCTGGTCAGTAGAAAGAGCTAATGTTTGTTAGTAGCAACTGTGTGGGTTTGCTAGGCGTTGCCATCTGCAGTATTTACTGAGAGAAACTGAAATAAGTTAGGTAGCTGTCACCTGTCTGCTCTGCAATCGCTGTCACAGCCAAAATTAAACGCAGCTGTCCTGGGTTGAGTGAGTGGTGGAGTTTTTTTGGTGGCAGGGGAGGGGCCTATCGAGGCAGCCCCCTGTGAGATTCTTCTCGAAGCTCCCCCAGCTCCACGTCAGCTCCACTTCTGTTTGGGAAATTGAGCCAATCGGCTGCGCCTCTGCGGTAACATATTTAAGAAGGGATGTGGTGACGGGCAGGGGGACTGGTGAGGAGGAGTTGCTGCAGCTGCATGAACACCAAGGTCAGTGGAGGAATGGAGGAAGAAAGGAGGGGGGAGGTGTGCCGGAGCAGAGACCCCCCTGTATCCTGTGGGGAGACGGCAGGGCGGCCCCCCCTGCCACCCATGAAGATCTACGGTGGAGCAGACATTGATTTACAGCCTGTTGTTCCTGCTCGGATGATCAAAGTTCTGTGCCCGAAGAAGGCCGGGGTCTCATGGGAAAAGGCAGCCCCGCTGCTGTAATTCAGTGCTGGGAGGATTGCAGTATGCGGGGGAGTCCCACGCCGGAGCAGCTCGGGAAGGGCTGCAGCCGTGGGAGGGAATCCAGTCGGAGGAAGTTAGTGACCCATGACGGAGCAGTGTGGGGAACGCTGCGGCCCATGGGAGGAATTCAAGTCGGAGAAAGTTTGTGGAGGACTGTCTCCTGTGAGAGGGGGACCACGATGGAGCAGGAGGAACAAGTTCCTGACACTCCCCTCACTGAAGATAAGGAAAGTGGCAGCACTGGCTGTACCCCCCATTCCCTGCCCCTGCGCCACTGGGGGAGGAGGTAGAGATATCGGGAGCAGAGCTGAGCCCGGGAAGAAGGGAGGGGTGGGGGGAAGGTGTTCTCAAGATGGGGAAATGCTTCTCACTGTCCTACTTTTTTATGTGCTGTTAGTGTCTGTAATAAATGTATGTTTTTTTCCTTCCCCTAACGAGTCTGCCTTTTGTTCGTGATCATAAAGGGGAATTTTCTCCCCATCCCAGTCCTATCTCGAACCCCAAGCCTGGCTCTCTGTCCCTTCTCATTGCCGGAGGGGAAGGGAGAGAGAGCTGCTGCATTGTGGTTGGCTGCCAACCAGGCCTAAACCACGACAGCAGCTCAGGACAAGAGAAGCCCAGGCAAATCTTCACACCGGTCAGTACTAAGCTGAAGGAATTTTGTTAGAAGTGGCAAAAATTATATTTACTGGGCTTTATTCTTTTGCTTCTGGGCAAGTACAAGGCAGCCTTTCCTGCAGATCCCTCTTCCTGCCTTTGAGGCTGGTGCTGCTGCAGACTCATTCTGGCAGAGGAGTCTTTAGATGAGTGAGGAAAGTCCAGTTTTGTGGATGACTCTCCCAATTGCAAACTCCTTCCATGCTGCCTGCCTCCCGAGCAGCTATGGCAGGCGATGCACTCAGGCAGAACCGTGCGCTGTCCTTGCCATGGCCAGGGAATTGCGATGGCTTAGTGAGCAATGGCAACGGCCAGCGAAATCGGGGCTGGTTTGGAAGGGCTAGGTGAACGGTACCTTCAAGAAAGTGGGATTCTGCAAAGGTGCAAAATGAGAGTTAGATGTTAATTTTAAAAGAGTGGAGGAAGAAAAGGGCTGTTCAATTCCTGACAAGCCGGACTTGCAGAGAAGCCTTTGCCTGAGCTGCATTTCAGGAATAAGACGGGCTGTTGGAAATGAGAGTGATGGAGAAGCAGAATAAGTGTGAACACATCATTTCCCTGCCTGTGTGGTTACCTCTCGTTTCTATTAGCATAAAGAGAAAGACTAAAGTGTTATTCTGAATAAAGTTGATTGTGAATCTAGATTACATAGATCATTGATATTGTAAATTAGTGACAAACTATTAAAATTAAGAAGCAAAGATATGATAATGCCTGGCAAATAATACTGAGAAGTGGAATTGCAAAGCAATATAAGGAAATTATAGTCTTCAGATGTGAAGAAGAAATACAATGGGATCAAAATCTTACCAGATGGTAAAGTCTAGCATCACTTACTGGAAGTATTCAAAAAAGTAATGTTTCATGAGCATAAAGATAGTGGATAAGAATTTTAGTTGATGCTAGATGAGGATTTTTATGAGAAGGCATTATGTACTAGACTTTGGAAGAAGGAGAAGTTTTGCTGGAAATATAAAGGTAAACTGGAGCTGATGTAATTTGGGAGGGGGAAGCCAATTCAGGTTTCAGCCCAAATAGGACTAAAAACCTAAAACATATAAACAATTCCTTTATACTGGACTTTTCTAAGCAGCCTAACCTGTTTCTGTTTGTCAAAATGAAGACTATTAAATCCAGCCCTCTGGTATTGAAGGCCTTCACAGTGTGTAATTGTTGTCTTTAGCTCAAACCTTCCTCGACACAGAAAGTCTCAAGGACAAGCTCTGGCCCTCGTGATCAGTCTAAGGACGCTGCCCAGGGAAGGAGGAGTGTATGGAAGGATGTACGTCCCTCTCCCTTGCGGTTGTAGTGCCAGATTCCTTACGTAAGCCTCAAAGGTGGGAGATGTGGACGGAGTGAAACCATATGTTCAGGTTAAAAGATTGGTAAGAGAGATAAATAACCAGCAGCAGATGGAGAAAAAAAGCCCAAGAAGCAAGAACTGAGGAAAGGAACTTGCCAAGACCTGGTGGGTGAGCACAACTACTGACTCAGTTGGACGAGGGGGTTGGTGCACCCCATTCCCCCCCAACCCACGCTCCACCTTTCCCTCATCTCCTGTGGAAATGTGTTCCCGGCACACCTGCCCCTCTCGGTCTGGTATGCAAATCAGTTGATAAAATGAACTTAAAAGGCGACAGAAAACTTTGCTGGGTGTGCACCCCCCACCCAAGACAATGCTGGAACCTGGGGTGGTGTTTCAGATTCTTTGACTCTCTTTCTCTCCTTACTTTTCTTTACTTTCCTTTCTTTTATTTCTTATACATTTATCAATAAGAGACCCCATTGCTTCCTATCGTTTTCCAAGTTTAAGTTGTTTCTACTACAAGTAAAACATTTTAACCAGTCATTTGGTGTCGTTTCACCTTATTTTAACCCAAGAGGCTCACAGAACCTTTACAACTCCCTGGGCTCCCAGTCCAGGTTGTAGCAACTGTGGTGGTGGAGCTGTTGTACAGTGAAAGAACAAAATAATTTGAATTTAAAAGCTCACAGTATTTTGTCTGAATTTAGTTTCATGCAGTAATTCCTAAACAGGTCTATTTGAGGTAGTCAATGCAGTAAGGAAATACGAAATTTTTAAACCCACAATTGTTAGGCTTCAGATTAAATTAATTCAGTGGACCGTAACAGTGCAAAGAAAGGGTGAAGATGTAAATCACAATATAAACTGCAGGAACATTTTTTTCTGAGTTTACACAACTAACAATAGAACTACTGGCAAGAAGTCAAGCATCTTATATTTTCACTTAAGAAACAGAACAGTGAAAATTTTCCTCTCCATTGTGTTCATGATCCTGTGGCCCAGGACACATCGATGCAGGTAACAGATAAGAAAGGGAACAAGTATTTCCATGGCAAGTGCTGGGAAAGGACAGTCAGCTAAAAGCTGAAAATTAAATGACACAATAAAAAAGTTCCAGAGAAGAAAACGAGTATCAGGATCAATTCAGTACTCCACACATCAACTCATTACCCCGTGCACCACTTGCTGTGGTCTGCAAGACATTTCGAGGTGGTGACGACTGCGCCCGTGCATGTGCCGTGGGGGTTGGTGTGCAGAGCACCCTGCTGCTCCGTCAGCACTTCCAGAGGTGCCCACGCTGCTCAGCGCACCCCAAACAGGACGAGCGGTGGGGCAGGTGGCTGGGGGTGCTTCTGGCACCACCACAGCAAACACTGACACGAACGCCTTGGTGTTCCAGCTTCCTATGAGAGGAGCCTTACTTTAGTTACAAATGGTTTTGTTTTTTTTTTTACAAGGGATTCAATTATATTCTACATCTGACTTCTTCCGTTGAATACTGCTCCTGCATAACCTCTTTAAAGTTTGATACATGCTACATTTTGACAGCTAATATATTGGCCTTGCCCAGAGAGCTGTTCCTGAATGAATATTCATATTGCGTATTCAAGCTCAGGAGCCAACAAATACCAAAGTTAATGTCGCACGAGCTCCTCAACTCTGTCTGGTTGCGGATACATCTGATCCTGATGCCATCCTCCGTAAACTGCCACCCGGGCCTGAAAAACTCTCTACAGATTCACATACACAGGCAGAACAGCAGCGTGTGCCGCGCTTTGCGGAGCGGGGTGTGCAACCAGCTGCTTCTATTTCCTGCAGATTTATAGGACATAATTTGTCAGGGAGAAATGACAGAGCAGAGGGGATTTTCATTTGTATCCAGCACTGGCCTGACTGTCCCACAAGTCAGCTTAAAACCAGCTTTGTTCTGATGGAAGCACAGTTAGGGCAGTAATGCCTCTCTGGACAACTTGCTATGTCTAAAACAGATGCAAAAGAGGGGAGAAAGCCCTGTGCAATGGAAGTGCTGTGTTATGAGCCACAGCATTGTCCTACTTCAGTCAGGAGCACTGAATGTCATAAATCTTTCCCCCAGATGTAGGATCTGGGTAATGGATCTTGTTAAAAGTACGGCTCCTTTCTGGAGGAAAAAGGAGCCAGTGCCATGCCAAGGTCCATTTGCATTGCAGAACTCTCTTGTAAAGGGAGTAATTTTCATGAGCTCCCTTCTCAATGTATTCTGCTCAAAGTCAGGGAAATACTATAGTTATACTCAGAATGTCTTTGTAGCACACAGAGAGGAACTGCAATGAGACAGGGGTATAGAGAAGAGAGGAAAAAAATGACATACAAGAGGAATTTTAAAATGATTTCTACAATTTACAACCTGCAGAAACAATAAGGGACCCTGTTCTGCCACCACTTATATAATATATGTCCTGTGTATTCTCATAAACTATGTGGCTGCAGTACTTTGCATAGCTTTTTTGTATAATTAAGATGGAAATGGGTTTTGCTGTTCCAGCACCAGCGAGCTTCCCCGAGAGCGCAGAAGGTGGCGGGAGAGGAGGACGTGGAGGGGAAGGGCTGGGGGCTGGGATCCAGCTTGGCCAAGCGACTGGCAGCACGGGACACATCCCAAAAACAAAGGAGGGAGCACAGACTGGACTGTGCCCACGCTAACCTTGATCCACCTAATCCATGTCCATGGGCTCACATCTCCTGTAGCCCCTCCGGAGCCACGCAGGCTTTCACAAGAAATGCCGATGGCGTGGCAGGGGACCCTAAAGAGACTTTCACTGCAGCTCAGGATGATGATCACCTTGGCCACTGGCAGAGATCTTTCCAGTGCTGTGACCGGTGGATGGGGGTGGTGAGCCTTCCTGTCCTTTTGGCCCATGGAGTGGGGCATGCAGTCCTGCCTGCCACTGGTGAAACTCGAAGTCAGGATTTGGCATTCACAAGAAATTGATTCTTGTTTTGAAAATGTTGGATCAAATCAAGCCAAGCATCGTTTACGTGGCAGCATAAGAATGACCACATCAGCTCAGCACAAGGGTACATGTCCCCCTGTATTGTCTCTTAATGGGTAGCCAAACGCAAATGTCTAGAAAAGAGCAATAAAAGAGCAAGCATATTTGACCGCCTAGAGTTGTTCCCCAAAATGTGCTCTAAACAAGAAGTTTGAATATAATGTCCTGGAAATGCTGATGTATGGAGCGTCCTATGTGGCACGTGCTCCATCTTACCCGAGCTGGAGACATCAGCCCATCTGGGCTCTAAAACAAGAGAAGAATACCCTGGCTCACTGAAACTACAGGTCTTTTGAGCTAGCCTAAAGAGTTTGATTTCTGCTATATCACAGGAAAAACTGTTCATAAAGGATCTTTCACATGTATTTCTGGCCCTCTAGGCTCCTGGGTCCTTGCCAGACAACCTAAGTCCACAAGCATAACGCTGCTGCTCTGGAACTGTGGATCTTGAAAGTGCTTTTGACCCCAATACTCTGACAAGGAGCTGCAAAAAATATGTCCTGAATGTTTTCTGTTTTTTTTTTTTTTTTTTTTTTTTTTTTTTTTTTGTTTTTGTTTTTGTTTTTTTGTTTTGTTTTTTTTTTTTTTTTTAACCCTCTTGTGCTCCAGCCTTGCCGCCATGCAATCCTAACTGGAATGCGGCCGTTGGAAGAGCCCTGCTTCCATAAAGTTACCCTTGGGCTCTCTTTTGTCACCTTTCAACATATTTCCAGGATCTGAGTATTTCCTGGTGAAAAGGATATGTTTTTTTTCATATTCTCCAGACACAGCTTGGCTGAGGTGAAACAACTGGACATGGTGAACACAGAAGGGAAGGCATGTACTGTTTGGATTATTAATTTCCAGGAGAAAGGAAAAGGTTAATTTAAAAGAATGAAAAAAAATGACTCATCGTCAAGCTGAAAAAAGAAAGTGAACATGAAGAATTTTGGCATTTATGACTCTTGTTGTCATAGAAACTGAACTTGATATTTCCATAGAGCAATCCGTAGAAGTAACAAATACTGTACTTTATAGCAGTGATGAATTAAGATCAACTTAAGATTTCCAATACATTGTCAAGCAGATCAAATACTGGTTTATTTTGTATTGCCAAGTTGTTATCAGAGTCCTTAAAAACCATTGGTAATATATTTAAATGAAACCTATCTGGTATTTGCAGACTATTATTAGAATTTAGAGTGGCTGGGGGAGAGATATTACAAGAGCCTAGCAAAAGTTCTCATATTTCCGTCAGAAAAGAGCATATCTCATGGGACAAGTCTCTTGTTTGCCATCACACAACCTCCTCTGGCACCTGCAACAATGACCTGAATGGAAAATAGTTATGTGCAATTTTGTGGATATTGAGGGCAGTTTCTGAGACCAAAATGCAAAGGGGACCCAGCATGAGGGGACTTACCAGCTCTCTGGGCACCACAGCTCAGGACCTGCTGGCTCCTCCAGGGTTTTACATATCGGGTCTCTTGGCAGCTGGTACAACAAACGATGCTTAGGTTCCTCAAATTCTACTTATTTGAGTACACCTATTAAAAGTATCGTGGTGCCACATCGAGTATCTGAGGATTTCAGCCAGTTTAGCGTATCCCAGTGTGGCCACCGTGTAGCTGAGACCACCAGAGATATATATTAAAGGGGTTTTTTGACCTTTTGGATCATGAACCATTACCTCCCCTGTAGTTATGACTGTAGGGCTTCTCTGAATGCAGTTCTGCTTCAAGAACACTTATTTAAAAAAAAAAAAAAATCACGTTTGATTTTAAAAATTCCATAATGGATAACTTATCACAATTCTTTGTACATTATTCCTCATTATTTTAATATACAAGCAAGAAAATGGCCTTTATCTTGCAACACCCAAACTATTCTTAACAAGGGTTTATTTAGCTCTATTTCCCACCTGGATATTTTTTGTCCTTTATTAAGTAGGTTGGAGAATCCTCTGTCAGAGTTATGTTCTACTTGTTGTTAAAACTTGGAAATTGTGGTCAAGATAGACCTTTACCTTTTGTTTGGTAAGTAAAATCTTGACTTAGGCGTTCTTTCATGTCAGGTGTATTTTTCTTTCTTCTTTTGTTGTTGCTGTTCTCGTGAGTCTCAGAACTTTCTCCCATCGTATTTTTTAAAGTGATCATGTCAGACCAAGCCAATGCATGTTAGCACCACCCATATCAACACAAAATGGAGGGAAAGAGAAATGCCCTACACCTATACAATATTTTTGAAATTATATAACTATACTGCCTAATGTGGCCAACGCCCATGGTCAGTAGTGTCTGCTTTGGTGTCTGCTGAATCAATAATTCACTGTGTCTTCACCTAGCAGAAGGATTTTCCCGTGTTGCTGATTTTGGTGCTGCTGCTTCCTTTCTTCACTGCTTCAGTAGCTCATCTCACTCTTCAAGCATCACCTCCCCCAAGATCAGGGGTGATACATCCTGACAAAGAGGAAGTCAGGTAAAAACACTAGGAATGCAGAGGAATTGTCTGATGAACTTTAAGGTCCCTTCCAACCCAAACCATTCTATGATTCTATGGTTTTGCAACCTCCCACTGTTGTCTACGAGTGAGGATGCAGGAACAGCGGTAAGAAGTGGAAGTAATCTTCTCTGAGCTAATGGGGTAAGTAATCTGACAGACCAGCCTGCCCTGACCTCCGAAGGCTGCGGGTATTGACAGTGCAACCACACGCCTGCTTCGCGAGAGATGCTCCTGGCACTTGATTTCAGTGGGGTGGTAATGGGCAGTAGCTGGTCCGGCTAAAAAGAGGGAGTAGAGCCTCTCCCTGCCAACAGTTAGAACATCTGAATTATGAATGAAGATAGTCACATGCTTCCTAGGATCTTTTATTTAACTTATATATTAAAAGATCAGAAAGAAAATTTATATGGGATATGATGAAAGGAAGAAGATCAACACAGGGGATGTGAAATGACATGAGGATGTTTTGTGGGCACTAATGATGTCGCATAAAAGCCTTCAGGAAGATAATGCACTGTTCTAGGCAAGATAACTCTTTGTCCCAAACTTACACTGCTGAGGATGCTTTCCCTTCTTCCCTCCCACTTAGGAATGCATACAAACAAAACGAGTAGGCTAAGAATCTGGGCAGTAATCCCAGAAAATGGTTCTCATTGTCACTGTTGAATGTTAATAGTAGGGACACATACCTTTGGAAGTATCTGTTTCCTTTATTTTTAATTCTTACATCGTGGAGCTTGGCAGAACTTTTTTACAGCTTGGTATTCCATGTACCCATTCGGTAGATGAGGAAAAGAAATCTCAGCATTCTTATTTGTCCTTAATAAAGTTTAAGAAAAGTGTGAGAGACTTTTCAGAATTTTACCAGAAACAGTTGAAGTCAGATAATAATCAGACCCACCTTTTGTGGAAAGCCACAGTGCTGTTCCTTCGAGTGCTGTGCTCTCTTCTTGCTCAGGAAGGGGTCAGTAAATCGTGCCACTATCAAGAATTAAACTAAACAGATGAGAAGCTAAAAACTGCAGCAGGCATAACAGTGCCTGTGAAATATTCTGTACATTCAGCTTCCCGGAGCCTGAAAATACCTACAGGATTTTCCTGGAGAACTGAAGTATGTTATATGATGAGCCGCCACGTTAATATTCTGCTTTGATAGTTCTATCGATTGCCATGTTGATGCTAAGAGCCCTGTCCCAATGCACAAAACTTGTTTATAATTTATGTAAGCCACAGAGATTTATACTGCTGCTAATTCCGTGGCTTACTGACCTCAGCAGCTTTTGGAAGTGGCACACCTCTGCTTCCTCCTCTGTCCTTACAGCAAGCGTGTATCCTGCCCATTTACACACTGTCCTGTTACATATTTTCTTGAAAAATTATTTAAACATTTTTCATATAACCTGAACCATGGAGCTGGAAAGAAATATGTGATGCTGCAGCGCTAATATATTTCCATGTCTTGGGTTTAAGAGTGCATTTCCCAGAGAATACAGAGGCAATTGTTAATGTCATGTCTGATTTCCTTTCTGGAGATGGAAGACGGACAAAGATTTACTACAAGAATTCTTTTCCATGCCAAGAGAACAGATACGCATTAGTAAGTTGACAGAAAAGATGAATCCTCTTGTGCCACTGCTGCCGTCCACTCTCCAATCTTCCTTTATAATTAATTAGCTGTCAGATCTGCTAAAACTCAAATAACGGATTACTGAGATGCAGGGCAAATTGGCCCTGAAATTAAGACCCAAGTTTGAGTTGGTCTTCTTACTGACCTTGCAACTCTCTTTATTGATTTTGAGTAATTTCCACCTGTTTATGAAAACTAAGAATAAGGTAGAAGTAACAAAGACGCTTTTTAAGAATCTTTCTGTCAGGTGTTCCATGATTTCAAAGATTAGGTACTTGGGTCTGCAAGCTCTTTTCATTACTTAAGTACATTTACTTAACTGAAATATTTACTGCTCATCTGTTTCTAGGATTCAAAATGAAAGAAAGCACCTAGATCTATATTTTGTCCCTACAATAATTCATAAAGTAAAATATAATTCGAATAACTTAACTGAATTAATAAAACTACTCAATTGCGTAGCTTAACTCAATTTCTAAGACTTCATTAAAACTGAAGACACCTATGGAAAAAATACCTCAGATTTAGGTGTATGGTTGCAGTAACTGGCATAGTCTCCTTTGTTACAGGACAAAATAATTTATTAACCTTATATTTATTTAATTAATCTCTGTCTTTTGGTAACTATCTTAAAACTTGGATTAATTTGTGCTGATGAAGCACAAGCCTGATGTTTGGTCTGAGATGTACTTTTTCTGGGAGGTATGCTCCACTGACTTTAACTTGCTCCACTGACTGATGACACTTTGGAGGATGATGGGGACACTGGTCCCTCTGCTCACTTGTGCTGGGGACTCGCTACATCCCCACTTGTATCCTTCCACTGCCCCAGGCTGGCTGTAATGCTCCAAGATTCTCCTCCTGTCCTGCTAATAGGCGACAACTGGAAGCGTTTCCTAAACAAGTGTGACATAAAATACAGTATTTTTTAGACAATAGGACATCCATCAATGGAAAATAAAGTGCCCGGTGCTCACAGAGGAAGTCCAGCTGAAGCACTGATGGATTTTCTGATGTGAGCCTGAATCCATTGGCTTCAGTGTTCTCTCAATAATTTGGAAACCTGGGCACTATACAGAAGACCTCTGATGTAACACTCCTGAAATTTGTTATACTTCATGGGCATTGCTTTTGTGGAATTGCAAAAGAACATGAATAAATCTTGATGTGGGCAAAACATCCAAAAGAGGATACTTCACCCATTGGTGTGGTTTATAAAGGATAAGAGGAGAACTTTGTGCAGCTCCAGGGAAAGCCGAATTTTCAGAGCCCACAGTCTAGTTAGTATGTATGAATATGTCAGAAACACTGTATTGGCACGTCCTGATGAATTATCGCTCATTCATAAAAGCCTTCCATCAGGCATATTTATACTGGAACCACCTTTCTCAGGAAAATAGTTACTGCTGTGGTAACACTACACACAGTGGTTTGCATTTTTATTTTGTGAGGAATTGAATTTGCCCTGTAAAACATACTGTCTCCTACAAACGTATTCCTCTTGCATTAGACTGCAGGAAGCGGAGAGGAGCGCTGGATTAGCATCCTCTTCTCTGTTATCGCAGGGTAGCTGTGGCCACGCCACGTCCTGCTGGCTGAGGCTGGCTGTCCACAGTCGCTGCGGGATGCTCACAGCCTGCCGGGGGGCGCGGGGTGCTGCCCTGCGCAGGGGGCTGGCCGCTCGCCCCTTCCCCGGGGCTGGCAGAGGGGCAGCCCCCGCAGCCCCCCGAGCCCGGCGCCACCGGCGGGAGCAGCACAAACCGGAGGACACCCCGAACAGCACAGAAAGGGTGTTTTACACAAAAAGGGTGCGCTGGAGATGAGGCGAGGGGGTGATGACCAGAGCATCACTGTCACTGCGGCGTCTGGAAGAGGTTTGCTGCTTGTGCTGCCAACCCAAAGAGGGTTTGCACGACTGCTTCTTGCTTCCACCATTAGCTGGGCTAATAAAAGATGCTGCATCCTGTCCAAACCCTCGAATCCATTAACAGAAGATAATGGGGGATCATTTTCTGACCAGCTCAAAGCACTCAGTGTTTTAAAGAGGTGCGTGTTAACCGATGTGACGGAAACTAACTGTGGCACTGTAGGACAGGAGAAGATGCCATTTCATGAATAAATGAAATAGATGAGTGATGCTTCCTTGAAAAAAAAAAGGATAAAAATAGAATCTGAGATGTGAAGTTTGAGGCATGAATCTCACAGGCTCAGGAGATGTGTCCTGGCGAAGCGAACAGATTGTGATTTTGATCAGGATCATTTGCACAGGCATCCCTGGAAGTCAGAGAATTAATTCACATGGGAGAAAAAAAAAAAAAAAAAAGGATCCTGAATTAACTGAGTGGGAAATAACTAGAGGTAATAGGTGTATCTATAACATCTGTATGGAGGGTTATTTCAGTTATATATTATATTTGCCTGAGGAGACATTCCTGAAGAATTTTACAAATTACAATGGTCTGTTTCAACTGTTTTTGTTTTTTAAGGAAGATATAAATAAAAAATGAAATAAAGTTTTGGGTTTGTTTTTTTTTTGTTTGTTTTTTTTTTTTTTTTTTCCCTTTTCTCATGTTTGGATGTTTTACCAGCGGTTACAAATACAGGTCTTTTACTGGAGAGGGATCATACTCCCTCAGCTCCTGTATGAGACATGAGCCAAATTTCAGTACTCCATGCAAAAGTAATAGACGGGCAGCTCACTGCCTCGGGGGGGCTGGGGGATCGGCATGGGTTGGAGGCACCCACGTGCCCCAGCCACGACAGCCACACGCCTTCCATTCTCTCACTACAGCTCATGTTTCTGGGGTCCCTGATCGGCCTTATCCCCTCCTCTGGTACCCCAATTGGCTTAGAAATACACAGATGTAGGTAAAGCAAGGCAAGTAAATATCACAAACCAAATAAATACTTTAAACTGAGAACGTCAGTAAATGTATTCAAGGAATTGATCCGAGTCAAAGACAAACTGTCACATGAACACTGAATCTGCAATAAATTTCACTCCTTCTTCGTGTGTGCCAGGAACAACCTCTTCTCCTTCCTGTGAGCAGTGCAACCTGACCTGTCTGCTGCTTGAGTGGGGAATTACTTAGGCTTCCATCCAAAAATGTTTTCTTTGGGGAAAATGCAGTTTGGGCAGAATATAAGTTTCTACACGTTTAAGCCAGGACTCAGCAAAAGCTCCAATAAAAACACAGGTGCCTCAAAGTCTCAAAATTCCTTCTGATATTCCAGAGAAACTCCTTTATCTGAGCAAACTGTTGCTTCTTCCCAGTCAATGTTTCTGGTGCTAAGCCTGGCACGTCGAGGCAGAGCTCCTGTCCCATCCAGTCTGGGGCTCAGAGCTTCGTTCCTCCACCTAAATCTCGGGGTCAGCTGGGCTGGGAGGTGGGTCTGAGCAAACCTGGAGCAAACGGTGAACAGAGCTCAGCCCAGAGCAGGGTGCGACAGCACCAGCCCACGGCCAAGGAGGCACCACTTCAAACGCCACCGAACTGTGGAACTTCAAACGCTGCTGGTGGTGTAAGAAGCATTCGCCTCAAATACTGACTTCAGCCTCATGAAATAAACATCTGTTGAAGGTTATTTAATGCATAAACACATCTTTGGCCTTCCTGGCACAGGTTGCTGGAGGCTGGGGGCACATTCACGGGCTACGCGCCCTTCGCGGGGGTCCCCTCCTGGCTGTCTCACGAGGGCAGCAGGGCTTGCTGCGGCCGCGTGTGATCAAACCACTGATCTCAGCAGGACCCTTTCAGCCAGGCCCCAGGAAGGGCAGCAAGTGTCCCCGTGGCGTTGGTTTAAATGGCAGAGGAACCCTTCCACCGGGGTCAAAGGACCTACTGTAACTATTTAATGGGAAAAGCCTCGACCAGCTCCCAGTTCAGAGTAATCTGGCTCTGGGCATCCCACTGTGCCTCTAATCCCACCTTACCCCTTTTTTTTCTCCATTACTATCAAAATCAAAGTATTATTGCATGAGTAGTATCATGAGGAAATTACATCCAACTCCTAAGAAGTGCTTCACTGCTTGTGTCTCCTCTCTATGCTGATACCAAGAAGATACCAAGACCTCAAAATATTCTTTGTTTTCAGTCTTTAAAAATATCATTGCCTTCAACTCCTAATACCCTTTGGTGTGGTGACCTTGGTTTTCAAAGCTAGAAATTAAATATTCCTTGACACCACCAGTTACCTAATTACACCTCCTCCAGCCCTTTTCAGTAGTTTATACCAGAAAGACTTATAAAGCACCAAGCCATGCTGTTATTGTGCTGTGGTGTACGCAGCACAGATACCAGAAAGATAATATAGGAGTATTTATATAAAAATGTAGAATACTGGCAAGTATACATCTCAGAACAGTCTTGTTTGCTTTGAGCACATAGAGAACAATCAAAGTTTTCTGCAAATAATAAGAACTGGAGCATGACTAAGACAAGAAATAAATACAGAAACTTTTTGTTTGATAGTTTGCTTACAAGACATTTAAGAAAATCTCTACATTTCCAGCCATTCCAGCTGTGTGACAGAGTTCATGGCTCCTCTACCCGTATACGTGTTTGTGAGGTCACACTGGAACTGGATCACTGAGATAACCCAACATAAAAAAGTAATAATTTTTTTCCTTTTCAATTCAGGTCTTTTTATAGGTCTACAAATCTCTGCACTGGCAATATGTCAGTGACACATAAATGGAGGCAGGAATGGGTGCTAAGAGATGAAGTAGGGAGAAAGAAGAGGACTGTAAATAAGCTCTGCCACTGAAGAAAATATTTGTAAAAACAGCCTCTGAAAGAAGTAACCAGTCTCTTCCGACAACTAATTCTGTATTTTTTTTTTTTTAATAAAAAATGTCATTGCTTAACTGAGGCTTTCACTTCTTGCAGGCTTATACCAAAGGGTATTTTTCAGGAAGACAAAGAGTAAATCCTACACGGCATCATCATTCCTGGCTTTGCTAGGATGTACATCCCTCTTTGATTTCTAAACAATGATTCCTTAAGTTCAGGAAAAGGTAAGACCTTTCTGAAAAGCTTAAGTTTTCTCTGAGATTTGTTTTCTGAAGATTAAGTTTATATCTGTAATAAACTAGTATAATATTCAAAGTTTGTTGTTCTATGGGCACATTTTGGTTTTATGACATTTGGATGACCATGGCCTAACTGTAGTCTTCACCATATGTAATATATTTACAGCTTGCAGTTTAATATTTTATTAAATGTATCAGGTTCACAATTCCCAGTAACTGCTGCTTGCATTTTTTTCTCCTTTAAAGTATATCATAAAAGAAAATAGAATTGAAATTAAAACAATATAGAAGTTATAAAATCCCCTATAAATATATTCTATATTTCTATGGCTATTACCTCATTTTACACTTCAGACTTATCTTTGGGTGACAGGAAGCCAAAATCCTGAAATGGTTTAATTAGGCTGAAAATCTTATTTAATAAAGTTCTGCTGAAGAAATATAAGTAAATGTTATTAACTTCCACAAGAATCAGACATATGAAGTCAATGGTGAATTTAACTTCGCAAATTACAACCATATGCAAGAACATAACTGACAGATGGAAGAATAACTGCGACCATTTTTTGCATCATCTCTGAGGTTGCCCTGAAAAGTCCCTCCACCCCCAAAAAGTACTTTTGCAAAGAAATCTACATATTCCCCCGTTCCAGACTGAGTATCATGAATGACAGCCATTGCCCGGACAACGTGCATACTGACACACCACCCAGACACACTCTGGGAAAACAGATCTGACTGATGAAAGGCACAGCAAGCTCTAATTTGGCGTCCACAGAACTACATGGAATAGAGGCAAGGAAAACCACTGAAAACTTCAGCATTTTAAAAAAAACAACCCAGCAAAACCCCCAAATACTTCACTGGATTAAGCTGCTGTTGATGAAGCTGCCAGCACCAGAGTTTGTGCACAGCATGGAAAAGAGGACAGTGATGTAGTTTAAAGGAATTCTTCACATGAGCAATACACAGCACTGGAGCAGAAGGTGGCCGGGCTGCCAGCCTGAAAGAAAATGGGGTGTTTGCTCCTCCCAGGATGGGGAAAGTTGTACGTAACGGTGTGGTGCTGAAGAAGAACCAAAGACCATGGTAGGTAAACAGGAGAAACTTTTCTCTCATTGTCATAATAGAACCTATTCAAGAGAATATACTGAAAATGATTTTGTAACTTACAAATAGAAAGATATGGTTTCAAATATTTTTCTGGAGATGCATCTCCTTACATCGATCTCTGTCAGAACTCGTTTGCCACCTTCTCCCACACATTGGGTTTGGGGAGGTCCTTCTGCGGTCCCTCGCCATTGGTGCAGCATCCAAGTACCCCAAAAGAGCTTAGTATTGTCTGCAAACTTGGCAAAAAAAAAAAAAGGTAAGGCAGGTTCAAAATAGAAAATGAAGATGCCAGGAACAGAAGCCCATTGGTCAGCATAGCAAAGGTAAAGAAGGTTCCCATGCCACTAGAGCGAACAACATCCTGCAGCACAGCCGGCTACAAAGGTGCAAAATTTATGGGGACTGTTGAATTACGCAGAAACATTTGTTCCTTGTCTGCCAGTCTCCTAGAAACCAGTTCTAGGCAGAATCAGTACGATGCAGTCCTTGGGCGTATCCAGCACAGATGCATGAAGACAACTGGTAACTGGCCGACTTGCCTGTCTCCTGCAGTGACAAGGCTCTGGGGGTGGTGGGAGAGCAGCGGATGGTCACTACCCGCTGGTCAGCCCCTCGTGGCAGGGTGTATAATCGTAGCTGGTGAGATATGGGCTGGAGGGCTGGGTGGAAATGGGTGAAACACAAGGGTGCCAGGGCAGTGGTGTGAAGTCTTCAAAGTTTAACAAGGAGAAATGCAGTTTTACATCTGGGATGGAACAACCCCATGCAACAGGACAAGAGAAAAGAAGGTGAAGGATGGATTCAGTTAGTGTCTTCAATTACCTGAAGGGTAGTTATGGAGAAGATAGAGCCAGACGCATGTCAGATGTCCACTGTGAAGGCAGTGGGCACGAGCTGCAAGAAGGGAAACTTGGACCACGTATAAGGAAAGCAATGTTATGTCATGGGAATAATTAAACACGTAATGCAGATAGGGACTGTTAAAGGTAAAGATTTGTGTGCCACAATAGCATTCACACTATTAGCAATAGCACTTTGAGTAAATTGAATTAAATTCAGAATAAAGTTCTTTCTTGATTTTCAGGAAAAATCTCTCAATGGTGCAGTTGGTTAGGTTAACCAGGACACAGCAGAAGACTAAAGCTTTCAGAGGTTTGAAAGATTGCACTGAATGCTCAGCAGCTTTTCATGGATGTTCCCAAACTTATAGACAGAGCTAGATCTACTAATGCCTCTGTTTCTCTCCACTGTCCTCTGAAAACCCCATCGTTTTTTCATAATACTTTTTATCCGTGTATATTAAAGTTATCATATGCAATATCTGGTTAACGGACCACCACGTTTTTCTAAAACATTCCTTCTAACTTTTTTTTCACATATAAGTAAACACCTTTGCTTGTTTAAGTCTGTCCTTTCAAGAAATCCCTCATGCCCACCATGCTTGAGCCTCCCATGCTCTCAACACTTTTATGGGAGCTGCCGCTTCTGTTACTTTCCATCATTTCAGAAACTGGCACTCAAGCCAAAATTGTCAATCCCAGTGCTGAAGAAACAGTAACTGCACAGAGCTGGAACTGGAGATATGGGCTTCTCTTAAAACTATTTTTGGAATTTGATGGCCTATATTTTTTTTGCAGAGTAAACACATTCAGAAAGCTGTAGCATGAAGGCCCTATGCATATTTTTTAATCTTAAAATGAGATAGAGATACCAGTGCCCATACCCAGCTTTTGCCACTGTCAATGTTGACTTGAGGGCTATCCCATCTCCTTGGAGTAGAGTCAGCTCCACTCAGTAAACCTCAAATCTTGGTGTGCAAATAGCATAGGGCTTAAGTTAATAACTGTATTCACTTTTATTTGTAGATTTCCCTTCTAAGAGAATAAGTAGCCACATTTGCTTCATAAATAGGGTGGAGAAAGAAGAGCACTGATCAAGCTAAAAGAACTGAAAATAGCAGTGGGTGGCTCAGCTTTAGATGCAATTCTTGTTAGTGATCAGTCTGTCCTTGATTTAAAGAGCTGCTCCGCTGGTTTCCAGGGAATGAGATAAATGAAAGTGATGATAGAAAGGCAAGAAGTACCCTGCTGTGTATAACCATGCTTGGGCTCACCAGTGATGTTGACGTTAAGGAAAAAGCATACACAGGAGGTGAATGGTGCCCAGTGGGGGACTGTGGAGGGAGAGCCCTGCCAAGAGAAGGATCTGGAGACAGTGAGGATAAGTTATTCACATCTGTATGTATATTTACATACATATATTAGTGTTTATATATATTTATATGCCATACCATGAGCACCAAAAATGAAAAATCCTACGGGCCAGTTCTGGCAGTCTGAGCACAGCGTAAGGTGAACAGTGTGATGCAAGAACCTGCACGAGCTGCGGCCGTATGGTGCGTGGTGCTGCACAAACAAGTCATCTGTCCAAGAACAAATGAATGAAAACTGGCCAGGAATAAATACAGGCTGGGAATTGAAAGAGGACTTTAATCCTCGGAGAAGTGAGGATATGAGATTACCTGAAATGGTTTCAGAAATTGCAACTGGACAGACGCTGACGGCTCCGCACTGCTGCACTCTGTACCTGCCCCGACAAAAATCTGCGAATATTTCCGTAAGCCCCGGTGTTCCTTCTGGGAAGACACTCTAAAGTCATTAAGGTCTGGCAGCACCTTGGGCTGGTGAAGCATCCTGGGGACTGCTCCTCTGAGCGGGAGCTGCGTGTCCTCATGGCCGGGGCTGCGGACACCGGGTTGTAGCAGTGGGGCTTTCCACCAGTGGGACCAAGAAGATCCGGACTATGAGGCAAGCAAACTTTAAAACCAAGAATGAGAATACTTCTGTTTTTCAGAATTAAAACATTTTGGAATTTGAGTGAAATGATAATCAGTTTTCTGATAACAAAATTAAAATTTCCCACTAATACAGATGCTTAAATAATAAGTTTACTCAAAAGGCGAGTTCTGTTTAATGGCACTTTTGCTGGATGACTCCTGGCTAAGCACACTCCGAAGCTGTTAGTCCACCAAAAAGCCAGTGAAAGACATTAGAAGCTTTGACCAGGGACTCCCAGAGGAGAGAAATTCTCAGGAGCTGGCTACCCCTCAGGGAATCATGGCACTAGCTAGAAAAATCCTATCATTTTTGCAGTGTATTTTGAATACAAAGTAGTTCACTAGCTTTTGTGGATGATGCTTGTGGTTACAGATATATTTTCTTCCCACTCTATTATTTCTCCATCTCAACCCAAAAAATAGAATGTATTTTTACTGCTGAGAGTGGAGAATATATCTCACGCAAAGTCAAGCACCAAATATGAAAAAAAGAAACATCCCCAAAATACCTAGGCTAGAAATGAACCAGAGAGAGTTTTTGTTTTTCTTTTTTTTATAACACGCATTAGGTGTGAATTGAGTGGCATTTAATTGCAGAGATGTGTATGGGTTTAGGAAATGCTGTGCAGAACGTTATCAATTCTACGGGAAACAGATGGAAATAGGCTGTGAAAAAATACTTTGCAGAGCAGACAAATGGCCTGCAAAGTGAGAAAAAAACCCTTTAGAAATAGCACATTTGTAAGTTCTTCATATTGTTTGATTTATTTACTCCACAGTTTATATACTCTAATGCTAGATATGGCTTTAAGAGCTGTTGATGGTTCCTGACAACACTGAAATAATTGACTGATATCAGACTTAGTGCTGAAGGAAACAACAGTTTGGGCATACTGCATAGTTGGTAGCAAGCAGAATTATATAGCAGCTCATTATGGTTTTTTACCTCTTTAATTTCAGTATTATATTTTTCTGTATGAAGTGTTGACCCAGACCTAGAACTTACCTATTCATTAAAATACTTCTTTTCCCCAGTACCATGTAGCTGTGCAGCTCATCTTAGAGCAGCAGACCTTGTTCTGTTGATGTATACTCATCAGAAAAAGATATAGTCCCCACCCAAGGTAAAACAAAATCAAGTGGCACGGGGCAGCAGAAGAGGACCAGAGAGCACTAAAAGCCTGACCTCAGCACAACCACAGACACACGCCCTTCACTGGGAGAAAAGTGATGACTAAAGGGTAAAACTGAAATTCTTTACATTAAAGCTGCTTAAACTGGGGGCCAGAGAGAGCTATGGTGGTGCAAGGAAAGACCTGCTGCTCCTCACCCACCTCAGCCCAGCGTTTTGTCTCCCTGTTGAAGCCTTTCGGAGGGAGGGGAAGACCACAGAGTAACCTCCAGAGTCACGGCAGTGTGGCTCCACGGGGCACGTGGTCCCTGGGGCCGGGGTCACCCCGAGGCACAAATCCCCCCTGGGGTTTATTGTGGCTTCACAGCCTTTCCTGCCTGGGCACCAAGTGCCAAGAGGCCTCAGAGGAGCTGCCGGCAGGTACAAAGTGACGGTCTGATGGCCTTCATCAGGTCTCCGGTCACACTTCTTGCAGAGGGTCTGGGTCCTATTTGATATCTCCAGGTCTGGCTGTAGTATAAAACAGTTGAGGCAAGAATCCTTCGACTTGCCCAAACTTTACAGAAGTTGTAGCTCCAGGATTTAGTGAAAAAGTTGTATCTTTATTCTAAGCCTCTTTCCAATGAATGTAGAGAGGAAAAATGACTGTGTAATTGTTCTCACATTTTAATTTTAGAAGTGTCTTATCTGTTTCATCTCAAACTCTGAGAGAATAAATCAGCTTAGTCCTTTGTAAATACTCCACACCGGTCACACTGTGGGCTTTGTCACTCACATCAATGCCCTTGTCCTTGACCCAGGACATCCCATGTCACCCGTGGACCCTGGTGCCAGCCATGAGAAGTGACCCAGAGCTGACCAGCTCCACCCTGGGGAGGAATGCTGAAACACTGCTAGCAAGTAGGAATGTTTTTAGCTCACACTAAGCTATCAAGGTGCTGGAAGCTGCTGTTTCATTTCTCTTTGGCTTTTATTATTGCAAGGTATTTATCCATCCCTGCAGCAGTAGCAAAAGTTCAAAAATCTATATATATTTTATGAGCAATATTTTTAATGCTTTTTAATAAAACAAGAAAACAAGACTTCAGTCTAAAATGTCTTTCATTAAGAATCAATGTAAATGGGCAGAAGGTTTAAGTGTAATGCAAAGGATTTTCCATTAGGATTGAAATAAACTAATAAGTTACCGTTAGCTGGATTGCTAAAATGTACCATTCTCTCCAATAAGAGCAGCAATGCAAAGTCAGTGAGGGAAAAGACTGATTGCTTTCCCAGGTAATGAAAAGAAATGTACCACTACATGCCTTATTGTGCTAATTCACCGGTCACCACTAATGCAAGTGCATATGGGTGAAAAGCACAACCAGACCAGGCACAGCTCTGGCTGCACCCTGGCTGCGGAGCAGCAGCTAAAGTTATCCCTTGCTTGGACAGATGACATTTCCCCAGGTGAAAAGCCACTGAGGAGGAGCAGTCACTTCCCAGTAACATCCTCATCCCAGGCACTGGTCAGACTGGTAGGCTGAGGAGCACTGCCTCCAGCAACAGAGAGTGGAAAAACCTTTGGGTTGCTCATGCTTGCTCAGAAGCCCATGCCAGATTGCAAGGGCTCCAGGCACTGTGAGACCATAAAGAAAGCATATGGCCATTTTTTTTATCTGTTTCACAGTCCTGCTCTTGATATAGCTCAGCACATGTGCACAAGAGGGGGGGAAAAAAAAAAAAAAAAAAAAAGAAAAAAAAAGAGTTTTGCATGAAAAACATTCTTCCTTTACAGGAAAATGTGTGTGAGCAGAGCAAGTGCATAAAAATATGTTCTTACAGCACTGTTGTTGATAGTGCTAAGCATGATAGATTATTCTGGATTGTAAATGCTGACAAAAATAAGCTCCAAATAACTCTTCAGTGTGGTGATACTGACAGTAGAGTCAATAGTATCAACCATCTCCCAGTAATGCCCTTCTGTAACATGCTGAGACAAATCTCTGACCAATGTGTTTTCTCTTCCAGCCTGCCTGATGCTGCCGGCCAGGTTGGACTGCAGGGTTAGATGGGCTCCAGCCTGGGTCCACAACTGGCCAAGACACTTGTTCCATCTCAGCTGGGGAGGAAAAAAAAGGTAAAGCACAGAATTACTGTCACTGAAGCATAAGTCTAGCAATGGGATGCTGAGAGAAATATGTCCCTTCAGCCTGATGAAGAGAAGACAAAGGGAGACCTTAGAGAAGGTGGAGACAGACTATTTTTGAAGCAGCATGGTGACAGGACACAAGGCAATAGGCACAAGCTGGAACAGGGGAAGGTCCCATTAAATATAAGGCAAGAATTTAAAAATGAGAGTAGTTAAATTCTAACAAGAGTGCAGAAAAAACAGAAGGTTGTGGAAACTCTGTCCTTGGAGACATTCAAACCTGAGGTTGGGACAGAGACCTCCATCAGACCCTTCCCACCCGCATTATTCTTTGACTCCATGATTTTGCTGTGATCTTGGAACCAGAGAACAACTTGGGTTGGAAGATACCCCTGGAGATCTCTGATCCACGCCCAGCATCTCTAAGGATGGAAATCTCACGTGCTTGGCATCCAAGGTCGGACAACCAGAGGAACCACCAGGAAAGTGGAAGTGACTTCAGCGTGGTCCAGCTGAGGCTCCTCCCGGGTCTTTCAGTGAGTTAGAAAAGATTCTACTGTCCTGAAACTAATGAAAATTTGTTCTTAGCCTCTAAGTTGACCTGAAAGTCACCCCCAGCCCCAGCACATTTACTGCAGTTATATTCAATTTTGTCATTAAGAGATTGTCTCCTCAAAATGTTGAGGACTGACGTGGGTTTCTGAAGGGCTTCAGGGTAAAGCCTTCCTCTTCTACAGTTAAGGCACTCTTCTTGTTGGCACAGTCCCTGTCCCCACAGGCGATAGAAGCTGCTCCTCGGGGAACAGTCCCTCTTGCGCAGAGGTAGCAGATGTGTTGTTCAGCCCCAATCTGTTCCTTTTGCTTCCCCCTGCTCCTGCTGCTGGGACCATCTTTCTCCTTTTCCTCCCTCTTCTTCTCCTGGATGATTAAGTTTAGCAGTTCCTGAGCTGGCCAGGCTCTGTTTAACTTTTCAGTAATTACAAAAAGACAACTCATATAATACTAAAACAATATCACTACTAACTACTGAGTTAATGAAGGGCAGTGAAAAAAACTGCTACTGGCTTCTGCTCTAAAGCTGAAGGGATTTAATTATTTTCTCCAGTCAACACAATTAAAATGGTTCCAAATACTGGACTCTATTTTTCCAGCGCAAATTTGGGGAGTGGTCTCTGCTGTTTTATCCAATGTGGTTTCAAATTCCCTCCTGAAACACCTTGGCCATCATCTCCTCTGTCTCTGTGAGCATCCTTCGCTGGGGGGTCCATGCTCCTCTCGTCTCACAGCCTGCCTGGGGGACACGGGGCTGTTGGGGGGGGGACCAGACACATTAGAAAGACAAGAGGGTGCCCACACCCACCTGCCCCCACGCAAAACCCTGCCCACACCCACCACCTCCCTGGAAGAGATTGCGCCTCGTGGTCCCAGCAAGCGACTAGTAGGGTCAACACTTCTCCAGCACCCACACTGCCATAAATTAATTCAACTAATTTGTATTCAGAGTCACTCTCTGACAACAAGATGTCAGTTGCTCTACTTTGATTCTGTTGCTTCAGTAGCAATTTTGACATAAAAACTACATGTTGATTAGTGTTTTCTATGCAGCGTACAGGTGGTATAATGTGGTCTTGATGCAGCACCATGCAACAGGAAATAAGCTGGAAGAATGGAGAGGAAGAAAATCTATGAAAACACCTCAAGTAACAGGTGATTGGGAAGGATTAATCCTTCTACTTAGAACCAAGTTCATTTCTTAGTTTTATTATGAACATAAACTAACTGTTCAATCTAGAAAATACTGTCTGTTAAGTAACTTTGGGAAAAAACATAGCCCATGTACACCAGAGAGATATTTTAGTTCCTACAAAATAACATTGCTTTTCTCTTAGCAGAAGTGAGCAACAGAGTGAATATTTTAATGGAGAAGAATGAATTTATAAAAGAATAATTATGTAAAGTCTTACTAATGAAGTTATTTAAAACAGTTATTCATTCAAAACCAGTGTTCACCTCTAGCACAGTATTTCATATGCACAGGGACACTGTCAGGATCTGTAAGTGTTTAATAAACCTTTCAAGTTTCACAATGCTCAGCTGACCTGTTGGGCTTTGAATATTTCCAAGGTTGAAGACTCCACAACATCTCTGGACAACCTGCTCCAGTGTTTGACCACCCTCACAGTGAAAGAATATTATTTTTAAATGGAATTCCCTGTGTTTCAGCGTGTGCCTGTTGCCTTATCCTGTCACTGAGTACCACTGAGAAGAGCCTGGCTCCATCATCTTCACACCCTCCCACCAGGTATTTGTACAGATGGAGAAGATCCCCCCCAGCCTGCTCTTTTCCAGGCTGAGCAGTCCCAGCTCTCTCAGCCTCTCCTCATGTGAGACGTGCTCCAGTCCCTTCATTGGGCTTGCTCCAGTAAACCAAAGTCTCTCCTGTACTGGGGAGCCCAGCACTGGTCCCAGCACCCAGCTGTGTCCCACCAGTGCTGAGCATGGGGGCAGGACCCCCTCCCTCGACCCACTGTCCACGCTCTGCCTGATGCAGCCCAGAAGGCTGGTGGCTGCCTTTGCCATCACATCATTTAAGATGGTTTGGGCTCGTTGTCTATATATCATCCAACATACCCTCCCAGCTCACCGCTCTTCAACATCATGATATTTCATAGATAATCTCTCTGTACTGTTATTCTTTACGGAGAATACTTTTATGTTTGGCATCCAGATGCCTTCTTTGTGCAGGTTTCTGCCTGTAAATTCTGGAAATTAATGTTGTGTGTAATAATACACTGTGCAATAGGCTTGTGACCTTTGCTATGAAAGTGCACTTTGATTACTTGGCTTTTCCAACTGTCCTGTGTTTACACACCACATCTCACTAACCTTTGGGGACCAGACAAAGTGGCTGCTCAAACAAAATATGGAATACTGAAAAGGTCACAAGTGAAGCGTGGTCAAACACTACCCTCATCTGAATACATTAAATAAGTGCTTTTAGTTAGAAGAGTTCATTCTCATGGCAGAGTGAAACAGTGAGCAACTGCAGACGCAGTCACAGGACAAAGCCTGTGCGTGAGGAGTGAGTTGGGAAATTTGCTTCTGCTCCTCTCGTCTCCAGGAATACAGTCCCATCAAACTCCATAAGATCAATGCAGGGCAACATGTACCCAGTGACAGCTGAGAGAGGAATTAATATAACAGTAATAAAGCCCAGATCCATGTGCAGCAGCTGTATGCGATTACATTTCATGGAAAAGCTCTTTGCATTGAATCTTCCCCTGAATAGCAGCTATATGTAAGATGCCTCTTTTAACTACCTGAACGTGAACTGAATAGAAGGGAATCTAAGCTGTTCAGAAGTCCTCCATCAAACTGCAGGTGACAAGATGTGCTCATAAATTACATTCCCATACTGGGAGGGCTGCTTCTCAACCTACCAGAAAATACATCCAACAGCCAGAGACCCCACATGGCATGGTTTACAACTCCTGAAGCTTTTACAGTTGTGGCTTTGTGGTACTACATCACTCGCATATCCCTTCTCTTTATGCATTGTATTTTACAAAGGAGTCTCGAACAACTGAACAATTCCTCTTGTAACCTGTCTCTAGGAATATTTAATGTTCTAAAATGTTTCAGTCTGTTCCAGGGCTCCCTGGACTGGGATGCTGGGCACACCTTGGCATTGCATCACAGAGCCCTCAACCTCCCCTCCACCTCCATCCTTGGAGACAGTCAAAAGGCACCTGGACACAGTCCTGGGCAACTGGATGCAGGTGGCCCTGCTTGAGCAGGGAGGTTGGTGCAGAGGGACTCGAGAGTCCTCTTCCCAACTCGACACTGCCTGTTGTTCACACACATGCAATGTCCACCTGGGAAAAGTCTCAGGGTGGCTACAAAGCAGGTGGTGGCAAATACGAAGGGCACTGAACATGTGGTGCACCTAACATGTTCCTGCAGCTAATCATGCCAACCTCATGGGAAGAAGAAAGAATGACAACAAATTCACTCAATGAGAAAAAAAGCAAGAATCTCCAGTGCACAGTATTCTGAAAAAATTAATGACAATACCTATTATTTCTACAGGTGTAAAATTTCCTTAGAGAGCAAGGTGAGCTTATCAGCCTAACGTTACTGGTGCTTTGCACAAGAAGCAGCTTTCAGGTTCAGAGCCCTGGTTTCTCTCTCTGCAGGCTGCCAAGGGAAATGTCAAGGTGTTTGAAAGTGTGTAATTAATGCAACCAGTCTGTGGGTCTGCAAATTCTGCTTGAATAAAGCTAGTTGAAAAACGGGTGTTTTTTCCCTATAGCCAAGTTTTCTCCGACAAGAAAGAGATGTATTGTTCAACTTGACAAAAACAGTCAGTCCACATCATACAAGCAGAAATGGCAACAACTGCTTTCTCTTTCACCCTTCATGCCAAAGTTTTCTTCCAGTTTTAATAGTAATTAAAAATTACGGGTTTGTTTTCTCATATTTAAAAAATATAATACATAGACAATGTCCACTTTTCCCAGTTTTTTTTTCAATTGAAAATAATAGAAATGGGAAAACCTGAGTGTTCCCCCACCAAATTTTGCTTTTGTTTTTCAAAAAATGAGAAAAAGTAATGAAGAACAAAAACTCATAAATCACAACTTTTCCATTAAAAATATTTTGACAGATCTACTCATCACCTCTGAGTTTTTCAGAACTAGAGGTAAAGGTGGATATTCAGGCTACATTTTATTACTTCAGCCTCTATTGGCCTTTTTCAATATATCTTGTTCTTTTTTCATCTCCCTTCCACAAAAGGATGGTTTGCCATTGTACCTTTAATGCAGTTTCTTTCAGTAACTGCCAGCCTGCCCGCGCTGCTTTTCCTCCTCGCGTTTGTTCCCAAGGCTTTATACCCTCCTGCTTCCCGAGCCTGGTGAAACCAGAGGTTTTTTGCTTTGTTTAAGCCTATCATCTTTTTTCTGGCACTCTCATTACATCCCTTCATTAGAATACTAAACTCCACCACCTGATATATGTGTGTCTCTCCCTTGCCTGTAATACCTTCCACCCTTCAGATCTTCACCCAGCCCACCTATAACAGCCAGGCATGAAGCTACAGCTGCCTCTGCTCATGTTAAACCTTTCTCCTCCTGAATGAAAAACGTTTTTCCTGGCATCTCTCAGGAACACGATAACCCGAAGTCCTGCTGTTTTCTATTTACAGGTGAAACGATGCTACTCACAGGTTACGTGAACATTCCTATTAATTGTTCAACAAATGGAAAAGCAACACGTTTCTCAGTACCAGAGCCCCTACATGAACACGTTTTTATTCCTTCCCCTTTTCTTTATGCACAAATATTCAACGATTTCCCACACCAATACTTTCCAGACCACCAGAACAAAGAGACACTCATACTCATTTTTCTCCATGTCTATACAGGGAACAGATTATAACTTTTCACATCCAAAATGATCTCTGGCAGCTCCGTTTGAAGTGCCCCGAGGCTGCCCAAGCCCCTCTCTGGCTGGGTAATGAGACCCTCTTCATCTTCCCTGCCTGCTCCCAGCAGATGCTGTGCAGAGCTCTTCACAGTTGGTAGTCTGTGCTCCTCCTTTTTCTCTCTCCTATGAAAATAACAATTTCCCTTTCTCAGCCTAGACTGAAATTTATCAGAAGAGTTAGTCTGTGAAAAAAGCCCAAACCCTTCACCTTTGGTGATTTTTCGATCTCAATTATCTGTGCAAACACGATCTGCAGCAAGAGTCACCACACTGCCTTTATCTTGCTTTTAACTGTTTCACTCATCTTACCATGATGTTTTCAGATGTCTGTCACTAGACAGGCAATTCTGCCTCTCCTCATCAGGCTTATTAGTGCTATTGTTTTATAGTCTTGTGATTTCTGATCTCTTGAAGACTGAGGATAGATCTGCATCAAAGCCTCTATCCCAGACCAGACATTTCAGGTGCCCCAGTGTTTCTGCTGGCTTACCTTCCTCATATGTCTGGGTAGGACAACGCACCCCAAAAGTCACAACGCAGCCGTGCCCCCGGGTCGGGATCCTGCGAGGGGAGTACTGCTGCCTTGTGCCTGCCTGGCCTTGGCCAAGCTGTGCCAGACGCCCCTGTCCCCCCAGGGAGCACGGTCAGACACCAGGACACATGCACGGTGGGGAAACCCATTCATTGTTTCCACCTGTTTTACTCACAGAGGTACCCAATGAAATAATATTTAATCTATTAACAGAGTTTAATACTCACTTCCCACCCCCAGAGTAGCTAGGGATTAGGGGAGGGGCTATTTATATGGATTTAGAGCTTTTTTTCAGTCAGGATTTCTTGCATTCAGTATTTCAGATATGTATTTTCTCTCATTTCAGACCAGTTCATAGAATCACTGGTCAGAAAGGACCTCATTGATCATCTGGTCCAACCTTTCTGGCAAAATCCTGAACTAGACAAGCTGGCCCAGCCCCCTGTCCCTCCCTGTCACATTAAAAGGGTCCATTGCTGGGGAGCCCACCCCCGCCCTGGGGAGATTATTCCAGAGGCTGATTGTTCTCACAGTGAAACATTTTCCTCTTGTGCCCAGGCAGAATCTCCCCAGCAGTGACTCGGACCCCTCACCCCTCATCTTTCCCATGGGACTCCTTGTACACAGGGAGTCTCCATCTCCTCTGCAGCCCCCCCTTTCTATACGGGGACATGGGGATAAGGTCTCCCCTCAGCCTTCTCTTCTCTCAGCCTTTCCTCACGTGGCAGCTGCCCAGTGCCTTGATCACCTTTGTGGCCCTTCTCCGGGCCCTCTCCAGCCTGGCCACATCGTTTTTGCACACCTCTAAAGTTTGCTTTCTTTACAAATTTTATAAATGTGTTTAAAATATACTTAAGTGATATATATACACTTACAGTACATTTATATACACATGGGTACAGATTTAGTTTCTGTATAATGGATGTACATGTATATGGATACTGTGTGCATGTATATAACATATCCCTGATTAAAATATTTGGGCACTAGAATTCTTTTTATAATTATTTCTATAATTATTTTTAAAATTACAGCTAACACAGAAGGATAAATAAATGAACCTCTCAAACATCTCCTTTTCATCTTGGCTTAGTTGATAGAAGGTAACCTAGGGCAAAATCCTTTTCAAGTCCCTCTCAACAGTGCAAAATGAGATTAACTTGTTGCATGCAGTTCCAGTACACCAGCCTATACACACTGATCATGGAATGCACAAGAAGCAAACATAAGTAGTAGAATGGGATAAAGAAGGAATTAGGTTGCTGTGTATCGATTTATTTTTGAAGAGAGATTTCTAGATGTTTAAATTCTGATTTTTTTTTTTTTACAGTTATTTTGACTTCTTTGTGCTAAATTGGTGTATGACACTTTTTGCCTAAGGTTTTCTATGGTTGTAGTTTAACAGAGACTCAAAGCACTGTAATAAATATCCAGTCTAATCTTGCTTAGGTACCACAATCAGATGATTTAATTGTTAAATTCCAAAGAAAACACAGATAACAGCTGAAAGGAATACCCAGCTTTCCTTAATGTAAAAACCAACAATCCTATGCTCTGTGAGGAAATATTTCTGTTTGACCACAGAAAACAGAACCCTTGCCTTGTAATAAAGCACTGTTATGCCAGATTGTGTGTTCAGTTAAGCCAGAAAAGGAGCAGCATCATGCCGCTGGAATGCTAAATGCCCTCAACTCAGCAGCTATTCTGGGAGTTCAGGCAGATCCCTCTGTTAGAGGGGACCTGTGTACCACTCCCACTGTGTGCAGGTAAGTCAACCTGGCACAATATATCTGCATTTTATTTCAGAAATGGAGGCAGCAGCTGGGAGATTTGCTTTTTCAGATTGAACCATGTCATCTGTTTTCTCCTTTTCTAACCTTACTAGAGACTGTTGCTTCTGAAAGTGTCTGGTCTGAAAATGGCATACCCCTGATGTTTGCTAATTCTGTTAAGTTATGATGGAAGTGAAGCCTGGGTGAAAGCTCCATTTCTGAAAAATACTAATCAGCTTACACTGTCTAGACTTGCTTGGAAATAAACTAAGTCTGTTAAAATGAACTTCAGCAGACATTGACAGAAACTAATCAGATCAAAGCTGGAAATTTAGTAAAACACAGGATAGATACATTTTTCTTTGACTTCACACACTAAGGAAGTCACATGAAAGTCAGAGTATCAAATAACTCATGTGAAAAAATACCGTGGATGTGCATACTCAAAATTCCATAGACCAGGGCACATTAGCTACTGGAAACAAAGGTAATGAGAAATACAATATCGAGCAAGATGACCCCCAGTAGTATTGGTTCAGTATACAGTGGAATAAGGAAAGTTCCAGCAGAGGGTAACTGATAAATGAATCAGTAACAACAATAAAAATCACTTATCAGGCAGCTAGTACAATTAATAAAAGAAAGAAATGGTCACATCTCTGTCCCTTTTTAAGATAGAGGAAATAATGATCAAGAGCTAAAAAACAGGGGAGAAATCTCAGAATTATTAGTGATTTCAGTTAATAATCACTAATTTCTGCTTTACACCAGTGGGGGTGCAAAGTACTAGAAGACAGGAAAAGGGCCAATGTTCTACAGTTCTTCAATGAGAGAAACAATCAGGAGGTAAAAAACAGTAAAATTTGTTTCACTTTACAGAAAAACTGTAAAGGAAGTCAGCATGATAAACTAGAAACAGCTTGGTTTTAATGAATCACATCAAACCAGTCTACTTTTTTCTCCATAAGACAGTAACGATCTCATGATTTCTAATGAAGAGCCAGCTGACATGGTTTCAAAAGCCTTACAACAGTCAAAACAGCTCACACAGTATTCTCCTAGGCTAATGAGAGAAGCATGGTCTAAAATAAATCATTACAATTTTTAGAGGTATACAGTACACTTTGTTATAAAACAATACTAATATATGGCAGGTGCAAGCCTGCTTGGAAATTATGCTTGTAGAAAGGTTTTTAACATTTATTACCAAGAAGGGATCCATCTGCACAGGTGGGCCAAACCAAGTATTTTAACAGTCTGGATGACACCTCCTAAAGATCCCTGTTTCAACACGAGATGGATTGCAAATATACTGGAGAACAACCCAAGTCTGGAACAGCTTTGCCATACTATGTGGACTGGAAATGTAGGGAGCTATTAGCTGGTAAATGCTGCAAGTATGATATGTAGTCAGGAGCAATCTACATTTATATACAGTGCAGAAAAGGACAAGGGGTTTAACTGAAACAGACTGAACCAACAACGTGCAGCTGTGAAAAATGGTCTCTGAAGAAGAGCTTTACCTGCGGGATGCACAAAGTAAATCCTCCACTCTAGTCAGTGTTGGGAGGTACCGGCCAGCATGTTGTGAGTGATTTTTGGTGCTGCACTTCAAGGAAGAAGTGGATCAAACACAGTCTGTTAGCAAACACAAAAGATTTCATGAAAAAAAAAATCCGGAAAAATCTTACCTTCAAGGAGAGATTTGGAATGATGAGCATAAAAAAGTCTCAAGGGGACATGGTTAATGATCTTCAACTTCATAAAGGTTGTCAAGAAACATTAAATAATCTATGCTTTCTATGTTCATCACAGATAAGGCAAGCATAACAAAGGTAAATTTAGGCAAGAAATATTTAGAGGAAGTTTCTAATGCTTGGGACGAAGCCGCACTGGAGTAGGTTGCCTAGGGAGGTCTGAAGAGCTTTCTTTACTGGTGCCAAGAACAAGCTCTGCCCCAGGAACAATACAGCCAGAGCTGATCCTGGCCTGGGGCACAGGGTGTCCTACATGTCTCTGGTGTCTCTAGTCGTGCATATTAAAGTGCCAAATAGACTGAAATGCTCCCTGACAGTTCAGGCTTAGAGTGAACAATGGGTTTTCTTCCTCAGTGTAACTGATTACAGCAATTAAAACTGCCACCACGGAAAGCTGTCCGTAACAAAGTTAATGTTCAAACTTACCTTTTTCAGTTTTACATCAGTGAAATATAGAAAACTCTTCAAAGAACGATGCACAATTGTCTTGCAGGGTGGGGCAGAGATGGACAGCTTTTGAACCTGATTCCTGAAAGTTTATCTTGCTCAAAACCTGAGAGTACCTTGACTGTACCGGCCAGGGCCGAGGGCAGGCAGACCCTCACCAACCCAGACAAAACCCCACAGGGCCCACCACAGCGAGTGAGAGGGTCCATCAACAGCCCCAGGCACGGGAAGGAGCAAAACAAGTCCAGGGCCCAGCCAGAAGCAAAAGAAGATGGGGAGCTGGAGGGAGGACTAGAGACAAGGCTCTAAAGTCCACCTAGGAGGCAGGGAAGCCCACAGCACAGCTCAGGAAAGGTGTAGGTGCCCAGAGCTAGGCTTAAATGGAGCTCCCAGCCCAGGGGCAGAGGGTGTGGGTGGCCAGGTGAGGCTCATGGGGGTGATCAGGGTCTATTAGTGCACTCGAGGCCCTGACACAGCTGAGCAGTCCTGAATGCTGAGCTACTGGGAGCAGGGATTTTTTTGTAACATGAACTTGGAGGATTTGAGTCCTCTAGACACCCATGCAATGGCATGTCACTATGCTCCTGTTTATTTCCTGAGGAGTTCCAACTGCTGTAGCTTTGATGATGACAGCTAAAGCAAAAGTGGATTTGCCATGGTGATCTCAAGGGTTTCTAATGCTCAGCTCACAGTGGTGGACTCACAACTGCCCTGTGTTATCACAGCTTCTGTGGTCCTGTTGATGCACAGGAGTTTATTAAAATCCTTGATCTTTAGAGCAAATTTCTGGTGTGGGATTAACAAAATCTCTAGTATCCATAGGAAAACATAACTGACAATATCCAGAAACTTCCGCAGCATCCCTTTAAACTGCTAAGCCCTTTGCTATGACGTTCACGTACTGGCTCTGCAGAGTTTGAAGCACAGAGGAAGATCAAATCTGTCTAAGCCACTGATTCATGGAGAGATAGCGAAGGTGAAGCCATGAAGTTGGTTACATTATTAGACCTATCTATGCAGCAATATACTGACACCCTGAAATCTGTAGTTTATTTAATGTTTGGCCTTTTTAAAAAAATCTATGAATAGCTCATTAGTCTCTTCTGTTCAGCAGATAGTGGGTTTGGATGTCTGTTGGTATGCATAAAGGAAGCCAGTGCAATGAAAAATGCTCTTTCAGATGGGCAAATAATCTTGCAGATATAGGAAGCAACTGATTTATTTTGCTATGGTAACACATGAAGAATAAGTTTGCACGTCTATTTGTGTGTATCCATAGAAGCAGATAGAGACACCTGTGTTGGTACTGGGAGCTATCAGACTGAGACAGGACTATGTCACTGGGAGACTATCCATGTTGAGATTTTGATTAAAGACTGAATCTGGAAACAGAAAATTATTTTATGCCCGACCCTCACTGCCAACACCTTTGTCTTTCTGGAGTAAAAGTATAAATGCTGCCTCCATGGTTGTGCTTAATTTAGACGGTGATACAACTTGTGGTGTCAAGATTTTTATCTTAAAATATTATGGATATATTAAGTAATTAGGTCATGACATGACAAGGGGAGGCAAAAACACAAATCAAGCTTTTTCCCATAAGAGTTGTCTCTCTGAAGAACATTAGTTCACAGTTTGTAAAGTTGAGTATCAGTAAATCTTTGCGAGACTGGGACTTCAAACCACACCATACAGCCTAGTTGCAAGGTCGAAGGAGTTTGAATTGCCCAATGCTCTGAGCTGTTGGAGAAGGATCATGAAATCTACTGATGTGAGTTACATTATTCTATTGTGGGGAAGTCCATTTATTATTTATAACTGAATAAAACCGACGTAGCATGTGGTATGTGACCATATTTTCACATTTCATGGAATAAACTGGGATATTGCTGGAGAGAAGCAAAATTCTGAGTCCAGCAGTTCTTGCAGAGCCATGTGAGCTGTGATGGGCTGGCCACCATAAAGGCACGTCTTGTGAAGGATTACATTCTGATCAGATGTATCCCTGTATATTTTTTTAATCTATTTTAATGAAAGTGAAAATTTGTTCAATGACATTTCTTTTCATCAGTATCTAAATTTTTTAAACTTTAGTGCCTCACATTAGGTACCTGAGTGAAGTGACTTCACTACAAGCTCTGGATGAATTGCATATTTGTGAATTAAGGAACCCGAATTTAAAGTTGTTTAACATGGTATTTCTTCCTTATGAGTGGAAGCACTGCTCCTAGGAGGAACCTCCACACACAGTCCTTTATGGGAGACAACAACCACTGTCTGCATCTTAATTCAGAAGCAAAAGGACAGACAGCCTGGTGGGTCCCGTAATACAACTGGTGACATTTCCATAGTGACACACTGCAGCTGGGACACAGGGGCTCTTCTACAAGGACAGACAGTTGTGACCCTGTCAAGGCATTTTTCAATGATGGAGAATTTATGCTGTTGCAGATTATATAGCTCCTATTGTTAATTGTTCTCATCGCTGGAAATATGCTGGATGGTCTTGTGCCTCATCTCGAGACAGACCCTTCTCTGCTTGCAGCCTCCACACCTCGCGCTGTACTGGCCATTTAAATACTCATTTGCAAAATTGCCTCCTATCACTAATCTTCCTCTGATTATACATGCCTAGACTTTGATTTGAGTCCTTTCCTTTCCTACTTTGTGTTAGGTTAATAACCTTGTAGAGTTTCTAAAATTGTATCATAATTATGGCTGTCTTTCCAAAACCTTTCCCATTTTCTACCATTGTTACCGGAGACAGGACACAACATTTCCCAGAGTACTTCAGTAACCCATAAATTGGTAAGACTAGTTTTTGGCTTTTACTTCATTTATTTCGTCTCCAACATTCTTTTCTTCTCTATGCACAGATTCACTTGGGGCCACTGTTTTCCAAAAGACAGGGTGGAAAACTAAGCTGTTCCCTACATGTGAGGCTCTCAGATTCATGGCTTTCCACTCAGTTGAATTTAAAAGAATACTCTCAAACAGTTTGAATGTCACATTCTGTATAATTTTTAATTGGAGAGTGCCCTATGTAAAGACTATTTTCAGAAAAAAAGTTAGAAATGCAATTAAATAGGTTCAAATAAAAATTCTGTTCCAGGCCCAGAGGTCATTTAATTTATTAATGTAACACTGCTCAACCACCGTATATGGTTGAACAGCACTTTGTTGAAACAATTACTTTTTAATAATGGGCAACTTCTGGACTTGCATGAGCTCCAACTTCATTGGGAATTTCATATCCACTCCTCTCAAGGCCGAGCTTGGCCCTGACTATATGGGACACAAACAAAAACCAAATGTGCCTTCATAAGCATGAGGAAAAATCTCAAAAGAAATCAAAGTCTTCTTCCCTTGGCATAATCACTTTAGTGAAGGGCTTTTTATTATCAAGATAAATTTGGGGTTTTTTCTCTTCTTTTAAAACAAATACTTGGAAGAATTACCAAACCCCTTTGTTACATATTGTTTATTTTATTTACTTTCTTAAAGTGTGTAGCTGGAAAAAATCAAGTGACATGTAAAGCTTTAGTTTTAGTAGAGTCCTTCCAAACCAATATTGTTAAAAGTACAAAAGCTTTCCAGGTGGACACTATGGGAATAGGTATTTCTGTCTTTAGAGTCAATAACAGTCCGTAAGGCAGATTTTTTCATTTGCCAACCGTTGTGATAAACATTTTCTAATCAGTGAATGAGTCTATATGAGTATCTCTACTGTCATAATAATGATCCTTGGTGGGTGATTCTGTAGAAAGTTTGTTATCAAGTTCCTGCCTACATTAAAGTCGATGACAGTTATTGAGGTTTCTGTAAGTATCTCCTATGTCCTGGGATATATTCTCCTATGCACAATTTCCATTTAGATTTTTCCTGATACCAAGTTGCAAAAGAAAATGCATGAAAAGATGGTTTACATTAATTGGATGAAGAGTTGACTCAAATCACTCAGTGGCATCTTTTCTTTTTCAGGCACCGAAAATGGCTGAATGGGAGGTAATTACCTTTTTTTTTTTTATTGAAGCAATGCATATTTAGAAGTGTTGTTTGTCATTTGAATATTTGCATGGAATTAGTAGAAAGTGCTATAGCAAAATATGTAAATGCTGCATTGGCTCTATTTGCAATGCCAGTATTCATGTCCATTAAGAAAACTCATCATACGTCCCTATAGGCTACATATATCACCTCAGGAGAACGTATATTCTGGGACCAGTACCAAGTTCCACTATGTAAGGGCCCGGTCTGTGGGAGCAGCACACGCTGCAGGTGGTTCCTGCTATGTGCTGGCCACCGGCCACCGGCCACCGGCCACGGGCAGCTCTGGGCAGAAACAGACATCTCATGGAGGGTTTTGTGCACGCAGTGGCACTTGCACTTGCAGGGCAGCGGTGAGTTTAAGCACGTGGAACTCAAGCCAACACAAAAGGGCAGGTCTGAAGCGCGGAGGTGCAGCACGACGGGTGAGGGCTGGGGTGGAGGTATGAAGATGACGACCTCCATGGAGCCAAGTGCCAGCATCTTCTCTGTCTTGCCCTGTCTCTGCAGTCCTCTGACAGCATCTGGCAGCTCCTCCTTGCGGCTCCGGGCTCCTTTGGAACTGGAAATGAGTTGCTTGTACAGGGGGTCCTGGGACATTTTTCCATGTTTCAAGGGCCCCTGGACTGTGCCATGGTCAGCCCTTGGCTGAGATGATGTGTTAGTGAATTCAGATAAATGCTGAGTATTTCATGGGGTGTTAGGAGGATGTGGCCTTGTCTGTACATACATTGCAACACAACATTAAAAATTTCAGTAACAACAACACTGAAATGAGTTAAATTCTGTTCTAATCTGGCACCTCTGACCTGTTAAAATAACTGCTGAAAACGCTGTACCCAAACGAGGACAATGCTGCTGTTGTTGCCTCTGGCCATTATTGGCACAAAGAAAAAGTGACATTTCATGCTCTTTAACCAAGGCTCTGTTTTCGAGGAAGGGCAGGCTCTCTCCCCTACCTGAAAACTAAAAAAGGGTCTGCCGGCCTCTCTATTATCCTACATGCCCACATAATCTGAGGGTCACTCTCCCAGAACCACTGCTAGCGAGGAGCTCAGAGACTTGTCTCCCCGCTGTCTCTGGATGACGTGGTCCATGGCCACAGCACTCTGCTGGATTTGTCATCTGAGCTGGTAGGAATCGTGAGCCATGGAAGATGTTCTTCCTGCTCCCTCCGAACACGTGGAGGCTTCGGAGCTTCACAGGGACATTCTGAGCCGGCGCTCTGACCGGGCTTGTTTCTTAGCTCTGACAGAGAAGGAAATTTCCGAGCAAAAAATCCAGGAACAGATGCAATGGATAGACTTTTATGTGTTGACATCCATGTCAGAAGTACTGCAGAAGATTATGGTGACAAGTAATAGTATCACCCTAGTATTGCCATTTCACTATGGACTTCCAATGACCACAACTGCAGGAGCTAGAGACAAGGTTGGTTCAACCATAGGAAAGCTGAGCAGAAGATTGCTATTCCCATTTGATGTTGGAAGAGGTTTGCATTTGAAAAAAATAAATAGAAATATGTTAAAGCTGAGATGCTGGCAGAGTTACAAATTCTACCGCTTGAGGGATTAAGACCTTTTGAAGCAGATCTCTAATGCAAAGGCACACAAACCTTGGAAGGGAATCTGAAACTCATGTTACGATGGAGAAAGTAAAAAAAAAAAAAAGTAAAAAACTGTCAGTACTTAAGTGAACAAAAGAAGAGAGGAACACTAACAAAGAAACCCATCTCACTGTTAAACATATGCTCATCTTTTCTAATTTCTTAAGGCTAAACATTTTATGATGACCTTCAAAATTTCTGTAATCCTTACAGCGCCAACCTCCTCCCAGAGAAGATTTACCTCAAGAGACATGGACAAGGTATTCTACTGATTTCCCTGTAACTTGCCTTCAGTAACTCAAGTTTTTGCAATTAACTAATTATATAGAAAATTAACCTGCTCACCTGAAAAGAACAGAAGACTTCAGACTTGACTCATTAAGATCATCATGTTTTCTGGAGGAAATAATGCTGTGAAGATTAAATGAAATTCATAAGGGAAGAACCAGTTCCATTGAATAATTAACTTAATAAGTATCAAGCTCCTATCACTTGTATTCCCACTGCAAGATAATCTTTCATAAGCCTTATGCACCTTCTCTTCAGTGTACAGCAAACATTGGCAGCAGGTGTTGAAGAACAGGTACAGCACTTGAGCATGATAATGCAATAAAAATACTTTAGAAGTACTTGAAACAATGAAGATGAGCATTTGTTTCGCTGTGAGAACATGCTTTGTTCACCCCCTGGGTACTGCAGTCAGAAGTCAGAGAAAAATAAGGCTGCAGCAAAGCAAACTGCTGGCAATGACCTTTTTTGAGGGAGTAAGTTCAAAGGTCTATTTTAGCTTGAAAGGATCAGCAACTCTTGAGTGGCTGCAGTGTGTGTCTATAACCACTGCTTCCAGAAAAGGCATGGAATGCTGTTAGTGGAGACCATGCAATGGGACAGCCACCACAATTCCCCACCTCTGCTGGAGACGTGTCCTCCAGCTCAGGCTTCCTGCAGCAGCTCCGAGACTTCCCTGTGCGGCATTCTGGCTTCCCACGGTTCCCGCTAGCAGGATATAATCCAGAAAACAGTGGCATGCAATTCAAATGTGTTAATACCAGCTGTCCTTTACTTCCTGAAATGACATTTGCAAAGTCCTTAAAAACTGCCTATCAATGTTTCTATCCATTTCTTTATTTACCTCTGGCATTTCAGCAGGAGCCCACGAGGCAGTGAGCTATCTGCATTGCTCAGAAGGTGGGTCCAGCTCTTCCCTGCCTCGCGCTTGTGCGCTCTGTAGGGTACTTCCAGGTGACCCGCAGAGCCACGGCTGTCACAGCCCTGGAGACACCCATCAATTCACCAACAGCAATACTCCTGTGCTTTGTCAGGTTCATGTCAATGTGAAAATTTCGAAAATCTCTCTGACCAAATCAAAGTAAGGAACAACGAAACCTCAGGAGCCCTTGGCCTTCTGCATGGTTCCATTCCTGGTCACTGGGTTTTCTTTGATGTAGAGTAAATATTATTATTAAACAATCAAAAAAACCTAAAATATTAAGAAAACAGCGGAATCACAATAGCCAGAGACCAGTTTCTAACACAGCTTCAGAAGCGAATGAGTGAAAGGAAGAGAGGCTTCCAACTACTGAAGTCAGTTGCTGCACAGGGGGACGTGTAATAGAGAGCATGGGTATCCACAACGCAGATTTCACGTTATTTTCTTCCATGTTACACTCATGAAATATAATTAATTTAAAAAAAGAGGTTGACACTCCAAACCTGACAGGGGTCTTAGAAAGATTAAAATAGAAATAGTCTACTTGAGAATTTAACTGCAGTCTAGGGCACAATTAGTGAGCAAATACACCATTAATTGAAAGGATCAAGGGCATAGCAGGACTATTAGAAGAGGACTGACTGTAATAATATCACGGTTAACTGAGTGACTATTTGTCTGCACTTGAATGGAGAGCAGAACTAGTAATTAATTACTTGTATTTCCATTTTCCTCTGGAGCTATGCCATTTCCCAACTGCACTGATCACCATTTATAATATACTATTTCTTGGATCTGGACTGTTGGAAATGGTGTCTCAGCAGTAAAATTTCTGATTCATTGTTGCCTGTATTACATCCCCTTCTCTGAAACAGTTTGGTGGATAAAATGAGTACCTGTGGAGAGAAATGGGAAGAATATTCATCTCTGGGTTGTCTCTGAGTAAGAGCTAAGTTGGAGAAGCTTCTTAGGTAAATAAGAAGAAAAGTTTTGCTTCCTTTCTAACAGATTTAGAGAGCTATGTTGTATCTCATTGCTGCTAAATACATTTCAATGCACAGGGTCAACCCACCACCACATCCTCCATGTCCACTGACATTTATATGTCATGTGTCCCCTACTCCAACCACCTCTTCCCTTCATTTCAATCCAATGGAAAAAAAAAAAAAGTGCTACTTCCTTATGGGTTAGACCAACACAGTTCAGTATTTTCAAGCTTCTTTCAAGTAATGTTTGTTTTATAAATAAAATGTCTCTGAATATATTAGTTTTCTTGCTTGCTTGGAGAAATTCTATGAAGGAAATTTTTTAGCAAGTGATGAGCTTGACACTATCTTGCTGGGAATTTTCAAGGCAGTTTTGAGGAGCTGTTCAAGCAAAGAACAGGAAGATATATTCATTTTAACCTCCAAGAACAAATGGTTTTCAAAAAGGTCAGATTGCTGCAAGTCATGACATTATGTGCCTGAGCTCATGAAACTGGTACAAACTGGCCTGAAGTCGCATTTATTCCTGTCTTAAATCAAGACTGAATTTCTTTTGCAGACACAGCTTTATGGAGTAGCTGCTAGGTGGGGCTCCTGTGCCCTGTGTTATGTCTAAAGGGAAACACGATGATCACCAGCATCTCTTCCAGTCAGAAAAAGAATAAGAATTTAAATGGGTGGCAGTCAACTACTGTTCTCTCCTGGTCTGTTCTCCTTTTCGCTCCTGTTGTCACTGTGTCCCAGCTTCTACAGCTATACCTTCCCTGTATCAGGTGATGTAAACATTTAACTCCCCTAATGAGCAGCACTAGTGACTTCCACCATTTCATTATGCATTTTAAGAGAAACACCTCCTTCTAATTTTTCTCCTGTCTGCTATACCAGGTACTGCATTCAAATCCCACCTACTTAATTGTTCAGCTCAGAGAATGAGGACAAATACCTCATTTATGAATGCACCCAGGAGGAGGTGTGAGATAGACACTGATGGACACCTCCCAGTCAAGAATACAGTGCCTTGGACAGAAGTGCAAGCATCAGGCTTTTACACATCTAAGTAAGTTTCTGGGAAAAAACCTTCCACCTCAGTACACTTTTGGCATGTGTTGGGTTAGATGAGCTTTTGTTGCTTGCTTAAGAGTGGGCATTTTACAGAGTTTTGGATGATAGCCAAATTGTTTTCCTTTCAAGTACCAGACAGTACCGATTGCAGTATCCACACAAAGGAAAGGATGTTACTGCTGAAAAACACAGAGAAGTGCTGTCCTCAACTCCGGGCAGTTCCTTGCCTAGCTTTCCTGATGGACTTAGCTTAAACTATGTCAATGGTTCGAGCTACCTGATAGCTTTGAGATCAGCTTGCGACATATGGCCGGCACGGCCTCTGGAGGTCCCTTCTGGGCCTTGCTGGTCTACTCATATGGTACCTGATAAGAGTCACCAACCCTAGAGGAAATCAGTAACCTGTTTGTTACCGGTTTTAGTGTTCCATGGTACACTGAAGTGGTATTCATTAGCCACTTCCAGACTAAGGGCATCTGATCCCACCCAACAGCAGACCTAATCCTCAAGAAGTAATTGCTGTTAGAAGTGTCTGGGCAGGCCCAAGCAAAATAGTCTATAGAAGAAGTAATCACTGCTTTCAGTATCTTAAAAAAAAAAAAAATCTGTGTTTTTCCTATGATGAAAAAATTAGGTAAATAATTACAACCACTTTGCTTTCTTTATGGGTGCCTCTTAACACAACTGACTTCACCAAACTGTGCTCTGTGTCAATGGACCTGTAGTAACACTTAGGTGTGATTATTTCTTACTCATTATTTCAAACTCTTCTTTCTTTTCTGCTGGTCTCCCCGTGGAAAGGGTTCACTTCCAAGGGGGATTTGGCAGGCACTTTCCTGAACTGTTCAGTCACAATCTGAACTATTAATTCATGGGACATTTCCCCAAAATGTCAGAATTTATGTCTCAGTCTCTGTGTCTCATGTTCTACTTGCATCTTCTTCAAGAAAGCATTGCACAACTCACTAATCCAGTATTTCTCTCATCAGTGATTTTATTTTTTAGAAATAAAACATCAACTCTATTTCCTTTATGCAACCCAAGCATTTTTTTTTTTTTTACCTCTGGCATCAATTCACAAGCTAATGCTGAGCCAATTGGTGACTTGCCACTCTGACGTTTTCAGAATCATTGCCATCTTCTATCTGTTCATCAGGCCTGTACATTGGCTACATGCTTGTCTATATTGATATAACATTTGTTTGACATAATTTTTACCTGAAAATCCACACAATCAACTTTTAACTTCTGTCAGTGTTTGTCACATTCATACTTTTTCGGATAATACCTATATATTCACTCTCAAAGCAGAGAATAGCGTCTATAATTTTTACTAAGCAATCCTATTAAAACACCTTCATTTGATGATCTCCTCTTAGGAGAAACCCAGAGATAAAGTCAAATACTTTACAAGTATTACACAGTTACCTCTACCTTAACCTTGCCTAGAATCTGTAATCTCTCCTAAGAGTAAAACCAGATCAGTTGTTTTTGACGTCTGATTTCCATAATCCATGCTGGTTGGGACTAGGACTGGCCCTATCTCAGTGCTCTCTCTTCAGACTGTATCAGATCATTTATTAATTAAACAGGGATAACGTCATGTCATGTGGTGTGTGGTTACTTGGTTCATCCTCTTTGCTTAGTGAAATGTCCCTGGCTGTGGATTTTCCCTGGTATTCCCAGATTAAATAAAGGTCAGTACCTGGGAGGCAGCTCTCCCGACCCAGCCTGTCTGGGGATCCTGCATGCAGGTTCCTTTTGACCTGAAAAATTCAACAGAAATTATTTTAGTGTACTTTTTGAGGAGAAATGATTGGGGAACACGTCACCATCTGGTTTAGCATAGAGATTTCTGCCTGCTTTATCCAGGTGTAGAGAATAAATATTTATAGTTCCTGATGGTCTGAACCATGACTAAGAGAATATTATTTCAGTTCAGTAATTTGTCTGCAGAGCTTCTAGGATTTTATCATTAATGTGATGCATGAAAACACACAGACCTAAATATATTTCCTTCTCATGGGCTGCAGCTCTGCTCATCCTGCGTCATTTGTAAGGTCTTCATCTTCCTTTGCTAATTGCCCCTGTGCCGCTCACTCATGACTGCCTTTTCTTCCCCTCTCCTGGGTGCTGCATCGTGCTCGAGGTCCCAGCTCAGCTCTCCCAAAGTGTGGGGCTTTAGGCAGGTCACTCTGCCTAAAGAATAATAGTGCCACACTTCACAGAGACCTTATAGATCCACTACAGGTTACAACATGCTCTGACTCTGAAGTGGCAAAGCCAGAGCTAAAAGGAGTGAAGGAAAACGAGGGAGCGGTGATTTTATCTGGATGCCAAAGAAAGAACCTCTGCTTCGTGTACAGATCCTGCCCTTTCCCCCCCCAAATAGCCTCTGTCCAGTGAAGAAGATGTGCATGTGGATTGTGTCCTGAATGGGTTACTCAAACTAGAAGAAAAATGACACTCTAGAATTACACTCTTCTAGTGAGAAGCTGAGTGGGTAAGGAGGGGAGGGGGAGGAGGAGGGAAGAAGGGGATCATGGAAGACAGAGAAGGAGAGGGACAGGATAAACTAGTAGTTATTAATCTTGAAAGCTTATTTTTAACTACATGGCTTCCTCCTGCTGCTGTCTGCAGTTTCTACTAACAGATTATTCATTTACCAGATATGTTCTGTACTTCCCCAGGTTGCATTTTACCTGTTAAGAGAAGATATTCATATTTTGACACTGTATAGGCTAATTCAGATTTGTGTGAGACTGATTGTCATCAAGGTTAGAAGCCTTTTTTGCATAATATTAGAATAGTTTTATGCATGTTAGGATTTGTGATACTGGTTTTGGATACCAAATACACTTTTATTTCCTCTCTTACCTGCATACACTGACCTGTTTTAGTGCTGTGGATGTGGAAAAAAAAATGACATAAAAATATTGGCACTATAAGAGACTAGACTTACATGATTGTAATTATTTGTCATGTGGTTATTCTTTGCACTAAGCTTGAACCCATACTAATACCAAGGAAAGGAAGATGAAAAAACAGATGAAATGAACAAAATACAAAAATCCATGTGGCTGTTTGAACATGTAAGAATAGCAAGTCTCATTGCTTAGGGTGCTTTGGATCAGTTTTGGTTTGGGTTACCTTCTGAAGTCCCAGTGGAAATAATTATGATTTCCTTAACCTTATGATAAAGCGAAGTAACTGAGCTCAAGTGCTGTTTTGGGGCTAGTTCACGACATCTCAAGGCATTTTGAATATGCAATAATTTTCTCCCTTGATACTGAAAATTTTTGTAAGATTATGCATTTCTCTGTACACTTTTATTTCTGTGAATTTGTGACTCATTCCTCTTATTTCAGACATAAAAGATCAGGTAAATATTCTCTCTTGCCCTGACTGGCTGGTGGGAAGGTGTCTTTTCTTGGACAGGTGTAGTACAGCCTTCCCGTGTGTGCTGGGTTTGGCTGGGACAGGGTTAAATTTCTTCACAGTAGCTTGCATGGGGCTGTGTCTGGGACCAGTGGTGAACGCAGTGCTGGTCACCCAGGGATGTGTTAGTCACTGCTGAGCAGTGTCGCACAGCCCCAGGGGCCGTCCTGCTCCTCACCCTGCCCCGCCAGCGAGCGGCTGGGGGGGCACAAGGAGCTGGGAGGGGGCACAGCCGGGACAGTGACCCCAGGGATGTCCCAGACCACAGGACGTCGTGCTCAGCAATAAAACAGGGGGGGAGGTCTTGGGGGGCCACTGCTCAGGGACTGGCTGGGCATCAGTCAGTCGGTGGTGAGCAATTGTTTTCATTTGCATCACTTGCTTCCTTGGGTTTTATTTTTCTCTCTTTGTTATTTTCCTTTTTTTTTTTTTTTTTTTTTTTTTTTTTTTTTAATTTGATTTCAATTATTAAACTGTTCTTAACCCATGAGTTCTCTCACCCATCCAATTCTCTTCCCCCCCATCCCGCCGAGGGGGCAGTGAGTGAGTGGCTGTGTGGTGCTTGGTTGCCAGCTGGGGTTAAACCACAACAGCAGGGTAAAGCTTTTATAATCCAAATCACTGTCTTCACTATCCTAAAGCACAGGGATTTACGCACCTAACATTTAGCATGGATATATGGTCATAATCCCTCTAAAAATTCTTCAGTTTTATATTTTTTGCTTTCTTATTAATCCTTAGCTTCAAAGATACCTGTTTAAACTGTTTTTTCTTGGTAAGTGTTGCACTGGGCTCACTCCAGCCGTATGCTGCCCAGTGCTACCCACTTATGGGGACACTTAGTGACAAGGCTTAAAATTGTGCCCATCGCTAAGTCTTATCTTCAGGTGATACCACCAATACACCAATACACCAACCTCAGTTGCCGTTCTCAACAGAGGACCGTATTTATTTCCTTTACCTTCCATTACTTTTTCCTTGCTCCTTACACAAAACTGGATGCACAGGACTTTTTCACTCCTTATTTTGGTGGTTTTATTTATATTCAGTGTGCTCTTGCTCCTCTCTATTTTTATGCGACTTAAAGGTTTCACTTCTATTTTTCAGCAATAGCTAATTTTCACTATTATCATACTAAAAAAAAAGAAACCCCTAGTCCTTCCAGATTTGTCATGATCTTTGACTGAGGGGTAATCTTCTTTGTTTGGGGCAAGAAGGGACAACAGAAGAGAGACTATCTGGATTCTTCAAACTCATGTTCTTGTCCATGTTCTGTGTGACTTAATAAAAAAAACCAATAACATCACACTTTAAATTAAACAGATTAGGATTCAGATTTGGGTAGTTTATAAATAAAAAACAACATTGTATTTTCTTCCTTATGCATTAGAAACCAGAAAATATTGAAAAGGTAGAAAATCAAACAGAAATTATATTATCCAACCAGCTGTAAGGGAGGGCTGCATACTAGGGTTCTTTTCACAGTTATATAAGAAAAAATTTCCAAAATATTTTTTCCAAGTCATGTGTTTCAGACCTCTTTTCTAAGACTCCCTGAGTTCATTGCACAAAATAATGCCTGCTCTTCTCTCCTCACAGGCATTTTTCAGTCGATGGCTCTAGAGCTTGTGTTTTTAGCCAGTAGCAAACTGGTTTCAAAGCTTAATGAAATTATTAGCAAGAACTTCAGTCATTTTTGGCAATAATCTGAAAATCCAGTGTAGCACAGTGGTAGAACTGAGTGAACTAGAAAATGAACCTAACCCTTTTGTTACACAGATTGAGTTGAAGAAGTTGGATTTTTAATTGTCATGTCTATTACCTTCTGAAACATGCCCTTTGGAAAGCAACATGGATATTCTCCTTTTAATGACAATTTCCTCTTTACAACCTGATCATTATAAAACGGCCCTTGGGGTTTTCAGGAAAACTCTGAGGGGAGTTTTCTTGAAGGACTAAACTGGCTTGGCAAAACTGTCTTGGTGTTGAGTGGATGCAGTTATGGATGCTGGCATCAGGGGATGAATCTGGTATACTTAGAGAGTGATATGGATTGAATTTATCATAAATAAGTTATGCCCCCAAGATACATAGGACATGCTCTCTAGACTGCATTTATTTTCCTGCACTTCTTCTCTAGCATACCCAGAATTTCTTGGTTTTACAGCACTAAAATCATTGGTAACAACCATTTCTGCATGATTTTCCAGATAGCTGTAGGCTTTCATCACTGTTAGTATCAGCTACTGAAGTGAGTGAAACAAGCACTCTGTAGCAGTATTTTCACATCCTGCATGCATATGTATGAGCAAAAACTAAATAGATTAGAACTTCTCCACCTGATGAAAAAAAATCAAACCATGAGAATATGATAGCAGCCTATAAATTCAAGAACGACACAGAAACAGTGAATGGGGGGTGGGTAGACATTACTTTCATAAAAGAAGAGGTAAGGACCCCCATACATTTACCAGATAACATGTTAAAAAAAATAAAACAAATAACATGTTAAAAAAAATAAAACAAAACAAAACAAAACAAACAAAAACCAACAGAGAGTATTTTTTCATAAAAATGTTGGACAAACATCTGTCAGGAGTGACATTATGTAGTTGTTCTTGCCTTGGGGCAAGTGATGGACCAGATGTCCTCTTGATGTTCCCTTTTAGTCCCGTTTCCTGTGATTTTATAATTAGATTGCAGAATTCATTGGCATAAGCTTTAGCAGTTGCCAAAGTTATAAATGTATTCAAAACCATTATTGCATAGAATAAAACCCCACAAAGATGTGTTAATCAGAACAGCCGGGATGCAATCTCTAACTCAGGTATTCTCTGATCACCTGTTTGCTGGGGAAAGTATTGGTCTACATTTTCCCTGTTTCTTGCCTTTCCCCTCGAAGCACCCCCTTCCAACTCCTGTGGGTGGTGTTGGCCATATGCTGTTTCTATATGGGACTGCAGATACTGCGCATCCTCAGCACCCTGCAGGAATCAGGAATCCCTTAACTTTTCCTTCCAGAAAGGAAGCGGTGCCAACGTTCAGCGTATCTGCAGCTAAACGGTGCATCACCGTGTCGGTGGCAGCGGTGCAGCCAGGGTTGCAGTGTTCAGGAAGGTTTCCAAAAAGAGCCTTGGCTCTGGCACTGGAGCATCAGTGGAGTCACTGGTGGGACACAGTTTCAGTCCACAATGATGGATTTGATATCCAACTACCCTACAAGTGTACGTGACTAGTCTTTGTAGGAAAACATCGACAGAGTGAAGAATATCATAAATTTGCTGGTGTGTTCACAATGCACCCATGCGGCAAACAGGCTGTGGTTAAATGTGGGATGTGTCTGGAATAAGAATTCCGCTCAGCCTTACCAACTACCTTGCAGTTTCACCCATAAAAAAGCAGATGTTTTCTGTAGGACCATATTTCATTGTTAAGGTACCTCTTGCAATAGAGATAACTAGTCAAGGAATCCAATCTAGCAAAGTTAATGGCAAATTAAGATTGCATTCTCTACAGGAACTGTCCTGGGTAACCACAGCACACAACAGGCTCTGCTGTCGCATACATGTAGGAGGCATAAAATCTCATAAAGTCGAGTAATTTTTCTGATTAGCTGCTTTCTTTCTAGTGTTCAAAACTGCCATACTTGTAATAACCTAATAGTGAATTTGTCAGAAATTTTTCTTAAGGCCATGAAACTACTAATTTGGTTTAGCTAATTTAAAAAAAAACAGATGAATTATTCTTTGTTACCTAAGCCTTTTTCAAATTTGCTTTAAGAAAAAAAAGCTAGAAGATCTCTTCAGGTGCTTGAAGATGTCAGGGAACTGGGAGTTAAACCAGTACAACACTGGTGTTGTCAGGCATTGAACAACAAAGATGAGATCCGGCTGAAGAACTGGTATTGCTCAAAGCATGAATCTCTCAGTCTACACTTTAATAATGACTTTGAACTTCACTGGGGAACCTGATAGTCCCCAGGATCCCTCCCTACACCCTGGCCAAACCATCAGTCGGGGATGCTGCTTTCCCAGAGGCTTATAGGAAACGGTGCCCACCTCCACGCTGCAAAACAAGCTGAAATTACTGCCTTGGACTGTTCTGAGGAAAACATAACCTACACACCAGGAGTCCGAAGGAAATGGAATACCATATTGCAGTCCACAGGCAAAGATTTTTAATAAATCTAAGAAATCTGAGGTGATGTGATGTAAAGCTGCCTGCTCTGTGGTATAGCATTTGAGCAACATGCTGGGGTGAGGAAATAATTCAGATAACAATAAACCCATTAGCATGGGTGGCTTTTGTACACATCTTGGAGAAAACAGTAAGACATGAGAGTGTAAAAAAAAGGCCATGATGAAATGCAGTTTGGGCTTACTGAAGATTCATAGTTCCAGATTAACACAGTATTATCTAGTAAAGCCTTGATAATGTAGCTGTTTTTTCTAGGCAAGGAAAATTCAGAGGATTAATCTTTCTGAATTTTTATAAAATGTTTAATAAAGCACCACACAGGGAGTAATCTATTAAAGTGGAATAATTTAAGAAGTTGTAAATTGAATAAGAAGCTCACTGAAAGGGAAAGAGCAAGAAGTATGGCAAGGGGGATGGCTGGGTGAGCGGCAGGGTATAACTGCTGGCCTTGGGGCTGGCTGGAAACTGTTCTTTGATTTCTATATCCCCGGCACGACAGCGCACAGTGAGGAGAGCACAGTAGGGGGGTGCTGATAGGAGCCGAAGTGTTTGCCAGTAGGTTGCAACCACCGGACGTGTGTCCCTCTGACAGCAGGACACGGGACTCGGTGGCCTGGGCTCCCTCCTTGTTTTCCTCCTCTACTCCCCCAGCCTAGTTAACGCCATAGCCTTGCCAACATTTCTGTACATCCAATCTTCCTGCGAGGTGCGTGCCTGGCAGGTTCTTGGCGCTGCCCAGCGCCCGGGGGCCCCAGCACAGCCCACCCCGGCTGGCCACGGCAGCGCTCCTCGGGGACATCAGGGTGCCCTTCGCACCAAGGCAGCAGCAACGAACCCCACGCCAAGGGTTAGGGCTGAGCCGAGGCTTAGCCACTGCTAAACCTCCTGTATACCCTGGAGATCTCGCAAGGATGGATTTCCCTCTGAAATGCCCAGGACGCTGGGCAGGAATAGTCCTGGCTCACTTTCAGGGTCAAGAAACAAAATAAACAAAAGATACGGAGTCAAAAACTGTAGAATCTCAGGAAATAGCTGGCTGAAGCTCAGCTCTGCAGAGGAACAAAAGATGCGCTGCTCTCCCAGACCTGGCTCATCCATCTCTGCCTTACACTTCACTGCTGCAGTGCAGAAGACTTCCAGAGTTAAAGCTGCTTTCCCTCATTATCTCTTATTTTAGAAACTCTGAACTGAGAAGGAAAGGAACCTTAAGGGACTTAATCTAATGCATTTACCTGCCATTTTCTCTAAGACAAGCTGTGTTACTCTGTATTTTAAATTAACTTATCTCCTTCTTTTATAAAGCAAAATGAAAGACAGCTTTGTTGATTTAAAGTGTAATGTTGACTCGTTATTCGCAATACTTATAATAGGTATCCACATTTTCAGACAATGTTGATTTTTAGTATTTCATACAACTCCAGACAGCTTGTGTTATTAAGGACTGACTGTAGGCTGGAATATGGGATTACCTTTTGACAGACAGTTCCAATGTTCAGAAACATATTTTGATCCTTATTCTGAAATGTATTCTATTTAATCCTCAACTATGCAGATATAAAAATCTCTGGTTTCTTGTGGGATCTATATTATAGTACTTTGACATATGACATTTGACATGTCAAAACAATATAATAAAATATAATAGTAAATAGCATCAAATTAATATGACAATTCTCCAAGAAATTATGAACTTGAAGTAAAAGTAACAAAACATCTTTATTTCAATGAAACAAAACACTGTTGAAAAAAATTTAAAAATCAGCACAGTACCAGGAGACTATTTTACTTTGGTGAAACTGCTTTTTTCAACTAAAATGTTTCAGTTAATGTGTTACTGAATAAAGCACTGAAGTTCCTCCCTCAATGCCTGCAGAAATTAGTGTGGCCTTTGATATAAACCTAATTAATTTGGACCTACTTCATGAGTTTAATTTCAATTTTTCACACATATATATATTTATTGATCCGGAACCTATGAAAGGTAATTTATCAAATCTCTTGCTCCATACATTGCAATTACTTACAGAAAGAAATAGCAGCACATAATTTAACATGTTGAATATATTAGTCTAGTTCATTTAAATTAAAACAAGCCAGCAGGAAGAGTAAAAGGAAGCTGAAGTTGTCTGTTTAACTTCAAACATATCGCAGTAAGAAAGGGAATTCCTTTGGCAAAATTTTACTTTGCTATGGGGAATATTTTAAAAATTACTAGTAGGAATGTCTACTTTTACAAATATACACTTTTTTGTCTTCTGCATGCAAAACTTTACTTTTCTCCTATTATTGTGCAGTATCTTGAGTGATTTTCTGTAAGGGATGAAGTGCTGACCCCGTACCACGGGTGAAATGTTACCTTCTCTGATGTCCACCACAAACTTACAGCTGGCCAGTGATTTTGTGATCTTTGAGCTATGTCAGAAAAGACTCACTGCTTTTACCTCCCGAGGGTGAACAGTACAGAGTCCCTATTGTGTCAGCGTAACGGGGGTGCGGGATGTGGTGGGTTTGTTCACACTGAGGTCGAGCCCTTAATTGCCCACGATGGCACCTGCGTCCCCCGACGGCGAGCGTCCAGGCCACAAAATCACACTGCGTCAAGCATGGTTGAAGCAGGATGTCCCCACCGTAATTAAAGCAAACGACTCGTTAGAGGAAGCCTAAACCAGCCCCGTCCCCTCCGTGCTGAGATAGGAGTGTCTGCGCAGGCACAGCCGGGGCTCTCGCCGGGGCAGCTCCTCACCAGGACATCGCGGGTGCCCCAAAGGGACAGGGGGTGCATTTGTCAGGTCCGACCTGCGCCTTGTGCACCCTGGAACTCTTGCCAGCTCTCCTCATCGCCATGAATCTGTCCCTAGAGAAAACCAGAAGTCACACCCAACAAGTCAAGCTAACATGTTCATTAGGGATTCAACTGCAGTTTAATTAGCAGAGTACTTTCTGAACCTGCTCTGTGAAGCATTTTTCCTCCCTATTATCCTCTAAGAATAATTCCAAATGAGCAGAAGATGTTTACTGACACTGCTGACACGGTAAAATACTTTGTCCAGGAGAGGCTGGAAGAAGGTGCTGAGGGTGGTGACTCTGAGCTGCAGGAATGAGCTGCTTTGATTATTTTGTTTGGAAACACTCAATTTGTATTACTCTTAAGCACATGAAGTCAAGTGTTGAGAAAATAGTCGATAATGGAGAATAAGTTAAGGTTTTCATTAGGTCAGGATAAAAGGTGTTTAAAGTGGACAGGATCTGATGTCAATGAGGTGATGTTAACTTGGCGGTAGGTGAGTTCTGTCATCAACTGAGCCGCTCTTCGCCCTGCACGCAGACCTCCTTCCACAAGTCCTGGGGGATGCAGAGACCCCTGTGAGAGTGATGGGTAACTGGAGTGATGAGGCAAACCCCTCAAGCTGTCCCCGTGCATCCACGCTGGAGAGGGGAAGAGCCAGTGTCCAGCCCCACACACGGCACCCACGCTGTCACCAGGGCTTTGGGGACAAGTCCTTCCTGGCCCCGGGAGCTTGCACTGCCTTAAGGAGGTGTGCTCCTCCCCTTCCCATTGTCGTGACCAGAAACAATACCTTCTAACTACTCAGTGGATTAATATTTCTGAAGGACTTTTGGCTTTTTACACATATGCATAACTATAAACTTTTCTAACCTAGGCATATGAGCACCTGAGGAATCCCCCAGGCAGGGCACTCTAACGTATTTCGATATTTCCTAGCCAGTGCCGGGTGAGGTGTTGGAGAAGGAGCCGTTGCAGCCCAGTAGTGTCCTCTTGCTCTGCATGGAAGTTCGGCCTCACAGCAAACAGCACAGCCTTGACACAGAGCCCAGCCCGCTCTCTCCCGGTGCGCTAGATGGGCATGAATTTTTCACTTCCTACGTCATTTACAATTTGCTGCAGCAATTCCACAAAATCTGTGAGCTTTAAAAAGTTAATGAAAGACAATATATTTTTCTGACTGCTGTTGAAAGTTAAGTAATTTGTTGCATTGCTCTGGGAGCCTAGAGATTTATTATAAAGTGGAGATGAGAGGTGAGGAAAAAAAATGTTCAAAACATTACTTTTGACTTTGAAAGTTGCAGGGTTCTTAAAGCTTGGTATACTGAGAAATTAGCCACAGTTGGTCCACTGCCTGATTTCCAATGGCAGATAGACATAAGGGCCACTTTTTGCAAAACTGGGCTCTTAAATATCATCGTATTTTAATATTTAAGTATTTTCATAACATCTTCATTAAAAGCCTAGGCAATGGGACAGCGTGCACCTTCAGCAAGTTCACACATGGAACCAAAGTGATGGAGCAGGAGGACAGGGACCGGGACGGGCTGCAGAAAAGGGCTGAGAGGAACCCACGTGCCAAGTCCCGTGTCTGAGCTGCCGTAACCCCCCGCAGCCAGCCAGGCTGGGCTGCCTGGGGGGGGAACAGCTCTGCAGAGACAGGACTGGTGGTCCTGGTGGGCAACCAGCTGAAGAGCAGACAGCAGTGAAGGCCAACTGCCTCTTGGGCTGCACCAGAAAGAGTGCAGCCAGCCGGCCAAGAAGAAATTCTTCCCCTCTGTTCAACACCTCTTACAGTGGCATCTGGAGCACTGTGTCCAGCTCTGGGCCCTCTGTGGACCAAAGAGCTGTTGGCAAAGTGGAGAGAAGCCAGTGCAGGCCATAGCGATGGTCAGGGGATGGAGCACGTGGAATGACTTCAGTGGTGAGCACGAGAAAGCTGGGCTTGTAGAGCCCAGGGAAGAGCAGGAACCTCACTGCCATTTCCCACAGGTGGGAGGGTGATAAGAAAAAGCACAGCCAGGTTCTCCTCAGAGAAGAGGAGCAGAAGGATGGCAAAAGGATGACAGAAAACAGATAGAAATTGCTGCAAGAAAACCCCCAACTGGATATAAGGAAAAATATACTGAACAGTTGCTTAGAGAGGCTCTGGGATCTCCCTTTCTGGAGGCTCTTCAAACTGGGCTAGAGAGGGCCCCCGCCTTCACCGACCCTTGGGCTTGGCTTTGCTTGGAGCAGGAGATGGGACAGCACACTTAGGAGGCCATTCCCAACCTACATTTTTCTCAGATTCATCTTGCATCCCAAACCTGCCCACAAAACCAAGGTTAACAGAGCCCTCTGGACATCTTGTTAATGAATAGAAACACAAGGCAACACACTTACAGATTTTAGCATATGTAAAGGTGCCACATAAGACAGTCTATCTCAGCTGGATCTGAATGGCAGTAGGCTTTGTTTCCTATGGGTTCTTTATCTTGCAGTTTCTCCTAAATCCCAATGTAAAAAATTGATTAAAGTAACAAAAGAAATCAAAGATTGAGTATGAATAATTGGATATGAGTAATAGCACTGAGGATAAAAGACTCCATTTAAAAATCATTTCTCTTATATAGGATAATATAGTAGAGATGGTGATATTATTAAATCTGCCCCTAACATTAACTAAAATCAACCAAGGGAACAAAAATATATATAAAAGAAGAAATAGATATATATCTCAGACCAAAATGAGAAAAATCACCTGATTAGTACTGACCAACTAGCCTATGAGTATTGGCTTAAACTATACAGAAAAATGAACACATCCAGAAGAAATCGAAGCTATTTTTTGTTTGTACTGCTGAAGGATAAATCTTCAATTTTTAAAAACACCAAGTTGCTGAATGTAGCACAAAGGCACGGGCAATGTCACTGCAGCAGACAGACCCTTACTTTATTAAAAGAAAATAGCCCCCTTTTTTCAGAGGGCCAAAAACCTTGTCTGAAACTTCTTATCACTCCAATATAAGCCAACCTATACAATTCTGAAGGTGAACTTCCCACACTTTTCAACAACCTTCGAAAGGAGAGAAGATGAGAAATAGGATGTCAATTAACAGTAATATCCCCTGGCAAATCTGTTTCCTAAAATAGGAGCTCTGGTACCATATCAGATTCTCCAGACACCAGCCATCAGCATTAGCTACAGGAAGATGCCTGCAAGGAATAAAAGTGGGCCAACAAAATGAAACAGCATTTCATCTTGAAGAGGGCCAGCTCTCAAGGTGAGGAGCTCTTGCCTAAAGCAAATGTTATTTACGTTCTGGGTGGCATTCAGCCAAACAGAAGGCAATTATTATTTGAAGAATTAAGTCTGAAATAGCTGGATGTGGCAAGAACCACCACGTATACCTCGCTCTGCCAAGGCATACCAAGTGGCATCTTTTTTTCAGCTTTCTGTTCCTCTTTTTTTTCTGTGCTTCTACGTTTGCTTTCTTTTAAAGGATCCACCACTGGCAGTTGTTGCACATGAGGTATCGAGCTCTTTCTGCATTTATACCCATGGTGATTTTGCTTACGTTCCTACAGAATGTCTCGTGGGGAAGCGGCACTTTGCTAAATCTGATTACAACTGTGAACTGGGTTGCAATAGCTGCGGCTGCTGCCCTGCTCCCTTCTCTCTCCCCACAGCCGTGCTGTGGTGTGTCCCTCTGCCTGGCCACGCTCCAGCTCCGTGGCAGAGGGAGGTGATAGGGGCTTGGGGACCGGTGGGGACTGTGGCAGTGCCCCCCACACCCCCAGGGGCTGCCCCAGATCGGAACTGCCCTGGGATGCCACCGCTGCAGAGGGGCCCGGCTGCTGCAGGACACAGCACCCAGCAGACATGTCCTCGGGCGAGGTGACACAGGCACCTCTCCCAGGGAGAGGAAAAGGTCTGCTCTAACATCACTTCTGATGGCCACCACACCTTGCTGCTGTGGGGAAGGAAAAGTGTGAGAAAGCATTCCCTGAGACGTCTGCAGTTACTTACCCGTTCCCCAGAGTTTGTAGGGAAAACACTGTAACTCCCCCGTGGTTACCAACGATGCTGAATGCAAATCACACTAATAATAACTTTATTCCTACAGTGATAGTTCAAATAAAGGTGAGGGTTCAGCTATATTTGAAAGTAGGCAAGAAATAAAGTAGGGAGTTAATTTGACGTTGTTCTTGAAATATGACATCTCTGGACATCTTGAAAAAGAAAATAAAAGCAAAGGAAGAGAAAGGAGAAAGTGAAAATGGAACAAATGCTTTGTTATTAGCTAACATCATTCATTTTGAAAGTCAGTAGAGCACAATTAGGGAATTCTAGCTCTTATGAGCTATCTCCAGTAATATAAACTCCAGTTCTGGTCTTCAGTGTCAACTAATTTATATTTGTTTCATTCAGGGAATCAGGGTAAGTCTACATTTATCACAAAGTTCATGTCTGTGATACGTCAGGGATAGAAATAGCTGACTATTTAACAGCAAGAAGCTCCTGTAAGGTTACTTGTGATTTCTTCTCATAAGAACACCCAAAATCCCCAGTTTGGAATATATTTCACTAATCAGGGAAAAAAAAAAGTAGTCTCTAGAATTCTTTGCTTATCAAAGCACCCCTCCTCAAGGTGAACCATAGAGGAGTGAAACTCAGCCTCTGTACATAGGTTATTAGATTTATTTTTTTATAGTAGGGCAAACAGAACAAAACCAAACCAAACCAAACCAAAACCACAAAACAAAACACAACAAGGGAACAGGAACCTTCATTTGGATGACTGAACAGCGAATGAAAGACTTAAAAATGCAAATGGACAGATTCACAGCTGATTAAACATGCTATTGTCACAGTCGTTACAGCTTTCCGAGAGTGGCTGTTGAGTTCCCCGAAAGGAAATTGCACACAAAGGCTTTGCGTATTTTTTCATCTAAAGGTTCTTTGAACAAGACAGCCCGTAATTCCCTCTCCAGTTTGCTGCCGGAGCATCCAGGAGCCGGGGGGAGTGACTGGGGGATGTGCAGAGCCCAGCGAGGAGGATGCAGCTCCCCCTTCCAAAAGCCAGAGCTCAGGGTACCCCGGTGCAGACCAGGGCTCACCGCTGCTGAGCGCGGCCCTGGGCTTTTTCTGAGTCTTACTGGAAAAGAAATGGGTCATGAAAGGCCTAGATTGCAATATCTATCTATCTATCTATCTATCTATCTATCTATCTATCTATCTATCTATCTATCTATCTATCTATCTATCTATCTATCTATCTATCTATCTATCTATCTATCTATCTATCTATCTATCTATCTATCTATCTACCTATCTATCTATCTATCTATATGTGCATATATATGCATATACATAATGTTGATGAGACTGTTCAGAAGGCTGATAAAGGAGGCCACTTTCAAACTGCAAAACCCAAGCTTTACTAGCCTGATACCCATCAACATCAGGCATCATCAGTGGTTTGGTTTTAACCATCAGCAGCGCTGGCTGGAGCAGTTAGTCCTGAACAGCGGTAGCCCAGCTGGTGCGGGTGCGTAGCCCCAGGCAGCCAGGGCCAGGAGGGCTGGGCTCCTTCATCCTCCTGCCCCCAGGCTGCCCATCAGGCTTGAGAACTTATTTTCCCCCATTTTTACTTGCTTACCTTTATTGCTTCATGCTCTCCTCTCCCTCCCCAAAAAGAAAGGGCAGGGATTTCATTTACTCCCAACATTGGGGTTTTTTTTTTTTGGTTTTTTTTTTTTTTTGTTTGTTTGTTTGTTTTTATTTTAGGACCAGTACTTGTTCTGGTTTTGCCAAACATCTTTTCCTCTTGTTCTGCAGCATTATTGTGGTGCCACCAGGTATCTCTCCTCCCTGCTCTCCATCCTTTGTTCTTACCGAGCAGGTTTTATTACTTGCACACCTCCATTTTCCTGTACCCCATTTCTGCAAATATACCACAAATCGATTTGTCCCCTTGCATTTACATACTTTTAATATACCTGTGCTTAGTTGTGTTACAAAATGCCTGTGCACTGTTATTGGTTATGCTATTTCAGTGTGCTTATGTCTGTGTTTAAGGCAAGGAAATAGCCTGCTTAAAATATTTCTACTTTATGGGTGCAACAGGCCTCTGCTTCAGCTACACCTGCCTTTGCGCTCTTAGTTTTAATGTGCAGTCTAAAAACCTGTATCAGAAATTGCATTGCTGAAATAGAAAAATTATATTATGTATGCAGTACCAAATCCAGCTGAGTGCTGAATGCCATCAACCCTCATTTCATCAGGAGCTGAGGGCACTTAACACCTCGCAGGGCTGAGATTAGAAACCTGGCAAGAAATAACCGATTGTAATTCAACTTGTTCCACTCTGTTAGTAATTTCCTGGCCTGAGACCATCTGCTGTTCAGAAGGAGCTTTCCTAACATAGTAGGGCAAGTCAAGAAAATATATCAGAACTGTTACAAAACTTCCTTAGCATATTAACACTCTCTTCCTTTACCAGTTTTTAATTATTTATAATAGTGCCATAGAATCTTAGAGTTCTTGTTTTTCTGCACTGACTAAAAATACAAATTTCCATAAGCCATAACCACAAAATATTGCAGAACAGTGGGAAAAACACTGTATTTTTCTCAGACCGAGTCTTCAGGGCTTTAGCAATCTAAACAGCTATCCACAAACCTAAGTGCACCATTACGTTACCTCCTAGGGAACTCCAGTACCGATGGTAAGGCACCTGGGCACTTGGGAACAACTCTGGTGGCCAAACTGGCTAAATTAGAAACAGAAATTCAAAGGGATAGACTTATAAGTAGATTTTCTTAAAAAGAAAAGTAAACATTTGGAAGAAGATTCAGCCAGACCTGAGCGATCTGAAACCCCAAAAGAAGTGACTGAACAAGCCAGCGGGGTTTACAGAGCCAAACCAGCCCACCATGCACCAGGCAAATCCCTTTCACCAGAGTATTTTCTGCCTTAGGTAGCAGAAATTCTATCCTGCTCCTCATGGAGATTTTCCTTGTGGTAGCAGAGGTGCACCGTCTTCATCCCTGGTTTTCTTCTTGTTATCGTCCTTCTGGCCGAATGCAAGCCAGGGTCAGATCAGATTATCCTGATTGCCCTTTCTCCTCTTAAAATTTATCTCCTTACGAGTGAGCTTCACGTAGTCGGACAGTCAGTGCTGATCCCTCTGCAGCCATCCCTCCGAAGGCAGCCCCTCCTTACAATAATAGAACATTTTTCTTTTCCTGTGGATACTTTTCTCCCCGCTTGCTGACCTGCAGGCAGGATACAGCATTCCTTCTGCTGTGCCAGCCGCCGGCTCTGGAGGGAGGAGGCCTGGGAACATGAAAGTGTAAGGCTGTTAAATCATAATAAGCCGAGGTCAGACGGCAATGCATCACTCTCATATAAGAAATCTGTTTTGAGCTAAACTGGCTTATCATTCCACAGTATTATAACGATGAAAAGGCACGGCTGTGTTCTGACTTACAAACACGGTTGCTTTAGTAACTAAACCATATTCATCTACAGTGTGCTTGCATGAAACTGCTAACATCTCGTTGTGTCACGGAAAATGAAGGAAAAAGGGAAAAAAAAGGGATTATATTGAGGAGAAAAAGTGCATTGCTTGTAAGGGAAAGAATGTTGTATTCGAATGCCAAGCCTGATAAGAATAACAAGAGTGATTCACAACCGCTTCAGTCCCCAGCCTACGCTAGAGGATAAGTGTTTTTTTTGTCCCCTGCGATGATGACCAACTAGTTGGAGCTAGTTTGAGGTAGACGGAGATACCAAAACTCTTGGGGAACCTGAACTTCTGAGCTTTTCATCTTAGTACGCCTGCGTGATGAGTTCATGCGTATGAACCTCTCCGCCCTGGGGAGAGCCGAGGCCATTTCCATGAACATGTGACATATGATCACATACATGACGGGGCGTGTTGGCAGGCGGGAAGCCTGTACACCCTGTAGTACTCAGCCACTGAGGAACCAGGGAGGGAAGTTGTGGCCGGAGAAAGGGATGTAAACCACTGCTGGTGGCTGTTGGGGCAGCCGGGCTTGCGAGAGGGACATGAAAAGTGCTTCACAAGGAATCCTGTCTGAGCCCCATCACTGGTGATAGAGCATTTCTCACCCTACTGAAGGAGAAAGCTCCTCGGAAGTCCGCCTGGAACCCACCAGACCTGATTTCTAGTATTACAAAGGCAATAATGTCTGAAAAGATGCCCGGTTTATGTGAATGGAATTTGTCCTTGTTGTTCTCATTACGGTCATATAAATTCACATGATGCTAAAGCACAGCGAGCCACTGTAACAAGTTTGAGTGAATTATCAAACTTTATCTCCCATTTCCAGGTTTCCATGGTGATAGGAAAAGTGTGAATGAATAGTTAGCTCACAGGCATAGGAAGGTACCTAATGCAAAGACAAATACTGGCACAGATAAGGGGCCACATCATTAGATGAATGGAACAGAATAGAACAGAAAACTCCATTGTTGGAGAAAGAAGTTACAAGATATGTGCAAAAAGAGATGCAGTACAACTTCCAGTGGAATTGGGGAAGGTTTAGGGAACAAATCTTACCTTTCAACATTCATAAGCCAAAAATAAATGAAAAGGGAGATTAATCAGGGGGAAAAAAGAAAAGCTCAAGCATCTATTATACCCTGGATCATATTAGAAATGGAAAAGAAATCCTTTAAAAGATAAAATCATATAGGCCAACTAATCATTTGAATGTTTCCTGTGAACTGCAAGGTCGTTCCAGGACACACACAATCTATCCCCTACCTTTTGTATCCCTTCCCATTGTGAGAAGAGAGATAAAATATCAGCATGTTGGTAGGTGATTTTTAAACTTTGGTCATTTTTGTCTCACCTGATGCCTCTGCCTTCAGGCAAATATAGAACTAGTAGTACAAATAAAAATTGCAGTCTAAATAAAAGAACATAGAGAATAACATCTTTTCACACTCTTCTGCTACAAGCCAGTGGTTTTAGAAATGGACGTTGGTCTTGGTTATAATAAGCTGGAAACAGTAATTCCAGTGTACCCTACCCCTCATCTGCAGGAGTCTTTTGTTACCCTGGTTGGGAGCCCTTCCCTCCTGATGACTTATTCTAAGTTTGTAGGGGCTCAGTATCCACAAAGAGGAATAACAGGCTTTTCAGATACATCCAAAGCAAATAAAAATAGAAGGGGGAAAATTTATATTAAATTAAAACAAAGTTTTCCAAAAAGCACTGTTGAAAGGAAGATTCTGAAATTGCAATTCCACTTCATTTTCATTCAGATTGGTGCTATTTAACCATTAAACCCCCTCTATTTGTAAATGTATGCTAATTTTAAAATGGAAAGTGTCATTTCTACATAAAAAGTGATTTATTAAAGATTGAGATGAATCACATTAAAATATCAAAGCCTAAAACATTTTATTCTGATAATGTTAAAATCCAGTGTTTTGGAATTAGATTTTTTTTTTTTTTTACTAATCTCTTTGCTGAGTTCAACCTACTTTAACATATCTTCAATTCCTATGAAATTTTGTAGTTCAATCAATTATTTCGTTAAAAAAAACCAAACAAACAAAAAAAAAATCAAAAACCAAACAAACTTCTGCATCCAGCAGAGCAGTCATGCAGAACCAAGACAACGGCCAGAGCATGAATAAACTTTACACAAGCTCTATAGCTGAGGCCAGTGCTTGCCTCAGGCTATGCTACCGGTTTCTGCCAGCAAAAAAATGTGGTTCTCTTTGGATTCCTTCTTCCTCGCCCCTCCCTCCCATTTTTTTTCTCCTCTTCTTGCTCCTTAGAGTACTAATTCAAATGTTGACTCTCTCTGACAGAGATTTCTCTTGTGGACTTTCAGGCCAGCTTGTATTTCCCCAGCACGGACAGAGCAGTTCAGAAGAGATAGAGCCTCCAAAACGATCCGTGGGGCCTTTGAGACCTCCCAGGGAAACCAGGAAGGCTTTGGGAAAGCTGGTTATCCCCAGTTTTATCTTCATTTCTCTGCTCTTGCAGATCCTTTGGTGCAGACGAGAAGAAATGTACATCAAATTATTTGTTCTATGAGATGTCAGGGCTGTGGAACAGACCTGCCGCAGCTGAGCCCCCAATAAGGTGGACACAAGCACACAGACAAAATATTGTATAAAAGGGCACTAAGCGTTTGTGCTCTGACCTTTGTTATTCATATTTACATTTCTCATCTCATTTCTAATGAAATAATGGTAATAGTGAAAGTGGGCATATGTAGCTCACATAAACAAGTTGACTGTCAATTTGCATAACACAGAAAGGAGAAAATCCTGGCAATTTGGGGGCTGCAATGCACATACCCCCCCTCCCTGGCCTGGAGCTGGTTGTAAGGTATAAGGTGGGAAGAGCTTTACAAAGGCAGAGAGTAGCAGTTTGCATATGGAATAAACTGCAACGTCTGTGAGGGAGAAGTTAATGGGACAAAAGAGAGTGTTACTACATGGAGAAAGAGACAAGAAAAGGTGTCATGGGCCTACCCGTCCATGCACAAGGAGAAAGAGTTGTAAGAAGACCTCTGGAAAATTAACTTTCTGGGCTTGTCTGTGGTTTCAGTACTACTGTAAACCAGGACAGAAGAGACTGAAACACAGCAGGGAGTTTTCAAGCAGAAACACGTGGGTGGGTCAAAGCGGCCGTGTGTTGGAAGTGCTGGGGGAAGAGAGGGACGTGCTTTCTAACAGGGAGGAGAATCGGGTCCCCCGTGGGAGATGGAGCAGCTCCGTGTGTGGGGAGAAAGGGCCATCATGGGGAGGGGGTGGGCCACCTCCTATTTTGCAGGCACTTGCAAGACTTGCCTCCTCAGGCACATGCGCCGGTTGCACGCCCATCACAGCAGCCTCCTTACCATACAGTGTACTTCACTTTTGGTAGTAGCCACGGTTAAAAAATGTGCTCGTAATTATAGTTACTGTACACATGGGTACAATTGTAAGGCTTCCAAGATTGGTCAAGCAAAACTTTGAAGCATGGTTGAGATGACCTCGATTAGCGATGAAGAATTCATAGAGAATAGACATTGATCTCCAAGCCCTGGAGAATAGGTAGAACATATTTGAACATAATAAGAATATCTGGGATTTCGCTGAAGATGAGTTATTTGTCAACCTGGCAAAGTGACTATTGGGTTAAGTAACTTGTCAATGAAACTAAATTTTGGAGTGTCCTGAAGTGAACTGCCTTCATTATAATATTAAAAAACACACACTGCAGGTCAAAAAGACCCCTGCCCAGGTCAAGACCCTTCCCCGGAGCATGCGTAGTAGTAGAGGTATTATAATTGTATGTAAATTACTAACCAATCCGTATCTAGTAGGCGTGTTTGGAAAAGTATTAACCTGTGATTTTTGTGTATAGAAGGAGCAGCAAAGCCTGCTGTTAGGTGTGCTTACTTTGTGGAAAAGTCCACCGAGCGCCCAGGCCCAGTATCTCTCCTGAGCGTGTTAAGATTGGCTTATTGCACGCCGGGCACAAGCCAGGTTTTCGGGTAGCACTTAGGCACACGCACCAGCAGCACGCATCGCAGCAGTCCCCAGGGCCCTGCTGCAGCCCACTCGAGGTGTGGGAGCGTGGTCCCACCTCCCTAGTTCTGCGGGGCCACGGGCACCACTCCGGCTGGGTTCGTGCCCAGTCACCGTTCCCATCACCCAGACACGTCCCCTGTGGCCGGTTAGCTGCTTACACTGCTTCCTTATGGTAGTAAAGCCCATCAGTGCCAGGGAAAGTAACAGTCAATCTCACACTCAGGAATGTGTTTGGGGATAAATAAAAACCCAGGGTCCATTACTGCAAGCCTTGTGCGCTGACTCATGTGTATTACTACTATGTATTCACAGCTCAGCACACTTGCCAGAGGATGGTATTTCTTTTCACGGGAAGGAAAACAGCCCTGTGGAGGATTTCCAGCTCTCCTGGAAATCTCTTCCAGCTCTCATGTTCACACTAAGGGCTACAGCTAAACAGCTGAAGAATATCTTGGCTGAGAAATGTCCGTTATCAACATTTTCCACTTATTTTACTTACACCTGCCAATCATAAACTCCCAGTACTCTGGAGTTCAAGCTATTACCGTCATCCCTATAATTAACTTTCTCTGAGGTCAATATAAATCACGCTGAACTCAAAGTCTTTCATTCTGAACTCAAAGTCTTTCATTCTATAAGATATCTGTCACTTCATATGATCAGCTTAATACAGTCATGTATACTCACAGGACCTGGACTATGATTTAGAAGATCTGTGATTATTAAGTTCCAGCTTTGCCACAGATCCCTTGTGCACTTAAACCAGTCACCTAGTTTGGGGTTTATCTCAATTAACTTTAGACAAGCAAGTTAGGTGACTGGGTCTAAGCTGGTGAGGTAGGCTGCCCATACAGCAACATTTCAGTTCAGAAATGTTGCATAACTTTTAAGCAGATCTCCTGATCATGCCCATTTTTGATGCAGAGCAATGTTGTTTTGTATGAACTAGATGATACCTACACCAGAATTGACCTCTAGGTGAGTGCCAAATGTATTTCAGCCCCTGATGGTGCAAAAAGGACTGAGAAAATTACTGGTTCTTTAGACAGTCCAAAACCATGTTCCCAGTCAAAGACACTGCACTGAGTTTAGTCTAAAATAAAACTTTTGGAGTTCATATAGTATAGACATATAGGCTTCATCAACAGCTGCTTCAAACTACTTATCTGCACTGATTTTGCTGAATTACTTACTAATGCAGACAAAAACATTGGCTCCCTTTATAGTCAAAGGACAGAGGCAGGCACTCCAGGGCGATTCGCCGGGCCTGTCCTACATGCGAACTGCCCTGCTTCCCCACAAAATAGCGAGATGATTAGATAGACTTAAACTTACTTTTGGGGATTCTGAAGTCAAGGAAGGCAAATCACAGCTTTCGTCTCCCCATACTTTAGCTTCTCGACCTAAAGAGTCACCACCCCTGGAGGTATTTAAAAGACGTGTAGATGTGGCACTTCAGGACATGGTTTTGTGGTGGACTTGGCAGCGTTAAGTTGAAGGTTGGACTCAATGACCTTAATGGTCTTTTCCAACCTAAATGACTCTAAGATTCTATAAGGAGGGGGAAAATCTGTCTGGATGATTATGAATCAAGTATTCTGGTGACACTGGTGTTTCAGTGTCAGCTGCTCGCAGAATGGTAACTCATTTCACCTGTGGTATCCAGATGTTCCCCTAAAACAAATTCAAATGTGTTTTCAACAGTCATCTTTATGGAGTTCATCTTGCTTTCTTTACTCGGCAAACCTCCCACCGTAGTCACCAGGACTTTAAATTGGGACAGGAACCAAACCCAACTAGGGATTATTCATTGAACTCCATCCATAAACAATTCAATAAAGCCAAATATGCATAGGTGCAACTACAGTGAGAAACTGCTTACAAAGAGCTTAGACATCTATCAGTCCTCCAGGGAATAGAAGGTCATTATGTAGAACAGAGTAATTCTAGCTTGACTCATAATGGGTTATTATTTTATTCTTGCAACCTATGATCACATATTGTGAGGAATAATGGTCTGTTATAATGAAATATAATATGTCATATTGCACATTTTCTGGGCCATATGATTCAGTAGTATGAGACAATATGATATTCTTATGTCAGAGAGTCTTTTAACAACATTGTTCTGAAAAGGCGTTATTTAATGAACTGATTTCTGTGTTCATAAACACAAAATAGAATTATTTTTCACAGTAGGTTCTTTTTGCCCATTTATTGTTAAAAAGTAGATTAAATGCCAACTAGTTGAATACCCAGTCCAAATTTATAGTAGGCAATTACAAGATCATTTTCCAAATACGTCTGGTTAATTTGCTGGGTCTTCCAGTAGCCAAGCTGTAAGCTAGCTAAGGATATCATGAGTCACACAGTTTTAAGGCTAATGTATGCAAGCATCAATCTTTTTCCAGTATTTCATGAAAAAAATGTGAGCACAAATTTTGTCTGGGGTTTTAAATTTTCCTCTCTTCATTCAAAATACCACAGTTCAGTATCCATCTTTCTAACACAAAAGTTGAATGAATAAATATAAATCATTTTTATGCATGACTCAGAGGACTTTAAATTATGTGTTCTCAAGGACTACTTCTGGGAAGGTCTATACATACAACTTATGACCATAAATCTTCCAGTTTCTTTCCTGGTGAGTGTCCAGTACCAATTCTTTAGGGTGAAAGAAGAAACGAGAGTAAATTCTATCAGCACTATTTCTTGCATTGTATGATCTCAGAGTCACATTCCTGTTATTCAAATTACAAGCTTATTACCTCGGTTTCACTCTGAGGAAGGGATAATGTAAAAATGGAAACCCCTCACTCAACCTACTCATATTGAAAACTTTTTTTCCCTCTAATGATAACTAATTTTTGGATTGCGTTATTTCTGCAGATGGCATAAGAGGCTTTGAACTGGGTTATGGTCCTCCCTGGACTTCAAACACTCAATCAGTTTTGTATTTTTGAACACTGAAACCAGCTTTAATGTAGACCTTCAGCTGGTCTGAACAAACATAATTTGGAGAATTAAGATAATTCATGGTAATTGAGATTGACCTACTTTATGTCAGTGAAGGCTCAATGTGAGCTAGCAAATAGCTTAATTAAACTCATAAAAGTTTGTATTGTGCAAACTTTTTTAAAAAAATCACTGTAAGTCCTCTGGTAGACAAAAAAAAAAAATCCAGCTAAAAACTACTGACTCAGAAAATATGCTTGATGTAGTATCACATAAGATGCCACAAACATGGAGCCCTGTGATGCCATTTTATAGTCAGAAGTGAGGAAAAGAATAATGTGTTAAGTAGAAGAATAATTACAGAGCTCTTGCCTTCCCCCATACCAATTTTAATGTGGTGCAGTTGCCCCAGCTCCAGCGGTGTGGGCTTATGGGGAGAGGAGCAGAGCTGGTTGCCCTTGGCAGATTCTGAAACCTGCATTAAGAGGAAATCCACTCCAGATGTGAGTCATGTGCAGACATGCTGAAGAAAGCTATTTACCTGCTGAATTTAACTTCTAGCATTAACGACTAGTACTAAAAGTAGGACAGCTAAGACATACTAGGACAAAGATTTATGCATGCCCCCAAAAGTGACCTCCACATTGGAAAAGAAGACTGTTCTCACTTATTAGTTAGTCCACTTAGAGGATACACTGGAAATTTAAGTCCTGACAATCCTCCTCCTCTGGCCTCAGCCACAGGAAGCTTCCAAGGGCCAGATTTGATGCTGATCGTCTCTCCCATCTGCTTTGTGCACCCATTTGCAGCCGTGAATGCTAACGTAAAGGCTGCCCGCTCTGATTCGGTACAATTGCAGTCCTGTTCTGCCTTGGTCAGATGGTTGAAGCCAGACATGCAGAACCAAGGCCCAGTTGGATTGTTGTCTGAAAAACAAAAGTTAGAAACACTCTGGTCAGAAGCAAGCAGATTTTCTGCTTTTAAAAAAGTATCTTTAAATTTTTGAAGTATTATTCCCACGTATTATGTAAATTGAGCACCCATAAGTTTTCTAATGGTGAAAAAAATTCCATGGATTCACAAATCTTTAAAGCTAGAAGGGGCCTCATGATGATCTAACCTGATTTTATATGGACTCACCAGAGAACTTCCCTGTGTTAGTTCTTGCTTCCAGTTCAATAGCTGAGTGATGTTGTCACCAAGTGACACAGGCAATTCTGAAGTTAGTCTTTGTGCAGTATAGCTGTACCTGTGTATTTTGCTGACAATATTTAAAAGACTCTGCATTTTAAAGAAAACCTGTGGATTCTCAAACTAGCTTTGCCACTGACGAATAAGGCGTGTGACTGCGTAACAAGCTGATCTACTCAGGAAGCTGTAAAGAGACTGGTGATCGTGCTAAAAAGCAGCTGGGTGAAAAATTAATATTTTCTAATATTTATGTTTCAAAATTTATCCCAACAAAGATTAAATCAAAGGAGACAAGTTTTAAAATATATAGTTCTTGGAGCTTTAATGCCTAAATTAATGTGCTCTTTGCTGCTTTCTGCTTAATAGTGGACACTACTGTTATTAAATCACTTCAAAAAAATACCAAGGAGACAAATGAGAGTGTAGCCCAGCAGGAAGAGTATCTTTCATCATTGTATCAACATTTAAATCCCACAGGAACATTTTTTCTTGCTGTGTCTTCACCTTTCTGCAAGCATATTTTATCAGACCCCGCAACCTTTTCCAAGGAGAACAGGCGGCTCCTCCCGTGTCCTTGTTCCCGAACGAGATATATCACAGGGTATCAAGCAAGGAATGGCATTTTGTCAGGGTTCTTCAAGAATTGGATGCTTTGACCTAGCAGATCCTACTTGTAGCTGATGTCTTTGCCTCTATAACATAACAATACAGCCAAGGCAAGTTTTGTCTCGAGTAACTGTGACGGGACCGCTGTTGCCAGCATAGCCGAGGGGTCTGCAAGGGCTCTTTTCCACAGGGTCAGACAAAAACCTCGTCGCGGCCTCTGCCACCGATGGCATCACTCCCCTGCACGCACCAGCGAATGGCTCACCTCAACCAGTTACGCCGTTGAGCTTAGCCCCTGGCCTGTGTGCAGGCTGCAGACTGGCCCCGGGCGCAGGCAGAGGGCGAATCCTGGGGCTGCAGCTCTGCCTTCGCGGAGCACTGCAGCCTGCTGAGCCACGTCCTCCCGTTCGGGGAAGGCACAACGGCCGTCTGGGGGGTTTGCAATGTGATGGCTGAAATTCGTGCTAAGGCGGGCTCGTCCAGATGAAGCTTCGTATAGTAATGGGGTCTGTGCAGAAATCTCTAACAAGCAGGGGCAGAGACAGCAAAGCCCGTAGACCAGTGAGCTTACAGGCTGGACACGTGCTGTCCCCACACACGTGTGACGTGCGGAAAACAGACTCCACAATCTGATAGATTGTAAAGTAGGTATGTTTATTTAGCGCTGGGCACACAGGGGATCGCTCCTCCTAATGTGTGTGCTACCATGTGGCACCATTGCCTTAGATTTATAGAGCAAATGATTACATATTCATAATATTTCGCAATACGCCTATACATATGCATCACCTATCCCCGCTTCGTATTAAAATTAGCATTTCCATGATCTCCTCCCAGTTGAGTCTGCGCAGTGAGTTCCTTTGGTCCTGGGCAGGGGTCGTGAAGGGCTGGGCGGTGGTCGTGGGAGGAAGTATCTCCTCTTCCTCAGTGCTGAACTTTTCACCCCGAATTCCTGCGCAGTCTCTGTCACCCCCTGGACCCGCAGAGCAGGTTTGTGCCGGTTGTGGGGTAATCTTCACTTACTCAGGGGTGGAGGAGGCTTTTTACTTAAACAGGAGCAACACAAACACAGCACTATCTATCTTGTGCAAGCTAAGCAAACTCTTATCTCGACTATTTCCCTTGTCATCCCCTTCTTGCTATTCCCACATTAACCCTTACATCCCCTGTTCCTATCTAGGCCCTGTATCACGTGGTGGTCCCGTGTGGGCTCAGCACCACCAGCCTGATGCCTAGAGCTGCTGAGCGATGCTTTTACTCAGCGCTGGCTCCACTGGCTGCTGCTTCATCCTCACCAGGTGGAACAGTGCATCTGTTGAAGCAGCAGACTGTAGACATACAGTCAATTGAATCACGTTTTTTTTCTACAATTTGAGCAAAATCATGAAGACAGCTGTGAAGAGTTCTTAAGGAAATAACTGAATTCTTCTTTAGAACTCTGCTTCAGCCAGATAGAGTTTACCTGTGAGCCTAATTCCAAAGTCAGTACAGAAACAGTGGCACAAGAGGAACTGAAATGAATGCCTCCACATTTTTTTTCAAATATAGGAGGAAAAATCCTTGATAATCCATCTGTCCAAATGCTGCCAAGAGACACTGCACTATCTGATGGCATGGCACTGTGAATTACCTGATTGCTCTACTTCCAGTATGGGAAATGTTCTGGTTTTTTCATCATTCTGAAAGTCTGTGGGGAGAGGAGTGGCTTTCAAGGTGCTGCACAGCAGCCTAAAGGGCAACGATCAGGAAAAACAAGAAAAAAGAAAAAAAAAAAAAGGAAGAGGGCAATGCGAAGAAAACACTGAAAAACCCCAGCTCATTAGAGAAAGTTATTAGGCAGATTCTTAACAGGGCTGTTCTTTTCTTCATCGTTACTATCAGCATGTGGACTGGTGTTTTCAGAGAAGAATAAAAGTGGTAGCAGGCACCCCCGGCCTCTCGGTTTAGGCCCCTGAAGGCACTGGATGGCTTACAGCTAGGATTGTCCCAGGCACAGAGCAGGGCTGTGCCCAGTGCTAGAGGCACTTTGCCACCCTGGGGGGGTCCCTGGCCCCCGCGTCATGCCCTGTGGCCGTGCTACCCCAGGCTCACCACCTTCCCTTGGGCAAGGGGCCCAGGAGACTACATGTCACTTGTCTTCGGTCTCCCGTTTGGTTTGATTTTTTTTGTTGTTGTTGTTGTTGTTTTTTTTTTTTTTTTTTGTTTGTTTTTTTTTTTTTTTCAGTTGAAAGCAGCCAAAAGCTTTGAAAGACAGTGTAACATGACTGCAACTTGTCTTGGCCTCATCTGTATTACTTGCCAGGAGTGGTGCTTTCTGTGTAATTTGCCCAGAAACAGAGCCAGGTTCTATCGCAGAAGCAGTTTATTCAACCCAGAAGAGAGCCCGGGAGCACAGTGCCGTGCGGGAGCGTGGGCTGAAGTGCACTAGACTCCGGGAGAAATCCGGGGAGCTGAATTATTTGTCATTGTATAATACCACCTGCCTTCAACCACTTGGACCAGCCAGTTTATCTCTGCGAGCTCTCTGCTTTCCGCTTTTTCTACTCTGGGCAAATGATATTCTGATAAAATAGTTTATCTAAGCAGGACAATTTTGCAACTTCCCAGCTTACCAGGGGATACATAGCAAAGGGATGGTGGACTTAGGACAAGTATAATAGCAGCTGATGTACAACACCATAAAGTTTTGATTTAATCAGCTCACATTTAATCTGACCACAAGCTGTTAGATGTTCATGGCTATCCCAAGGTGTCTGTCAAAGTCAGGGTTTGATGAAAGGCGGGCTGGCTGGCTGGGAAAAACTGCCAGGAGATAAGTTACATCCAAACCTCGTTTAAATGGCTGCTACTCTTGCCGAGAAGCTATTTTGACATACTTTGCTCTGATCTCCACCTCTGGCAGCCAGTTTGCCATTCAAAACCAAGAAAAAAGGGATCAGAAACTCCTTCTCTTGTGTCCTCTGCACAACAGATTTCAGCATCCTTTAGGAAAAATCAACCTGCTTTTAGATGTGCCAGCTCAGATGCTAGATGTATTTTAGCTGCAAAAGCAGGCTCTTTGTAGGCTGTTTTATCTTGCTTTTTAGCAAAAAAAATGAGCTTCTGTTAGACCCCATACTGCCATAGATGAACTGCTCCTAGTTTTAATTGCTTTTTTAAAGTTAGTTTACATATTTCTACAGCACATGACAATCTACAGGACAGACAAGTCCTTTATCTTTTTCCCTCTGACAATAAACTGAATTCTTTCCCACATTCCCTGGGATTATTTGCTATAAGAACATATGGAATTGTTACAGGAGAATCTTGATGTAAATGACACAACTTGCCAGATTGTTCAATTTAATAACCCTTATAATGGCTACTCACAAAAAGCACAGCCATTCCTGTGAAAACATGTTTTTTAAAGCTTTCTACCACAGCGTATCATTCATCATAACTCAGAAAAACTACAAGTGCTAAAGTTTCTGACATGGAAACTCTTAAATATGTAGTAGCACCAGAAAGCCACAACTATCACTGGAGATGTATTTCTAAGAGAAATCTGAAGAGAGGCAAAGTTGTCTCTGGGAACAAGGTGTGTTATCAGGCCCATTCATGTTTTCATAATGCTAAGAAAATAAAAACATTTGGAGTGGACAGAAAAAGTGACCGTCCTGCTTCAGTGTATGTGGCCATCACATTCAGCATTACAGTCCGGAGGGTGCCCGGGTGATGGTGACACCCAAACTGCTCCGACCCCACCCCGGGGGGCCCAGGCAGGGCAGCCAGCAAGGGGGGGGGTGGTCCATGCAGGTGGTGGGACGCTCTGAAGCTTGAGGGTTCTCCTGGAGGACATTCGAAATGCAAACAGTCTTCAAATAGCTCTGAGTGAGGAATAAATCTGAATAACAAATTTATCCAAAGAAAAACCCAACACGCTCAAGGACGTTTCACTAGGAGAAGAGAAGGAAAGCAGGCAAAATTAATCAAGGAATAACAGATTATTTACTCTCATTATTTCCCAAAGCTCGGTGGAGGTTGTGTGTAAAATAAGCATTGTATCTGCTACAACGGAGATTGTAATCACTGCAAAGCTCACTTTCTTCTGGATAATCTGTGATGACTCTCTTCAGTAACTGAGAGGCTACAGAAGGTTGGATTCCCTTTTCGATTTTATATCCATTGGTAAAATGTCTCTGGCAATCAGCTGCCTTGGCAGACACCCTTTGGTGGGCTCCTGAAGGAGCTCCTTAATGAGGCAAGGGTTTACTCCACTGTGACCATGGCCTTTACAGTAGCCATTTTAATGGGTTTTGGAATCTGTGACCACTGCAGTTAATGTTGTGATAATGACTTAATTTTAATTCCATGTTTTTAAACCTTTCGAACAATGCTGTTAAACCAGGCTGTACCTCATTAGTCAAGGTTTCAAACTGCGAGTCATTATTTTAAAAGTCCATTTGCTATTTTTTACTCTCACAGGAACTCAAAATTAAAAGGGGGGAGGGGGCAGAAAAAGGCATATATTTTTTTACATGTATTGTGTGCAAATGATCTAAAAAAGTTCTGGATGAAAAAATGAGGTCTGCTTATTAAAAAAAAAATAAATGAGCTTATCTTTTAATCTTTTAGTGACATCATTCCCTTTTGCCATCACTGTCCTTAGGTTCAAAAAGCTAATAAGAAAACAATTTCAGTTTATAATGCAAAGCAAGTAATAATCATCTAGGAAAGGTAGGATGTCTTAGCTAACCCAAAAATTTAAGCTTTGGGTTGACTGTAATCTTTCATAAATTAGATTCAATTTGGTGAATAGTTTCAGCCAAAAAACTTCAGAATTTTAAATCTGAATTTATGTTATGCCTTTAATATATTTCAGAATGTTATCTCATTTCAAAAGGTAGCAATATATATTTTCAAAGGTTAAAAAAATACCCAATGACCTAACAAAAGGGGTTTAGATGTAAACAATTTTTTTATGACCCCAAACTAAATATTTCTGCATGCTTTCCCTGTTTTTTGTTTTTTTTTTTTTTTTTTTTTTTTTTTTTGTTTTGTTTTGTTTTTTTCCTGTTGTTTTTTTGCAACGTGGCCTATAAAAGGAGTATAAGACAAGCTTTGCAGAGCTGTGGGTCCGGGTGGCAGGCTGCGGCCATAGCGCGCAGTGCCGTGAAGGACGGTGTCTCTGCAGGCGTGGGGCAGAGGCAAGCATCGCTGTAAAAGGATAAAAGAGAAAAAAATCAGCAATAGACAAAAAGGCAATGTTTCTCATACAATCAGAATCTAAGTTTTGTAACCAGCATCACTATTGCTATAAACAAATTTACAGTTGCTTAGTTCCAAGGTAAAGCTATTGTACTGTTGAGATTTATGACCAACAGAATGGTGATTTGGAATCATGCTGGGGAAATTCCCTGTTTTTGTGTCCTTTAGATGAAAATAGTTCATTTTAATAGGAAAACCACACCTCTGTATCTTAAATTACCCACTTCCTCACAAAGCCCCTCGCCCTTTGAGCATGCGTACATTCATAGGTAGGTACTGTGGCTCTAAATTAAAGTGAGGAGTAAAACTAGCAAATAGATGATATTGTGATAAATACTAACCAGTAGTTATGCATAGTGTTTGTGTGTTCAGAAGCAGACAAAGATGGTATGTGCTTGTAACTCGGGGTGCCAGCCACTTTGGGTGCCTAACAGCCTCCTCTGCGCAGAACTGTAATAAATACAAATATCTCGACTCTGTGTGTTAATGGGCTCTTTGCACACCGGGTGAAGAACCCTGTTTTGGGGACAAGAGCATCAGCTGTAGGGGTGGTCATTTATGCCTTCCACAGTGTTCCAGAAAGGTGACAGCTCAGCCAGCTCCTTGGCAGTTAGGAGCCGCCCTCCCCAGTCATTTCTGTTCCATCAGAGGGTTCATGGCACAGTGGTGGGCGCAGGCAGATCATCAGTATTTGCTGCACATGACCACACACCCCACAGGCTGACCACGTGGAATCAACATCACTGGAATGGTTTAAAAACAGAGAAAACTGGTTACACTTGCTAAAACACTGACAATACTTTTATGATTTCTCTCAGTGTAACTGCAGTCACTTTTTTGCAAGATGAAGATGAAATGCTGAATATAGGATGCATCACAAAACAAATGTGATAGCCAAAGCTGAAAAACATATTTATTTTGACCAAAAACTGCTTTGCCATCACAAACTTTGCTTTGCTGCAAGCACGCTGGAAAAGCAAGAGGTGATGCTCTCAGTTGTGTTTACCCAGGACTGAGTCTGTCACAGATTTATGCCTGTGGCTAGTTTAAATAGATCACCCTCCGCTTTGACTTTTTTTATGTTATTCCCAACACCACCATCTCACCTCCCCTGTCAGCCCTTCACAAACCAGCAAGTTCTTGTGGTTCTAGGTAGAGAGACATTATTTTCCAGCTGACTGCTCTGGTTACAAAACTACCTGTGTGGACAGCACAAGCCTTTTTATCCGCTCACATTTCTTCCTAAGCTGTGTCCTTCTCTCCCTCTGCTAAGCCACATACCTTTTATAACATTCTCCAATCAATCTGAGAGATTAACTTCTTAGCAGTGCTTCTGGGAAATGGACTTCAAAATACCCATAAAACCCCATCAGTGTACACAATGCAAAGATTTTATGGCAAAACTCCCTGAAGAGAGAGTTTATTCAGATTCTTCTCCCAAGAATGTGGCCAAGCACTCTCCCATTCAAGGGGGAAGTACAAATCCTCCATACCCAGGAGCTGTTGTGAGACCTCATCCTGCAGCCTGAGTGACAACGCCCATTGCTCAGGCTTATGTAAATGGAAAAGGTGGTGAACAATAAACCAGACTTTCTGCCTGGCCTCTTTGAACCTGGCTGGCACAGTCCTCTACTCTGTGAACTTTTCCTAGTGAAGACTAGGCAGAGGAGACACGGGACTCCTGCCTGCCCTTGTTCAGCAAGCTCTCTCCATAGGATCAGATTGTGTTCCATCCCTTTATATTAGTTTTCATAGCAGTATTGCTTGGTCGAACCACAGTCACCCCTATTAAATAAAAAGAAATGCCATGAATATGAATTCTATATCTTAAAAAGCAAAACAAACGTAAATTAATGATGGCTTTTCCAACACTAAGTGCTCACGTCTTACTGTTCTCCATCGATAAAGTTTATTCCCTTAACTTTTAAATTGTGCTTTCTCTTTTCTATTATTTTATACAGTCAGGTTTCTGTAAGCCGGAGCAGAAGCATTGTAACACTTCCTCTCAAGAGCATGAATACCTGACATGTACTGTTTATGAGGAACCCACCAAGGAATAGTTCATAGGCTTGTAACACTTGTTCTCAGACCTTTGCTATGAAAGACTTTGACATGAAAGGAAATGTATCATCATTGCCAAGAGTGCTAGTAATGAGGTTATCATGCGTAGAGTGGGTGGCAGAGGGGATCTGAGTGGAGTGGTAGAGCTGGCTCTGTTCTGCAAGGTGTAATTACCAATCATATAAATAAACATTAAGAGGTGTACAGGGACGAAGCAGTCCATTAGCACAGGGTATGGGGAGCTGCGGGGCTGAGCCCAGCGAGCAGGGTTTCAGCAGCCAGTGGAGACCATTTGGACCGGGTGTGTCTGGGCTTAGACAGCAAAGAGCTAGGCTCTTAAATCAGGGTAAGTCACCCTGGATTCTGTTCAAGGCTAATGAAGAGAAATGAGAGTGTCAGAAGGGCAGTTGTTATGTAGGTAAATCAGATGAATGGGAATGAATTGCCCATTCCTCCCTACGGACTCTAAAGGGAGCTGGGGAAACTGGCTCAGATTTAGATGTCTAATATTTATATGAGGAAAGGATTTCATTCTAACTGCATGTGAGCTCCCATGGAGACACTGGGGCTAAGGAGGATTAATGTATCCTTGGCTACATGGAGGTGGAAGAAATGAAAATTATTCTGGCTGGCAGAGACAGGCCCCGGCTCTTCCTGCCTTTTGCTGCTTCAGCAGCAGTTTCGGGGCTGAGGAGCCATCCCTACAGGTGCAAAACCCCGCGGTGGGGATGAGGGCAGCGTGATGCTTCTCACTTCATCTTCTCTGATGTAACCTACAATGATAAGGGAGTAGAAAAGAAATGAGAGGAACTTTCTGCTGTAGATTCCCATTTCTCTGATAAGATCTCTGGTGTCAGAAGTCTAGAGGCCACGATGAAAACCTTTTATTCATTAAGCTGTTAGAGCCTTAAGCTGATATTAGCGGTGATAACTTGATTCTGTCAGCAGCAGTGGATAACTGATCACACACACTTTCGCATCCACTCCCCGTTGCCCCTCGGGAGCCCCAGAAGGGAGCCCAGCCCCAGCCCTGTGTTCAGAAGTGGAGGCTGGCACTGGCGTGCCGGTGGCCTGTGGCTTCTACGTGGCTACTCACGGAGTCCCTCAGGCCTGCTGGTCTCTAGCCACCGGGCCTTGGGAAACATTCACATGCTGCCTTCTCAGCATGCGTACTCCTTCTCTTTATCCTAATGTTTTCCGGAAACTATTTCTCCACCCAAGTCTACATATACCATATAACCCATTCCTACAACCCACACCGAAGGTACCCTTATAACATTTTCGTCTCCCTCTGTCCCTGTTTTGTTGACAACAACAAAAACAAGAATTAAATGAGTTCTGAAAAACCTGCCTGAAAAAGAAAAATATAGAATACAGAAAACCCCCTTCAGTCTAAATATTTTATCCCAGATGAAGCTAAGCATTGACTCAATCATGGTGTGCATATATTTATGCATGTTCCTCTTGAGAAAAGGCTCTTTAATGTATCAGGCAAAGAAATTCTGAGGTCGGCTTGGCAGAAGTTCAAACTAGAAATTCTGAATGCTAGAAAGTGATCTTACCAGAAATAAGGTTTTAACTTAGTGTGGGGGATGTAATTGCATGTAGCAGACACTCCATTGCTTGAACTCCCTAAAATATGAGTAGCTGCTTTTCTAAAAATTACCCTCTCTTAAGTCATAGGAATTGATGAAAGGGGGCAAAGTCTGCATCTTGTGTTCTACAGTAATCCTGGTTAGAAGCTGAGAATATTGTTGCAATGGTCTGAACTCTTCACATCAAAATCAAAACCAGTTTTCCCCTGGCATCCTCTGGAACAATAATATTACCATGGAGACTTAATACAAAAATAGTAATAGTAATACTAATTAATAGGCACTAAGTCTTTCCATCACAAGACTTTCAAAATCTGCCACATTAACTGCTAAAACCAGTTCAAAATGTATTTATTAGAAAATGTTATTTTTAAAGCTAAAGCTTCCGTTCAGATTCATTGAGTTAGTCACACTGTGATGAAGTGTGTTGCCCAGCTACAAATAAAGACAACAGCCTATCTCAACAGAGCTGATGTGTTTGGGGAGTTGTACATTTAATTTTTGACAAGTTTCTATTAACATATCCATGCTCAGCCCATTAAATGGCCTTGTGTCACCAAATTATCTTGTAATCAGAAGCTCTGCATGCATCACTGACTCAGCACAGTCTGGTTCAGAAACAAACTGAACCTGTGCAGGCGTTGCTGGGGCAAGAGGGGAGCTGGGCGTCGCAGAGGCTTTGCAGAGCCCGGTGCCTTCCTCTCGCCTCACGGGATCTTTTTGGAGCGCGGGCTTCAGATTCCATCTGTGACCATGAAGTTGCGGCTGAATCTCTTTCTCTCCCATACTGGATAATTTCTGCCAGAACTGTGTGTGTGCGAGGGCTGCCTCTCTCCCGTCAGAATGCGTCTGTTATTGTTTGAAACCGCCTGAAACAAAGTCTGGAGAAGGAGGTACCACGTAACAGCATTTGTTTTGTTAATTGTGATTTATCTCACATATCGGTTGTCAGCCCCTGCTCTCACCTAGTTGTACAGGCTTCTGTGAAGGCCAGCAAAGGAAGGCTGACACCTCCAAACACAGGTTTATCCTGCTGTAAAGCAGGTTTACAGAACAAGAGGGATGAATTGTCCTCTGGCTTTGTCTCACACTCTTTTTTTTAATTGGTTGCAGATGGAATCTGCTGAATGGACACTTTCACCCAGTGTCTTCAATTTTTTTGGTTATTATATGCATATTATACTATTCGTTGGTTATCTCTAAGCTAAACTTCACGTCACCATCTCATAGCTGCATGGGGAATGGTGTAGGCGTAGCTGCACTGGAGTGGTGCAGAGGTCCCGTGTCTGGGGGAAACAGGACACTGCACACAGATTTAGATAACCTGTTAAAATGGAAAAAGCTTTCTCCTGTTCTTTGAAATCTGAGAAGAGCTGTTTAATCATGTGGTATACAGAATCAATCACTAGTTCATATGAGTGACATCCAGTTTGTTAGTTATGATAATTCAAATTAATCAATCCAGTTGAATTTTCTAAATTAATAGTACCTTTGTTTATAGGGATTACAACAGACTAGATTATTTTTACACTGAAGTTGTTCATAAGTGTTTTCATACTAAACTACAGATTTATGGTTTTCTACATTTTTGCTTATGTAGGAATTTTTTAACATAGTCAAGAATGCTCACCAAGAAGCCTCTCAAAGATGATACTACCATGGGATAGGACTAATAAGATGCAGCTCTATTGTACAAAGGTTAATTCCTTTTGCATAACATGTAGCAGATCAAAAATCCTTTGGGACTATTCTTTAGTTTGCATTTTTCCAGAGCAGCACAAAGCACTCAAAGGCGCTGACCCCTTGGACAAATGTTTTGCCTTTGGCCCCTACAGGAAGACACCTATAGATGCTTCCCAGGGACTCACTGAGGATACCCAGGGTGTCAGCTCTTCCACTTGTATTTTGGTATTTTTAGACATAGCCAGAAGTTGGGTGACTTCCCAATGCAAGTCCCCCCCACTGCCAGCAAACCAACCTTATTCACCAACCTTACAGTCTCTGGCTGGGATGTGAAAATTTGGTTGAGTTAATTTTATCTCATTGGCAACAGACTTTCTGGAAGACCGTCCATCCGTCTGCAGCAACCTTTGAGGCAGGTGCCCTCTGGCAGCTGTCCCTGCTCAGAGGCAGGCGACTCTGTTTTCTGTTGTGTGCTAAACAAAGTACTTTTGATATATAAAGACCACAGCAGTAGAATGGAAAAGTGTCATTTTTCAAAGTACGCAAGGGTACCTGAGATCTGAACAGTTAGGTGAAAAAAATCACGAGATACAAAACAAGTAGTTACAGGAAGTAGTTACAAGAATTGTGTAATTAGGAAAAAAAATATTGTAACTTACAAGTCACTGTAACTTACAAGTAGTTACTTATAACTAACAAGTAGTTACCAGAAGTAGACACAAGAATTTTTTAATTAGGAAAAAAATGATTTATAGAAAGCCACATTTATGGCAAGTTTAAATCAATAGGTTTAGTGTGCAAAAAATATAAATCTAGATGGAGTTTAATTAACTCCAGGTTCTATCAGCAGTTACGGGATTACACTTTGGTGTAAGTACATCGCATTCACAGTAGCTATCCGTGTCATTTTCATGGAGAGCTCATCTTTTAAATTAATTTCTTTGTGCAATTTTCATGCTCTCCTTTAAAAACACTCTTCCACTTCACTGTAGTTAATGGAAACAGATGGCAAGACCCATTTCTCATCATACACCCCTGTGCGTACGTATATATAATGAAGACATTTCGTTACACAAAGGCAGCTGGAGCAGGTATGACAGCTATGCCCCTAAAGCCCTCGGAAGCGTGCTATACCAAACGTCGGGTGATGGAAGAGGAAAACTGGTTGCCTGTTATAGGCCCCCCTATACCTTACAGGATCCATATGGCACTGGAGCGGCGTGGGAGCAGCTGCCTGTGGCTGCACGACACATTTCACCAAATATCCGTTCTCAAAGGCAGCTGTAGGTCCAGAAGGGAGCAGTGGAAGCCCTTATCTCCCCCTCACCCATCCCTTCCTGTGCACAAACATACAGCGGCATTCTTCTGGAATCAACCTTAGCCATAGCAATACAGGCTAAAAAAATGTCCTGTGGCAATTGGAGTGTCTTTATACTTTTTTTTTTTTTTTTTTTTTTTTTCTGATTCATTTTTTCTTTGCTGAATTTGCACAGCTGCTTTTTGAACCCATGAAAATTGTTAGCATCAGAATACGCTGTGCTGGGGGTTCCCCAGGGAGGACTCCCGCACACCCCACTTCGCCTGCTCTGGTACAGCTTCCTGCTGTCTGCTCTTGAGGTCTCCTTGTTCTGGCATTTGAACGACACGTAAACATTGTCTTTCTTACTCTGAATATGTTTTCCATTTTGTCCTGTTCAGCAAAGATTCTGGTATCTCTCTATTGAAAAAGGCAGAAATGGTCATAATGAACTAAAGATGTTTTTTCCGTTTCATTGAACTTTTTAATGTCAGATCGAAAGATCCATATTAAATTTGGGTGACTTAAAAGTCAAAGAAAAATGGATTTGTTGATAGAAAGAAAAATAGATTTTCTTTAGTTGTTCCACGTGAGATGCAATATTTTCTCAGTTTTGTTCATAATGAGATGAGTACACACAAGGACTTTGTCATGATTGATGAGGCTGGTTAAAATTTTGCAGTACTGTATAATAATAATCTAATATCCAATAAGATAGTATCTCTCTGTGATTATTAAGATCATTCAGCGCAATTAATGCATTTATAATTTTAATGAGATCTTGTCTGGAACCTTGAAATTTTATTTGTGGGGCACCAGGAGAATATCTTTTTACACATACAATGCTTACAAGAAATTGGATGAGGTTTGTTTTGGTTTGTTTTACTTTTCACAGGTTATCAGCTGTAGTCAAGAAATGCTTAATGGCGCTAGATGTATCACTTCTGGAAAAGATTGGAGGAAATCTGATATTATTTTAAAATACTCAGTATACACAAATGAAAAAGATAATGTGAAAAGTCACTTTTGCTCAGGCAAGCTAGAAATGTGGTTTCTCTTCATAAACATGCATTCTTTGCCGAAGAAAGTTTGCTGCAAAAAAAAAAAAAAAGACAGGCTTTTGGAAGAAAATCCTGTGGGTCTTAGGCAAATCTTTAATTTCAAAAGGAATTTTTGCCTGAATGATAACTGTGTGGCTGTTCTAGTTTCTTCTAAATCAATAGCAATGGAAATACGGATTCACTTAGAGCTGGATCAGAGTAGAGGTTGCAGAATTTATCCTTAATACTTTAAAAATTGAGTGTTTTTCAAAATAGGAATAATTTTCTGCTTTCTCCAGAGGCTACAGGAAGGACAGAGAACATGTTTCCTATTTTATTGCAATACTATTTTTGTTAAGAGAAGACTAGCATATTACTGATCTGCTTGATAATATCACTTTCTTCATGGCAACTGACAGAAAAGTAAGGGTGAGCAACTTTTATTTATTCAACTCATTCACATTCTATATCATAACAGAGATATATCTGAATGTAGGTAGGAAGAAAGAACCACTTTCTTCTACATGCTGACTTCTTGAACAGGGACAGAAGCCATTGATTTGTTGTAATTATCACTAATGCTCAATTAAATAAAGTAAATGTTAAGATGCACAAAATATATCCTTCAATTATCAAACTATTTTTAAGGCAGCTTGTTAGGATGCAGATGCATAAAAGCCTGCGGGCGAGAAGATTCCACCTTGGAGACAAAGGGAGCTATTACAGTGGTTCCTTTCATTTACAGCCTGACAGTAAACACACATTACAGTGTCCAGAAGGAACAGATACTGTCCCATTGTGTATCCTGCCCTGCAGTTATGTGCAAGATAAAGTATTACATACTTTCATGCTTGTTGATTTAATTTACTTCCAATTTAGGTGTCATGATAAAAGATGACAGATTTGCCCTGTCAATCAGATTAAGAAGAGAACAGTAAAACTAATTTGGCTTATCATCAAGAGAATAAATCTTGTTGGAAGGCTGTTGCCTTGTTTTGTTATTCATAACAGCTTGCTCTTCCAGGAGGATCGCAGCCACTGCATCACCAAGGTGGCTCAGGGATTGTATGGAGACCGCCTGTCTTTCTCGTCAGGATCCAAAGTCTCTCTTTCTCTTCATGTGTTGAGAGAGCAGATAGAGGAGCTGTTGCCCCCATTACTGTAATAAATACCTGTTGCCTTGAGTTGTTAATTCCTGGACAGAGCGGGTCCCCACGGCTGTGGATTCTCTCAAAACAGCTACGACAAAATTGTCACGATTGTATTGTATGTTCGCTTAGTCAACTTTTAAGAAATCATTTGGACAACTTACCACGGAGCCTTCACTGCCGAACGGCAGCCGAGGTTGCGTTGAGCGTGCAAAGGCACAAAGCAAAGCCACAGTGCGCACAGGCAGGACCTCGACCCCCCCAGATCACCCCCGCCCAGCTCTGGGGCTGGAGAGGTGTGACCTGAGGCAGAAAGGTCTTGTGATGAAGGCTCTGACCTAGGCCCCGAAAAGGCAGGATTAATTTCTTAATCCTCCAGTAAAAGCTCCATGTGCCTCTTGGGAAAACCCTGTAATTTCTTTGGTTCTCTGTTGTATGTTTTCCACAGTCTGCTCTTAAGCTGTCTGGACTGTAAACTCCACAGGGTGTAGGCTATTTCTTTACATAGTACCTAGCACACTAACATTTCAAGGTGAATTTCAATATAAGGCTTATGTTGCTGAAACGAGATGTAAGCCCAGATGTTAAAAGCTAAACCTTCCCACTCTGATAAGCATCTCTTTCTGCCTAGAAATGTGTGATATAAAAAGCTGATATTAAGGATGAGTTCTGGAAGCTAAAATGTTTTCTCACAATTGCTGTACTTTTTCCTCTGTTAACTCATTTTTAGTTCATGTAAATCCTATTTGCTAAGCTATAGTCAGTGCTCACTGGCTGCAGATCAGTTATCAAGCTTCAGCTGTGTTTGCTTTTGAGGAAAATCTCCTGAATGGAAGCAGGTCCAGAAGAGAAAGGCAGCAGCTGATAGCAACATATTTTTATCCCCATTTCTTTTTTTTTTTTTTTTTTTTTTTTTTCCCCTAGGTCTTCTGCCTAGCTCTTTCTTTTCCTTTCTTTTCCATTTCCTTTTCCAGACACATCTCCTTCCTCCTTTCATCTAGAAGTGAAATTAGATTTGTTTTACTCATCTTTGGAAGCTATATACTGCTGCTGGTTTTACTTATGAACCGGTAGGTCCCAAGTAATGAAAGCAAGAGCACAAAAAAAATCCCCCTATGCTGTTCAGCAAGCCATCCATGCATGTCTCATTATTCCTGCAATTCATTCTTGCCCGGCGCCCACTGCTACCAGTGCAATCAGATTTAGTTATGACCCAATGTATGATATTTGGCGTGTCAGCACATCAATAAGGATTAGCTGACCTTGGAGAAACCTGACGTGAATGTCAGATTGTCAGATCTGACACGGATGTCACCGGAAGGCAGTCTATCATTATTGAAATGGAGCAGGACTAATGATGTGTAACAGTTTGCTGCTTCTCACATTTTACCTCTGTGGCTGTCCTTCCCCCTGCAAGGAAGACATCATTTCCAAGCGGGGAAGTCAGGCTCCCCAGGAAGCTCTGTCACCAAGGAAGCCAATTCAGAGGGTGAGGCTCAGCCTAAATGATGCAAATCACCACCTGGGAGGTCTCCTTTACTTTCCCGAGAGGTGCATGAGGTGCCTGGAGTTAATACTCTTCAGCTCTTCAGCGTGAGTGCCCTTGTCAGGCACGGATGTAGAGCTGCCCTTTCAGTGACAATGAGAAATCTGCAACTAATTGTAATTTCCATTTAGAAGATGAACCAAAAGTCATGGGTAGGAAAAAGACGGTTAACAAGGAACAGATTATAGATACAGTTTGCTTATCAATGAAAATAAAAGCCAAAACCATTTCATGTCGTGCTCTGAATTAGAGATTCAACATTTCAATCTAAGATATTTTTTTTTTTTTTTGGTAAAAATATTTGTATAATGACTACATTGAAGATTTTGAAATTTCAAGGAAATAATACTTGTTTCAGCAATAACAAAACAAAACCAGAATTCAGCCCAAATTAACAAACTTCATCTTTTTAGGCAAGCAAGCTAGTCATCTGGAAAAAAAAAAAAATGTACCCTGTTCTGTTCACAAGCACTAAACAAAAGCCTTTGGAAATGGAAATGGCATTGTACCCAAAGTGCCCGGAGCCTGACATCTTACCAGGCTTATCCAAAATCCAGGCAAGGCACAATGGGCAGCTGGAAACGTTTGTTTCCTTAGCTCCTTGCATTTGGATGCTCTACAGGAAAATCTCACGCTAAGCCCTCACTTGAGCTGTGCCTTTGGGAGAATTCGCTAAAGCGTCAGCTCGCCCGGCCACTTCGCACGCTGTTTCCCATCTCGACTGCGACAAGGGGAACTCCTTGTCCCGGCCCGCGGATCTGACGTCATTCGAGCAGTTAGGTGACGTCAGAGGTTGCAGCCCGGCCGTCGGCATCGCGCAGGCTCGGCCTGAGGGTCGCCCCCCGCCCTTACGGGTCCGGCAGCGCGGGGGGCGCTGCAGCGCTCGGCCGGGGGGACCCCGCGGGCCCCCCACGCGGGGGCCGAGCCCCCACGGCGCTCGCCGGGAGAGGGGGAGCGGGGGGGCGCTTTGCCGGCACTGTGCACCGCTCTCTGCACATTAATTCCTGGTGCACCGAGGTGGTAAATACCCGGACTCCTTCACACGGATCCCGTTCCTGCCTAGCAATTACTCTCGCCTGTTCTGACCTAAAGCACAAGTCTAAAACCTGTTTCTTACCTCCCCAGAGCATCAGAGCAGCCAAGGGACGGCCCAGCTCCTTCCCGGCTGACGTGGGAGCAAAGCCCCCCGCGCTCCTCTGCTTGGTCAGACTGCTCTGCTCGTTTCCTCCCTTCCAGAGCTGGAGCCCGTGTCCCAGGGGTGACTGTGCCCAGGAATTTGGATTTCCAGCCTCCTGCCGTGGGCCAGGGCTGCTGGTGTGATTCCCGTGCACGGTGTGCGAGTGACGCCGTTTCATCACAGTGCTGCTCCCTCACTTCTCAAAGTTTCTGCCATTTCGCTGCCATTGCAGGGCTTTGGTGGGGGGGAGAGAAAATGGGCTGTGGATTATGAATTTGCTCTATAAAGGGAGTGGCAGGGATTGTTTAGTGCCGCCTTCTCTTTCCTGATCTGCAGCATCTGAGGAACCAGCTCAAGCAGCAAAGCGGGATTTGTGTTTGCTTAATGAATTATGTCTGTGGAAATGTCCTGAGTGTTTTTACACAAAATCGCCCATAATGACTTTCATTACAAAGAGACAAAAGGTCTGTTAAAAACCAGGAACCACAAGACAGAAAAGAACCATCGTGGGGGGGAGGAGGAGGCTAGGCTTGTTTTTTTAAAGGTCACTGTCTTGCAAATATTTTTTTTTTTTGAATACCAAACAAATACATCACCTTTGCTGGCTCATTTGGTGTTTATGAGAGAGGTAGGATCCAGGCTCTGTGAAAGCACTGTGCTGGAGCACTGTCTCTTCCAGAGGCTTCCTTGGGGGATTTGGGGCAGAACCTTTCTTTTTTGGCCTCCGTTTCCCCTTGCACAGTGAGCGCTTCTGCCTTCCCTCCTTGTGCTGCTTGCTCAGGGCTGTCCTGTGCACCACAACCACCGTTTTCCAGCAGTACCGTGCCAGCCTGCATGAGCCAGGATGCCACAGCGTGCCCCGTGCACTTCAGGGGACAGCTTTGCCATCAGCTGTGAGTATGTACTTAGCAAAGTGTGTAGCACAATAAAGTCCAGGTCTTAGTGATACCTTTGGGCTCTGCAGCACAAATGATATAATGCAACATAAAAGCAAATACATCAACCAAATGAATTGTCCAATTCTCAGACTACATGTTGTCAGATGAGGATTTATGTTATTTTTTTTCCCCACTGAAGGGTTATCAATCATGCAGCTTTACTGCTGTATCTGGCTTGTGGGATTACTCGGGATCTGTTTATCTTGTGTCTTTCCCTTGTCTAGAGGACAGGAGTTACCTGCAGAGGTGATGCACATTCAGTCCTGATCAGGCAAGATGCCCCGTTTTATTTCATGCCAGGCTGTGGAAGCACTCATTTCCATCAAAAACAATAGCCTCCAGAAATGACAGGTTGTGATAAAGGTGTGTTACTGCAAGCACAGCTTTTCAGGGAAGTACAGAAATCAGTGGAAAATAAACCCTGTTCTGCAGATCTGGGTACCCTCCTGCCCCTTGCAGGGATCGCTGCCGGGTCACTGCGTGCCCTCACCTCCAGCCGTGCTCCCTCCCGGGGCTGCGGGGATTTTCCTACAGTTGTGCTGGGTGATCCCTTTTTACAAACTGAATTCCAGTTGGCTGCATAGCACTGTTGTCAAAAAAAATGTCTCTGCCTCAGCAAGGCAAGTGTCAGCACGGTTCCTCTCTTCATCAGCATGTAGATATGCTGTGTTTTGAGTAATTTCTAAATAGGTCACAGGTTTCTGACAGACAAAAGCTGAGTCTGTTTTCACATAATTCTGACAGGCTGATTATGAGAAATCCCCATTACCAGAGTGCTATTCATGCTGCTGTGGTGAGTGTATGTCAGACATGTCACTGTCAGCCTTTCTTTCCAGGGTTTTCTAGAGTGATAAAAATACAGAATTCCTTGTTCCTGGCAGGGTACTGACCAGCCGCACAGACTTTTCACATGGGAACAAGCCTGCTCCTTCCTCCTCTCTTCCTCCCACCTGGTATTTGCAAACAACATTTGAATGGAAAGACTTTTTAGATTGTTATTGCAAGCAAAAGTCTGGCATCCTTGATGTGGCTCATTCTCTCTGCATGGCCATCCCTCGTGGAGCTGCTCCGAAGCTCTGCCAGAGTGATCTGCTGTCAGAAAGCACAGTTGCACTGAAATAAATGTGCTGTCTTCAATGATTTTTTTTGTCCCCCCTGAAATTTCTTGTGGGGCTAGGGGAAAGAATGAAAAATCTTCTGGTCCTGTAGGATATTCAATTTTAACCTGACAAGACCGGGCTTCGTGTTTGTTTGCTTGTTGCTTGTTTTAGGCAAAGGGATCAAAGAAATAAAGAGCATAATTTTTAAGGACTGTCAGGAAAACATGCCTGTTTGGCCTCCTCCCTGGGTGAGTGAGCTTGCAGCCTTGTGATGACCCAGGGCTCGGGAGTGGTCTTGGTCTCACTTCCCCTGTTTCTGCTTTCCCGGGAGGGGATGGGTGCTCCATCCACCCTCTCGAACCTTCCCCCAGGGGAAATCCCCACTTCTTTACCCCCGCCTCACTCTGATCTGGACTACTCCATCCTTCAGGCTCATTTTGCAGTGGGCTCTAGGTGTGAGGTTCTCCCCTGCCCTGGGGCTGTGCCTCTGCGCCGCTGCCCAGTTCATCCCAGTGGTACCTGGGCAGCTGGGCACCGCTCAGCCACAGCAGCCAGAAAGCAGCTCTCTAAGGACAAAGTGCTCAGACACGCGTATCTTTGACAAACTGAGACTTCAGGGCTTGGAACAAAGATAACTCATGAGGTAACTGCAGTTATAGACATTTACTGTTTTCCAATAAGAATAAACAAATATGTGATAAAATTGCACAGAACCGCTGCTCATGGCCGGGTCCCTGCACTAGAGTTGGCAGTTGTCTATAGAATATATACATCTCTCTGACACTTCTCAGAAAAACAATTATAAACAAGAAATTAAGGAGTCCCCAGCTTTAAAGTCCTATCTGTTTGGATACATGTGTGTATAAATATTTCTATACACGCAAGTATCATCGCCTGCTATTGCTGGAAAAAGATAAAATGTCAGTGAAACTAATAAGAGTAATGGACTTGCCAGCCCTGTCAGCACCACTTAGATCTGCTGTGTAGATGTGTGACCACCCAAAACAGGATAAAATGGAACAAACAGAAATGTCTGACAAAGGTGGAATACATTTAGTGTCCATCTTACTTTACCATTTCCAAGTCTGTTGCTGTATTTGTTGTAAATGGTTTACATTATGAAAATTTATTCTGGTTATACGTGTAGTTCTAGTCTTTCTCACCTCCCAAATTGCATCTTTACCACCGAGGAAGAAGTGCTGTGATCAGGATAAACATACCACTACTTGATGAATAATTTTATTCTGTTGAGAAATGGATCATGAAAACAACAGTTCAAATCAGTTTTATGACTCTCTCGCTCCACTGTTTTTCTCCTTTGGGTGAAGGAAAGGTTATGAAATCTCAGACCTTTTATAAATAAATGGTGTTCTCAGAATGTTAGAAAGTACCCAGAGCTGCTGTTTAAGTTGGTGGTTTTTATGACCTTTTATATCAATGACAATGTCATCCAATTCCAAATAATCTTCATTAAATACAAGCAATGTTCTTTTTCCGCGTTACCTGGGCTGCAGAAAAAGGGTGAACTCCAGTGCAGTGGTAGAAAACAATAGTTACCTTTCAAAATTATGTGATGGTGCTTTTAAATTGCTGTGGGCACTGTGGCTCCACTTAATCAATGAGAGTAAAACTCACAGTAGGAAGTGTAATAATTGCAGTTGTTCTGTAATTAAAATCGGCAAGTCCGTACGCAAAGGGGCCTTGCTGTAACACGTCTGTAAGCCTGCTGCTGAGCCCCGGCGGGAGCGCAGAGCCGGGTCTCGCCGCCTTCGGAAGCAGACCTGCTCCCGGGGCCGGCTGGGGAGCCGCACGGTGCCGCCGGGGCGGGCGAGCGGCTGCCGGGGCGCGCGAGAGACAGGCGGTGCTCCCGCCGCGCTTGCGGGCTGTACTCTGAAACCCCCTGCGCCGGAGGTGCTTTCTTATCCCGGAATCCGTGGCATTGCATCGGGCCGCCTCAAATCGCACAAGCCAGTGCCTCCGTAGCCCCGGTCTTGCCCGAAAACTTTTGGACTTGTGGAAGACCCAGGGAGGTGGCCGCTGCGTGGATGCGGTTCAGTCGCTGGGTCTCCGTGCGACCCTGGGCCAGCGGGTTTCTCCAGCAACCTGAATTCCCTGGCGAGTGGATTTACAGGCGAGTACGGAGAAATGGCCCTCTCTCTCCTCTTACCGTTATTCAGTGCAGTAAGTAGCTGATGCCGTGCAGAACTGGGGGGCCGTGGGCACGCCTCCCCGCCGAGCGAGCTGTGCAGGCCGAGCCACCCCGGGAGACAACCGTGACCCAAGTGTGACAGCAGAGCAGGGACCGGTGGCCACACGGCCTTTTGCAGACCCTCACAGCTTGGAGGGCTCCCGGGTGGTCTGATCCCGTTTGCTCTGGGTGGGGAGAGTCCCTCCCCTGCCCCTTCGCAGCGCGGGTGTGACCGCCCGTTAGCTGAGGGGCCGGGGCAGCGGAGCAGAGCGCGGCACCGAAACCAGGGACGGGGCAGAGCAGACCTTGCTGGGACCGCGAGCGGCGGTGGGGCTCCATCCCAGCCGAGAGCACGGCGGTCCTGGGTGTCCAGCCTGGTTTTTGTTTGCTTTGGCTTTAGATTTGAGTCCGTCGGGTAAATCTTGAGCGAAGAGCAAAGTTTATATATTTATATATACGTATGTACACGCACAAGGCAAGTGTTTAGGTGTAACAGCTTTAGCTAAAAGGCAAATGTATTTTCCGCAATACTCTTGGACACATCCTGCCACCCCTTGTGCCTTTTCTGTTTAGGAACTATAGCTAATTATTAATGTGAGTGTGTACCTCTGTGACTCTGGGCTCAGGGAGTTTTGGAGGTGGGATGGTTCCAGCTGGCCCCAGCTCAGCTCCTACCCCCACGCCTCGTGCTCGAGTGCTCCTGGACTGTAAGTCGAGTTATAGTGGCAGATGTGACAGGAGTTCAGCAGCACGATGCTGTGTGGCAGTTGTTGAGGAAACAATGACTGGTGCAATTTAGCAATGGCCCAAGTAAAGGGGGTAAGAGGAAAGTGATCAATGATTGGAAATCTTAGATGCTTATCAGTTATTTCTCAAATTTCCTTGGTATGAGTGGTGAAAAACACAGTGCAAAATATTTTTAGTTACCTTTAATTTCTCAGAACATGTCTAATAGTTTATCAGAATTGGATTATAAAGATTCTTTAAAAATAATACACACCACCTTAAAGTCCAGTGAAGTTTATGTGCTTCTTTCAGTATTTATTTTCTTTATGTACTTCTTTTCAGATTTTTTTTTTACCTGTTCTCCCCTGTGCGGGGGGGGAGGCGCTGGCCCAGGGTGCCCAGAGCAGCTGTGGGTGCCCCCTCCCTGGAAGGGTTCAAGGCCAGGTTGGACGGGGCTGGGAGCCCCCTGGGCTGGGGGAAGGGGGCCCTGCCCGGGGCAGGGGGGGGCACTGGGGGGGCTTTGAGGGCCCTGCCAGCCCAAACAGTTCTGTGATCCTGTGATTTAGGGGATGATCTGGCTCCTGCTCTATGTTGGCTTAGAGTTTGTAAGGCAGAGTGATCTGTCTTGTTAATGCTCTGATTTTTCCTCAGAGTCTGCTTTGCATGTTTTTGCCATACTCCTGCTTATGCCCTTCCTCTGAAACTTCCTAAAGCTTTATGTTTATTTACTGCATATTAGAATATAATTAGGTTAAGACTTTCTCTGGGCAGTTTTAATACATATACTGCATTAAGAAAAACATGTATTAGTTCTCTTCACCAGAAAGTTTACACCATTAACAAGCTCTCTATGTTCAGTGAAAAAAATCGGAATGTCTATTAGATATTTAAATTATATCAAGTTGATAAGAAAGTCATATCCAACTTTACTCTGGGAAACAAGATCCATATCAAACCGATTTATGTAAATATTACCAAAATCTTGAAATCAGCCCTGGAAATAACTACAAATTAGTAATTTTCATATTTTAAAGAAAACTTGTTTAGCTGACAACAATTAAAAAGAAAAAAAATCAGCCATATATCTGTAGAACATAGAAAAGGCTAAACTGATTTATTTTAAAAAGTTATCAAGCACATTTGGTCTCAGCATACAGCGCTAGTTCTCTTACTAAAAATCAGATAATGCCTCTTGCAGTTGAGTAACAGTGCAAATAGGTTTGAATTACAGTGCAAATAGGTTTTTTAATGGAAATTGGGCAATCCTAAATGTAACAGTTTATTATAAAATTAAGAAATTTTTACTAGGGTCCATTTCCATTAGTTTCCATTAGTTGTTTAATTTGTAGGAGCTGGCTTATAAGAATAAATGAATTTTTCATGTTGTGTGGAACAAGGATATTCTAAAAAAGGCAAGCCAGTTGGAAAAAGTCACCAAGGACAAGCTATGGGAGAATTCCTTTAACACCTTGAGTCAGTCTTGATGCATTCACAGTACTCGAGGGCTTCTGCAAGCCCACTGGGCTGTGCAAAAAAAGGAAACTTTAATATGCAAAAGAATGGCCAGGTCTCAAGGTGAACAGCGGAAGATCTGGAGGCTGCCGACAGGGGTTTGCTCCCTCGAAGTCGGATTTTTTGAACTGGGCGCCGTGTGACAGGCTCTGAGGCGGTGTTTTTTGGTGTTACCAACATTTCTGCAGCGGAGCAGCCCAACGGCAGGCGCGGCCCTTGCCCGCGGGGGGGGGGTGGGGAGGGCCCGTGGTCCCTCCTCCAGCGCTCGCGTGACCGGGGGATGCTTCCCCATCGGCTCTCGTGCAAAGCCGGGCAGCGGCTGGACCCACCGACACGGTGTTGGCTGCATCCCCCCCTGGGGGGGTGAGGAGAATCACGGGCTGCGGCAGCTCTAGAAGAGTCAGAAATGGAAATCGTTTCTTGCCGATGCAAGTGCGCTGGTATGTCCTCCCAGCAACCGATCACACTCCAACAGAAGGCTTGATCGGTTACACGCATTCCTCACACACCGGGCACACGCCTAAGACGAGCATTTGATCGGTCACTCCCCCCTGTCCATAACACACCCAACAGCTCATTGGCTACACGTTAGTTACCGCTGTCCTAAGCCTAATGGTTAGTTAAATCTTGCAAGCACAAACACAGTGTTCTATACAGTTTTAGCTCAAGGTAGAAAACTTTCCATTGCTTAAGAAACAGCCAGATGATTTCCATTAACCGTAGCCTGGCATGTTCTCTTCAGGCAGATCTCAGCATCCTTATCTTGTTTTTCTACATTCCTGTTTGCTGCTCCCAAGGCTTCTGGCCGGCGAAGGTCACGATGTTCTCATCATTCACCAGCTGCACAGCACTCTCAGTTCTGCTTCCTCTTTCCGCGTCCCCTTTGCGACGTAGCCGAGGTCCCGCTCTTGTCCGACGTGGCCGTTGTCCTCCGAAAACGACCCCCACGGGGCAGGGGCTGGGCGAGAAGGTGGGCACAGCTCCCTCCCCCCCCGGCACCGGGGCTGGGCTGGGTGACACGGTGACATCCCGCCCGTCTGACGCCGCGGGTTGGCATAACCTCGGCGCCCAGCCGCCTCGCCTCCAAGCGCAGAGCCTCTCCCACTAAAATGCCGCTCGGCTGGGGCCGCGGCCTCTGCCAAGTTGCTGCCGTGGGCTCCGCAGAGCTGTGAGCTGCCCCCGCGCTCGGCGGGCGCCCGGCACCCATTTATAGCTGATCCTGCGGCGGGGGGGGGGCGCGGGGACGCATTCGTGCCAACAAAAAAAAATAATGTCTGTGGAAGCTTGATTGCGACCCTAAGAGAGGATTTATTTGTCGTGAGAATCAATAATGCTTGATTTTTCTGTTTGTTCAAGCATCAAGGGCTACAGTATCTACGCAGTATTATTATTCACGGAAAAAGATTTCCAAAGAAAATGAGAGCTTTCCACGGATAGTTTAGATTAGATATAGAAATGATTAGTTTTATTTACTTTAATGGAGAGATCTAATTTCACTGCTACCTAATATTTAATATTGTTTCTTCCTGCCTTGGTTCTTTTTTTAGCATTCCATAGCACTGAAAAAAGAAATAAAGGAAGAAAAAGAGGCAAAGGAATGCAAAGTAAAAAAAAAAAAAAAATAAGGCTGTTCAATCAGGCAAGGAAAAAAGCTATCTAAAATCCCCTGAATAAGGTCAAGCAAAATGAATCATATCTTTTTCATTCAATAAATGAATTTTGCTTTGGGCATTAAAATCTAGAGCTGTCTTAAAATGTTTGAGACATACTTACAATTTTTCATGCTAAAATTGTCCCATTTTTGTGTAGTCTGATTGCAATTCCTGCACACATGTATTATTAACAGAGGTTTTCTTTGTAATTCAACCTGTTCTTTAATTTACTTACAGAGCAAAGAGGCTGGGTAGCTGCTATCTGATGCCTGTAGATAATGATACACAATGAGGCTCTGGAAAAGGCTCGTGCAAGCAGCTATAAAGTCTCTGTTCTTGGAGGGTTTTGAGACCCAACTGGGCAAAGCCCTGAGTAGCCTGGTATAAATCCAGCGTGGATCTTGCTTTGAGTGGGAGCTGAGACTATGACAACCTGCGATCTTTTCCAGTCTGGGTGTGTTTGAGGGGGTGATGCTACAACCTTGTAAAAGTCTTTTCACTATTATTTTGGTTAGATGTGTGATTTTCTTTACCTGAAAGAAACTTCAAAACCTTTGGATCAATTACAGCCTACTGGTAAAAAAAATGTAACAAAACCCTCTCCCTCTTCTCAGTAGTCTCTCAAATAGGTGCCTCAGTGGTGTTTTCCTTTTTAATGAAAAAAAATGAACAAAACTCCTTTTGCTCGGACGCCGTCCGGGGTGATGTGCTGGTGTAACTGAGCCCATCCAGGCAGCTCTGGCTGTGTCACAGAGCTGCTCTGCTTGGGGGGTCCCCATGCCAGGGGCACGGCTGGCGAAGCGAGGCGGGAGGGCTGGGTGGCTGCTGGTGCCCGTACATTGTGGCGATGCACGCGAGGGAGAGGGCGAGTTGCCTCCTCTGAGGGTTGTGTTTGTAATGACTGATCTCTGTATTTATTTGTAGTTACTGTTCTCTGTATTTGCAATTACTGGTTTCACCACCACGCACCGGCTGTGGGGCTCCTCCTCGAGGATGGGTTAAGGCTGTCCCAGCTTGTTTCAGAGCTGCCATGCTGTGGCAGAGCCGTTACTCTGGGGAACATAGTTCTTCTTTGCTTTGCTTTGATCCCAAGGAAACTGCATCCTATTTCCCCAATGAACTTGTGCAACATCAGCTCCCAGCCGCTGGGCTTTGTGAAGCCTTTTTCGCAAGGCTGCCAGACCTCTTCTCTGCGACCTTCTAGCATCTGTCTGTTCAGATTCTGGTAGATGTGGGGTAAAAGATGAGCTCCTGGCATGTCATGTCATAGTCCAGGCTTTGCCCCAGGTTTCTTTCTGGGGTTTCTGTGAGGTTTCAGATATCTAGATGTGCATCTTGTTCTGCATTTGAAAAAACAGGAATTACTTCAATTTTCCTCACTGGATGCCACAATCACTGAATGCTCTGGTAGCTCCATGTGACGGGTGTATGAGCTGAGCTTTTTTTTCCGTCAGACACTCCACGAAGATCATCCCTAGTGCTCCGCTCTGATCTCTTTTCATCAGCTATCTCCAACGGCAGCTCTTCAGCTCAGCTCCGAGTCACAGCGCTGCATCCCACGGCCGGTTCAGCGCGAAAGGGAACAGCTTTGAGTGCTGACCCTGAAAATAAGAACTCTTATCCCAGTTCAGTGCTGTTGAAGTGAAAAGAAGTGCAATATATCGTATCAGCTTTCATCATGTTTGTCATATCTTTGACAGTTTTCTTTGCTTAAGTGCTGTTTCAAAGTACCAGATATTGGTAATACCGCAGAAATATTGTCTCAGTGCTTATCTCCCCTTACTTCTTTATTGGGACCAAGGTGAGCCATCACAGGGCATCAGGCTGGGCTGGGAGAGTGACTTCTGCCTCCCTGGCCTCAGCCACATGAGAACTCGTTTTCTGGGGAGAGCTGCCCAAACCCCCCCAGCTCCGTCCTGTGTCCAGCAGGAACCGAGCCGAACCCGAGGCCAGCTGGGGTGAGATCGACCGGTGCAGGATACGGGAACAACAGCCCCCGGGGGTCTGAAATGGCCAATGAGCTTTTGCGAGTGGTCACTCAAGAACAGCTTCCCCAAGAAATCAGCAGCGCGTCGCTGTCGTTGCAATTAGCTCCAATCAGCGTGCCGGCCGTATCGCTGCCCCTCCGCTCCCTGACCGCTTTTCTGTCTCAGATCCACTCTGCAGACATGCTTTAGCATCTTGCTATTTCTCCAGCAGCTTCAGGAATTCTCCACCTGCCCTCTCGGAAAATCAATAAAAGGAAAATGTCAAAAGAACCATAAATGAGTGCAAAACACAGCGAGGTATCCATGTGTCTGTGCACAGAAGGTCCCTAACATGGACCGCTGCCCATCGGAGTGAGCTGAGGATGAAAGGGTGGCATTGCAGTCCGTGGATGATGCTGGGGATTCAAATCCCAGTGGCTTCCAGCGAGGATGAGGGGCTGGCTCCCCTGGCTCCCCTGGCTCCCCTGGCTCCCCTGTCACTTCAGCAGCGCGGTGGGAAGGTGTCTGGGGGAGTTTCTGTCAGTCTGACAGCCGCCTAGCCCCGCTGTACATGTCGGCCCGGTGTGCGTGAGCCGGCGTGGGTGCCCCGGGTCCCACGCTGCTGGCTCTCTCTGGCACTAAGCAAGCCCACGGTTTCTCAGAGGATGCCGACACTCAGCATCAGTTCCTAGTTTCAACCTTTCTAGTCCCCGTCTGAACTGCTTCTGTGGGTGGATTTCTCACTCCAGGAAGACTGATGCTCTTTTTCTTTGTTACGTAATCTTTTCCATAATGACATATCTCCGGGTAGCACCACAGCAGCTAATGAGTTTTTTAGCAACCTTGTACTGTGTTTTATTTGCAAACAAACATAAGTAGGGCAGTGAGCGTCAGGAGCAGAAGGGAAGGAAGAAGAGGGAAGAACACTTCAATGAGAAGATGAGTGTCTGTCTTGAGAAGGCACGTTGCTGGGGCTCATCCGTTCAGCTTGTGGGCTGCTGGTCATACACCGAAGCAATCCCCCACTGCCCTCCGCTTGTTTTTCCTGCCCTGTGCGGTGATGGCTGTGCCGTGCGTGTGTTGGCACAGGGGGCTGCCACAGCAGAAAGGTGACCCAGGGAGGAAAGATGATGTTCTGCAGATGTTGCTTCTCCCCGGCAGAGCTTGGGGTGTGTGAAGTGGGGGGACGTGCTCCGCCACGGTGCTGAACCTCCAGAGGGGTGCCCGGGGGGCTGGCTGGCCACGCTTGCAGGGAGAAGGTTCTTATGCTCCTGGATCATAGGTCCCGGTAGTCCTGTCAAGCGAAGGAAACATTCTGGGAAGTTGACTTTCTGTGGAGGTGTGTGAGCTGGCTGTGAAGAAAGAGTGAGCTGTAAGAGAAGTACGAGGTCCTCAGACTTGAAGGCAGGTTTTTCAGGGGATGGTTACAGGTTAATTCATTGAAGTCTCTACAGCACTTTTGCTCTTGCTCTTTTGTCTCATAAACCATTATAAAGGTTTGATTTAATGGCCTACCTTTTCTTTAGCAGTCACAAACAAATATCAAGACAAAGGATGACTTATTTTTCTAAAATCTTCTAGCTCATCTTACCTGAGCATTATGCAATACATCTTAATCCCAACCACTTCTTACTCTTTACTTTGGGCTTTATTTTTTTTCTCAGAGTGGTTGTTTTTGCTCTTTTTGATAAGCTGAGGTGGAAACTTTATCGTGTGCAAGTACTGCTCCCCATGATTCACTTAATTTCCAATGGAAAATCACCCTTTCAATTGAAAATATTTTAAGAACCTTCCCCGCAGAAAACATAAGTTAACACTAGAGAAAATCCCACAGCAGCCTCCATCTCTGCACTCGAGCAGAAATGCTTTTACAATGTGAAATGGTCACTCCAGACACACCCGTTCCCCCGTTGCCTCCCTGTGGTAAACGGGGGGGTGCGAGGTGGGCTCTGGGGAGCTCTGACTCTCGGTGTCGGTTCTGGCAGCAGCTCCAGGGCTGATTTCCTCCCCGAGCTGAGGACAGACGCTCGTCATTAAGCGGCGAGCTTACAGAGTGCCCTTCTTGAACCTGCCAAGGGCCCTGATTAGCTCTTGCTTGTTTAAAGAGAGGTGAACTGCTCTGTAATTTCTCGCTGTATCCTGAGCCCACTGTTAATGAGATGCTTTCTGTTTGGATGACTTCACAGGTTTCACAGGTAATTCTTGCATTGGGGTTTTGTCCTCAGAAGTCCAGACAGAAAAGATGCATATTTTTCAAATATAACCCTGAAACTTTTTGTAAGTGCCTTTGATGTATTTCATGAAAAGTACACATTTTTAACCCTTTAATAGAAATCTGAAATGCAAATTCTACATTTCCAGTTCCTAAACAAACATTTGTTCTTTCTGTAAACTTGATGTAGATGTTTGTTCTGACAGATTTCATTTCAATTCCAGCACATATGTGGATTTTTCCTTTTAGTGATATGTTTAAAATAAAAAATCATCCACGCGAACCAGACCAAAACCCCTTAAATGCCATTGAGAAGAATTGCCAGTGTCGTTTTCATGATTTATGTCTGTTAATTTATTTTCAGAATATATTTAACGTGATAATTTTCTTTGGAGATAAGTGATCATGGGAGCAAAACACAGAAGCAGAGGGGGGGAAATATTCCTCTTTTGTTTGTCGCCTACCCCTTCTCCTACAGCAAGACAAACTGTCCATCTTTCTGATCGAAGATATGTGGCTCAAATGAGATGAAAAACAGCTAAATCTGGTCAAGCGAGGTTCCACCAGCACGAGTGAGTTCTCAGTGGGTACCGAGCTGGTATCATTCGTCCCTCTAGCATCTCCCTTTCAGCTGGACTGCAGAGGGTCATGTCAAATCGGAGGTCAGACGCAGCGGCAAGCTCGGCACCGAAGACGCTTTCCTGGCTCGAGGCTGCGTGCGGAGCTGCCGCCGCGGCTCAGGGCTCTGGGCACCTGGGCTCACGGATTTCAGGCACTCGGAGGGGAAGTCTGGGCCAGCAGAACTGCCTTGCGCTTAGCCTGCCTGCTCTCTGCAGGTAGCTGGCGTGTTAATTTTACCCCATCGTTTTGATACTTAATAGGCTGTGTGGGATGAACTAAAGATAGACCAGAAGAGCTTCTCTGGAGCAGCCAGCCTGGCCATGGGGGAATTCGGATCTGGTGCAGAGATACTACACTGCCAGTGTTGGGGGGGGGAAGATAGTAACAGGAGCTCCAGGTTATGAGCGTGGTGCATTTATTTCTCCATCCTGACGGGCAGCCCTGCCAGCTCGCTGCGCGCTCGGCGGAGCGTGGGGAAGGTGGGTGGCTGAGGGAGGGCAGGCGGTCGTCCCCTCCTGTATGCAGGGTGTGGGGGGAGCGGGCAGAGGGTGACTCCCCACCGGCCCCTTGAGTAGCAAAGACGAGCTCTGCCTGGTGCTGTCCTCCTCCTCGGACCCAGAAAGGTATCCAGGAAACTCGAGCAAACGGGACGGGAAGGGAGCTCTGGCAGGGAGCTCTGCGTCCAGCCGCCTGCTCAGAACGGGGCCAGCTTAGAGCAGGCTGGATACACTGCACAGGGTCGGTGTCATATTTAGTAGTTAGATATTCCTTTATCTCTCTGTTTCTGTGATGCCCACACAGCCCAGGCTGCATTTGAAAATCCGTGGGCATCTTTGCATTCAGGCATCGTTTCAGGCAATGAGAGGAGGGATGTCCTTCTCCTCTCGCCTTCGAGAGTCCCCGCTCCCTGCCACACCAATTCATTGGGGACGAGGCTGAACTCCTATTTGCGGGGCTGCAATCAGTGCCATAATTCAGTGCTTTAACTGCAAAACCCAGGAGCTTTCTGCACATCAGTGAGTCCGTGCTAAGCACTGTACGAATGCAGATGGATGGCCTCAGCCTCAAATAGCTTTCAGGCAGCAAATAGGCTGTTTCCATCTCTCCTGACATGAGGGTCAGCAAGAGGCCAAGGCATTGCTCACAAAACAGAGCAGGCAGAGGGGACGGCTGGCCAGACCAAGTTACTGCCCTGAAAGAATGATGTGCAGCATTCACTTCTCAGTGGATCACAATTTCTAAGAATTTTTACAGGAAAGTTTTGGATTTATTGCAATAAACAATGGACACATACCCCCTAATTAGTGCCATACACCTTGATTTATCCAACACAGGTAGCTTGTGTGACAAAATACAGCTAGACGCAGCGCTGTCCTCAGAGCTTTGACCCTTGGGACTGTTCCAGCTGGCTCGCTCGGCTGTTGGCTCCTTGCTGCCTGCCCAATTTCTGCTGCCTCCCACCTCGGCCTGCCTTACTGACCTGCTGCTGCTAACTAGCACCTCCCAGCAGGCGATGCTCGCAGCAGCTCGTGTTTCAGTCAGCACACCCTCCTCTGAAACATCTAAGACTACAGCCCCAGACTTACAGGCATAGTTACGTAAAGAACGATGGAATGTATAATAAATAGGTGTTTGCTTGTAAAGGGGGCACAAGGGCACCCGGCTGTCCCGTGCCGCTGCGCCTCCCATCTGGTTTAGCAGGCAGACTTGGTTTACATGCAGATGTCCACAGGGATTCATTTCAACCCGGTTTTTCTCCCAGCCTCATGGGCGCTGTTTTCCCCGAGCGTGTTCCCTCCTTGCTGTCGCTCCGCCTGCTCCGTGCACCGCCGCACTGTGTCACTGGGGTGGTACGGATCCTTTTTACTGGAGCCCACGGCCCGTCCCAGGAAGGGTTCGCACACCGTGTGCTGGCTGTACCCCACTGCGGGGTCACGGCAGAGCTGACGGTGGTTTGGGGAGCTCTCAGCCTGCTGCCTGTCACAGGTGGCGCGTTGCATTGCCACGCTGGTGGCATATTGCTGCGGGAAAATTATTGCGGCGTTTCACAGTCCATGCCATCAGGAAATCTGATGGATATTTCTGTGTGGCCTCCTTCTCGCTTTGCAGGCAGTTGCCTTTGACAGCAGACGGGTTGTGAATTAGCACTTTTAACGTGGGAGAAGAGTGTTTGAGCCTCACTGTGAGGCTTCAGGGCACAAGCGATAAATCAGATAATGGTGCCAAGGAGGAAACCAACTCAGAGACAGCTGAGAAATGAGAGAATGTGGGGGAGGTGGTACGTGTGCTCCTGCAGGATCGAGGGTCTGCGGAGAGTGTGGAGGCACAGGCATGCTCCGTTCTTCTCCTGGGGCAGCTGGGCATGTGCTTGTTGAGCGCACATCGTAGCTGGGGTGGGTGAAGCTGCTCTCCTGGTTTCTGTTCTTGAGGCTTTTCAGTGAATGTGGAACAATTTCTCTTTGAGAACAAGTGGGGTTTCATCCTCCGGCCTCACCAGAGATGTTCAGGTGGAAGGATCCATGGTGGGTCCTTTCACAGACCTCATCCAGACTCTCCCCTCCTGATAAAGCAGGGAAAGGGCACAGAGGAGAGCAGGAGTGGTACGAGAGTGGCTGAGCCTGTGTATCCTGGGCAGAAATCACTGCAATGTCTAGTCCTTTTGGAAACAAGTATTACATTGCAAGTAAGGCATACTATGATTTTAAAACCACCGGGAGACTTAATCCCACAGCTGCCTTGGTTTCCTGCAGCTCAGTGCATTACAGTGGCGTCATGCCCATTGAGTCTACAGAGGAATTACAATTTATACATATGTACAAATGAAAGAAAATTACATTTCTTCATCCAGGGATTCCCAGCATTGCTGTACTACATCAATTTTGCTGCACTACAGTTTCCCACCAATCATTAGATTGTAAAGATAAAACAAAGCTCCCAGCAGATAATTTGCATTCTCAGATCACTCATATCTGCCAGGTGTGTAAATACACTGATTAAGAAATTGTGTAGATAATGTGCTACATTTGTGTCTGTGTGTGTTCAGCACACAAGAAAAGAAATGAGAACTCCTGTTTTTTGGGGGAACTCACTCAGCCAGTGAGTCTCTCTGAGCTGGACACTTGTTGGGATCCATCCTTCCCCTGGGGTTGGGGGTCCAGGTCGCCCGGCTGCAGGGTCCACAGTGCTGCTGGAGGCAGCCCTGGGCGGCATCCCGGGGAGGGACCGAGCCCAGGGATGCTGCACGTGGCTCTGCTGAGGGATCTGGAAGAGATTTGAACCGCTGATCCCTCCGGTCCTGACACACTTGCTCTAAACATGTCACTGCTACATATCACCGAAAACACCTTTTGTGCAAGTGTAGCTCCAGATATATTTATTATTTCTGTTTCTCAGCCTTCAAGTTTGCTCTTCACAGTGCTCTCCAATCAGCTACTGCTCTCCCAGAAATCAGCACCTGAAAAGTATAACAGATTAAAGAAATGTGTTCTCATTATGAGTGAAATTCGTGGAGAAGAAGGCAAAGAAGCAGGCAGAGGGAAGAGTATCTGTTCAACACTGAGGATGGCTCATTTTTCAATATACCATTAAGCTGCTACAGCATAGACCTGTCAGAAGAGACAAGAGGCTTTCAGATACCTGATGACAGGCTAAGTTTTGAAAAAGTTCAACCACAGACAATATAGATGTAGCCAGAGTAAAAATTCAGAGGGAAAAGGAGCTGCATTTCATCACAAGGAGCCGTACTTGTCTCCTGACCAGCACCGTGGTCCCAGTGAATCCCCCTCCTGAGATCTCTGGGCATCTGAGAGATATCCTCGGAGAGGACGGCGTCTGGGAGGTTCTGGGCACTGTGGTGGGGAGCCAGGTCTGATGTGAGGAGTCCCACACAGGCAACGGACACTGGGGAGCCTCCAGGCATGGGTGTAATTACCTGACCTTACTTTTTAGCCTATATATATATATATATATATACACACACATATATACATATATATGTTTTGTTTTGTTTTGTTTTTTTCCCAGAAGAATTCTTCAAAGGGCAAAAAAAGGGCAAAATGTTGTGTAGACTGGTGAAGGTTGGTGGAAGGTGATGGCAGGCTGGCACGGCACGGCACTGGTGCTGCAGGAGGAGGAAAAACAAAGCTCACCATAAGAAAACTTGATTTTGGAATGACTGTTTTTTCCTTAAAAGAGTTGAAGTGCCATCAGTGCCATGTGCAAGGTGAACCCCAATTAGATAAGAAAGACTCTGCCTTTGATCTGAAGGTGCTTGTGGCTGGCTGGAGTTCAGGGGTTTTAAATAGCTCTGGGGTCCATAAAGCCAGTGTCTCCTTTTGTCCACTTGTAGCCTCTTCCCCTGTCAGGTTAAAGATCTCTACAATACCTTTTTCCTTGTCATGGGATTCCACTTCAGGCAAGACTTATGTAGCCAGGTGAAGGATCAGTGTATTCTAAATCTCTAATGCTATCTGCCCATGTCTGTGCTTTAAGAAGCCACTGCTGCTGGAGCCTTGGCTCCCTGCTCTGCCGAGGTGCTGCCGGCACGGGCTGGGCCAGGCTGGGCATCCAGCCGCCTCCACGCCCCTACATCCCATCCCAGCTAACCAGCCGCCTGCACCTGGGCACCAGGCACACACTGGTCCGTCAAAAACATCTGAAGCGGGAGGAAAAAACTGTCAAAAAATGCATTCAGAGTCTTATTTGGCTTATACAGAAGTCATGAGCCACGCATGAAGAGGCAAAGGGGTTGCATGTGTGAAGTTGAGCCCTGGTCCCCCCTGAGCGAACAGAGATCTTGTTTTCCCCTGCACCCCATCCCCCTGCACTGCCCTTACCCTGTCAGCTACATTCCTCTGCAAGAAGGAATTCACCTCAGAAAGTCTAAATGAGAAGAATAATGTTCTGAATCGCTGTTGGTAGCTTTGTACATCATCCACGGTCGTGGTGGGGATTACTGCAAGGATGTTCCTCTACACAGAACACTTATTCAAAGACTTTGATTAATAATTCAGAACACATTTCTCAACTACATATAATTTTCTCAACCATTTCTTGATGGAATATATTCCAGCACTTATGGATCATTTTGTTGCCTCTTAAGTCTAATGTATTTGTAAATGAATTCTGGCCAGTTTTCTTGCAGTCTGTTACACACACAGATTACAGGACTTCAGGAAATTGGGGAAAACACGAATGAATACTCTAAGAAAAATAGATTTGAGCTTACTCCATGTGAACCAGGTTTTTTTAAAGTGGCTTGATTTAAACTAGGAAAATGTGAATGTAAATTTGGAGCAAATCTATGAAATTTTATGGATGAGAGCAGAGCTGAGACCTTGTATAAATGGGCATCTTTCCTCACATGTTAGTGGGCCTCCATCACACTACACAATCTGGCATTGCTGTCTAGCCAAGAGCTTTCCCAGATATAAAATTAATGATTGAGTTTATAATCTTTACAAGATGATCAATACTGACGTTGCTTGTGGGTTGTTTTTAAAAATTTATTTAGGTATCAGCTAAGACAAAACTATTAAAAATCAAAACTAATATCCTGGTTTATTATAATGATGCTGATTCTTTCTAGTAGTCCTTCGAAAATTACTCTTTAAATAGTTATAAAACTCAGAGTTCTTAGATTTTGATTTCACTTCTTCCCTGCCCCTCCCAAAGGCAGGAATAGTAAATATTCCATTCCATCACTGTAGTCAGCAAATATACGTAAGTTTTGCATCTAATCTGTATTAAACTTTAATGCTTTATAAAAAAAAATACAGTCCTTCTGGACACATTCCTCCTTCCCAGCCCTGCACCTTCCAGCCCCTCCTGTGCCGATGTCCTGCACTGACAGCCCCGTCTCCTGTCTTTATCCTCGTCTCAGATTCCCATTAGAGCTCAGCCATCACCACTAGCACAAGGTCTAGAGTGTTTGCATCTTCTGTACATTTTACCAAGCAGCCTTACATTTATAGAAACTTCCACCTCTGTTCAAGAGTGATGTCCACCCTACAGCCTTTGTAAATATTTACTCTCAACATCAATCTGAAGCCAGTAAATATTCAAAGTATTGTTACTGGCAGTGGAATAAGTGTGATGTCCGGCTACAAAAAAATCCCTCATATAAATAATTAATCTACCTGCTCCTTTCTGCAGAAGATCTTCTATTCCTGCAATAATTCTGTTATTCTGTGGTGTAATTTTCCTTGTTTTGCTCCCTATATTTTTTGTCAAATTTGGATTTGTATGTAATAAAATCTGAAATATCTAAATCCTCTGTGAACACGGAGATCCTATTTTCCCACCTGCAAGAACGATCCTGCTTCTGGATGCCCGGCATCGGGCAGAAGCTGCCCACAGACTGGATTTCCCTGTGTCTCACTTGTCATCGCTGCTGCGCGGGACCGTGGCCCGTGGGCACAGGGCTCTGCAGCTCCCTTGGCCCCACCAGCGTCTGTGCTCAGGCCAGTCTGTTCCGGGAGGGGGTATTTTTCAATATATAAACCCACACTATTTCTAACCAAGTGTCTCTTTCACCCTTACTGCCATCTTACTATCCATGATTACTGGAAACTTGGGTTGTTTGGCTGCCTCTGAAGTAGGAAGGATCTACAGAGCCAGCTTTGAACCGTTTGCAGTGAAAAACAAGACTGGAGATGGATGCTTGCTGAGCTGCGGGCTTCTGAGACGGGTGATGCCAACCTTGGAGAAGCACTCTCTGTCTCCTTTTTAATAGTCAGTCTTTGTGCTGTGGTACAGTGACCCTGAGCGTAACCAGTGGGAATTTTAAAGTGTTCCATATTTTTCATTTTAGAGCTTAGCTGTTGCTTTTGTAACCTACAATAACACTGACCACAAGGGTCTTCTTTCCCTTGAAGAAAATAAAAGGCACTGGAGAAATCTTTAATCACAGAAGGAGAGTAATATTAATTTTTCCTGCCAACTGACATATTTCAATTATCTTCAACATTTACTGAACAAAATTTTCTCCACCTTTCTTGGTATTTCCTATCATTTTGGTATTGTCGATAGGAGAAATTCCTTTACCTACAGGCAAAAGCTCAGTTTATTGATCACGATGAACATATTTATTTAGAAGGTAAGTTCATGGAAAAAACCCTAATATTAAGAAAAATGAGTCCCACTGCTCTAGTGCTTCTTCCTAAACATGCCAATAACTGAACGTGAGATCCAGGGACCCCCTGGGGAGCTGGGAAAGTGGCACCAAACCAGGGTGCAGCCCTGAGGTACCTGAGCGGGGAGAGGGACAGGGACAGGCTCCAACCCCACCCAGCCAGAGGGGCCAACTGGAGAGTCTGGTGATGGAAAACTTCAGGTGGAACTGGCTTCCCTTTCTCAATACAGAAGTGTTTTCAGATACCTTGGATCATGATAAGCACAACATGCAACCAGTTGCAATTATAAAAACAAAATAGAATCGTAATTGTTTAAGTGACACATGTGGTTTAGCGTGAAATAAACCCACAAATTTGCAAGGAAACAACTACTGAATAACATCTGGGAAAAGAACATGAGAAGATTACTCACATTAGATGACAACAGGACATTATTTTTAATTGCAAATATTTTTATATTCCTTTAGTCACCATTCTGTATGAGTAATTTTAACCAATGGATACCTTGTACAGTATATACTCACAAAAAAAACAACAGAGCAGGCTGTTTTTTTTACAAGGACCCGTCAACACTTTATTACAGCTAGTTTACAGCTCTGGCTGGGCTTCCATTAGCCACGTTGACTTCTGCCCTGTCCTTTTATGAATCTCAATACTAGCCCTGAACAGTTAGACATGTGGACCCATTTTAAGGGGTTTTGACTTTTTCTGCCAATGGGAGCCTGGCAGTGGTGCGTATTACACAGAACGACCTCATCGGTCTGGTTGTGTGTGGTCATAATTTGTATTTTAAAGGCCAATTATGTTCTCATTGACTTCAACTGGATTTGACTTTTGTTTTCAGCAGAGCTGGAGGAGGCCCCAATTCCCATAAAATCTTGGTTCCGTTGAAGTGACTGAGAGCCAACGCCAGTGGAGTTGGGACTTTGTGCTGTGTCACGGTTAGAATTTGTATATTTACCTCACAGTGAACGGGGCTTTGAGGGTCAGGGTGCTTACAGCCATTGCTGTCTGGACAGGCTACTGCGCATGGTCCCACAGGTCTTCCCAGGTTAAAGAACTTCTCGATAACTCCAGAAACCTATGAACAAGCAGTATTACCTGGTCCCTGGAAAGAACATGATTTTTTTTCTACTTAGTTTACAGCTCTATATAGGTTTAGAGAGATCCGGGCTGTCATCTTGCATTTATTCATACACTTCCAAAATACATCAGGTTTCAGTCCCTAGTGTCTGTTATACTGTATTTGTGAAAAGAAAGAGTGTCTTTCACCTTTCTCTTTGAATGTATCTATGTCACTGCTAAAAAACAAACACGTCAAAATTATCTGAATTTATCTGTCTGCTGACCTGAGGTAACATGATACAGAAATGCAGGAATGTAGCAGAGTAGGCAATGTCAAAATGGCATTGAATTACTAGAGCATTGATGTCTCTGATGCATTGCACAGTACCGCTGCTGTTCAGAGGTGGCTGCGGTGGGCTGACCCTGGCTGGGCACCAGGTGCCCCCCAAAGCCGCTCCATCACTCCCCCCCTCAGCTGGACAGGGGAGAGAGAATATAAGAAAAGGCTTCATGGGTCAAGATAAGGACAGGGAGAGATCACTGACCAATTACCATCACAGGCAGAACAGACTTGACTTGGGGAAAAACTCATTTAATTTATTCCCAATCAAATCAGAGTGGGACAGTGAGAAATACAACCACATCTTAAAAACACCTTCGCCCCACCCCTCCCTTCTTCCCAGGCTCAGCTTCTCTCCCGATTTCTCTCCCTCCTCCCCCCCAGCAGCACAGGAGGGGCAGGGGATGGGGGTTGCGGTCAGTCCATCACCCCTCGTCTCTGCTGCTCCTTCCTCCTCAGCCAGACGATTCCTCACACTCCTCCCCTGCTCCAGCGTGGGTCCCCCCCATGGGGGCACAAGTTCTGCAGCAAACCTGCTCTGGAGTGGGGTCCTCCCCGGGCTGCAGGTGGAATCTGCTCCACCGGTGACCCCCACGGGTGCGGGGCACAGCCTGCCTCACCAGGGTCTTCATCAGGGGCTGCGGGGGGATCTCTGCTCGGGCGCCTGGAGCACCTCCTCCCCCTCCTCCTCCTCCCCACTGACCTGGGTGGCTGCAGGGCTGTTGCTCTCACACACTCTCACTCCTCTCCCCTGGCTGCTGGGCAGGTTTTTCCCCTTCTTAAATTCATGACCCCCGAGGCGCTGCCACCGTGGCTGATGGGCTCGGCCTTGGCCAGCGCTGCGCCCGCCCTGGAGCCGGCTGCGCTGGCTCTGTTGGGCACGGGGGCAGCTTCTGGCAGCTGCTCACAGAAGCCACCCCCGTAGCCCCCCTGCTGCCAAAACCTGGCCACGCAAACCCAATACAGTGAGAGATATCTTTATCTTTTCCTACATATCATTGATGCTTGAAATTCACCCTGAAACCATCAGAGTTTAACATGCTCACTGTCAGGTTAAAAATGGATTAGATGATGCTTTTGGTAGTGAAAATTGTGGAGAGGACACCCTTGTACCTAGAGAGAAAGTTCATCTTCGTTTGTCACTTCATATGTTAAATAAGAGTATGGCCAATTACTCATTGTCATAGATGTCAGGACTCAATATTTCAGAAGCTAAAATAAAATAGTCTTTGTTCTACTGATCACAAGGCTGTCAATTCTGTATTTACCTGTCAATACCTTACAGAGCATGGCAACAATGTTTGAAAAATTAATTGATGTTCAGTCTTTCTATTTATTTTCTGCAGAAAAGAATCTGAAATAATCACTTTTCTGGATGGGCAGAAAATACCAATTTTTTTGTTTGACTTTAATTTGTCTACACCTGAACACTGATTCCTCTGGTCTTTGGGAAATGGGTCACACGGGCTGGAGCTCACCCCCATGAGACAAGAGTTGTAGAGACCTGGGGTTTTATCATGTGTCTGAAGAAACAAGCTGTGCTTGCTCCATCATGCATCAGCTCCTGCAGGAAGAGGTTTCCAATGCTATGGACGATTAATCATGTGAATTTCATTCGCCACAATGGCATGGTCATCAGCATAATTTGAGCAGATAAGTGGACAAGTGTTTAACGTCACTAACATAGAAATGGAGCCATTACTAGGATGAACTGTGTGTGCCACAGTTCACTGCATGGCATGCTGCAGGCACTTAGTCTGGGACTTCCAGGCTGACACAAAAGGAATTTGGCCATGACACTCAATTTAATGAGCTTCATTGATGAAGAGTGCCAAGATAGCTTTAGTGACTTCAGTTAATCAAAAGTCTTAACTATTGGAGGCAAATAAAGTCATCCTTCAAACTTTAAAGCTTCTACATGCATATTATCTGTTACCACTTCTGTTCTTATGGAGAAAATGTGCTGCCGGGTGAATTATCAGAACAATTTATTAACAGTCGTACGTGTTTTAATTGTTTTCAGTTGTTTTCAGGGTGGCATTCCCTAAACATTTCTAGCCCAGCTGAAGGTACCCTAGAAATTTCATATGTGTAGCTGACATTACTGTGTATCTGAATTTTTCTTCCTCACCTTTCCCTGATCCCAGAGGAACAGTGCATGGCCTCCCTTATGGTCTGCTGTCCCCACAGGTTGAAGCCCCTGGCCTAGAACATATATAATCGTGCAAGGCTTTGCATATTCCTGCATTATTTTGTGCTTGAACAGGAACAACTCATTTTGAAAAGCAGCTTACCATTTTACACATCACCTGATTACAACTTGTTTCACCCAGGAGCATCTCCCCAGCCTTCTCCCGTGGAGCCAGGCACCCAGACTCATGTCACGGAGAGGAGGTGGGTGCTTGGCCAGCCCAGCACAGGAATGCCTGGGGTTAATGGCTCTGAGCACAGGGGGAGCTCTTTGTATGAAGGATATGTTTCAGAGAAGTCAGATACTAAGAAGGCAACCAACTTTTCTCCCAAAGACCCAAGCAGCATTCATTCTTTATGAAGCAAATTCAGAAGACAAAGCATTGCTGGGCATCCCATATCCTGCCCTCCTCCACCAAGGCTCAGTAGTTAAACCACATGTGGCCCATCAGAGATACTGGTTAAATCCCCTTTTTCATCCCTGCAGTCCAAGAAACTGTTTTTCCAGGCAGTTGGCAGGGTGCAGACCTCAGTGACTCTCCTACAACTCTCTTGTCGGGCACACAATGAAAAGGTCCAGTGGATGTAAGAGAAAATATTACTTGAAGACCTAACATTATTAGACTCCTGTGGGAAGGGAAGATCTGAGCTCTACACCTCCTTGTAGTGGTCCGTTACATATTTTGTCCAAATATATTTAGCATGCCCTATTCTCTAAGATTATAATTCTCAGCTTCGTTTGTGTTCTTTTTCCTTCTTCCTTTCTTCAACTTGCAGCTTCAGCAAGAGAAATAGAGAACATCTGGCTTGGCCTGACCCCGCAGAAGAGGAGATGTGGGTCTGAGGGTCCATGTGCAGAAGTGGTCCCAAGGTGCCTCAGGAAAGTGTCGCACACCCGCATAGTTCTGAAGGGAGAGCGGGGGTTCCCTCTCTGCTCCTGGCACCCAAGGCACAGGCGTGTCCTTCTGTGAGCAGGGCGGGAGCCCCCCAGGGCGGCAGTGCCCAGCAGGGCTGGGATGCTGGGGCTGGCTTGGCCAGGGGGATCTCCTCCAGGGTGGCTTGGGGTGGTCCAAGCTGAGGAAGACTGTGGTCCTCCCCGCACATCTGCCCATGCTGGGGGGACTACAGGCACTGCCAGACTGGGCTGCAGGGGCTGATTGTGCAGGAAAATGTGTGGACGTGCTGCAGAGAGCAATCGAACAGTCTCGCTTCTCGGGTAAAGATCATCATCTGGGAATTTGTGCTTTAAAATTAAGTAAAACTTAGACATAGAATAATTGAACGATATTTCTTTTTTTTTTTTTTTTTTTTTTTTCACTTTGTTATATTCAACAACAGCAACAGCAAAATTGCTGTGTGTTATTTACAAACAAGTGTGAGAGAGACAGTTTACATGTGATTCTGAAATGAAGTCTCTAAAGAAGCTATTAATAGAGGCATCAGCAGGACATAAAGATTTTCAGAGTGAAGAGGAAAACTATTCCTCTTAGGAACTGGGTAGATTTAAGAAATGTATGAATATCTTCTATTCAGAAGGAATATACATTCTATAACCAGATTTTTTGGATTTATATCTGAATCCCGAAATCAATGACTTAATACAGACAACGCATAGGCTCAGCCCTGTTTAGTCATCCTGAAAGATGTACGGTCTCCTCATTAGGGAATGAGGACATTATAGAAAAGATACACTGGAATCCCAAACGCAAAAGGGGAATTAGGAAAACATTTTTTCTACAATGACTTTAAATCCTCAAGGAGACATTTTGCTGCTGCGTGCAGTGTAGGACGCACCACGTGCTTTGGCCATTGGGCTGCTCACTCTCAAGTGCAATGGCAAATTTTGCTACAGCCACACTATCTTGGGGTGCCAAAGCTTGATGTAACGGATGTCACTACCAAATTATTAAACATCTCACGGTTCAGAGGTGTGTTCAGTGCTGCAACTGTTATATACCTGCAGCGTTCGGACATTAAGGGGCGAGGTGCACGTTGGCACCAGTCAGCTTGTGCTTGCTTACACGAGAAACCAGATGTCATGTGTGTAGGGTAAATGTATAGAATCCTGGCTGTGCAGAGCAAGCTGAGGCTCCAGCCTGAGAAGTCAGTATGGGGCCTAACCTTCTGAAAAGTCACACTTATCTTTTTGACGAGGAAAGGATATTAGAGAAGAAAAAAAAGTAAAAGAAATAATTAAAGAAGATGACCACTCAAGAAATACAACTGCTAAATATATTGCATTGGAAAAACAGCCTGTGTTGGGAAGAAATGCTGATGGTCCAAGGTTTGCTTTGTCCCAAAGGGAAAAGAAAGCCAGTAGAAAAAATGTAATAAACAGAATTTAAGGAATCAATTTTAAATGGCAAAACTGAAAATGCTAATTAAGAAAGAAACATTTCAACATCTGAAATGAAATGTTCAAATAAATGTCACTGCGAATGGAAATGTTTATGTTTGATCTGTCACTTTGAAATCAATATTGTCCTACACAAAAAAACCCAAATCTCATTTGAATTAACCCACACTTTCCCCTGAAGACAAAACTTCATCTTCACTCCGCTGCCCTGTTTCTGTGCCCTTCCCGGGCACCCTCACTGGGAGCACCGGGGCACCCGGGGGCTCGGCTCCCACAGCCCCCCGGGCCAGGCAGTGCCAGGGGACACCCCGGGCGCTCAGCCTCCAGTTTGTCACCTCGGTCGTGGCCCCGAGGAGACTTGCCACCAGTGTCTGGCCTCTGGAGGGCTCCCCGTCCACAAACTGGAGTCGTCTCACCTGGACAGCTGCAAGGAGTCAGGAGTTTCCCCCTTGCCTGTAGGTTATTTTGGGGTAAACCTGATGGTAGTAGAAAGTTAGGCATGCCAGAACCCCGACCAGTCTGAGCTTCCCCATATACACACATTTTCAACAATTTTGACCTGCCCTGTTGAAGAGAAGTTAGTGGGTCTTTCTTCGCTTTCTACGGCTTTTATAAGAGAAAGTGGATTCCATAGTACGGCAGGATAGCACTTCCTTTATTCTTTCCCAAATGTTTAAAAGAAAATTTTAATTTCATAGATGAATATATAGAGATTTACAAACTAAAAAACCCAGTGGAAAAAATATTCCAGTTAGCTGAATTATGGAGCAAGCGTCCCATTGTGATAAGCAGGGTGGAGTTGGGAGGACCAACTGGTTGGGGCTCCTGGGCACTGAGGTCCAGCCCAGACCTGTTGGATGATGGCAAATGGTCCCTGTCACCGTCTCTGGGTGAGCCCACACCCGGCCCCAGCGGTCACAGGCCATGGAGGGGGTGGCCCTGGCTCTGCTCCCCCCCCTCCTCCTGCCGCGATGATTCAACCTTTGGAGATGGAGATACCATGGGACTTCAACTCTGCTTTTTCTTTTTTTTTTTTTTGTGACTTTTCATCCAGATGCCAAAATCTGTAGAGGTGTGTAAATGTGTGTGTGTGTGTGTGTGTGCAGGAGTGCGTGCACATGTTTTGTTTGAATAATCAGGTGTATTACAGCCATCAAATTGATTTTCCCAGTCATCTCCTTGGAAGTGCCATGGTTTCTTGCTCTTTGAACCATTTAAGTTATTAGTTGCTGCACAGCCTCATACATAGATTTTTTTTTTTTTTTTTTTTTTTTTTCCTTCAGGACTGTGGTTGAAACAGAGGAGCCTGAACTTTTCAGGGAATACACTTTGACGGAACTGTTTGCTGGGGAGAGTTTTGTGACTAACTTAATCTCAGCTGCTGGAGAGATGAGTCCAAGCCACACAATTTACAGCGCTGTCAGTCTGGACGTTGCTCTCGTGCTATTGCATCAGCCCACCTGCAATCTGACCCCTTTAAAAGCTGGTTGTTCAGGAAGACAAACGGACATGGGGTTAGTGCACAAGCATTTCCCACCTGACAAGAACTGTTGCTGTGGATTAAGGAGAAAAGAAAAATCACTTCCTTTTGTTTTGCCAGGGAATTCAAATGCTTTAAGATTTAGTGTAACACAGGATCTGCTTAAGTGGTAATTGTTCTTTGTTTCAGACTACATCAATTTACAACTGGAACACTATGGCTGTCACCGAAAATGCTTTGTAAATTTATTTACAGGTTGCAGGAAAGTGAAGAAGCACACAGGCTGCATTTTAAATACAAATTGCTTCAAGGTACAATTTGCTCAAATTGCTGTAATGTGCATTATGAATTTAATTTTAGTACATTTCTGCTATATAATAACCTGATTTGAAAGTATAAATGCAAATTAAATTTAAATAACCTGTAATTTTTATGTGATGTGATGTTTCATAAATATTTACTATGGGCGCCTTATTATTGAATCAACTAGTCCTTAAACTGTGTAGATAGTAATAAAGGCAAGGTCATCTCTTACTTGTATGTGTTAAACTTGTAATCGGCACTATCTGTTTGTTCTTCGGCTCATCTGTCCAACATGAGATAATCACGCTAGCATCCGAGTGCCTCGCAGTCTTTAATACGTTTATCTTTCAGCTTCTCCCTGCGACAGGGAAGTGCTTTTGTGGCTGATATATTTACTGGGAAGGCAGGCGCAGGCAGGCGGCATTTGAGACCGTCGGGGTGCCCAGTGAGGGTGGGAGTCGATGGCAGTGAGCGCCAAAACAGGGGCGAGGGGCCGCGTCGGGGTGCCGGCGCTCAGCTCGCCGGCGGGTGGGAGGTGGCACGTTGCGGTTGACCCGGGTGGCAGCCGTGAGGCTGGGCCGCTCGCTTGCTCCGAGGCGTTGCCCACGCGGACCCTCGCGAAGCCCCTCGGGCCGGGGCCCTGGCACCTCCCCGGTTTGCAGTGGGGCCGTGCAGGCGTCGCCGCTCCGCGAGCTCGCAGCCGGGGCCTGGCTGCCGCGGGGGACGCCCGCGTGTCTGTCCTGGGTTGAGTGAGTGGTGGAGTTTTTTGGTGGCAGGGGAGGGGGCTATCGGGGCGGCCCCCTGTGAGAAGCTTCTCGAAGCTCCCCCAGCTCCACGTCAGCTCCACTTCTGTTTGGGAAATTGAGCCAATCGGCTGCGCCTCTGCGATAACGTATTTCAGAAGGGACGTGGTGACGGGCAGGGGGACTTGTGAGGAGGAGTTGCTGCAGCTGCATGAACACCAAGGTCAGTGGAGGAACGGAGGAAGAAAGGAGGGGGGAGGTGTGCCGGAGCAGAGACCCCCCTGTATCCTGTGGGGAGACGGCAGGGCGGCCCCCCCGCTGCCATCCATGAAGATCTACGGTGGAGCAGACATTGATTTACAGCCTGTTGTTCCTGCTCGGAAAATCAAGGTTCTGTGCCCGAAGAAGGCCGGGGTCTCGTGGGAAAAGGCAGCCCCGCTGCTGTAATTCAGTGCTGGGAGGATTGCAGCACGTGGGGGAGTCCCACGCCGGAGCAGCTCGGGAAGGGCTGCAGCCGTGGGAGGGAATCCAGTCGGAGGAAGTTAGTGACCCATGACGGAGCAGTGTGGGGAACGCTGCGGCCCGTGGGAGGAATTCAAGTCAGAGAAAGTTTGTGGAGGACTGTCTGCTGTGAGAGGGGGACCACGACGGAGCAGGGGGTAACAAGTTTTGGACACTCCCCTCACCGAACATGAAGGAAGTGGCAGCACTGCCTGCACCCCCCATTCCCTGCCCCTGCGCCACTGGGGGAGGAGGTAGAGATATCGGGAGCAGAGCTGAGCCCGGGAAGGAGGGAGGGGTGGGGGGAAGGTGTTCTCAAGATGTGGCAATGCTTCTCACTGTCCTACTCTGGTATGTGTTGTTAGTGTCTGTAATAAATGTATGTTCTTTTTTTCTTCCCCTAACGAGTCTGCCTTTTGCTCATGATCATAAAAGGGGGATTTTTTCCCCATCCCAGTCCTATCTCTAACCCCAAGCCTGGCTCTCTGTCCCTTCTCATTGCCGGAGGGGAAGGGAGAGAGAGCTGCTGCATTGTGGTTGGCTGCCAACTGGGCCCAAACCACGACAGTGTCGGGTTGGGGTGCAGAGGAGCGGCGGCCGGCGGTCAGGGCCCCTGCCCGGATAACGGGGGGGGCAGGCAGCCTGGGTGCCCCCCCCCCCCCCCCCCCCTCGCTCCCGGGGATGCCGTCGGGTAAAACGGTGTCACCAAGACGAGGGGCCACGCTGCAGCCGCGTGCGCTCGCCACCAGCTTTGCGGGGACAGAGCGAGCAGGGGGGCCGGGGGCGTCGGAGGGCGGGGGTGCCCCAGGGGGGATCAAACACGGGGGGATAAGAGCTAATAGGTTGTTACTGCGTAACACTTTAATAACAAAATGACCCTGAAAGGCAATCCACAGGGCGGGCAACCACGCGCTTGCACGGGGGGGTGCCCTGGGACCGGCGTCTCCTTCGGCCCCCAGCCCAGCACCACCGGCGGGAGGGGGCTGAGCACCAAACCGGCCGCTGCTGCAAACACGTCACTGCCCGTGTCAGCGTGGGGCGCGTGGCAGGTCGGACTCAACCGCCGAAAGGAGTTTTTACTTGTGAAAATCCCTCCATGCAAGCAAAACGAACACCTCAAGGGTAAGGAGGGATAATATTGACTAACGTAGGATTTAATGTGTGCCTCTCTCCTTTAAGAAAGCTTTTACCAAGAGATTGGGAAAAAAAAAAAAAAAAAAGCTTTAGCATTATAGCACTGTTTACACTGCAGAGAAGTTACTCAGCCACCGTGGGTTACGTTGTTCTGTTGGGGACGGTTCCCTGCTTCCACCGTGTATATGCTAAGTTATACTTTTCACTAATCTTAAAATAGAGGCGCTTGAAAGAATCTTAAATGAAAGGTCAACTTTGATGTAGTGCTTTTTAAATGAATGAGACTATTTTGACTGGGTGAATATTTAACCTGTGATTGAATAACAAAATGGAAGAATAAAATGATAAATCACTTACTATAAACAAAATAACAAATGTTTCCATAACAGCTGATTTAGCAGACTGGTGTTATCCTCTGTTTCTGCAGAGGGAGGGCACACTTCCTCCCAATCTCTCTAGCAATGCAACCAGGCAGCATTTAAATAAGATTTATCTTACATATGATATTTGCAAAAAAAAAATTAAAAAATGGCACAATCTGTAAGAAATTGTGGGTGTTTTTTTTAAATTTAATGCTGACTTTTCAGAAATTACAGGTATCTTTTCTGGGGTTTGTGACTGGAAGGACTTTTCCATCTCACACTTTAAAACATATTAGTATAAGGCCACATGTTCTCCAATGGGAAACCTAATATTTCAAAAAAAGTATTTTTTTTTTTTTCCCTTTTGCTGTATTCCCACTGAAAATCTGGAGGTGGAATTAAAGCTGTCTAAAGAGAGAATAATGAAGTCCAACAGCCAGATTGAAAACAAACAAAACCCCTCACAAACTCCCCCCTGACTTCTACAAATATCTTCATCAGCCAGAAATCCTTTGTTTTGCCCGCTGAGCAACCCAGTCGTCTCTGCTGAAGGTACCTGCAGGCCAGAAGCAAAAAAAGGGGATAATTTCTACATCCATGGCTATAGCCCGGCCTGCCCGTCTGCTGCTGCCCAGCCCCGGGATTCCGCACAACACGGACACCGTGGGGCTGCAGCTGTGAGGAGAGCTTGATTAGCGTTAATTGCAGCACAATCAATCGGGTGACAAATGGTACCTGGTGCTGGATGAGCAGCCTGGTCTCCTTTGCTCAGGTAAGGGTTGTGTTTGTAACCAGGCAGCTTATTGTGAATAAATACCTTTCCCCCAGCATTCAGAAGTCCTGAAGCAGAAATTGTCCAAGAGGATCTGGGTGTGAAAAATACATTTTCTTGCCAACAAAAAATCAAGGTGAAGAAAAAAGCCAGATGAAGGCAGATTGAAGGGCTCTGTCTGACCAGTCCAGTGAAGAGCAGTTGCTGCCCAAAGCACCCATCTGCAGGAGCTTACTGCAAAGGTTTTCTCATTTGAGAAAATAAAAATAAACAAAAATAAATAAAAATAAAAATAAAAATAAAAATAAAAATAAAAATTTGCAGGGATTATTTTAAGGCAGTCACCTACAGAAATGTGACATTTATTCAATCAAATTATTACTGCAGGTGTTAAGTTCCATCTAGAATATTTTATGCTTCTGTAGAGAGAAAATTGAGAAAAATATCAGAGGCCATAAGCCTCTGTTTTGGGCCATAAGCCTCTGTTTTATGTCATCATGGACACAATGTGCCTTTAAATAAGTCATAACCGTGCAAGAATAATTAATGACATAACTTTGCAGGATTTTGGTTGAGGGCCATGTTTTTCCTCACTTGGAATTGGAGGCTGAGCCTTATTGCTCCAGATGTCCTTTCTGCAGAAAGCTGAGAAGAATTAAAGGTGAGTCTGCGAGTTTAAACGAACGCCGGGGTGACGGTGTGGGTTTGAGCAGAGGTGATGACACCCGCAGGTGATGGCACAGGACAGAGGATTTCCACCGTCTTCAAAGCTCCAGGCACTGGCCCTTGCAGCATCAGCAGCACCAGTTTGAATGCTGATGGCTCTTGCTTGTTTTGGGCTTAACATCTAAAGATTCAGGAAACTCCCCAGGGCAAGAGTAATTTCATTCTGAGATCTGGCCAGTTCAGGAAAACTGCTGCCTTTCTGTGTTTCATTTAATGTTTCCCTCCAGTTATGTCTGCCTCTAGTGAGGGTTTCTCTCTTGCATTCATTCCCCCCCCCCCCCCCTTTTTATTAATATAGGAAATATAGTTAAATATTCACATTTGTAAGTTCTGTAACCTTGACCTCTTCGAGCTATAATTTCTTACAGGTCCTCTTAGTCATCTGTCAAGAACTGGAGGCTGCTTTTTTTTTTTCAGTGTATTTCCTTCAATTTTGCCATATTGCTTTGAAGCATCAAGAAAGGAGCATTTGAACACCCAACATATTGTACTGAGTGATTTCCTTGAGCAGCATCTCTTCCAGCAGCCAAGGATCTAACCGCATTCGCCTCGACTAACCTGACCCGGTGACCACGGCCGAGCTCGCCTGCGGCGCAGCCCTCCTCGCTTTGCAAAGACAGAAGCTCCACTACCAGCACCAAAATGTCCCGGTCTTCTGGGAGAGGAATAAGAGCAATAATGGAATTGGAATAAAACATCAGCTTGGGGGACAGGCAGGGTTTAAGGAATGTAGTTTAAGTGCTGGCTCAGATGTCACGATGCACCTTGCATATGGAAAAGCAATATATTCCCTGAAAACCTGCAGCGTAAAGCCAGCCCCTGCGGCACCTGCAGCACTGCTCTGCGAGACAGGGAGGTGCGAGCCCTTCCGTGGGGGGGGAGCTGCCCACACCCATCTCACATGAACACAGAAAACACTTCCTTCATTATTTCTCTATGACAATGTTTGATTACTTTCTGGTTGATGCTCAGGAATGTTTTGTTTGGTTTTTTTTTTTTTTTTAGCTAATTTCTTCAACATGTTTAAAAAACTATCTATAATCTCCACCCAAGTCTACTCTTGGCTTTGTCCCTGTCAGGCTGTTCAAGCCGCATTAAACAATCTATCTTTCCTGTGCAAAGCAAATCAATTTGGGTTTCAAATTCTTCTAAATAGTGTTAAGGCAGCATGGGGTCCAGTAGTGCATTGCATGGCACTGCTCAGATTTCTGTGGCAAGCCATATACTTCCGTGTATCTCCGTAATAAAACCCAGCCCTGTGTGAAGCACGACAGATCTTTGATATTGTATTTATTGGATTGACAGTGTCCAGTATTGGGCGACTGTTGTGGTTTGGGCCTGATTGGCAACCAACCCCCACAGCTAATCACCCTCCCTTGCCCCTCCCCACCTGGGAATGGGGGAGGGGATCAGAGGGGTGAAGGGAGACTCACAGGCTGAGATAAGAACGGTTTAATAATGGCAATAAAACGAAAACAATAACGATGATGGGGGGAAAACAAAAAGAAATATATAAACAAGCAATGTACAGCGTAATTGCTCCCCACCCGCTGACCAATCCCCAGCCCGTTCCCGGGCAGCGACCCTGAGATACCAAGATCCCACAATCGCAATCCCGGAAGCGAGAGAGAGAGAGAGAGAGCTCCTTCCCAACCACCCCTCCTTTATACAGTGAGCATGACGTGCCATGATATGGAATATTTCACTGGCCAGTTTGGGTCAGGTGCTCTGGCCGTGCTCCCTCCCTGCTCCCTGTGCCCTTGCGCACGGGCACATGGAGAGTCAGAGAGTCCTCGAAGTCTCGGTAGCAGCTGAAAACATCAGTGTGCTATCAGCATTTTTCCCATACCAAACCCAAAGCTAAATCCAAAACACAGCACTCATCTAGTCCCTGAAAAGGAATATTAACTCTATTTCAGACCAAACTAAGACAGCGACCAAGGGGGCTCCAGAATTTGAACTTTCATGTCAGCGATCCGGATTACTGCCTCCAGGACTTTGGGAATATCTTAAGAAAAGGTTGATTAATAAGCTGTGAGCGACTCATGCCATTTATGTAATCGGGTCCATTTTGGGGCTGGCGTGGTATGAGGGTCTCACCATGCCCCTGCTCCCAGCCATGAGCCCCCAGGTCTGGCCCGGGGCTGTCCTTGGGTGAGCTGCGCAGCGGGCACGTCCCCCTGCCAACTTTATGGGTGGTGAGGACAGTTTATGGGTGGTGAGGACAGATTATGGGTGGTGAGGACAGATTATGGGTGGTGAGGACAGTTTATGGGTGGTGAGGACAGTTTATGGGTGGTGAGGACAGATTATGGGTGGTGAGGACAGTTTATGGGTGGTGAGGACAGTTTATGGGTGGTGAGGACAGATTATGGGTGGTGAGGACAGTTTATGGGTGGTGAGGACAGATTATGGGTGGTGAGGACAGATTATGGGTGGTGAGGACAGTTTATGGGTGGTGAGGACAGATTATGGGTGGTGAGGACAGATTATGGGTGGTGAGGACAGTTTATGGGTGGTGAGGACAGTTTATGGGTGGTGAGGACAGTTTTCTGTCCGACTGGCACCTGGGGCCCGAGGCTGAGCCCGACCCCAGCGCACTCACGGGCACGTAGCCGCGGGAAATGAAGGTGCTGTTGACAGAAAGTGCCCCATGGACAAGGTGCTGTCCCACGGATTTGGATGCCGGTCCCTGGCCCGGGCACGGGCACAGCTCGAACGCCTGGCTCCTTCCCTACAGCTCTCCATCCCTGCTAGCACAGACAGGTGATTTTTCTGGGAAAGCATCATCAGCTCAGGTTTAAATTAAATGCCCTGAAAATGAAATGAAGCCACGTATAATAATGTAATATATATATATATACACAGACACAGAGTATATAATAGACCTTGCTTATAAATGGGTCATGGTCCAGTTATAATCTTAAAGATAGTTTTGTAAACATACCACAAAATTTTGAGACTGCTATCCATGTTTAAACATGATAGATTTGCACCCACACAGGACAGCTTATTGCCCATGAAGCCCACTGTAATATGTGACTTTTCCTACTATTTCTCCTTTTATTCTTAATATTATTTGATGTTAGATTTTCCTGTGCAGTGTTAGATTTCCTTCTTCTGTAGTTTCATTTCTTTGGGGAAATTTTCTTCCAGCACAGCTCACCACTCCTTTTTACACCAGCACTTTCAGCCGTACAGCAGTGCTGTCATAACTGTGCTGGGTCCTTGCACTTTTGCTGAAATAATGTTCTCTTGTCTGCCCCTTTTGCATGTTAATTAAGATTTTGAAGCGCTCTTCCAAGCAGACAACTATTCTCACTTTTGGCCTCTTCTTTCACAGAGAAAAAAATCTTTTTTTTTGTAACTGTCACCTGTGTTGTTTGGATGAGCTTTAAATTGGCAGGTGAGGAGAGAAAATTACCAAATGCTGCAAAGGTAGGAAGAGCAAGGCAGACAAGTCTGGAGGATTAGTGGGATTCTGGTAAAACTCCAGATGTGCAGTCAGGAGCTCAGGCCCTTCACAAGGAGGGCAAGGGGTGTGGAGGTAAAGGAAAAACAGTCTTAATTTTCTTTGACATTTTGGCATCACCTGAGAGGTCATGGGAGAGGTTTGGAGGCTCTGGGGTGATTCACTGGAGTAGAACTTGGCTCCTGTGTAGACAAGGAACATAAAACTAAGATGGCTGATAAAAAAACAAACCAGAAGGGATTTTAACAACCAAACAACACTGTCTAGTTATTATGCAATAAGTGCCGGAGAATTTCCCCTAATAGTTACTATGCCCTGCCTATAAGAACGCCTTTTTCAGAGAGTAGTCCCAGCCTTGTTGCAAAGACTTCGAGTATTAGAGACTCTGCTAGACCCTGAGTAAAACAACCCTGTGCTTAAACACCTCCTCAGGGAGCCCCTTCAACTCCTTGCTGGCCACGCTGTGTCCACCCTACAACTTACAAATCACGCCCAAGTCTCCAGAAAACTACTTCTCTCCTCGAAAGGCAGGTTTTCCAAACCTGCGGTCACGGTGGCAGCCCTTGCCTGAACTTTTTCTTGCTTGTTGACATTTTTCATGGTTTAATATCAGAATTGACCTTATTAAGACTGCTTATGATAATAAAATTCCCCTCTACTCTTCTTTTCTGTTTATTATTCTAACAACAGGGGAGGCCATATGTCACGGTGGGAGCAGTAAATGATGTCCAAGCAATCCATGATTACCAAGCTCTGTATCTCATTTTATATGGCTGACTTGCCCTTGTCCTTTTGCCAGAAATAACTTTGCTTTCTTCCATGTAATTGGGAAAACACTGAAGAAAATTGGTCCAACATCAACCTTCAGCAATAAAGCTTAAGTTGCACAGTGATTTTGCATTTAAAATGATTGCCAAGTGGATATTATTAAATGCATTTAGTATATGAAGCAACGATTTGAATATAGTAATTAGGATTTAGGATAATATAATGAAATATATAACAGAATATAATAATGTCCATAATGAAGTATTATAAACATTTATAGATTCATTAAAATTTTTAAAATTCAACCATTTTAGTACTAAAAATTAATAAAACAGTAGCAAATCAATTACACAATACTAATATTAATCAAATTAATAATGACAAATATTATCAGCTTTAACAAATCAAATTAATAACAATTCATATGAACATGCACAGCGCACACCCCCAGCTGCCCCTTGCTGCCACACAACCCCACAGAGCTCCTGCTGTGTGCAGCCCACGCCGGGCAGGGCCAGGGTGAGGGCATCAAGATTTTCTCTTTCAGACACAGCCAGGAAATTGAACTGGATTCCTGGATTTGAAAAGCTATTTCTGCACCTGGCGTGTGCAGAGCCCGGCCAGAGATCTGAGCTGTGAGGTGGGGAATTGCGTTTGGAACCTGGTCTAGAAATTCCCTTGCAAATTTTGACTTCCAGATTTCCTGTTGTGTTCCTGTGCATTTATTTATTGTACACGCGGGCACTGGCAGCTGGCGACTCGGAAGGCGGCCAAGGGTTCCCCAGCAGCCCCCCCAGGAACAGTGCCCCACGACAGCTCCCAACGGGGGGGGGTGTGTGTTCTCTGAAGGCTCTTTTCAAGGAAATGCTGGAGACATACATGCAAACTAAGCTAAATCCATCATGGGAGCACTGCTCGAGAAGGAGACACAGAGGCATGTGCTCCCCTCTTCCATTAAGCAGGTACGGTTCAATGGACTAGAGACTTTGTCCCTTGCTGTACTTGCAATGCCAACAAAGTGCAGACCTTTACTGTCTGTTATTGCATTGCGGTGCAGAGACCCACGCTCCCCGTGCAGAGGCTGTGGAGATGCTGAAAGCTGATGCAGTCCCCATCCTCATCCTTCAGAGCTGGGAAAGCACATCTGTGCCGTAGTGACTTCAACACAGCGCTCTCCCCTCCATGCCGCTGTCTCCTCTCCGCTCCGTTCTCTGTTCTCCAACGTATCCAGGTCACTGCTGTTCTTGGCTCTCTGTAGCTTTCTCTGGAAGCCGACAGTTTTGCCCAGAGCCGGGGTGAGGGCTGGCAGGAGGGAGGTCTCCCTCAGGACCTGGGCTGGTGGGATCCCGGGCTCCTCTGAGCCCACCTCATGCTGGAAATGTTGCTGTGTCAAGAGATAGTGAACTCAGACTGGGCACTTTGATTTCGCTCTCACAGGTGACAGAAGAGAGGCAGAGAGGACACCCGTGGTCCCACAGACAGCCTCTCTGAGGACCCAGCCTGGGGTTGGCTGGAGCCACTCCTGGGGTGCTTGGGTGGGCTTGCAAATGTGAAACTTCCATAGGGTCAGGGAACTGCTATATGGACATGGATATCACAGTGATGTGGGTCTTACTGAAAAGACTAAAAGAAGATTGAAGCATACATACCAAAGTGGGATATGTTCCTATTTCACTCTGAAATCTGTTCTTTGCAGCAGCTAATTAGGTTTTGCACAGGGATGCATGCAAGGAAGTCACTGCTGGTTCATCCTCACCATGTCCACGAGGACAAACTTCAGACACAGCTAACAGACAAAAAGTTCCCTGCTGGTAACAAGCTCCGTAATAAGCTTCTGATGTCAAACATAGAATCACAGAATGATTTTGGGTTGAAAGTGACCTTAAAAACCGCCTAGTCCCAACCCCCCTGCCCCGGGCAGGGCCCCCTTCCCCCAGCCCAGGGGGCTCCCAGCCCCGTCCAACCTGGCCTTGAACCCTTCCAGGGAGGGGGCACCCACAGATGCTCTGGGCACCCTGGGCCAGCGCCTCACCCCCCGCACAGGGAACAATTTCTGCCTCAGATCTCACCTAAATCTGCCCTCTGGCAGTTTAAACCATCACCCCTTGTCCTACTCAGTCCCCCGAGCATCTTCGTGGCCTCCTCTGGCCCCGCTCGAGCAGCTCCGTGTCCTTCTGCTGTTGAAGCCCCAGAACATCCCATGGGAACATCTCTTATTTTACTACCCAGCTGCCTGCAGCCCGGGGTCTGGGTGCCTTCTGGAGGTGCGGGGGATGGCCAGGGAGGAAATGGCTTCATTAGGGCTAAAGAACTACTGAGAGTGGCTTGAAGCACGGGGCACCTGGGGGGAGCAGGCAGGGTTGTCGCGGGGGCAGAGGGATGCTGCGTCCCTCTCACTGCAGGGCAGCTCCCTGCCTGATGCCCTGGAGCGGAGCAACAGCCATTTCCTGGCAGGACTGTGACTGCCAAGGAGAGCAGACGTCAGCCTTCAGCCCAAATTTCACTGCCTCAGCCTGAGTCTGGAGCAAGATTAAAGGAAAAAAAAACATACAAGGTTTTGGAAATCTAAGCTGGAATATCTGCTTCCCAGCCGCTCAATGCCCTGACAGCTGGATGCTTCCTGGGGAGGAGCGGCTGGTAATTAGATGTTAGGTAACATTTGGGGAAGTTTGTTTTTCAGATTTTTTTAAGCTACTGCAGTTAAAAATAAATAAATACCGAAGGGCAATTTTAGCAGCGTGATTCTAATTTGTTTAATCAGATTATGTTGTTTTCTTCTCTGCTGCCTTCTAATTTGGATATATGAAAATGAAATTAATATTAAATTCTCATATTTATTCAGACTTAATGAGATGACTGGAATGGCTTGCCAGAACAGAGCTGTCTTTTAAATGTGGCTAAACAATTCATTCTGGAAGTTGTCTTTCATAAGGACTTTGTTACCATCTGAAGTTCAGGAAAATGATCTAGAAGATCACGTGCGCTCCTGATCATTTCAGAACCGTGACGTCAGCAGTTAATACAGAAAAGTATTAAGCAGGATTTAACAGGATTAAAGAGCAGTATAAAGAGTAGACTTGAAAAAAAGTAAAATAGAATATATGCACCTGTCACAGCAAGGAAGGGAAAGCCCTTGTCTCACCCAGAGCTTGGCTGGCGATGGCTGGGAGGCAGCTCAGCCTGCCTGGGCACCAAGGGCCCGTCCTCTCCCGGCGGTTCCCTGCCCCAGGCTGCAGGCACCGTCCCCTCCGGGACGCGCAGCGCGGTGCTGCCTGGCTCCCCACTGACCCATTTTCCGTGGGGGTTTCTAAGACCCTGAGACACTGGGACCCAGACCCGTGTGGCGCGTGGTCCTTGTGTCCACCAGCCTCTCCGGGAACATTTCATTTCTTTAAAGATACAGTTGTCTTCGAAGTGTCTTTTGGGTTGGACACAAGAGTTTTCTGCTTGCTTTCTCCAGATTGGAACCCGAGTGCCTGGCAAGGCAAAGCTATCCAGGCAGTAGAAATTCTTGTTCCTGGAAGTTGGACAAAACAGGGAGAAGGAGAAAGTCATTAAAGCAGTTTGCTCATTGCAAAATTAAAGTGTACCTGCTGGTAACAACTGTGTCTGAATTTGGCCAACTGCTTTAGACTAAGTGATAACCAAATTATACCTGCTTCAGGCTGTTGCAAATTCTGCTAGTAGGGGGTAGGCTGTAATGGGTTCGCTTACATCCCGTTCTGTGTGCATCATTAGAAGGTCTGGGTTCTCCAGTGCTGATTTCATCTCTCTGCAATGCAGCCCTGAAATCAGGAGAGGAAGATGCTGGGTTTTCTTCAAATCATTCACTCTGCTGTCACATTTTCTTATCTCTTGTTCTTGCGTGTTTAACACTGGCAATATGCAGCCATAAACAGCAGGTTTATAGCTGCAATCAAACAGATTCTTCCCGCTGGAAAAAAATATTCCAAAACTTCAAGGGTTGAGCTCTGTCCTCCCAGGCATGTCCTTGGCTCAATGATTTCATTGCAAATGGGCATATGGAGCCAGAGCCTGGGCTGGTACATCCAGATTTATGTGAAGCACCACACATCATTCTCCAATTTCAGCCCGAGAGCTGCAGCTCTTGGCACGGCGCGTCCTGAAGCAGAAGGTGGTGCTGAGTGACAGCTTGATACATTCCCGTCACGGGCTGCTTCTGCACACAGGCTCGGTTCGGAGGAAGATTTGTTGTTTAACTCTAGGTATATTGTACCACTCTGCAGACACACTGTGGTAATTATTTTGGGTATTCAACAGACTTTTTCTTTTTAAAACCACTGAGTAGTACTTTACCTGATTATCTTCATTGTGAATCCAGCCTTGTCTATATGATAAGATTTCCCACTCAATCAACACATGCCTCTAACTTGTAATTATCTTTGGAAATGTTTTCATAATGAACAACCCTTAACCTTTTTTATATGTTGATTTATTGCCTCCGAGTTAAACCTTGATGTTCAATTTCCTGGTGTTGTTATTAACATCTCCTGCTAGAGAAAATAATTTAACTGAAATTTCATGGGAAAATGAATCAAAACATGATGATATTTACATGCGGCCTTTTAATCATTTCAAACATAGAGAAGTTTTTGATTTAAAATCACAGTAATTTTATTTCAATTGTTCTTGCTATTATCCTCAGACATAATTAGAAATATCCACATAATTAACTGACTGGCAGCTCCTTCCATGAGCAGTAAATACCTAAGATACAGAAAAATACCAAATGCTGTTTCAGATACCAGGTTTCTACATTATTTTAGTAACAAGGAATTTGGATCAACGTCCTTCACTTTTTATTTGGAGTCATGAGCAGTGGCAAAAGAGCACGGCACCAAAGTGCAGCGTAGAGGATGCCAGCACCCATCCTAACCCCCAGGCTGTAGACTCTCCTCTTCAGGTTGTTCCTCTGCAGAAAGATAGAATTTTAACACATTGAACCCCAACAGGGGAATGTGGTTCTGTGGGCTAACATTTGTGCACCTACAATATGCAACAGGAAGAAGGTGTCAGCGGTCTGAAGGCACCGAAGGGCCTTTGCTGGCCCTGGCACTTCTCCCCTGAGACGTCCACCCCTGCCCCTCTGCCCAGGAGAAGGATATTTTCCTGATGTTATCCAAAAGATCCTTTTTGTGAGTAGGTAACTGTGTTATCCGTGATATTGAAATCTGATTCTTTTCCATTTGGTTGCCTTTTCAAACTGGTGTTCTTTGCTCATCAGCTCTGCTCCCCAGCGAGGCCTCTCAGGTCGGGATCTATCCATCCATTTTTCTGTCTCCTAGGTCTGCTGTGCATTTGGAGTTTGAGCGCTGCTCTGAGTGCAGTCAGTGTAAACTCAGCTGTAGGGCTTCATAAAAAGCAAAACATGCTCAGCTCATCCAAATCTCAATCAGCTTTCATTATCACTGTACCAGAGTGCTAAAACGGAGCCGGCGTAGGGCCCAGTACCTATCAAAGCAGATTTGGATGGATGACCCTCATTTTACCATCTACAAATCTAATAAAAAAAATGTTGTTACACTTTAATGCATTATCTGTCATGATAATGAAGTTTTATTTACCATTTCCAAGAACATTTTCACTTTTAGAGATATTATCGGAACAAGCAGATCAGCTGAATCACTGGCGCTCAGTGAATGCTGCCAAGCAGCAAAGAAGAGTCTCCGATGTGGACGTCCACATGTTGGGTTACAGCGTTCCTCCGGAGCCGTTTTGCGGTGGCTTTGTTGGTGTATTTATTTTCTGGCAGGCAGCGGAGCCTGCTGAAGGTTCAGAGGGGCGGTTGAGAGCTGTCCTCGTGCACGCGGTGCATGTCCTCGTCCGCACCGCGCAGCTCCTCGGGGCCATGCCCTCCTCGCAATGCGTCTCTGATGTCCCGATCCCGGCGCTCCGGGGCAGGGTCCCCACCCCGCTGCTTCGGGGGGCCCCCCCAGCATTTCCCTTCCCCGGCGAGAGCTTCTCCCTCCCCAAACCCATTTCTGGGGCAGCATCAGCAGGAGCACGCTGGGCAGCCCAGATAAGCGGGGCTGCTCCTTTCCAGCAAGACTTCTTACTGGGGTCTATATGTGTCCCAGCCAGTCGGCTGCCACTCGCCGCATCCCAGACCTTCGCTCTCCTGCTGTCCTTTTCTGGCTTCTCCTCTCCACCACTGCCAGTTCTCACTCTTTTTCTGCTTAAAACATCTAGTGGTTCATATGACAAGTCTGTCTTAACTCAGCCTTGTGCCCTTTAGGATGTGCTTTCTCCTTTGCATCTCCCTTCCTCTTCCAGTATTTCTGTATCCTTTTCCAAGTTCCAGCCTCCGACTTCATTTACTCCATCTAATTTTAAAATAATCCACCAAGGTTTGTGTTTATCCAGCACCTGACATAATGCACCGTCCCCTGGACAACCTCCAGATGGTACTGTGATGCAAGTATATGGTCATAACTGGTTATACCCCTAATGGTTGCAATGCTATTCAACAACTTATCCTAAGACACAATTTACTTCTCTTCTTCTTCCTGGTAATCTGCTGATGCACTGATCCATAAAACTTATGAGAAATATTTATAAAGGTGACAGCCCTGACATGGAGAATTAAATCACAATATGAGAATGTGCCAATTTACTAGCTTATGAAGTTCAAGTAAAAAAAACCACAAAAACAGATGAAGAACTGTCACAGCTGAGAAAAACAAGCATATGAGAAAGAATTAGAGCTACAGATTTCCTATATGTGACAAAGACAGAAAGAGGATAAATTTGTGTCAGGTGACAGGTAGGCAGGAAGTGAGTGGTAAACACCGTGTTATAGTATCTTATACATGAGCAATCCTTACTGCAACAGCTGTTGTTTAGGAAGGGAGAAGTGCTTCTGTTGTAGCATAGAAAATAAATGATGAAGCAGCAAAAACAATGCACCGGTGGAACATCTCATTTTTTGGGGCATAAGACAATATAAGGATTTGTTCACTGGGAAAAGATGGGCATAGCAAAGCGCCCATCTCGCACTCATGATGGGTCTGAGCTCTCCTCCCATCTTTAACTGTACAGCCTGTCTGCTGTGGTGAACAAGATTCGTTCTGGTAGTGCAGTAGCAGAACCACTTTTACAAAGAGATTTTTACCAAAACAGGCGTGAGCAAGACAGACTTAAAACCGGCAGTGTAATATCCCCTGATGGCAGTGGAAGATTCACAGTGGCCTTCAGCGTATCTTTTATCCTGACTCCTCCGCTTTCTTCTGTAGCTGAGGTACTCTCTCAGGTCTTCATGATTTTAAAATTATTTTATTCAGAGTTATATATACAAAGACCAGAGAGTCAAAAGCTCTCTGTAACTCTTGTGAGAATAAAGAGTAAGGACTGATAACATATTTGAGAGCGTGTTTCCACTGAGAGGTTTCCCATCAGTTACCCCCACTGTGAGGTATCAGGGAACAAACGTCTCTTTGGTTTAATATGCTGTTTGCTTGTGATGATGCAGATAAAAGGCCTGCAATTACTTCAAAGGTAGAAAAATGGTTATCACAATGTCAAGGGGGTGTATAAGGTGGCAGTATTTCCACAAAATATTATGTTTTCCCTTTCAAGAAAAAAACGTAATTAAGCGATTGCGTCACGTCAGGGCTTGCAGCCCGTCCCGTGCTGTTTGGCACCAGCCTCCCCCCCTCCTCCCCCGATGCAGGTTTGTGCCTCGGGGTCGGGTTATTGCGGGTGGTGAGACCTGGTGTAACGTTAGTCCCTTGGGTAGGATGCTCCTGGCCGGAGCGGTGACGGCCGCCTCTGCTGCAGAGGTTTGGGCAGGGACGGGCAAGCTCAGGGCCCCAGATCCCGCTGGCTGGGGCTCCCCGGGGCAGGAGATCAGCATCCAGTGCCACCCTTGAAGGGCCCAGATGTTTATTTGCTTTAGCTCTTTTTTTTTCTTTGTTTTGTTAAATAAAATCACTCTCAGTTCGTAGCTGTTTTTTAACCCCATGAATTAATTTAGAATGGATACGATACTCCTGCGCTGCCCTTTCTCTTGTAGAAGAACTGATGTGGATGGGACTTAAATGCAATTATGTGCGTGACCAGCTCTGTCTTTGGTTAAAACTGAGACATTTGACAATTCTGAGAGGCAATTTCTTATCCGGTGCCTGACAGTCTAAAAGATAGGGAAAAGATTTGAACCTAGTTTATAAGTGCATCATTACCAGTTGGGAGTATGATCCTTGTTGTCCTTATGTACGTATGGAAAAATAATGTAAAGAAATAATTGAAAATGAGAAAATTAAGAAACCTATAGTGTTTTTTTTTTTTTTTGCTGCATTACAGCCTATGGAAAAGAGTGCCGCTTACTCAAAACCCTGTCACCAGCTGTGGAAAAATGGTTGGGAGGGCAGAAGGATCTACTTGTGTAAACAGCTCTCCACGTGGCAATGGAAAAGGTAATGCAGAACAAGTAAGCCGACAGCAATAAAATAGAAGTAAGAACTGAGAAATTAGAAAATGTCAGATTTGTAGTTCTCTGTTAAGCCCCTCTCCTTTACATTGCTTCTGTGGGTCTGATCCAAAATTTATTTATATCAGACTTTTAATCAATTTCAGTTTTAACAATTACTTAGTCATACTCCATTTTCTCCATATAACTCCATTTCAGGGGCAGAAATATTCCTCTGACTCCAGGACTCCAAAATGTTAATTCATACACTGAAATTCTGAAACATTAATACTATTAAAATGTGCAGGGCAAGGAGTCAGCTGGGGGCAAACAGAAGTGGTGAAAATTGGAGGGCAGAAGAGCAGAGTTTGTCAGTATTTAATCACTTGAAGAGGTGTTGTTGACAGTAAACATGAAGCGACCTGAACAACAGAGCCTGCTATTTCAGTTCTTAGAGTGAGTCTTACCAACAAGTAGTGATTTCAGTTTTTCCCCATCTTTTTTCCCCAGTTTACCAAACTACTGATGGTGATGACTGCAGCAAAAGCTTTCTTTCCTTGCAACCTGAGGCCAGATAGGTAAATATGTGGAAAGAATAAGGAAACACAGGAAAGCGAATCAATGTTAAGAAAGAGCTGGGCTGATCTAAAGCTCTTTCTCGCCCAACTCTTTCCTAGCAGTGTCATCTCAGGTTGCAGCTGCACCACGTTGGGGCTGGCCTCAAGCACAGGCAGCCAAACCTGTGGTGCTCTCAGTCCTGACAGCTCTTTGTTCAGGTCCATAAAGCCAAGAGATACCAATCCTCATATCCTCTTTGTTCATTTTCTGCTCTTCACTCTAGCTTTGTCTCATAGATATGAGAGTCGTATAGAACCTATTCCCTGTTTTGCTCAATTATGTTCAGGGGATGACAGTTCTATCTATCTGAGGGTTTACAATGAAGAATTTCAGGCTCAGAGTCCTCTGGTTTTGGTCCAGAGTTTAGACTCTTTCCAAAATTACCAAGTCTTTATCACCAGGCAATGCCTACTGCCTGACTGCTAGGATGCAGCTCCTTTCACCCAAGGGAGATACCCACTTCACACCCTAATTCCCAGACACCTACAGGGAACAAGCTTGCTGCCCTTCCAGCAGCTGATTCCCCCTCTTAATGCCCTTGTCCCTTTCTAAATATCAAGGACATTCCCCCCTTGCAGTTTTGAAAGGGATTCTGGAGTAACTCTGATAGGAAAAGATGAGGAACCATGCAGTCCTAAAAAGCAGCCTGGTGACAGGATGTGTCGGCTCCCTATGTTACAAAAAGCAAGATGATCAGCAGGGCCAGTCCATTACGCTGTGCAATGGCCATTCCACCCAAAAGCCGTACCAAAAAGGGATGCATTTCTGGGAACTTTGGAAAGGATGAGCTAATTGCTGCTGGAAAGCTGCAGGATGGACCATCCCTGCGGCACTGGTCTGTGCGAGAGCAGTGGGAGGCAGATGAGCAGTTTTCTCTCTAACTATCTCTTTTGCCCATACTAGTGGTGATGAATCACTGCAGAGCAAAGGTACTGACTAGCACTTGCTTTTCTTTCGACACAGGTTAGGAGCCAGCTGTTCCCCGCAGTGTGTTTGCCCTGGTACTGAGCATTATGGACTGTAATTATATAGTCAGGAGTGTTTGTTTAGGAAGCCTGGGAAATCCCAATTAATGTACTCGCAGAGTTCCTATCAAATGCAGTTGCATCTGCTGGAATTGCAAGGAAATAAATGGTTTTGTCTTGTAACAGAGGAGCTGTCCCCACATCAGCTCTGCTTATACCAGCTGGTGTGGATGCAGTTGGTAGCAAATTGTGCAGAGGGTTCAGGGAGACATTTACAATATCCATCCAGGAATGAAATGTAAGGCCGGTATATGTTTACTGCCAGACTCAACTGCACACTTTGTGTAAGCACAATTAACAGAAACGAAGGGCGTCCTCCCAAACTTGCTGATCCATTAACCACTGAATAATAGAAAATATAAAAAGTGAACAAACAAATGGAAAAGCCTAATTCACTTGTGAATAGGGGCTGTTAAAAAGTGGCAGTTCGTTCCTCCACCAGGATATTGGTCCAATACACCGGTTCTGCTTGTGCTGCATCGCAGATACTGTGTTTTGTGTGGTGAAGAGATGCAGCACAGACTTCAGATGTGTTTTGGTTGCTTACTGCTTCAAATCCTTGGAGAATTACAGATAAAATAATTATATTGCCAGCAAAAAGGTGCATTTCAAAAGAGAAACAAAAGTTCTGGACCAGTCTGCAAGTTTTTATTCATCTTACCGATCTACATGAAGGTACTGTGCTTTGTGAGTTGTTAATTGGGGTCTTTTATACCCAAACCTCCCACACAAACATTGCACTGCATCGCAGTCCAGAGAAGGTGCCCAGGGGAAGTTTTTCTGCAGCCTCGGTAGTGCCACTAATATTCCTGGCTTTAAAAGAATAAAATAATCTAAATGTACTAAAATTTGCTTGACAATTTCACATGATAGAAAAATGGTTGTTGAGGCTAATTTTGTCACTAGAATAAGGAGTGTAAACTAACTGTGAACACATTTGATGGTTACACATGAAGGTTTGTAACTATCAGACTTTCCAGTAGCTGGGTTTCTGGAAAAGTTTTACACTGGAAACTGATTTGTGCATGAAATTTGATTATTTCTTAGAATAGACTCTCTGACAGAGTGAATTGAAATAAGTGACCTCGAAGATTCCAAAATGTTGTGCTTCAGGAGGTATCCTTTCCATTTTCCTCAAAGTTACACGTGATGAAGTGGTATGCACATTCAATCCTTTATTAGTCATCAGGTGAAAATAAGAAACTGGAAAAGGATAGAAAATTTGGCAAGACTTTTCACTGGTGCAGCAGTGCTCCACTTGATTCACTTTCATAATTGGGTTTAAATAATTGTGCACCCTGCACCTGTGTTTGACCACACTGTCTTCTTCCCCAGAGCTGCACATAAATAGCTGTGCAGACGTGAAAACCAGTCCCCAAGGGATGGTGTTGTCACTCTGTCTCTTATGTCCCCTCAGAGCATTTGCAGGTATTGGGCAGCAGCTCTCGGTCACATCCCCTAGTCCCCAGCATCTCTGCCAGCAGTCATCACCTGCAAGGGTTTAGCCCCTAAATTAACAGCTGTGAATGGCAAGCAGGAATGGGAGGAAGGGAAGATTCGTAATTATTTTATTTTCAGCTTTTGATTGGGGTGGTCTTAACACCCCTGTGGGTCAGCCTCTGCTGTCACTGCTCACCTGTCCCTGCTCTGGAGGTGAATAAAGACCCTTTTTCCCAGTACCATGGAGCGGTGTGTCTCTGAGCTGTCCCTGTGACCCCCCCAAACCTCACACACCCTGCCCAGGTGCTAAGGGATCCCCTGCCTGCAGAGCTGCCCAGCCCTCTGCCCCTGAACACCTCCCAGGAGTCATCCAGTGGGTCACCGAGAAAGGAGCAAGAGGAGGAGTTCTGCTGGCTTCATTTAGTACCGTGAGTGCATTCCAGTTCTGGCAATGTAATGCTGACTTAATATTTGGGGAAAAAAAAAAAAAAAAAAAAGCAGCACTTCATGTGGAAGCTGAAAATATAGATAATGCTAATAGCAGAAGCAACTTTCCCACAGATTACTCTAAGACGTGATTATGTTGGGGAAAAAAGTGACTAGAACAAGATGGAGACTCCTACAAAGGGAGAAGTTCAGTGTTTTAAGCTTTAAAGGACCCACATAGATGTTGTAGGGAAAGAAGACTTGAAGGACACAGGGAAGTACAAGATGCAATATAGTTCTAGGGCAATGGATGTGTTTTAAAGAACAGCAGATGTTTTCTTCCAGTGATAATGGTGGAAAAATAGTTAGAGAGAAAAACAACATTCTGAACAAGAGAATAATCAGTGAAAACAAGAGAGATAATTAAAAATACACTGGAAGTAGTAATGCCATCAATAAGTAGAATAATATTTGGAAACCAGAGTGCAGCACTTGGAGAGCCTATAGGTGTTACAAAAACCTGTTCGCTAATTCAAGGTCAAAAGCTGCAGTACCAGCAGCACTGTCTGTAGCCTGTATGCAAGCAGACACTGTGCAGAACAAAAAGGACATTTGCAACCACATTCTTTTGCACCAGACAATAAACAGGCAAGAATGAAGCCAACTTCAGATCACTTTGGAAAATATTCAGAGGTGTACTATCAGAAACATGATAATGGCTGATGATGGGCTGTTATTACGAAGACATACATTTACCAAAGTAGAATCACCTAAGCGGCATCTTCGCTGAAATCTCCAGTGAATTATGTCCAGTCCTGTTTGATGCCTTAGCTGTAGCTGATCCAGACAAAAGCTCATAGGAGATGAAGGAAGAAGATGCATTCTAAGCATTACAGCTTAGTGGCACAATATTCCCAACGAATTAAATAAGCAACAGTGCCCAAGGACATTCCTCAAACGCTCCTCAGACTCCAAGAAAGGGCTATCACACTAAGTGGTTTTCTTCATTAGTGCTTTTAGGTACAATCGCTGTAAGATGCTGCAGTTCAGGCGCATTATTGAGTCAGATTCCTTGCTGGCCTCTCCTGCTCACAGCGACTGCTGCTCTAGAGCCCCTGGCCCACTCGGGCGTACCCCAAGCTCGGCTTTGCTGGGTTTAAAGCCTCCTAAGGATCTGTTCAATAAGGGCCACGGCAGAGCTTGCATGGGAAACAAGTAACCCCAGCCCAGAGCCGCAGCTTATGACATTGATGCCAAATGTCAGGGTGGGACTAGCGAAATGCTGTTTTCTGAGCCTGCTGGCATGCAGAAGTGCTTTCTGTCTATTCTGTTTATGCTCTGCTGACAGGAAATGCATCACAGCTTCCAAGGGATTTGCCACCGATGGCTTCCTGACATGTTTTTTTAATCATTTTAATGCAATTTCTAGACAATTAGAATTGAAAATTTTGCCACTAATATAAATTTATATTATAGTCTAGTCATTCCGTCATACGCCACTTTTGAAAGAAAGAAAAAGCCCTTGTTGACTGCTTCTCTATCTATCCGATTTGTCTATTCAGAGACTAATGATCTGGATATGTAGACACTTATCAGATGTAAAAATCTTATGATTCACAAATTAATTTGAGAATGTTAACAAGGAGCATCATGTTTTATCCAGGCACTTATTGTTTTAGGTGCTGCAGGTTACCGATTTTTATGATAAAAACCTTTCCAGTCAAAACAAGTGGGTAAAAGTAAATGAAGTTTAAAGCATTATTACATTTTCTATTCATCTTGCATGATGAGTGTTCCAGGAAGAAAATTGAACTATCAGTTCTTTACAATTTCAGGGAAAGCGGTGTATTGTGTGAGAATACAGTAAACTTGAATAGGGGATAAATTGACTGTTTACGCCAGCTTTGTGTTCCCACTGAAGTGTGAATCCTCTGCTCCATTCCAGTTTGAACATAACTACTCCCAGCCATGTTTAAAATTACATATGCATTCTATTTTACAAGTAATCCATATTGAAATTGTATTTCAGAAGAAAAATGAGAACATGAGATACAATTTAACACTGATGCATAATGAAATAAAACTCTACCACATCTTTAATGGCTCCTGATTTACTGAGTGCAGATTTAGGAATTACACTGCATTTTGGTCTCAAAGCTACTTGGAAATTCCTTAAATCTAGACAAGATTTGCCGAGTAACGAGGAAGAAATATGGACATCTGCAGTACCATTATTCCTATTTGATTGTCATAATACAGCTGTGATTCACATGTTGAACTCCGAGCAACTATTCAGTGAGTATATGTCTAAAAATTCATTTGATCTGAGTCTATTTAAAAAGTTTATAGGAAATGGACTCCAGGGAACAGATTTTGCACTGGCAAGGGGATGTATTGCATGACCTAACACATCTTTCTATTTCTAATTCTTCTGGTTTTTTTATATGAAGTAACTTGTTTAAGTGACACAGTCATTAGAAAAGGAATTGGAACTTGATATGGATTAGAAACTCAGCAATGTCTTGAGGAACTGGGAAGACATATTCAAAGTTGTACTGGGTCTGTCGCTGTGGGATGGAGTTAATTTTCTTCATAGCGTCTCATGTGGTGCTGTATTTTAGATTTGTGACTAAACACTCCAGCTCTTATTCAGGGGATTCATCTGAATTCAGACAGTGTTGCCAAATATTCTGAATCCTCAATGTTAAAGTCAAAGCATAATTTCTGTGTAATTTATTAAAGTTACTTGTGGGTTGGTGACCGAAGCAGAAGATTGTTGCTGGCATCCTACTGCTAATGTCCAGCCGCTCTGTGCTGCTCTCCTGACAGCGAGGGGCCACCAGTGCTGTTTAATCGGTCAGTCAATCTGCTGGAGTGGAGCACATCAGCACCACCATCCTGCTCCATCCGGTCCTGCAACTCCACTGACACAGAGCAGACCCCAAATCCTTTATTCATGAGAGGCTGTGATTGAATTTTGCCTGAGGGATGAGTGAGGACAGCAGCTGTGGGTAGATAATGACACGTACACTCATGACTTATGAGCACAGTTCTGGTAAAATGAGCAGAAGAACATTTTTCTACCATGTCCACAAATAATAATACCTTCTACAGCACATAGTGAGATGTGGCTTCAGTCCCAGTGACTGGAAATGCTCCCACCATCTAATAAATGGGAAGAGGTAGCATCACTCTTAATGTTGTCAAAATTAATGTAAAGTTATATTGGAGCTTACCGTTCCTTTCCTTCCCCTCCTCTGTGCCTGTCTGTCTCAGAGGAGGAGTGAAAACCCCAGTGCCATGTAAGACATACTTGTTGCATTGCTGGATGCACTTCTGGAAAGCACTCTGGCACTGCGGTGATAAATGTGCTGTGAGAAACTACACGGTGCAGAGTGGAAAGTGCTGTTATTGCTTTATTTTGTATGACACCCGTACTGTAGTTGCACTCGTAACCTTTGCAACTGAAAATTGAACACCGCTATAGAAGACAGATGAAGAAAGGAGGAGCAGAGAATTACAGTGGGGTTGCACAGCCGTGACTGAGGTTTTAACCCAGTAACTAAGTCAGTATTTTAAATAGTGCGTCAGAAGGCAAGCCGTAGGATTGTAACGGTATGTGCAAAACTAAAAGGCATTTATGATCCTGTCGCCAAGAGGAAGAGGTCTTGGACATAAGCACAGAAAAGCTATTACAGGGATGGGGAGACAGGGTCAAACAGCCACGTAAGAGGGCTCTGAGTGCCGTGGCTTTTCAGGCCGAGCGAGTCCAAGGCACGCTGCCAGGATGCCCGGCCGCCGGCCGCTGCCCGGGCGGGGAGAGGGCCGCTGGTTTTTATTTTTTTCCAAAGTTTAAGTGTTGTAGAAGTTCACATAAACCATTTTTTTCTGAGCGAGTGGTGGCTGCTTTACAATGTTGTATTTTTTTTTTTTTTAATCTGCACCTGATTTTTGCATAGACTCTCATACTGTAACTTTTCAAAGTGTCATTTCTGGCATTGCATGTTAGATTGAAAATGTTATTTAAATTTAAATACACTTCACATGGACATAGACATTTATTATCAGACTGGAAAGAAAACATTTTCTTGGAAGTTTATGCAAGTTATGAACTTCACATTTGTATTTAATGGCTTTCTAGTATTTCATTGTGAGAAAGCATTATAAATATGAGAAATAAAAAATATTTCTGAAGGCAATGTATCGTCTCCTGGATTTATCTTCTTCTATTTACTCCTTTGCTCTGAGGGTCTATTAAGGTGGCAGCAATCTTGTCCTGACGACAGCTTGTCATTTCTTATATCTGTATTCTGCTCCCATTCTTTAAATGGGCTCAGAAGATCCATGAATGGGAAAACCAAACCAAACCAAACCAAAACAAATCAAAGCAGAAAAACAACAACCAGAAACAGTGGTTGATTTCAAAATGATTTTTCTTTTTTTTTCCCCGAGGCTTAATCCCCCGTTGGGCACCAGCTCTTCCCCTGAGGAAGGCCGCGGTGCTTCGCTGCGGCGCTCGCCGGGCACAGCACCCGGGCAGGGACCGCCAGCGCCCCCCCTCACCCCGTTGGAGGGGACAGCCCTTCTCCCCATGGCACACGAAGGCAGGGTGGGGTGGCCCTGCAGAGGGGGTGGCCCTGGGGACCCCGAAAAGACAGGGTGGACACGGCCTTTGAGCTTCATCCAGCAAAACTGGCTTCAACTTCTTTGCGACGCGGGAACTTTTTGCCTTCTCAGCAGTTTTCCAGCTTCCTCCACTGTCTGTCTTTGCGTCTGATCCTTGGGTGGCTGAGTGACTCCTTCTGCACAAGTAATCAGTACCAGAATGATGCAAATGGAGATTTTGGCACTTACAACCATTCCACCTCACTGGTACCCAACAAGCAGCTTGGAAAGATCTTTAGACCATTGATGAGCTTCAATCATAATTATTTGTAACTGATTAATGAGATTTTAGATTTGATGTAGCATCACATATCAAAGCTTTATTCAAAGATCCTACAGTATGCCCTATTAGGGGATAGGAACACATCCAGCTCCAGTTTATGCCTAGCACCTTAACACAGATGTGGACCAGTAAACCAGGAGCTCATCATGCTCCTGGCAGTAGCTATGACACTCCCTAATTAATGATAAAACATGTGGAGGCACAGATACAGCACAGGATGTACACTGGGCTGGGAATGAAGCTCTGTCAGCACGGTCACTGCCGCGAGCATAATGGATATTTGCCATTAGTCTGAACTTTAAGGATTGTTCCCTGTGAAAACAATTTAAGATAACACTTTCAACAGTAGGATGAAGTTAAGAAGTAAATCAACAGAGTTGCTGCAAGGCAGGGAGGGAGAAGATCTGTGCAACCTGGATGGCACATCAGAATTGGACTGAATGTTTTTTTCTTCTGTCAAGATTTTTTTCCTCTTCTTATACAAAAATTCAGTGTGAATTCTAGTGTAAATTTACCATTTGTGAACCCATCTTTGTCCACTGAAAAGCTAGGAAGTGTTGATTAGTCCCTATTTACAACAGTAGGAAGAAGCACCAGATGCTCCGCCTCTGCCAAGCTGTGCAGATGCAGGGAGAAAATTGGGTTTTCTTAGCAGGCAGAGAGGAAGCCATGAATCTGTGGGGCGGTGCTGTGCACAGCGGTGCTGGGCAACATGAACTTGGGGGTCCCTCAGCACCGGCCATGCTGGCTGCACAGGGTGGCTGCATTTCCCCCCAGGAGCAGGAGCAGAGGTGCCAAGCCGTGGTGACAATCCCCCACTGCCTGTGCTGGCTGAGGGGCTTCCCAGCACCGGGCAAACCCTCCCCAGCACCGGGCAAACCCTCCCCAGCACTGGGCAAACCCTCCCCAGCACCGGGCAAACCCTCCCCAGCACTGGGCAAACCCACCCCAGCACCAGGAAAACCCTTCCCACCACTTGGAAAACCCTTTCCACCACTGAGAAAACTCTTCCCAGCACTGGGCAAACCCTTCCCAGCACCGGGCAAACCCTCCCCAGCACCGGGAAAACCCTTCCCACCACTTGGAAAACCCTTCCCAGCACTGGGAAAACTCTTCCCAGCTCCAGGCAAACCCTCCCCAGCACCGGACAAACCCTCCCCAGCACCGGGCAAACCCTTCCCAACACCAGAAAAACCCTTCCCACCACTGGGCAAACTCTTCCCAGCACCTTGAAATCTCTCCCCAGCACTGGGCAAACCCTCCCCGGGCAAGAAAGACTGACAGGAGCAAAGATGGGAAATTGGGAACTCGCACACAAACCTCCCAAGGCAGCAGTGGCAGGGAGAGGGGAAGAGAAAAGGTCGAGCATTGCTGGTATGAGAGTTTTCCAGGAAGTTTCTCTGAAGTCATCACTGTCTGTGGTGTGGAGTTGGTGCAGTGGGTCTGCTGCTCCCCAGAGCCCAGGAAAGCTGCTCCCGAGAGCGGGTGCTCGTGGGCCCAGAGCCTTGGGAGCCGCGTGTGAGCTCTGTGGCTCCAGCCACGCAGCAGCTACAGCCCCGAGGGCGAGCTGCCCTGGGATGCACCCTCACAGCACCAGCGACGTGCCCTTTCTCAAAATGCTTCCACTGCTCCGGCAGGCAGCAGAAAAGCTAATCCATTGCTCCTTTTTCTCTTTATATTCACTATCAAGAAGTCCGTTTCCACAAGAACAGCTCTCCATGTGTCTCCTGCTTCATGAGGACACACCGATCCCACCACTGTGCCTGCGATCCGGCGGAAACCGGGGCTGTGCTTCAAGCGGAGCATTGTCTGGAGGAAAGAATTTATTCACAGGATGCCAGAGGCAGCTGACTGCAGGGTGATGTTCATGGAGACCCAGCCCTTGCTCTCACACAGCCATTCCAGCACCAGGTATAAATTACTATTAATTTCAGTTTCCATAAATTGTGATTGATTTAGTAACAGAAGATACAGAACTTCCTCCTCTCCTTCCCGTAAGCTGCTCTCCCTGGTACTTGCACTCTCATCCCAATCAGCTGCATCTTTTGAATCAATAACACAGGTCATAGCGTGTAAGCACAGAAAACTTTCCCCTCCACGTTGACACAGAGCTGGTCATCATCCTTATTACTGTCAAGCCACAGTCCAGCCAGCCATTGCAGTGTTTGTCCCACGGAGCCTCAGTTCCTGCCAGATTGCCTGCTTTTCCCATTACCTGCCCCATCATTTTTGTAGTGTTCCTTAGAGTTACATTCAGTGTTTGATTTATTCTTTGTTCGTTTAATAACAAATGATTATGTGTCTTCCACCTGTGATTTATAACGATGAATCACCTTCTCTTTGAAAATCCTTGCATGCTGTGTGCAGCCCTCCACATTTATAAATCTGAAATGTTATTCTGTGCTTGGCAGGCCAGCTCCAGATTGTCAAGCCACAGCCGTGGACATCAGAAAATCCAGCAAGAGAATAGGTAAATGATGCGGGCTTTGCTAATCAGGGAGCCTGCCAGAGGACCCGAGGTGACCAGGTGAATCAGCATCAGCAGAGTGACAACTGATCCATACTTCTATTAGAAGACACAGTTTGCCTTCAGAGACCTTTGAACGTTCCCCCTCTCAGCGCCGTTGCATTTTCAGTCCTTTGCTCTCCGGTCCGGGCAGCACGGAGACCTTCCCTGCACATCAGCCCAAGGACCGCTCGCTGCTCCTGGCTGCTCCAGAGCAGCATCCCCAGCAGAGCCCACGCTGCTCGGCAGCGGCGCTTGCAGGTGTCTGAGAGGAACCTGCTTTTACCCAAACCTGTAGAGGGGTCTCTGGGAGCGCTTCCTGCACTCTGGCCCGGAGCTGGAACAGGGAGGATGCTGCCAGCTTCTCCTACAGTTCTGAATAGTCTGCTTGAAAATACGAAGGGACAGAGCCATCATTCTCTTCGGAGAGCCCAGCGCAGCCCAGGCGTGGGGCCGGCAGGTCTGGCAGAGACCTGGCTGGGGGGCCCTGGCCTGTGGAGGGGCGGCTGGTGGCACTGCAGGCGTTGCAGGGCTTTGCCGTGCCATCAGCACTTACCTTTGGGCACCTCACTCCCATCCCCTGGATGCTTCTTAGCCATAGTGAAATTGCTTCTGGCAGATTGTGCACCTCTCTGTAGGATCTTGCCATAAAAATATTTTTATTGAGCTAATTGCTTCAACATAAGCACTTTATTTTTATCCCATTATGTTTTTTTTCATTTTTATATTATAACCATTGGAAAGAGTTTACATCACTTTTATAAATTATTTTCCTTCAGATATTGATAATTGTTATTTCCCTTTTAAAGAGAGCACTTAGGGCTATTTGCTACATCTCCTTTCAAACAGTACTCACAAACCCATTTAAGCATTCACAATTCAAAACCAGCACTTTCAGAGTATGTGGAAATAAAATAAAAACCAACACAATTCAAGGAACCAAGATTGTAAAGATGCATTTAAAAGCTGGTTATTTGTATTCATCAGTATCTAGGAGTTTCCAGGGAGTTTTATAAAGTAGCTCCCTACATAACATAGATTAAAGCATCTCTCTCACAAGGGCCAAAGTTGTGGGGACGGGGTTTATGTGTGAGTTTGTAAGGAAAAGTGCAAAGGCTCGGAAGTGAACACTGAAAGACAGTCTCTGCCCCATGTGTCACATGTGTTCCTGGAAGTAAAGGATAATCCAGGAAGAATTTCTTTTAAAATCCATAATGCCGAAAGGATTTTTCTCAATAGCTCAGTAATTAAAAACCACTGCTCACTTTGGGGCTCGTGGGAGGCAGCCAAGGCGCGGGGGGACGTGGCTGAGGGCGGGAGCTCAGCACCGCGTCCGCGGGCTCCGTCTCGGGTGCAGCATCGGATGGATCCTGCTGGCACCGGGGCCGGCTGCCGGCCGTGCCCCCCGCCTGGCAGGCCCCGTGGGGGGAGCAGGAGGGAGTTTCCTTGGCCGGGAAGGAAGCGATGCGATGTGCGGGGGACAGAGGGGACGCCTGCCAGCGCGGCTGCTGGCGGGTCACCGCTGCCAAAGGTGAGAGGCCTCGTTTCCCTTGCGTGAGCGTTTTGGGCTCGGTGAGCAGAGCCGCCGCGGAGGAGCCGCGGCTGAGGATGCTGAGGCAGCACGTACTCATCCTCCTGTGAGGTTTCGGGGGTTGTACCTTTTGGCAAAGCTGATTGACTGGCTGCAGCAAGGTCAAAATTAATAAACTGGGAGCAGGTCTGGTGTTCCTCCTCACTGCCATTAATTCTCATACAGCCTTGGTGGTCAGCTGCTCCTGTGAAGAGAGAAAAGGGCAGAGACGGAAACTGTAACGCATGTTATTCACCAATTCACACACAAATCAGAAATGAGCTTCCTCGTTCTAAGATTTTGGACCCGCTCCAAGGCTGGTGGCTCATTAATTATGTCAGACCTGATAGTTTCCTCATTCAAAAGTGCCGCTCTGAGCAGGGACGGGTCTGTACCGTGACAACGGCGTGCACCCACGGGTGCTTTTGAGAGAGAGCAAGAGGGAAGAGAAGCTGGGTGGGATTTAAGGAAAGGGGCCAGCACTCGCCCTCCCCTCGCCCAGGGTGCAGAGGGGTGGCTGGAGCCAGGAGGAAAGCTCTGCCCCTCCCGTGCTGGGTGCTGGTCCCAGCACAGCGCGGTGGGTGTCCCCACGCAGAGCGGGGTGGCAGGAGCTGCCGGCGGAGCGGCGAGCTGAGGGCAGGGGCTCGGCGCAGGCGCTGCCGAGGGGTTTGCGCGTGGGGCAGCCAGAGGTTCCAGCACAAGGTGTGTGTGGGGCCGGGGCCGGGGGTGCAGTGGGAGCCACGATGGTGGCAGCTTTCAAGCAGCTTCCTCTGATGCACGTGTTCTCCCGTGGCCCTGAAGTGAGGCTAGCCCAGGCACAAGCTAACCCTGGCCTTTTGGCACAGGGATTAAAGGGTTTGATTACACCAGTGCAGCCTTTATTTCCAGTGTCTTTATGCGGTACATACCTGGGCTGCATCTTCTGCTTGCATGGACCTACTCCTGCTGGTTTCTAACCCGCAGCGTCTCCATATAAAAATGTGGTAACTCTGACAGTAAACACAGGCAGAGAGCTCTGCATTTCTGGAAGCCTGGAACTGCTGGGCAAACAGCAGCAACAGCAAATGCTGTGCCTGGCTGGCGAATCGCGCTGCCCCGGGCCAGGCCAGCCGGACGCACTGGCCGGTCCGCACGCGTGGCTGCGAGATGCCGGGTCCCGAGGCTTCCTTGTGCATACCCTTGCCCCCGCCAGACAGCCTTTCAACACCGAGCCCTGTCTCCCGGGGGCCCCACAAGTGTACCAGGCAGAGCTAGAAATCCAGTCTTTTCTCAAGTAGCACTAAAGCATCCCTAAAATGCATAATGCATCACCTTTATTCCGACTGATAAATAAAGACACCGTTGATAGAGATTCAAGTGGCTTTTTTTTTCCCCCTGGCTCGAAGCTTTAAAAGAGTATTTGAAAGGTATGTTTAATCCATCCAGCACACAGTCTCGAGAGAATCAAGGCTCAAGGTTTAATTCTGTGCTGATGCTTGCCTGAGCCTATAAAGCGCCGAGACTTCTGATACAGCCCAGAGACAGGAGCTTTGATACTTGAAAAGTGTTTGCAGTGCGAACCAGGGGTAGGATGATGAACGAGTGCCACACACCGAAGGCAGAACAAGCCGTGCCGTGTACCGGGATGACCCTCCGCTCGCCAGCACCGGGCTCCCGGCGGCGGTGGGGCTGGCACACGAGCCCTCCTTCCCCCAGCAATTCTCCTGCACGATGCCACGTTTCTGGGAAGCTGCAGGCGGAGTGGCAGCCATTCCTTCATCTCAGGGAAATATAAACATCTGGGGAATAGTTAATTACTGGCATGGTATTTAATTAGGTCTACGTATTGCTTTTCATTTTGGGTGGAACTCAGATGATAAATGGTATGTTTGAACCTACAAATCCATTACAACTAATAGAATTGTAAAAGCTCTTTCTCTCTAGCTATTATTCTGTACCGAATGGCCTACTCACAAACAACACATAAATGTAATTTATTTTCACCACGGTGGCAACTTCTATTGCAACAGTCACGAGTATCCAGGATTCTTATTACAGCATCCTTTTTTTTATTTACATTTACATTTATTTGCAAGCTAGTTATTATGCTTACTATGTTATTTGGAAAAAAAATGCCATCCTAAATCACATTTTATTTGAAGAATTTTAGCAGCTATTTTAATTAGAAGTTCTCAGATGATATCTGTAGGCTAGTGGCCTTTGCATCACCCTTTTGCCAGGTACTGTCACCAGCAAAAAGGGAGAGGTCCAAGAATACTTGAACTATGCTCAAAATTAACAAGAACACCCTGGGATGACAGAGAGGGTAACTCAAAGGCAAATAAATGCAATTTTAATAGGAAAATACAGTGAAAGTGCAAGGAGAGACCAGGATTATAACAGAGAACCAACACAGAAGAGGAAGAAATGTGACTGTAGGTCTCTGGGACGTGGGACCCTGTGACCCTCTGGGGACCTGGAAAGACTCTGGTAGTATGAAGCTGAAATCTATTGGCTGTGCTATTAAACGCTTTCTTCCTATGGGCCAGTTCCCCAGCATATTACAAAAGATCCTGTTGTCATTAACAATTTGCCCTGAATGTTATTACTGACAGTTTTTCCTACAACTTCCTGTAAAAGACCGCAGCAAAGTTACTCTCCTTCTTCCGTATAAATTGGAGCTGTTGTGTTTATTACCCAAGTCACAATGGATTAATTTCTTGTCATATCTCATTAGAAATTCATCTTTAAACAAGGTTTGTTATTTCCCTTGACTCATTTTCAGTGTTCTAGATTTACACAATGCTGTTCCTGCTTTATTTTTGTTTTCAGGCTAAAAAGACTCATATACTTAAATATGATTTGCTAATTCCACAGAATAATAAATATCTATGAAAAATGCTGAGTAACCTTGCTGGGTTGATTTTTGAACTCTTTAATGTCGGCTAACATACACTTAATTACCGTGGCTCCTGCTTGTGGCTCTCTAAGAGGCTGAAATGATTTCTCTTCAGTCACTGTTTTATGGCTGACATCATGGTCTGACGACTGCTCCACCTCCTAAGCCCCTGCACAAATAAATATGCAAAAACCTCAGGTAGAAGAATTCCTGACAAAATAAGAAAGACAATCCACAATGGATAAAAATATAGAAAAAAAAAATTGTTTTGCGATGTTAGAGATTGCAATTCAGAAGGAAATAAGGCGCTGAGGGTAGAGGAGATGTGTGTTCTGGGGACAAAAGATAAATGTTGCAGCATGGTGACTGGAACCATTGACATTCAAGGCAGACGCCTTGCTCTGCTCCGGATCCGAGGTCACACACTGAACCCTTCCAGCAGCACAACACTCGGCCTATTAACCTTCTGTCTCTTCTAAGGAAATGCCACTTGCAATTGAAATTCAGAGGGAAGATGACATATCACCTGTTATTCCTCAGTGTCCTGGAAATCTATTTGTGTCAAAGATCAAGTATTCCATGGTAAAATTATTTTTTAGATATATTGTTTCCCTGAGGAAAATTTAGACCCAAGGCTTTTAATGGAAACATATTTATAATAACAAAAAACATACCCGCAAGTTTTTAACATTGTAGTGGAGGGGAGGAAAAAAGAAAAAAAAATGTCAAAATATTAAAAGAATGATCTGCACACCTGGCTCTAGGTGTGGAAGATAACCACAATCACACAAATTAGAAGGAAGAATGCTTGCTTTATTTTTAGGAAACCCACACTGACAAGGATGACCCTGAAAAAATATTTTTTGGGAATTACATCATCAAAGAGTTGCAGCTGACGGCTCGATGGCCAAGTGCAGAGCAGTGACGGGCGCCGTCCCTCGGGGGTCGGGGCTGGGCCCGGCGCTGTTTCCCATCTTTGCTGGGACATGGGCAGTGGGATCGATGCACCATCAGCACCGAGCTGGGTGGTGGGGGGGGCACGCGGGAGGGTGTGGGGGTGGGACGAGGGGGGACGGGTTTAAACTGCCAGAGGGCAGATTTAGATGAGCTCTAAGGCAGAAATTCCTCCCTGTGCGGGGGGTGAGGTGCTGGCCCAGGGTGCCCAGAGCAGCTGTGGGTACCCCCTCCCTGGAAGGGTTCAAGGCCAGGTTGGACGGGGCTGGGAGCCCCCTGGGCTGGGGGAAGGGGGCCCTGCCCGGGGCAGGGGGTGGTACGGGATGATTTTTAAGGTCCCTTTGAACCCCAAATCATTCTGTGATTCTATGATTTTACTTCCATGGAGGCCAATGATCATAAGGTGGTGGTTAATTCAGGTTCTGATCTGAACTCAGAGTCGTCTCTGAAGGAAAGTGTTTAACATTGAAATTAGTCCAAAACCATCTCCTGTGCACCATCACACTTGGAAGACGGAGCTGGCGGTTTGTTTGCTGGACCTGGCATGGCAAATATGGAGACCCTGCTCCTTCTGCCTGACGGCTTCCTGAAAGGGGGGCAACGTGAACACGGTGAGCCCCAGCCCAGGGGCACGAGCTGCTGTGTCTGGGGCGGCAGCAGCCCTGCACAGCCCGGGACCATGGCCACTGGCAGGAGGGCTGGGGGAGCAGAAGGCTGGCCTCGGCATTCCAGACTGAGATTGGGAAATAAAATTTAAAAACATCCTTTATTTGCTGCCTCAGTTTTTCCCGAGGAGCCTTTGTTTTGTTGGATGTTAAATGGTGCTGATGCTGGCGGGGTTGTGCTTTGTCCTCTGTAACAGGCAGTGTTCTCCCAGCGCAGAGCAGGTCTGTGCTCCCGGCGGGTAAGAAAGCAGCTCTCCCCGGGGGAGCAGGGCTGCTGCCTTGGCAGCGCTGTGGAGAGCAACGGGAGCCACACGCCTCCTCCGACACCCCTCTCCACTGCTCACCGCTCCTTGCAACGCCGTGCTCATTCCCCTGTTTAATTAACCGGTGCATCCTCTGAGTCACAAAAAAATAATAGCAAAGCTACTGAAGCAGGAAAAGAAGGACTTACTTTTCCTGGAGGAGAGGGAAGTTCGCTCAGCTCCTCGGTCCATCCTCGAGGTCTGTGCAAAAGCACCCAACCAGACAGGCCGCTGTGGGGCAGCTCTGCTTTTGCTGGGTGGAGATGCTGGTCCAGCTCCAAGCTGAGCCCGGGCTCCAGCCACGCAGCTGCCAGGCGAGCCGAGGGTTTGGGCTGGCGGCGCGGGGAGGTGTCACCCAAGGGGGTGAGCTCCCTTGGGTGCTGCCGGGGTTGCCGGTCCCAGGCACGGGGGGCTCGGCCCCCCGCTCGGGGTGACCCCCTGACCCGGGTGCTCGAGCGCGGCCGCCCTGTCAGCCGCAGCATCGTGCTCCTGGGGTCCCCGGGGGCCGCGGCGGCTGCAGCCCCGGGTCAGGGCGCTGGGCACAGCCTGTGGATGCTCCCGCCACCCAAACGGCGAGCTGGCACCCTCGGGAGGGACCCCCGGCCAAAACCCGCCTCCCTCCCTCCCGTTTGATTGTCATTAGCTGTCGATTTAACCCCGTGACGGAGGCACTCATTACAGAGTTATTAGCTGGGTCGAAGGGGCATGCACCTTGCTGTAGGGCAAGGGAAGCGTTAGCAGGCCGGGCATCTCATTTCTGATAGTAATTGTAATGCTGCTGCACAGTACAGCTGAGCAAAACCAGTGTTAGCCAACTATTTAAAGAATGAAAACACGTTCAGATTGATCATAGCATTTGTGGAATTGTAATAAATGTGTTAGATCCTTTTGACTAAAATAAAATTAAGAGCAAATAAATAATAATTTAAATTCTTTATTTTTACACTAATATATTTTTCAATTTTCAATTTTAAAATGTTGTTTTTGTTTGGTTTTTTTTTTTTTTCTTTTAATATAATTTAAGTTTGGCATGCTTAAGTGGAAAAAGCAGTGCTTTCTTTAGGAAAAAGATTAAATACTCGATTAATCAGTTTTGGTTTTCCTTTTTATTTTGAGGTTGATGAGAAAGAAAAATTGTCCCTTATTTAATCTGACCAGAGACCTGAATAGTCAGTTACTCATACAGCTGCACCCCAGAGAGCAGGTTCGCGACCAGACCAGTAAATTACCAAGTTCTTCAGAGTTCTCTGCTGAGTAATGTGACTATTTAGCCTACAGGTGAAACACAGTAAACAAGATTAAACTGTTTGTGATTTCATATGCTTCAAAATAAATTAAAAATAAGAAAACACTACTCTGAAGAATGCAGGAATATATAAAATTAATCAAGTTTGTAGAATTTTGAAGTAGCCATCATGACTGAAGTCATACATACCTATTTTTTTAATATTCATTTAGAATGAGATTTATGGATTAATTAGACATCAGAGGTAAAATCCAAAACACAAAACAAAAAATAGCATAAAACAAAAAATCATAGAATCATAGATTCATAGAATGGTTTAGGCTGGAAGGGCCCTCAAAGCCCCCCCAGTGCCCCCCCTGCCCCGGGCAGGGCCCCCTTCCCCCAGCCCAGGGGGCTCCCAGCCCCGTCCAACCTGGCCTTGAACCCTTCCAGGGAGGGGGCACCCACAGCTGCTCTGGGCACCCTGGGCCAGCGCCTCACCCCCCGCACAGGGAACAATTTCTGCCTCAGATCTCACCTAAATCTGCCCTCTGGCAGTTTAAAACCATCACCCCTCGTCCTACCCCCACACCCCCCAATAAAAAGTCCCTCCACCAAATAAAACTTTTCTCCATAACTTTTCTTTCCACTTCTTTCCTTTGCTGTGTACTTCTGCTTTCAAGCTTACTTGTTCTTCCTGCAATTAATTTAATTTGCTTAACAATAATAAATTCACTCTGGTACCATTGTAAAATGCAAATTTGTCCTTCTCACGCAATAGCTACAGTCAAGGCCTTAGAGGAGAGGTCCATGAAAGACAAAGCAAGTGGGGACCAGGTTCAGCAATGGTTTGGTCTCTCACAGGCTCAGAGCGTGAGCTGTGACATGTCAGTCACTGAGGCTGAGGTGCCAGTATGCAAGAGTTTGAGAAAAAAGGTACTGCGATACCCAAAAGATTAGATTTAGTAGCCCTTACCCTGTACTCCTGCTGTCTGTGTGAGTGTACATTGGCTGGGGCAAGGCAAGCTGCCCTGATCTCAGGGCTGGTTTCGGAGGTTTGTACTCCTGGCCTCCTTTCCCACTTTGATGGAGTCATAAGGTATTGGCCCGCTCATAGAGAGTGAGAGACAATTGCATTCTGAGCGCCTGGTGGGGAATCTTAACACTTTTTTAATGCTTAATATCACTACAATTTACCATATGCACAGTGACTAAAAGAGCTGAGAAAGAGCGAGCAAAGCAACCTTGCCAGGTGAGGATGGGCTGGATGTCGCGAGGTGCAGCTCTTCCCACTCCAGCCTCTGCTCTAATGTGTTTCACTTACAGTTTTTTTCGGTCTCTTCCTTTCATTCACATTTGTCTCAGCCTTGCAGGTTTTCCCAGACCAACTCAAGTTTGAGCTTACAGTGCCTGCACACTTGGCTCTGCCTATCCACAAGGATAATTTTGCCCCCGTGGCTACTTTCCGTTCCTTTCAAATTGTCACACACTGCTCTGCGGCGCCAAGCCGCCTATTAACGCAGTGCTTGAGTGGCATCCGTCTTTGGGTAACAGCTACTGAAATCTCCTCTTGTGGGCGGATATTTGGCAGTTTGGGGATGACTCACCCCACTAAGTCACCGTTACCCTGGCGCTTTATGGCAAGCTCTCTCCCCTGACGAGCTATTCGATGCCGTGCCCTGGGCTGCTCCGCTGCGGCACCGTCACCCCAACGAAGGGCCGCCCTGCGCCCACCACCTGCCCCAGTTTCTGTAAGGGAGCACACATGATCTGATTAACACCAAACCCATCTTGTTTTGAAAGAGGTTGGTCTGCACTGTTTACATTTCAAAGAATGGAACCAGGGTTGTTCCTACCGTATTCTCCAACACGTCAAGAGAGGGAAGGGATGAACCGTTTGGTGCTTATACTCAACTGAATCCTGCAAAATTTCATCTGTTTTTATAAACAACTTCTACAGAAGATTAATAAAAATACATTTCTGATGTACGTGGTTATTTTTATTAAGTAGCTGGTTCTTAAAACCGGAAGCTCTATAATAAAAGTCTCTCCAAAGAGCTCTCTTCAGTCAGCTTGTCGTGATGTCTAATCCCCACGTCCCGTTTTCCAGGGATGCGCTCTATGAACGGTGCTGGGGAGGGCTGCGCCCCGTGCAGGGGAAGGCAGCTTGGGGCCCAGCCACATGTCTCCAGCAGCTGCAGGAAATGATTTCTCTGCTTGCTTCTGTCAAAAAAAAGACATTTTTGGCCATCTTTGAAGAAAACAGAATTTGCATGCATTGACATGGGGTTGCCCTGTTCAGGACTGGAACTTCCCCTGATGCTGTTGCCTGCTGCACCCCTGGCTGTGTAATACAAGTGATTAAATGGTGAAAGTTCCCAGAATTGTATGTGTTGCTGGTGAAAGCTGCTTGCTCTCTACTGGTAAAAAATAATATAGATTAAAGCAGTCTCTTAGCAGCTCACAGAAATACACATAGCTACTCAGGAATTTCGAAGTTGTTAACATTTTCCTAGACTCAGAAATGAATTATATTCCTCTAGTTTTTGAAGCGTGATTTCTCCTTGCCTTTATTTTCCCAATTTCAACAAAAGGAATAACTCAAAGGATTTTCCTCATACATTTTTGCTATTTTGTATTTTTTTTTTTATTTTGAAGAAATTAAAACTGAGACAATACCAGGAAAAGCCTGTGACTAGACAAAAGAAAAAAGAAAAAAAAAAACAAAAAAAAAAAAACAAAAAAAAACAAAAAAAAAAAAAACAAACAAAAAAAAAAAAAAACAAGAGAAGAAGAAAGACGAATCTTGTTATTGGTCATAAATGCAAATCCCAACAGGAATAGAGTAGAGTATGAAGAAATCAAAAGGAATACAAACGCTACATTTGTCTTTGGTCCATTTTCACAAATGGAAATAAAGTTGAGGTTGGTGTTGCAGCTGCAAGCCCTGTCGTGTTTCCCAGTGAATGGTTCTGTCAAAGTCACAGCCTTTGGTGGAGGTTTCAGCAGAGGAAAACCCCAACACCTGAAGCAGCAGCTGCACCTTGGGCCATTTCGGGGGCTCTCTGGGAGGCAGACCATGTCCGAAGGACCACACGTGCCGTCCCCTTACCTTCATCCCATCTCTCCATGCACATCCCCTCTTCCCAGTGTCTCCACAGTCTCTTTGGCCAGCAGCAAGGTCATTTTGGAGGCATAGTGTCATTTAGAAAGACCATTTATTTTCCTGACTATTGTCATGGGCACATGTAAATGCATGGGAGCAGCAGACTGCAGATCCCCACTCATCCTCATTCCTGGAACGCAGCAGTGGGCACATGGACAAATCCTGTCTCCATCGACAGGGACTGTTGGACTAGAGACTGCTTAGGGACGGGGGTGAGAACCTGTGTCTACATGCCCGGCTCCGGGAGCACCCCACCACCAACCCTCTGTTCGTTTGAACATCCACCTGGGAGGCTTGACCTGCCCAGCGCCTCAGCTCAGGCTCCTACTTAAACCCTGTCCTTGGTTTGTGGCATGTTTGAGTACTTCACAGTCATTTTTCCAGAAAGGCAGGATTTCGTTCAAATCACCCAAAACGAGGCCATCATTGCTAAATGCCATTAAAACAGAACAAACACTTTGACTCAATGCAATAAATGCTTTTAAGCCTGTATATTATTTTGCTGGACTCCAGGGCTCTCTGGCTTATTTACGCCGTACATACAGGCTTTCTATAGCGTTTAGAGTTCTGCACATCAAAAGCTGCTTCCTGCTCCTAATACTAAACCAGTGGTTACCTATCCAGAAACACACAGGCCATACCAGTCTGAGGAGCCACAGTGTTTTCAAGGAACATGCACAGCAAACCGAGGACATAGTACCTGTCTTTGCACTCGCAAACCAAATGTCCTGGGACCACTCTCTGACATGAAACCTCCCACCTTCTAACACAGAACAGCTGGACCCACACTGTCCACTGGGTTTTTCCTTTGTCCCGACCCAAATCCCAAACTGTGGCAGGGGTTTCTGGAACAGTGCTAGCTGGTGCACACCAAACCCTGACCTGGGACCCACACTTGGGTACCAGCCCTTTTTCGCACTATGAAAGAGAGGAGGGTTAGGCTCCTAATCTGTGGTTTAATTCCCAAGAAGTAAATGGGTTTTTAAGAGGATATCCTTATCAGGTAACTGGTGCTTTGACTTAGCAAATGAGGAGATAAGGAAGGGCAGCGCGCCACCCGTCTGTGCACGTGAGAGCACCCCAGAGGCTCTGCACCCCAAACTCTCCAGATGCACGTGCCCCCCGTTGTCGCAGCACCACCCAAGAGGCTCTGCTCAGCTTGTGCCAAGGTCAGTTCAGAAAGGGAGCGCCGCGTCAGACGCGGGCGTGCACGGAGGCCGGCCGAGGCGGGGGCGGTGGTGCCTCCATCCCGGCAGCAGCCCCGCGCGCGCTCCTGCCGCCGGCGCTGCCGGGCTGCGGGGCGCAGGGCTCGGCACGCGGGGCTGCTTTAGTCAAGTGACCTTTTGCGAGGCTGAAACAATAAATTGTTTTAACAGCAAACAGGTTTTTTACTTAAGGCCTTCCCGAGTGGTTTGTCTGATGGGGCAACTGGGGTGCGTAGCAGATTAAGACTCATAATATTTGTGCAAAATAGCGTCACATCCATAAACACAGCAGTGTTCAATACATTATACACAAGGGTCAGTGGTGTAATTTAATGTCTATTTTGCTTGTATTGAACAAGTGGCGACCGTTTGACGAAAGCATATAAAATATTTGAAATTACTGCTGTCGGGAAATTAATGACACGTTTTCCTATGCCATTTCAGCAGCTATAAGACTTCTGTTCTACATTTCACTGACAAAGGTGGTTGGATTTAATAATCAAAAGAAAAGGCAGAACAGGTAACGTACGGATGAAGGTGATTGTATTCGTATGATTTAGGATAATCATTTAAGAGAAAAGAAATAAATTGTGAGACATAGAGCCTGTAATTCTAGAGCATAATTTTATTATTGCCTACTGAAATTGGCTTCATCTCAGCTACTTTAGCCCTTAGAAAGTTTGAACAGATGGCATCTCTTGCTCTAACTGTATATCTAATTTAGTTTGCATGACTTTTTGATTATGTATATTTGAATTAATGGGCTTCTCTATGTTTGTTACATCATCAGGTTAATGATGTTTAAAAGACGGTCATATGTATCAATTCTCCATTGGTCAGGAGTCAAAAGTAAATGAAACTTACTACGAAAAATCAGTGGTGAACAGTGAAATAGCTCTACTAGGGATAAATAGATTTATCCTTGCTAAATTAGGCACAGCTCTTTTGCTGCCTAACCTACGTAACAAGGGAAGTGAATGGTGACTAGAGGAGTGATTAATCACTGCATCATGTATGTCATTATTACATCAATACGATAGGAAATCAACATTCTTTGAATCTTTAGAAAAAATGTCTGAAGTCAGATATTGCTTTTTAGATGTTACAGAAATAAGGAGTCAATCTTCTTGATTTCCTTTTGAAAAGAAAATTCTTACATAAGAAGTCCTTTATCAATCATGTACAAGGACTTCAGCTAAGGCTGCAAGTATATTTGCTGGTTGATACAGCTATGAAAGGAGGAAGGCATAAAATACTGAGATGCAGCTTGGGCATACTTGAATTTTTCTCTCTCTTCCCAAAGTCCAAATGCTCTGTTTAATTGCTAGAGTTGGTCAAACTGCAAAATGTTGCTCCTGAACATCTGTTCCAGTGCAGACAGCTGTTGTGTTTGAGCCTGACCATCTCTTTTCCTGTGCAGTAGTCACAAACACCCATAAAACTAGGTCTGCCTTCCCAGAAATGTCTGAGGAGTGGATTATTTATATGCAAATGGCCATCCATATCTGCATGCAAACAAGGAGGTTTGTGGCTAATGAGTATTCTTTTATGTTATTTTTGCTGCGACTTAGAAGTAGGGTTGAGGAAACATAATCATGTGCCTAAGCATATATCAACAGCAGTGAGCGCTTAGTGTAGCACTGAACAGCTGTCATGAGCAAATTTCATTCAACTACTTTATTTTTGTTGTTTTTCCCCATGTTTTTAAAGCTGTTTTATCTCTCTACATTTCTACATATGTTACAGAGAATTTCAGTCAGTCACCTCACAATGGTTATTTGGCAACACATTAAACTGATGCAGAAAGTCTCCATTCACACGGTCCACAAGCTCAAAGCTTTCATACTCTGAGATATTTGAGGGGGAAGGTTATTTTATTTTATATGGCAAAAAAAAACCAGAAAGTTTTAGATTTTTTTTTTTCCCATTTTTGCCAATCTGACACAATTCCCAGCTGTGGTTTCTCTGACTTTAGAGAAGTAAAGATCTGTAGTCCAGCGACACCGTAGCCCCAAAGAAACATTTAAAGGTTACAGGATTTAAGGAACCTTTCAATTATTGAAGCTTTCTCTCTCTTCAGCAGAAAGATGAGAGCTGCATCTCATACCACCAGGAACCGCGTCCTGCACAGGACTCCCAGTGCTCTCCAGCCTGCTGCTTTCCCCCGGCTCGCCCGGCAGCACTCCTCGCCTGTGCATCTTCTCCTGCAGGACTGCGCTCGGCTGGCGAGCAGGAGGCCTTGGCACCAGCATCCCCCGACCAGGTAAGAGTTTGTTGTAAAAACCTGCCCAGCATTCCTCAAATGCTTCCTGGGCCACGCTTCAAACATGCTCGGGGGACTCACCCCCGTCGTGTTTTGCCACTGTTCTTTTGTGCCTTTGGCAATTTTATCTCGCGAGGCAAAGAGCTGGCGGTGAGGAGCCTCCGCTGATCCTCCTGTGCCCTCTGCTCTCGAGCCGGATGGGGGGCGAGAAGAGAGGAAAACTCAGGCACGTAGAGCAAACCTAGACATTTTCAAGTGGAAACGGACAGATTTCCCACTGATTTTGCATGTCTGCCTTGGATAGTTCAAAAAAGCCACTGATTTTTTTTTTTTTTTCCCCCCCAATAAAAAGCTGTTAATTATGTTTCAAAAGCTTAAACTCTAAACGAGGAAAAAAGAAGGTTTGAAATGTTTCCAGATGCTGGGTCTGTTCTGTAACTTTGTAGCTTGGAGAAATGTGGTAGATCAGAAATGCCTTTTCAGTTCATTTTAAATCAAAGAGGACTGGCAGCACTCTCCAGTGAGGCTCTCTCCTGCCTGATTTTACCTGCAATATGCTAAAGGCTTTTGGGGGCATCCTTTTCACATATACTATAGAAATTTAGAATCTGTGCATCAAAGTTTTAGATAGAATTTGCTGTCAAAGTTTTAAAGATGTCACCTAACAAATAAGAGTAACAAAATGACATAATAAAAATAAGCTATAGCAGTAAGAAATTAATGCTTCCATAAAACTCATCTTTCAATGTGAATTATCTAAAGGTTTAATTTTACAGAAGCACCTTCTATAAATAAAACTAAAGTTAGGATATAACTAGCAGTGACTCTGCACTACATTTCTTTCTTATTTTATGTTTATTTTTTAAAAAAATCTGTGTTCTTAAAAATTTAAATGGCACTATGTCTTATGGACGGAGTCACTGCACATAGTAAAGGATGTGCCATCCAAATACCGGGTGTCATCATTTTATCAGACCTCACAGTCGAGAATGACGGTGCTGGAGCGAGCAGAGGACTCAGCGTCTGCAGGAGAGGACAGGCAGGTGTACAGGCTTTGGGGCAATAAAACAGCTTTTCTTGAACAATTTATAAACCCTCCCAGATCTGCTCCCCTTCCCCTGGAGCCGCGGGTGCTGCAGGAGCGGGGTGTCCCGGGGGCACCTTCCCAGCCCCCCCGGCGTGTCCCCTGCGGGGTGGCCGTCCCCAGCCCCGGGCAAGGCCCCCACTGCCACCAGCCCCCCCGGGGTCTGGCTCCTCAGCACCCCTCTGGCAGCACGGCTCTGCCTCTCCGAGCTGCTCCGCGGCTCAGACAGTCCTGACACGTGCCTGCTCACGCCTGCCGGGGAATCTGACTGCTCCACAGACGTCGATAGTTGCAATTCCTTCTTGGAAGCTGTATCAGCATACTTTTCTAATAATAATACCGCAGAAAGCAGGCCAAAAAAAAAGATAGTCCTCACGCACACACATTTGACATCACTTGTCACAGGTGTGATAGGACTCGTTCAAACTTTTCTCTCTCAAATACGGCAACTCCAAATTGGTAGGATTTCTCTCAGCCAGGCAAATCTCTCAACAAAGCTCCAAGTTTATCTTCTCATTATGCAGGAGATTTCCATCAGCTCAGTGAAAGCACTACAGAATTCAAGTGGTGCTCCTGACGCTTGTGCTGAGGTCACTGCATGGAGCATCCCTCCAGGTAGGACGGACAGGGAGGGTACCTCTGCTACACGGGAATTATTTTCCATGTCTCGTGCAGACCTTTCCACAGCAGTTTTACCTGTAAGGTTGGGTGGGATGAGACCCTGGGGCTCATGGCACGGATGAATCCCACCAGGGCCAGCTTTGATGGACACAGCTTCTTCGGCTGCGGCACCAAGAGCTGCCACCCATCAGATGCGGGTGAGTGGGAGAAGCACCGTCAGGATGGAGGTTGAAGCTGCTCTTGGAGTCACGTTGCACCAAGCCACAGCTGATAGAAGTCAGCAGAGCCTCTACAATTGATAGCAGATCTCTATCAGCCCGTTCCACGGTTTCCACTCACGGTGTTCCACAGAACATGTCCCGGCTGCTCTTGCTGGGAAGACAGACCCGTCCTGCTGCTTTGGCCCTGTGTGCTCAGGGAAACCAGGAGGGTTTCGGTTACCGGGAGAGGGAATTTCTCTACTGTTTCAAATTTCTCCCTTGGATCTTCCATGTGATACATCTCTTTGTGGGTCTCCTGCACGTAAAATAGGCAGATAGGAAAGTACATAGATGGGTAAGTATGTAGCTGGATGATTGGATGGATGGATGGATGGATGGATGGATGGATGGATGGATGGATAGATAGATAGATAGATAGATAGATAGATAGATAGATAGATAGATAGATAGATAGATAGATAGATAGATAGATAGATAGATAGATAGATAGATAGATAAAATTAACCAATTGATAGATGATAAAACAGCTGAGTTACACCGTCCTACTCTTTCAGCTACAAGGAACCAATATACATAAATGGACACATCACAACCTGGTGAGTTTAATACTTTCCCATGTTGAGCCATCAAAATACAACAAAATAAATACTTTCAGACAATATATAAAAAAGACTCTGTAACTGCTTGTCCCAGGAAGTCACCGAGCACAGGAATTTTGTAAAGTTTTTACTTGTTTTGTTCATGGTGGCAGTTAAACTACCCCTCATTAATGTTAGTGAATTTTGGGAGCAGTATTTAGCACCTTTTCTCTTTTAGAAGTTTTAAGTAATATACATGTACATACGAACACAAATACTAGGGAGAAGGTGGACAGGTTACCCTTTCATTTTATATCCTGTGTTTACAGCATCTTACCATTTAGCTGAAGCAGTGAATCCTGATGCTGTGGCTGGTGGTATTTCCTTAGACAGATCTCAGCCCCAGCCATTCGTGTGGGTCACTTGTTTCTTTGTTAGTCGTTGTGGTTAACTTTCTATCCTTACGCTAGCCTGCATACCCAAATAAAAATAAACAAAGTAGCCCGAGTCCTTTCTGCATGACCAAAAACGTTGGAATAAAGTTGATGTTATGTTTCTGTTGTGCTTTCTTGGTATTAAGTGGATTGTACAGCAGTGGATAACTCTAGCTCACCATCTAAAAGACAAGTAGTGAGATGGGCCATGGTGCCGCTGTGCAACGATTTTATTGGCTTGACCTTGCACCCTGTTGAGAAGATGTCCACAAGATAAAGCAGTCCCATCAATAATTCAGCATAGCTCCTGTGTGCACTATGTGCATGAGAGAAGCTGCCGTGATGGACGGGCATGAGCAGAAGCACATCTTTCAGAAAGATGTGCCAAGGCTGCTCACTGGGTCCCGTCTCCACCCAGCCCCAGCAGCACTGGTGCACTGATGCCAGCACTCAGACCTTCAAAAATATCAGTCAAAAAAATGGGACAGGAAGAGCACAAATTCACTATTGCCTTTACAACTGCCATTGATCGGCGGGCTGGCCGGCACCTGGAACTGCAGGGCTATGCTGACCAATTTATCTCGCTTTAAAGCATTTTTGCATTTTGATGCTAATGAATTATGAAACCTGTAATTAGTCTATATCATTCATCATTAAGTCTGTCGTTTAGCCTTTAGATGGAAAGGTTCTATTTGTTGTAGATTGTATTTATGTAATGAGTATTTATCTTTATTTGATTATAATTATTTTATCTAGAAGGTGCCCCTCTGTTAAGGCCCTTGGGAAGCTACATATTCAATTAAGAAGAGCAAGAACCTGTCAATGCAAATCCTAAAAGCATAATATGGAAGAAGCAGATAAGAACAGAAGTGGGAAATTTGCTTCAGAAAAAAAAGCTTACAGTGTAGAAATATGAAAAAAGTTGGTCAGTAGTTGCACAGTTGTGTGGAGCCAGGGGCTGCAGAAACTCAGCTGCAGGGTCACGGCCGCAGGTGCAATCTGAGACCCAGGAGTCCGATTTATTTGCACTCCCTGTACAAATGAATCCCATGCTGCATCATTTTCAATTTCCTCCACTGCACTAATGCATGCAAGAAAAGGTATTTCAAAAGTGTAAAATAAAAGTCTGCTACTTTGAGTTTATTTGTATTGGAGGGGGATGGAAGGAGGAGTTCCAACTGGGAAAGGACTTTACCATGTCCTTCCTGAAGCCGGCAGTGCTGGCTCTGTAACCGATGCCGCAAGGCTGCTGTTCCCCAGGTGCCCCAGTGTTTACTGGGTGCTCCGGTACGGCTGCTCTGAGCAGGGCAGGCAGTGGGAGCGCGGGCTCTTCCCAGGGCTTGGCCAGGTCCCCAGGACACGTGGGCGGCAATTGAACATCCCAGCAGCTCGCCAGCAAGTGTCCCGAAGCGACCGTGCTGGGTTTGTGCTGCCACCATCTCCTGAGCTTTACGGTATCATTTCTACCTCTTTTTGCTAGCAGCTGGTCTGCCTTACAGTGAAGCTATTTCTTCTGCCTACTCATCCAAAATGTTTATGGGGAAAGGGGAAAAAAAAAAAAAAAAGCCAAACCAGACAGTCTTTCTTTTACAGGTCTTGGGATGAGATGGGAGCGGTGTGAATCATCACACTGAGAGCTTTGTCATGCGAGAACAACTGCTGTAACTGTCTTCTGCCTTGATGTCCTGTAGGAAGAAACTGTTATCTCGGTTGATATGACCCTCGCTATATGACAGGGTATTTGATTTCAGCACTTGCCCTGTATCACACTTGACAGGTTGTGTTTAGATCAAGCGTATCCTCTTAAAGAAAAATCTGTCCTGATTTAGTGATGCCAGTGAGCAGATTCTCTGCCATTTCCATACCAGTTTATTCTGTGTTCGATCAACCTTGCTGTTAAAAATGTGTTCTTAATTCTGAACACGAATTTTGAATTGATTCTCATGCCTTTTCCTGCTGGAATGAAGTCCCCTAAATCTCTGGAAAGATTTCCTTCTGAAAGTACCCAGGCATTGAGTTCAATGGATGGTCAAAGTGGGTGTAAAGGACAGTATTTAAGAGGAACCCTGTAACAGTGGGTGTTCTTGATCTTCTGGTGGCTATAACCAAAAGCTATTGGTTTTTTGAGAGACTCTACTGATGACCCAGTCAGTTCTCCCTCCTGAATAACAAGAATGTACTGCTTGTTTCAATAGAAATATAACCTATTCTTTCTTTTATTTTATTTGTTTTAAATAGCAACAGATCAGCAAGTAGAAGGAGAAAAGATGTGAAATCCACTCCTGTAATTGCCGTTTTCCAGGAGTCTCTTTGAACGTACATTTCTGGGCAAACTCGGGCTCCCTCTCTCCCTGTCAGCACAGACCAGCTTACAACCACATTGCCCAGTTACTCACAGCCCCATCTCCAGCAATAACGGATGAGTCCCCTGGGTGGAAAGGAGCACAGGCAGCCGCCGGTCCTGTCGCAGGGAATGCAATCCTCGACCTTGCACAGGCGTTTGGCGGTTACAGGCAGGGACCCCGGGACTGTCCTGCTGCTGGGAGGCACAGGCAACCAAAACCGGTGGCACTGTCAGTTCCTGCAGATTTCAAAAGAAACTGCTGTCAGAACACCTGGAAAAGAGACAGTGTAGGGGGATGGAAAACAACTGCACTGAAGAAAGGGAAAGAATAGAACCCCCAATAAAAATTGGGAAAAAATAGGCTATCCAATTTCCACTCAGAAAGCAGGCTTCTGGACAGCTAAATAGATAACTGCCATAGATCGCTTCCAGCAGAGGAGAAAGAAAAAATAAATAAAATACAGTTACATTGTTATGTTCCTTGAAATATCCCAGGTAAACTGCATTGGTAGATTTGTCTCTGTTATTAGCTACCTGCTTCTTGAAAAGGCAAGTCAGTAGCTCCCAGTAACCTTGAATTAAACGCAACAATTGCACTCCTGTTTTTTTTCACTTCAGCAAATGCCTGATGCTTCCGCCCAGTAGCACATGGCAGTAATTCTGAATGGCATCCTTGACACAAACAATCTGCGCATGAATGAGAGTCGTTGGAAATGTCTCAATATCAAGAGCTTCTGCTGGATGTTGTGATGGGTCTGAAGCAGTGTCTCCTGCCCCTTTATCTTCCTGGGCACGGCCAACACATCTGTGCAGGGCTGACAGACCTATAAGAGGACTGAAATCTCCAGGAGCTCCTGAGGGCTGCAGGAGGGACACGTTAGTCCGTGGACTGTCACTAGATGGTAATTTTGTACCTGACTTGCTCCTGCGACTCACAGAACCACAGGCTGGTTTGGGTGGGAAGGGCCCTCAAAGCCACCCCAGTGGCACCCCCTGCCCCGGGCAGGGCCCCCTTCCCCCAGCCCAGGGGGCTCCCAGCCCCGTCCAACCTGGCCTTGAACCCTTCCAGGGAGGGGGCAGCCACAGCTGCTCTGGGCACCCTGGGTCAGCGCCTCCCCTGCCCCACAGGGGAGAATTTCCGCCTTACGTCTAGTCTAAATCTACCTTCTTCCAGTTTAAAACCATTGCCCCTTGTCCTATCCAGCCCCCTGAGCATCTCCCTGGTTTCCTCTGGACCTGTTTGAGCAGGACCTTCTCCTCGGGGCTGCTCTCCAGCCACCCCTCGAGGGCCCAGCCTGGGTTTGTGCTGGGGATCACCCTGACCCACGGGCAGGACCTTGCCCTTGGCCTTGTTGAACCCCATGAGGTTTGCCCGGGCCCCCTCCCCAGCCTGCCCAGGTCCCTCGGGGTGACACCCCTGCCCCCAGCGTGTCCCCCACCACACAGCTCGGTGCTGTTGACTCGCACGATCTAAACGCACACAATCCAAGGGGATCTGTCTAAGCAAAACTGATTGCTTAGACCCATTGACAGGTTACTGCCAACCCGACGTGGGGAGGACTGGGTGTTCCCCACCCTGGGCTCGCACCAGCCACGCTCGTGCAGGAGAAGGGGAGGAGAGCTGCTGGCGGCACTGCCCTCGGGGGAGGCCTCGTGCCTGGGGGTCCCTACTGCTCTCCTCGGGACCAGGGGGACAACGGGACCGCAACACAGATGGAGACAGTACCAGCACAAATGGGGCTCAGTGGAGGTGATGGACATACGAGGTTGAAGTTTCACTCCGGAAAGATAAGCTGGCTGGTCAGAAACATCTCCATCTTCTCTAAGCATAAGATTATACAAAGAAGCAAAGAATGGAAAGGGGAAGAAGAAAAAACTGCTTATCCACATTTCATTAAATTACTTATACACCCGGCTCCAGCCTTCACCCAAGCCAAAACACAGCTCTCAGGAACTGCAGCAAGAACTGGGGTTTCAGGCACATCCCTCTCTACCGTTCTCATCTAGGCAAACACCAGATTTTTCTCCTCTTAAATTGCTGTTTTCTGTTGGCAGCGTCGTGGCAGCCAAGCCTGCTCCTGCAGCATCTGCACCCACACTCCGGCTGGGGCTGCGGCGATGCACACGCCAGGGACCAGAGGTCCAAGGTGGCACAAGAAATGGGTGTCACAGCCATCACGGGCAGAGCAGGACCCTCCGCCAACAGGCACCCATGGTGCCGGCAGCGCTGCTGCCCCGTTGCTCATGGTGACGATGGGACAAAAAAGCCCCAGATCTCTGTCATTTGACCTGTTTCTGGGAATCTGGACAGGAACAATTTCTCTGTTCTACAGTGCTAATTATGGGATCCCATAAACTGGAACAAATATCTGCTGGTATTTAAGGTGATTTAAAATACTCTCCTGATAGAAAAAATAAATTTGTTTTTCACCATTTAAGAGCTTTAAATCACAAAAGCACTGATACAAACTGATCTAAAATCACCCGCTGTCCTTCAAAAGTAGTTTGCATTGTTATAACAGTCTTCAAATAGAGGAGTTGTAAAAATCATTTCCACCCATTCTCAATGATTTAGTGTGCATCACAGCATAAAGCACTCCTATAAATTATTCTTGTATCTAAGTTCTTCAAAGTTTTTCTATCCTATTAGAGCAGGTAAGTCTGTGCTAAAGATAATTTAAACTCCATTAAACATATTCAAAATATTTAAATCAATCCAATGTTGACCAAAAAACATTTTATATCCTTCAGTCTCTAGTGATAAATTATTCTGGATGTATACTACATGAAATCTCAGATCTCAGAATTTGGTTGTTTAATTTTATGTGTATCATTTGAAATGCCACACTGCAGGCAAGCAACATTAAACTTCTGCAGCACTGTAAGGTGAAAACATTTGAAAGAGGGGATTAATGTCTGCAAATACTGCAGCCTAGGCTCTTTCAGTACCAACTGTGTATGATCCAGACTTTTAAAGATCCCATCACTTGACACTGCACATCTTCTCCACTGCCATAATATTTCATAAATATTAGGGCCAATGCATGAGTTGATAAAGAACCGCCGTGTGCAGCGTGCTGCCAGGCAGGCCCCTGCCCTACCAAGGAGCATGGCAAATCGTACCAACCATCTTCACGTGGCTGGAAATCAGTGCCTGGCCGCTCAGCACCCGCGCAGAGCAAACCGGGTAATTATTTAACTGCAGTCAGTTAAAACTCACAGTCTCATTCCAGCCTCCCAATCTGCTTTTCACTGTTCCTGAAGGAGAATGAGAAACAAGACTTGAATGTTCTTTTGGGTTTTAGTCAACACCTGCCTGAGATGTCGGACTCTGGAGTGATCACCTTTATTGACAAAATGTTACTTTTTATGCCGTTTGAGAGCCCCTGGCTCTAGCCTCTGCTACCTGCCTTCCCTCTTCCTGGAAGCAGCAAGCATGCTCTCATGTGCCAGCCTCTTTTGACCGGCTAGAAAGAATGAGAGATCTCCAATTTTCTCGTAAGACAGCATTAAAGGTCATCACTATCACTTTGTAGTTCCATTTTGCAATTTTTCTGTTTCCTTTTTCCAAATTTAGATGCTTAAGATACAGTTCAGGATACAGTTTTCCTGTATCTACCTCACAATTTCTATGCTCAGAGAAAACTTCTTGCATAACTTCAAATCACTGAAGTATTTAAAAAACAAGAACAAAGTCCTTGAAATAAGATGTTTAGACATAGGGGTAAGTAAAAAATATTTGTGAGTGAAAATTTTGTGAAAAAAGTAGGGCTGTGCCTTTACCTCAGTTTTAAGTTCTATATTAAAATTTATGACATTAAACAAAATAAAATTTCAGAACAGATATTAAAGTGAAAGAAGGAATTGAAAGAATAAGTTCCTAAAGTATCAGCACCAGTTGTTTTACCATTGCTAGGATGCTGTAATTTTCTCTCTGTAAAAATAAACTCCCCCTAGAATTTACAACATTTCAATGGTTGAGTTTTAATAAAACCACATTTTATGAGGGGAAGAAGTTTGGAGTTTACATTGATCAAAAACTTCCTTTGGCAGCCTGAGCTGCTGAGGCGTGTGAGCATCCATGAGATGAGCACAGGAGGGGGGGCAGGGGGAGCAAAAGCTGGGGGGGGATGAGATGATGAGGAGCCGGGTCTTATCCTGCACAGCTGCTGCTCCGAGGGGGACAACCCCACACTGGAGTCAGGTAATGGGCGTACGACTAAATCAGGGCTCAACATGAGGAAGATGAACATATGAAAATAGAAATTAGGTGATGCTATTAAGGAAAAGCAGAGATGAATTGCTACAGCCCACTGAAATAAAATCCGGATTCTTCGGTTCCCAGAAAAATGCTGCAGGAAGATTCCAGCAGCGCACGCATAGATGGGACAGAAGTGGTGGGTTCATTTCTTGTGTCCACGGCTGGAGTTTTACAGTATCTCCCATGGCTTTCACATAACAGCATATGGAAATGTACGTTGTCATGCACATGACATTGAAAAAAAAAAAAAAAAAAAAAGATTCCTTAAAAAGTAACTTTTTGTTACTTTCTGATCATTTTGAAAATATTGGCTATGAAGGACCCTGGCTGGGTTGGGGACAAATTCTTAACTTTCTTTACAGCCGTATCTTCTATGACACAATGCAGCAAAAAACAACTAGCCCAGAAAAATGAGCATTTAAATAAAAGCTGATGAAATCATGAGAGGAATTATGAGACATGACAGCCAAGAATGTGAGGGGGTTTCGATGGCTATGGACACAGCTGTTCAAGCAGAAAAATCAATAAGTAATTAGGGTCAATATGAGTAGAGAGAGTATTACATGGAAAGTAACCTTGTTTTTACTTTCTTGTTAATCAAAATTTGGGGAACATAAAAGGAATCTGTAATCGATACAACCAAAGTGATTATTGAAATTAGTTCTACCGTGTTTCCTGGAAAGTAATGTGCTTAGGAAATAAATGTTACCAATGAAAAAAGAGGCGATAGCGGTGTGAGAAACCTTATTGCCAACATTTCCGTAGCACTTGCCCAGGACGCGGCAGGGGAAAGCTTTGAAGCAATCATTCCCTTGGAGAGTCACTGAGGAGTCTGGACGGCAGTCGCCCATAGCTGAGCTAGGGAAGTCAATGTGCTGTAGAGATTTTGTCCTTGTTTGAGCAAAATTGGAAGGAACTAATGTAACAAGCATGAAGATCTTAGACAGCAACTTGCACGCCCTTACGAGTCAGCTGGCTTCACTCACCAGGTTTCATGCCAGATGGATTTCAGCTTCAAGGGAAAAAAAAAAAAGCAGCTAAATAGAAGTGTATAGATATGTATATATATTTATATGTGTGTGTGTCCACATACATACACGGTCAAGTAGGTTTTTAACATAAAAATTCTGAAAAAAGGTCAGTATTCTGCTAATATATGTTTTCAATATTTGGCTACAGAAAGACATCTAATTACATAACCTAATTCATTTTTATGCCCCTGTTAGAAACTTTAAGACATATAGTTAAAATTAATGACAAAAAACACCCTTACCCAGGTCATATAGCACTACATTGCAAATGAAAAAAACATCCAGATAGTATTTCAATAAAAGTAGGAATAAAATGAGAAAAAAAATATCTAGAGTATTAAAAGATATTATTTTTTCATCAGAAATAATATTTGAGGGAAATATTCCCTAAATTGATATTAAAAATGATCATAACATAGAAGATGACTGCAGAGAATTCAGGATGTCTCAAACCATGTGCTAAAATGGTTTTATAATTTTCTATTATGATTTCTACTTCTGTTTTTCAGCTTGCCTTGCTTTCCCCAAATGCAAAAGAAAAACCACTTATGGAAGGCAAAATATCAGACAGCTGAGTCTTGAAAAGTGACAAGTTCAGGTGCCTAAAAATAATCAAAGGATATATAGGGCTGAAGTATCTTCAAACTATCCATGATCATCTTTAAAATCAGTATGTTTTTACAGAGCTTAGGCAGCATTTCTTGTCTAAGTTTTTACCTATATAGAAGCTTTTAAAAAAAAGTTGAGAGTGAAATTAGAGATGCAAATCCTTTATAAACTGCACACCTCTGGGAATGACAGTGCTGTCTTTGTGTCTGCAAAATATCTAACATTAGAGGCTTTATACTAATACAGATAAATAATTGTGTCACAATTATTTTGCAGCAAGTCAAATACAATGTGCAGGATTTGACTAAGTAAACACTTAGGAAGATGCTTAAGCACACGAGCATCCTTCTCTTTATCCCCAGCTGAGTACAACAGCAAACTCCACAGAACTGATCACTTTAAGTATCAGCTTAACTAAAAAAATGGTCAGACTGATTTGACAGTCCTCAGAAACTTCACTCGGCTTGAGGAAGATGAGCTGTGTGCTTCGTATGTGAAAACTTCTCTAGTGCAAATTTGATAATTCCCAATGCAGACCTGTAAACTGCCAACGCTTGTGCCCATTCTTTGCTTCGACCTGACAACTGTGTCGGCATTAGGGGAGAAAATGTGCAAGACAGGGAGGGAGATGTCTGGTAGCTGCACAATCCCTTGTCTGGCCTCTTCCATCCTCCCAGTTTTTTCTTCCACCACCACCCTCACCTGAGATGTTCGAGCTGAAAGAGAAGCCCCCTCCTCCACCACCCAGGGACTAGCAGTGGATATTCAGCAGGCATAACTCTTGCAAAACTAATTTATGTAGATTTTTACAGAACTATATATTCTATTAAAAAAATAGTGCTCAGCACTGTCTTCTTGTAGGACAAATTCTAGGCATCTGGGGAAATCCTTCCAAATCTGGGAGAAAGCTGAGCCTCCTCTGCCTGAGATTTTCAGGAATTCAGGGGCAAATGGCCAGGATCTGGGGGTGGGAGGGGGCCTGCACTCAGCTGGGTGCAGCCATCGGGTACTGCCAGGAGAATCCACATTCAAATACAGCTGTATTAAATAATTGCTGCTGTACAGTTAGTGCAGTGCATTTGTCTAGATATCCTGTGGCATGAAAAACCATAATCAATAGTTCACTTCCTTCTGCATAAGGATGTCTGTCTTTTTATTTTTCTTTTTCCGTGTTAACTTGACAGGACTGACCCAGTTTCTTTCCTCAGTTTCCATACGTTCTTGGCCCTCCAACTCTGCAAATGCTCCACAGACAGAATGTAACTTTAGAGGAGGAATCCTTACATACAGGACTGGGTTACGATGCTCTGTGTAACCTGCTACTGGTAAGTCACTAAGCAGAACCAAAATGAAATAAAATAGCTGTCACCATTGGAAATGAGAAATAAAAGTCCCAACAGACAGAATTTTTAAGTCCCATTCACAAGGCACACTGTTCAAATACAATAAAGGAAACTGAAAAGAAATTCTCCTACCTCTGAGGAGAGCAATTTAAACTCTGGAAAGGTGATGGCTTTAAAAGCGTGGTCACAGCAGGCAGGAGCAGGGTTCTGCCCTCCAACAGCCCCAGTGCAAAGGCAAAGCCACCTGAAAGTAGAAGTAAAACTTTGGAAAACCTGCTACATGGCAACGGTTTTAAACTGGAAGAAGGTAGATTTAGACTAGACGTAAGGCGGAAATTCTCCCCTGTGGGGCGGGGGAGGCGCTGGCCCAGGGTGCCCAGAGCAGCTGTGGGTGCCCCCTCCCTGGAAGGGTTCAAGGCCAGGTTGGACGGGGCTGGGAGCCCCCTGGGCTGGGGGAAGGGGGCCCTGCCCGGGGCAGGGGGGGGCACTGGGGGGGCTTTGAGGGCCCTGCCAGCCCAAACCAGTCTGAGTCTAAGATTATAAAGTAACATTTTTCTCCAGTAGAATGGCAGCAGGTAGATGGGAGTGGTGCAACATGTTCAAGTCACACAGCAGAGGCTTTTTGGGAGCTGGAAATTAAAGCTTCAGCTAAAGAAACCTTGTCATTTAAGGAAAGGTTAGAGAGTGATGGAAGATAATGACGGACAAGGGGAGGAAGCTGACTAACAGCACGGTCTGGCCCGGCTGCTCTCAGGAGCACATCACGGTGCGGCTCAGGGAGTGAAACGTGCCACGGCCGGGTCTGTAACCTGCAACCAAAGTAAAAGTGAGGTCAGTTCTTTCTACACGGCATTTGAAGTGGTTTGTGCTGCCTGGTAGCTGAAACAGCTGGCTCAAAAGGGCTGGCCTTGAATGTGGGAGGTTTTGAGTCACTCTGGGTAAAATCCAAGTTGCTGCCGAGCCGTCAGCAGGCGTGGGCCCAGCGTGATCGGTTCTGGATGCTCCGTCTCGTGTTCGCACAAGGAACCTGCATGCCGGCAGCAGCACCACCTGATAATAAACCTGGTCTTTTCAGTAAAATATTCAAGGAAGAGCAGTGACTTCTCTACCTGAGAAGTAAAGCATTTCTTTGCAAAAGTGAAGACACAAATCATATATGTGGAAAAAAAAAAAAGCATAAATAATAAATCTATAGGAGCTGCTTGTTGCACCGGTGCAGGACCCTGTTCCTCGCCCCGCTGCCCCCGCAGACATCGCCTGCTCGTCCATCAGACAGAGCTCCACAACAGCCAAAGCAAAACCAAAGGTGCTTCCCACAAAACAGGCTGCAGCTTTAAAGCACGCAAGCAACCAAAACTCTTACCAGCTCCTTTAAAGCTCATCAACACCAGCAACAGCCGTGGCGGTTGGACTTGCTGGAGCCCAGGAGGACCCTGAAGTGGCTGGTCAGGGAGTGCACCACACGAGGAACTCTCCTGCTTGCTTCCTGCAGGCTTGGATGGAAACAGCTCAGTGGCTGAGGTTTCAGGTGGGTGCCAGGAGAACATTACTTTTTCCTCCAAACAAGTTGGTGAAAAATGTAAGTGTGTATGCAAAGGATTTTATAGAGACATTTATCTATGCTGTTTTAGATAATTAACCCAAAGTTTAGAAGTTTGAGAGTATGTGTTCACATTTGTCCTAGCATTAGAAATACGGGCTATAAAGGAAAATAATACGGTAGCTAAAGGCCTGGAATGTTTTAACAGAAAATCAGATAAAGCTCATGACTCTGGAGATGTTCTTTTTAAATCTATGGTACTCATTTTATTCCTTTAATTTTATTTAACTTGAAGTTAAGTGATAAGAGAAAAAAATGCTCTAGATACCCATGAGCTAAAGGGAAACACTGGACATTCTCATGTAGACAAACCTGCAATTTCACCCAGATCCTGGGTCAAACCAGGATTCTGCAGTCTGTGTTTGAAATTTAACTTCTGCAGCTAAGAGACTTTGTCTTTCCTTTACAGAAAATAGTTGCTGCTGTCTTTGGCTACAAAGCAGGTGTCACCCTGCGTTTGCTTTCTTGCTGTTCATTTTGGTGAAGTGAGGAGACAAATGCTGTGACTAAGTGCCCTGCCAGGCAGCTCTGTCACAAGAGACACAGAAATTTCACAATCCCGGTGCAAAGTGCTACCGGTAGAGATCATTGAGGTCTCCGTTGTCTGGATATGAAATACCTTATAAAACACCCCAAATCGGGGTGATTTACAGTAGATTGACAGCCCCGACCTGTTGCTTGCTGCTTCTAGTTGTGTTTAACCAAAAGACATTCCTGCCTTCCGCCTCCCTCCCCAGCCTCCCCGTGCTGCCCGTGACCGTGGGCCAGGCACAGCGGGTGCTGCTCGCCAGCCCCGGCCCCGGCCAGTCCCTCCTGCCTTTGGGAACAGGGCCCCATAAACACACGTAAGCTAAACAAACCAAATTAGAAGACGAATCAGCTAAAATATTAGAAGTGCTTTTCAGCAGCATAGGTATTGTTTAAAGGTGCTATATTATAGACTAAGGATTGATGCAAGCTTTTCCCCAAAAGAGAACTTGAAATTATCACAGAAGGATAAACCCAAAGTCAGTGTTCCCAAAAAGCAAGAAGAGTATTGTGAAGACACTAACAATAGGAAGATCTCTGTCAAGAAGAGAAGTTTTCTCCAAACCATAAAAAGACAAAATGCCACAAATTTTCACAAGTTAAACAAAAACATAATAACACAAGCAAAAATTGGTTTAGGAACTAAAGATAGAGCATGCGCTGAGAATGACTCTTTCTAATACACGACAGGTGGGCCATTTCCCAGAGAGCTGATCGGATCGATAACAGCCAGGGAAGACGGGAGGAAATCTGAACCAGTTCTGTGACTGCACTGCCAGACCACACACTGGTGTGAGCAACCCGATTTACACCAGGGTTAGCCACATTCATGGCAACCTGCTCCGAGTTCGGATGGCAAATAGAGGGGGGTCCTGTAGCAAAGTGTGGGGGCACACGCCTGTTCGTGGGCGCAGTGGAGGCGGGTGGCAATGGAGGCATGCAAATGTTGTGAACTATCACCTGTGTATCTGTGCTTCCACATTTCCTGATTGGTAATTGGAAGAACATGATTGACTTGCATGCATTATTTAACTACATCTATCAGATACTTTGCATTTTCAGCAAGAAAGCAACAGCTTGCACGTTCCCAGACCAACAGACTTCCTCTGCACTCTCCTGTCGTCCTAGAGGAAAGATTTCCAACGATCTGTCTTGGGTATCCTCGGCATATTGCCGGCTCGTCTATCTTAGACATTTATTCCTACTTCAGGAAATAGAAAGAGTAGTAGAAAGATATGAAGACAACTAAAGCAACTCGTTGAAGGATAATAGAGAGTTGAGCAGGAAATTGCCCGCATGTAAAATTTGCCATCTATCTCAAAAGACTTTCTTTCTACTCGTCCAAAGGATTGAATTTGACAGTAAGCTTTGCACTTAAGCTATTAAGCTGCTGGCTTTCATTTTCTTGCTAAAAGTATATGGAAATCTATGGCTAGACAGAGCTCAAAACAGAGAGAGCATTTCATAGCTTCCCTTTGGGTGAAGTATAACTGTCTAGTATGTGATCTGCCTCCACGTTCCTTTTTTTCCTCATTTTTACAGACTATAAGCATATCCTGCAACCTGATTACCCCCAAGCCTGGTTTATCAGGGCTGCTGTGTTGCCCTGAGAAGAGCTCAGACTGCTTGTCTGCAAGTGGGGTGAGAGTAGCAGCAATGTACAGGGAAGCATCTCGGAGATATTCTGGGATGGTGGGCTGGTTTGGCATGGTTTTAAAATTTCTACTGTAGATTGTCTGGAAGAAACAGCAAAAAATATTCAGGCATCCAGACCTTGCTTCTCCTGATTCACAGGTCTGAGACTCAAGAGTGTGCTGCACTTTCTACCTCCTGTGAGACCTGGTGCAGTCAAACACTAACAAATTGCTGCATTTTCAAACCCAATCTGTGTTCAACACAAGTGTTTGTGAGGAATAGATGCTACTGGAAAATTCCAGAGCAGGGTAAAAATCGAATGCAGTGTTACAGACGTGACACTGGGCACTGGTCAGTGCCATCACCAGCTGAGCACCAGCACACACCAGGTGCATGATTACAAGTATGTCATTAAGAAGACACGTCAGAAATATGATGTTCTAAAAATCAGTTTTCATTTTTAAAGGAATAATATCCAGACCTGTCTTAACACTTGAAAAGTATTAACATGATTACAAGGGGAAAAAGAAAAAACAGAAAAATTATCTCAGAAAGAGTTACTTTGGCTCATGAAAATATGAAGCAGCACTTCACATTCTGGCTGTAGTTCTCCCAGATGACAAGTCCAACCACAATTATAAACCATCAAGCTTCATCAAAAGAGAAGTCAGTTTTTCTCCTATTCTTCACTTTCAGAGTTCTCTCTGACCCTCATTGCTCTGACACCAACACCTTTTAATTTGCACTTTCCAAATACATTCGGTCACATTGCACTGATCTGGTTTTAGCACAACAGCATCCCATAATTTAATGAATTCTGCTCCCTCTTTGATGCTTATTCCACTTGTGTGTTTATAGAGAGGAAATACACCTTCTCCTTGCTTTTACCTCCACATGGCTCCAGAGAAAAATCCCCCCCAGCTCCGGGAGTCACCATGACCAGCAGGACCTGTGGCACCTCAACAGCCCCTGGTTACGTGACCGTGATCGTTATCAGCTCTCCAAAGGGCATCTCTGCAACATGTATCTGTCAGTGCCGTGTTTTGTAGGCTGTTCCCTTCTGGATGTTTCCCTGGGCTGATCAGCATCGTCCGTAAGACAAGGGCAACGCGGGGTAGCTGCAGAGGCAAAGTTTTGCACCAGGATGAGCTTGTACTCATCAAGGTGAGTTTCCAGTGTCCTTCTTACTAGCTCCTCTCTTTTGTCGCGTTTTCCTCCCTTCTTACACTTCCTTCTCCTTGGATGGAAGCTAAAGTTTTCTTTTTTTAACCTTTCACTAAGAATTTCCAGGGCTATCAGCTCACCATGGATAGCTCACCCTGTGCCCCGGGTCTGCCCGGGAAGCCCACAGCAGCTCAGGGCTCGCCCCGGGGTGTGACACAGAGGCGAGGCCCAGCGCTGCTCCGGGTCTTCAGGGAACATGGCACCCCTACACCTCTTGCCTCAGACTACACATTTTTAAATTATGTCTTGTGCTGTATTTGTAGTGTGCTAAGATTGTTTTGGTTTTTTTGATGTGTGTGTTAAAAATGAAGTGACACAGCCTGTGCAGTGCAGTACTGTGATAAATACTGAAGATCCAACAAACCTCTGCACTTCAGGAGATGTAACACCATCAGATCAGGTCTGTAAAGAGTTTGTGTTTGCTGTGACTTCATTGTAATTACTGAGCATCTATAAGACTGGTAAATCATCATAATACACCCTCAGACCAAATGATTTTTTTGTCCAATTTTTGTGAGACCAGAAAATCCAAACAATCTGTCCAGTCATGCTTCAGTGAACTCATTGACTTCAGTAACACCAAGAATGAAAATAAAATCTATGGAGAAAACAGAGGGAAACAAGGTAAACTGTTAGTACTGAATGGGTCTGCAATCCTATAACACAATAACAATACACAAAAATCAATACAATCTTCAGCAAAGTAATTGCCCCCTCCCCTGAACCATCACTGTTTAAGGATGAGCATCTGTCAACAATGTATAAAATTAATTGAACATGTGGCTGATAAAAAAAATAGGTTTTATGCTAAATATACAAAAACGTTTAGTGAAAACGATGGAGATTTTTCCTGCATTATGATGTACAAAGTAACAATTGCACATAAAAATTTGGAAAATAGAGAATTAAGCAAACACATTTCAGAAGACATTCACAAGATTTATAGGTTAATCAGATACGTATCTCAAACTCCAACCACTGTTATCAATTTAGGTTATTTGTTTAAATTTTTCTAGATTTTGGGGTTATTTCCCCCCTTTTCTTAGGAAGAAAATATGCATCTAAGCATTTGTTTGGCTTTTTCCCCCAGTTCTACAACCTGATCTCATCACAGATTAGCTCTCTCCTTACCTCCCTTTTCTGGCTGTAGCTGAGGAGATACCAGCACACATTTCCCCTACGAGCTTTCTCACAAGCACACCTCCGCCCCTCATTCCGCTGCGGAACGACCGGCCTGGGAAACAGACGTGTCAGCACTCGCCAGAGGTGCAGCGGGTGCTGGGGAATGGGGAATGGACCATTCTGCACCACCTCCTTCATGCGCATCAGACACTTTGTCTCGTACGTCGCACACCCCCTCGGGTGACTTGGGGCCGCGGATCTCGACCACCGCGCTGACTCTTCCTTCCAACACCCTCCAGCACTGGAGCACAAATAGGAAAAATGGACTTTCCTGCTTCTGACCAGAGTTTGGTTTTGTTTTCTGTAGGAGTCACAAGAGACAGCAATAACCTGAGGGGAATCAGCCCGGGGAGCTGCAGGGAGGCTCAGGCGTTTGCCAGCCAGGTCTAGGCAATGATTTTGCCGGTTGCTCTGCAGCCTGGAGCCTCCTTGCACCCAGTGGGGAAAAAATAAGATAGTATTTTCCCTTCCAAAATGTGGATTAGTTGATCTGCTCACAGAATGCACGTTTATTAAGAAGGGGGTAAGACCAATCCTCTGAAAGGAGAAGCCGAGCCATGCCCCCTGTGGAAGAGGCCGTGGCGCTGGGCAGTGCCAGAGCATCCCGAACAGGTCGGCACCCGCAGAGCGGACACGGACCCTCCCTCTCCCTCAGCACGACACGGGGCACAGCTGCAGCCTGCTGCGAAGCACTGCCTGACGGCTCGCTTTACTGCGCTGCAGTCACAGCATCTGAACTTCAGAGGTCTCCAGCATATGCAAACACTTACAAAATCACAGATGTGTCTTCATTTCTACAAAACTCGACACTTCCCCGCTGGCAATAACTGACGTGCCAGTTTGATTTCACAACAAGAGAGATGGTAGGAAGCTTAGCAAAAGGGAATGGCCGCATCCACATTAACATGATTTTATCCAGCCATCCCATTATTATTAGAAATATGTTCCCCTTTCAAGAAAGGAAAGGTTTATATCTGAAAAATATGGTATCACCTACCCGTGATTTGATGAATTATGATTGCAAATACAGATAACATCATAATATTACACTGAGGTTGTATTGGAAACACTTAAAATTACTAAAAAATTAATTAAAATTACTGGAGTTTCTGCTTCCCAGATGATTTGTCCTGGCTTATATTCAGAATCAATAGATTCTGGAACTAGTTCAAATATGTATGTGCAGAAATCTGATGGGTGCTCCCTCCAATACGTCTGCAACAATTTTTGTCTTCAAAACTGCACAGTCAACATCTCCCCAACCGTGTCTCACCCCCAATTCAGAGCAAATTTCATTGACAGCACTTAGTGAATGTTCCTTAATCGTATATTACAAAAGTCAAAACCCAACCAGATTTGATCTCTGCTAATACCTGAAGGAAGAAGAAATAGTTATGAGTATGCTAAAGCTACTGAACTGCATCACAAAATGCTTCTGGCAGGATTATGTCCACAGACACTACAGGTTCTCACACAGCTACACACCAAAAGTAATGTAACGCTAATATCATGTAACAGCACTTGTTGGGACTTTATGGCTGCAAGTTTTTACATTGAGATGATTAAAAGAACAAAAAGCATTTTGAATGGCTAAAAATGAAAAAAAAAAAAATAGCCTAAATTTTTATTAAAGCTTTATTTTTCCTCATTAGCTTGGAGTTTTTCAGTGGCTTATAAAAGAGAATTAACAGTAAAAAAATTAAACCCATGCTCATTTTGATAGCTGTTTCAATTAAAACTACAATAAAAAGACATAATAATAAAACCCTGCTTATGTGAATTTATTGTTATTGTTGCTTGCTTTTGGACTGCTACAATAGACTTTCAGGCCATTTGCAGTACGTAATGTCCCCCCCGAGCGTGGCCCCACCAGCACCCCTGGCCCCGTGGAGGAGCTGAGCCGCAGCGAGGCGGGATCAAGGCAGCATCATCAGCCCTCGGGCCACTGCCCCAGAATTGGCCAAATTGGTTCACTTAGATGGACACCGCGTCTTTTACTCTTCCAATCTCATGCAAAGTATGCTTTTAATGTAGACCTAAAACTGGAAAGCTAGCTGGCCCGGTGAATCTAACTGTAACCCTGGTGCAGTTTCAGATCAGCTCCCCCTGCCTCGAGTCCTGTATTTATTTCTATAGGAAAAACACCAACAAGAGGCAGGAGCTGGAGGGACTAGAGCTCAGCCAAAACAGCCGCATCTCCTGCTGCGCCCAGGGCCACGGGGAAGGGACGTGACTGGTGTGTGTGGGGGGGAAGGGGACAGGCACACACAAGGACAGACTCTGCTGAGCACATCTAATTAGGAGAACTTCAGCTTTTTTTCCTGTTCTACATGTGAATGACCAGATTTCTGCATGCTCAGTTGTTATGAAGCTGTTTGGCAAGAGACCTATGTCTACATTTCTCTCACCCCACTCCATAAGGAGAGCTACAGAAATAAACATCACTGCAAGATTTCCATCTCATTACCTGAAGTAAAACATCCTTAGTTAATGCCAGATGCTGTTTCTATTTGGTAAGCAACTTTATGAATGAGATTTCTTGGGATAGTGGAATAACTGATGACTTCTGGAGACTGCTTGTAATTTCTTCCCTTCATTATGCCTATGCTGTTTTAAGGAACTGTCTTGCACCAACCCAGATCTCCAGGAACGACCTCTGTCAGGGAGGCAGAAAAGAGCAGCATGAAACACAGATCCAGTGCTGAAGTCTTCCAGATTTACTGGTTGCCAGCAGAGAATTTCAGGCCATACCCTAATGGGCGATATAAGGACATCCAGATACTTGGTTGGACAAATAACTAGTTGTTCTCTTTCTCTCTCAGCTTTGCCCAATACAACATCTGGGTGACAAAGCATGCAGATTTCCCTCTTGGCTGGCTGCGATAGCCATGCTGCTCCCTTTGCACTGTACATTAGCATAATTCATAACATTTTTTCCAAGTAACTAAACACCTTCAAGTGCTAAATATGGGTTTAGATGATGCTGTTACCAGAAACAAACAAAAAAAAACCCCAACCAAAACAAACCAACCAACCCCCAGAAAACAAAATCAAACAAAATAACCTGCTGACCTTGAGAGCACTGCAGTGCTGACCAAGGGATACTCCTTCCTCATAAGAGGGAAATCTTCAAGACAGAACACAAAGCCAATTCACGACACCTTACACCCAAATTAAAAGACCCACGTTAACCAAGAATGGAACTTGTGGCAAGGCAGCCAGGGGTGCTCTGCTTGGGGAGTGCTCTTTCACTGCCATTCACTACCCCAAAAGCAGTCAGAGACAAGATAACAAAAACACAGCACCGTGTTTTACATTTCACTATCATCTTGCTCACAAAGTCCGGAGGCGTGTTGCTGCTGTTCTGTAAAATAAGGCACAGCAGACTCTCTGCTCACTGCTGCAGTCACCAGGTTCATCTCTGCTTTTTAAAGCACATGAGCGCTAAATATCATTTTGTGCCCTTTTCATTCTCCTGATCGCTTTGAATTCCTGTAGTGTACCTTGGGTACAGAGAAGGAGCTGCTTTGCTCTTCTCACATTTAAGTCAGGGCAGCTAACTGATGGATGAGCTATTGCAGAAGTACTTCAGATAGAAGTGATACTGCAAAGGCAGCAGCAGATCAGGCATCTATTTTTCAGATTATTCTTAATCATGTATTTTCACCACTTTATGTGGGAAAAACTGAAAAAAAAAAAAAAAAAAAAGGAAAACCTACTAAATCTCCTTTCTTCCTTACAACTCTCCTATTTCTGACATTTTTGAGTTTATCAGTCACTTGAAAACTATCAGAGAAGTCTATGTCTAGTAATGCTCAGAGCTAAGGTTGAGCTTAGCTAAGCACTCCAAGGTTGAAATGCTGCTGAAACCTTGCCTGGACTGTCCCACACTGGAGTCTCCAAAACTGAACTTGAGATCTTGTGAGAACACACTTTGGGTAAGATTTTCATCACATCTGCTATCTCTTGTAGCCAGCTGGGCGTGAAAAGGCATCATTTAGGAGCAGCTGAACTCTAGCACAGACTTACATAAGAACTTCCAGAGCCATTAGCTCTCCTGTACTGACTGATGAACATAAAAACCCACCCTGTGATATGAGCAGAGGGCTCCAACCCACGCTGAATCTGAGAGCTGTGCTTAGCTGGAGCAAAAAATCTCATCCCAGTTGCAACCAGGGACATTGCACAGTGACACCCTGGGATACTGGGCAGCAAATTCCAGTCCAACAGCTGGAGTTGGGAAGAGCAGAGGAGTAACTCCTCTCCATGCTGATTAGTGCCACTAATGTTCACTACAGGATGAAGATAAGTGCTTGAAGACTCCCAGAAACACAAAGATGCTCACTGGAAAACATGTGGTTTAATTCTTCAGTGCCAAGGGTCTCTGCCTCTGAAAAAAGGGTTAATGGCTGTTGGCTTAATTAGCATGACATGAATGAACAACATTTTTGTGAGCTTGAGGGTAAATTAAGACAACGTTTAGTTCTGCTTCTTATTAGCTCTGCATAAATTCTCCCAGGAGCCTAATTAGCTCTGTCACAGCAAACGTCTCCTCTATTTACATGAGGGAATGCATTCCTTTTCTATAGATTCTGCCCTTGTAATAAACCATATTAGCAAGTAACACGTTCACCCTTTCCTCACCGGTGGTGCAGCACGGGGTCTTGCCCCCCCACAACCCCATGACATCCCCGGCTGCAGGCAGCTCCCCACAGCCAGCACGAGCAGCAGCCCACAGAAATACACCCTCCACGTCCTCTTTACTCTGAGACCACCTCCCAGTGGAGGACTCCGCTGGGCACGGCCAGCCACGCTCCCCGGGGGTCAGCAGGTTTCCAGTCAGACGGCATCTCTCAAAGTTAATAAATTGCATTGCCAGAGTTACCAAAGCAAACAAGTTGGGCTCGCTGAGTCAAACTTATTCTCCCCCAGGCAGTCTTAAAATAAAGCTTCTATAAAAAAACCTCAACACAACAGCACCTGAGAATACTATCTACTTTATAGATATTAGACTGTTTTTCATTTAGAAGAAAGGAATCAACCAATTTCAAGTATTATTTTCAGATCTGAGCACTTTCCTCATGCAAAGTCATTGCAGTACATAGCTTATCTGTTGGGCTTCTCTCAGGCCTAAAGTAGGTTAAATTACTTCTCATATCAGCATTTTGCACCCAGCCAACCTATCTAGACTCCTGCTGCCCAGCAGAGAGAGCAAGCTGCAATTTGTTCAACCTGGAAGGGGCAGTGAAGGTTGTGCCAGCTCAGCCCTTCTCAGGTGCAGGCCTGACCGTGTCCACGCGGAGCATCAAGCAGGAACAGCCACATCTGCCCTTACTAAGAAAGTTTTTTTTTTTTTTAATCTCCTTTTCTTTTTTATGAAAAAAACCCCAACATTGTTTTTCTTGTTCCATCTTTCTCTATAAAAAGGTCACTATCTAAGCAGAATCTGGGTACTGACATTTTTGTAAATTTTTCTATCCACAGGCAGCACTGAATCCACCATTCAGCAAGTTTTTTCCTCAGCCCAAGCCCGGAGGTCCATCCCACCCCTCTGCTTTGCTGCTGCCCAGCACCAGCCTGGGTGTCTCAGTCTCTTGCTTTGCCTTGGACTTGATAATAAGCATACATTAGGTTAACAACGTTCCTGCAAGCCAAAATTTAGTTTATTTAATTGCAGATGTCTTTAAGGAAAGAAGCCTGTCCCTGCCTGGGCTTTGACCTTCCCCCTCAAGTTCTACTACTCTTTACATTCTCACAGCGTGCGGGGAAGGGCTGAAGGGGCCATGCAGAGGCAGAGCACGTACCAGCAGTGCTGGTGCTGAACACCATTTATCAGCATGCCTTTCTCCTGAACGTTAGCCAGCACTTTTCGTAACCATTTGAGCGATTTCAAGCATCTCTGCTAAGCTGCTTTTAGCCATCAGTTCCCCAGACTACTCCATACCACCTCATTTTAAGAGAAGAGATTCAGCCTTTTTTTCTTGTCCTTTTGATACTGAAGTAATCTTTTACTTTAAATAAATCATTCCACACAAAAGGGTGTGTTTTGTGTGCTTCATTCATGAGACGTGACATCCTAGCCACGATGACCTCCTATCATTCCTGGAATTTTCAGAGTAAATGGCAGCATCTCTCCCATATCACCAGCAATTCTTTAAACAACCACTATCATGTAGAAATTTTATAATGCAGAACTTTCCTTCCTGAGAGTAACAGCCATACATCTTGAAGGAATAATCACAAGTAAAAATTGTCTTTCTACATTAATTATCTTTAGAGATTTGTTCCAAAATGCAGGTAGTAATTTTTGTGTTTTAACATTTATAGTCCTGTGGAAAGCATAAAATTATGTAGAAGGATCTTGATTCAGACAGCTTTTTTTCCCTCTAAATATTTCTGTAGAGTTTCCAGAACTTTTACTCTGAAGAAAAAAACAAAAAAAAAAAACAAAAAAAAAAAACAAAAAAAAAAAAAAAAAAACAAAAAAAAAAAAAAACAAAAACAAAGAACCACAGAAAAATTCCTAGAATAAGTTAAGTATGTACAGAGTTCGAAAGGAGAGTGTTTTAGCTCCTGGAATAACAGAGGCGAGCTGTGTGCCAGCTGAGAGGTGACCACCCTGCTCTCCATGCTGGGTGCTGCTGGTCCCCCAGCAGCTCCCATCGCTCCACCACAGCGTCAGCCTGCCCACAGCCTCCCAGGGAGCAGCCCTGCCTCCAGCACAGCCACCCCCCTTCTCCCGATTTTGTATTCCTGGGCAGCCTTTTCAGCCCAAAAGCTCTCCCGGTTTCCCACCTCCACACAGCCACCTACCAGCGTGCGTCTCCCAGCCAGGCCATGGGGAAGCTGTTGGACCCCACAGCAAAGGCTTTTCTGAAGGCTGGCAATGAGACATCCATTGCTCTTCCTTCAGGGAACTGGCAAGCTTAAATTTCAAAAGAAAAAAAGTTATGAGACTACATAGCACAAAGATGTATTGACTACAAAATTGTGAAAGCACCTTTCAAGCATTTTCATCTTTGATTACAGAAAATTATCAAAGAGACATCTGCCATGGTGGTGTTCAGTATTACAATGGTATATTTAACTTCAGACCTGGAGGGTGAATTACATGAGAAATACATGAGAAAAGTTTTTGTGATTTGACTTGTTCACAATTGCAATTTTAACACCTTTCACTTCTAGAAATATTGTGTTCGAGATGCTTTCCACCAAGTCTCAGGCAATGTTGTCTGGGGGAAGAAATGAAAAGATTAAATTATCTGGAGGTGTGGGGCTACCAAGGAAATTACTTCCTCTCAGGCTCATCAGGACTCAGAGGATTAAGGGGCTGCTGAGCCGTGGTGTGTGACACTGGGGACATGGGTTGTGCAGACGGCGAGTGGGTTGGAGACGCGTCTACCCCTCGATGCTCCCCCAGCCCACGGCACCACCGGGCTGAGCTGGTCCAGCATCAGTGCTCTGCTTTTGTAACAGCTCAGCTCTGCAGCCTCCTTTAGTCTGGCTGAGCTCGGGCTAGACAAAGCAACATAGATGATTGCTCCGAACTCTGCTCCAGCAGCAGATGTGATCCGTGACAGCAGCGCAGAGAGAGCTGCACGCTGTGGCTGCGGGAGGAGGATGCTCACGTGGCAGACAGCGCTGGTGGAAGAGCACGTCTCCTCCTCTTTTCCAGGGTGGAAGTAGAAAGAGCATTTGTCATTAGTTCAGAAGAGTAGGAAAGCTCCCAGGAACCTAATGCTTATGCTGTCTGAAGAGCCCCTGCCCTAGAGTGCTCTCCTCACTCCTAGCCAGATTCCTCTGGAGTCTGATTAAACTCATTTGCCACTGAAAATGTCATAAAATATTTATGACACAGATGATATTTAAAGATCACTGTAGAAAATTTCCAATAAACGATGTAATTCACTGGAAGCATCTTAAGCTGACACAATTGGAAAAACAAAATAATGGAGCAAAGCAAGACTCTAACAAGCCCACTAATTAGTTATCCACAATTCCTGTGGTAAAAATCACATTTGTCTCATTGATGCGCTCTCACCTCTTATCCAAAGACATCCATACAGCAATAGCAGGTGTGCCAACCGCTGCAGCTGTGCAGCAAATAGTGTCTTAGATAGTACAGATGGATGGATGCTCCAGCTTTGGAAGGTGGGACACAGGAGGGTGGAGCACCCATCAAATGAGCCGTCCTTGCTGTGATGGAAATAAGTGCATATGTCTGTGCTGGTACATACCCAGGAGAAGGAGATGCAGCAGCAGATGTGGGCTCAGAGGCCCGACGGTGACAGAGCAGATGGTCCTGGGAAGGTCCCTGCTGAGATCACCTTCCCCGACTCTGGGCCCATGGGAGCTTTGTCTTCCCCCGTGGGTGCACCCCAAGAAGCATGTGCTGAAGGGAGGGGATGGCGCAACTGCTGAAGGTACCGCCGCTCACCCTCCTGAGGACCTTTAGGGGAAATGGGATGAGAACAGACACCCTTCTAACCTTGGCTCGTCCACATTTATGGGTTGGGGTTTTCCCCATTTGGAAGTTCTGCCCAGACAATCGGTGCTTATATCAGCTGACAGTGGTATACTTCGTGATGTTGCCCAACCTAATACTCACTTCTTTAGAGTTTTGGCCTCCTAAGGTAATAAAGGATTATGAGGAGGGGAAAAAAAAGAAAGTCTCCTCTTGCTTGTTTTAGATGCACTTCCAGATCACAATATGCTTCCTGCTGCGAGGAACAAGGAGTAGCCTTCTCCAGCTTCTGGAAAAACCCAGCAAAAAGCCTTCTTAGCCCTCTCTCTCCTCACCACAAGCTGAAGAACCTCTGTCTGTCTACACATAGTTGATCAACTTAAAGAAACAAAGCACAGTCCCAAGAACATTAATTTTAAAGCTATTGTCTCTGCTATTGCTTTCCAGGGATAAAATTATCTAGCTAATATTTAATAACCGATCAATGAGCTGGAGATTAAAGAGCTCTGTCTGCCCACTTGAATATCACTGGCATTTCATCTCACACTTGTTTCATGAACCCTGGACACGTTGGAGGTAAGTTACTTCAGTGCCAAGGCCTCTGGACTCAGGGGAAAAAACAATCGAAACCTCCGTAAGTCCCAGCATTGATTCAAGCTATCTCCCACATTTTCTCTGCAAATGCAAAAGGATAATTGACTCTGAACTGAAGGCAGTGAATTTTGCAGCCTTTGTCCCCTGTTGGCAAAGCTTTGCTCTTAGGGAAGTTTCATCGATTCAATCCAGGTGAAGAGAAAATCTGCAAATTTTGCAATTGGAAATGTTTTCTGAAAACCGTTTAAAAATAAAACCCAAAACTGAGTTTGCTTTCAATATGTTAAGACCTGAAGAAAAATTCTCGTAGAAGTGCTGTTTCAAACAGAGAGTAACTGTACTAGTTTCTCATTTTGGCTTTAAAACATTCTTCAGTTCTGGTTACTAACAATATACATAAAGCTTTTTCCTTAACTTGGAGTTACAGAAATTGTTACATCACTACTGATAAAGCCAGATGTTCACAGTTACTTGGGATAAAGTGGCTTTTTAATAGCCTGCATCATTAACTACAGACATTTTAAAACTATAGAAGAGAGCTGTAATAATAATAAATTGTTCAAGAAAAAAAGGCAATTTATATAACTGCTTTCAAAGTAGTGAGGCAAAAGAAAATAGGTTTTTAGAGAAATGAATGAGTCACAGTACATCATCCACAGTCTTTGAAAAACACTGGATTTAGTCACTGGTAGGTAACACACAGTTATAAAGGAGTAAGTACAAAAGGATTCCTTACCACTTGCCTGAAGACTTTAACAGCCAGAAGGCACCTCACATTTATCCCATCTACCTCGCACAGCCCCAGGCACTGGCCTCCTGGCTTTACCTCCCTCCCTAACGAACTGGAAGAGCTCCGTCACAAAAAGCAGAGTTAATCCCCCACCACATTATCCCCCCTCCAAACACACACTCACAAACCCAGCAGCCAGCCCTGCCCCGGCCGCTTCGGGGGGATGTTCCTGCTGCGAGTACTCTCACTGCTGGCAGCGGTGTGCGGCTTCCCTGGGTTTGGTTAGCTTCAGGAGAAGTCGTTGAATGCTCTTACACCTTTATCTGTTTTGCTGAAGATCCCTCTGTTATTGAATCAGCATGTAAATACCTTTAGACAAGAAATGTCTCTGCGTTTTTGTTAAAGAAATGCTTATGGGAATCATGACATTTTACATGGTGTTACAAGATCTTCCCTTGTTCTTGGGCCTTCACATACAAACACCTCTGGTTACTGGATACGCACATTGTTCTTGTGATGGACATCCACAGCCTCTGTACAGACAGCTTTTACTAGGCATCCCTCTGTTCACATCTTCCCAAAATCACATTAGCATTTTTAACCACAATTTCACACTCACATTGATTGTAGTTGTGGAAAAATTCAGTTTGGAAAATACTCAAAGTTCTCCAGTTGAGCATCTAACTCATCAGGATGATATCAAATTATCCCCTTCTGCCTCTGTCTCTCACCTTTCCCCAGTACACCTTGGGAAACATCTGGCTTCATCTTCTCCATGGGCTGCTTCAGGGAGCTGAAAGTGCCAAAGAGATCCTCCACCACTTCTTCAGGCTGTGCAAACCCACCTCACCCCTTCCTGTGCTCCAGCTTCAGCTTTGTTTTTCTGAATTTTTTTTTTTTTTTTTCTTTGTGTGGGGGATGGGGTGGAGAGGCTGTGAGGAGGTCTGGAACACAACTGAATTTTCCCAGCTTCTTTCAGAGAGATACTTAATTATGGTTTCTTTTTTCCCCCCACACATACTAGAAAAAAGGCAGAGATTAAGATGGTCTGCTATCAAAACATCCAAGACAGCTGCACAAATAGCTCAATAGGAACATCCCAGATGAGTAGACAGCCTATTAAACTCTGTGTCTGTGGATTGGTCTATTGTAGATCAAGAAGATACTTATCAGCTGGTATTGTTCAGCAGCAGAGAAGTCATTTGTCTTCAATATGAACACAATGCTCCTATTGTTGCACATCAACTAGGGACCAGCTCAGATATTGTAGCATTGATTAGCTGGTTTTGGGAGGGCAGAGGAAAGGTCTGAGTTTTAACTACAATTGAAAATCAGGTAAGGGGATGGTGAGCAGGGAATACATTTCCTAAGAGCAGTCTGTTAAAAGGAATTGTCTACGGGTTTTTTATATACAAAATATCAGCTTCACCACTCTCTAGAGAGATCAAACCCTGCATCTTCCCCATGGATGTGACCCAAATCCCTGTGAAGATCAAGGCTGAAGCCTGCAGGCTGATCCCTGTACCTTCACATGTACCAGCTCCTGGGTCAGTGCCAAAGCAGTTCTTGACAAAGCAGAGAGTCCACCAGCAAGAGCACTTTGGTGTTTATACAACAAAGGCTGCTTGGTCTGATGTGTCTCACCTCTCACCCAAGAGCTGGACACTGGGGGGGCAGGTCCTGTTGGTCTCCCAGCTCCCGTGGGGGTCACGGACCTCTCCTGCAGCAGCAAGGCTATAGGACTTGCTCAAGCCAGTGATTTTCCAGATCCTGCAACTGCACCAGGAAGCTGTGAATAGTCCCCAAGAATAGTTTCTTCCAGCCATCTTACACATGAAACTCCCAGCCTCAGAAATGTAAATAGGAGGAGCCACTTTCATTTAATCTTTCCTTGGGAAAAGATTAAAAACCCAAAGTATCACTGGAGAAACAGTGACAGAGAATCCTGATTCATGGGTCTCACTCTACCTCTTAATTTGTTGTTTTGAAAAAGATCAATGTTGTTGATCTCTGTCAAAATTATAGATGTGCTACTGTTTGTAGATCAGCTCAGTGCATTTACAATCCTAGGAGAGAGCTCAACACCAAATTTAGTCATTTTCTCACTGATACTGACAACATAAGAACTCCTTTCCAATATCTGCTTCTTAGGCTAACCATGTCAATAAAATTCTACATCTGAAAAAGCAACACCAACAGAAATAATGTTGTGCCTTTAGGTAAGCTAATCAAACCTCAACTTTGCTACCTCTTTGTCCCCATCCTACAAAGGAACAGGAAAATGCAATAACCTTCTCTGGATATATCTAGAGCAGTGCCCCAGATACGGCTGCAAATCACAGGTCATGCAATGCCCTTGGCTTCCTGGGATTGATACCTCATTAGATCTAGGAAAGAAACTGGAAACATCACTATCACTATTTTGAAAATAGATGGACTCTATTGCTGATAATCTTTAGCCCTTGTGGGCATCACACCAGAACTCCCCACTTTTTGCACTAGCCATATAGAATCGCTGGAAGGAAGTAGGCTCATAGGAGCTCCCGTTAGCCTGCTGAGCAGCACAGGGAGGATCACGATCATGTGAGACAGTCAGGGGAAACTCTAGAACCTGTTGCTTTCAAAATTCAGTGGAATCTTAGCCTAATTAATGTTTATTATTGTGATATCTTGGTTAAAAAAAAAAAATAAATCATCCATTCCCAATCATATAGCAACACCACCCCAGATCCACCAACCTGCTCAGGAACCTCCCTCCCTACAGCTGCTGTCTCTCAGAGGCTCCCCAAGTTATGCTCGAGGGAAGTTGCCTCTGACATCCCACCACCACCAAACAAAAACTAATGCAAGTTGCCCCTAAACCAGAACCACCAGGAAATAAGAGACATGGTCAAACTTATATCTTTCATTGCAAAACTTGTTCAGAGTCCAGCCTTGCTGCCCACCTTGTTTCATTCTTCTGCATAAATCCATCATTTCATACATACGTGGCCATGAGCAGGTTGGACAGGGCTTTGAGCAACCTGGTCTAGTGGAAGATGTCCTTGCTCATGGCAGCGGGGTTGGACTAGATCTTGAAAGGTCCCCTCCAGCCCAAATCAGTCTACAATTTCTTTTTCGGCAGCTGACTTCCATAACATTTCCGTCATCACAATTCTTCTGCCACAATGCCATCTGTGCTTAATGCTAGGAAATATCATGATTTTCTGACTGCTGCAGGCTGTAGGGACTACTTTCACAAAGAAACGATGCCCTCTTCCTCTCATATGCTCTTCCCTTTGTTTGCAGGCATGACCTACAAATAGCAGCTAGGTATTAAGCTCTGGAAGGGTGAAACAGATGGCATGTTCACCAAAAATCTTCCTTCATCAGCCTGATTTTGTGGCTTTGAACTAGTTTGCTTCACTCCATCTGAACTGCTCAGCTGCAGAACAAACTGAAAGAGGGCAGAGTTTCTTTGCAGAAGGCGAACTCAGGGGTCTTAGAGAAAACATCAGGTCATTCCACATTCTTTCTGGTACTTTGAATTCATGTTCTTTCCAGCCTGGACCTCTTCCACTTCCTAAGAAATCAGGAGTCTGAGCATATTCTCATCTGCAAGCATCACATCTGAGATTGCAGAGCCTGTCCTGAGCACCCCAAGATGTTGAATAGTTGCTGTGGCTGCAGTCTCTCAGCATCTCGACTACGTAAGGAGGTATAGAAGAAACTCAGGGCAGTACCAACACCCAGAGCGCCCACAGAAGGACCTGAGGAGTATGATAAGGAGTGTGCTTACCATGAAGTAGCTCCAACCTTAAAGTCTCCAGAAGAAAAAAATCCAAAACAACAAAACCAGGAGTTGTGCTGATGGGTTGTGTCCCAAATAATGCATGCTTGGGTATGGTGGGATCATTTTATGTCTTGTCTAGAAGCATCTAAATCCACTCTGCTGTGTTCCAGAAACACAATGACTCAGTTGCATATGTTAGTTCATCTGTCTCCTTTTCAGACGTATTTTTATCATTCAAATTTCAGGGTTATATAATTCTGGTTTGTACCAGCAATCCTGTGCACAGTGTAGCCCAAGTGCGACCAGCCTGTGCAGATGACATTTTTAATCATGAACGTTCAGCCCAAAGAGGAGGCAGAGCTGGGTGAAGAGACTAAGTCTTCAGATGGTGATGTATGTGATAAGTCGCTGAGTGACATTAAACCAGTCAGAGCATTGCATTTGCTATGAACTCAGTATCTACATGACTCTAGGACCAAACAGTCTTTTTATTAAGAAAAATGTTTAAGATCCTACAGCTGCAATTAATGCTAAACTTCCCAATCTTCCTGAAGGCTCCTCCAAAACCTCTCTCTAGAGCTATCTTTTTTATTCATGTATATACCATACTGATGCCTGCCCACAGACAGAGCTATTTCAAAGTCAAGAGAACTATATAAACTAAATATTTATATCAACAAATACTCAGGTGAGCATTGTCTTCCACACTGCCAGTTGATGTACAAATCAGCACTACAAGCCTCTTCTCTGCAAGAATTATTTCCTGTTCGACTGAACACAAAGTAGAAGCTTTATCCTCCTGTTACATAACTCAGTCAAGCTAAAAGACAGCCTAAAATATTTTTACATAAATGAACATGACATCTATATTGCTTTTGATTAGAGGAATATTTGATTTTTGACACACGTATAGGGCTTACATTGAAAACAACAACATACACAGCAGTAAACATTACTAACTTTGCAGAAAAAAAAATGTCTATCTGGCCTTAAAATCATTGCATTCTCCAATCTGATCAGAAAACACACACACCATGTCGATTTAAAAGAACTCTATAGAAAGGCACTAGAGTTACCTTAAGGACACAAACTGAAGCCTGCGTTAAAACAAATTGAAAGAAATAAATTCCAAGAAGCCTTGTTTATTGTTATTCTCTTTCTCCCTAAATCCAGGCTGGAAACACCTCGCTCTGGTTCCCAGCCTGATGCCTGTGGCCACGCAGCCAGGGCTCCCCCAGTGCCCCAGCCCTTGGGGCAGTGTTGCACAACTATTTCCTTCCTTCCTGCAGCCTTCCTGACACACAAAAGTTTTTTTCCCCCCAGCAGTCTTAGTGGCACCTTTCCACTTACACTGATTTCAGTGCCGGAACAAGGGAGTGTTTTCAAAACATGAATAAAACTTTTCCTACCCTCTACCATGTCAAGGCAGCCCCCATCACATCTCCCCAACCACATTTCAGTTCGGTCCCTGACCACACACTATAACCACGCCTGCAGCTTCCAAGCAAAGCCCGGGACAACTTGTGCACAACGTTTCCTTCTCCAAGGCTGCCCTTCCTTTCTGCCGCACAACACTTTCAGCTGTATGCAGCACAGATTTAGGACATGACAAATCCCTTATTCGGAACAGCAAATATAATTACGTTTCTCCTCTGACACGTAAAACCTTTCACACACTAACAAGGCAAAGTTAAACACACGTAAGAAAAAAAGCTTTTACTTCCAGACCGATCATCTGCCATATTGGTGATATTTGCTTACCTGGATTTTTCCATGGATACACAGATAAAGCTTTTAAACCCTGCAACACCCAGACAACAAGGATACTGCCAAAATACTGCCTTTGTGCTATTAAAAAGCTGAATGCGACCTCACAGCCTATGCAAAGCCTGTGGGTCATGATCCACAGGATCCTTTGCAGTTACTGTTTTCCAAAGAACATTTCCCCCATTAACCCCAATGGGAGTGCTGGTTTTCAGCCCTATAAAGCCACGGGGCTGAAGGAAATGCTATCGTTTTACCATACAATTCAGTTCACCCGCTACACGTAACCTGCCCTCATCCATTATTTCACAACCTATGATTTGTATTCACCACCTCAACACACAACACCAGAACATATAATAAAACAGACTAGCAGTGGAGTAAGAAAATATCCCTGCGGGACCCCACTAAGAACCATTTTTATGAAATCATGCCTCCTTACCTACCACTTCTTTTTTAGCCCTGTTAACTAAATCAATTTTCTGATACATTTAGCATAAGCTGACTTGATTCTGCAGAGGACTAGTCTCACCAGAGCCACACGCAGCGGCAGAGACTTGAGCAGGCAGCCATGGAAACAGTCCCAGGGGCTGCGAACTCCCTCCCTGCATCCCACTCCCTCCCAGCAGCATCCTTCACCACCACCATCGGCCGCCTCTCGGGACAGGGGCTCCTCAACCTCCCCTGGCAGCTCCCTCCTCCTGCCCGTACTGCCAGAAAGCTCCCCGCAGAGTTCCGAGTGGCTTTCCCTCCATGGCAGGTCGCCCTTGGCTGACTGGCAGTTGCCCACCCAGTCCCTCCAGCACTGCTGATCCATCAGTGGGACAAGGGGAGAAAAGGATGACCAAAAAGCTCACGGGTCAAGATAAGGAAGGGGAGACCTCTCAACAGTTACCGTCACAGGCAAAACAAATTCAATTTGGGGAAATTAATTTATTGTCTATTGATTGTAACCAAGTAGGATAGTGAGAAATAAGAATAAAACTTAAAACCACCTTCTCCTACCCCTCCCTTCTTCCCAGGCTCAACTTCACTCCCCACTTTTCTACCTCCTCCCCCTGAACATCACAGCAGGGTGGGGAAGGAGGGTCGTGTTAACTTCCCAATGCTTCATCTCTACTGATCCTTCCTCCTCACACTCTTCCCTACTCCAGTGTGGGGCTCCTCCCACGGGATATGAGCTGTTCCAGTGTGGGTTCTTTCCAGGGGTGCAGCCCTTCAGGGATGAACTGCTCCAGCCTGGGTCCCCACAGGTCCTGCCAGAAAACCTGCTCCAGCATGGGCTCCTCCCCACGTGGCCACAGCTTCCTTCAGGGCACATCCCCCCCTCTCCAGCGTGGGGTCCTCCCCGGGCTGTGGGTGGGCATCTGCTCCACCATGCACCTCCATGGGTGCAGGGCACAGCCTGCTTCATCACAGGCTTCACCATGGGCTGCAGGGGAATCTTTGCTCTGGCACCTGGATCACCTCCTCCCCTTCCTTCACTGACCTGGAAGCACCACCAATGTTGATGGGATCAGCTTTAGCCGGTAGCAGGTCTGTCTTAGAGCCATCTGGAACCATCTTTATGCAGCATAGGAGCAGCTTCTGGTGTCTTCTCACAGGATCCCTCCCTGAAGCCCCTCCAGTACTTAAACACAATACACCCAGAATTTAAGCCAGTTGCATTCTCCTCTTGCCTTTTACTCAGCTGGAGAAGAAACAATACAGTTCTTTTTAAAGAGGTCTTTGCCACAGACACATTCAGCCTTTCCAGCTGCCAGCAGAAGAGGGACCATCCTTCCTATCTCTCCTCTGAGCCCACCTGAGGATATTTATGCCTCTCCTCTGATTGCCTCCAGCTGGCACCACGCTCTGGGGAGGAGGGAGCCCAGAGAACACGAACTGGCCCAGCTGAGGCCTCTTTAGCAGAATAAAACTGTTGTTCCATATTTCCTGCAGGACTTATGTGTGTCTGTGTCTCCTCATTCACAAGACACTATTTTTTCCATAGTAGTGGGACATGCTCAATGTGCATTTAGCTTGGGATGCTCAGTAACCCCACATCCCCTGGCAGTTAATTATTATCCTATATTAGTAACCTTAGCTTCACTGAGTGCATTAGCTTATACTTACCCTTATTGTTCCAGATCAGGTTTCCAACCTGTCAGTGTAGCACGGACTGGGACCATACACAGGCCCTGATAAACAGCCAGTCCATATCTTACCAATCCACCACTTGCAACTACACATTTTTGCACCCATTTTATAGAAATACATTAACACAACCTTTGCCTAGTTTTCTTAAACAAAATTGTCATGTGAGACAGTAATTGAATGAATTTCTGTGTATTGCCTGAGCTACAGTAAATTGTCCTTTTACATGCCCATAACCCATAAAAATACAAGGGAAAAACCATGTCTGGTACCTGTCATCTTTGCCAGAATTTCTCAGTTTACCTGAATAAGCTCAGAGCACGATGTGCCAGGAGAGGTGCTGCTCTGTGTCTAGCAGATCTGTCTGAGTCTCCATTCTGCCCAGTAAAATTGAGATCAGGCTGATGCAAAGGGGGTTTTTGGGGTGCTGGACAGGCCATTCACTAGGGTAAAATGATGCTGTAGGTTAATTACTTTTGCTGGGGTTTTTCTATTAATTTTTTAATTTTTATTTCCCTTCGGGGCTCATAACTGGAATATGCTAAATGAAAATCTGAAAGTTAGAAACTATAAAAGTACATTTTAGGTGATTTGGGTTTTTTCACGTAGGTATTGCAGTTTATCTTGGCAATGTTTAAAAAAGGGCTGAGCTCACACTGAAAGTAACATTTATACTAAATGACTGTTACTTGCTACATTGTAACACTGATTCTGTTATTTGTAAAGCTAAAGTTACCATAACAAACTAGCTTGGAAATGAAAGTATTTTCTGGATACCAGTTTTGTTTTGTCTTCATGCTTGTTTTTCTTAATGGTGCTGTGTGGCAGGTAAAGGAAAACATCACGTAAGTAACTGGGAAGGATTGTTTACTCACGAGGAAGCTGCAAAAGTTCTTTTTTACTCTCTGAACATAAATATTGGCTTTCTGCTGTTTGCTGTAGGGCCAAGAGCATTGCCACCAATAAACTGAAGATGAGCTGGCTGGCTCAGAGGCTGCAGCACGAGCGGGAGCGGGGGGTGAGGCTGAGGCAGGACGGCCCCGGGGGGGCACCGGGGCTGTCGGGGGGCAGCAGCCTGTGGCCTTGCTGCACAGCAAGGGTCACCGTCCTCGAACCAAACCCCCGCGCCCGAGAGCTGCCGGGAGACGGGGCTGGCTTAGTTTGCAGGGGCGACTGGTATTTAGTTTTGCGGATTGAGCACTTTTGGGGACTAACACATCGGTGAGCAGACCCACCCGTCCTCCGTGTCTGGGCTCTCCTGCTGGTGGAGCTTGGAGTCTTTCGCAAAATCCAATTTTCCCTCCCCTGGTATCTTGCACAGGAGAAGTGTGCTCTGCCAGAAGTATTATTATTGCTTTCCAGGTGCAGAAGGTTTAATTTTGTGTTGGAAGGTAATAGGGGAAAACTGCATTATTTTTAAACTGAAGATATCCGCAAGATGTGCTTTAGAATTGTAAGTAGAGTTTGTTTATTAGTAGAGGGGGAAAAAAAAAAAAAAAAAAAAAAAAAAAAAAAAAAAAAAGAGATGAAAACAAAGTGCCATGGCAGCACCACAGAAAATAAAGTTAAAGACCATTTCCATTTTGTGGAAAATGAGAGATTTGTTTAGAGCATCTGGTGCTCACCAAAGCATGCCTTGCCTGGCTTCTGTCGTGGTTTGAGCCTGGTCAGCATCCCACAGCTGCTCACCCTCCCTCCTGGGAATGGGGGAGGGAATTTGGGGGGTAAAGGGAGACTCGCAGGTTGAGATAGAAACAGTTTAATAATGGGAATAAAATGAAAACAATGACAGTAATGGAAAATATAAACGGGCAATGCACAGTGTAATTGCTCACCACTTGCTGACCAATCCCCAGCCCGTTCCCGGCCAGCGACCCCGAAACACCAACATCCTACAGTCGCAATCCCGGAAGCGAGAGAGCCCCTTCCCCACCACCCCTCCTCTATACAGTGAGCATGACGTGCCATGATATGGAATATTTAATTGACCAATTTGGATCTGGTGCTGTGGCCGTGCTCCCTCCCTGCTCCCTGTGCCCTTGCGCACGGGCAGGACACGGGGAATTGGAGAGTCCTTGAAATCTCGGTAGCAGCTGAAAACATCCGTGTGCTATCAGCATGCTTCTCATACCAAACCCAATGCTGAATCCAAAACACAGCACTATTCTAGTTACCAAAAAGGAACACTAACTCCATTCCAGCCCAAACCAGGACGTCTTAAAGCCCAGGTTTCGCTTTATAAAGCCTCAGAGCAGGCAGAGCAGGCTGTGCTGACATGGGCCGTGCAGAGGCGGCTCACATTTCCCATCGGAACCGTGCTGCGCTCCCAGCACACGAACCACATACCCACCACGGGGACAAATTTTGCCCCAAACTGCATCTGGGAGCATGGGGCAGCATGGCACCGCCGTCGGGCTTTCCTCTTCCCAGGAGTCCCGCACATGCGGTCAAGAAAATACATTACATGCACTTTTATAATGTAATTATTCAGCGTCCAGTTGTAGGAGTTAAAAGACAGTGTAAAAATCAAGCAGCAAAGATAACTTTGATCCTGGGGACCTTTTGTGCTGCTGCGCGGTGCCGGCAGTCTAATCACAATAAGCATCCAGGCAAATGCCGCTGGTGGAGACTTAGAAAGCTCTAATAAGGTGATGAAAATGTGCGTGTAACTCGGAAAGTTAACAGGAATAGCAGGCAGAAGTCCTGGAGTTCAGACTGCTTGTCATCGCTATTAAGTAGGAGGTGTTTGAAGGGACCGAGAAATGGATGGGAGTTGTAGAGATAATCTGTAAACTCAGTCATCACCCTCTGTCAGCTGCCAGGAGGTCTCCAAACACCTTTCCTAGAAGTAATGAAAACCGAGTTATTTCTGTCATTTATCCCACCGCCCCAGGTAGGGCCGGCGGGTGCTGGCAGCCCGGCCGCGGCTCCCGCGGGGCCGGAGGGCCGGCGCTGCTGGCAGAGCGAGGCGCAGAAAGCCTGCAGCTCATTCTGTGCTGTGCTATGGATCGGGTTTATGTGGACACGGATCGATGTGGTCAAACTGTAAGGATTTTAAAAATTTGCATTTAAGTTTGCTTAAAATAAAGCCAAAAATCTTCCCCCTCCAAAAAAAAAAAAAAAAAAAATTACGCTTATTACCCAGTAGTATGTCCTTTAATTTTTATTTTGCCTTATGCACAGAAAATAATTTTTCAACAAATCATGTATACCTTCATCCAAGAATATGCACGTTGGATGGAGAAACACTTTTTCACAACACATGGTACTCAAAACGTTACCTGTCAGAGGCCTGCTGCGTGCCTATGAGAGAATGAGCTGGCAAACCTGCATTCAGAAAACTTATATATAAAGCCAGGAAAAATTAGCTTGAGACAATGAGTAATGATATGAGTGTGAAAGAATGCTTTTTCTAGATATGACAAACTTATTTGGAGAAGCTGGTTCTCTTTATTACAGTAAAATATGGTTGACATAAAGAAAATTTTCTCCTGATTTGTGATATTTTTTCTTATTGAGGACTCCCCCTTTATTACATTTTCAAGTATTTCCCTTCCATATTGCTTCTGAAGCTGTATAGTTAGACATTTTGTTTACATGAATAGAATAAGCTAATTATCCTTACTTAGACATTTCTAAACAATTCATCCATTTTAATTGGATTATATAAGTAATTGGACAGCAACATGCTAAGCAGAGAGCACAGGAGATGAAAACGCTGGCTCTTTTACACAGAGTTCAACTACTATACAGAAGCATATGATAATATATAATAAGAGCAAGTCATTACAAACCATTACTGCCAAGGAATTGTTTCCAATCTTCTAAGTAATTCTCTGTTTTCATTACCCACTCTCCATAACTTTAATATTCCTGATTTTGCAAGCAGTGTACTTTGGGATACACTGATGGCTGCATTTTTGTACATTAGCATACAACAGTCTCTCGATTTTCTTCAATCTTGAAATTAGGATTGTTGCCCCTACTTTGAGTTATTCCCTTTCTAATTTATTTATGAACCAATTTGCTCAGTGGTTCATCACGTGAGCAAGCGTGCACTCCCACACACACCAGCTCTTTGGACTTCATTGTCACCTGCAGCTTTTATCCTTGGCTTTTTCCACTTGCAGGAGCTTTTGCAGTTCCTCAGCCTTATCTAAAGCACCATGACCTTTCTGTGAGGAAAGTGTGGTGAAACACCAAGACGTCAGTCCCTTACAGCATATACTTTACAAAAAATCCCGTTCTTTTACAATGCTTTATTCCTTCTTCCTAATTTAGACTAGAATAGTTCCAGCTGGAAGGGACCTACAGCGATCATGTGGTCCAACTGCCTGACCACTTGAGGGCTGACCAAAAGTTAAAGTTTCTCATTAAGGGCATTGTCCAAACGCCTCCTCAACACCAACAGCCTTGGGGCATCGACCACCTCTCCAGCAAGCCTGTGCCAGCTTCTCCAAAGCAGGAGCTGTTGACTCATTTGCTTCCCACGCATCTGCAAAATAAATTTTTTATAGAGCAAATAACTATATTGTGAAAAACAATCTGCACTTTTAGGTCGGGGACAGGAGAAGGAAATGTCTTGTTTTGTCTCATTTTCCATGGACCGGTCTCCCAGGTGTTTGGGTTTTTTTGTTTTTTTGTTTTTTGTTTTTTTTTTTTTTTTTTGTTTTTTTCTCTGCCTTTTAGTATGTCCATCACAAAATGCTTTAAAATACATTGCTGTCCTGAAGTCATGTACTGAGAAAAGATATCCCTGTGTCTACTTCAAAATCCCCTTCTGCCTGCTGCAGAGGTCTGGCAGGTATAGCACTGCCTTCCCAGGGTGCTAAGCGTGCTGGTCAGTAACTGTAATAATTTGGTGATATATTAAAATGTCTTGTAAACCAATTTGCAGCAGATGAATGATTGCTCTGCTTGAAAGACTTCAATTTTCATTTCTTATTTTTCAAAGCAGATACTTATTATAATACAGGTTATTAAACATCAAAGGTTTACCTTGTCTTGAGACAATTTAGCTTCTTTTAGAGGCTCATAAATGCTTTATTGTGCATGGTTCTGAATAAATATTTGATTCTGTATGAGATCAGTATTCATCCACTGGAAGTTATAGAGCTGCTGAGAGCAGGGGCTTGCTTGCCAGCCTCAGAGCCCGCACGAGTTTTGATGGAGCTGCCATCTACCTCTCTTCACCTCTTGCCACATAAGGGCCATATTCCAAAGTGTCCTGTTCATCTGAGTTATGTGTCAAGTGCTACAGACTCAAAATCAGCTCATACTGCTTGCATCTGCCTGGGTGCCAGGTAAGAGATGCAAATGCCTCCAAAACGGGGCGCAGGCAGTGCCGTCCCCAGGAAGGTTTCACGGGTGGAAGGTCAGATCCCCCTCGGTGCCTGGGGGATGGTCGGGCTCCTGGGGTCAAGGCAGCGAACCTGGCTGCAGAGCCTGGAGGTGCTGAAATGCGGCCACTCTTCCCCGTTAACAGTGAGGTCTCCAAACAGGAGATTTTCCCTGTCCATCCCACCAACTGGCCGGAGTGGGATCTCATCGCTGGTGGGAGGACGTTGATCCCCCCTGCTCTGACTCCTCTCAGAGTCCACCTCTGTTTCCAGGACCCCCAAGGCTGCACGTCTGGCAGGCTGACGCCCAAACCCACCCAAACCTTCCCAGGGGTGGTGACACCCCCCCGGCCTGCGACACTCCCTGGTGCCAAAAAGGTGGCTTCCCCCAGTCTTGTCCAAATCCCTGCAATCTGGGGGCTTTTCTGCATCGACTGCGTGTCCCCTCCATGCTTTTCCGTGTGCCAGCCTCCCCACGTACCAGCACACAGCGTCACCTCCTGGGACAGGGCTGCTGGGGGTCCCTCCTCGCTCTCCTGGCTAATTATTCACCTATGCACCGGGATGGCAGCACCAGCTCAGCTAGTCCCTGCTTCTCCCCCGGATTCACAGTGCCGAGAGCTTGGCTCTGATGGTTAGTTACAGCCAGGCAGAAGACAGATTCTGAAAGGTATCTGAGGCCTTCGAAGGAGATTTTCACCCATGCACGTGTGTGCACATAGCTGTGCACAGTTCAGCTCACTACAGAAATCCTCTGCTTCCCCGTGACACCGGTCCTTGGTTCAGAGCAGAGGTGATGCAGATTTCCTGCTGCAGGGCAGTGGTTTGCTTCTCTTGCCTAAAAAATTCAGGTGACTGCGGGCCCCAGGAGAGGAAGCATCACTCAGGCCTCAAGTTCATCAATAAAAATGTAAACATTCCTCTTTCTCCGGATCACCACTCACAAATCAACATCTACAGAAAGGCTCTGTAAGCATTACAGCTCCTCTGCCAGTAAGACGACTCCCGTCCTTCTGGACTAATTACGTACTTTTGCATGGGTTGCAGGCTCAGCTATTGGCAAGGAAGTGGAGATGCAAAGTAAGTTGTTTTTCTCTACTAGAGGAACTCCCAAAACCTGATAATGTCTATTGTTTTCCAGTTTCTCCTTCAACATGTTGCACTGGGCTGAATCACAGGGAAAAGGCTGATTGTTTCATGTTATATAGAGCTACAAAGAGAGCAAATTTTCCCCTCAGACAATAATTAAGGTAAGGATGAATCAAGAGACTCACTTTGGTTTTAATTAATGATTTTCAAATTGATTTTATACAGCTCTTGATTTTCAGATGGATTTTTTTAATGACTGGACTATTTGCAAGATATGATCTTCAGCAAATATATATATTAAAGCCTCCAGGAAAATGCCACGAGTTGTGTCTCACAGAGTTATTGCACGTTGCTGGGGAAGAACCAAGGAAGAGGTTGGCAAGAGCCATTTCTTGTCTGCATAGGAGAATCTATCTTCCTTTGAGATGACCATGTCCATTTTCCCAGCGAAATTCTGTTTCTTTAGTGTTAAAGAAATTTGCTTGACAATGTATATGATGTGAAAAGGCATCAGGGGAATGCTGCCTCATTTCCTCGGCCTTCTCTGCCTTGTGAGAGCTGAATATTATGTAGAATAAAATACTTGGGAGAGACAGTGACCAGGCAGAGGGGAGAGTGGCAACCCAGCACGACACAGTGACAATGACGCTGTTTGGGGATGTAAACAGGGACATGAGTGAGAACAGGCACGTGGCAACCCAGCGTGCTCCTGGCCCCCCGTGCTGGGATTTGCTACCTAAGAAGAAGTGGTCCAGTGGGATTTCATCAGACACGGAGAGTATTTTGGCCACGATATCAATTACGTTTGCAGTTTCCACTGGTAATTTTTAGGCACGAGAAGTCTGGTAGCTGTTGCGCTGGGGTCTGTCCTCTCCAAAACGTCGTGGAGGTTTGGGGAGATCCTGACATGGGGAGGAAGGCAAAACTGTGCTTGTCTTTGGGAAAGACCAAAGTGGGGTCCAGAGAGCTGCAGGCAGGTCACATGCTGGGGATGCTTTCTGTGAGCAGCCAGGTCCCTTGCAGGGAGACACCTCATGCCAAAAAATGCCAGTGTGGATTGCCTCGCTGTACACTCAATATATAGCATAAGTATAGCATAATATATAGAAGCATAAATATAGTATCATACATATAGCATAATATGTAGAAGTTCAGTAAGAAAAACAAGATGTCAGACATATTTTCCGAGGGAGCCTTGGTTTTTCTCACAATATACAGACATGCAAATCTCAAGTAGGGATGTGGAGAACTTCATCTCTGCTGAGGCAAGAAGAATGTTGCTGGTTGTCCTGGATAAACCAGGCTTGGGTCAGAAAAGTAGGACAGAAAAAGTAAGGTGTGATCGGGGAGTTGTCGCTGCGTGCTCACGGGTACCAAAAAGGCAAAGTTTAGTGCCAAAATGCAGACAGAGCCGAGCTCCCTTGTGATCTCCTGTCGAGTTTTGCCACGCAGCAGCAGAGAGGGGCCCAGCCGTGCAGGCTGCAGAGCTGCTGTGCTCCCTCCCCAGATGTGCTGTCAGTGGGGGACACATCTGCACCGCGCCCAGTGCCCTTACTGGGGCCAACCGTGCTCCCCAGAGAGAGCCTTTCCGACTGCCATGTCGCCCCACGGCTCTCACTGGTGTGGGTCTGGTGAAAGTAGATTGCTTTGCTTTCTTCTTGATGGGAGAAAGTCAAACTGAAAAGCAGAGAAAGAAACTTGGTTAGTGCTGCTCGCAGCCATCACATTTTATTCTTCTCCGAAGATGTGTAACCTTAAAAACAGTAATGTCTTCCCCGCATGCCAAGGATCTTCTTCCATTTTCACTGCTGCCTCCAGCATTAGCCAAATGTTTGGGGAGTAATTTTGTTTCAAACCCACCCTCATTATTCTTCAGACAATTTATGCTCTCCCGTTCACAAGGACTGTAATAACAACAGCAGATGATAAGAAACCATTCTTCCGATTATGATTTAAATGGGAGTGTGTGGGATACCAGCCCTCTCTGCATCGTAATCCACCAATTGTTCTGATATACTCAGTGCTTGCAGTCACTTGGCACCAGCTTCTCAAACTACTTTAAAAAATAAGAAGGAAATTCATCCATTATTTTCACCAATGTGTTTTTCTTGGGAATAATCAACACTTGATGACTTCCCTCACTTAAGGAAAACTGCAGCACACCCATGTCCAGTATTCCCCTCTGCAAATAGGGAGGTTCTTACATATTCATTTGGTAGTTTCGGTTTATCTTAGTGGGAGACATCGCACGTGAGAAACTAATTTAGTTCAAGAGAGGAAAGATTCAGTTAATTGTCGACCAGCTGGAGCTGAGAAACCAGCACCCCGCTGCTCATCCCAGCAAGAGGCCACCACGGGCTGCGAGCGGCCGGGCGGGAGCTGGTGCCCCTGCGCGGGGTCTGTGTGCAGGGAGGGGGGTGAGGAAAGGGGGGTCCTTGGCCCCGCCACAACCTGCAGGGATGAGAGGGAAGAGCCCTTCACCCCTCGCTGCCTGCCTCTGCTGCGCTGCCTCGGGGAGATGGCAACACCCCTCGGCGGGGTTTGGCATCTCACTGCGCGGGCTGCACGGCACCGGGGAGCCCGCGCACGGGAGCGTCGCACCGCAGAGGCCACTGGAGCTAAAAAAGTCGAAAGAACAACCAAAGAAAAGGACTATCAGTTAATAACAAGAACATTTATAATTTTTAAAAGTTCAGCAGAATCTCTGTGCATATTTATTTTCCAAGCCTATCTACAAGCTGAGTGATTGTAAGAATTGAAGTCACCTGTGGTGCTGCGCAGGTGGAAATTGCTGTGTGGTTTTCCTCTCTGGAAAAGGTAATGCGGAGCTTCAGGAAATGCTGTCACTGTGTCCCTTTTAATTCTGGATTTCAAAATACAGAATCAAAATGTGTACCTTTCAACTATCTGTGTAGCTCATTTGCTCTATGGGGAACCCCATAAACATGTCACAACACTCATCAGGCTCCTGTGCAATTCTGTAAAAATACTCTTTTTCCAGACCCCGGACTCCACAGTCTGAAGGAGAGCAATGCCGCCAGTGCTTGCTGCTGCAATGTGATAAGCATTGTCCTCCCCTTGCCCCTCCAACTAGTGCCTGTAGTTTACTCTGCATTTGGGGGGAAAAGACCTTAAACCACAGTTTCTTTTACCATGACATTTACAGAAGATATTTGAGAGTCATTTCTTTAACACTTATCAACTAATCTTTAGCTTTGTCTAAAGCCTTAAAAATGACAATGGAAATGGGTACCAGTATTGCCTCTTGGGACCTGGCTCTTCTACTATCTTGTTTCTTCAAGCTAATCATTGCTTCCACATTCAAACAAGTGTGAAAAAAGGTTATTTTTCCCAAAGCAGAGCATTGCTTTCACCCTGTGTCAATCTGTGCTTACCTCCTGCTCTCAGCAGTGGCAGATCTTGAATTTCTGATAGTGCAGTGTCTACCAAATCTGCAAAAAGGTAATGGTGCTCTAACAGCCCCTAGCAAACAGCACAGTCAGTGTCTGCCTTGCAGTTCTCCGAGGTGGAGTAAAACTCATGTGAAGTGCACTAAAGTGCAAAGAATTCTTAGAAAAGACAGTTCAGCAGGTTTGAGCATTGACCTCCTGTGAAGGGACACGTTTCATCAGTGGTGTGTAAAGGCAGGCAGCAAAAACATGCATTTCTCTTTAAAATATAAACTTCTGGCTCTGTTTGTGCTGCCGCTGGGGAGAACACATTTTTATTCAGCTGCTGTAAGGAGCAGCCGTCTCCTGCTCGCCTTGTTCCTGATGGGTGACAACACTCGATGCAATCTAAAACTTGTTCTGTGTATCTGGCACTGCAGAAACATCATATCGACAGCCAGGGAAATAGGAGCAGTGCAGTGGGATAGTGCCGTGACAGCCTCCCCACAACAGGGCTCTGTGAATCCCAGCCCCGCTGTGAGCTGAGGGGTTTCCATCACGAAGGGGTGATTTTTTCTCTGCCATTGGAGCTGCAGCTCGCAGGAAAGCCCCGCGTGTCGGGGTCACTTCTCCTGTGCTGCCAGAGGGCAGAGGTGGCGGGGCTTGATAAGGGGACCGCAGGGAAACACTTGTTCCTTTCCAACTTTAAGAACTAATTTAGCCCCAGTGTTTTGCAACTGTCTTCTGATGTTAAACTCACACCCAGTTGCTGAACTGAATCCATTCAACAATTTTTCAGGGCTTTGCTGGCCACTGCTGCCGTTCTGCTCCTTTCTCAGGGTGTCGAAGTGCTCCCTGCAGTTGCCTTTCAGCCAGGTTTGGTTGTAATAACTCCAGAAAGGTCTCCAAGCCTTCTCTGAGTTCAACGACCAAATACCGACAACTCTGAACCCTCGCGTGACGTGGAGCAAACAACATCTTGTGTCTCCCTCTGTGTCTGGGGAGGTGCTGTCGCGGATGGGAACAGTAACACAGTAATGATTTAGCATCAAATCAAGATTTATTAATGGCTAGCAGCACTTAATCATTAACCAATTTAAGGATTTACAAAATAATGCAGTAAAATACATTCCGATTAAAATAGCTACTTAACTACAGATTTGAAAACGACAAGAATCACACTGACTTACTACAAAGTATCCTAAATCTAGATGTGTATATATATCTGTGTGTATATATGTATCAATAAACACAAGATGTACAAACACAGACAAAAATATTTGGATCCAGTGAAATATGTATGTACCCACACTTGGAAAAACAGCTGTGTGTGCCCAAACACACAGATAGGTAGAGAGGTGGGTGACACAGAAGCAGGCCTACTGTACAAATTTTCCTCTTCTGAAGTTTAGAGTAAATGCTCACAATGCACTGGCATTCCTCAACGGGCAATAATCGAGACTCAAGGGGGTTGACTTTGCCCTGGCCCTTTGGTGGCTTTGGTGGCAGACGGTCCCTGGAGGAGTGGGTACCTGAGGGATGTCCCAGCTCAGCGGGGGTGCTGGTCACAGCCGGGGAGCTCAAAGCATCTCACTCGGGGTCATTAGTATTGGTCCAAGGTAATTGACTTTTGTCAGGTACTTTTCCACCCCGGCCCAACTCAAGTGATGAACTATTCTGGAGTTTTCCACCAGTTGCTCAGGCCCAGAAAGTGCTGGATGCGCGTTCTGTTATTGCCCCCCCTTGGCCACGTCCCCGGTACGGCTGTACCCGGCTGTCAGGAGGTGACGGACTGTTATTGCTGCTCCCAAGTGACAGGGAGAGCAGGAGCCGGGCACGCCAAGGTGGGGCCTTAACACTCTGCTCCTCTGCCGTTTGCAATCCATACGGCCCCGGGCTGGTATAGAGCCCAGGAGCTGGGCGGAATCACCCCAAGCATCCCGGCAAAGGTGGGGGCAGGAATTGCACCCCCAAAGGCGTGGGGGTCCTCTGCAGTCGCCGGCCAGGCTCCTGCTGCTGGGTGCGAGGCGGAGCAGGACCTGGGCTACGCGGGGCTGACGAGCTCAGCCCAAATCAGCAAAAGCTCTCAGGGATGGGTTGGGTTCAGTTTCACAGCAATTTAAACTATTCCATGACATGACTGCCACTGCCCCAGCACCCCCTCACCCCCCCCCGTACAACCCCCTCCCTCCTCTTGCTGACTGATAAAACTGAGAGCTAGAGGTGAGCTGGGCGCTGATCGCTTTTTGGGTAGGGTTGTCCCCATTACCCCCCTGCACCCCCTGGCCCCTCCTGGCACGAGCTCCCCATGGAGGGGGCAGCAGCACTGCCCGGGGGGGGCAGGGGCAGGCCGGCTGCAGCAGTCCCGGTTTAGATCAGCTTTAGCTGCCGTACAGCTGTAGCTTCATGCATGAACATCCATGCCTGTGGGCTCTTACATCCTCATTTGCTGCAGTCTTTGAAACGGGTGTGTTGTAGGTAACCAGGAAAATAGGTCACTCAGCTGCTTCAGGTACTTGCGACTGAAACCAGAGCCAATAAAATAGATTAAAAGAGCACAAGAAGGAGGAAGAGGCGAAATTAGACCAGTATGGTGAGGCATTATGAGCACTTTATCAACCGATAAATTTCTCTATTATTTTATTTCTGGATGAACTTTACCCCAACGCAGCACAGATGTGCTCTTGTCCATGTGGGCTTGTGTGCACACAACCAGCTGGATAAATGGAGGAACTCTAAAAGACCCTGACTTGGCTCGGGCAATGCCAGGGAGATATCCTCAAAGTGGGAGAATCAGCAGAGATTCGTGGAGCTCGCTGTGGCCGTGGCTGTTTCCGTGGGGTTTAGGAGGAGTTCAGGTACTGACTGACAATTGAAAAGACCCTTGAGTCCAGGCAATATATTGTTAATCACACAGGTACCGAATACAAGATGGACATCAATAAATATTAAAAGTTCCTCACAGGCCTCAGGTGTTGCAGGAAAAGCAATTTGCTGTATCATCGGTGGAGGTGAGGAAGCCCAGCCTCCTGCAGGTTTGGTGTCCTCCCCCTCCCCGGCTGCAAGGACCCAACACCCCCGGCCCCCCAGCCCATCCCCGCAGGGCTGTGCCGTGACTGTCCCCAGCACCGCTCCTCCGGGGCATGCCGAGCCTTCCCCAGAGCCACCAAGGGCTGCCGTTTCAGCCACAGCTTTTAGCACATGCCTCTATCAAAAAGTAATTTTTATTGCAGTATGGTAATTCTGTGTATAGATATATTACTTTCAATAGAAATCATATTTAAAAGGTGACATCCTTCAGTGATTAGCTGTGGAATATCCATTACCAGTGCAGAAAGCGGAAAATGCAATGATAAGTTCCTTGAATGAGAGAATCTTGATAAATCTCAGTCCTTGCAATTTGGCGTAATATCCACATTGTGATTCCAGACCCGCACCTGCACTGTTTTGCTGCTCATGTTTGATTTTTGTGCCGTACATTGATCATTCGGGCATCTGTTTGAAATGGATCTGCTTGCACAGGACAAGCTGGCAGACACTGCCATCCCCCCCCACCGCAGAGCTCTGCCTCGGGCCAGGGTTGGAGCCAGAGATCTTCCATAGCTGCTGGCTCCTGTAAATGCACCGAGGCATTTCTTGGGCAAGGTAAGCATCCCAGTGCCCCGACTTCAGAAAGTTGTCCCTCATCCTAATACATTGCTTCAATACGACGAAAAAGCTGGAACAATAAGAAGAAAAACAAATTACCAAAATGTTGGTGGGCTGCCTCCAAACTCACTCTGAACCCTAGACTACCATGCTTACACACCTTTGGAGACATGAAATAATTAGAGCCCTACAAGAAACAGAATATTCCATATGTTTTATTTGGCTTACCATGCTACATTTCTGCCTCAAAATCCGCCAAAATAACAGATGTTCAAACTCCTTTCCCACGGAGACATTTCAGATTTTACCTGCTGAGGAATTATAAAAGATGAATACTCAATGTATATAAAAATGAGACTAGAAATATTTCATCATAACTATATTTTAATCCATCTAACATATAATAAAAAGGAGGCAACAGTAATGAGGGCTTCATTGTGCCAAGTGCTGCCCAAAATGGTGCATTTTACCAGCGCCAGTAACTCATTTGAAGTATTTTAATTAGCAGCCTGGTCAGTGCAGGCTGCTGTGGGCTTCATCCAGCTGAGCGCTGAGCATCTAAGAGTGACCCTCTGTGCCTGCAACGGCCCTCAGCATCTGAAGTGTTAGCACAGGCTCTGCGTAAATAAAAAGAAAAAAAGGAAATGGAAATCTCTTTGGCAGGGAGGACAGGCGGCAGGCGTGTAGGTGCCGGTCCCCAGCCCGCCTGGGGACCCCGACTCGCCCGGTGCCCAAGACGCGGCTGGTGCCAGCTCAGCCCTCGCTCCGCACTCCCCATCAGGTTACGCTCCCCCCGGGACGCTCCCCGAAGGCTTCTCACTCCCTTTCTTTGTTGATTTCCCTCACTGGTGGCATTTGCATCTCTTCCCTGGCAATACCTCTCTGTTAATTTTTCTCCAGGAAGATCAGTGCAGCCAAAGGGTGAGTTATTTACTTTGACAGCAGTAATTTCAATTGAGATCAACTTAAAAATTCCCCATGTCCAGTTCTACAAAATGAGCAACCCCACCCTCACATCTCCATCTGACAAGCCTCCCTTGCAGACCAGAAGGGTTTTAAGGCTCAAAAAGCCTTATGCATACCTGAAACCAGCCTCCCCAGTGATGGACAGAGCATCTGCAACCACATCCAGTAATACTTAACTTTTCAGACAGATATTTAAATCTTAACAATTTAGTAGTTAACGGTGATTCCTCTGGGAAGGGTTACATTTCAAAGAAACAAGTCACAATTCGAGTGTCACTGCAAGCAGGTTATTACATTGAAAAATTATTATTCGTTTACATGAGGAAAGTATTGTCTTTTCACATATCGAAACTTTGGGTTGAATTTTCTTTTAATGATTATTGATATTTCTTACTGAATTGTGTGCAATATAGAATCACAGAATCACAGGCTGGTTTGGGTGGGAAGGGCCCTCAAAGCCCCCCCAGTGCCCCCCCCTGCCCCGGGCAGGGCCCCCTTCCCCCAGCCCAGGGGGCTCCCAGCCCCGTCCAACCTGGCCTTGAACCCTTCCAGGGAGGGGGCACCCACAGCTGCTCTGGGCACCCTGGGCCAGCGCCTCACCCCCCGCACAGGGAACAATTTCTGCCTCAGATCTAGACTGATATTACCATAGTCATTGTTCTGTGCTACTGTTGTACAACTGCCAAATTAAGAACTCTTTATTAATTCAAATTTATTACCTGTGGTTCCTCTTGACCAAACAGGAAAGTTTCTCTAAGCAAGTAATTGGGTATGAAGTCTAACTGATCTGTATTTATTTTTCTTTAATTACATCAGAATGTTTAAAACTTCTGTTCCATCTAATCTGTTCTACTCTATTCTGTTCTATACTATTTCAAACATCTTCTCTCCTAATGATGGGTTATTATTTTATAAAATCTCACACCCTTCTCAGGATAATAAGGCACATTCTTGCCTTTCAAACTCTCATTGCTATGAGCTTTTTTTTGATTCAATAACTTTGATATGTATTTATTTGCATACTTTTATGCCATATGAGTGATCTATGTTATTTTTACTTGAAATGCCTATTTTTTAATGAGCATAATGAGAAGGATGTGCAATTTTATACAAACACACATATAACTCAAATGTGCTGTAATGCACCCTGTAATGAAAATGTGTTCTACAAATGACCAGCTAACAGCAGTGATCTATTCCCTTCAACTTTCATAATGTTCTATTTGAGAGATAATTGACTCAACTGTCCATAAATAGATGTTCCAAGGACTTTCCAGAAATTGCTTAATTTAATCTTTTCTACACTGTTCTTAAGTGTGGAAAATCCACTTTCGCATGAACCTGCACTCATAATTCGGAGACCTAAGAGGCAGGGTGCTGCAGTTATTTATACTATCCAGTGCCAACAACCATCTAAGCTTTTCTCTAAATCCATACCCCAAATACCCTGCTGAAACTGTGCAATGATGTCTTAAGGGTGGAATCTGATATAGTACTTCGCAAAAACCAGGTTTACTATGGGAATAACCACAGTGATCCTGGGGAAATTTCCTTCCTCAGAGATCTGGCTGGGAAAAGCTTTGCCTTGAAGTGTGTAAGTGAGTGCATCATGGCCCGTGGCACTCTGTGAGTGGAACTCGGATGCTGAGCAGGGGTGTCTCTGTTATGCACCTAACCTGACTGCAGTTGTGCAGATACCCTGTAATCCCGGCAGCAGGAAAGCAGGATATTGCCTAAGATGACGCCCCTTCAAATCAAGACAGCTCTGCTTTCCCTGGATGCGGAAATCTTTTCCCAGTTCTGTAGGAAGGACTGTGCCAAGGGAAGCAGACCTGACCCACAGAGCAGAACCGCATCATTCCTCAGCTGCTCCTTAACCTACATCTCTGCAGATGAAATTGCCTTTTGCAGGGACACGGAATCGGCGCTCTGCACAGCGGGGCTGCCTGCGTGTAAGATGCCTGTGGTGATCCCACGCCGTGGCAGGGGTCCTACCAGATGACCAGTGCCTCCATTTGCCGCGTCTTCTTGTCTGCAAGAGGCTCTCAAGCTCGGCTCCTAGTTGTGCATGCTGCTGAGGGGCTGCCGTGCCCACCACAGCGTCGGCGCTGGGCATCGCACCCACCGGGACACCCGAGAGCTATTGCAGAGCCACCCTGCCCTGAGCCTGGCCCGAAACGCCTTCCCGAGGGGCAGTGCCACCGGCATGCCACCCAGGAACATGCACACCTTTCCCAACCTTTCCTTCCAAGGCCTTTCCTTTCAGGTTTTTTCAGTTAAAGGTTTTGCATTCACCTGTCACTGGTTAACAGCTTGCGCAAAGACTTCCTATCACCCACGGCCCGAGAGCATGGCAGGGGAACCAGCCGGGGAAGCAGCAGCTCCAGGGAGGTCTGGATTGTCAGTGTTGTCCTTCCCACACGCCTCAGGCTTCTACCTCTGGGATTTTTCCAAAAGGTCCAGCAAATGGCAATGGGCTGCTCTTGAACTGTGCTAAGATGAACAGTTTACTTCTTGTTTAGAGTTGGATGTGGTGCAAGTTCATTGCTCAGGAGTGTAGGGGTCATCGATGCAGCTTGGCCATTCTCTAGACACCGTCTTTCAGCTTATAAGCTCTTCCCTGTATTTCCACACACGGTGCTTCTATCCTATCCTATCCTATCCTATCCTATCCTATCCTATCCTATCCTATCCTATCCTATCCTATCCTATCCTATCCTATCCTATCCTATGCTAGCCTAGCCTAGCCTAGCCTAGCCTAGCCTAGCCTAGCCTAGCCTATCATGTCCTGTCCCATCCCATCCCATCCCTTCCCATCCCATCTAGCCTAGCCTGGCCTGGGCCAGCCTCACCAATTTGTTAGTCAAGTATGTATCACAAGCTGAATCAAAGCCTTGATTTTCCACTCGAAAATCCTCGTGACCTTCACACCAGTGCCGAGACTCACCAGGTGCCGTGGGAGCTGGTGTTCCTGCTGCCACTCCACTCTCGCAGGGCAGCATCCTGGACGGCCCCTGCTGGGCTGCCTGCTGCTCCATCCCCTGAAGCTGTTTGGAGAACTAACTGCTGCTGGAAATAAAAATGTGAAAATGTAAAAAGTGACAAAATTAATGGAGCTCATTAAACCCAGGAACTTAACAACTGCATTTTGGTCTCAGCTGAGAGTTCGCCTGTGGGTGGAGCTGGTCCCCCCACGAGCTGTGGGGGGCTGCACATGGCTGATGGAGAGCCCACGGCTGCCGGGGAGCCACACGGAAAAGTGGCCCGGCACGCGTTGGTGACAACCATCCTCCCGGCAGCGGCCCGTGAGCTCAGCAGGGCAGCACCACGGCCCGGCACCTCCCCGCTTCGGCTTTTCTCAGAGAAGCGAGGACGGAGCAGCCTGCGGGCTCCTGGCTGGCTGGGCTGGGAGGGCTGAGCACCCCCGGGGCTGGTCACAGAAGGAGCGATTGCTCTTCCTCCAGCACCCTGAGAACCCACTGGGACTGACGGCAAACGGGACCCGAGGCAGGGAGCCCAGATGAAATGGAACAGCAGGGAGGTGCTCTGCTGAATTCGAACCAGCTATTTATTGGCTGCCCGACTTCCTTTGGATTCACAAAAGACATAGTGTAAAGCTGTGCACAATCAGCTCATTCTATTGCATTATTTATTATTCATCACCTCTCCAGGGGACTGAAGATGCTAAATGTGTCAGGCTAGCACTTTGTAGGGCACAAGAAGCATTTTGCCATTGAAGGGTTTCTCACTCTCCTTCTCTTGAAGGTGATCACTTTTAGAATAAAAATTCCAGTAACAAGAGGACCTGTAACCAGGATTATCTCCAGTAACACAGGACACATCTCTACAAACATGTTTGCTGCAAAAATAAGCTCCATTCCTAATTTTCTACCTTTGAAAGAGTAAAACTGGCAAGACTTTATGCCTTTAAACTTACATTAAAGGGCCTTTGTTACTCTTTATTACTGTACACCCTTTCCCCATTCTGTGTAATTGCTTCAAGCCCTACATCACAGGACGGTGCACAACATGCCAGGCATTTCTGACAGTGGCAGGGTGGTCACTGGTGGGCAGTGCTACGCTCTCTCCTTCCAAACGTGACGGGGTCTCCAGGCACTGCAAGAGCCCCCCTGCTCGTGAGCACCCTGCTTGCTGGGAGACCAGCTGCTGTCCCAGCACTCCCAGTCTGCGGAGAAAATCCTGTACCCAGGGCCTGGCTGCGACAATTTCAGGTCCTTGCCGTGTATTGAAGTTCTTTGAGAAAACCAGCAACTAAGTGTGATCTACTTGATCGTGGAGTTTCAAAACTCAGTTCATAAGTCTCCACATGGAAAGTTCTTGTGGAGCCCAGGCAAAACTCCAGCTGAAATGGAAAGTGCCCACTGGCCAAGCGAGCAGCAAGCAGTAAGTCTCGGCAGTGATGTGAGGCACCAGGGAGAGCAGTGCCATGCCCAAGTCTTACATCTTTTGCAAATGAAACCGAAAAATTGAGTAGTTACAGTAAAGATCTGGAAAAGAATAATTTGGAGCTGAATGAAATGCCTGACAGTATCAATCCGAAGAGCTCAATATATTAAAAGTATCAGAAAAAGACCATGGTGTGATTTGATCACTGTGGCATGCCATCAAAGGAGAAAAATCCTATTTACTGACCCAATCCTTACCCTAGCTGGGAAAGGCATAACAAGAAGCAACATCTGACAGCTGAAACATGAATCGGGCTTTGTCACTGCGCAGGTGATCCATCAGTGGAAGCCTTCCCTTCCCTGACAGCCCGGCTCTGTAATGTCACAGCACAAGCCGTTGTGTTTAGAGCAGGAGTCACTGGGTGCCATTCCCCGCCTGGCGTGACGGGAGAGGTCAAGCCAGACGATCTAACGGCCCCACAGACACAGCTGTATTGATCTTTAATACTTTCCCTTCAGCTTTTGCTGGTTTCTTCCTTCAGAAAGTTTTTACCTCACTTGATATCTTGACCTCCTTTGGACCTCTGCCTTTCACCTTTTCCTTAATTAATTTTATACTGAAGGATCAAAAATTTACCTCTGCTGTGACACGTCAGTGACATCTGCTAGACACCTGGGACGTGCTGCCAGTTTGTTCCTTGCACCTGAAGTCTTCTCTGGTGTGCATATGTACATGGAGGAGCAGAGTCTTCCCTTTAAGCAAACATCCCCCGTTGCCACCAGCCTCCAGCGCTCAGCCACACCAGTCCAGGGAATTGACCCTGCAACTCCAAAACTTCCCTCTCCACAAAATGAAGGTAAGAATCACAGAGTATTTGAAAGTCACTTTAAAAGAGTTTAGGAGGAGACAATATTTTCTAATCAACTCAGTAAGCTGTTATGGGGATCGTTTTCCTGCCACTGCTTACCCCAGCGAGGCACCAAGAGATGCGCAAGGGGGGTGACAATTCTTGCAGCACTTCTGGGCAGGGATCCTTGCAAATACACAAGAGAAATGAAGAGAGAGATGGCAGGAGGACACTGGCAGGTTTACTTACCAGTTGGTGTAACAACTCACCATTACTTAGGCGGAATTATTACCATCTGCAGTCCCCACCTAATCTCTACTGTTTGTTTCTTCCTTCCCTCCACATGTTACAGGAAAACCATATTTAAATGTAGGTCAAAAGTCCCAGCCCAAGCCCAAATGCATTCACAGGTCCTGAGGGAACTGGCGGATGAAGTGACTAAGCCACTACCCATCATATTTGAGAAGTCGTGGCAGTCCGGTGAAGTTACGACTGGCTGGAAAAGGGGAAACATAACCCCCCATTTTTAAAAAGGGAAAAAAGGGAAGACCCAAGTAACTACAATCCAGTCAGTCTCACCTCTGTGCCCAGCAAGATCATGAAGCAGATCCCTCTGGAAGCTATGCTAGGGCACACAGAAAATTAGGAGGTGATTGATGACAGCCAACACGACTTCACTGAGGGCAAATCATGCCTGATGAATTTGGTGGTCTTCTACAATGGGGCTACAGCGCTGGTGGAGAAGGGAAGAGTGACTGAGGTCATCTGCCTGGACTTGTGCAAAGCTTCTGACACTGTCCCACATGACATCCTTGTCTGTCCAATTTAGAGACACAGGTTTGATGGGCGGACCTCTTGGTGGATAAGGAATTGGTTGGATGGTCGCTCTCAGAGAGTTGTGGTCAACAGCTCAACACCCAAGTGCAGGGCGGTGACGGGCGCCGTCCCTCGGGGGTCGGGGCTGGGCCCGGCGCTGTTTCCCATCTTTGCTGGGACACGGGCAGTGGGATCAATGCACCATCAGCAAGTTCCCCGACGGCACCGAGCTGGGTGGTGGGGGACACGCTGGGGGCAGGGGTGGCATCCAGAGGGACATGGGCAGGCTGGAGAGGGGGCCTGGGCAAACCTCATGGAGTTCAACAAGGCCAAGGGCAAGGTCCTGCCCGGGGGTCGGGGCGATCCCCAGCACAAACCCAGGCTGGGTGAGGGGTGGCTGGAGAGCAGCCCCAAGGAGAGGGGCTGGGGGGGTTGGTGGGGGGAAAACTGCCCGTGAGGCAGCCCCGTGCGCTCGCAGCCCAGAACCCACCCGTGCCCTGGGCTGCAGCCAGAGCAGGGGGGGCAGCAGGGCCAGGGGGGGGATTGTCCCCCTCTGCTCCGCTCTGGGGAGACCCCCCTGCAGTGCTGGGGCCAGCTCGGGGGCCCCCAACAGCAGAAGGACCCGGAGCTGCTCGAGCGGGGCCAGAGGAGGCCACGGAGATGCTGGGGGGGCTGGAGCAGCTCCCCTGGGGGGCTGGGCTGAGAGAGTTGGGGCTTGTCCCCCCCCGCCGATCATCGCCCGGGCGCAGCACAGCGGGCTCCCGGCCCCCACGGCTCCGCCGAGCTGCGGGCACCCGCGAGGCATCTAAAATGCAGCAGATGGGAGCACGAGCTGCTGTGACTTTGCTAAACCTACATTTGGGGGTGTTTCCATTGTAATCTGGAAAAAATCTTTTTCCTTCTCCTCCAATGCTCCTTTAAAACAAAGACTGCTGATTTGTTTTCTCTTTTAAGTTGGTTGTTTATTTTAATTTAATAATTTTACAGAATTTTATGATTTCTTCTTTTTCATAAAAATGTGACTACTTTTCAGAAAGTCCTTTTTTTCTGAAGCGAATTTATGACTATTTTCTGCATGAACGAAAGACAGAAAGTGATGCAAGTGACAGATGTAGTTTTGACATTTTTTCCCTTAGTGGCATAGCAAAATTCATAGCTGGGTTTCAAACACACCAAAATCAGACTCAGCTTGATTTGCTGCTGTGAAATAATGTTTTATTTGTGAAAGAGAAAAGGAAAGCACAGAATCTCTAAATTACTTCCAGGGAAAACATCTTGGCTATCACACTAGTGTAGCATCTTTTTGTGGCTCCAGATAATTCAAGATGTTTCAGCCTCTTTCACCAAATGTTACTTTCTCTCCATTTCAGAAATAAGTGAGGGGAATCATAAACAGATTTATTTTTAGCCATATCCCACTTTAAAATAACTATAGTTCCATGAGGATTGAATTCGGTAAAATAATAATAATAAAAAAAAAAAAAAAAAAAAAAAAAAAAGGAAATTTGCACCTCTTTAACTTGTATTTTCCTCAGCACTGCAAAGCCATCGTCAATATTATTTTTCTGTGCTTGGACTGGCACGGCTTTATAACATTTGTCAGAAATTTAGAAATAAACCCTAAGCTGGTGGCACTTGGCCACCCAGCACCTCATGGTCCGCGGGGTTGGGGAGGTCTGGGGGGATGCGGGGAGCATGGCTCCTCCTCGGCACGGGGGAATGCTGGAGACCCCCCAGCACCCACAGTCTCTCCCGCCTGGGCTCAGGTCCAGGCGTCTGCTCAGGTGATGTAGCTGTAAGCATGGGGGTAACGGCTCCAGGTATGCTGATCTGGTGCTTTTAGCACTCCCTGACATTTTTCTTTCTGGATCAGGCCGGTGGCATGTCTGTCTGCAGCCCTGGCAACTCTCCTGCAGACCCATGCCTTCTAGTGTGACATATTTTCAGCTGAGAGATGAAAATAAAATGGAAAGCTCATACCGGCAACATCACAGCCCCATCCCCAGAGCACCCACCAACCTGCAGCGTGGCCGATGCCTGCAGGGCTCGGGCAGCCACCCCGGGCGAGCAGCGAGGGCACAGCGGGCGTACGAGCAGGCCGGGGATGGCAGCAGAGGAACACTCATGTTTTCATTATCCACCCCACAACAGGCTTTTTGAGACCAGGCTTTCTTTCTGAAGCTCCACAGCTGTGATTTCTACAGTGCACTCATTTAAGCAAACCAGAGGCAATGCCCCAACTGTTCCCACTTCTGACCCATTTTCCCCAGTCCCGCAGCACCCTGAGGAGCAGAGTGGGCATGGGAGCTGTGTGTGCTGCCTGAAAGTCCCCACAGTTTCCCCCCCAGGCCACCAGATTTCTGTGCCCATTTGAAACAGCCAGCAGCTGGATGCTCTTAGTAATCCCAGGTCCACATTCAGCCTCTCCCGCACTGCTGGGGAGCTCGGGGCGATATCGTGTCCCTTGTCCCCGTGTCACACTGGAGATCTTGGTCCCACCATTTGCACACACATATCTGGCACCTGCCAGGGTGTGAGTGTCAGAGAGAATGCACAAATCAACTTGCTTAAGAATTTTGTCAATAAGGGCCACTTCCCCCTTCTGTAAGATCTGACACTGAGTTTTAAGACACTTATTTCCCTACACTTGGAGCTGGGTGATGGTGACAAAGTGGCTCAGAAGCTATTCCAGCCTGTGGCAGGGTCCAGGCAGGAGCTTGGCTTGTCTAGGCAGAAGCCAAAAGGTGGATTAAATCAAACTTTCGGTGCAACATTTTTGGGCAATGGCAGTGAAGCACAGCAGGACAGTGAAATTATTTTGAAGAAATGTTGTTTCTACCCAGTGCCCTCTCACATTTCTATTTGCTGTCTGCTCGGGATGAGGGGCTGGGGCACTGGCCCTCCCTCCTCCTCTCGTCCCACACCACATCTGCTCTGAGCTCCCCCCTGCAACACGCCCTTCCCACCTCTTAAAGGCTTCTCCAGCAGCGACATCTGGTCACTGTTAGACCTTTTTATCACATGAATTTGTTCAGCTCCTCCGTGATGGGGATTTGTACTCCAGCATCTACAGTAGCATATGGCAGTGATTTCCCGACCCTCCCAGGGACTGTGTGACAAACACACTGCCTCATGTTTCTTTTAAGCTTAGGACAGAGAATTTCTTTGGATGTCTCCTGTTGTGAGAAACGCTCCGTAAGTGTTCCCTTGCGCTTGCCACCCCGCGCTTGCCGATGGCCGTGCACAGCCCAGGCGGGCGGCTCCAGCAGCGGGGCCGCAACCACGCCGACCCCCCTGCCGCCCCGTGCAGACGGGCGGACACGCGTGCGGGCACTGCCGGCACACGTGCACGCGTCTCTGTGCACGCTCGTCCCTGGCCTGCGAGGCCTCGCCCACCCCATTTATCTCTAAAGCAATGACCTCACTAAGCTGCTTAATGTTTTCTGCTAAAATAACGACTGCACTCCAGGAAGCGGCACCAGCTGGGTGGTGTTGCCCCTGACCTGGGGACTGAGGACGGTGGGGAGGCCAGGCTGGTACATGGGCTGCCTCTCTGGCAGGTGAACTTTAAAGAGCTCACGCTTCAAGGGGAAGTGCAAAGCCGTAGCGAAAGCAATCTGCAGGCGCCGTGCACTGCTCTGATACGCGGTGCAGAGATTGATTCAGAGATTGAAGAGAAAGAAGAGAAGTGGAGAAAATAAAACTGAGTTAAAAAAAAAAAAAACAAAAACAAAAAAACATGCTGGTCTGTTGATGCTTTGAAGCTTTCAGTAGTGCTTTGTAAAAGCAATCTTGATCACGTTCCCTCAGAAGACCAACATCACTCATACCACTAAATGTGAATGAACTGCAGAGATTCAGGGGAGAAAAGGAACAGGACCATAATGTCATTTGTTTTATACTGTGGGTGGTAAAATCTTGGTGGTAAGGGTCATCAGAGAAGTCTGTAGTTCTTCCTTTGACCTTCCTGGTCATTCCTGGAAAGGAACAGAACTTCTGTCCTTCCAAAAGGGTGTTTCCTTCCAAGAGGAGAATAGTTGATGTCAAGACATATTAAACCACAGCATTGCCATGAGATAAATATAGATGTGGTGGGAGGACGCCCTTTTTTTCATTGCTGTTGAACGTTAGTGTTTGTGAGGAGCGGCAGCTTGAGGAGCAGAAGGCTCGTGCAGGAGCAGGTACACTGCACATGCGCCCGCTCCTGGCAACGCTCAGATCTCCGACTCAGCCAAGTTCTTCTGGTCCTACACATTTATTTTTGCACGTGCCATTTGGCATGGTGGGATCAGCCCATCAAAAAGAAGGGGAAGAGGTATCACCTACAGCCACAAAGGCTGAAAATTATACGTAAATATCCATGCAAATAAGAAATAATGTATGAATTATAATAGTGACAAAACATAATAAAGTGCTAAATTGCCCATTTTTTACATACTAAGATTAGGAAAGATGCCTTTCCAGAAAATCTTCTCTAGCTAAATCACATTTTGAGACAGGCACCATCAGTTTAATATTTTTTAAGCTTATCATTTAGTTGGCTTGTTGTCTCTGTCTCGTTCTGCCTAGAAGCTGAGCTTTACACCTTTCTGCACTTTGAGCAACGTTCCTTTTATCAGGACCTTGGCGCCTGCAGACATCAACTAACTGGGGTGTATCAGTTACAGGCACATCGGTGCCTCTGATTAAGGCTGAAGCCACCAATGGAGGTGCAAGATCAGCAAAACCAGTGGGGAAGGGGCGATGTGGGGCCGGGGTGTTTCCTGGGGGGGGGTTAGGTCAGAGCTGGGTGACAGACCGGTGCAGTCCCAGTGCTGACGGCAGCGTGAGGCCCCACTGCCACACCCCAGGGGATGCTGCAAGAACTTCCATCTTGTTCACAGACTTCTGTGTATTAATGGATTCTTTTGCTTGAAATAAATATTTGGGTGTCACAGTATCCCTGCTCTCAACATCTCCTTGTCTGTTCCTGTGTCAGTCCTCACTGATGGGCATTAATCATACCTCTGCCATAATTCAGTCTGAACCTGGCCGTGGTGCACCGAGACACTGCTCCTTTTAGAAGCTGCCACCAGATAGCATTATGCCATATACGCTGATATTCTTCATGAGAGTCAATTAATTTTCTTTACAAACAAGAAAGCTTTAAGTAGCCATGTAAGATTAAAGGACCTCTACTGTGAGGAAATTAGTACTAAAGATTTTTTTGGGGGAAAATATCAAGCAATCTCTTCTTAATGAACAACTAAATCCAGCACTTTTTAGCAATGGTGTATAGAGTCAACATTTTCCTCAGCAGACCACTGATGCCATACTTGGTGTCATCCTTACTCTTTAACCAAAATGTGGTTACCTTACCACAGACTGCATGCATAAAGTTTGGAAAGGAAGAATTGAATGTGATTGTTAAAAAAAAAAAAAAAAAAAAAAAAAAAAAGCTCAATCAGCTCTAAACCAAAGTGAAAGTGAAAGCTTATCATGAGCAGCTGAGTCAAAGAGCAGGATTAGCTGGTGATAAAATAATTTAGACTGGAGTTTTCTTTCCTCCAGCCTCTATGACACAAGTGGCAGTGCTTCACACTGAAATAGCCACCCCAGCCCCACAGAGGGACTGTCCTCGTGGTCGCAGTGGGTGTGTGCCCACCCCCAGGGGTGTGAAGAGGTCTCACACACACACACGGGGACTGATGGAACGGCGCAGGAGGCACACTGCTGTCACGCCGAGGAGCTCGCCTCCCAACCCATGCCAGGAACTATCTTTACCCAAACCAGAAGCAAAATGACACAGAAATACAGCTCTAGAAAACTATCCCATCATGGCCAGGCTGATGATCCATGTAACCCACATCCTCTGGGACGCAGCCTGTACCACAGAAAGTAGCAGGTAACCATGGCAATAGGCAAATATGGAATAATCCCAGCCAAGCAAACCTTTAGTCTGTGCCTGAGAGGATATGTTATTTAGAGAGGCTTAAGGTGTGTGTAAGAAAGGCTTAAAAACTTGCGGTGACTGGGTGCTGTACTGGACCCGTCATTAATTGGTTTTCTTGTTACCTCTTCTGTCTTTGAAATTCTTTCTAGTCATCTCTCTTTTTTCCTCAGTAAGCAGCTTCGTTACCTTTGCAAAATATGCCGCTGTCTCTTTTCCTCCCCTCTCCTGGCAGCCCCTGTGCATCAGGCATTGCCTTGGGGGCCCCCCGGACCTCTCCCGGCAGCCCCCAGCACCCCGCTGCCCTCGGCCCAGCTCGGGCATTGCCGTCGAGCCCTGGGACACCGCCAGGCTCACCGCCGGAGCTCGCTTTGCACCCAGAGCAACGGTCCTTTAGCGGGTCAGCGGGGGACTGTCAAAGGCTTTACGTCAGTTATATCAGCTAGCGATGTGCTCCCTTTTCTAAGACTTCACTGAAATATTCAGGTATTTCCGAGAGATTCACTGCAAGCCATTGACTTCAACAAGAGTATTTTGTCATTTTCCAGCTGTTTTTAAAATTATTCTGTAAGCAACACAGATTGTTTATTAGCTCTATTGGTAGCTCTCATTTAAGTCAATTTGGAGTGTACCAAGCTAAAACTTTATGAGACCATAGTTCTCTGCGTTACCAAGAAGTTTTTTAAATATTAGCTCTCATCTATTACCTCTCTGCTCTGTGGAAAACTAGCTGCTTTTCAATGACAATCTCCATATTTTTGTTAGTATTTTAAATAGTTCTTACTACAACTCCTAAACCTCTTACTCCGATATGAACCAAATTTCAGACTGAAATAACTGGAAACCACAAGGCACTTCATTTGTAAATATATTTTTTGTAGTAATTTCTATTGGGTTTGCTTTGAAATAACATTGGGGCCAGAGAGCCAACAGTGTTCATGGTGTAATCTGGAACAGCTGAACATGAACCTGAGAGAAAACTTCTTTAGTTTGATTTAACTAATTGCCATAACACACCATGTAAAACCATTATGAAGTACTCAGGCAGAAAAAGGACAGGAAAGCAAACAAACGAAAATTATAAGCGCTTCATTTGGGAAGTGCTAAGAGAAACTTTGATTTAGTGGCATCCTTTAGTAGCTCTCCTTTGGGTGACAGAGACATTTTGGCTGGAGCAAGACTACATTCAGGAAAGAAAGAAATGCCTGACATCCCTTCTGTGCCACTGTGATTTATTCTCCTCCACATCCACCTTCTGTGAGTTTTGTCCAGGCTGGAAACCCAGCTCAGCTGTCCCGGACCTGCACTGGCTGCTGCTGGTCCCTGTGCCCCAGTGCCACAGTCCCTCTGATGGGGGGGGACCAGAAGATGCCGCCAGGCCAGATTTGAACCACGTCGAAAGGATTTTCCATCATGTTTTGTTTTTTTTTTTTAATTCAAGTAGCTGATGTTTGTAACTATTTCTTTTAACCCCCAAGACCTTGTTCCCAAATCACTTACTGTATATCTAAATGTAGGTTGTTTTTCCCTGCAAGCGCTTTTTCAGTTTTTGTAACTGACTTGAACAAAATTGTAGTTTATGTATTTACTGACTCCTTACCTGAAAGACCTTCTGCATCTCTTCACAACTCCTCTTTGTCTCTGCACCCCCATCTCTAATCTGTTATCATATTGTTCACTCTTTTTTCATTTCATTTAGGGATAGCTTGAATTCATCATGCCTTAGCACAGATCTCTCTGGGATCTCAGAGGAGGTGGGTTTTTTCCAGCTGAAATTTTTTTTTCCTCCCCCTACGCTCCATCCTGGCTTTAGGCAGTTTTTTATCTAGGCAGAGGCCTTTCTTCTCATGCTGTGGCTACTTAATTTCTTTAGGATCCTTTGGTGAATGACTCATTAACACCTGATGGAAATCCAGGCATGTTTTATCAGCTCACTCACCCTTGCTCAAGCACTTGTTAATTCTTAAAGAATCTCAGTGTCCAGGGCCTACCTTTATAAAAACAGGTTTATTCCACAACTTGCGTGTCAGAGGTGCCTGTGAGCATACACCACGCACAGCAACTGGTGAAAATGGTACCAAGCATTACGGCCAATATTGATCTCTAATGAACCTGGATCCCAGTGAGCTGTGATTTGACTGTTAACTTGCAAGGTTTTTCAATTAGCTGGCCTTCAAATCCAAAAATTGTATGTTTTAATGAGGAATGTCATTCTTGTTGAGTCAGATATATATTCTATATTAAAAATACAGAAATAAAACTTGGAAATTTAAAAAATAAATTAAATTATCTTTGTATGTCTATGGTTCTTTGCATTTATTCTAAAGCAGTAGTCTTGTTAATTTAAATATATACTACAACAGATAATGGTAACGGATTAACCCTACTCTAAATAATGCCAATAAGTTTACATCTTTACTAAATAAAGTTGTTTCATCCTTAGTAACAAAGCCAGGAATTGGGAGCTTATCAATTAAGAAAGTAATAACATCCATAGTGGTAAGGAAAATAAAACATTTTAAATGGAAGAAGCCATTAAAGTAATTTCTGCCTCACTTGTGTTCTACAAAGATTGCATGCAGAAGAGAAAGAGCAAGATAAAAATCAGCGAAACATTCTGAAAAGCAGTGTAAAGCTGAACAAACCAGGAGTGAAATGGGAAAAAAAAAAAAAATTATTGAAGCCCCTCTGTAATCTTTTTCTTCAAAAAAACCAACACGAAACCAAACCATGTTTTCTGACAAGGCCCAGGGGGTGACTGGAGCGCCAGGTTTGTGCCGTCGTGCGGGTGCGCTGAGCGCCGCCGCTCCGGGGACCGATTCTGCCCCTCACAGCGGTGCTCAGGGCAGGCTCCCGCGCTGGCACGGCTGCGCACACCCTCCCCGGGACGCAGCCTCCGAGCCAAAGAGCAGAGGAACCAGGTACAGATGGTGAGAGCGACTTGGACCCCCCGAAACAGGGGCTGGGGCAACAGCCCGGGAAAGAGCCGAGGGATGGGGGGAGCGGAGCCCCTCCGAGCCGAGGAACGCCTCAAACACTCGCAACAGCGAAACTCGAGTCCCGGGGGGAATAATGTGGAGTCTGGGGCCGACACGGCGGCCGGAATAGCCCGGGGGGGGCTGGGGGAGGGAGTCCTGGGAAGGCAGGACGGCTCTGCTCTGGCGCAGCGGGTGAAGCTCCAAGGGCCATCGGTCCCCTGAGCGGCCTTTGCTCCATCAGCCACCAAACGCACCTCACAGTTGAACGTGCTGGCCAAGATTGACAAGCTCACGCCAGTTCCATCACCCCACGAAGCCCCTTAGCCCTCCCCAGCCATGGGGTGTGGGGGTGTGGGGGTCGGCCAGGGGACGGGCCCAGGGGAGGTGTGTATAAACTGGGGGGGGTGAGGAGTGGGGCAGGCAAGCGAGTGAGCGAGCAAGAGAGAAAGGAGCAGGATGGATGGAACCCTGATGAGCTCGGACGGGACCAGCGCAGCACCCCGGACCGGTGATCTCTATTTCTCTATTTTCTCTCTCTATCTCCCTTCTTTCATTTTTTCCCCTTTTCCCTTCTTGCCATTAAGTAACACAAGGCACACTTTATCGTTTGCCATCATTTGGTATAGACTTAGCCAATTATCATGTATCCAGCTAATACATTGTGGGAAATTAATAAATGTTTGTGCATGGACTTTGAGACTGGTCTTACCATTGCCCGCTCCATCAGGGATTTACAGCAATTCGCTGGAGTTCCTGGAGTACTGGAGCACACTGGGGTGGCTGCTAGCCTTACGGCCCAATGCCAGCAGCCATTAGTGCTGATGAATAATTCTGCAGGGGCAGATCCTGTGGCAGTCCAGGAGACCATCGTCCACAGGCTGATTCTGACACAAAGTGTACTGTTTCAATCCAAATTAAAATATTCTCATAGCATTAACAGCGATCCTTTCATGCCACCCTGCAAACTAAATAAAAATCCATGAATCACACTGCAGAGCCAGAGAAAGTGCTGCGAACCATGGGAGCAAGCATTCCCCTCTTTTGGGGAGACCACCCAACCACGTTTGGCGTTTCTTCCAAACCCTTCAGGTGGACTAACTGTTGCCTGAGGGTCGGAAATGTCCCAGGAAAGCTGGGGCCGGTGGGCCGGGCTGCGCAGCCCCCTGGTCAGCCCGGAGTGCCCCTCACCATCACCTCCGGCCTCGGGCAGCCGCCGCCTTCCCACGGCTGGCGGGTGTGCAGGTATTCCTGCCTGCCAGCCCAGAACCCCTCTGAGCTGGGCTCCACAGGGAAGAGGCTTTTCAGAAGTTAATTGGCTGCACATTGCTGTTGTTCCTCAGAAATGGGCTGTCCTTGAGCACAGCGGCGCAGGAGAGAGGGTAACTACACTGACACGCTGCTCTGCATTAACTGCTTTTATTTGAAGCATCTTAGGAGAAAATATTAAAACAAGTTTTCTCTTGCTTCTTCTTCCTGCTGTGTGAACCTGGGATTTGTGAAATAGCCATCACTTCATAATATGTCTGAAGGAAAAGGAAAGGAAAATATTCTGGAATTACACATAAAAATCTATGCTGTTTTCCTCATTTGTCCAATATTCAAGAGAGAAATAGAAATATCTGTAAAATCAGTAAGCAAGTTTTTACCATGCATCAAGCCTTCCCCAACTTACACAAAGAAGATGAATTTGAATGCTGAAGTTAAGCCTGGATTTACAGTACAAATGACAGCAGAGCTAGCAATCATCGTCTGGATGAGGAGAGGATTGTTTTGTTCAACTCACGTGTGGTCAGTTGGGGACGGTTGTGCTAGGCTATTTATGTGACGGCAAAAATCCAAGTGAAGCTAAATCTCTGTAATTGAATTCATTATAAAACTAATTCCTAACTAGCACAGCTGTTGCAAACATTTGTCTGTTATAGCGTGTACCCGAAGAACAAGGAGTGCAGGTGTCGTCTGGTACGTGTCATGTTCTGCAGCACAGCCGCGCACGTTTTACAGAAACACCATGCAGTCCTGTAAACGTTCAAAGAGGCTCTATGAATTGTAAACACGTTGAATTGGCTTTATGGAGTAGATTTGGGCAACAGAGTGATGTAAAAATGTGGACAGCCTCTCTGCCGGTCCTACAGACATCGTGTCAAAATCTGAACTGCTGCATGTTGAGGCCAGGGTCAGATTTTCCCCCTGTTGCTGTAATTCATACCAGGAAAGAGTGATGGGAAATGTCTGCTCTGCCCTGCAGCTCCACGTGGAAGGGAAGAATACGGACAGGCAATGCTACACTATTGAGGGGGTGTAGCACGAGCCCCTGGCCAGGGAGCACCCCCGCGGTGAGCTGCAGCTCACTCCGTCCCGGGGATGCACCGGTGCCCAGCCGGCTTGCGCGCAGTGCAGGAGCCTGGCGGGAGGGAGAGACCCCGTCCTGCAGGGTTAAGCCGCAGGTGGGCACACCAGCACCCTTCTGAATCATTTACAGCACCGGCTCTCCATGCGGTGACTCTTGAGACTCTGGAGACCAGTGGCCCTGTGATGCTGTTGTCCTCCCCGTTCCTCTGAAATGTGGTAGGATTTTAGCATTACTCACCAGAGATGGCTCCTGGCACTGTACAGACTTAAACCCTTTAAAATGTTTTGAATGTCCTTTTGTTTTAAATGTTCCCAATAAAGGCCAGTTTATTTGTTCATTCCTCTCATTTATTTTGCTTTGTTTTGTTTTTTGACTTTGAAAGCATTATTGCTGGTATTTCAGTAACATAGTCTCAGTTATAGCAGGAAGTACCCTTACTAACCAATGGTTTAGGATTAAAGTATTTTGACACAGAAACTAGCCGTGATGCAAGAGTTTCCAGTCCTAGCTATTTTCTTGCTAGAGTACTTTAATGATCTAAGTGCTCTTCTAAGTGCTGTCTTGGCACTGGTCAGTGTCTGAAAATACTGACTTGTCAGCCCCTGGAGCAATGCAATCCAGTCTTTGATCATTCTCTTCCAGGCATCATTTCCATTTTTGATCCAGCACCTTTTTGCCTTTATTTTTCTTCCTCAAGTATCTTTAGCAAACACTAGGCTGAATGCTATAACACACAGACAAAGGCAGCCAATCTCCCTCAAAAGCACTGACAGAGATCCAGAGTTTGTCTATGAATTTAGGAATGTGATTTCTGCTTTCAGTACATTTGTAATATCCAGGGCTCAGAAACATTTTTCTGTGTGTGTGTATACACACACACACACACACACACACAGAGAGACATATAAAATTTCAGATAACTATCTTACAGCAATTAGTTATTTCAAGTTGTCATATATCCTATGAGTGCCTCAAGTGTATTTAGAACATACCTGTTGCTAACAATCATAAGTAAAACCAGGACAGAGATCTTAAGGTCATATACTAATGTCATGACAAAGAAAAAAATGGTTCAGCAAGAAGAACATCTGTGCTGCTGCTGTGACTGTGTTAGAAAATGAAGCTGTGTGGACTGAGAGTGCAGAGCAAGCAATCAACAGCTTGCTGGTTTAAAGTTTACCACCATTAACTGGAAAGAAGCCCATAAGGACACGGAGGTCAGGGCAGCCCTAGGAGCATAGGGCTTGGTGACGGGGCAGATGTCCCCAAGGGACATCCCTCCTCCCTGTGTAGGACAGTCTTCAAAATTTATTAGAAAAAACACCCTTAATCCAACACAGACAAAAGGAGCCAGCCCTGAGACCGCAATGAACTGTCTGGTACCTGGAAAAGAGCTTGGAAGAGCTGGCAGGATCATTCCCAGATGCAGGAGCTCCAGAGGTTTGTGGTGCTTTCTTCCCTCTGCAGCCACGCTCAGCAAAGCTGTCTCACCAGATTTGCAAAGCAAACGTATAAGGCATGTCGTATTTAATAGGTTTGGCTTTGTTTTTCTTTTTTCTTTTAGTTTGCTGTTTCTTTAGTACTTAGGATGATGTGTGTTATGGAGACAACTTTCTTCAGCTATTTTGAAAGTGTCAGGGGATATGAGCGGAAGGGTAAGGTGTCTGCAGATGCTTGTCTCCTGCTTATTGTTTCAGGCATGACCAGGTTATATTAGCCTTTCCTTATTCTGAAGCATCTCAAATCCTGCAGCCAATGGGAATAAACTCTTTGGACAAACAGTGTAAAAAGACTGTTACTGAAAACTGGAACTGCAGTAGATTGCAGCGAGGCAGCGCTTGTGCCAGTGCCTCCAGCACCAGGCCCGAGGTGCCCCAAACAGCCCCTCACCTCACCTCTGGTCACACCGTTTTCTGCTGGAGCACGCAGGGACAGGGCAGTCTGCAGCCCGAAAGCTGTTCGAGACGTGGCTACTCAGAGCCCTGGTGCAATCCTCCCCCCCTGGGCAACCTGGTGCTAAGTGTGATTCCACCCAGCTCCCCCATGAGGTACATCCACCTGGAGAGACAAGGACTGCTAATGGCAGTGAATCAGAACGTTAACGAGCCTGGCTCCTGCCCCCCCTGGGAAGGGGTTCTCACAGTCCATCAGCTCCCAACGGTCTGGTCCGGCACACCTGTACCCATGATGGGATCAAAGGAGCACAAGGACAGTTGCACCTGCATCAAATCCTTGTGCAACTGCTGGAAGATACCAGAGTGGCTCATTGTTCGAGCTGGGCCCGAGCAAAAAACAAATGACAGAAGTCACTTATCTTGGACCCTATAAATTGCCACTCCAAGCGAGACCCTTTGGGCTCTCCTGGCTCGCAGCGGGGCTGTGACCAGCAGCCCCCATGAGCTGGGACGCCTCTCGGGTACCAAAACCCTTGAGGTGCCGGCTGCTGCCAGAGCTGACGAAGGGCCAGGGCCAAGTCAACCCACTCGGGTCTCAATTATCGCCCGTTGAGGAATGCCAAGGCATTGGGAGGATTTGCTCTAAACTCGAGGAGGGAGCTTTTACTTTGAGCTAGCTTCTCTGACTCTTCCTCTTTCTCTGCCTATTGGTGTGTGGGTATATCATTTATTTTATTGGATCCAAATACTTTGTTGTCTGTGTGTTTGCATGTTTTTGTCTTTGTGTATGTGTGCACATATATATATACACATATATGTAGTGATTTAAGATACCCTATAGTAAGTTAGAGTGAATCTTGTCATCTTAGATTCTGTAGATAAGTCGCTATTTTAATGACAACCTTTTCCTGAATTATTTTGTATGTATTTAAACCGGTTAATGATCAAGTACTGTTAGTTATTAATAAATTTTGATTTGTTTTTAAATCATCACTGTGCTAATACTTTCATCTGCGACACAGGGCAGTCTGCAGCCCAAAAGCTGTTCAAGACGTGGCTACTCAGAGCCCTGGATAACCTCACGTGGCGGTGCTGGTAGTCTCCTTCCAGAGGAGGTTGGGCCAGAGAGCTCCAGACATCTTCTCTTCCAGCGTTTCCACGTGAGCGTGCGCAGTCCCACGATTTTGGGGTATCAGCTTCTACGGACCTGAGTGAGCTGAGGAACTGCCTCCATCCTGGTGTCCTTGTCACCTCCCCACAACGTGGCACCAGGAGAAGCACTGACTCCACAGGCACATGCCTCTTCCAGATGTCCAACCTTCTGCGCTGAATCCACAGTCACTCAGGGGTGGACGATAGAGGAAGGAGACACATGAACGTGTAGGTCTCTACCAGGCCAGAAAACACCTCCACATGGCTTAAATTTTTAAAAGATTAAGTCACATTTCCCTGCACTGGCAGCTCTCCTGAATCCTGGTCTCTCCTCTACAATCTATGTTCTACCATTTTTTTTTCTCTTTCTCTTACTTTTAAATTGGTTGATTAGAAAAAGCCTCTTTTAGAGTAAATCAACTATTGTTCATTTTCACCAAATAATCAGTTCCGCTACAAAATTATCTGTTCTAGTTCTTATTATTGTTTATATCTATTACATGGAGCCACAGAAACACAATGAACCCTGTCACACTGGAGTTGTACAAACATGTACAGCATGCACATACCAAGAAAAATAGTGTCTGAGGAATTTACAAACTAGGTGCAAAGCAAGAGATGACAAGTAACAACAGACAGAGGAGACAATTAGATAGTAACAAAGAAACTAATCTGGAGTTCACATTTTAAAATCCAGTTTGCCTGGTTCTGTCTCCTCTCCACAAGTCCCTGAAAATAAAAAATGACCAAGGCTGGACAGAGTTATCAGTACAAGGCCACCCATCTGAGTGCAATCTGATGGGAGGATGAAAAGCAGAGAAGAAGGAGAAATCCCTCATTCTACTGAAATTTGGCACCTGTGGTCAGAAAGAGTCACTTTCAATATCCAGCAGAAGTCACAGGTTGTGCCAGAACAGATTCACCAGATCATCATGGACAGCAAAGAATTTCACATGGCAACAGAGCCTCACAGACCTTAAAAATAAGATGTATTCATCAATTGAATTAGAAGGAAATAGTGGCAAGATTAACGAGGAGGGAACTAAGTCCCTGAAAAATCACTTATGCACCCACAACATGTGCGCCTTTGGTCCTGCAAAGTCCCTTTTTATCTGCACTCAAAACCTGTAGGCACTGAAGCTGAATGACACCCAAGCGTCATGACAAAAGTTGGTGGCTGCCCGAGCTCCACAAAGCAAAGACAAAGCAAGACCTGAGCCCGGTCACCCCGACAGCCGCCGAGGGCGAGGGCTGCGGGTCTTTTCCCAGGAGGGTGACGCTGCGAACGCCCGGCAGCCCCCGGCCCTGGGAGACCACGGCCACCGGCCTGGGGGGGTCGGTGCTCATCGCACTGGAGATCTTCGGAGGGACTTTAGGGGATGACGTTTTTCTCCCTGAGCTGTGGCCCAGCATGTCCCCCTGTCCCTGTCACCCCCTGCGAGAGTGCAGGGTCCCCCGTCACTGGGAGCGGGTGCCCATCCCGCAGGGCCACTCCCGGGCAGGAGCCGCACGGCCCAGCTGGTCCAGCAGCGAAGTGTAGAATTGTAGATATATTTAGTCTGGAAAAGACCTTTAAGACCAAGTCCAACCGTTAACCCAGCACTGCCATGTCCACCACCAAACCAGGTCCCTAAGTGCCACATCCACACATCTTCTAAATACCCCCAGGGGTGGTGACTCCACCACTGCCCTGGGCAGCCTGGTCCAGTCCTTGACAACCCTTTTGGTGAAGAATTTTTTTCCTAATATCCAATCTAAACATCCCCTGGTGCAACTTAAGGCCATTTCCTCATGTCCTATCGCTTGTTACCTGGCAGAAGGGACCGACCCCCCCTCTCCCCAGCCTCCTTCCAGGTAGCTGTAGGGAGCGATCAGCTCTCCCCTCAGCCTCCTTTTCTCCAGGAGAAACCCCCCCAGGTCCCTCGGCCGCTCCGCACAGCACTTGTGCCCCAGACCCTTCACCAGCATCTGTGGGTCTGAAGCTGGAATCACGGAAGGGCAGTAACCACCCAGAGGATGTGCAGGACAAAGCTTTCTGCTTACAGCTCCATCCACAGAGTTCAATGGCTTGTTAGAAACGTGCAACACCAAGCCAGAAATCTTCCCTTTTAGCAGGTGAAATGCAGCCACCTTTGGAGGTGAGATGCCTGGTCCCAAACAAAAGCTCGGAGCTCACTCTTGGTGGTTTTCACTGGAGTCGCCCTTCCCTTTACTTCCTCTCCTGTGGAAATTCACATAATTAATGTTGGAAAAACATGTAAAGATAATACTAATGCATTCAAAAATATTTATTGCTTATGCAGTGCTTTGTCTGCTTCGTTTCTAAAGGAGTATAGAAGAAAAAAAAAGATCTTCATTTTGTAAATGGCTTGTAAAAAAATTCCTCTCTCTACGTATTTCAGCGTTCGCGTATCTCTGCTCTCCTTTGTGCTTTTATTTGAGGATTTATTGCTGCATCCCCATTAGACATTAATACTGTTTGTTTCTTGGAGCAGCTTTAATCTGGCTGTCTAAGCAGCATCCAAGTGCAATGCAACTGGCACCAGACCAGCAGATGGATCAAGGCACTTAAATGGCCATGAGATATCAAATGCTTTTGAAAAATTAAACCTTTTATCTTGATTGCATTTCAGTAACATGGAAATTAAAAGGGCATTTGTGCAGTGTGCTAACTTCATCACAGTGCCCAGAGGCAGACTCTGAATACAATTTTTAAAAATGAAGAATAAAAATAAAAAAAGAGAGAGAAAAGAAAGAGGAAATGGAAGACAAAGCAAGGCAGGAATAAGCTATGTAGAAGTAGGGCTCTGGAAATGGATTTTACAAGTCGTACCAGGCCTACGGACCCTCCAGCAGTTTTGAACATGTAACAAGAAGTGCTTTTCCCATTTTTTTTCCTGATCTCCCTGTAGATGCATCTCTCCAAATAAAGTTCAATAAGAATCACAAACTGGACATTAAACCAAATTGTAGGGTAAACAAATTAGCCCAGGAATTTGCTGGCCAACTCAATGAAAATGTGGTTCCAACCTAACCAGTTCCCAAAGGCAGTATGACAGGAGGAAAGATGGGATGCTAGAGAACAGGGCGGAAAGAAGGATGGAGGAACAGGAATGTAATAATGTGAGAGGTTGATGCGCAGTCTGACAATCTAGATATTTATTGCAAGTCATATTTTTACCAAATTCAAATCACTTGTCACTGGAGGTACATATGGCTTCAGGATATCACAAAAAAAATCCTTATTTTCCAACTCCTGAAGGAACCGTGCAGTGATGTGAATGAGAAGTGAAACAGAAATGAGTGTCTAGCACAGGTTTAGTTGTGCCTCTGCACTGGCTTATTTGTGTTAGACACTAGAAGGACTTTGAACAGGTACGTGCTAGTAGAAAAAGAACAGAGTATGAGTAATTGTTTGTATATAGCTAGAAGAGCAGTAAAATAAAGCCACTTAGTTCTGTTTCATACAGAGTGTTGCAACAACCGACTTTGAAAAAGCATTGATAGGCATCCTCCAAAATCTCAAAAGCCCTCAACAGTCTGTTTACAAATCCAAAGAAATACATTCCAGAAAGGCACTTTTTATTTTTTTGCCGATTTCTATCAAACACACACTCTAACAGACACAAAACAATAAAAAAACCCTAAAAGAAATCCCAAACCAACATGGAAAGGCATGTGTTCCAGATAAATGCTTTGTGAAGTGCAGTTTTCAAACATAATTAAGACTATGCTTAAAATCTGAGAACATTAAGGAATATAAAAAAACTGCTTTTCAGCTTGATGCTGTGTACTGAACCAAGTCACAACTCCTCAGCTTTTCTGTGCTCTAGGCGGAGAGATTTAGGCTGGACAACACGGAAAACTTTCTAATTGCAAAGGCAGCAAAGGACCCGAATACATTCCTGGGTGTATGTGACAGTGCCATTGCCAGTGCCGTGGGGGACACAGGTGACAGGCACTGGATGCTGCCTTCAGTCAGACGAACTTCTGAATCTTCTTCCAAAACTTTCCCTTTGGTCTAAGTAGTCTAAGCCAGACCTCTGCTTTTCAAACTGGAATTGAACTGATTTGTTTGGGGTTTTTTTTGGGGGGGTTGTGTTTTTGTTTTTTTTTTGTTTGTTTGTTTTGTTTTGTTTTTAGAAAGCCAGTACATGCATGAGAAATATATTTACAACCTGATATTTCATTTATGAATTTGTGTTTAATTCAGTGACTAATTCTAGCAAAAATGAAAAGTAAGATCTTGGAGAGCATGAATGCAGTAGATAAGGAGAGAAGGCAGAAAGGAAAGCAGTAAGATATTTCTGTGATGATAAAAACTCTCTGGTCTTTCCTTCAGTATTTTCTTTGACAAGGATATGGTGCAGCCTCCCAGAGGATTTAAAGTATTAAGATGGGTTTGCTCACATGTTTTACTTGAATCATATGTCGTGTTTTGATCTGACTAATGTAGAGTCTGTGGACTGATGAATACTAATTTATAAATTATGGGCTTTTTAATTAGCAGAAAAAAATAATTGACATTATACTGACAAAAATATCTCTTTTTTTTTTTTTTTTTTTTTTTTTGTCTCTCTCCCTTTTCTTTTTCCCTGCAGAACCCCAACTCACAATCACGCCGATGAGCATCGTGCGTGTAGCCGGACCCTGGGACGAGGCGCTGGGAGGTGGGAAGGAGCTGCCACGATTCCCACGGTCGCCTGCCGTCCCCACACCAGCCCCGCCGGCCTCTGCAGCCCCTTCGCGGGCAGCACCGAGTCCCTGGAGCACTTTCTCGGGGGCGGGATGTTTGTCCCCTGCCACTGCACCCTGCGGTGAAGGCAGTTGTTTCGCCTCCCTTTCCGCCTCCCTCCCCATCGGCAGGTTCCGTAGTTTCAAAGGGAGGAGCAAGTCTACCCAAAGCACTGATTAAATGATGCCCTGCCTGAAAATCCACACGGAACACCGGCATGTCCGGGGTAGAAATCAGCATTTGCTGTCACACTTTGCACTCCAAGGCAGAGCACGCTGCTCAGGGGAGCTGCCCGGCTGGAGACCGGCTACTGACACCACGAAGAGGTCTACACCAGGTCTGCTGCAGGAGATCGCAGTCAAGGCACAGAGATTAAGAAAGACACAAACAAGGATTTTCATAAGTGTAATTAAAATGATAACTAGATTTATCAGGCAAATGTAACAATTAGACTGTAATCATTTCCCTAAGTGAACCACATTGCATTACTAAGCAACTAAAAGGCAATAAATCCTGCTATGAAATCCAGACAGGTAACATTCCTTTACATGGTGCTTTTTTCCTCTTTTTTCCAATCTTTTCCAGTAACACTTTTAATTAAATAAGAACAACAACTAATAAGCCACAAGTAACATAAACAAAGAAATAAACAAACAACACAAATAAAGAACAATAACTGGAAAAAACACATCCTGACCGTCCAAAATGCAACAGAGAGCACAGAGGGATGACTCTCCGCAGCTCCTCACCGCACAGCCCTGTGCAAGCACAAGGTCCCATCACAGGCTTTTCGGCCACCCCGCTCAGCCCGTTGGCAATGAACCCCGGGGGTTCCTGGCCGGCGTGTGCGGAGCCCTGCCCTGCACACAGCGGGGGAGTGGCCGGGGCCAGCCATGCTGCAGTGGCCAGCTCACGATGCTGGTGGGCTGGGTGCAGCTGAAACACTTGAATTTTCTGAGTAGCTAAAAGTTAGAATTAAGTGCGCAACTGCAGCCTACCCAGGACCTGCAGCCTACCCAGGACCTGCTTCTTTTCAGTCCCACATTTTACAGCTAGACCATCCTGATGTGCTTACAAAACTCTTCGTCTCTGGTTATACAGAGCAGGGAAGACAAGCAGCTTTTCTGAGTGCCATATCAAATCTCCGCACCATTTAGCAGCGTGCCTGGACATCACATGCTCCCATCATGTGAGCACAAGTGTCTGTTCACAATAAGATGCACACAGCCCGACACAGCTCCCCAACGGCACTTACAGGCAAGGACTGTTAGCTCCTTTCCTCTGGAAATAATCTATTTAATACTTTCTCCTCCATGACATAAATCTGGAAACGCTGGTAATTTTAGTCACAGAAAGCCAGAGAAAATTCACTCCATAGCTCCCGCTCAGATCCAGGGTGCTGTGACTGCTGCTGGGGTGTCCACAGGCACCTCTGTCCCCAGAGCCCAAACCATGGCGCAGGGGAACCCCAGCTGAGCCGGCCCCTGAAATCACCTCCTGGGGAGTGGCAGAGGTGGCTGTTGTCTATCTTAGGAGAAGTGTAACTCAGCACATGTTAAACAGGTCTCAGAGTATTTGTACAGCATGCCAGGGTGGGAGTGTCCGTCCATCCTGCATGTCAACACGATCTGGTAGTTGACTCTGATCCATAGGCACGAAACACAGAAAAGCTTGAATACATACTTCTATAATTAATATCCCTCACGAGGTTTTCTGTTTTGGTGATATGCGTAATCTAAGTATGGCAGGTAATTCTGAACACTTTTAGAACATAAAAAAACCCCAAATAATGCAGGTAAATGTTAATTGTAAAGGTTAAGGATGTGAGGAATGATAGGTGGAAAGGGGAAAACTGAGGACTGACAGGAGAGTGAGCAATAGAATAGTTTGAGGAGATGAGCATTTGCAGGTGGGAAACACTGGTAGGAGGAATCAGGAGGGCTGCAACCAGAAGAAATGGCTGAGAAAGTGAGAGCAGGAAGGAAGAGAAAAGCTGATGGAGTGCGTGGGTTGGGTTTTAATAATCTTCAGGTGATGTCTAAGCCCCTTCTCTGCCCCTTTTGTGAGCATATCCAGGGAGGCCAGCACACATGTCTGAGCTCGGTGCCAGTGAAGCTACTTGACATAAAAGTGTCTGCAGACCAGAATGTACCACGCTGTCCCTGCCGCTGCCTTTTCACAACCTTTGGGGGGTACACATGGACCCATAATGCAGTGTCTCCACAGCTCTGGCAACGTCCACGTGGTGAGGAGGTGCCTGTGCAGCTGCCGTGGCTGGGGTGGGACACGGTCGGACCTTGGATCGAGCCCAAAATGAGTGAGGGGAGAAGGTGTCTGGTGGTGCCAAGGCCACTCCACCCTCCTCGGCCCAAAAGCACCGTTCTCCCAACACATCCTGGGCAACCCTGTCCTTCCACATCAGCCACGGATGACGTGGCAAGACCTCAGCGTGGACATCGAACACGAAGCTGGCAAGAAAAGCTGACACATGAACTTGAGGATCCCCTGAAATGCTGGCTGCCTCCTCAACCTCTGTGTGGCTTTGCTGCAGGCAGGGCAAAGGTATTTGCATATTCATGAGAGGCAAATAAGGGCACCTGTGTGCACAGCAGCCAGGACAGCTTGCCAGCAAGGGTTGTGCATCATTTTGGTGTCAGAGAGCGAGGAGTACGTGTGCCTTCAGCCCACATAAATCTGTTTTTGTCAGAAGAGTACTGTCTGCCTGTTCTGTAACAAGCGTAAAGGCTTTTGTTTAGTTTGGGCTAAATCAAGATGGTTTGGCCTTGGGCTTTTCTTGACCTGAGGAGGGAGCACCCATCACTTTCCAAGTGGTAATTTTTTTTGGCTGCTGCTCCCTAACGTTCCACCTTTCTAAGGTTATGGGGAAATGAATTACATATCAGCTTTGGGATACTGCCCAGATTAAAAATGAATTCCTGGATTCATCTTACTTTTAGCTACTCAAAAAAATTAAAATATTTCAGCTGCACGAGAACGACACAAGTGCATTGCCTGATCTACTTCAGGCACTCTGCAGTGTGTTATATAGCTATTTAATTTTGCAGTGAATTCACTAAAGATAACAGAGCAAAGCATGTGTTAGTGAAAGAAACAGACCCTCAAATTGTTAATATATGCACATCATATATCTCATAGGAAAACAACAATGGTGTGACAACAAATTTTGGAGGCATGTTTATGACAGCAACATAAATAAGGGACTGCCAGGGCCATTTACCTGCTTGGAGATAATACATGCATTACAATGCCTGCCTCCTTGCTGCTATTCAAATGCGAAAGATGGCATTTGTAACCTGATGATTATTTTTAATTTCCCTAGCAGACAGCAGTTACAAAGCCCATGTTCAGTTACGTTTTGACACCTCAGTAATAGTATTGTTTCAGTGTTTGTGAACTGCTCTCCCAAAGCAGCACAGTTTAACTGTGAGGTGGTAGATATTTATTAAGTTTGAGGCAGTATCTAGGGGCCCAGAGCAAATACAATTTACACTTTTATGTGGAATCACTTGGAAAAAGAAAAAAAACCCACAAATATTAATATTTCTGCCATTCACTGAAAACAGCATTTTGATCTGAATGTCATAGTTAGCTCTGCTGTCATAGAGAAATGGGCTTGAATCCAGACTCTTCATATTTGGTATCTCAGTAGGTTACGTATTTGATTTCTATGTCCATCCATGGAGAGGGGGAATCTGTAAGAAGCTGTCCAACTTCCTCAGAAAATTTTTTGCTGTGTTTGGGTGAGAATGCTGGTCTTTGTAAAATCTTCCTGGCTGTGTTTCCTCTCCATTTAAAACCTGACAAGAAAACAAAAGCAAAATAAGCACTGAAGAGGAAAGAAGCACTGGAAGAAAAGAGCATCCTTGTTACTGAGAAGAGGCGTCAGCAGCGCGGGTGCGGGCAGAGCACCCCCAGAGTTTTTGCTGCCTTTGCCTCCCTGCAGAATGAACCTCAGTCCTACAAAACCAGCGCTGCTGCCCCCAGCTTCTCCTCAAGCACCGCTGCTGAGCAGCGCAGCCAGGCCTTGTAGCTCAAACAGCTACAGAAACCTCTATTAAACAAGTTAAACCACAAGAAAGGCTGGGTTTCCTGGCCTTGCATGGGGTTGCTTGAATCTTACACTGCTTTAGAGGACACAGACCTGCTCAGAAGAAAGGCCTGAGGAGCATCTGTACACTTGCTTGTGTCCCTGGTCGCATATCGAGGGGAAAGGAGCATCCTGGCTCGGTGCTGTGACATCTGGGGTAGACGGTCTCGCTCCGTAATTCATTCAGCCAAGCCGTGACTTCTCTCTGAACTGCTGCGTAATTATTACAAGTGTATCCAGATAGAGACTGTAAAATTGAACATCTCCAGCAAAGATGTTATACTTGTACTTTAGTCTCACATTAACATGTGCTCCTTTTTTATTTTCAGCCTTCATGTTTTTATTGCTAGCCTTAATGAAAGCTCTGTTTCCCAGCAGCATGCTGGCTTTCACACCCACTGTGCTGGCAGCTGTGGGCGACGGTCCTGGAGGGGCTGTAGGTGAAGCCCCATTTCCTGAACCACAGGAGATGTAAATCAGCATTTGGTCAGTTGATAACTCATCAGCATTAGCTCTTTGCTGCCCCTTGCTTGAGAAGGATGTCAGCACATGCCTGGGGGAGGTGATATGCCCCGCGTTTCCCGCACCCCATCACCTCCAGCACGTCATTTCCACTGTGGCGGGGGACACGGCCAGCTCTGTTGTGGGTGGGACGATGCTGCGGTGTCCTGCACCCCACGTGCCCCCAGCCTGGCCCTGCTCCCCCCTGGGGACCCAGTGACTGTGAAGGATGCGGTATGGGCAGCACTTGCAGTCAGGTAAGAGGAGGAAACACGATGTAAGGCAGAAAGCCTTCTCTCTGCCCATGGAATATCTACACACGCAGATGGAGACATTATTTCCAAACCTATCTTTCTTATTTTTTCTAACATCTCTTCACAGGTGAGGTCAATTAATTTTTTAGTGTATTTGATGTGGAAAACTCTCTGTAAACATGCTTTGAGTATCTGCAGAATGAATAAGCAGCAATTTTTGGCTTCGCTTTAGGGAGCTGTGGTAATGCATTTTTAATTGATGGCTCTTTTGGCAGCGCAGAGAGAGTGATTTGCCAGGGCGGGAGGCACAGTTGTGAAAAGGTCAGCAGTTACCAGATGTTGTCCTCAGCAGCAGCTCCAAGTCTCCTTGCACAGCTGGGGCCATGGTTTGCAGCCGGAGTGCTGCCTTTCCCTCTCCCTCCTCGCTAGGCACACAGTTTATGTCGGAGCCTGGCAGCGGAGTCCGTGCCCTCCTCTTCACACACCAGAGCCCCTCGGAGCCCTCGCCGCTGGCTGCGGGTCCCCGGTGCCCCGGTGGCTGCTGCTGCCGTGCGACGGCTCTGCCTCCCCGCTGCAGTGCTGCTGGTGAGGGGATTAATGAGAGCCCCGCGTGGAAAAAGCTGCAACTGTGCAGAAAACTGGCATCGGGAGCAAGAGGGCCTGAAGCCCGGGAGCAGAGAGTAAACCAAACACATTTCATGTTTACGGGCATTTCCGTCATGAGAAAATAAATGGCTACATCTTAGGGATTTTGGGTTGGTTTTTTTTTTTTTTTTTTTTTTTTTTTTTTTTTTTTTTGTGTGTGTGTGTGATGATCTCTGCTCTGGAAGAAATGTAGCAAAAGACAGAAAAGGTTTGGCTTTGTGTGACGCTGCTAAGCGCTGCCCCCGTGGGTAGGTCTGCCCGTCTGGGTAAAGGCCGGCGGAGAGCGCCCGGGGGTGCGCGGGAGGTGCCGAGCCCGGCCAAGGATCACAGACTGTGGAGCGGCAGGACTGGCACGGCCACCGACGTCCTCGCAGCGGCTCTCCAGGGGCTTCTCTGGGTGAGCGCTCGCCCGGGCACGTGGGCTGAAGGCTGCCAGGCCGCGGGGGCAGCCCTGGGGGCTCTCCCTCCCAGTTTACCTCCGTGATGAGGAGAGCGGATCCCCAGGGAAGGAGGGTGCTCAGATCTGTCAAGATATGTAAGAGAAATAAGACTTCAGAAGCCACCCGGGGCTGCAGGGGACAGTGCTCAGAGCACAGGAGGTGCTTTGGTGTGCCGGGTGCAGGAAATCCCTGGCAGGACATGCTTGCTAACCTGCTTAGAAATTCATGTCTGACAGAAAACACATCAGAAAACAAAGCTGCCACCTGTTTGTCCTTTTTCAGAAATGTTACACTTCCTGCAATATTTCAGCTTGGTCAGTCATATACTGGCAACAAAAGGGTACCTGGGCAGAGCTTAACATGCTGCACAGCTATTTTATAATGTAGGTATCCATTTTTCCACAGATGAAGACACTAGGCTATTTCTAAAGATGGAAAAAGGATTCATGAGGGGCAAAAGGAAAATAAATGGCAATGTGCTGCTTTATTACTGCCAAACCTCACCTGAGGCTATTTGTTAGCTGACGTGCCAGGGACAGCGATGCCCCCCCTGCGGGGGCTGACCCAGCCACGTGTCCCCCCGTGCCAGCGTGTAACACGCCCGCTGCAGCTCAGTCATACGGGATTCAGGGTACCGAAAAGCCTGGAGACTGAGCGGGGTTGATATTTCGAGATAAAGTGCCGGTATGTATATACCAGGGAAGAGCTGTTTCGGTGGCACAGAGCCCTGCTTTGCTGCAGAGTTGCCCTGGAGATGCAGCATGAGCACAAGCCTCTCTCTCATGACCAGAAGACATTCCATATGGATATTTGCATTAAAATTGATTCTCTCCAATTTAAAAGGGACGTGGAGAGCTCGCTTGCCCCTGTCGCGGCGGCGGCTGAGCCGTCTCCCCGCAGCCAGCACAGCCCCCCTGCCCTGCCCAATCTGCACATGCCCTCGTGTAGCCTGGGTGCCTTTGCACCCCGGCAGCACGTCCCTCGCACGTGTCTGTGGAAGTGGGGATACCCACATCTCACCTGCTTCTTCCCCACTCTGACTGCAGACACGACCTCAACTGAAAGCAGCAATTCCTGTGGTTCTTGATGGGAGACAGAGCTCTTTTCCTCGGCTCCCAGCAAGCCTGTGTGCGGGGTTATACACTGCCCCCCCCAGCACACAGTGCACCCCGCTTCTGCAGGAGGTGACAGAGGAGCTTGGCCACCCCATGTCACAGATGAGAGAGCCACTCGCCAGCCCCTGACAGTCCCCAGGGCTGCACTGTGTGGGTGCTGGCATGGGCGCGACCCCCACAGCAGCAGTCTGGATGAGGAGGGGAGGAACCTCGGTGATGAGTTTACCCTCCAGAAACCCTCTGTGAGGAAGCAGCTCATGTGAACAGCTTGAAAGTGGCTGGATCACTCTGGGCACGGTCTGCCCTGATTTCCCCATCTGTCTGCACCTTCCTTGGGACAGGACGCGGTGCTGGGGTGAGGGCAGGGGCTCCCACGCAGACTGGCAGTGGCACAGCACGGTCGTGGCGGGAGGGGGCAGAGCACAGCACACAGTATGGGTGTCAGAGACGGGTGCTTCAGCCTCATCTGGTACGTGAGCTCCAGCACCCTTAGGTGCACGAGAGCATCCTGCCATCCCGTGAGCGTCCCCCGGCCGCAGCTGCCTGCAGAAATTCTCCTGGTGTTTGTCTTGTCGACTTGGGACTTTCTGTGATGGAGCATTATAGGCACAGAGCACACTTCTGGCTTCTTGGAAATAATGGCACAAACATTTTTTGCCCTTTAAACACCCCAAAACTGAAGTAAGATGGAAAACGGGAAGTGGTGGCTGCGTACGGGTTAATGCAGGTGCCAGCCAGCTGGAGAGGAACAGAGGATTACCGCATCTGAGTAAATGGAAAGGAGGAAACCGATGTGCTCTCTCTTCCCCTGCAAGTGCAGAGAAAAGGAGAATGTGCTCATGTGCTGCTTTTAAGATGCTGTGGTCAAAGCAGGTGACTTTGTTCCCAAAGCGAGTTTCTTGCCTCTGGCTCTGCAGGATGCAATGTGTGTCTGCATATTCTGCTGCTAGGCTAGCTTGAGCAGAGGCACCAAAGAAGCATGTTCAGGCAGAAATAACTGCCTGGAGATGGAGTTGTAGGCTGTGGACATGTGTTACCAGAAGTTCCTCTTGCCCGTGCTCAGGGCTGTGGAGGGAAAGTCGTCTTTTGTTCAGGCAGAGGTTTATCTTCAGCAAAAGTGCAGCCAGAAAAAGGAGCATTTTCTTTAAATGGGTCCCCGTGCATTTTGCTTTTCCATCACATATTGCTGGCCCTGCTTTTAGATCTGAAATGAGGCAGCCTAATTGGTCATTTATCCCTTTAGCTTTTTATTTTCCTCCTGAGAGGACTGCATAAACTGTTTGCTGTTCTATAAGAAATTGCTTAAGTGGCTGACAATGGCTCCGGGTACAGCCGCTCTTGCAGCTCGGTTGCCAGTTGCTTGACGCTGGCGCTGGCGCTGCTGAGGGGAGGCAGGAGGAGGCGATGCGGGCGCTGCCGTTGTCCCTTGTGACGCCTGGCTGCTTGGCACAGCTGGCAGTCCCCGAGGCAGGCCAGGGGCTGGGGGGCTGGGCCAGCACCTCGGCACCCCGCTCCTCCCGCACCCCTGCCGCCTCCCGCCGACCTCCCGGCCTGCGCGCCGTGGCTGCTCACCTACAAGGAATCATTAATTCCTCGTATCCAAGTCTAAGCTGAAAAAAAAAAAAAAAAAAAAAAAAGAAAGCAAGACAAGCCAGAAAATCAAAGAGGGCACATGCACAGAGATCTGTTAGGGAGAATCACGTCCTTATTTTGTAGTGCCAATTTTATCATTGACATGAAAACAGCTTTCAGACAGCTTGAAGTACAGAGGGTTTTATCCGAGCTCAAGTCATACAATCTTTAAGGTTAGAGAATCATGGGGTTAGTACATTGTTCCAAACTTTTCTGCTGACTAGGAAGTGGCATTAACCCCACTCAGGATTAAACACTCTATTTACTGTAATGACTGAGATTTACAACCCCCCCACACAAGTTTTGCTAACTGATTTTGCTCTAATGCAGGTATTTTGTTCTGCAAAAGAGACAGCAAATTGTTAAATGTGAAAATTCAAGGCTCCTCCAATCTACAATTCTTTTACCTTCAGCTGGGAATGAAGTAGCTGGAAATCTGGTCCTGTAAATGTCAAACTGATAGTAATCCACCCGAGAAACTCTATTAAGTATATAATTCCCTCAAAACCACTGTTTATTTCTGATGTTAGTATATTACTATTCTGTGAAAGGCTATCTAAGAAAATCTTTTATAAATGTAATAAATTGAAGATTTTTCCCTGGGCTTTCTGGAGCTCATACCATTCCTATATTCATGGGAAAGTTCCTGATGCAATTTGTTTTTTAAGAAGTTTACTACTGAAATGAATGAATCTTTTATATTGATACTTTTATCTTTCATTGAGGACCAACTCTCTAGGAAATCTTGGCATATTACTTACTCAGGAACATGACTTTACATCCTTTTCCCTGGAACAAAAATAACAGATGTCATATTTAGGTGCAAACAAATTTGGAACAGTCTTTTCTTGTTTGTTTGTGTGTTTTTTTTTTTTTCTCCTTCTCCCCACCGAAATTTATGTAGTAAAAATCCATACCACATTTCTTTTCAGCCACAGAGGTATCTTCAAGGCTGTGACTGCAAGAGCAGGCAGCAGCTGTACGAGCACAGCACCGCGGAGGAGCTGCCTTGCCCGTCAGCCCTGACTCAGAATAAGATCTTTGACATCCCGGCCACGCTGGGCCGGCGTTTCCCTCGTGCCCTGCCGAGAGGCTGCGGTGGTCCCTGGCACCCCCTGGCCCTCGGGTCGCTGCGCCGGGCACTGGGCAGCCCCCGCTGCCCGGCCAAGGCTTGGGCCGTGTCACTTCTCCGTGTCCTAGCCCCCCGATCGCGTGTGAGCTCTTCCCTCCCCACTGAAGAGCCCGTGGCTCCCGGAGCGGCGCGGGGGCCCCGCAGACCCGGGGCTGGGCGCGCCGCTGTCTGCTGCCCCGCACGCCCGGGTTTGCTAAAAGCCGACCCTGCGGCGGCAGCAGGGTAACGGGTCCCACGGCGGTCGGCGTTTCCCCTTGGGTCAACGCGAGCTCCGCTGCTTAAACAGGATTTCACCCGCCCCAGCGCCTGCGGATGGTGTAGAAAAGGCTTTTGGGCGGAACGAGGACCCGGACCTTTGCTCTGCTCCGCTCGACGAGGAGCAAAGGAGCTCATGCCCTCACCCCAACACGATTTAGTTCTTCGGAATTCGCTGCTTCCCACTGTAACCCTGACGCGCGGCAGCCCGAAGCTTCCTGCTGCTCTGATGGAGAAAATCCATCTCACCCTAGCTTCCCAAGAGGACGATACCTACTGGGAGTAATAAATTTGTCTTCTTAATAACGAGAGATGTTTTTTCTTATTGCAACACTCTTCATTATAGCTGAGATTTTAGCTAGAGGAAAAGGTTATTCTTTTGGTGAGATAGAGACTATTGTTAATATAGAAAAAGCAAAAATATAATTGAAAAACCAACCCATAGGCTTACTCCGTGTCAATACAGTAACATAAATTCTGTGGAAGAGGCATGAAGAAACTTCAAGTTACTCTGAAAAGATAAGTAAAATACGTGATGGTATTTACTGTATTTGGATGTAAACAGTTTGCTGTAAGCGATTCATTATAAATATTTTGGGAATACATTTTTCTTGCTTAAGAGCAGAAAAACCCTGATACCTATGATTATCCCAGAAAGACCTACATTTCAAACTAGGCAAGATGAAGAATTAAAGTAAAATATTCGATTAGAATGTTTCAGAACTTGAAATATTTATTCCCTGTGAATTTTAAGTTATTTCAAAATAATTAATGTTCTGAATCAGAAAGAGTAGTTCCAAACAGGAATTCCTTTTGGATGAAACTGGGATATTAGCTTCCTTTATGATTTTTGGTAAGCTCTGCATTTTTTCAGGAACATAAACTTTCCAAAGAAAATGTAATTTTGCCAGAAAATTAACACTGTCAGAAATAGTTGGCAGAAAATACGCGAGCAGCTCTGTAGGTAACTGGTTTTAACCACCACCCGTGTTCGTCACGTCCACTACACGTGAGATTTGCCAGCTGATTTTATCTGTACGGAAAGCGTCGCCGGCCTGGGCAACTGGTTGGGAGGGACGAGTCACAGATGTCACAGCCCTCAGGGCCCCGGGGGGCCCGGGCCATGTTTTGCTCCCCGTGGCCTGTCCCGGGCGGGCTGGCTGCCACATCTGGATCCTCTGTGGGTGTGCCCAGATGTGCCGCAGCTGCGGGGGACGGGGCACGGGCAGGGCCGCCTGGGACAGAGGGTGTCTGCAAAGCCTTAACAGATGTCATAAGGTTATGACTGATGAGAAATGCCAGAATTTCATGCCGCAGTTCTGCCTGTGACTGCACCCTGCTGTTAATTACTTCGTCACTCCGTGGCTGATTGTTCATCACATTGTAATTACACAACGGATCGTAATAAAAGGAGGTCAGGAAACGCCACGTATTCAGGAAAACCTCTGAAGAGGAGTCTTTTGAGAGAGCCCTTTGTTAATACTGATTGCACGCGTGGGCGCTCTGCGGAGCGGGTTCGAGGAGGGGATCCAGACGGAAACCATCCACTGGCGGCTGGGCCAGCTGGGAGCCCGAGCTTCCCGCAGGCAGGGCGCTCAGCGACGAGCACTGAGCCTGGTGCCGAAAGTCAACACTCCGCACGGTGAATGTGCTGGCTACAGCACGATAGGTATCCGCACACCAATTTTATTTATTGTTTTTTTTTTCATACCTTCATATGAATACGTGCAATGGGGAATGATGCCATAAAGGATCATAAAACTGCGTAGTTTCACTAATTCAAATTTCACAGGGCTCCCTACGCCCTCTCAGCCACTGGCTTAATGCATTTTTGCATTGAACTGAATCCGAGAAATTGGATCTCATAAATGCATTTCTTATTAATGACGATGCAGTCCCTGGACACTGAGAATCCATATATCTCTCCTATATGCATGTTCATTTAATTTTAAAAGCAGAGCATCTTTAGGTCCACAGTTTAAAACTGTGGGTAAATTTTAAGATGTATAAATTACACACAAACACAAATATGCAAATATTAATATATATGAATGTTCAAATATATATTATAAATACTTTTCTTATTTTTTTTTATTCCTTTGAATGATTGTAAACGCGAGTTGGTCAACCTTACTGATATGTGTAATTGCAGAATGAAACCCTCAATTATCAATACTCTGACTGGGAATCAAATTAAATGTCTGCATTTAATTTGTCAGCCATGTACTGAACCCAGCAACTTGTGTTTTACTGACAGCCACCTCGAGGCAGTCCTGCTCTTAACCGGCTGGTACCTTTTAGAAACATGGGGCTGGAACGTTCTGCAGAGGCAGGGACTCATTAGGTCCCTTTGTTGTGCTTTGTAATGCTTTCCAGATCACGGCTTATCCTGACACTTGAGCCTTGCAACATCAAATCCCTGGCCACAGGGCACTGACCTTTGCAAATACTCGCGAGATATCCACCTGGGATGAATAACTGGGGCACGGTGGTTCAAGAATCCCTCTTCAGCACCCTCTACAGTGGCGTCACTGGACCACCGTTGGCACCTCAGCTGAGCCAGTGCCATCTGGCTAAACATCATGATATTTTTGCCCCGCTCACTTTTGGGGGTCTTGCCACTGTCTACAAAACATTTTGTGACAGGACTGCGTGGCATGACTGCATACATCGATGACCTAAGGGATCATTTTCAAGTTTTTGGTATAATCTGGAACTTACAGGGCTATTTTGGAAAACTCAGCCACCCTGAAGAAATAGAAATTAATATAAATACCTAATATAGATGCAGTGATTTTACGAAGTCCTTGTGAAGAAGGTTTGGGGCATTCAGCCCGGAAAAAGAGGCAGAGTGGGGTACAAAACCATCCACATTTTCTGTGCAATGCACAACAAGGACCTAAGCCGAGACTTCTAAATATCTCGTGAGATGCAGCTTTCCCCTCTGGCTGGCTGGTGCACGCTGCTTTCCAGGCGCCTTGGACGTGCCCCCGTCCCTGACGGCGGGGGTCCCGCCGGCTGCCCCCCACTCCTCCGCCTGTGCCCCCCCGCAGCCCCGCACGCACGGCCCCGGGGCTGGGCCGGGTTTGGGGCCGGGGGGGCCGGGGGGGCTGGGGGGGTGCCGGGGGGGCCGGGGGGGTGCCGGGGGAGTGCAGGCAGGGACGGACCCACCGGGGGAGGCCCGGGAGGAGCAGCAGCATCGCACGGGAACCACGGCGGCTCCTCTCCTGCCCAGGGGCCTGAGAAAGCTTCGTGCCTTGAGATTTATCTTTCCCCCTCGCTGGTTCAATCAGCCTTTTGCTCACTTTGTATTAGCATGGGGACACAATGCAAAACGTTATCAGAACCTCTTTCCTTTTGCTTGCATGCCAAAGTACTGTCTGATGTGTATTTATGGTGGGTGTTCCCTGAATTTTCTCTTTTACAGGTAAGATCACATTTCTTGGGACAACAGCATTACATGATCTTTCTGGAGCCCCAGAAAGATAAATACTCTGCACTAGCAGAGGCAAATACAACTGAAGACCATAAATTTCGATTAATGAAAAAGGTAAGGGATGATGAAAGCTCTGTTGGGTAGAAACACCAGTGATTACAACTCTCATTATTTGCAGCATTTAATTTTTCATTTCAGTAAATAGATAGAGTGATAGTTTTCAGTGCTGGGCATTGTTAGAAAACTGAGTAATTGCAATACTACTACATTCTGTATCTGCTGAGTATCACTTTATAACTGGAAATTAACTGTATGCAGAACTAGTTTTCTACCTGAAAATATTGCTGTCCACAAAGTGCGATGTCCTTTAAAATCTAGATATGAAAAATATTAATTCATCTCTGTTTCTTTTTTTCTTTCATATTGTCACAGACCTCTTTATTATAGCCAAATAAAATTCTTTACATACAGTGTTTTTCTTTTACTTTTCATTGGGTTTATTTTAATAGTCTTCAAAATATTTTTTTCCTTGGAATAAGTGGGAAATTTCTTACAGAACTACTTCTCTAATTATATGTGCTCCTAACTTTTATCTGTCTATACCTGAGTTTGTACAGGTGAGTACTTCACTTTGTGTGATAAATGCCAGGATGCCCCCTCCCTGGAAGGGTTCAAGGCCAGGTTGGACGGGGCTGGGAGCCCCCTGGGCTGGGGGAAGGGGGCCCTGCCCGGGGCAGGGGGGGGGCACTGGGGGGAATTTGAGGGCCCTTCCCACCCAAACCAATATGTGATTCTGTGAGATAATGTTTCTCTTAAAAAGTAGCACAGATAATACCCATTTTGTGCACCAGTTCAATACCAATGAATTTATTTATTTGTCTGCAAGCTGTTGGGGAGAGCAAGATCAGTCCCTGTGCAGCACTCGGTGCTATTCCTGTCTCCATATGAATTTTCACTTCAGCATGATGGAATCTCAGCACCTTCGCACCACTGCACGGCTTACACATCTGGTGAGCACTGTCTGCTCCTCCAGCTGCTCTGCATACAAGAGGCATTTATGATGGTTTCTACAGGAAATTTTGGGTTTATGAGTTGATTTGACTCTGATACACACCCACTGCTTTGTCATCAGAGTAGGGAAGATTAATCCAGAGAAATAAATTCAATCCAAAGCAGAGAAGCTGTTCCAATAGAAGAGAAAACTCAGTCAGAAAAAAAAAAAATAATAAAAAGAACTTTTCTTTTCGAGGAGCAGCTCCTGCTCAGCTGTGAAGCAAAGCTGTTCAGAGGTTTAGGGATGGAGACATCGAGGCCGCCCATCCTTCAGCCTGCCCAGGAGAGGAAGGATAAACTGCCTTACCCCGCACAGCGGAGCATCTCCTGCCTGAGAGCTGCAGCCCATAAACATCCTGTGCTGCAGCTCCCCGTGACCTCCTGCAGGCAGGAGGAGAGGGCCCCTCGCCCAGCAGCGTGCCTGCACGGGGGAGCTCAGCCCCCACGATGTTCACCCCATCGCGCGGTAACAGGAAGATTTCAGCCGGGCATTGACGACTGGGAGAGTGAGAAAGGAAGGAGAAAAATTGGTTCAAACAGGTTTAGAAAGTACCATACCCACAGCAGCGTGGCTGTGGATCCCCCTCCACGAGAGCAAACCGGGGCTCCTTCACCTACAGTCCCTCCCTTGCTCAGCCCCCCACTGCCTGTCCCATGCCCGAGACACCCCCAGCCCCACGGGACACAAAGCTGGTCTCAAATTATCCCACATCAGCATATTTTCACTGCGTCAAGCCCCTTTCCTTCTTGGAAAAGGCTTCTGCCAGGCTGGGGGAAGCAGTGCTGGATCACTTTTCCCTCTATACCATGTGAGCTTTTCTTCAGGTGGAAACTGGGCACTTTTCTTCAGAGACCTGTGCTGAGAAGGGTGAAATTTATTGCTGAAATATCAAGTATTACCTTGTGGCAAAATCATAGTTCTTGTGTGGCAGGTTGAATTTCCACCAGCTTTTACATCATAAAATCTCTGTTGCTCCTTCAAGTGCTATTTCACCTTTCCTAAAAGTGGACTTTCTTTCCATGCAGATATTTCTGAAATGAAAATTGTTAGCTTCTCCCAAGTCTCCCATCTCAGAGATTGGCTTTCTGCAAGGACCAGCAATTTCAAATAAAAACAACCAAATGTTCCACTTCAAAATGTTCTAACAGCTCAGGGGAAAAAAAAAAAAAAAAAAAAAAAAAAAAAAAAAAAAAAAAAAAAAAGAAAAACCTTTCAAACAGCACACTCAAAGCTATTTTAAGAAATCAGTAGACAATGATTTTTTAGCTATTGAAAGTCATAAAAGTAATAAATTTTTTCATCTACTTTAAAATAACTCCACAAATACATAGTAATATGGGGTCGGGAGGGGATGAATCTCTGCTGGCTTTCAGCAGCGGAGGTGGACGCTGGGTTTCTGCCGTCACACAGCTCCTGAAGCCATCGGCGCTGTGCTGACATGTCTGTAGCACAGGGCATCGTGCAGGAATAAAGCAGCAAACGTTGCTGGCTGTGTGGGGCAGCTGTGGGGCACAGCAGCGCTGCTCCTTCTCCCCCCCCCGGTCCCTGCAGCAGGAGCTGGGGCAGCCCCGAAAGCCGCTCTCCTGTAAGCAACATGTCAGGGCTGGTTTTCTCCAGAAACGGCCCCATTTCCCCCGGCTCTGCTGCCCGTGGCTGTGCTTGGGGTCGAGGGACGACGCGGTGACATCCTCCGGGGGCAGTTTCTCTGCCCCACAGTCACCGCGCTGGCCATGGGACACGCCGAGGTGGTGACAGCATCACTGCCCCACGGCCAGCCTGGTTCATCAAACACAATAATCAGTGGGAGAGGACGGCACTTTGGACCTTGGCAAGCTTCCCCCCACGACAGATTATACTTAAATAACCTTTGACTCCACGTTTATTGCCAGCGGGTTCGGGGATGTTGCAGCGCTACACCAGCCGGCAGCTCAAGGTCAAGGTGGAGGGTTGTTGCTCTGTCCCAGCTGCCATCGCTGTGGGTCACCCAGTGCTGCCCCTCCCGGCACAACCACTGCAGGGCTGTGGTGGTGGGTTTTTTGTTGGGGAGCCCGGGGGTGTCCACGAGGGCAGCCGAGCCGGCAGCGGGGTGTCCCCAGCACTGCTGTGACCCCCAAGCACGGTGCAGCCCCACAAGCTGGGCCAGGGCAGTGACGGGGACAGGAGCAGGGCCAGGCTCCATCAGCTCCTGGGCAGATGAGCCACCAGGCCAGGTCCACAGCCCATCCAGGGACTGAAGCACATCTCTTCAATTCCTAAAGACCATAATTACCGTGTACAAGCTGAAAAACAAAGGCTGCCGATGAGCAGTCTTCAAAACAGGGACAGTTTTCACCAGACGCAGACGTACCAGAGTATGCTTGCATCAGTACGCTCTGCTTGGGTGAAGAATTGCCTGAAATTCAAAGTCGGGCTCAATCCAGCTGCCAGCAGCTGCAGTGGGAAGCACGTGGCACAAACACAAAGAGAGTCACCGTTTGGAGCAGGAGCTCTTAAAAAGGCCCAGAACAAACAACATAGAAAACTGTGAGCCCGGTAAGCATGCAGCTATGCAGTTTATGAAGGTGCCTTCCTTTTTAAGCTTAGCATTTTATTTTTTCAAATATTTCCATTAGTAATTTGAAATGCTTTATTTCTATTAAATTTCCGGCTAAGCAGCTCATCTCCTAAAGTGTACATGGAAATGACAGACACAAGGACTATACATACAGTGGTGGAAAAGTTGCATTTCAACTTTCAAGTTATCATCCAAGGAAATTGTTTGCAGGAGCGCTGTCCCCTGAGTCTGCTACAAACTATTTCAAATTCAGCAGCTCCACAGCACATCCAAAATAAACACTGGAAAGGCAAAAAAAAAAAGATGAAACAACTCAGAAAGCTGCCTTCCAAAAGGCAAAAAACTGTTGCAAAGCTCTTTCTAACCAGTATGAAAATATTTCACATCACTACTCTGACTCATCAGAAACACTGGCAGAAAATTTTCCAATAGCATCCAATTTAACCTTTCAGAAAATGCTGTTTCATCAAAAAAGCATCTGCTGGGAATATGTCAATATAGGCAAAACTATTTAGGGAAAAATATGTGAAATAAACTATTTTTGTAAGAAAGGAATACTGCAAACTTATAAATTCTATGTAGAATCACAATAGCTAAAATCTAAAAAGATAAAAAATAGGGTCTACCAGTATGATTCTTTTGATCAATAAAAACCGATTCTCTCTCATTTTTGTACACACGTATACAAAAATATTATTAAAAAAATCCATAGATGTGGAATTTAATGGAAATTTTAAAACTATATTGTTTAGTTCTGATTCAGAAAAAAAAAAAAAAAAAAAAAACAAAACAAGTGTTCTAAATGTGGGGAATTTCTGTAGAACAAACACTGAATTTCCAAGAGCTTTATTCTGCAGATGCAAGCTTAGATTTTTATAAGACGTATTTTCTATTGCTAAGTGATGTTACCATTAAGATTATCCTGCTGCACATTTTAATAAATTACAAATTAACTTGTCTGTGAAGACAATGATAGATTCTTCTGCCTGTGGACTGCAACGAGCCAGCAGCACAATGAAAACAAGGGCTAACATTGCACATGTGTCCTCAGAATAGAATGACAGAACCACAGGCTGGTTGGGGCTGGCAGGGCCCTCAAAGCCCCCCCAGTGCCCCCCCCTGCCCCGGGCAGGGCCCCCTTCCCCCAGCCCAGGGGGCTCCCAGCCCCGTCCAACCTGGCCTTGAACCCTTCCAGGGAGGGGGCAGCCACAGCTGCTCTGGGCACCCTGGGCCAGCGCCTCACCCCCCGCACAGGGAACAATTTCTGCCTCAGATCTCACCTAAATCTGCCCTCTGGCAGCTTAAACCTGTCCCCCCTCGTCGCACCCCCACCCCCTGACCCACAGTCCCCCCCCCCTCTCCTGTCCCCCCTTTAAGCCCTGGGAGGCCACTCTCAGGGTCCCCCCGGAGCCTTCTCTTCTCCAGGCTGAACCCCCCCCAACTCTCTCAGCCCGGCCTCCCAGGGAGCTGCTCCAGCCCCCTGATTCACTTTCAGCATGAATAATAGGATCTTTCTAACTTTCTTTTGAAAATATTTCCGGGAGACAATCCTCTAATTAAAGAAAGGAAACCCTGACAGGCTCCAGCAGGCGCAGGGGCAGGGTGCTGCCGGGGCTGGGGCAGGCACCCTCCTCCCAGCCGGGACGTGTCGGGATGATGTGTGGTGGGACCGAACCGTTCACATCATGGGTCCTTTGGAGCAAATCCATCTCCATGCTGAGTACGTACCTGTCCTGCCTGCCCGCTCATTGCAAGGAACCTGCCGTGGCACATTCCCAGCTTTTGGAGAAGCGCCAGTTGCTATATCAACAGAGCCGTCTACAGGAGCTCCAAAAACTCCTTTCTTTCACATCAGGCTTCTCTCCGTGCCCAACGTCTCCCCTAAACCGAGACATTGCTCAGGTCCTGGAGCTGCGGGTCAGCCCCACCAGCGTGGACATCGCTCTGCTGTGGCCCCAGCCACGAGCACACACCGGGGGAGCAGGAATGATGCTGCCCGGGCGCAGGGCAAACGCGGGAGCTGCTGCTGCAGCACTGCAGGATGGCAGCTGCAGCCCTGCCACGGCTGTGAAGGTGCCGAGAGGAGCTGGCAGCAGGGTAACGTGGAGGAGAAACCAGTCCCACGTATTTGAAAAGTTCTAATTGCCATATTTCATCTGACCTTGATAATAGGAACAGATGGCATGTTTTGTATAACAACATATTGAAAAATAAGTCTTGGAAATAATTAGTGTCATAAATAAATTTCTCTGCTTTGGGGCTCTGGGATTGATTAGATAAACATCTTAGCAGTAATGATTGCCACAAAAATGAAAAAGCAAAACTTCACCCTTCCAGTAGTAAATACCAATAGTGTGGCTGCAGCTGGATCCCCCAAACTGGGTTTTATAACCCCCCGGAGGCAGGAGGTTCAGAGCACTGCCAGCCCAGCCCTGTGCTGGCCTTCAGGGATTTGCACTTTTCAGGGATAACCTCGTGTCTCAGGAGGTGTTTGAGGAGCGTTTGGCAGAGCCCTGCAGAGGAGCAGGAGCACAGCTCACCTGCCGCTCCAGAGTCAGCAGCATCCCGAACCCCGCGCCCGTGGCCGCCCCGCGTGAGGGCTGTCAGGAAGGTGGGGTGTCCCCACTGCCACCACCTCCCAGCAAAGCTGCCGGCAGCGGGAGCAGGACCAAAACAGCCGGGTCATGATGAGGCAGGGGATGCTCACAGAGAGGAAGGCTCCTGCCAAGCTGCGAGCAGCCCTGCCTGATCAAATGCTGAAAAGATGCAGCGCCTGTGCTCTGCTCACCTGAAGAAATTGTAAGCGAATGCCAGCTTTCCTGTAAACACTGTGTTGTGTATCTCGAATTACTCTGTGACACCCAGGACACCTCCAGCAGCTCCTGCCTGCCCTGGGCAGGGGCTGAGCAGCACCCACGGGCGGGGGATGAGCAGCACCCACGGGCAGGGGCCGAGCAGAACCCACGGGCAGGGGCTGAGCAGAACCCACGGGCAGGGGCCGAGCAGAACCCACAGGCAGGGGCTGAGCAGAACCCACAGGCAGGGGATGAGCAGCACCCACGGGCGGGGGATGAGCAGCACCCACGGGCGGGGGATGAGCAGCACCCACGGGCAGGGGGATGAGCAGAACCCACAGGCAGGGGCTGAGCAGAACCCACGGGCGGGGGCTGAGCAGAACCCACAGGCAGGGGCTGAGCAGAACCCACGGGCGGGGAATGAGCAGCACCCACATCGCGGGGAGCACCTATCCATCCGAGCAAGCTTGGGACCTGCAAACACCCCGGACCCTGCAGCAAAGCACCCGCTGCCACCAGCTGCAAACCAGCCGGGGCTGGAGGCAGGTTCCTGACAGCACGGACTGAAGCACGCCCACCCTCCCGTTGCTGAGGCCGGCTGCCTTTTCCTGGGGGCAGAATTGCATTTTGGATATTTACAGCCTTTTGTTATTTATGAGCCACTGCCTATTAACATGTGGTGACAATGGCAGGTCGCTGTGTAACTGGTGGGCAGGTGGTATCGCTGCAGCTCAGCGAGAGGCCAGCTGAAGGGCCAGGGACTTGTGTGTTTGTTTTAGCGACTCAATAAGTAATGGGTAACATGGGCACATTGTTCCTTTCCCTTTTTGGGGGGTAAGTAATAACCTATAGTAAAACCAGACAGGGCCCTAAGCAATTTGATCTCATCTGGTCCCTCTCTGAGTAGTGCTGGACATCCAGATGTCCCTTCCAGCTGAAATTATTTAGCGATTCTACAATTCTAAATTCTCATTAAAACTTAACAGACAGCATGAGTTTAATAGAATCAGTAATCTACTATTTTTTCAAATCAGTTTTGTCTATTCATCCATATCTATTTTAATAATATTCTTGTGAATTTTGGAAGTTTACAATATAACTGGACAAGGTTTTTTTAACTACTTTTTGTCACTTGAAACCTTTGGTACAGGAAGAAACAAGGATGAGACTAAAGGATATGCTGTGCATGTATCAGCTACATAGTTTCCCATACACAGCTGAAGATCATAAAAATTTTCTTTGAAGTCCCTGAATTTCCTTTTAATCCTACACCTCCACCTTGTGTAATGGGAATTCCTAATCTGTTTGGCTTTGCCAGATCAAAGGTCCTGTATATCAGACTGGGTTCTTGCAGCCAGAAATGCTGATTCATCCTTTGGTTTGGAGTGCAAGTTTCTGCACTTTCCAGCACTCACAGGGCCCCAGGCACAGGACAAATGTCCCCTTGGAGGAGGAAGACTCCGGGATTCATATTTGCCATAAAATAGCCAGAAATAATTTGGCACAAGCTTTTCTGTGTAGCAGATCTGAAGAAGGGTATTAAAGAGCTCAGTGATAGCTGTGAGAGAGAAAATTAAAAACAAAGAAATAAAGGCAATTTGTGGCTGAAGTGGTGGTGTGACATGGGGCTGCTGCTCTCTGCAGGACCTGGGAACCTCTTGAGTTTACTGGCATCGTTTCATCTTTCTTTGAAGTGCTTTCCCCGCACAGCTAACATCAAAGACATAAATCTGCTTTTCCTTTATTTCTTAAAGGGTCACAAAAGTAGATGACTAACAGCCATCAATAACACCAATTTATTCCTGAAGTCCCCTATGACATCAAAGCGGGATAATTCCCTTTTCAGCACAGCTGAGATCACTTTGTGCTCTCCTGGGAGCGAGGTGCCGGGTAGGAGAGGGGTCCCGGGGTGCCCGCAGGTGATGGAGACCCTGCGCTCCAGGGGGGTGCCCCTGGCACCAGTAGCTGCCTGTCTGGAGCTGGCTGGGCTGAGAAAGCCACCCGCAGCACACCTCCAACCTCCTCGCACAAGTCTGCTTAGCATCTGAGCCTCCAAACCCCGGGAGGTGCAGCTCCTTGCTGCCCCCCCGCCTTCGGGACACACCTCCCTGCAGCTGACGTGTGTGAGCTGACAGAGGAGCTGCCCAAGGGATTTCTCACATCTCATACTTCGGGTCAGACTTGCTGAAGGCATCACCCCACTGGATGCCTACCAGGCACGCGGGTTTTTATTTGCAAGTGATCCGAGGATGTCAGAAGAGAGGCTATTGAGTGCTGGCCATGTTTGTAATTTCACCCTCTCTTTAGGACAGAGGTGCAACAGAGATAAATGTATAGAAAGCACATGAAAAAAAAACAGGCTAATATAGATTTTGTGTGTGCAAAAGCACTAAGTTTCTGGAATTCAAAAATCCTGCATAACTTGGCTGGTTCCTCATGAGGAGCCTCTATGTGAAGGAGAACTGTGCGTGACCAGGTGGCTGGAGTCCCAGGTGCTGCTCTTCTTCCTCTGTACTCAGCAAAACATGGTCACTTGATTTACTGTTCTCAAGGTCCCCATTTCTTCTTGAAAACTTTCTGTTCTTTTATGGCAGTATTTTTTCTTCTGCAGTTTAACCCTAATTCCACATAACACGACCCACTTATATCACCATGTATTACTATAATATAATACAAAAATATTAACATTCAGTGCAGGACATTTAACCCAGGACAACAGATTCAAACAGAAAGGATTTCCATTTATTGCACAGAAAATTACTTCAAGTACATTCAGAAACTTTTGCTCCCCTATTTAGTGTTTCAGTTGTTCCTACAAAAAGATGTATCTGTAACTAATTTAGGCAGCATAAAGGTATGGCAGTGCACCTCTTCCATGCAAACTGCCTGGCAAAAAGTGGTAGTGCTACGTGTACAAGCCTCCGTGGCTGTTATGGATCGCATCACCCCACTGGATGCCTGCCAGGCAAGCGGGCTTTTATTTGCAAGTGATCCGAGGATGTCAGAACAGAGGCTATTGAGTGCTGCCCTAATTTAGGCACCTCCAGCTGTAGGTGAAGCTCGAATTTCTCTTCCCCCATGGACTGTGAAGGGAGTCTCCGAGTGAGCAACACAAGACGAGCTGAAGCCGTTACTCCCAAAGTCCGAGTCTGCCCCTTCAGGCTGGAGTCTGGAGAGGTAACGGAAAGACATGGTTATAGCTTTTATGGGTTAAGCAACGTGCCTTTAAAGAACTAGTAATACCTTAATAAATTCAACAAACTTCTTCGTAACGTTCCTGCACAACTATATCACTGCAAGCACTGATGAGTTCCAGTTCTATCCCGTTATTGGTGATACTGTTGATACGTAGTGGTATTGCTGCAGTGAAATCTTGCAAATCTCACGCAGAAGCACCATTGGCTCCCAGTTCTACTCCCTTTCTTTTCCTTGCTGCTGCACATAGTGCTAAGGCACAGGTTTGCTCCTCCTGCCAAGCCCGTTCCCTCTCGCCCCACTGCTTGGGGAGAGGGTTTAGGACACAGACCTGCTGGGAGCCCAGCGGGACGTCCCCGGGGTCCCGCCCCGCGTCCCCCAGGTCAGCTCACCCCTGTGGTCATCCCCACTCCCACCCACACAAACTCCCTCCTTCTCTGGCCTCCACACAATTTCATGCTTATTGCCTATTTTCTCCTTCCTCGAACTCACCTTGTTGCCAGCTCTGCCACCTCCTTTTCCTCATTTAAACTCCTCCCAAATAAACAAGCTGCCACTAATTAATTTTTCCTCATCAGTCCCGGTGCTGTTACACCCTCACTCAGACTCAGTGACATTGTGGGCAATTTCAGCCTCCCACGATGTCACTGGTCTGGGGAAGGTGGCAGTGAGACCCCAGAAACCCACTGGTGCCTCCTCAGCGGGAGCAGGACTGTGCCAGAACAACAGGCAGAAGGAAATAAAAAATTATTCGACAGTTTAATGTGCTGACTGCTGTTGCTGCCTGCCATTGCCAGAGCTATTCTGCTATGTGGACACACTAAAAAAAAAAAAAAACAAAAATCAAACAAACAAAAAAAAAAAACAAAAAACAAAAAACAAAAAACCAAACCTATCAGCATAGAGGATTAATGAAAAAAATGTAAAATATTTCTTACTACAGGTGGTTGCTTTAGATTATTTATCACAACAAGATTTCAGAGGGTCTCCTGGGGACCTACAATCCTCAGATACTCACAAACCAGTATTAATTCCAAACATTATTAAGACACATTTAAAGCCCTTATTAAATGCAATCAAGTCTGATTTAGAAAGACTGGGAAGGTAAACATAATTAAAATGAACACACTGCCTGGAATATAAATTTTTTTTCATCCAGCATTTGAGAGTCATATTGTGAGAAAATTAATAACCTTAAGCAGTACTTTTTTTGTGGCCCACTGAGAAAATAAAAGGTTTGGTTACCCTTGTTAAAAACTTTACAGATTCTTTTGAAGAGGGATCCTGAATCCTAAAGATGATTTTACTAATGCGATGCTTTTTCCTTGGGATGCTGGAGCACATAGTGCACTTGAGCCGACAGTTTGGGGACGACTTTAATTGAGTAACAGCCATCAGAAAAGAAGAGAAAGACAGAAACACTGAAACTCCCTGCCCTGTTTCTGCACCACTGTATCCCAGCCACAGGCACACATCGTCCCCAGCCCAGGGCACGGCGGAGCAGACATGGAAGAGGTTTGTGAAGGCTTTCGGAAGGCGAGGAGGGGTGCAGGGGGCTGGCACCACCCTGCCCACCCCCCAGAGCCCGTGGGGTCAGCAGGCAAATAACGCTGAGACCCAGGATTATTGCCCAGTTTTATTGCCCGGGATCACCGTGGTGAGGGTTTCAGCCCGTTCTGAGGGGGCTGCCGGCAGCTGGGGTGTGAGACCCGATACCGCGGGGCCGATAGTCGCGACGGTGCCCCGGGGGGTCCCAGCTCTGCCCCGCAGAGCACTGGCACGACGGCGGAATCTGATTGCAAAGCAGAGCTTTAGCAAGCCCAACGGAAAGGAATAGATGCTGGCAGTGCTCTGACCATCAGCTCATTCCATGACCAGGCCTGAATAATGAGTTTCACAGTCAAGTTTTTCCTGCCTGATTTGTATTATTGTTTTAGTTTACTTGTTTATAAAATAGGCAAGAGTTGGCAGATGGCAGTGAAGGCAAACAAATCTACTTCCAGTGGAAAACAAGTTAATTTCTTAGCTCTTTTATTTTTTGTAAAGTTATTTTCTTGAGAGCTGTTAGATACAAGGCAGTAATCCCTCCTTAATCCATCATAATGCCGTTTGTTGAAAGTCCTGTTTTCACTGCTAATTGTGTTTCTGGAGCTAAACCCTGACACTTCCCCTCAGCCTGATTTTCAAGGGAGTGCAACAAGCGCAGGGTTAATCTTCCAAAGCGGGTTTCGTGTCCCCTGCTGTGGCCACCCCTGTCCTGGCAGAGCCCCAGCCCTGGCCAGGGCCCCCCCAGCCCCCGGCACCGCAGCTCCTGCAGCACCTTCTGTTCACAGAACAGGCAATTCCTTCCTAACTCCCCTGTTTGCAGAGTATCCCAAAAGTCTGAGCTGACTTATTTAACAAACAAACAAACAAAACCGAATAACAAAAGAAAAAAGGGAATTAAAAAAAAAAAAAAAAAAAAAGAAAAAGAGAAGGTTAAATCAACAATTGTAATGGGGAAGGGAAAGGAAGGGAAGGGAAGGGAAGGGAAGGGAAGGGAAGGGAAGGGAAGGGAAGGGAAGGGAAGGGAAGGGAAGGGAAGGGAAGGGAAGGGAAGGGAAGGGAAGGGAAGGGAAGGGAAGGGAAGGGAAGGGAAGGGAAGGGAAGGGAAGGGAAGGGAAGGGAAGGGAAGGGAAGGGAAGGGAAGGGAAGGGAAGGGAAGGGAAGGGAAGGGAAGGGAAGGGAAACTGAGCATCAGCCAAGGTTGGCATCTTAAAATGTAGACAAAAAGCTGTGCTTTACATTGTGTTCCTTCTCAAGAAAAAGACTCTAACATTAAAGATTCTATCAAAGGATTGCATCAGGAAAAGTGAAAGGGTGCAAGTAAACCCACTATTTCTGTGAATTTAATCAAGAATTTAGGAATCTGAATTTACAAATATTAATTTAACCTCTTCTTCAGGAACCCAACAATATAACATCCTCCTGTGTAACTGTTCTGCTACTTGTAAAATGGTCATTTTATATCTTAAAATCTATTTTTTTTCGTACTTCTGCCAGCATCCCATTGCTGTCTGTTCCCATCACGCTGATGCAGATGAGACAACCTCTCCCGCACTTTGCTCAGTGCTCAGCAAGCATGCCCAGGATCACCGCATCCCAGGTTCATTCTTTACACAATGCTAAGGTACCATTTGCATTTTTTTTTTCACAGACAAGACATATGGAAACACTGAATATACACACCATAATGCGCATGGTTTACCACACAGGTTTCTCAGAGATGTGTCTGTATTCTTCCATATTTATATTTTCTCCTCTCTGTGGTTATTATCGCCTGTCTTTGCTACCCATCTTATGCTTACAACAGAGACTCAAGGCATAAAGAATAAAGGTAAGAGACAGAATTTCCCATAAAACACGTAAATAAAAGTTTGACTTGAAGTATTGGTATTAAAAGGTAGATATAAAGTTCTTTTGACAATCGCTTTCAGATCTTATTATGAGATATTATGGTCACTTTTTGACCATCTGCCTCACCCAGTTTCTAGAGCTTTATGAAGTTCTGGGTGGGCATCCACTGCCGTCACATCCCCCAGCTAAGCGTGACACAAGGGCCACTCCCACGGCACTGACATGCAACATGTCTGGGGGGTGTCATTTGAATTAGGAACCAGACTGCCACTGGGCTTATAACAAGTGTAAGCAGTTATACCAATGGTCCTGCAGAGAAGGGCTGTAACGACAGACTGACAGATGCCTGACAAGCAATAAAGTACTGGACTTTATCACTCCAGAATTATTCAAGGTCAGCAGAATGGATTTCATTGCTGGCTTCACAAAGTCATCCCCCAGTTCGAGAATTTGGTCACATTCCAGAAGACTGGGGAAGGGATAACATAAATCAGTATTTTCAAAACAGAAGATCAATCCCCTTTCTCATTCTATGGAAAAAATAGAATTTTTATTACTCCCAGTTTTAGAGTAATGCTATTGGACAGCCACAGCATGCATCAGTTCCCAAATAAGAGACAACTAGTTTGAAGTCTGTACAGGCTAAAGCACAATCTGCAGTCTGTATGCATTCTGCTTTTTTAAAGGAAAATGACTAGGAGCAAAAGGAATTTATCACAAAGAATTTGCAGGTGCTTCTGGATCAATGCATTATTCACCAGGGTGGTACATGCTACTACAGTGCAGGTGTCATAGAACTTTGCAGTGTGTTATCTCAGGCAGAAAATCATATCAGCGCATTTATACCAAATGTGACTAGGGCTGCTGCCTTTGGAGGCAGTTCAAAAAGGGCAGCGAAGCTGGCACTGACCTGCATCTGCTCCCACGCACACCGTGCAGGACCAGAGCAGGCTGAGCAGTCGTTGCTGGGGCTTCAGCGCAAATTGTTTCTCAACGAGGTATCTTTCCCATCAACGTTGTTCAATTGCATTGATCCTTTTTTGATATTTTTTCAGGAAAGCTGAAAATACAGAGCAGAGGTTATAGAGGATGTGACTGAAGTTGTCTTGCCTGGTGGAAATGTCAGCTAGTCACAGCTGGTCCTGGACCAGCAGAATAGCTGAGCAACAGAGAGCCCTGACACTAGCGCAGGCTCTTTGAAAAAAGCAGTGGCTACCGATGCTGCAGATAGCTGCCTGCCAGGCGGTTGAGGAAGAAATTATGTCTCAGATTGGTCAGGCTTTGCAGCCACGACATTTCATTGCCTTTTGGAGCTGCTTCAGTAGTAATATCTCAGCATCCCGCTTCACAGCGGTGGTTTGTTGTAAGCGCGCTGAACTAAGGATATTTGCAGAGGTCTGGGCACAGGCAATGCCTTTTAGAGAAACTTGTACAGGTTTGGAAATTAGACGAGCTTTTCTGGAAATGATCTCACATGCCCTGAGGTAGCTGTCTCCAGCACAGTGGTTCACTAATGACCTTGGCAGGCTCCATGAAGGTGGAGAAAAATCTGATTGTGGTGGTGTATAAGTTCCAGCTGAAGAAGGAGGTATGGCCCTTAGGCCACCTCCAGAGACTGTGCTGAAGAAAGCAAAGTGTGAGGACAGGCAAAAGAAATTTGGAAAAAAAATCTCACCTAAAGATATTCATCAGGACATGTCCTAGGAGATCTCTGCTCAGGGAGAAAGACTTGTAAGAAACCAAGAGAAGGATGGACATTCAGGGTGGGACTGCAACCCTTCCTCCTATTGAACAAATGCCTCTGTGCAGCATTAAATTTATGTACTTTAAAATTAATACTCAGTAAGGATATAAATATCATAAATTCTGCACAGTTCTCCCAAAACAGTGTCGCAGGCCTTCATTTTACACCTCTGTGCAGTAGTTTCTCTCCCTAGTATGGAGGCAGTGCTACACAACAAAAGTTGTCTTAGACTGCTCCTGGCCTGCACAGCCGTGACTTGAGATCTCTGGTGTCTCTCTCCTTTCCCTCTTGGCATCAGGCATGAGTGCCAAGCCTGCTGAAAGCGCCGATCAGAACTGATTTTGGTTTGTGGCAACAAAATTGACCATTCTGACATTCCCGTGCACACATCACGTCCTGGGTGCCTCGTGTGGTGAGGGCTGTGCCGGAGAGCCACGTGCCTGGGGTGCCTGGGCTGCCTGGGGTGCCTGGGGTTCCTGGGGTGCCTGGGGTGCCTGGGGTACCTGGGGTGCCTGGGCTGCCTGGGGTGCCTGGGGTGCCTGGGGTGCCTGGGGTTCCTGGGGTTCCTGGGGTGCCTGGGGTTCCTGGGGTTCCTGGGGTGTCTGGGTGCCTGGGGTGCCTGGGGTACCTGGGGTGCCTGGGGTGCCTGGGGTACCTGGGGTGCCTGGGCTGCCTGGGGTGCCTGGGGTGCCTGGGGTGCCTGGTGTGCCTGGGGTACCTGGGGTGCCTGGGGTGACTGGGGTACCTGGGGTGCCTGGGCTGCCTGGGGTGCCTGGGGTGCCTGGGGTGCCTGGGGTTCCTGGGGTGCCTGGGGTGCCTGGGCTGCCTGGGCTGCCTGGGGTGCCTGGGGTGCCTGGGGTGCCTGGGGTTCCTGGGGTTCCTGGGGTGCCTGGGGTTCCTGGGGTTCCTGGGGTGTCTGGGTGCCTGGGGTGCCTGGGGTACCTGGGGTGCCTGGGGTGCCTGGGGTACCTGGGGTGCCTGGGCTGCCTGGGGTGCCTGGGGTGCCTGGGGTGCCTGGTGTGCCTGGGGTACCTGGGGTGCCTGGGGTGACTGGGGTACCTGGGGTGCCTGGGCTGCCTGGGGTGCCTGGGGTGCCTGGGGTGCCTGGGGTTCCTGGGGTGCCTGGGGTGCCTGGGCTGCCTGGGCTGCCTGGGGTGCCTGGGGTGCCTGGGGTGCGGGGGGCACCCCCCGCTTCTGCCCACGGGAAGACACCCCACACCCAGCAACCATTCCCTCCCTTTCATCCGCAGAACTTGGTGTTTGCTTCTGCTTTTTTTTTTTTTTTTTTTTTTATCATCCCTTCAGGAGATGGGGTGAAGATAAAGGTAGTTTCATCAAAGTGTTAAATATGCTTCAACATCACAGTTCATATTAACTCTTTGATAATGGTGTTCCAGAAAACTCACAAAGATTTAAATTAAACTTCCATAGTATAGATTAGCATGACTTTGATGTGTTTTCAAGGTCACTATAAAAAGGACCAGGATAATATTTTTGTAATTTAGAAGAAAAGAGTACAAATGTGGCACTGTGAAATACAAGGAACAGGATGCACTAAGGAGTTGGTACGTGTGCAGCCCAAATTCATGTTCAACTGGTACATGAAATTGCAGGCACGGTCGGTGCATTCTCACAATATCGACACCAGATCAATTCAGAGTGATAGTTTTACCTCTCACACTTTGCAGCCCACAGACATTCCTCGTGCACCGGTATGATTATAGGTATCTCAAAGGATCTTTCTTCTCTGTATCATGAAAAAGTTGTGACATCTGAAAAAGATTCCAGTCTCAATCTGTTTAAAATACTTTCAGAAGTTTTTAAAATTAACATCTCAAGGAAATGTAACTCTGAGGATTCAGAAGATTTTATTATGACTGATCAACATTCAGACATTGCCTATCTCAGTTTTAATTTGTGCTATAAGAGGTTTACATTTCACCATGAAGCAGTAGTTTAAACTGGAGAAATGAATTATACTGTTTCCTTAACGTGTATTTCTAACTTCTTGGAAGCAAATGTAATAGAAATTAACCCCAAGCCAGGAATCATGCTCCACTCACGACCGTCCCCTCAATCCATGGGGCCAGACTGCACTTATCTGAAGGGCCCTCCCGCAGCGTGGGGGGCCCAGAGGTGACATCCTGGTCCCCACGGCGAGTGCTCTGCAAGGGGCAGCCCCCCCAGTGTGGGCAGAGCCCTGCGGGGCCGGAGTGGGGAGCTCAGCCCCCTGCGAGCCTGAGCAACTCCGCTCACTCAGGAGCCCAATTTATTTGCATTCCTACTGTATAACCGAGCTCTTCAGTTTTCATGTCATTTTCGCTTGCTCCGCAGCAGCCCAGAAGCTCGTGGGGTCAAAAGGCTCCAGGCGCCATGGGTGGGGTCGTCGGGCGGATGTTTGTGTGGGGCAAACCGGTCCCAGCCCGCAGAGTCCCCCTGCCAGTAGCAGCAACTCGTGGGCCCGTGCCCCGGCCCTGCACAGCCCACCTCCACCAGCCCTCTCCCACAGCCGGGCTTCATCCGGCTGAGCCAGCTGTGGGCTCAGGGAAGTACTATTTCCTTCTACATGCTCCTCTGTAATGCCACTCTTAAAAAAATATCATATATCCTTGATCAGAATGGAAAGATTTTATTTTTCTTTTTCACAAATTCACAAGTAACTACTGCAACTGTAGGGAAGTTCAAACAATATGAAAACAGCACAGGAACGCTAACTTCACAACGTGTTTAAGTTCTCAACCGGTGCAAACAAGTTTGCTTTCTCTGGCGTTTCACTAATTTACACTGTTCAAATACAGTATGAAAACTCTGTGGTGCACTTTATTATCTCCTTAACGTTGCCAAGCTAGCTTGCCTTGTACACATAATGTACATCTCATTTAATGACTTCTGAAAAAAACCAAGAAACAACCAGGAAAACCTCCTCCCTGAAATTGTTTTAAAGTGCTTTCTGTCTTTCCCCAACACGCCTTCCCATCCTCAAAATGCAGCTGTCAGACCGTCCTATTTCACATTTCGCACGTGCTGGGCCTTCTTCATCTCCTTGCCTCCTGTGCTGTTCCCACTCCTCTTCCACCCGGAGCGAACTGGGAACCTGCCCGCCGCCCCTGAACCCGCTGCCCCACCGCCCGGCCCCTCCTGCCCGGGGGCCAGTCACGGCCCCGGCGCTGGCGCTGGGGGGCGCGGGGGGCCCGTGGGGCAGGAGGAAGGACAGGCGGGGCGGTTCTCACACCTCCGGGGTGGGGTGTAAGAGGCCGGGAGCGATGCCTTGCCTAGAACTCCTTGGGGCGCTTCTTCATCCCCGCCCTGGCCCCTGCCTTCAGTCAAACCGCTGCTTCTGGAGAAAGTCTCTGTTGGGACAAGGGAAAGGAAGACGCCACTGACACAGTTCTTGTCTTTATTGTCGCTTGCAATTTAAGATACAGTGCTCCAGAAGTGAAGCTTTTGTTGTGGAAGCAATCCCCAATGACCAAACGTTCTGTTTATAGAGACAATAATCAACTTTTCTTACTGCACAGACTGCAAAAAGTAATTTCTGAGCCTTCTGCTGGAATAAAAACATTCCTTTATGCCATTTTCCCAGAACCCACATGCATCCTTTGAAAAATAAGATGGAAATAAAATTAAATTAGAAGCCTTAGTGAAATAATGTCCGTTGCAACAAGGTTTGGTGTCTGAAAAACAAAACACAGAAGTATAATTGCAAAAAGAATTCAGATGCTGGTGAAACATCTTCTTTCAAAATTGTGGAAAGTAGTGTTTCAATCTTTTTATTGAAAACAAAAATTATTTCTTGTTTAATTTAAAAATATCATAGAATATAGCAGGCAGTAAAAATGATAACTCATAAAATATTTTTGATCAAGAAGCTACTTTTCAACAGCAAATCACAACTTTATGTGATTTGTCACAATTTTATTACCTTGGTTTTATTATCAGTTGAAATGAAGGCAAATTTGAAATGTGTGCATTATTTGGGTAGTAAAATTTTTAGTACTTATATTCTAACAACCCCTATAGCTAGCCAGAACTATACCCTTTACTGTGCTTATTTGCTCTATCAGGTTTCAATTTTGCTTATATTTTTCACTTGAACAAATACATACATGCTGAAAAATTAGCACAAGACAGAGGTTTTCTAGAAATTCCCTTGTCCAAGAAAGGAAAAACATCTCTCTACTGACCTAGGGAAAAAAACCCTTCCCTTTTTGCACAATACATGCCAAGAAAAAAGTCTATTATTTCTTTCAATATTTCACACCCATTTCTAAGCAAAGATGACTTCAGCTCTTCATTGCTTCTTTTATTTCAAGGAATACTTTCTGCAGACTCACTCCTGGGTTATTCTTTTACCCCCATTGATTTTCCATTATTTGGCTTGAACTGTTTCTTATTATCTGAGGTCAGTGGTGAGTTTTGCTTAAAAATTTATATTGCTATATAGCTTTTGTTTCTTTCTGATCTATATCCAGTTCCATCTGCATTGTTGGAAGTGTTTCTTGCTCTTTTTTCTCTATTTATGTATTACTTTTATTTTGCTTTCTTTGTCTTTCTGTCTTTCCATCTCTGACATTTTTTCTAGCTTTCCTTTTTCTTTTTTTTTTTTTTTTTTTTTTTTTTCTTCCAATTTCCCTTCTGTTCTTCCTTCCTCGCTTCCAACTTCTGAAGAAGACCTGCTCTTTGCCCCCAGCAGCCAGCCTGTTCCTGCTCGCACAGAGCAGTGCCCCCCTCCCCGGCCGTGCACCGGCCCAGCCCCGTGTGGTTTCTGTCGTGCAGGGCGGCTGGAGCTGGGAGACACTGGGAGTCTCTGCTGTAAATAAAATGGGGCTGAAGCCTGACCTCATTTACCTTACCGCATCAACAGAATTGCTTTGAGGTTATTCTGGTATAACTAAGGCTGCATTTGCTTTTAAACTTTTTGTTTATCCTTTCTGTATCTACTTCACATATTTAGGCGATCACTTGGAAAGCTTAATAGCATGTATGAATCACGGTGTTTTCATGTGGTCCCAGAAAAGCATTTGTAGCAATTAAACTTGGATTGAACCTGACTCCTTTCTTTTGCCCATGGCAAACTGAACCAGAGATGCCAAACAAATTTGCATTAATGAGTTATTTTCTTGTGAGGAAGGAAATATAACCTTTTTTGGTTGTTGCTATGCGCATGTATGTTTTGAGAAAGCAGCAGCTTACATCATTGCTTAATTATGCCGAAATAACACGGCGAGGAGGGGTGCACGCCACTTCGCTTTATTGAACGCCAGTTATCAATTAGCGGTGGAGGGGCCGGGGCGCCGGATAGGCCAGTGCCCCCTGGGTGCCTCTGGCTGCAGCTCGGCTGGGCGAGAGGCTCGGCCGCCCTCCCGCTCGGCTCCGCGGCAGCTGTGCCCAGCGCCAAGCAGGACCCGGGCAGCCTCGCGGAAACTCAGAACGCGCTTGTAGGCGTTCACAGCCTGCAGCGCAATGTGGCACGGATTCTGAACCCCGAGGGGCTCTTAGCAGGCTAAATAGCTGCTGTGTACACTCCAAATGAAAAAAATATATACTATTACAACCATGCTCATTTGATTTCGCAATGAGAAAGCATTTTTGAAATACAATTACATTTTAACGAGTTAAGGATGTAAATACATAACGAGAAAATTCCCGAGTAAGAGGGCTTCACCTATTGCTCTGAGCGAGAGCAGCTTGCACAGCACGTGCGAGCGCTGAGAGTACCAGCTCATGAGTGCGTTCCATTTCCACAGCCCTAATACTGCAGGTGTAATTAAATGCAGGAAATACAGACACAGCTGAGACTAATGAAAGATTTTCCATATGCTTTGGGGTAGCCTGCATTTCCTCCATATTTCTCTTTGAATTTTCTTCCCAGATAAACAGTTCTTGTGGCCAATTGTTCCCAATCACAAGCTGGTTGTATTCGGTGAATATTGATGCCCTGTCACTAGTCCTTATAGTGCCTTTTCCTGTAAATATCAAACCTTATTAGGTCTGGATATTTTTACTAATGAAAGTGATGACTTATTATTGTTGTCATTTCTGTTTGGAAAAAAAAGATAAACAGACAGAACTATTTAAATGTCTCACTGTAGGGTAGTTCATCAACCAGACAGGATTTTTCTCTGTTTTTTTATCCTCTCCTTAGATTTTCATCAGCCTTTGAAAGCACAGACACAACATTGCTCCTCCTCACTGACCTCCTCCCTATACACACAGTGACAAAATTGCCCTTTCTATGTCTGAGTTTCCCAGCTCAGGACCCAAACCTCCATTCTGCACACAGCATCTGCATTCCTGGTCCCTGTGTTTCTACCTACGAGTTTCTCTGTGGCTGTATTAGAACAAAATGAGGTGACGATACGTCCTGTAATGAGGATATATTGCCCCATCCTGCATCCAATAGTATAACCTATGATCAGGTTATAAACAATTTTAAAGTAACTGCAAATTTCTGATGAGCAATGAATCTTCATCTGTCATAACAGGATCGACAAGGTAAGGTTTCTCATGTAAGACCTAGATGATAACACACTGACTTAATTTATTGGGTGTTCTAATTAACAATTCTGAAAATAGTGAAAATGTCTTTAATACAAAATACTATCCACTCTTCCCCTCTGCTGTAGTTGATACCCTCTTCAATCCCTTTCCACATAATTCATAGCTAGGGACCCTTATATTCTAGCACATGCCTCATACCTCAAAGTTTTAGTAAAGTCAGTTTTCAAATTGTTTCTTCAACAAAAGTTTCCAGTCCTGCCTCCTACTCAGATATCTGGCTTGATACATTGGCAGCCAAAAAAAAAAAAAAAAAAAAAAAAAAAAAAACCAAACCAAAAGCTAGTCTTACTTTTTTTGCAACACATACATCTTTCTGGGGTTTTAGCCACAAACCACAGATGAATGTATAACAGCTCTGCTCTTTTCACAGCTAATCAGCTTTATTTAACATTAATGTCTTCCTGCCTTCTTCCACTAGCAGGCACATGGCCATCCCAGTCTACAAGGTGTTCTGTGGTTACCTGTAAAATTCAGCCTTCTGGTAGAATGGGATCCAGTGGCCCGCAAGCTGAGCTTTCAGGCTAACTGTAGATGATCTAGGAATGCTGGCCAGTATTTCATTTCTCTCCTTTCTGTCCTTCCATACCCTCACCCAGCTGTGCAGCTGAATCTTACATTCCTCTGTCCTACCTTCATGCATGTTCCATGAATACTTCATCCATTCTGCTGGGCAAGGAGCATCTTCAGGCAGTGGAAGAAGATCCCTGGTGTCTGTGTGCTTCGTGACACAAGGCAGCTTGTCAACTGTCTCCCCCATATCACCCTGTTTTGTGAAGACCCTCTGGGGCATTATTCCTTGATGGAGCCTCCGTAGCTGATGGGGGCTGAGAAGATCGTCTTCCACTGACAGACCTCACTTCAGGTCAGGATCAGCTCTTCCGCTGGGCCTCTCCGACAAAGGATGGTTTTATGTGAGCCATAGAGAACATGAGACACTGAAGCAAGTACAAGGTTTGCCAACGCAGTGTCTGCAGAAACACCAGGAACACAGATACCTTGTTGGAAACGGAAAACCCATGTCATAGTTTTTGAATTCAGCAAGGCTTTTTTGACTCACTTGGTGAATACTACTTTTTAATTTTAAAACCATGAGGTCTCAATTTTAGTCTATAAAAAGTGTTCATTGTGTAGATATAATGCTTACATTGGTTGTGCCCCTCTCTGTACTTATCCACACAGGCTTCTGTCTCCCCACCTTTACTTAGCGTGCTGACTTCAGTACATTGTAGACGATGTATGAAATGAAATACTGTTAACCACCTGGTGAACATTCCTGTCAGTGTCCCTTGCTAGGATGTTGAACTCAGGAGAGAGGGTGAAATAAAATCCTTCCATCAGTGAAGAACCCACAGAGGGAGATTGCTGTGCAGGCTCAACAAATTCCTATTGCAGGCTTGTACATATCTTTTAAACAATTATCATGTATATACACCATTACCAAGCCCACCACCCAAATAGCTCATGGAGAAGGGCTTTTCTAGGCTTTAAATAGCAAAGAAATGGAACCATGTACACTGTACTCTATGTTTTTATACTGCCTGTTCTCTGTACTGAGCTCTGAATGTTTCTATGTTATTTCTTGTGTTGTCAGCCTTTCCAGCTGGCATTTTACCTTCAACTTGGTTGAAATGTCAAGCAGTTGATGACAAAATGCTGCCGAGTCACTCACCTATGGGTGGCATGAGGGCTTGACTGATAAAGGGACCTGAACGCTCTGCCAAACTCTCTTCCTGATTATTTTAGGGAACAGTGATTTCAAATTTCAGAGGAAAAGAGAAAACATGAGATTTTAAGAAAAAAGAAAACATGCAAGAAGGAGGATCCTCATGGACACAAGTGGGACCCTATTCTAAAGAAAACTCAAAACAGTTTGGCTGTTGAACAGGAAATTGGAGTATGAAATAGCAAACAGGCTTCTTTACTGACCTTATCAAGCTGTGTATTTTTACCTGTGTGATCTAAGGTCAAGAATAATAATTTCAGAACCTGTGACATATCTATCAGCTTCTGCCAGCACCTACTACCAAAGATGTCAGGTGTAAATGAGAACATCTTGCCTCTGCATTTCCAAGCTCGGATGGGGCACTGGGCAAGACTGTGAGACCTCCAACCTCCGGGAGAGAGAAGGGGCACTGGAGGGCTGTCTTTGAAATTTAAATACAGAGCCAGTGTGTGGATTCAACTGAGGAAATCTGAAGAGAACCAGGTTCTGCTGAGGACTCAAGCCCAGAGTCTGGAGAGGTCCAGGACAGAGCTAGAGGACAACTCCATGATGCAGCTGTCTACCGAGATGTTTGCAGTCAAAGCTACAATTCCAAGAATTCCGTCAAATAAAAATAGCCAGGTTTTCTCTCATGTCAGCACTGGGCATCTTCTAGCAGAAGACTTTGTGTTAGGATTGTGTCAGATGACACAGACAGTTTGGCTCATTCTGAGATGCTCTATCCCATCTGGTGCTGGGTGAACTCCCTCCAGAGCAAGTCAAGACCTTAAGCGCTCTTCCACCTGAGCAAAGAGAGCTTTGACCCAAGCAACCCCCGTGCCATAGGTGTGTGCCAGCGACAGCTGATGAGGTAGGATCAGCTAAAGAAAAGTATGCTCTGTGTTTGATCACAGTTATTGGAATCTGAAGAGAAAAATCAGTTCTGGGCTGAAATATCAGCTGTCAGGCTCTATATGTACAGCAGCTACGGAGGGATGGACAGCAAAGGGACAGATGGCGTGTGTCAGTGTGCCCCAGAGGCTCCTCCAGCATCCCGCGCAGCAGTTTGTTGCATGGAGTAGAAAAAGGGGGAAAGCCATTGATTTTTTTTCTTACATGCCTCCTTAAAACAGCACAGTGCAGAAGTACAGTCGCAACATTCCTCAAATAAGTTCTTGTCACATGACTTAATGAAAGTCCCTAGACTATTCCTCCTCAACACGTCAGGTGTTTTAAAGTCCTCTAAATAGTAATGGAAGAAAAGCTTTGTTTAGTGTTAAACTCATCTGTCCCCTGCACATGGGGTTTTTTCTCAAGTAAAAATAGAGAAATAAAATAATAAAGGGGGTACATGCATTATTAGGCTTACAAGTCTTCAGGACTCCCTGAGAGTTGAAAGAGCTTTTCACTCTTGTTGCAAAGATGCGCTGACCTAATTTTTAATTTGTCCTTTGGATCATTTAGGAATTTGGGTGGAGAGGAGCCAGACATAATTGGCATTTGTAGATGCATTTATTATACAAGAATATTAAATACAGCATTTACATAACTACAGAGCAACAGAAGTGAGATAAAAGATATATACTGATCTCACCATTTTCCCTTCCTTTTACAACTTTTTTCCCCCATGGGCTCCACTGCTTACTCTGCAGACAGGGAAACTACTGGGAAGAGGTTACAGACAGAGGAGAGGGAATGTGTGTGCTTGGAGGTGAAACAAAGCAGGAAAAAAAGCAAAGCAGAGCTGCTTCAGAGGAAAGTGCAATGTACTCATAAATAAGGTCAGCTGTGTTCTTTTCACCACACTTTTGGTTTCACCCAAGATGCTTTTTGCTAGTGGCTGTCTTAATTCCTGATAGATGAGAATGCTGTTCTTCAGAAATCTTTATCAGTAACTATAGAAACTCTGGTTTGCTTTAAAACTGTACTGCTTTCTTGGCCTGAACAATTTAATGTAGCAGCAAGTTCCCTCAGCAAACTGCAGACTGTGCAAAATATAATTTGAATTTCATGGATTGTCTTTTGGCCTCTGACACATCTCTTCAAGCCCTACATGTTTTAATCGCTTCTATCATATTCCCCTTCTGGTCTCCACTTTAGAAACCACATGGCTTCTCAGTCGCTGCTCATAGGAAAAATGTTTTGTTGTTGTTTCTTGTTTTAATTTTTGCTCTTGTTTGGGGGGTTCTACCTTACTGTCTTGAGCCGTCTTCAGGTTCTACCAAGTTCTCATGTGTCCCTCAAGACCTGCAGACATGAAATTCAGAAGCAGCCACGAGCAGCACACAGAGCTCGCATTTCCATTTAGCTGGTTGTAGAATTGAAGGTAAATCTGTCTGTAGGACAAGGGCTGAATGATTTGGTGGGGTGAGAAAGACCAGTCATCAGGCTGGAGGAGGCACTGACATGTCATCGAGAAAATCCTGGCAGCGGAATGATATTTTGAAGAAAGAAGAAAATAAAGTTATTTGACCTAGTTGATTAGCATAGAAGGAACTCTGTGTGTGTGTTTTCAAAACATGGGAAGAGAAGACAGTACAATCCATTTCAGTAAGTGGGAATCACACAGCTAGGTCACTGCCCCTCTGGGGATTTGCTTTCTTAATTCTGTTAATGCATAAACCAGAAGCACTCTGACTACCTTGCAGTGTCAGTAAACAGCACAGTGACCCATCCACCCCATCTTGCATGCAAAGCATTAACTTAAAGTAACTGATGTTATGCATATTCCTGACACGTCTCTATTAATTCCCACATGAAGCCTCCATTTTAACTAAATTTGTAAGCCATGTTAGACTGGTAGTCACTGGGTTCAAACAGTAATCACTGACTATGCTGTTTATTATGCAGTAAAGGCTGTACCAGGGAGGAAAGATACTGCAAGCACTCTTTGAATTTCAAATAAAGAGAAGAAGCTGGTGGAGACACTCTGCAATCAATTTACACAAACACAGAATGGAGCAGGACTGGAGACCATCACTAGTGCTCAGTTTGTAAACTTCCTGGCCACTTTTATAAATGCTTATGATTCCATATTTAAAACCAGCAGGCACGCACGGTTCCCACACAGCCCCTGTGAAACACCGATATGAGCACCGGCTCCTTGGTAATAATAGCATCATAGCTTTAGATCATCAGCAAGTTTAACTTAATGACTGTCTTTGTGCCAGAATTCCTCATGAAAATACTGTGATGTTTTCAAGGACCTACTACAGAGAAACTCCACTTCTTACGCCTATAATTTTCCACACAATGCAACCTGCTGTTATCTCCTTCTTATCTATTCCAGACTCACCTAGGCTCAGTTTTCTCCAACATAACTAGTCCTATGCTTTACTGAAGTCCATGGACTTTTGCTTAGAAAATTAGTTGTTCTGTCAAAAAAACCTGTCTGGTGCAAGGATTTATCTTTGCTAAAATTTTGCTGTATTTTCTTCCAGCCACCCTTGTTTTTTAATTCTTCTTTCAATAATGTTTTATCAACTTGCAGACTGTTGAAAACAGATTAACAAATTGACTGTTGCACACTTTTATTTGAGGGCAGGACAAGTGATATATGATTGTATAATCACAGTGGATTCCAGGCCAAACCTAAGAAACCTGCCATTAAGTGGGAGGGAGCTGCCCCAGGTCACACACAGTGGGAGGAGAAGGCTGAAATCCCCGTCCCGCAGAGCCCCTGCTTCTGTGGTGCCTCCTTCAGCCGGGCAGTTTGCCTCGGGAGCTGAGCGACTCCTCAGTCACACCGGTGCAGTCCCTCTTCTTCAGCTGATCCTTGCTGTATTTCCCAGTTTTCCTTTCCTACGTTCTTTTTCCTATTTCAGATTCTGTCTCCGTTTATTTGCTTTTCTGAGGTAAAAAGGAAGCTCGGAAGGCGCCTCCCTTGCCAGGCAGGGTTCGCCGGGGCAGGCCGGTACAGGCTGGCGGTTCTTTCCCAAAGTCACCAGGAAAGCGGGAAGGTCTCTGCGCGCTGGGGGCAGGTGCAGCCAGCTCCGGGCAGCGCTTCGGGTTTTGACGGACGCGTCGGCTTACGGGGCCCCAAGGAGAGGAGCGGTCCTGGCTTCGTGGGGGCTTCCCAGGAGGCTGCGGTGACCTGCAGACGTGGTGACGGTCACCAGCGGCGGGGTGGCAGGAGGAACCCCACAACGCTGGGCTGCAGATGCGCTGGAAGCCCCAGCAGCAAACCAGGACTCCTTCCCTCGTCAGTCAGCTCCCGTGGCCCGTGAAATCACTGCTGCCTTTGCTCAGGAACAGGCTCAAGTCAGCACTTTCTCCACCACGCTGCACGGTAATTTTCCTGATCCTGCCTATATTTAACTTTTCCCCTTGGACTAAAATGTTGTTACAAAAAATTTCTGTCAGCTGGAAAAAGGGAACAATGCCTGGCTCGGAGCCTGTGCTCAGCAGTGAAGAGTCTGCAATTACAGTCAAAAAAAAAAAAAAAAAAAAAAAAAATAGCCCAAAACACCAGGAACAAAAACAAAGTAAAAATCTTGTTCCAATTTCTCTGAGATTCTTCCTTGCAGTTATTTTTCTGACAAGTATAAGCAATATAACGGGGAAAGAGACCTCAGAATAGAGAGTAATAAAAAATAAAATAAATAATATAAAAATCCCAAAGTCTGTTTTGCTTGCCAGAATATCTTCTGCTACAACATGATTGCAGAGAGGCAGCAGTGCCCATGGTGTATAAAAGTGCTTTGAAGGAGACTGCCTCTCATCTGGAGTCGGGTCTTAAAACTGCCCGTCGCTCCCCCGCTCCCTGTGCGATGCTCCCCGGCCCCGGCCCGCCAGTGGGAACAGGCCCTGGCAATCGCTGGGTGTTACCGCTGCCCGGCCGGGCCGGGGGCTGCCTGGGGACCACCGCCCCCGTGACAGCCCAGCTCTGGCCCGGGATAACGCCCGCGGCACCACGGACTGCGGCGAGCAACCCACCTCCGGCGCTGGAACGTCCCTGAGCAAAAGCCGCGGCTGGTGGGGGAAGCGGGAGCGATGCTGCACCAGCCCCGTGCTCGCTGCTGAGTGCTCAGCATGGGCGTGTGCCTTCCCCTTCTCCTACCTGCGGTCTGCCGTATCCTCTCCAGGATTTTGGGGGAGACACCACCAGTCATCTTGGGAAAGGCGGCATGCTGCCTTCTCTGCTTGTTACTGCCACTGAGAAACAATCGCTCTCACTAGACGGGGCGTGGGCTGATATTGCAGCCAGGGGAACTGCAGGAAATGTGTTTTCATCAGCTGTAAACGCACAACTAGAAAACAGGCCATGATTTTTGCATGACTCAGGACAATAGCCATACGCTTATGGAATCACTGGGAATAGTGTAGGAGGGACCTTGCATGTAAACCCATCTACGTCCTGATTCCAGGACACGATCAGCTGTACCTAAATTATTCCCATGGATTTGTTTCTGCTTCCACTAGACATCTCTAAAGAAGTCCTATGTTTAGGCACAAAGTCTGCAAAACTCCAGGGCAGACCATTAATCCCTGAACAGTTCGAGCTTCCATGTCCCCAGCATCATCCCTTTTACTCCCCTCCAAAAGTTCCCTTTTGCCAGGTTTTCACAGGAAAAGCAAGCCCATTCACTGGCCTGGAGGACTGGGGTACACAGTCTTTTGGGAAAGCAGGACCTAATTTCTCTCTTGCAGGCACTAGCTGACTCCTGTGACTCACCAGTGGTTATAGGTCTTTGCCACGCTCACAATATCCTGGGGTTTTTTCCTCCATTTTTGATTTCTCATCCACCTCTCTCTTTCTGTTGTTTTAGACCAAATCCTCACAGAGCCGTGAAACTGTCTGGTCAATGCTGCACAGGTTTTCAGTCTCTGTCTCCTCTCCTTTAAAATCTGGTTGATTCGATTATTTATGTTTTGTAAACTGAGATATAGATCCCATGAAATGTTGATGTGTGTGGGACGGAGAGGATGTTCCATAAGGGGAAGGCTCGGATGCAGGGAGCCGTGTGCTGTCCCTTCGGAGAGACCCAGCGTGGGGCTGGGCTCTGCAAAGCCCTTCACTTGATCCGCTTTAGCTGCAAAACCTTCGAGTCTGATTTAGACAAAGAAAGGGAGAAAGGGGAGACCAAATAGAATCAAGCAAGTTGATTCCCAGCTGGCTTGAAGGTGCAAGCACAACAGCTCATCAGAAACATATTAATCCTAGCTGAAGGACTGGAGACTTGAAGCTTGATCCAATATCCTAGCTCAGGGTCACGGCCAGTTGAACTCCTGACATTTTTACCTCCTGTAAAACTGAGTCAATGACAATGTGTCCAGAGTGTGCAGAAGAGAAAGGAAAGCGTTTTAATGATGTGCTTTTATTTAGTAAGGCACTGCGCTAGTTAAAGTAGAAATTCTGCCACAAAATGAGCATGTACTTTAATTACGAAAAATGATGTAAATAAATAAGACGCAAATGCTTTTAGGTACCACCACACTGAGGATCCAAGGCAAACCAGCAGTGGGAGAGAACCTCGGGAGGAGCTGTGGGTGCAGGTCACCCAGGCGCTGAGCCTGCAGCTCCGTCCCAGCCTCTCGGCACGGCCGAACCGAACCCCTTTCCCCACGTTCCTTCAGCCATGGTAACGAGAAGTTCTCATCAGCCCAGCCCGCGGGCCCCCTCCTCCCCCCGCGCCCGCCGGCCTCTCCTGGCCTTCAGCACAGCCAGGTCCGTGCCCGCGGGACGCCTGCTTGCAGGGACGCCCAGCAGCACACCACTTTCTTTTGGTATCTGCACGGCTTTTCTGCAGAAAGCTAAGTTAGCACCCCCACTATAACTGGAATTTTAGTTCTGTTATTAATTAGAAGTACTAGCTCAAATCACACTCATTAGCTGAATGAGCAATAATGCACGTTAAGCCTCTATCTGTTGATAATATTCTCCAATGGATTGAGTATGTGTCATTTGACACTGATAAACTAGGCAATATTATGAGCTGAATGTCTTAAATGCTACACAGATGGGGAATATATTAATTTAAGAAAATGTTATTAAGTGTTTAAGGAGTGTAATTATGAGCAGCCTTCTCATTTGACACCTGTGTGCAGTCTTTCCTTGTGAGATAAAGACAGAAGAATGAGCACTGGAAACCAGCCTTCAAACCTCTCAATTTTATTCTCTTTTTAACTTCCTGTCAAATTAATTATTTTCAAGACACAACCAGTATTGTAAAGGAAATTTTGACTGAAAACAATAACGGTGTGCAGCCCAGAGAAATCTTAATTTTAATACTACATTTATTTGGCAAGACAAGACACTTTCTGAGAAAAACTCCAACTTTGCAGGCTGTAACACGGACAAGCTGCTGACAGGCCAGCAAAGCTGCTCAGAGCGCAGGAGGCCGCCAGCCACTGGCCAGTGAAGCTGCCCTGCAGAATTCCCTGGATTTTTTTGGGCGGAATGTGGAGAGGAGGGAAAATTAATCTTATGACATTGTAGACGTTTCAAAGTTAGTTGTCCACTTCCAAATTATTCACCTGGAGTCATGCTGTACTTGATGGAGTGAGACAGGCGTTCCCTGAGGGTGCTATCACAGTGGAAAATGAGTGTTGAAAGCAACTGGGATGAATCTGTCCTGCTGACTAGAGATGTAGCCTAGATGATCAGTTTAGACTTAGGCAACTAACTCTGCAGTGTCTAAAGGTAGATGATAAGAGCGATGCCCAGGGTGTCTCCCCCACCCCTCCTGAAGGAAGCAGCAGCTGTGCACTCCCTCAGCTCCTCCTGCACCCCCCACCGCATCCCGCTGAGCTGCTCGCAGCAGGAGCTGGAAGACCTTGCTGCAAATACTCAGTGGACCTCTCTAAAAATGAATTAAGTAGGATGCCTGCAGCACCATCCCATCCCCCTGAGCCCCAAACCAATCTTTTGGCATTGTTAAACGCATCGTGGCTGCCTGGCACGAAAGGTACCAGACACGAGTGATGCACAAACACAGATCCTGAGGAGCTGTTGTGCGGCTGCACGTGGAAACTGCCCGGAGCTGATTCAGCACAGCGAGTACACGGCAGAGCATCATAAAACTGGGAGCGGGATGGAAGAACCCTGAACGGCAACGCACGTTTCATGGAGAGCTTCTTCTGCAGAAATACTGAGTTCACACTGCCAGTATGTCAAAAACTGTTGATTTAAAATATATTTGTATCATCTACTACTTGCCAGGTAGCCTTGTCGGGTTCCTCAGTAGTTTGAGAGAAGATTCATGTTAACGGGGAATTCTTTTGTAAATAGAAAAAGCATTTTCTGGAAAAGTGGTAACTGACAGCCAGGACATATCCCCCTGTAATTCTGATGCACCAATCACTGGAGAAACTTCATTTGGAATAATGTATGAACCTGTGCAGGGGGAAAAAATCAAATGGAAATGGATGTCAACCAGGTACAAGCCAACAGGGAGAATGGACAGCATATTTTATAAGGGGCGACAAAAAGTTTTTGGCTTGTTTGGCACAGCAAAAAATGGTTGAACTAAAGATATGATTGACATCTGTGAACACATCAGGAATAACCATGAGGAGAAGAAAAACAAAACTATTCAAGCAAAAAGGACAGCTGGGAGGAAAAAAAGCCAAGGAGATATAGGCACAGGTTAATACTGTAGCTCCCTAGAAACTGGATTCCTTTTGACCATCACAGTGTCATGTTCTGCAGCTAGCACCAGCTCTGGGTCTCATGGTGGTTTCTCTTCCAAGGCTTGGTTCACATCATTGTCTAGAATAGACTCCTCCTGACAAAAAAGCAAGCAAAATATGCACGGCATAAGCAAAGCAACAAGCTCTGTCTGCTGCTGAGTGTCCAGACCACAGCACCAGGCTAGACCCAGCCCCGGGGGTGTCTTTTCCTCAGGGAGGGCTGGGGCTGAGCACCAGCACCTTCAGCCCAGAGGTGTCCCGCGCTGTGCTGGTGGATATTTCTGCTTGACATAAGGATGTGCCTAAGGTCCTCTGCCCCAGCCATTTCATTTATGGGTATCTAGACTAAAATTGGTAGATTTTGCAAGCTGTTTATAGCTTTCCATGGAAAAATCCTAACCTTGCCACATTTCTTTTCAATGCAATGTTCTCTTTGATGTTAAGATTTATAAATACCAATATAACATTTATAGTTGTGATGTTATCATTGTAAAAAAAATAAACTGTGATTTTAAAAAGAGAAAATAAAATTATGTATTTAATAGCACCAAATTATCACTGTAAGTGTCTTTTATCACCTTTATTGGGTTTTTTGGAGCCCTGTGTTTCTCTGCACCATTTTGCAAACAGCAAGAGGAGGCTCAGTGACTGTGGCCCTGTGCTGACAGTGAGACGAGGCTCTGCCCTGCACAGTCCTGGCTGCCAGAGGCTGCCAGCACCACCAGTAATCCTTCTGCTGCGAGTGACACAGGCCTGCAGCAATTAATTTAAATTTGGTCGATTTTACACACAGGAGAATCTCCCTGTGTTTGTATAAACACCAAACCCCCGGGTTCTCCTCCAGTGTGCAATTTTATTTATAGTGCATCCAAAAAAAAAAAAAAAGTCAATAAAATAGAGTTCAGGATTTCATTTTATTGGAACAGCTAAAACATAGGAAATACTTAGTTCATTTATAGACTTGAATTTGCAGACATAGGTGGTAAGCTCTGGCAGTCTTTTCTCTTCCTTGGTGAATAGTGATGGACAAGCAGAGGGGTCATGAAGACATTTTAACCATGGAATTTTTAGAACCTGGTATTCAAAAGAAGTGTTTTGTTCATTTTTTTTTTCTTGATTTTTATTTCAAACACATCCTCTATGAAATAAACCACAAAAGAGTCAATGTTTCATCCTTCTCCCCTCCTAGGTGTTAATGTAATGCTGAAACACTTGGGATATACATTTCAATTGGAACGAGCTACACATTTTTTGCCAAGATACTTTATGTCGAGAACATAAATAAACATGTGCCTAGAGAATGTTTTCAATATTTCAACACTGTTTCCTTTTTGCAATTTTAAAAATGCAAGTCCAAAACATTTCCATGAGGAAATTTAGATGAGAGGATATTGGAAGTACAAAAAAATGTGCATTTTCTGAAAAATGCATCAGACAAAAAATTGCAGTATTTCAAGAAAACCATCGAGGGAACTAACATTCTTCAGTTCCTTTGAAACTTTTAATGAAGAAAATCTGGGGTAAAATCATTATTAAAATCATGCTTCCCACAACTGACTGGACACGACAGCCCTTTCCCCACCAACTCATCTGCCATGAACAGGGGCAGAAGATCAGGTTCCCAGTGGCATCGTTCCCAGTTCCTCTTTGGTGTGGATCTTCAGAAATTAGTGCAGTGCCTTAACATTAGATGAGAGCAAAGTAGCCGTAAACCAGACTCTGACTGCAAAGACCCCTGGGGTTTTTCAACAGCTCTTCTGCTAACATTGCCGTGCTCTGTCTCCGCAGAGCAATTCTTTATAAAGACAGTTCTGAGGATGAACTGGCCAGTGTTAGTCTGGATCAATTTATATTTCCTCTCAAGGAACTAGTAGCTGACATACAAATTTTAGCTGAATAAAACATGAAAAAAAAATCTTTAAAATCTGTGCCAGTGAAGCATAGAAACCTCTTTTCTTTCTGACTTTTGCTGGCAAATTACCGGGAACTACGTGCTGGCTCCTGGTTGGCCCGTGCATAGTTTCACGATGCGAGCAAACCCTGCGTGCCATACCCAGCGCTCGCCAACGCGTGGAGAGGGGCGGGAGAGGACGGGGCCAGCAGCTTTCTGGCTGCTTGGGTCTGTTCCCTAACGTCCTCTCACGCACAGGCCACCACGGCTCGTGTCTCACCTGCCAGCTCGCCCCGCAGCCCCGCAGCCGCTCGCGTGCCTGTGCAGGGGACGTCAGTCGAGGCGAGTATCCTGCCCAAAATTTGATAATTGCGTTTCATCTTCATACAGGGTTCACAAGAAGAAAACAACATGGATTGACAGTGGTAGGAGCACTGCACATTCAGTATTGCCCATCCGTTGATGTGCAGAGTGTGGCATACGCAGCAGGGCTGTGAACATGAGAACCCTAAAGCAAGAAGAGGTGTCTCGGTGAGCAATTGCTGCAGTGTGTGTCAATTAAAAACCAAACTCCAGATGGAAAGCAAACAAAAAAAAAACCCAAGAATGGAAATGCTTTGGGATTCTGGTATGGGCTGTGATAATTTAGGACCCTTTCAGAGAGAGGCCTCCCTGTCTCGGAGGTTATTAAATAGACACCCTGCTGCTGAGCAATATAGGAAATGCCCCAAGCAGAACAAACACTTAGACTCAAAAAGAAGCAGAAAGACTCACAGGAATGAATTGAAGCTTGTTTCAGACCAGGAGCCTGTGTAGTCCATAATGACTACTGGCAATGGATGCTGATGGAACCAGACTAACAGTCAGGCAGGACACAACTTTATCTCACAGACCAGTGCGGACCAGGACAGGAATGTGGAAGGGCATTTCTTCTCCTGTGTCGTCAGTTCTGAGGAATGGCTGAGGGTTGGTGCTCTTTGAGAGCAAGCCTGGCGTGGGGGATTCTTGGGGGGGGGGGGGGGGGGGGGCGGGGGGTTGCTGGCAGCTGGGCACAGACTCCAAACACCCCTAAAATCTGAGAGCTTGGACACGTGCAGTCCAGAGCAATCCTGTGTACTCACAGATCCGCCAAAGGGAGCATATTGCTTAGTAAAACCTGAAGGCAGGCACCATGCAGTGTACACAAGGATACTGAAATAAAGGCAACAGCACTGAAATAAATGGCTGACTCAATTGCTCTACTTTATTAGATGCTGACAAGCGAACATAAATCCCTATCTGCAAAAATCGGTTATGTGCATTTGGACAACTGAATAAGGAGGACTGAAATATTGTTCTATTTACTTTCAAGGCACAGAACCAAGACACTCTTTGTTACCTCATAAAATGCAGCATAGTGAAGTTAATACCTTTTTGCCAGCAGCTTTTTGCTCTCTCTTGCCAGAGACAGCCTCGGTTTTTGAGACTGCACCATCAATCCAGAAACCATGAGGTCCTAAGTTTTTATGTATCCGCTTACTTGATCCAAGGCTGAAATAAATGCATATTATCTATCTCATGCACTGGGCTGTCTTGCAGCGGGAGTTGGCTAATACCAGCACGACAAGGGTGCTAAAGTCACATCAAACCACACTGGCCTGCTCTTCAGACTTTGCTTTTTGCCACAGAGCAGCCCGATGTGCTGCTGGAAGGCAGCGGTGCTGGGGTGCTGGCCACCCCTCTCCCGGGTGGGGGGAAAAGGGGGCAAAAGAGGCTCCATCCTTGGGGCTCAGGTGGGAAAACGTTCACCCTCATTTTGCCCTCACAGCATCGCTGGTGCTTCCACCTTCCCTTCGTCACAAAGAGGTATGTGGCAGAGGTTGTAGGGTTGCAAGCTGTGGATTTGGTCCCTGCTCATCTTCAATTTTCCAATCCAGTAACAGTTATTTTTGGGAAGCCCTTGGGACAGATTCAGACTGCAAGTTAAACGGTGGAGTCACATAAATGTGTCCCACCTGTCTCACCTGGGAGCCAACACCGAGGAACACCTGTGTGTAACTCATAATCAGTGATCTACTCAGCATAACTGATTTGTTTTATTCTGCTAACTTAGTAGCCAAAAGCAAATCTTTCTGTATTCAGAGGTGCTCAATTCAGTGCTGGTGTTTTTTTCAAATACAAATAATCCAAAAGTGTTGCTTGCTCACAACAGACGGGACAAGTCAGATAACACCAGCTTTATTCCACAGTGGGGCAGGCAATCAAAGATGCCAAAATTTGTTTTCAGAGCATTTCATGTAAGGCAACGTTCACGCAAATTTTCTTGGTATGCAAACATTAAACAGTAGGCACTTGGCAAATTAAAATATTTATGAAGTTCCAACTCTGAAATGGAAAACTGGTGTGCTGTACATTTAGGAAAAAAAACCTCGGCCTGATCCAGAAGCTTCACTGTTATGAGCTACGCAAGGAATGGAGCCTCTGCCACCAGATCTGACCCTTTCATCCGCGTGCAACCATCTCTATAATTCTTATACCAAAATTTTGTAAAACTTCACTCATCAGTTTTCATTGATTCTTGTAGGCATGAAGCATATCCAGTACTGCCAAACCTCCAAATTGCTATCTCATTAGCAGCTCAGCATGATTTATCTTGTGCATACTAAATGAAGCAGTATGTCTGTGTATCACACTTCCTTTCCATAGAAACATTAAAAGCACAGTTATTTCTGAGATTGCTTTTCTCCATTATTGTCTGTCCCCTCTTGCTACAGTTGCTGGGTGATTAAAGGATGCTCATATACTCAGTTTTTCCCTTCAGCTGAGTTCCAGCAGTGTCAGATCTTCAAGCACAACTGACAAACGGAAAGAGACCATAAAAGGTGGCAAAGTCGGTCTAATAGAAAAAACAAAATAATGGAATTTTCTTAATTAACATAACACCCTTGAGATGAAGTCCAGGATCAGTGCAATAATTAAATACTTAGGCCAGGCTTTCAAGACTTTGGAGGCTCAGGGACTGACTAGCAGAACTTCCAAATGCCCTTCCTCATGCAAGGTGAGCCTGGCTTAGCTGAAGGGAAGTAGAGTCAACTCACTTCACCAACACCAAGTTTTTTAAAGCCTAAAAACCTAAGAAGTCTCCCCACATCTTCAGGCACCTGCATACTGCTGAAGACATGCTATGTTTCTAGTCTCGATACCACAAATACTCACATATTTCGCTCATTGGTCTATTTTTTCCTGTGCTCAGACTTAGGGGTTTGCATGACTACAGACCTGTGCGGTGCTTTGCATCCGCACCTGCTCTTTCCAAAGGCAGGACAGATTTCCCCATTTGTAGGTTGGACTGGGAAAGGACATGATTTAAAGCATCTAGGTCGCCTGCCTAGATAATGCAGTACGGACCATCTCAGAATTTGTCTTTTCCCTCTTCCCTAAGACAAGCTGCTGCTTTGTTGTTGATATCTTCATCATCCCTTGTTTAGGGTCTTCTTTCCTGCATTCTTGGAGGAGGAGAGAGATATTGGGAGACTTCAGGTATGGAGGCCTTCATTCCTCAGCTCCATAGGCTGAAGCACGCCCTGGTTGTCATGAAGGAGAGGACAAGTATGTGAAGAGCAGTTTGGAAGAAGAAACATCTATAGGTGGGTGAAACCATGTAGGATAGCCTGGGGTTGGTGTCATGAACCTCTTCTACTGCCTGAGCTGTCCCATGTCCATAGGGCTGTTTTGGTCCAGAACATCCCAACTCAGTTCTGCCAAAAGTTGCCTCTGGCATTGGGCATCCTTCAGCAGGTAAACTTGAGTTTTGCCATCCACAGGTCATTTAGTTTTAGTTCTGAGTTTGCCTGAATAGCTGTAATGAGTTAAGTTTTGGCCTCTTACTAGAAATTCTGTGTGTGTGCATGTGCGTGTGTGTGTAGGGGGGCATTATCAGAGGGAACAGCTCCAGTACACCTGAATTATTTACATGTGGTGAACCCAGTTCTGGATTCTGTGGATGATGACTGCTTGACCTTAAGACATATTTTATGTCACACATTTCAGTTTATGTTGCATTGTGTACAAGATGACCACAGTAGGAAATACCTAAAACTAGCTCATATTTGGTATTTCATAATCCATAACTTAATCTTACTTTCTCATAGCCTTACTTTTTCAACAAGGTTAGACTGACACCTAATTTTAGGCAACAAAACTGAAGCTCCAGAGAGGATACAGTGTGGAGCAATGAGAGTGAGGGGAGGAGAGCTGGACAAACAAGGGAATTTTTTTTGATGAGGGAAGGTCAGTGTCCAGCAGGCATTGACTCATAACCAGCAAATCACTAATGATCACACTTCTCCAGGCAGAGCAATTTGTTACAGCTCCTAGATTTCTCCTTGTGTACCTCTGGAAAACCCTTTGATTAAATTAGAAAAATTTATTAAATTAGAAAAATGTCATAGGTGCTACCAGAAAAGAACATGTGATACACTAATATGTATCTAACCTGATGGAACACACCACAGATGGGAGCAATCACACACTATGTAGAGAGGTTTCCATGGAGCAATCTCCCTGCGTATCCAACACACTGTGCAACCAGAGTGCAATCTTACGAAAACCAGTGTCACAGTACGGTGCTAAGGAAACACCATCCCTGTGAAAGTAGGAGAAAAAATCCTAAAGTATTTAAAAAACAAAAAGATTATATCCTTAACAGAATATGAACCTGAGACATTGGTAATGAATTGGCTACCAACTCTCAAGCTCCAACAAAAATCTTATTTGTTTTATATAATTAGAAGTGTCATATTCAATAGCACTTTCTGATCCTTTTTTTAAAGAGAGAATTAACAATAATTTCTTGCAATACAGCCCCATTGATTCTTGTTTGGAACTATAGATCAGGTAATTAGATATAATGAAAAGCAGAGAAGAGAGAAGGATGTAAGATTTCTGAAGCCATAAAGAGGCCATCAGCTATTGCAATGCTTATATTGATTAGCATTATTGTACAGAATCCTCAAATTCTTGAGAGCAACAATAATGGCACTTGAAGCGCTCCAAGGCTCTGGTATCACGAGCTGACAAAGTCTGTGTAGGGCCAGCTTGGCTGTGCCAGCGCAGGAAGGATGAGCAGGCAGAGGCGGTGAAGCAGGGGGCCGCGGGAAGGGGCGGGGGGGATGCCACCCCGCGGGTCGGCTCTGCTGCCGGAGGCACGAAGGAGAGCAGCCAGGGGGTCGTTCACAGTCGGCTTGTTCTCTGCCTTCCTCCTGGCATCTGAGGTTGACTCATTTCAGTCCTTTTTCAACTGTTTCACAGCTGCTCTCGGGCTCAGCTTCAGACCTGGAGGAGGAGAGAGGAGATGGGGAAGAGCAGCGAGGGATCTCTGCACCCCCCCGTGTTCTCCTCACATCCTCCACTGGGTAGATGGAAAGTGGCACCAGGACTGTGTCCAGGACCTCCTCCTGCTGTCACGTGTTTGTCTCTATTTCTGGTACCAGAATCACAGATCACAGCCTCTCTCTTCCTTTTTTTTTTTTTTTTTTTTTTTTTTTCTTTTTATAACTTCTTTCTTCCAAGTGACCTATAAAGCAAAAGGCTTTAATTCCAAGAGTATTTCATATCCTGGCTCTTATACCCAAGTGCTAAAAAAACTCACTCCAATAGGATGATCCACTGTACATGCACCCTGCAGTAGATGGAATAAAAATGATTGAGTAAGGGAGAAGAGTTACACATCTCTCCTCTGCTGAGATCATTTTCAAGAGGGAAACAAAGGATCCGTGAAGCACAGAGATGGGCCGAGATGGTGTTATCTGTGAAGCCAGGCACATCCTGGTAAGACAGCAATCTTGGAGAAAGCCCTGAACTGGCTCTTTGGGTAATTCTTCATGCTTCAGGGCTTAGAATACCCTCTCACTAAAAGCAGTTAGGAGAAATTTCCCCTGAGGCAAAATTTTCCACATTTGAGTCCTAAGCATTTCAGGCTTCTTCCTCTGCTGTGTCTGCCCCATCCACCGGCACAGAAAAGGTATGCAACAAGACATCTGCCTGTACAAACCCATCCGGCTATTCCTATATCTCAAACGGCCTTTACACAAGCTTTTTGGCTGCAATTAAACCTCTTTCCCAGTTAGAAACAGACTGTGTAGCCGCTCACCATTACCCCATGCTGAATGGCTCGTGAGGGCAATCCCCCAAAACGCGACTCTGGCTCATTAAAGAAGGGGACTGCGTGGAGGGAGCCTGCTGTGCTGGGCCGGGTGCCCCCCGGCTCTGCCCCCTGCCAGACCCCCCGCCTTGGGGCAGAGCTGGGGGAGAGCTCCAGCTTCTGCAGCACCTCTGAACAAGCCCCTCGGTGCCAGCGGTCCCGGCGTGCAGTGAGGGCTTCCGGGGAGGTGAGAAGAGTTGACTTGTCTGAAGCAGGGCATGAAACCCTGAGTTTTGGCAGGTGAGAGCTGATAATACATATTTTCTTACATACTGGGAAATGAAAAAGATGTGAATGCCACATGTGAACAGACTTTAATAAGGATGTTCTCCTTGCATAAATTCATAGGGAATTTCTTTGGAAACATTCCTTTTTTTCTTGCATGGGAACTTAGTCTGTGTTCACCAAGCATAAAACACCATCAAATCTTTTAAGTAGTTTTAACATTCAGTGCTAGACTTCACATTAGGAATGTGAAACTGGTCTGCAATAGGAGGAAGGAGAAAAAAATAAAAAACAGCTGTTCTAGTCCCCTGGGGTCTGCCATCATGTTTTCAGAGTCTAGAACTTTTCCGCATTTATAATATGGAGTATTATAAATATTCATACAAACATTCATAGGCTAAAATTAAATGAGCTCGTCATAGTTATTTTTAGTATAATGGATGTAGGCAATAAGAAAATCCCAAGCAAGTGACTAGATGTAATGGGTAATGGTGGCACCTTTCCTCCCCGATTTCAGAAACTGATGTGAAATGAAAGTTAAAAATGCTCGTGGAAGCATGTCGTGGGGAAGCAGCAACCTGGGGCTGAGGGTAACGGTCGTGTTTCCCAGCAGAGACCCTGTTTGAATGGGAGCTGAGCCCCGCACTGATGGATATATTCACCAGCTATATGGACGAGGCACTCCGCGGCAAGCTGGCACAGTCTGTTGCCAAAAATGGGGTTTCTTGGGGTGGCAGCAACAGCAGCAGCGTACGGTCAGAGAGGGGTGCTGGGGGACAGGCAATAAAAAACAAAACAAAACTCAAACAGGTGGAAATTACCTGATGTGCATTTGTGCAGGGGAGGAAGCCCTCACTACGAAAGCAGGATGAAAACCTCCAAACTATTTGTTACCTTGCTGGAAAAGGATCTTTGCGCTACAGTTGGCTGATCTGCCAGGAAGGCGGTCGAGGGCTCAGCAGTGACCTCAGAAATGCGTCATGTCAGGTCTGGAAAGGGAAATGTGGAAGTTAAAAACCAGCAGACGTGTTTTGTCATGCACATGTGTGCGCTGAAGGGCTGCAGGGGTTCAAAGAACTGATTGCAGGAGCTTAGGGGAGAGGAGGGCAGTGGGGGCAGCTCCGGAGGGGAGGTGATGCTCCAGCACGGAGCCGGCAGGAGTGGATGTGGGGAGCACTTTTCCTGGGGACGCTTCTTTGCGTTTGTTCCATTCCTACATTTTCTTTCTAAAGGAAAAAATCCTTCTGGCCACTCTCAGCATCGCAGGGCCAGAAGGACCTTTGCTCCAGTGCAGAGTGACAGCTCCGCTTCCAAAGATTTAGCCAGAGATTTTTTTTTTTTTTCCCCCATTTTTCTGCTTTTAGTTTTAACCTTTTACAATTTGTAGAAACATCTTTAGAGACTTGAACTCTTGATAGTTTCTTTAAAAATTTTGCACACAGATCCCAGTGGTCTGCCACCTTCTGCAGGTGGTCTGAGGACATGTCCTTCATTAGCTGGAAGATGGCTCTGGCTGCTAGAAATGAGTTTCCATAAGGTCGTAGCTTACACAGAGTCTCCTGAAAAAGGGGAGATACTCACCTTTTGCTCATTTAAAAATTCATCTTTAAAACCTGCCCGGTGGTTTAGCACTCCTCACCTCCCTGAGGACGGGCTCTGGGTTTTGCTGTGGGGTGCTGGGGGCCCCCCGAGCTCAGGGCTGGGGTGTGGGGGTGCAGGGAGCAGGCAGTGGCCGCAGGCTCAGGGCACGGCAGGACCCGCCGGCACACGGCTGGGCATCGTTCCCTAAAATCAGATTATTAAAAGCCGGGGCTCATGCAGGTTGGCCCCCCACACCTCGGACCACACAGTGCTCCCGGGGCTGCCGGTGTAGCTACTGGTGGCACTGGAGTTGTATTACATTTTTTCTTGTACCCATATATTTTCCATCTGCTGGCTTTAGCAAGTGTGCTTTATTCCTGTGTCAAAAGCACAGAAGTGACTTTGCCTTTCAGTTTATGATTCAGATTTCTTTTTTGACATAATGTGACATAATACAATGTACTAGCTGCAATCATGTACAGTTTGAGTGTGTTCTGAATTGTCACTTAGGACAATTATTTCTTTTTAATAGTAGTAATTGATACTCTGAGTTGCCAAAGATAACCAAATCTCCACAGTAAGCAAAGATGTTTGTCATCTATGCAGTCTTGATAAATAATAATTGAATTGACTGACTCTATTGACAAACAGAAAGACATGTCTGATCTGAGGGAAATGTTAAAAATGAAAAAAAAAAAAAGTGATGTTGTTGAAAGAATGTCATTTATCTGTAAATAATTATACCATATATTTCTTTTTTCTTTTATTCTTCTGAAAAGTATTTGCTTTTACTCAAAAAGCCAATGATGTCAGATGACATGTTCTTCAGAGCTTTATCCTATAATGCTTTATATTTACTTGTAAGTATATATCATTGCTTCTTATCCTTCACAGGCAATCTCCTCAATCTTAAAAGAAAAAGTAATAAAAAAAAATTAAATAGCACCAGTCTTTTGGTAAATATAGGAAGAAAGATATAGTTGTGTTTGACTTGGAAAGTCAAGCCAATCGATTTTAACTGAAAAGTCTTCCAGTTAATTTTTGCAGATCCCCCTGGAATGGTTACTGGTGCTTGGTCAGTGTGGTAGAGTTGGGTTCTCCGGTTGAGAGACTGAGTTGAGCTCCCCCCGCCAGAAACGTGGGGCTCCGGAGAGCAAGAGGGGATGAAGGAAGGCAAGGGGAGGGGGGAGGAGGCAGGGAGGTGGGTTTCGGGGGGAGATGGCAGGAGGGCAGGAGGCAGGGTTCGTCTCCTCTGGGACAGGCTCAGGCAGAGGAGAGGGTGGAGGTCCCGGCCCCGGCCCCCCGAGGCCGCCGCAGCCCCCGCAGCGACCCGACCGGTCACAGCCAATTCTGCATTAAATGATTCCGGGTTGATCTTTGCGGTTGGCAGGGGAGAGGTCCCACCTCCACCGACTGTGCCTGTCATACGGGACTGGACTGATGTGTAGGAAAATGCTCTACTTCATCTTTTTTATTTTTATTTTTTAATTATTTATTAACACTTTAAACAGGCGGTGAACTTAAATACCAGAAAATAAAAACCCCTGCTATTCATCCAGATAGAGGTGGCTATTTTTATACTCGGAGTTTTAATTTTGAGTGGTTGTGCAATAAGTTTTTTTTTTTCCTATTAAAGAATGTCCTTGAAAAATGAACTTCTAGAAGAAAAGTCACTCCTAGTAATCTCATCTGGATAGTATTTAGGTTGTACTCTGTAATGGTTAAAGTAAATGCCATAATTGCTTAGAGTAGGTCTACTGAAGTAAACTAACACACATTTACAACAGTTCATGCTGGGTCAGAGTCCAACCCCTGTGCTGACAAGATGAAGAGGCCCATCTCAGTAACTACCACACCGGTGTGGTGTTTGCAGTCAGCTGTGCTACAGATGACACAGTTCTGTTATTTAATCAAGTAAAAAACAAAGATTGTAGTTATGAAAAGTCTCTATGCTCAAATGTAAATGCAATTATAGACCAGCTCACCAGCGTTACTACTGCACTGAATGCCAGTCAACATGCAAAATTCCCACTTACCTCAGTTTAATATAGAATCATAGAATCATTTAGGTTGGAAAAGACCCTTAAAATCATCAAGTCGAACAGTTAACCTAACACTGCCAATCCCACCACTGAACCAAACACACACCCGTGTGCACAATGCCATGGATAAGAACAGGTCACTTCAGATTACAGGTGGAATATCCCCAGCACCAAGGAGGTACCACGCTGACCATGCATCTTCCAGCAGTTTGTTCAATACTGCAGCTAACATATCTTAAGGGTTTATCTCTTTTGCCTCTCCCTAGCAGAACCATTTTGATAGTAAAATATTTTGGTTTACATTTACGGTTCTTTAAAATTGGCTTTACTCTGTTTTGAGAAGACAACTGTGAAGGATGTTAATCTTATCCACAGGCAAAGAGACATGCTGGGAACACAAACCAGTCCTCACTTGCTGGGTGTTTATTCTACACACTTGGTCCTGTCTCTGTGTGGATCTGCTTATCTCAAAGGAAGAACATTTTTCATTGGTATTTTAAGAACAGTTATCGCACCAAAAGCCTTTCCCCATGTATTTATTTATTTATTTATTTATTCATTTATTCATTAATTCTTCTTTAGTTATAACAGGCTCACTCCATCGACTGAGAGCTTTGCAGATAAGCTGTACTTGCTGCTCTCTGTTCAGGTGCCCAGAGCACAGGGGCTGCTCTCAGAACTAGACCTGATGGCCAAGACTTGCTGCTTTCTGAAGGAGCTCAGACTCACGTGCAGCAGGTACGTACGGCTCCTGCGGACCCTGCTCTCTTGATTCTCACTCTCTGGAAAGGATCACTTCTGAATGCTTGGCCAGAGGCAGCTGACATAGTCCAGTGCAGATACTTTTGTGCCTTGGTGTTTGCAGAGTTAATCAGGATTCCTCACCTGTTTTTCCATTAAGGACTGCATGTTCTGGAAAGGAGCAAGAGCTGTATTTGGTGAGGCAGATACAAGGCTGCTTCTTCACTCTGCAGTCTTGTAGACATTTTTCATACCCACGAGTGATAATAAGTGAAGATGGAGCGCCTACCATAGGGAAACATGATAAATATTGCATGAGCTGTTAAACATTTATTAATCATTCATATGCAGATGATTAAAAAATTAATACAAAATCTGAAAATGATTTAGGAATGACTGAGCTTGTGCTGACAGATGCAAGGAGCTGCTGGAAGAGGAGGGTGGGGGGAGGAGATGGCATTGAAATCCTGTGGGCACAATCCTGTCTTTCTTTGCAAATATCAAGCAAGCCAAATTCACCAGAGCCCCAGACCCCCCCATGCCCCGGAGGGAGCGGGGGGTGCAGGGGCAGCACCCCCTCCTTGCAGACCACCCCTCAGCCCTGCGGCATGGGGCAGCCAGGGCTGCCGGGCACGTCCCCCCCACCACGGCCGGGGGAAAGCGGCTTCCTCGGGTCCTGGCGCTGCCAACTGAGCCACAGCTGAGGAGAGAAGCTTAAGCCACAGCCTGTGCCATGGCAGCCCCATGACAAGAATGCAGCGTTGGCCCTGCTTGTAATTAAAACCACAGAAATAGATTTGATTTACTCAGAAGAGCTGATCTGAGTTTGAACTGAACTCTTCTTTGCTTCCCTTTTTTTTCCGCAGCAACTTTCAGGAGTCGAGTTGCTGAAGGTGGTATATTAATAGTAGCAAGCAAGGGCAGTACTATGTCTCTGCTTCTCCACTGCCCTTCCAATTTTCCAATTTTATTATGAATAAGGAGAAGATTTGTATTTTTCCTCTACATTTGGCATAGCATCCACCCAGGAAAGACTTTGGTATAACATTATTTTTCAAGATAAACTAGTCAGAGTGCAGAGCCCGCAGTCTTTGTGATTATTATATCACTTCGCTTATCGTGAAAATATTATTTCCTGATAATCTTGTTCTTCGTATTGAAAAAAAAAAAAAAAAAAAAAAAAAACAGCTGCATCAAATAGTTACTGCTTCCCCAGCAGTGGCTTGTACAGAGGCTTACAAAGGCAGCTGTCTATAACAAACACTAGACAAATTTAACTGATGTCTGTAAACATCAAAGGGTAAAAGTTAGCTTATTGTGCCGTTATCAGCTGCCTGTGGTGGAGCAGCAAAGTGCAGTGCAAGCCGCCTCTTTGCGGTGCTGACCTTTCCGTGATGAACACTGTTCCTCCAGCGCTTCCCAGGCAGCGGCACACCCAGCACTGCTATCAGGGCAGTGCAGAAACACACACTTTGCAAACAAACGTGAGTGTCTGCCTTGTCCTCTCCGAGCAACATCCTATTTTTAATTCTGTTTTTCTCTGGAAAAATAAGCTAGGTAAAGAGACGAATAGCACAAATCTCTAATCAAGATGGTTTTCAACAGATAAACCAGCCCTGAGGCTACCCTGTGAACATTTGGCTTTCATGTCCCCAGCCAGCACAGAGCCTGGGGTTCCTGCAGTTCCCTTCAACATGTGCATCAGCCAGCAGAACTCTCGGCTCCTGGGATGCGTGCTAGTGCAAAGGGTATATTCCTCATCGCTTTGTTCCAAGATATAGTGAAAGTGAAGCTGATATTCTGGTAAGGGGCAAGCATCAAGGGTCTCTCCGCAGCACCAAGCTCAGGGCCCAGTCTGTACGTGTGAGAAAACTGATGAAGTCTTGTTGGCTTCCTAAAGACTGGATCAGAACCATGGCTTCAGCAAGACTGGAAATGTTAAGGCAGAAAAGAAGAAAAATGAAAGATATGAAAAAAAGGGAAAAATAAACCACAGAAGACAAACTCAGCAACATTTGTGGATTTTGTTTTGAATCATGTTTTTGAATGACAAGGCAGATTTCAAAATGGAAAAAGTCCATTTGATTCCAGAAAGGCTCTTACATTACAGGAAGATAAGTCACTGGTTGGAGTGTCTGCCAGAATACCCACCAATGTACCCTCAAATGAGGGTTTTTCCCTCCCCGTGGCTGGCTGGTTGAAATGACAACAGGAATCCTGAGCAGGAGCCACTGCTCCTTCCAGACGGAGCAGTCGCCTAATAAAAGTGCTTTCCTTTACTTACCACTTTTCTTCACTTACAATATTTTACCTGTTTTCCATTTCCCCTTGTTGCATTGGGAAGGGGAAGTATGCCCATTACCCCTTGTAAAAATACCAGTTCTTATTCACAAAAAAAAGGAGAGAAAAGGGGGAAAAATGCAGTGAATAAGGATGAAATCTTTCCTTTTTATCTGATTAAATAATTGTTGTTTGTTCTCACTTCACAGAATTGAATAGAGGGAAGTCCCATGGAACAAACTGGATATTTGCACCTAGTTACATGTGAAACAGAACCAAATTGCAAACCCTCAAGATTTTCATTACAATTATGAAAAAAAAAAAAATGTTATCTGTCCATTTATGTGGGTAGCAGTGACAATTTATTCTTCTCTAATCACCACTTCCTATCAAAATTTCTCCAGTGTGATATATGAACATCTATTATAGTAACTTTGTATCATGCTTCTAGATACTCAACAATAAATGGTTTTAATTGTATTTAAAATGATGGTAATAATTCAGGTATATACAATATGTACGCAATATTATTGATTGCACAAAAGGTATTTCTAATATTGTATTTGCTTAATTAATTTTCCTCAAAATGGCAGCGTTAGCACCCTTGCACATGCCAGTTTGATTCAGTATGGAAGCAACACAGAAGAGAAAAGCTGTATCTATAATAAAATTACACTGACCTTTTTCCTGGCTTAGTGTTTTTTCTGTCATGACAAATAGATTTAATTTCAGAGCTTTCTAGGAAATTGCATCAATATTTAAACAAATTTTGAAAAGTTACTTTGAAAATGTAAATTCCCTTCCTTACCCTCACATTAGTGATGCACAACCTCGCTATCCTCTCCCCACCTGGCTGAGGACGGTGACTCAAGGGACGGGGGGGACTGGTGACAAGCGGCAGGCGCATCTCCTCCGTGACCACCCCACCCTCCCAGGTGCCCTGGCATACCAAGCACGAAGCTTTGCAAGTGGAACCCGACAATGGCGAGGATGATGGTTTGTCTAGCTTGGAGGTGCTGCCAGGGTTAAGTCGGCCTATGCCCGGCATCAAAACTGCTTGCATAAAGAAAAAAGACGGGTCACTGTTGTAGGAGACTCCCTTCTGAAGGGAACAAAAGGCCCAATATGCAGAACAGAGCCACTTCTTAGGGAAGTCTGCTGCCTCCTTGGGGCCTGGGATAAAGATGTGAAGAGAAAACTCCCTACTCTGGTACAGTCCTTGGATTATTACCCATGATGGATGTTTTTGTGTAGGCATTGATGAAGTTGCAACAAGAAGTCTGAGAGTGACCAAGAGAGACTTCAAGGCCTTGGGATGACTGAGTAAGCGATCAGGAGCACAAGCAGTGTTCTCCTCTATCCTTCCAGTTGCAGGGAACGATGAGGGAAGGAAGAGGAAGAGCCAGCAGGTCAGTACCTGGCTCCGAGCCTGGTGTCACCAGCGTTTTTTAATCACGGGTTTGTTTACACAACATCAGGCCTGATGGCGACAAACAGGGCACCCCTGTCTCAAAGGGGGAGAAGGATCTTTGCACAGGAGTTTGCAGGGCTCATTGAAAGAGATTTAAACTAGACCTGAAGGGGAAGGGGGATAATGCTTATGAGAATTACTACTTATGAGTAAGAATCAGGGAGGAGGCCAACAAGGCAGCTATCAGGGTGGGAGTCTGTTATAGGCAACCAAACCAGGATGAAGAGGCACACAAAATATTCTGTAAGCAGCTGGGAGGAGTCTCACAACTGGAGGTGTTGGTCGACAACCTGCTGAATATGAGCCAGCAGTGTGCCCAGGTGGCCAGGAAGGCCAAGGGCATCCTGGCTTGTGTCGGAAGCAGTGTGGCCAGCGGGGCCAGGGCAGGGATCGTGTCCCTGTACTCGGCACTGGGGAGGCCACAACTCAAATTCTGGGGTCAGGTTTGGGCCCCTCACTAGAGGAAAGACACTGAGGTGCTGGAGCGTGTCCAGAGACGGGCAACGAAGTGGTGAAGGGTCTGGGGCACAAGTGCTGGGAGGAGCGGCCGAGGGACCTGGGGGGGTTTCTCCTGGAGAAAAGGAGGCTGAGGGGAGAGCTGATCGCTCCCTACAGCTACCTGGAAGGAGGCTGGGGAGAGGGGGGGTCGGTCCCTTCTGCCAGGTAACAAGCGATAGGACATGAGGAAATGGCCTTAAGTTGCACCAGGGGATGTTTAGATTGGATATTAGGAAAAAATTTCTTCACCAAAAGGGTTGTTAAGGACTGGACCAGGCTGCCCAGGGAAGTGGTGGAGTCACCATCCCCGGGGGATATTTAAATGACGTGTAGACATGGCACTTAGGGACTTGGCAGTGCTGGGTTAACGGCTGGACTCAGTGATGTTTAGGGTCTTTTCCAATTTGAGCAGTTCTATGATTCTCTTTTGTGATTCTGTGATTCTCTTCTGTGATTCTATGATTCCGAACTTGAATAAGTGATGATGTAAACCTCAGGAAACACTTATATCATTAAGACCACAGCAAATTGGAATTATTGAAAAGAGTGTTCCTGAACTTTCCATTATTTTTAGAACTTTGAAACCAGTGGGAAGTCCACATTATAAACATGAACCATATGGTCTCTGAGATTAAAAAAAAATGGAATTTTATTTTTCAATGAAGCATACTACCCTTATCATCCTCAACCCATAATATGACTTTAATGAAACATCAGACACTACAACCTGCATTTCTCTCCTCTGGTTTACTGGAGGTGTCTCAGCTCATGGGCACCATCAGAAACAAGGCACAGGGGCTGTTGTATAATTTGGGCCTTGGATGGTGACACTGTCTTACACTGAAAACGTCCATTTTTCCTTCCAGTCATGACAGACACACAGCTCTACGACAGGACTCCTTCCTCAGAGGGATGGTCTGAACATGATATCCTGATCAAAGTCCCTGAAATTTCTCCTTTCCCCTGGTGAGCAGCATCTCATCCTGTCTGCACTAGGAACAGGGTGTGAAGCTTTGAGGAAAAGAGATGTTTCTAAATTTGTACAATCTAAGGGAGGTGGGTAACTATGCAGAAAATACAGCATCTTATTAAGTGTGACTTTCTGCTCAGCTTAGTCAATAGCTCAGGTTTGCTGGCCTCATCGAGTCACCAGAAGCCACAAAATATTTTGGTACAAGCTGAGATAAGGCCACATTCATCAAAATAATTGGTCCTTCCAAACATATGGAAGAAAATAAGATTTTAATCCTCCCAGTTACTATGGCTTTAAAGAATAAGACAAATTGGTCGATAGTAGGGGCTTCTTGCTTTTGATTCTTCAGATTTTGAGGCTCAATGTTGTTATTTTCTTTTACTTTGTATTCAAATATTAGCAGAATCTGATCTGATTTGATGGTGTCTTTTAACTATTGTAGGTAGGAATTACAAAATTGTGGGGTTTGGGTATAAAAATGTACAACAAGAAGGTAATAAAAAGACAGAAAACCTTGATGCCCTTGGGCTGCCATCCAATCTGACTCGAAGCAGTGTTAACAGAATTGTGCTTTTATTTATTAGGAGGTAATATGCAAGCATGCCTGAGTCATTTGAGATAAATTAAGTTTAAAGCAGCAGGGTAACGTAATTTGAATTTTGGATCATGTTCCAGAATTGCTAGAACTGCAGACAAAACGTGTACTTAACGGTCCTACCAGTGTGAGACAGATGCTGCCCTGGTCAGGCTGTGTCCTGCTGTCCCAGCCTGGTGGCAAAGGGATGTGCTGGTCTGGGGGGATGGAGGAGGAGACCCCGGCTTCGACAGCGTATCCCTGTGAAGTGCAAGAGACTGTGGCTGCAGGCAGGGCAGAGCGTGAGATGGAGGTACAGCGGCAGTTGTTCCAGTCCGCTGCCTAGAGATGCTCTCTCATGGGTGCAGAACCACAGGTATAACCCTACTACATGGAAAGCATTTGTTACAAAACTACATTTAAACCCCGAACTGCCCCTGTTGGTGCCATCAAAAGCCTTAGACTCAGACAAAATTGCTCCCTCGTCCAGGACCTGAGATCCTTCCTTCTGGGGAGGGTGTTTATTTCTTCTCTTTTACCGTCCAAGGTTTGGACTGTCTGTGACCACCTCAGACCATACGTTCTGAAGCCGTACCCCAGGCTAGCAGTTTGCTGCCTCCCTTCCAGGTCAGAAGTGGAATGTGCTCCCGAGAGCACTGAAAATGTGTTTTCACTCCCTGGATCCCTTGTCTAACCTGAGCAACAGCAAACCTCTGTAAGATGTTAATGTGCGTGTGAGCGGGTAGATAAACAGCAGTGCTGTGACCACGCAGGGGTACGGGAGGGGCAATCAAACTTAAACGTGTTACTCCTGGGAGGTCTCTCTTCCTTCTGCCCCCCCAGCACAGTGACCAACTATTTGTGGGTTTGCTGATCACTTACACGCTGCCTTCTCCTCTCTCTGAGCTCAGCCAGCCTAAACTGCTCAGCGCCAGTCTGGACACAGAACTCCTGGGTTACTTTACACACACAGTATGAACCGACCCTGTTCCTACGGGGCAGGGATTTTAGAAAGCAGGTATCCCTGTAGGAGCAAAAGTTTCTCTCCACAGTAAATGTACTTGATATCCGATGGATATCAGCATTGCACGCTGTTATTATATTGTCAGTGAAATGTGCAGAGGGGTACAGCAGAGCAAGGAATGCAATTTAAGTTTAGGCTTTTGACCTAAGCTTAATTATATCCCAGAATTTACTCCACCCTTCACATGGGGCTCTAGATAGATCGAGATTAATTATGCTGTGGGGACCTTTACTCTCTGGCCTAAATTTCTCTATCAAACTGGTTGCCTATGTACTTTGACTGGGCAATAAACCATTTTCTGAAGACAGGAAAACTACAATTTCATTTTGCTATTAGCAGTAAGGGTTTTTCTGCACTGGAAAGGTTCATCAATTATACCAGCATAATTACCATATAACTATACTACAGTAATTATTTCACTATATCTCTTCCTGTAGTGACTGCTATTGAATAAAGCAGCTTTTTCAATACACCTTAAATCTATTCCCTAGCAACATAAACTAAATCAAAACATGTCCTGTTACTGAAGAACGAATATTTTGTGTTGGGAATTATGCTGGAAGATGCAAAGGTGTTCAGCTGTAACATTAATACAGGTTCACAACGGTGAAACAATGCTGGTTAAAATTCACACCACAGGACCTGCTGCTTCACACGTCCTGCGTGGGCTGTCCGGGGGACGGGGTCACCTCCTGGCCCCCGAGATGCTGCTGTGGACCAGAGCCGGTAACCTGGCTGGGGGGGGCGCGTGACCCCAGGCCTGCCTCTCCGTCCCGAGGAGACCTTGTCTAGGCTCCCTTGTTGCTCTCATCAGAGCATCTTCTCTCGAGACAGCTCAGAAGAGAGAGGATGGCAGCCAGGGCGCAGGTGCTGGCCGTGCCTGGGCGTGGGTGCAGCCCATGAGCAGCTACCTCTCGCAGGGGCTGAGCCATCCGCCCATGTGGAGCCAAGAGCTGGCCATGAACCGCTGCGGCTGAGGAACGCGGAGCGAGGGGAGTGAACCCCGGCCGTTTCTCTCGGTGTCGGAGATGAGCTGCATTCTATCACCTTTATCTTTCTCTAAGGCGAACAGAACAAACATGCTTAATGAGGAGGAACTGGTGGATGTTTAATGATGGATGGTCTATTTTATGTCTGTGCCCGTCACTAATTGCCCGTTCATCCTGACACCCCGGGCAGATGCTCGAGCTGGCAGGACACTGCAGGGGGTAAGCTCAGAAAAAACTCACCTGCAGAAATAGGTGAACCAACAAATCACAGGACAAAAGTCTGCATAGAGCCTTAGCTTGCAGAAAGTAAATCATGCAAAGGGCTTTCCAAAGTCCAAAAAATCCACCTGGTTCTCCCAGGGACAGGTGTGCAATACGTCCAGGACTGCACCAGAGACATTAGTGGCGTGTCTGTGCCGCCATATGTCTCTGGCAAGATGCAGTTCAGAAGGAGTTTAAGACTGCAAGGTTCCTCCTCAGCTCCAGCTATTTCTTCTGACATTTACAGTTACCATTATTGCAATGCTAACTTGCAATAAAACAAATGGTTTAAATCTCATTTCCTTTTGCAATTCATGATACATAAACCAAAGGCAAGTAAAATAAATTTGTCTGAAAAGAATAAATTAACTCCTTATTTCAGGAAACATGCACTCAGGTATTCTGACAAAAGCATTTTATTGGTGGCAATATCCCACAGACTGTGCTTTCACATGCTAAACAACAAATGGAACCGCTCAGGTCATTTTTCTTAGCATTGTCTCTGAGCTCTCAGCAGCTCTGCGGCTGTTGATGGTGGGGTGACTATGCCGTGGGGTGACAGTGACAGCAACCCACATGCCCTGAGCCCATCAAGGCAGCACCGGGCCATCCATGCCCGTGTGAAGCATCCTCCTCCTCCCTGATGAGGAGCTGGGCCCCCACGGGGCTGCGCAGCAGCTCTCACCCGCCCGCAAGCAGCTCCGCTCACACCTTGCTTTTTCCTTGCGGCTGGCACTGCGGGAAGGTGCAGGAAATAGGGTAAGCGTGAACTTGCCTGTCCCTTCAGAAAAGAAAACACAAGCAAATCAGGATATAATTCTGGGAAACAAGACACTGCGGCATTGCCATGGTCGCTGCTCCATATGCCTTTATGTTCACCCGGTGTCCTGGGCAGAGGAATGGGTGTTAAATGCTCGGGTGCTCCCCAAGTGCTCAAGACGCGGCTGCCGGGGGGACTGCCCTGGCCTTGCAGAGCGCGGTCACCTCCCCGTGTGCGGCCCCGCGCTCTCCCACGCATGCCCAGAAGTTTCCTGTGGCAATTCTGGGTGGATATGTATATATTACACAAATAGTGCACAGAGGATTGCCAGGCCGGACACAAGCTCACACTCACTTTATAGTAAATTTTAAATTCAAAAAGGGATCATGGTGCACACATTTTTATGCATCTTTATCCATATGCAACTTTATCCATTGTTGCATATTGGCACAATCATGTTTGGCCTATCGGTGTCTGCAGTCAGTGACGCTGCTGTTGCTGAATCTCTCTAGTAACCAGATAAACTACATCATATTTGCAAATCTGACATAGCCTTCTGATGCAAAAAATCCAAGGTGAATGGCGTGAAAAAAGAGTAGCTGGGGAGCAATTGTTCACGGTTTCTCCCATCATAAGAACTAGGGGTCACTGAACGTATAATCTAATGGTAGGTTTAAAATAAAAACAAAGTTTAATTAGTAAAACTTTTCTTCCACATAATGCATAATTAAACATGAAACTGAGCCATGGGAGAATTTGGAAAATAGAAATATAAATATACTCAAAAATAATTACACGTACTCAGGACAAAAAGATCCGTAAACTAATCGCGTTGTATGCAGAGGGTGAAATTTTGTCTCAGCTGAAACCAGTGTTAACATCAAATTTATTTTAGTAAGGCTCAAATTTAACACTTTGTAGGCTGTGTTGAAAACACAGGTGTGAGTTAATAAACTGGGACAAATTGATTTTTACTTTCTAATATCTGTTTTTATGTTATGTGTTTGGTATTAATTAATGAAACTGTATTTACATTTATATACTACTTAATGAAACACACTTTATTAGTCCAAAAAATTCTTCTTTAAGTATCACTCGTATTCAGCCTTTTTTCATCACATTCCACTTAGGGAACTGTGTCCTTTACTCAGACCCAACACATTGTTTTTCTAAATCTAACCATAATACAAGAAAAGTAACATGCTCACATTTTTCTATGCGTATGAAAGGATAACCTCTGCACACCCAAAAAGGGATGTAAGAAAACTTACCTTTTTCTCTTCTCCCCCATATTCTCATATTCCCATATTCTCTCTTTGTTGCACTTTTCAGGCAACAATGATCATAACCAATATTTTGGGACCCAGCACAAAAACCCCAATACCAAAAAATTAAGAGAGAAGAGACCTCACTGGAATAAGCGATGCATCACTGCGTGTGTTTTATTCCCCTTCGAAAGCCATCTATGGTTTATCACTGAGAGCACATCAGAACATAATGAGCTCATTTTTTGTTTGTTTGTTTTTCCCCATGGCAAAGCAGCCAGCAACCAGAAAATAAGCCTTTATTCTTTATGGAGGATTGAATGGCTGACTTAGTCATGAAGGGCTTGCTCTCTCAAAATGGTTTGCCTTTCCTGGGCCACCATTTTCTTCTTCCACCCGATAAGCAACCCGTGTCCGGCGGGTGGTGCACGCACAGGTTACCGGGCACAGTGATCACTGCTCCAGCGAGGCTGGCTCTCCTTCAAGAATTCCAGGGAGGACCCGAGGAGAGGTTCCCCGTCTGCCGCCCCCGGCGCGGCGCTGCCCGTGGCAGCTCTGGGTGGAGGTGCCCAGCTGGAGGGCTTGCCCTGCACCCCTTCCTAACGGCAGAGACCGCGAGCCCTGCGCCTTCAGGAGGTACCAAATGGCCCTTCCCAGGTGTCTCTAGGTGCCCTGAGAAAATCATTCACACGGCAGTTTCTGCCACTATTCCGCACCAGCCCCCGCGGCAGCCTGAGCCGTGCCCCCGCGCCGCCGGGCTCCCCCGCGGACCCTCCCCGGCCGCTCGCCGGGTGCAGGGACAAGGGGGTGCCCGGCCCCAGGCCAGCGGCTGCTGGGGGGCTCCTGGGGCAGAGCTGTCACAGAGATACCCATAAACAACGGGCATGGGCTGGAGCAGCCACAAGCCATCTAAAAGTACGCAACCGCCGAAGTAATCCCTGGATATTTCTAGGATCAACAACCAGGTTTCTATTTCAAGGAGGTTTTTTTGTTTGGTTGTTTTTTGTTTTTTTTTTTTTTTTAAGAAAAAATTCTCCAACTGGTCTTTAAGCTTCCCCCATATTTTCTTCCTCAAATTCAAGCAAACCTGGGCTGGTGCTCAGCTTTTATCTCAGGCCTTCTGAGTACCATCTCGGGACCTGAAACAGTGCAGGTATCTCATCGGCATCTCACAGAAAGGGCTCAGGGAGGCTAATGGGTGGCACCTGGGACTTCCCCAACAGCTACAGCCATGGACCCGGTGGGATGCAGAGGAGACATAATGATACCAGCAATGGGGAAATGGCATGAACTGAGAGGCACAGCTCCAGAGGAAGATTTTCTTGTGAAAGAATAAATTGCAAGTACAGGATACCAGTCAGGAAAGGCAGGAAAATGAAAAGCATCATGCATGATGAGGTTAGACTTAATTGTGTTGGTAAAAATTATACTGGCTCTTTAAATCCATTCTATCAAAACCTGTATCCTTCACTTTTCAGTGTTTTATTTCAAGAATAACCATTTGCTCTGCATTTGGAGAGAATTTAGTAAGGTACATAGGAATATATGCATGCCTACTCTTCAATCCCTGTTTTCAGGCAGTTTTTTAAAAATATATGTACATTTATATTGTAGTTCATATTGTATCTTAAAAAGGAAAGTTACAGAGATGTATACACTTGAGAATAACATTTGCTCTAGTTCACTGAATACAGCACTTACTTTTGGAGTATCAGGACTGTGGAGTCTCTAAAGTACAAAAAAATACACTTGGTTCCTGGCATAATTGCTTAGTCTCAAGGGGCTATAGGAGATGTTGAAAAAGCAATTGAAGAATCCTGCTGAATTTCATCCTGAGATAGAATTTCACAGAAATCCAGGATGGTGTTCCTGCTTCAGGTTCACTCTCCAGGTGAGTATTGTTCCCCCTTGGAAAATCACAGAATCACAGGATGGTTGGGGTTGGAAGGGACATTAGACACTACCTAGTTCCCACTCCCTGCCCCAGGCAGGGCCCCCTTCCCCCCAGCCCAGGGGGCTCCCAGCCCCGTCCAACCTGGCCTTGAACCCTTCCGGGGGGCGGGGGGCACCCACGAATCCCCCCGCAGAGCAGAGTGCCCGGCCAGCAGCTTCCTGAGAGGGGCTGGAGGGACCCTCATGGTGCGCGAGCTGCTGGGTGCCAACCCCTTCCCGGGCAAAGCACCCACCGAAGCAACGCCCGGGGAAACAGCTGCCTTGGGAACAGGGCAAGTGCGGGAAAGCTTGGCAGTGCTAGAACCCAGCGGCGTAGGCAGGTAGGAGGAGGTGGAGTGTCCTCCCAAGCACCGTGGCTGCGGCGCGGCAGCAGCTCAGGCGGAAGCTCTGGGATGTTTCTCCCCCCAGCACAGCCCTCACACCCAGACAGAGGGACCGAAACGGGGGGCCCTGCAGAGCACGTGGGGCCAGGGAGGCTGAGAAGGGACCCCGTGCTCTGCTGACGCTACAAAAATGTGTTTGCAACAGCAAAGCCTCCACCCGGGCTGGCAGAGGAGGGGGAGCAGGCGCTCCCCCGCAGCCCCTCTGTGCCTACTGGAGAAGCCACCAGAAGTGGGTCCTGGCCCCGGGCAGCGATGCCGCCAGCGAGAAACAGCCCCGGGGTTTGTGGCTGTCGGCCACGAGCCCACGTGCCCACGTGGGGATGTAGGGACGGCCACGGGAAACAGCATCACATCGTGGGAGACGCTCATGGCACGTTTTCACATCTGCTACCCAGGGTTCATCTCTTTGGATTACTAAAATGTCTAAGACTAAAAATAGCTGTCCTCCTAATTATCTTTAGAGCAGCTAAAACACAGAAGTGTTACACTATTTTTCACTTAATTCCCTCAAGAAATACTTTGGTGTTTGATAATTCTGTTTAACCAAACAATATTTAATCAGAAAGCTGATAATATTTAATGGACTGTGACTTACAATAAGGAATATTTTTTAAACATTATGATGGTATCTTGAACTGAAAAAGGATTTTACACATTTTCTCTAGTGAGTTATTCAGCTCAGTTCAGATTATTTATAGAATAAACGCACAGGCCAGAGGCTACAAGCGAAGATCCAGCACGGCTCAGCTGATGATGAGCTGGGCTGGGTTTTTGGTTGAAGGGCACTGCAGGAGCCTAATCGTGCAGAGCCCTGCCCAGAGGATGGGGAGCCGTCGGCCCTGGCCCCTGCTCAGGGCAGCTCCCCCTCGAGCGAGGTTTTCCTAACGAGGCAACGAGCCCTGCACAGAGCCTGGCTCCCAAACAGCCCCTTCCCCGCCTAACAAAAACACAGAAAGAGGGGTTTCTGGTGGGAGCACCCCGCCGGCTTCTGCCAGGGCTCTGGCTCCCATGGGACACAGCCTGCTGCAGCCCCCCGAGCGCCCAGCCCTGTCCCACGAAGGCAGCTGTGCAGAGGGGTTTTGGTATTTGTTTAGCAAAAAAATGACTGTATTTTGCTGTGGTTTAAACCCCTGCTATTAGTCTGAGGACAAACACATCTATCCATAGGTAAAAACAAACAAATGGTCACAATGCCCTGGAGTGACAAACATCCAGCTTGCAATATTGACCAGAAGCGAGAAAGGGGTGGGTTATCTGCAAGGCAGTGTCTATTGTGGAATGAAACAAAAGGGTGGTGGTCCTTTGTGCTCCTACACAGCAACACCCTTGAGCTCGAGATGTGTCTTCCTGCTCCAGTCACTGACCGAAGGTCAGTTCTCACCCTTTGCCCTTGACCACACAAACCGACGCTTTGCACTGAATAGATAATTTAGATAATTTTATTCAGTGCTCCTGAGAGTAATTTTTAATTTTTCATTCTAAGCTATTGTAAAACCTCTGCTTCAGATTGGATAAAAATGATGAATTTTAAATACGTGTAATGCAATTTGTCTTCTACTTGTTGAGGTTACCGCAGTGCTCATTTAGAAGCAACAACGACACCATCTATGAAATTCAGAAAGAATAGAAGGAAAACTAAAAATAATTAATTTTAAAATAATTGTGTTTTGCTTACAAAGAAACCTTGATTTTCATTTTATCTTCACATTCATTATCTTAACTATGCCAGCAATTAGTTTGTCTCTAAGCAGGAGAGCACGAGCAGGCCACAGGCGTGTGAAGGATGTGCTGCATCTTCCTATAAAAGCATACCAAAAACCCGAGGAGCTTGTAAACTGAGAGCTAAGATTTCATTTGCACAAAACGTGCATCACCAACCGATGTGGAAAGCTGCAAATGCAAATCAGATCTACATGTTTGTAAATTAGATCTAAATATTTAAATATTTTTTACACAGGCAATGTTAATCTTTGCCTGCAGAGATCTTTGTTCTGCTGAGGTAGAGGTGTGGCTTAATCTAATATCCTGCCTTACATCTGTGACCTGCATTTCATTTTAGGTAACAAGTGGAACGAAGAAGTCTCCCCAGTATGCACTAGATATATAACCAGGATATTAGGAAATGAGCAGGCTCTAAAAATATCGCTGCCTTCATTTACCTGCTCCCCATGAGGTAACACGCCGGCATCAGCATCTTGGGGTGAGTACCACAGGCAGGGGTGGTGCACGGTGCCCACGAGCTCCAAAAAGAAATTAATGTTCTTCTTGATTATTCCCGGCTGTGTTTGAATAGAGATTCCACAGCTCTCCTTTTGGCTGAGACGGTTTTCGGTCCCGCACGGATGAGGCTCCCCGGAGTAAAGGTTTGGGCAAGGCGTTCCAGCTCTGACATGCCTTTATCCAAAAACAAGCCAAGGCTGCCTGAGCAACGGAGGGCAGAGTCAGAAGATCTGGTTCAGGAACCGTTGCACGTGTTATTTTCTTGCAGGCGAGCGTCCTGTGATCTTTTCCCGTGGCCTGGTGCAATAGGAAGGGCCGCTGGAAGGCCGGTCCTCGGTGGCGGCTGAGCGGTGGCAGCGGGCTCGGGCGGGCACCCTGGACTGCACGGGTGTGCTGGGCCACGCAGACACGGCCCCCGCGCTGTGCCCCCCGGGCAGGACACGGGGCACGCACCAGCGTGAGGGGACAAGCTGCTGGGTGGGCAGCAAAAGGTGAGAGCTGTGGCAGAAGCCCAGAGAGTGCCGGGAGGCGTGGCTGGTTTCAGAGCTGGTGGAGGTGGGACACGGGGACCACAGCTGGCTGGCTCCAGAGGACAAGAAAACAACTAACCAACCAAACGAAAAAAAAAACAAATGTGAAGTTTTCAATTAGACTTGGAGTCCTTACAGTTCTTTATTATCAAAAAAAAAAAAAACCAAAAAAAAAACCCACACGAACAAACAAACAAACAAACAAACAAAAAAGTCATACGGATTTGCTGGACAGAGAAAGCAAAAGGAGAGTGAAATGCAAGTGCTCATTTCTTTGCTGGGTGGATGCTACAGAAGAATCAAAAGATCTGATGCTTTGATTGAAAATAAGCCTACAGGTTGATTTTATCAGAAAAGACACACAGCAATGAAGTAAGATTATGCCCACAAACCTGAGGGGTTTTTTACATCTTGCATATATTGCATCTCAGCTGTGGGCACAGAGCTTTCAATAACATGGCAAGGAATTTGAAAGATTTATATGGGCATGTATCTAGGATTATAATCATGGTGTGTTTCAGTTAATGCAAAATTTACCAAGAACAGCCCCTTGGTCAAACAAAGGACTGAAGAATCCTGTGTGTTTGGATGAATTGAAGGCAGGTGCTAAGGCTGATGTCATCAATATATGATAGGGGATTTCTACTCCATTATATGCATGCAGGACAACTCAGCAGGTTTCTCTGTTTTATCCTCTCAGAGGTAAACTCATGGCTGGAGCTGCTCGAAAATTAATTGACTTTTTTTTTTTTTTTTTTTTTTTTCCCTTAGAAGATCAAAGCATATTACAGAGAAGCAGCAGGCAGAAATGTGTCCACAAGGTCGCTGCAGAAATAAGCAACCCACGGGCTGGACCCAAGAGTATGTGTGGGAAGTCACATATTTTGTCCACAGTTGCATACACAGCTAATAGAAATGTTCACTGGCATCTGGAAAAGCATCGTCTAGTATGGACAGAGGAGGAGGCAGACCCAGAACTGCATTTTAATTCTGGACACTATCACAGCACAGAAGTCTCACACGGTACTCTGTTACAGTCTGTTGCAACCTTGAAATGAAAAAAAAAAAATGCCACGATCCAATATTTCAAAGGTACAGAATTCAGGCATCAGGTTATAATATTACTAGAAGACCAAGGCATGGCAAGCACATTCTCCCCAGCAATAGAAGGGGATTTCTGTATTTCAGGGTGAAGGACGTGGGATGTTTTCTGGATGGCGGCACTCAGAGAGTTGTGGTCAACAGCTCAACACCCAAGTGCAGGGCGGTGACGGGCGCCGTCCCTCGGGGGTCGGGGCTGGGCCCGGCGCTGTTTCCCATCTTTGCTGGGACACGGGCAGTGGGACCGAGGCCCCCTCAGCACCGAGCTGTGCGGTGGGGGACACGCGGGAGGGTGTGGGGGTGGGACGAGGGGTGACAGGTTTAAACTGCCAGAGGGCAGATTTAGGTGAGATCTGAGGCAGAAATTGTTCCCTGTGCGGGGGGTGAGGCGCTGGCCCAGGGTGCCCAGAGCAGCTGTGGGTGCCCCCTCCCTGGAAGGGTTCAAGGCCAGGTTGGACGGGGCTGGGAGCCCCCTGGGCTGGGGGAAGGGGGCCCTGCCCGGGGCAGGGGGGGGCACTGGGGGGGCTTTGAGGGCCCTTCCCACCCAACCCAGCCTGTGATTCTGTGATTCTATGTCGGTGCAGCAAGAGGCCCCCGGCCAGCACGGAGGGTCTGTGCTCTGCAGGAACATCCCTTCGTGCAGGAGGGTTTTAGCCAGCAAAGGCTCGCCGGCTGTGTCTGTGTTCAAAGGAAAGGTGTGGGACGGAGAAGGCAGCCTGCAGCTCCATGTGCCACTTGCTAATGTCATGATGCAACAAGAAAATCCATCTTTTCTACTCTTCTTCCAGTTCTGAAGTTGTATGAAATTTTTTACTATTCAAAGTATGATTTTAATCATGAAAGTTGTGATTTGTAATTCTAATATTTACATAGAAAGCTTTTTCTTATGTCTTTCTTCATAAAGTAATATTCAAATCAAAGTGCAGGTTTCATTTCATACAGCTTTGAAGTTGATCATTTTGACATTTCACATTTTCATGTCACGCTTTTAATTATAAAAAAAAAGTTTCACTCATCATCATTTCGTTTCTTGCATATTTCCTTAACTGCTTTTTCACCACCTCTATCGGCAAACTCAGAAAAGAGATGGAAACTAGACGAGACATCTGTGAGCATGGAATACTTGTGCAGGCCGGGGGCATCTGCACATTTTTTGGTCGTGGCTGGGGCGAATGCAGCACGGCACACGGAACGGCCGCTCACCCTGGGCGGAGCGCGCGGTTCCCGCCAGGCAGTGGGGTGTACGTGGGGGGTGAGTGACCCCCCACTCGCGCTGAGCGACCCGGGGAGCCCTCCCCCCGCCACTGACACCTACCGCAAACAGAAGCGGCTCCTTTTCTGAACAAAATCATGGCATTCCTCCCCACCACTCTGCGGGGAGCAGTAAGGGTGCGGGTTGGTATTCTTTGGGGAGGACAGACAGGAGAAGGGAGAGAGGAGTGATTGTTTTTAAAACTAAGTGCAACCTACCTGTGTGCATACCAAATACATTTTTCAACAGCCAATATAAAAGTGACTTTTCTGCCTGAACACAAGTACTGGAATTTTAAAAAGTCTTTTTTTCCTCCACGGGAAACAAAGGAAGCTGTTCCCAGAAAACTCTTTCTCTTCTTTCTTGCCTTTACATCCATTTCGTTATACCGAGAACTTTCAGTACCATACTTCTAATTACTGTTTCTATCTCAGAGCAAACCTCAAAACAAATTGAGGTTTTTTGCTCTGCATGGTCCATCTGAAGATCGCCAGAGGGATTTCCCACACCCACCAGTGACTCAGGGAGCTCTGCAAGGTCTGGGGAAGGAAAAGCCCAGCCCAGCCCCACACACCTGGCTCTGCGGCCGCACTCAAGCTCCACAGAGTGATTTCAGCATCTGCCCCCTTCCCGGAGGAACTGCTCTCCTCTGCAGAGATCCCATTAATGCACACCCTAATAGAGCCCACGGTCTCACTTTTTAATTTATTTATAAGGATATTTTTTATCCTGGGTTGTGGCAATTATTCTGTAAGCTACAGTCAGCATAACAAGATCCTAATTATGCACAGTTATTTTAGGCTTCTCGGGGATATGATTATTCGGCCACAAAACCAGGGTCACATGTAGTAGGGAAAATAAACAAGAAAGCAGAATACAGTGGGAGAAAAGAAGAGGGCAGGTGGAATGGGAGGAAATGCGAGAAGATTATTTTTGTGGCCATGACAGCCCTTTCTGCCCCGTGCAGAGCGTGGCTGCGCCCGACGCTCCGGGGCAGACTGGGGTTGGGTGACTTCATCAGCAAAAGGCTGCGGGTAGACCTCGCGACCTCGAGATCATGGATTCCCTGGCCCGTGCCTCGTGGCATCCCTTGGTTTGAGGTGACCTCCGTTAGTCGCAGGAAGGACCCAGGAGGCCCCCGGGGGAGATGCCCCAGCTCCCCGCCCTGATCCCGAGCCACCCAAAGCCGCCGGCTAAAAAGGGAACAGGTTACCTGGCAGACACGTTTTGTTCAAATTGTGTTTGTCCATTAAGGGGATAGTATTATATTTAAAAAATTAATAATTCCAGATCTCCACAATACAGAGGGAGTTCATATGATAAAGTGCATGAAGGATAAGAGTGTTGTACCTTCTTTTGCACTGAGTTTGTACTTTCTGATACAACACCAGGGGCAGATGTAATACGTGCCTGCTGGAAATTGCTGTTTCTGAAATCCACTCTTGTGTTCTCTTTAGATTAAAGCTGTGTTAAAAATCAGGAAGTTGATGATTAACTGCTACTATTAATCCTTGCTTAAAAAAAAATAAAATCTTTTCAGATGACTCCAAAAGGTCAGCAATGGAAGTTATGACTCAGTTTGGTGGTTTAAAGATATAGAAAAATAAAAATGTGCCCCATGCAGCCTGTTTGCTCAGTGTTCACTGAGGACATAAAACCCAGGAACATACCTGCGGGAGCTGTCAGAGAAGTGATGCAGATACCAACATACACCCTCGCGTCTGAAGCACTGACTCATCCTGCTCAGGGCATGGATAAGAGCAGTAACAGAGCATGACACAATGGATTGTCTGATTTGGGGAAAAAAAAAAAAAAAAAAGGAAAATATGTTTGTAAAAACAGCAAAAAAACCCTTAACTCTTCCAATTGCACAGCACCATGTTTGTCTTGTCTTATTCTACAGGAATGGTGAGATCTTTTCATTACAAATGTTGATGAAACTGGAAAAGGGTGTGAAGTTAGGGCAGGGGAAGTGTGAAGGCTTGTTTATAGCACTTAGGAAAAGCTTTATGCTCTGGACAGTATAATAATAAACTTTGAGAAGCAGGTGGTCACTGTGGAGAGGAAGCAGCTTGACTCTGGGAACAGCTCGGCTTCTTTCTCGATTTGGACGCCAGCTGGCAGTGATGGGCAGTGGGGATGAAGGGCTGGAAGAGCCTGGAGCACCAGCAATCATAGAATCAAAGAATCCTACAGTGATTTGGGTGAGAAGGGCCCTCAAAGCCCCCCCAGTGCCCCCCCCTGCCCCGGGCAGGGCCCCCTTCCCCCAGCCCAGGGGGCTCCCAGCCCCGTCCAACCTGGCCTTGAACCCTTCCAGGGAGGGGGCACCCACAGCTGCTCTGGGCACCCTGGGCCAGCGCCTCACCCCCCGCACAGGGAACAATTTCTGCCTCAGATCTTATCTAAATCTGCCCTCTGACAGTTTAAACCATCACCCCTTATCCTATTCAGCCCCCCTGAGCATCTCCGTGGCCTCCTCTGGCCCCGCTCGAGCAGCTCCGGGTCCTTCTGCTGTTGGGGGCCCCTGAGCTGGCCCCAGCACTGCAGGGGGGTCTCCCCAGAGCGGAGCAGAGGGGGACAATCCCCCCCCTGGCCCTGCTGCCCCCCCTGCTCTGGCTGCAGCCCAGGGCACGGGTGGGTTCTGGGCTGCGAGTGCACAGTGCTGCCTCACGGGCAGTTTTCCCCCCACCAACCCCCCCAGTCCCTCTCCTCGGGGCTGCTCTCCAGCCACTCCTCGCCCAGCCTGGGTTTGTGCTTGGGACATGTCTTTCAGATAACCAGCAGGTTAGTGAACATTGAGCAAAAGAGCCTGTGGGAGAAGGGGAGTGCTGTGGGTCTCACTTGGACCCCTAGCACCAACGAGCTGGCAGACCTTATCCCAGATATCCCCATATTATCTGCATCTAATTTAGCATGTTGCTTAGCACAAAAAAAGTGCATCACTGAGCCAAACCAGCAGAACCTGAGAGCCACCTTTCTACACAGTCTGTGACCCGGGAGTTTCCATCATTTAGCTGTAGTTTGGTTTGGTTTAACTTAGTTAATATAGTTCAGCTAAAGCATCCCCACCACAGATGCAGACTGAAGCTGTGTGAAGGACTAATCCTTGCCTTGGACCTCTGGATCTGTTGGGGACTGGAGAGCATTTGATACACATCTGGAACTGGTCTTCTGGTTTAATTTCTGGTCTACATCCATCAACACCACTCTGCAAACCAAACCATGATTAGCAAATGGGACCAAACAAAGAAGTTGCTCCAAAACCTCACTCCCTTCTGAACAAAAAAGCTAAAGTGACTGCAGCGTTCCACAGCCTCTGCGTGCACCGAGGAGCCCCGTGAGCCCTGCTAACAGCTCCAGCACCGCAGCAGTCATTTAACATCTGCTCAGTGTATCTAACTCCAGGAGGAATCGACAGGGAACCTTAATCTTCCTCGTCTCACAGATAAGCCCCTGAGGACAGACCTGAGGCTTGGCATCAGAGGAGGGATGGAGTAGAAGCTATCTCAAGATGGATGGTGCAGCAGGCAGAAATCTCGCTGCTGTTGTGGGCTGTGCTGATCGCTGCACTAGTCCCGGTTGCGCAGGCAGGACCCTGCCCTGGATCGGGAACCTGGGGAGATCGGAGCATTCGCCCTGGTCAGCATCTTTCCTCCAGGCAGGTCTGGCATCTTCCTCTGCCTGGTCACCCTGTCGCTCGAGACCTCACCCCTCTTTTGGGAAGCCTTCCTCTGCCTCTTCTGTCCAGCCCTCCAGGCGCGGGGTTTCCCACTCGATGTACAGCAGCAGGACAAGTGATTACCCTCCCGGCTGCTGCTCCTGCCTCATGTCTCTTTACCAGCTGGAGGATTTGGGATGGGCCACGTTCATTTACTCCAGGTGTTACCAATATTTACAGCCAGCCCATCCTAGTGGCAGCTGGGGAGTAGCAGGCTCCTGACAGAGAGTTGGAGAGTTCAGGTTTGGACATTTGCCTGCCCAAGCACAAGCACCTGCCAGACTTTGCAATTTCAGATGGTTCTTTGCCTGTGAAAGCAGCATGACTAGTACCATTTACCTTGGTGTCTCTTCTCCAGGGCATGCCATGCTCTTCCATGCCTCTGCATCCATGCCACATTTTTATTGTTTGGTTGAATCTCCAGTAAAGTCAAACTGGGTTTCAGGATCATGGTTTGCTTTGAAAGAGAAAGCAGAACCGGACCAGGATTTAAGGGCTGTGCTGCAGAGGAGAGTTGGTGATGTTGAACCTGTTACATTGGCCAGAAGGTCATGTTGTTCAGTGATATCCAGGGCATGGCCAGCAAGCCCAGCATGTTGGAGATGTTGCACCATTATCTACTCCTTCATATATACTTCCCTATCCCAGCAAAAACGTAAAAGATCACTGCCTTTTAAATATGGAAGAATTCTTCTTTTTCCTACTGCAGCCCCCTACACTACTCCCGCAATGCCCATGGTGTTTCTGCAGGGCAGGGCTAGCAGGACACGCAGCCTGGGCAGGGAATGAGCCCAAAAACACAGGCAGGAGCATCCCGACACGGGTCCCACTGCTCCCGCGGCGGGGGAGGAAGGCCAGGAGGCACACCCCGCTCCCGGCTGACAAAGCTGCCTTCCCTTTGGCAAGTCACCGCCAGCGTAGGTGGCCCTGCCAGGTTGTCATAACACCATCACCACCAAAAGCGAGCTGGACATTTCTCCGTAAGAGGTGAATGTTAATGTAATGGGAGAAGAGATTAAATTATGTACAACTGCTCATACGCTTCCTTTTATACACCAGAAATGTGGAATAATAGGTCAGGGAATAACAGTGCATATGAAAGAGAAGAATTTCCATCATAATAAATTCATAAGGATTCACAACAAACATTATTTGTTTGTTTATGAAGAACTGTAATATTGACCTGGTTACAAAAATAACAGGAAACCTCAAAGGAAGCCGTAGGGCAGAGCGTTGCAGGGCAGAGGCACAAGGGAAGATTAATACTATCGCTCACAAGATGTGACAACAGCTACCCTTGGAACATGAAGATATCTGAAAGTTAATGAAGAGATAGGAGTGTGATAATAAAGATAAACATGTCTTTTTAAGTTAGGCTGCCCCACTGCAAGCCTTATACTGTTTGATAATGCAGTTCTTCAGAAACATGCTGATGACAGTCTGCAAAGGCAAGATAATTTATCTTAAAATTGAAGAGACAAACCAGGAGGCGCAGAATGTGGCACCAAAATATGGATGACAGTGTCCTTGCCAAGGAGGCAAACAACCTTATTAAGAGAGAAAGGGGAAGAGATGGCTGTATTAACAATGAAAAGGAAGTCCGGGGGAACATAATTACAGCGAGGGATTCATATCAGCGTTTGAACTGCCAGGCTTGAGGAGCTGATGATCATTTTATGTGGGGAACATCAGGAAACGAATGGCACCGTTTCTAGTGCATGGGCTTTATGTATCAAATTCATTAGTCCTGAAGGCATATTATAAGAGTTAATTTAAAGGTAAGAGAAGCGTAGCAGTAAATACTGAATAAGGACTGCAGCAGGAAGGCTGTCACTGCTGAAGGAGCATCCCGGTGCGGTCTGCCCGCTCTCCTCCCACCTCCACCCGTGTCACTGCAGCCGGGGACCGTGCCACCCCACTGCCGGACACGGCAGATGGACAGACTCCCGTCTCTGCAGCACGTGGTGTGAAAATAGCGGAGCGTGCGGGAGAGGGAAGTGCCTGCAAGGCATGTTCCAAAGGAGCTGAATCTTTCTGAGACAAAATAATTAGTAGGATAGTGGAGAGACAGCATAATTTCTGGTTTAAAAGAAATTTGAAGATTTCTGCTCTGCAGACCTTGTCCTTTGTATTTGAAACAAAATGAATTAACTATTCACCCATGTTCAGATAGACTTGGAATTTTACTTAACAGTGAAGGACTAGGAAGCTTCTTACTAGATGGAAATACAGTTGCTTATGTCCTTGATGGCAGGGGGGCATCACGATAATTCTGCTGCTGAACTGCCCTGTAACAGGACACACACGCACCTACACACACATGCACGCATGCACGCCCACAGGCACACACACACACACGTGTGAGCGCGCACACACACACACTCATGCCAAGTTCCCATCGGGAAACCTAGTAGTAATTTCTCTTCTGACAAGTTCATGAGAGGTAAAAACCAACCCAAACTACAAGAACAACCAGAAGGCAGCAGCAGTCCAAACTCTTAACTACAGTTCCTTATCCAGCAGCAGAAGTTTGAATTATTTACATTTTGGTCATGAATAAACGATTCCCAGCATGCTTCTGCATCCTTGAAAGGGGCTCTGAAATGTTTTTCTTGTCTGGAAGACAAATCTGTAACCCTGGGGATGTTTAATGATGGGTGCAGACCATGGTGGCCAAAACCAGGCCCAGCCTGGCTGAGACTGCCCAGCCCCAGGACCCACGGCGGGGACGGTGGTCCCGGGCACACCCCACGGAGGCCGGGCACCCTCCCAGGGAGCGTCCCCTCTGGTCTCCATCCCCAGCCCCCTTCACAAGCATGTCCCTGCACACACATGTCCCTGCACACGCGTGTACTTTCACACACCCCACACCAAATCCAGAACTTCCATTCAGCTGGGCAGCATTCAGCCCAGCAGTGTCCTTCTGGAGGACAATTTTAAGCTTATATTCCCCAAAACATGGCTTGCCTTCATGAGGATTAAGAAATAATGAGACTCAAAAATGTTCCTTCCTCTTGGCTGTGCCTTTTCTGGCTCTTTAGAATCGCAGCCTGGGCATTGGGACACCGGAACAGCAGCTTATTTTAGATCACAGACATGGTTCAGAGGAAGCAGCAGATAGGGAGGCTACATATGAGTATGTGTGCACATATACACATTGCATATACCTGTATGTATGTGTGAGCTCTTACATCTTCCATAGTTACAAATGTATAATTTTTATTTAACATAGTTTTTATAACTGCACTTCTAGACTGTGGAATGTATACACCCAGGTAGATCTAAAGAGAAATAATTTTTTTAAAATGTAAATGCAGATGGACATGCACTGATTCAGGAAAATCGAGCAGTTATAGCCTGTTTTAAATAAAGCTAAACTTTAGACTGTGCTACTGGTCAGGTTCTACCACCTGCTCACTCCAGGTTCCGGATTTCAGCAGTGGCCAATTCCCTCTTCTGCAGCCAGGTGTGCAAGACAGCCCACAGCGAGGCAGAGATCCCTGCCACGGGTGGGAGGCCGGCCAAGCCCTGGGATACCCGGGTTTATCTCCCGTCTCCTGCTGCCTCTCCCTGCGGTGCCTCCCGACACTGTCCCTGGCCCTCAGAGGGGACATGCAGGCAGACAAGGAGCGGATGATTTATATTTTTCTCATAGCTTCTCTTAATTACCCCTTCAAATGCTACCACTCCAGTCCCTCCCAATATCCTCCCAGCAGCAGGTACAAGTCATTCCATCCCATCTCTGCACCTTTCTGGACAACTAGCCTCTCTAACAAAAAGATCTGATTCAGCATTTGATTCAGATAAGGATGCCCTACTCACCTATGAAATGCCATGCTATTTGAAATATGCTTTTATGGGTTTATGCAAAATTTACTTATTTCTCTTTCTTGAAACACTACTTAGCATGAATCTGAAGTCCTCCTTGCAGTCTTAAAAACAGGACAGCACGGAATAACCATTTACAGTTATTCATCTCATTGCAGTGTCCGTGTTTGTGGCCCAGGCTTACTTTAGCATGTGGTAATGTAATTTTGCCCATGTTTGCATCTTTATTGCAGCCTCGGGAGGCATCCACAAGGGCTGCGAGGGCAATTCCCTCGACGTGGTGCCGGGGCGAGGTGTGCGGGGTGGCAGGGACCCCACAGCCACGTCGGTGCTGTACCTGCCTCTGTGACCACCGAGCAGGAGCTCAGCACCCTCAGCCTGCTTTTGGTGCTCCGGAGCCCTTACGTCTTTGTGGTTTCTAAGGGACTGCATCTAATCACTATCCTAGCACCAAATTATTCTTGGCAGTGCGTTGGGCTTTGCACTCTTCAGTGCCAGCTCTCCCAAGCCCTCCCATGCCCATTTAACCGGGTTTTTGTGGTCTCCTCAATGTCTTTTTTAGCGTTGACTGACCTGCGTAGCGTTGTGTCACCTGTAACTGCTACCATCTCCCCACCGGCCCCCATTAACAAACACCGTGCTGGGTGATCACCCTGTTTCCCACAAACAGAGGGGCTCTGTTTCAGAAATTCAGCTTTCCCCAAGCATCACACAAATGCACATGTACTTGTAATTTCAGTCAGGGATTGTTTCATTTCCTGCACCTCTATTCTGTAGACATAAATATATTAAAAAAAGACTGTGATTTTTATACACAGTTCTCAGCAGGAGACCATTCTCAGCTATAAGGGAGTTCTGCCAGGTGGTGGATTTTTTGCCATGAAATTTACTTAATTCATTATATTTTTATAATGACATATTCAGCTTCTAATAAAACATTGGTTGCCTCAAAATCTCAGTTTTGATAGATCCTACCAATGCAAAGGGAAGGGAGGCAGAGAGAGAGCATTTTGATGCAGCACGCTGCTTTCCTCCAGCAAAACGTGACAAACTGGAATGCAAATGCATCAGCCTTATTTCTTGGTAGCTACTATCCCTTGATATGCTGTGAGTGGAAAGGAAAATACATTTTGCTCCAGATTCTGCATTTCCACTGATTGCAGGGGTATGACCTCACCTGAAAATATAAACGGCAAAAAATGTAGCAGCCTAATCCACTAATTGAGCCTGTGCAAAGTGTAACCCTTGCAGAGTAACAGCCTGGCTGGCAGAACCAGTTGCTCTCTCCTGGAGATAACCCCCCCCAGACTCCCACCACTGCAAGATGCAGAGGCACAGCATCACCTCCCCATGCACACAGCAAAGGCACAGGAACTCTTTCTAATCTCCTTTGAAGCATCTGCCCTGCAAGGATGGGCATCACAGACAGCAGAGCCACTTCCACTTACGCTCTTGGATTTACCAAACTCTTCAAAGATGTCTTGGATTAAGGAGTTCTGCAGTTCGAAGAGGTGGAGACATTTTAGCTGTTGAAATGATAAAGAATATACTTTCAGAAATCACATAATCTTTAGGAAATCCTGATGCAATGAGGAACATTTCATACTCTGGAAGTACAGGCTTCAGGTGGCCAGGAAGGCCAAGGGCATCCTGGCTTGTGTCGGAAGCAGTGTGGCCAGCGGGGCCAGGGCAGGGATCGTGTCCCTGTACTCGGCACTGGGGAGGCCACAACTCAAATTCTGGGGTCAGGTTTGGGCCCCTCACTAGAGGAAAGACACTGAGGTGCTGGAGCGTGTCCAGAGACGGGCAACGAAGTGGTGAAGGGTCTGGGGCACAAGTGCTGGGAGGAGCGGCCGAGGGACCTGGGGGGGTTTCTCCTGGAGAAAAGGAGGCTGAGGGGAGAGCTGATCGCTCCCTACAGCTACCTGGAAGGAGGCTGGGGAGAGGGGGGGTCGGTCCCTTCTCCCAGGTAACAAGTGATAGGACATGAGGAAATGGCCTTAAGTTGCACCAGGGGATGTTTAGATTGGATATTAGGAAAAAAATTCTTCACCAAAAGGGTTGTCAAGGACTGGACCAGGCTGCCCAGGGAAGTGACTGAGTCAGCATCCATCCCTGGGGGTATTTAAAAGACATGTGGATGTGGCACTCAGGGATGTGGTTTAGTGATGGGCTTGGCAGTTCTGGGTTAATGGTTGGACCCGATCATCTTAAAGGTCTTTTACAACCTAAATGATGCTATGATTCTATAATTCTTCTCTTTTTTTATCCCCCACAAACATACCAGGCTTGTGAAAATACAAGTAGAGAAAGAGGAGACTATGAGAGAAAAAATAGGTAAACAGATGTTAAACTTTATATTAATTATGTTTATACTGCACAGGTGGCTTTACCTGGAGAAGTACTAAAGCAGTGTTTGTCTGTCACAATGAAACTTTGCAGATGTGCAATGCTGAAGAAGGCAGATGACTTACATTTTTTTGTTTTATGTAAATGCTGTTATCTGTTGCACGATGGCCTTACTAATTTGTTATTTTGCTAAATGAGTATTGAGGAGGATAAAATTGTTAGGATCTTTTCAGTCTGTTGCTTGCCTAAAATCTGTGGTTGCACTCTTTGTGAGCTGAAGATGCAGTGCTACCTTTGGCTCTTTCACCAAGAGAAAGCTGGGCTCTGGGAAACCATGACACCTGGGGCTGAGCATCCCCGTCCCCCCCCCCCAGCCTGTGTGCCCCCATCCTGGCTGGGGCTGAGCATCCCCATCTCACCCCAGGGTGCGTGTCCCCATCCTGACTGGGATCCTCTGTCGCATCAGCCAGAGGAGCAGCATCCCCAACATCCTCGTCTTCTTTGTCCTTGTTTTGTCGATTTTTGTTGTTTTGTTGGTTTTTTTGTTTGTTTGTTTTACAACCCAGGAAACTTCTCAGCCCTCTTGTATCTGTTGTGACCACCAGCTGCCAGGCGGTGGGTGCCTGGGGGCAGCCCCCAGCCCCGGCCCACGCAGCCTCAGGCTCTCGCCGTGCCCCAGCTCAGCCCCTGCCAGAAGGTGCTGGGAGAGGGTGGGGGTTCCCATCGCTAATGGAACAACTCCAGCGCACGAGGAATTAGCAAACCTGTCACTGCAAACTGTCACAGCGGAAGCAGCATGGAGGAGCTGTCAAATTTCTGCGTACTGAAGCGTTCTCTCGAGGTCTGGACCCTGCTCCCTCTCCCGGGGCGCTGCGAGGGGGAGGATCAGCCTTCATCGCCCAGGACGAGAAATCATTCCTGACATCGGAGTCGCTGGTTTGTCAGAGGTTTTGCCACTCAGCTGATATGGCCCCAAATTTAAGCAACATATTTCTCATAAGGCATAAAGGTATGCTGTAGAGATTTCCAGGAAACATGCCTGATGGCCATATTTAAAGATTTACAAGAAACCTGTTGCTGTAACAGTAAAGTATTAAACATTGAATTTGACCCAAGGAAAGGAGGTGTGTGTTTATATATATGACAATTGTATGATTAATATGTGCTACTATATACAAAAGTATGCAATGATAGTATCTGTACCAGTGTATAATACTACTGCAACATGTATGATATATATAAAATACAATACTATATAATCAAATTATTCATACCGAAATATGTTATATGCATCGTATATGTAGTTTATATATGTATGTATATGAATATAACCTTTTAGAAAGTTATGATTTTTTTTTTTCAGAAAGTGAGTGTTTATTATCTTATGTAGCAAATGTAAAAATCAATTTAAATTTAAAGTGCAAAATGTCTATGTTAAAAAAATCAGGACGTTTTAAATGTCTTGGTTAAAATATTGAAAACATTGACCTCAATTTTTATTGACAATGAATTTCAACTTACATATTTTGTGAAGATGAAATAATTTTTCATTTCTCATTAACATTTTTTTGCATTAGTATCATGAATTTTCCTCTTACGCATCTTAATAAAATAACTGTAGACCAAAGATATTAATCACGTAACTCAGTCTGTTTTTCTGTTGTGTTTGAAAATGAAATGCAGCCAGACTTTCAAAAGTTTTTATTTAACATCAGGGTAGCTAGATTTATTGTTTCCAGGATTATAAAATATGATGGAGCAAGAGAAAAAGAATTAACATTTTTCAGCCAATTAAATTAGACAGAATGGCTGAGATAGATAAGACAGTTGAGCTATTGAAAAGAAAGTAAATTAATGTGCCTGTTCAGGTGTAAGATCCCTTTCCTGTAATAGATTTCACTTCACTTTTTTTGACATGTTTTCCATGATTTAGAGAGAAGGCAGCAGACTGAATAAGGGCCAAAGGGACTCTTCTTTCATCTGCTCTGTTGTGCTTAAACAATAATTCCAAATAGCTTGGTTTGGGTTCAAACAGTTTGTCTCAATCAGAAAAGAAACTATGTTGCACATTAAATCTTTTAAAAAATGTGTATTCAGCACAGTTTAATGATTTTTGTAGAATCACAGAATCATAGAATGGTTTGGGTGGGAAGGACCCTCAAATCCCCCCCAGTGCCCCCCCCCTGCCCCGGGCAGGGCCCCCTTCCCCCAGCCCAGGGGGCTCCCAGCCCCGTCCAACCTGGCCTTGAACCCTTCCAGGGAGGGGGCAGCCACAGCTGCTCTGGGCACCCTGGGCCGGTGAATTTTTAATAAAAAAGGTTCACTCTGAGACAGCGAAAGAGCAATTTTTTCATTTCCAGATTTCCTTTCCTTGACCGTATATTTTTTAGATCAAAACAATCAAAATTCACCTGAATTTTCAAAAGTCTTTGCATAACCCAAATCAAGATGGTGGGGGCAGCAATGGGAAAGCCCAGATGTTGCCTGTGGCCCCCGGCCTCCCGCCAGTGCCCGCTTGGGCACAGCAGCCCTGCCCTGCCAGGAGACCCCCAGCTGCCCCCCAGCCGCCCCCAGTCACCCCCAGCTGCCCCCATCCACTTCCAGCCACCCCCAGCCACCCCCCAGCCACTCTCAGCTGCCCCCCAGCCACCCCCAGCTGCCCCCAGCCACTTCCAGCCACCCCCAGCCACCCCCCAGCCACTCTCAGCTGCCCCCCACCCACCCCCAGCTGCCCCCAAACACTTCCAGTCACCCCCAGCCACCCCCCAGCCACCCCCCAGCCACTCTCAGCTGCGCCCCAGCCACCCCCAGCTGCCCCCAGCCACTTCCAGCCACCCCCAGCCACCCCCCAGCCACTCTCAGCTGCCCCCCAGCCACCCCCAGCTGCCCCCAGCCACTTCCAGTCACCCCCAGCCACCCCCCAGCCACCCCCAGCCACCCCCCAGCCACTCTCAGCTGCCCCCCAGCCACCCCTAGCCTTCCCCCCAGTGACCCTGTCACTGCCAGTCACCCCCAGCTGCCCCCCAGCTGCCCCTGCTCTGGGTGGGTGGCTCCCTCCACCCTACCTTCTCTTAAGGCAAATCTGATCTGACGTGGGAGGTCTGCCCTCTGATTTAGGAACTGTTTGTTTCACAGGTTTTCCACAGAAAAGCCTGCCAGGAGATTGTGTGTTTGATGCAATACAGGGATCCGGACACTCCTCGGCCACGAGTGCTCCAGCCCCCCCACCCCCCCCATGGGAATCGCAGCTCCTGGACGCTTCGGGCAGGAGGAGAAAGAGCAGGTTCAAATCTGTGCAGCTCCACCATTTATCTGCATCAGGCTCTGTCTTCAAAACGTGCTTCCTTTCCGAGTAGTTTCTACCTCAATCACAAATAATATTTCTTGTAAGTGGAACTTGTCTTGGCTGAGAAGCTTCAAGAGAGGTGCTACAAGCCACAGAAATCTGTGGTTCTTCACTACTCCCATCTCCCCTTGTTTTCATTTTTTTTTCCCCTTTCTAAAGAGTGCACACACATGTATGCACACAGATATGCATGTAGATATGCACACGCATGCACACACACACGCACACAGATCTTCACACACATACAGACACCAAAACTGTATTTTACAGGTAAGGGACTAAATTCGTGCTCACCGACCGTGTTGCAGAGTGTGTGGGATGGCTCTGGCTTGCCGGGGGCAGCCGGGGTGCAGAGCTGCTCCGTGAGCTGCCCCACCAGCTCGCTGCTCGGGGACGGGTCCCCGCCGTCCCCCCAGCTCCTCTGCCATTTGCACGAACAGCGCCCGGTGTTTGCAGACATCGTCTGTCCCCACCAGCAGATCCCAGAGCTGGACACGTCCCTTCGCAGCTGGTGCTGCCTTGGGGGTAGCCCAGGAAGTCAGAAACAACAATGAGGATGAGGGTAAGGTGGTCAGGGCCTCTCACTTGATGAGGAGAGGGATAATTGACCCACATACACCAAGCAGCACCTGTGCAGAGCAGCCCAGGCGAGCCTGCGTGCTGGCAGAAGTGTCGGGGTGAGATTTCCAACGTGGGAAACTCAATCAGAAACGCGTGGGGTCAGGAGCTGCTCCGGGGAAGCAGCACCCAGCAAAGCCTGGGCCCCAGCACAGTGTGCAGTTTGTATGCAACGTGCAGCGGCGCGTGTAAAGCAGAGCTTGTCTTACAGATCACTCTGCAAACCGAATCGAACTTGCACGGTTCGCCTTCTTTCTCTTTGTGGGGATTGTTTTCCCTGTCATTGCAAAGGGCCTTCATCTGCTGAGTGTCTGACACAACAGACGAGAGGAGTGCAGAAGAGGATGCTCTGCTGCTGAGCCAACACTGCCACGTTTCACAAAGCCCTTGCCGGGGAAGCTAGCCGAAGGCTGCAGTCTGGAGCGAGCCTTTTTGCCTCTTGTTTCGCTCTCTGCTGCCTCTATTTCTTTTGTGGGTGTTAGAAACATTTCACGTGGTTACTGTGAACTTGCAAGTTCGCAAGTGTCCTCATAGCCAGCACAGACTCATTTCTAGCCTGGCAGCGGCAGGTGGGTGACCTTCATTTTGGAGAGGAGGCTCTTCAGTGAGTCCCCGGCGTGTCCAGCTCCATGCCCAATGGCTGATGTTTTCAAAATGTGTTTTAGTAGGGACCGGAGGTGGCTGGCACACTTCAGATCAGCTGTTCTGTAGGATGCTGACCCAGTGTCTGGTTCTGTGCATTGCATCCCCCACCAAGGCAATTGCTGTCTGGAAGATCCTGGGGACAGTTTGCTCCTACGCTTGCATCACCACAGAGCAAGGATTCTCAGACCACAGTAACTCCAAATAATGCAGTGACCACACTGGATTTACATCTCTCTGAGGGGTCCCTTGCCTGTCCACACATTAAGATGGCTACTTTTCCCCTCACCCCTGGTACAATGCTACACAAGTGTGTGGAACTGGACCAGACAAGAATCAGAAAAAGTGCACATCCTTTGTGACACTCCAGTGAAAATGCAGCTGAGTGCTCAACAGAAAATGAATCTGTTCCCAAATGATAACACCAAGATCTAGCTCATGACGTGAATCTCCATCGCACATGCCTCGTCCGGGCAGCGCTGCTCTCCCTTCTTCGTTGCTTTCTCCTCAGCACTCTGCAGCAGCGCGTGATCTGAGCACACAGAGAAATCCCTTCATGAGCTGTGAGCAGGACAGGGTCCTACAGCAAGATCTGTTCTATCTTTGAAGAACCAGACAAAAAATGTTATCCTGTCTTGTGGGGATATCTCCAGATAACTCACTGGTGGGTGTATAGCCACGTGCAAACTGCGCAACTTGGGCTGGGATCGGAGTGAGAGACGGGCTCTAGTTGTCTTCTCTTTTGGAGTTTTTAGTCTTTAAGCCCTGGCACTGGTGGAGAACAGCCATCACAAGCGGTGGTGTTTCAGGGCACTTCCTAGCTTGGCTCTGGGCGCTGTTGTGCAAGGTACTGGCAGGCACAGATGAAGCGACCAGTCCTGCCTTGCCTTGACGTGTTTGAACCGCAAACAGCTTTAAGCAGTAGGGCACGTGGAAGCAGGGAGAAATCCAGAGCTGTGAGGCGGAAAATATTCTAATCAGCTTTTGAAGAGATGAGCAAAGCTCTGCCTGAGCAGCGGGGCGGCCCTGCAGTGCGTGGGGCAGGAGCATCCCCGCCGGCGCGGAGCCAGCGGTGCCGGCCCCGCGAGCGCTCGCCCAGAGCACCTCAACCAGCACCCGCGTGAGCAAGTGTCTCCGGACACTCCTGCCACGGAGAACAGCTCCGGTCACCCGGGCACCGACCCAGGATACCCGCATTGGAACGGTTCGGAGAGATAAAAGCTCTTTAAAATACGGGCACAGGAACAGAAACGTGTTGCTTGGAGAAATCTCTTGAAAACTTGTATTGACAGTGCCACTACTGAAAAGGTCTTTTCCTAAGGGTAGGAAGGCGCGGGCTTTGGAAGGGGCTGGGTTGGTTGTTGATCCTACAAATATCCACAAATACAGAGATTGCTTTTCCCACCCATTTTTCCCCCAGATGTACATTCAATTAGATAATATTACAAATTATTCACTAAGCTGATTAAATCACTCAAGACTGCATGGAGCAGAATTTTAACAGAATTCTGACACAAGAGGAAAGTGAGTGGTAACAATTCATTATAGAGGCTCCAAGTGCATATGTTATTCTGTTCATGCCCTTTCAGGCAGTGTCAGTTACGTTATTTCTAAGATTTACTAAAGCCATTTCAATTATTTCATTTCCAGAGCAGAGTGAGCTCCCAGAGACAGCAGAGCCCGCATTGCAGCCGGCGGGCTCCAGACGTGCTGGGGGGCTGCACTGGGCAGGACTGGGGAATCAGCATTCCCGGCAGGCACAGGGAACGCAGCAGCCTGAACTTCCTCATCAGGAGTCACAGCCATGTGAAGGAAAGTAAAATTACAGAGCCTTGATAAAGAAATCAAGGAGAGATGTTTATTTCTGAAAGACTCTATTATGCATAGTATTAGAAAACACCAATCAGTAGTGGAAATTATTTTCAGAGAATCTGAAGAAACAGTCAGATGCCTGCATGTTATCTGCATAACAATGAAACCAAAGGTTGCCCTGATTAAAAATAGAATGAGAAAAACATATACAGCAGAAGGAGCAATGAGACCCAGTGGCAGCAAGGTAGGAAAAATGCCTTTTTTCCACAGTGTAGCAGACACTGTAATTCACTAAAAAATGGCGATTAAGCAAGAGAGGGAACAGGACGATGAGATTATGCAGAAAGAGCTGGAGTTTCCCACTCCCTTGGGTAACGGTGCCGGAGAAGGTGCCAGCCCCGGAGGCGGCAGGGCAGAGCCCGGGCAGGAGCTGCTGGCGCTGGGGCCAGCGCTGCCCGGCATCGCTGCGCTTTGGAGCCGCTCGGGGTGTGTTGGAACCAGAAGTTCCCTCTCCCATAACAGCTCAGCGAGTAAAATAAAATGACAAAGCCTGTGCAAAGCAAACTCCCTCGAAGACAACTCTTCTGCAAAGCGGAAAGGCCGTTTCCCAGCCCATGGAGGGTCGGGGGGGAGCGGGGGCTGCCCGGGAGGGCTCAGCTCCATCCTCATCCTCCACTGAACACCTCGCTGCAAGGAATGTGGCATAACGCATTTTCCCTGCACAAGGTCGCTCCCGCTGACTGAGCTGGCTGGGTCCAGCTTGCCCCCAGTACCCCTGGTGCACGGGGGTGAGCCCCACAGGTGGGAGCGGAGGGGCTGCGGGTGCTGCCAGGAGAGGGGGAAGTGAAGGGGCTCATTGCTGCCGGATCAACCAGGGCCCAAGAGGTTGCTGGTGGCCCCACAAGGTCCTGTGAAAAGACCTGCCCGAGATGACCCTGCCAGTGAGGCTAATCCTGCCAGAAAACGGGCAAGGGGACCTCCCGGGCCCCTCGCAGCTGGATGCACTGGGACTGTATGAACCTGTTGTGTCATTTTGCAGTGGCTTTCCTCAGTCGTCCTCCTGGATGGGGAGGGGAAACAAACAGACAACAAAAACTTGCCAAGAGATGTTTTTTTCTTAAGCCATCCCAAAATCATCACCCTGAGGGAAGAGTCTGATTTGGAAACCTTGGCAAAATTATTAGCAGCTAAAATGAGATTTTTAATGAGTATCTGGCAAACTTTTTTATCAGAATTACCAGCATCATCTCCAAGCATCTATTTCCTTAAATAAAGCAGAGTAAGTGAATATAATGGGGAAGAAGTATTGTTAAGTATTTACTGTTAACTCTACCATGTTGAAGTACAGATGATTCATTTAAGGAAACATGGACACTTTCGCACTTTCTCACCACTAATTTGTTTGCAAAGGAAAGAGAACTGGAAATATTTCATAGAGTAATAGAATCATTTATGTTGGAAAAGACCTTTAAGATCATTAAATCCAACAATTAACATCACACTGACAAGCCCACCACCAAACCATGTCCCTAAGTGCCACATCCATACGATGTTTAAATATCCCCTGGGGATGGTGACTCCACCACTTCCCTGGGCAGCCTGGTCCAGTCCTTGACAACCCTTTAGGTAAATAAATTTTTCTTAATATCCCATTTAAGTCACCCCTGGCACAACTTGAGGCCATTTCCTCGTCCTGTCACTTGTTACCTGGCAGAAGGGACCGACCCCCCCTCTCCCCAGCCTCCTTCCAGGTAGCTGTAGGGAGCGATCAGCTCTCCCCTCAGCCTCCTTTTCTCCAGGAGAAACCCCCCCAGGTCCCTCGGCCGCTCCTCCCAGCACTTGTGCCCCAGACCCTTCACCACTTCGTTGCCCTTTGTAAAGCCCTTTGATTAAAGCCTTCGCATTTGAACCTCTTGCAGCAGCACCGCACTGATTTCAGAGAGCAGCTGTATTTGCAGTCCGCATGCCCTTTAAATTGAACCATATCAAGCACACTGGATAAGTTTTAGTTTTAACATGTGACAGAAAGAGACATCTGAGAGCCGGAAGGGGAAGACGGTGGACGGGCAGGTTTGCACAACGCTGCATCGGCAAAGTGCTCCATGAATTTCCACGGCCCAGCTTCTCCCAGGACCTGCTGAAGGGCCTGAGGGGACACCGGAGCAGCTGCTGAAGCCCCCACGGGAGGGCAGTTCTGGCAGGGGTTTCTTCTGGCACAAGTTTGCTCTCTTCAGGTGAGATTCATTTAATTTTAAAAGTTCAGGCTTTGTCTTTTGTTTCCCACCTTTTCTGTTTGTTTCTCTCCTTTTTGTTTTCTATCAAAAAAACAGCAAAAGATTTTGCAAAAGGACTTTCCCCAGCTCACAGAGGGTGGGCAGCAGTGGCTGTGTGGCAGCGGGGTGGGCGAGGACAGAGCAGAGGAGGGGACCCCAGCCCAGCCCCAGGGGCTCCACTCCCGATTCTTCCAGAGACACCCGTGTCTCTGCTTTCTCCAGCTGTAGCTGCTATTCTTCCTTAGCCTGCAAAACAGCTCTGACTCACTTATTTAATTTATGCAATGCTGCATGTTAAAGAGTCTCTGCAATTATCCAGTAAAGTCTATTATTCTAGATTAAGGCTGTGCGAATACAGTAATAGAATATATGACTATTTGTTTGAATCCTAAATTAATTTCAGTGTGAACATGCATGAGACATCTTTGCATTCACATTCAATTTCCAGTTACACTGAAACTCTGCTAGTAAGGGTGTCTATGGCAAGTTCATTCTCAATGACAGTCCACCCACATTTGTCATAAGAAAACCATCCAGACTTTGCAGGTAAGGCTTTACAGCTCAGCTCGTGTCACACCCTGGTCCCGGGTTACTCCGTGATGGGTAAGACTGCACAGCACTTGGCTGAGAGCACGGGGCTGCAAATTCTGCAGAAAACATGGCCAGGCACATGTGTGAGTGGTTTTACTCACAGGCTGGATCAGCAGCAGTGACGGGCTATCATGTCCTGGTCGTGGGATCGGACGACGGGGTCAAGTGACTTGATTTGTAAATCCCCAAAGGAGTGGACAACAGTAAGACAAGTCTCAAAGTCCATGCACAGACATTTATTAAGTTCCCACAATGTATTAATTGGATACATAATAATTAACTAAGCATATAACAAATTATGGTAAGCAATATATTATGCCTTGTGTTACTTAATGGCAAGAAGGGAAAAGGGGGAAAAGAAAGGAAGAGAGATAGAGAGGATAGAGATCACCGGTCCGGGGTGCTGCGCTGGTCCCGTCCGAGCTCATCAGGGTTCCATCCATCCTGCTCCTTTCTCTCTTGCTCGCTCACTCGCTTGCCTGCCCCACTCCTCACCCCCCCCAGTTTATACACACCTCCCCTGGGCCCGTCCCCTGGCCGACCCCCACACCCCCACACCCCATGGCTGGGGAGGGCTAAGGGGCTTCGTGGGGTGATGGAACTGGCGTGAGCTTGTCAATCTTGGCCAGCACATTCAACTGTGAGGTGCGTTTGGTGGCTGATGGAGCAAAGGCCGCTCAGGGGACCGATGGCCCTTGGAGCTTCACCCGCTGCGCCAGAGCAGAGCCGTCCTGCCTTCCCAGGACTCCCTCCCCCAGCCCCCCCCGGGCTATTCCGTTCGCCGTGTCGGCCCCAGACTCCACATTATTCCCCCCGGGACTCGAGTTTCGCTGTTGCGAGTGTTTGAGGCGTTCCTCGGCTCGGAGGGGCTCCGCTCCCCCCATCCCTCGGCTCTTTCCCGGGCTGTTGCCCCAGCCCCTGTTTCTCTCAGACTGTCTCCTCAGCCCCTGTTTGGGGGGTTACAAGCTGGCTCTCACACCGACACCGGAGGAGTGGGCTGGGGGAAGGTCACCCAGCAGGACAGTGGTAGAGCCGGGAGCGGAGGGACAACCACCAACGGATTGGGGACAGCAGGTTTTTACAAACAGATGCCAGGAATCCCATCTGTACTCTCCGTTTAGCTAAGAGAAAAAAGAAAAGCATGGTGTTATCTGTAAATGCCTGCACATGAACTGGAATTTGAGAAAAGGTTTCTTGGTTCGCTTCGCAAAGCAGCCGAAACCAGCGGGGGGATGCTGCAGGCGGAGGAGGTCAGTTCAGCAGAGGAAGGGTGTTTGAGCAGTGACCACAAGGATCAATCAGCACGGTTCTCCAGAACCTGCCGTGCCTTCTCTGTCACGGGAGGCCTTTTAAAACTCAGCACGAACGCTCCCCACAAGGCACTGGTAGCTGATGTGGGGTGTGATTCAAAGCAGGGCGGAAGGGTCGAGTGACACGAGGTCGGTCGGACACAGCGCGACCCCCGCCCCGGCGGCTCGGCCCTGTGCCCAGGGACGCTCCAGCCACCGACCTGCCGCGGGAGGGGCTGGGACCAGCTTTGGAGCTTCAAATCTTCCCACCTCTTATGCCCCAGCTATGATTTTATTTTTAATCTGTCCTAGTCACATGAAAAAATCTACTTAATTAACAGTGGGGAAAACTCTCCTTCCTATTTTCTGATCTGGTTCTGTGGCAGTTCTTACTGAGGCCATCGCAATCTTTTGAAACCTCTCTTTTATCGCTGCTCATAAAGAAATACCACTGATAGCTAGAAGATGGATTAAGATGGACTGTTCTCACTAAACACCTGAGGAACAAAGAAAATAAAAGTTTAGTTTTTAACTAAAAGTTAACCACTCTGATATCTGATAATCCTTTTTCTTTGAAATTACCTGGGTTTTCACTTGTATAAAATAACATTAGCTAACTATGGGCAGGGAACTTCCATCCCTGATATTTACTCTGCTCAGTCACTCACGGTCCTGACCAGACTATGACATGGATTCACCTTATATTTTTGAGCACCCACAGACACAAGCTAATTAATTTTCACTGTAAAAAGGAATTCCTGTAGGAAACTATAGTCATCCTGCAGGTTTTGGCAGCAGCATCTCATCACGGACGCCCTTGGGGAGCTCGCAGCTCCCTGGAGAGCTGGAAGCTGTGGGGAGCCAAGCTGAGCCGAGGTGAGCCCTGAGCCATGCCAAGCCGTGCCGAGCTGTGCCAACAGCATCTGCGCAGCTCCAGCTCCAGCTCCAGCTCCAGCTCCAGCTCCAGCTCCAGCTCCAGCTCCAGCCAGGGCATTTCCAGCCCCGGGACCAGCCCAGACGCTGGCAGCGGATGCCCGACCCCCGGCCGTGGCACGCCAGCCTCCTGCACCGTCCTGCAAGCTCGCTTCACGTGCGGCTCATGGTGGAAAGAAGACCCATAGGAAACCACTGGCTTGATTATACGACCTCCTAAAACCTGTTGGGCGGGCTCAGGAATTAGCGGTGCTCTGAGGAAAGAAATAAATTCCTGCAAGGAGAAAGAGAAGCTTCAGACAAAACCTGCAAGAGCCAAAATCTCCAAAAGGGACAAAGGGGCTGTGAGGGGCACGGGGTAGCGGGGCTGCTGTGCTCGGCCTCACCGCCTGAGTTGGCAGCTGGGTGTGATCTCTGTGGGAGCCCGGCTGGGGAGGCCAAAGGGCCGTATAGCGGTAACGCGCTCCGAGCGCAGGGGATGCAAACATCTACAGGGGGCTGCAGGGCTGTAAGTAAGTGTCTGTACGGCGCTGAAGGGCTGTAAGTGTCTATATGGGGCTGAAGGGCTGTAAGTGTCTATACGGGGCTGCAGGGCTATAAGTGTCTATACGGGGCTGGAGGGCTGTAAGTGTCTATACGGGGCTGGAGGGCTGTAAGTGTCTATACGGGGCTGCAGGGCTATAAGTGTCTATACGGGGCTGCAGGGCTATAAGTGTCTATACGGGGCTGGAGGGCTGTAAGTGTCTATACGGGGCTGCAGGGCTATAAGTGTCTATACGGGGCTGCAGGGCTATAAGTGTCTATATGGGGCTGAAGGGGTGCGTGGGGGCCGATGGGGGGGGCAGGCGGGGGTCCGGCTCTGGAGGAGGGTACGAGCAGGGCGAGGAGCGAGGATGCTGGGCGCCTTTGGGCAACCCAGCTCCGCAGAGCCTGCACCACCGTTCACAGCGAAGTGGAGCTGCAAAGCACACGTTTCTTCTGCCGGGGCCGGGGGAGGCTGGAGCGGGGGCACCAGCGGCCGGCCCTTCCCCTCACCTGGGGCTGCGGGGTTTTACCAACAAACCTGCATCCAGCTGCTCAAGCCTTGGCCATTTCCTGAAAGGGCTGCGGTGCAAAGGTCTAGCGCACAAAATAATAATGTAGAATGAGCAGTAAAAGGCATTTTGCTCTCCCATGAAAGTTGTAAAACATTTCTTTTTTTTTACTTTCCACATCCAAAAAAAAAAAAAAAAAAGAAAATCCAGAAAAAAAGGAAACCATTTTTTTTCAGAAATATAAAGTAGAAGGAGAAGGGGCAGGGGAAGAAGAAAGGGAAAACCTCCCCACAGCACTTGCCGGGGTGGCCCGGTGGTCCCAGCTGGCATAAGGAACACCAGGAGGGTCCCCAGCAGGCTCCACGGAGCCAGACATGAGCCCTTGACCGCCCTCCTGCCCCTGCTCGCTCCGCAGCTCTGCCGAGCCCGTCAGGCTGCCCGCAGCCACAGGCTCCCTCCCCGGCCAAACTGGTGTCTGTGCTCCTGCAGATCAGGTTATTTCAGCTAAATGACACATCCAATTTTGTTTGGCAACTCGTGTGTGTGCGCTCATCCTTCCCTTGTCACAGGGCATCCGGCTTGCTCTCCTCTTTGGCATTCTGGATTTAAACTCTCGTGCTGACCTTTTCAAACATAATTATTCTTACTTCCCATGGAAGGTCTGAGACTTTTGGGCAGATGAATAGATTTGCCCTTATTCCTCCCATACGGAGTAAATATGATCAATAGGAACATCCTTCCATTTTTCTCTCCCCTTTCTCTTCCCCACGTATCTTCATGGTTATGAATAGCTTCCTGAAGATGTCCAACTGACAGGTCTCCTTCTTCAAATACCAAAATAGAAGATTAAGGCTTTGTGCATGAACTTGCTTGAGTTTTATGCCAGAGACCTCGTTTGGGCTGACTCAAATAATAAAGCCCCAAAGTGAGTGTCAGAGACCAGCAAGGCTTCCCTGAAATAACACTCCCTTCTTGTTGTCCAAATGGGTCATTTTATCCAGTTTTTTGTCAGGATTATCAAATTCAGCAGTACTCCTGCAATGTTTGTGACTGTTTCACATGTGGCAGTGGCCGTAACCAAAGGGAAACTGAATTATGTCACTGTAGGTGTGACCTTGCCTAAGGCCTTCTCCTGGGACAGGTTCCAGTTGCCACCTGAGACACCCCAGCACATGCCATGCCTGGCTTCCACGAGCCTCTTCAGAGAGAAGAGGTTCCCTATTCAGTTCCACCTTGCTTGCCAGTCCCCTTTGATCACTCAAGCACGCTCAGAAGCCTCCAGTGGCCACAGCACCTGCATCTCCAGTGGCCACAGGCACCTCTGTCGTCAGCCACCATAAGCACCTCCATCTCCAGTGCCCGTGGGCACCTCCACCTCCCACCACCCGCGCGCCCCCATCGCCGGTGGCCGTGGGCATCTCCGCCCAAGAGCTGACGTGTCATCGAGGCAGCTGCTGCGTGGGGCTGCACAACCGGCCCAGATCCCACCGCAGAGCCCCAGACGGCCCCGTGACCCCCCCGGGCAGGCGAGACACCGGCAGCCGCACAGCTGCTCGCAAGAGAAGGCAGGGATGAATCCAGATGTTTCAAGAGGAATGAATGAACAAGGCTGGGCACGCGGGGAGCCCCTGGGAACTTTTGCCTCCAACTGATCTTATCTTTGGTTTAAAAGTATATAGATTGGGTTCTTCCCCACAGCACTGGCAAAGCATAGCATTTTATCGAAACCTTTGCATCTTTATTGCACTCCTGAAAATCCCAACATACAGACTTTTGTGCTTATGAGGACATTCCAGTTTAAATTCCAGCAAGCTTATGCAAATAATTGACTTTTTGCCCATTTCATTACTTTCCAGCATCTTGCAAATAATAGAAGTAATAATAAATAAAACAAACAAACAAACAAACAAAACCAGAAATAAGTCTACTTGAGCTTACTTTTTTTTCAGCACAAAAAAGCAATTTCAGTTTGCTCTATTTTTTATTGTTAACAATCTTCAGTATTTCATCTTCACAAATTTAAAATGTAAATGCTTTGAAATTAAATATCGATTTGTTTAAAAATTGAAATAAATTGCTATGTCTTCTGGAAAACATTTCACCTCACACTGTTTAGTAAAATTTGACCAAATTCTCTAATGCCTTGTCAAGCTCTTTTTTTTTAGCCTGTGTTATTTTAGAGAGAAAATTGAATACATGAGCCAGGCATGGCTTCATACCTCAGAAGAAAAAAAAAAAAAAAAAAGACAAAATATTATTTTTGAAAAATGTGTATTTATGCCTCGTGACTTTTCATGGCCAGAAGTGGCAATATTTTTCCTCTGCCATTTCCTTGCCACGGTCAGCACTTGGCGTGACAGTGCGAGTCCCCCTCCGTGTGCCACCGCTTCGAGCAGCCACCCGAGACAGCCGGAGGCAATGCGGGACCGAGGCCTCTGCAGGGTCGTCACCTCGGAGAGCACCGGGGTGACGAAGCGATAAAGCTCTTCTCAGGCTGCTTCTGCCTGGGAGGAGGAAGTGAGAGGTGCCAGGAACCCAATGAGAGCTCTGTGCCCAAGAAAAATGTTGGGGCTTTGAAACAAACTTGGTTTTGAACTGAAGCAAACACCGTTTTATTCAATATTTCCATTGGGAATGGTTATACTTTCTTATCTGAAAGGCTGGGGAATCATGTCTGCACACTAACCAAAAAAAAAAAAAAATGTTGAAGGACAACTGCCTCCTTCCTTCTGTGCAGTTTGACTTCCATGTGGCTTTGGGCAGCTCCTGAGGAATCACTGATGCAGTATTCATAATGCCTGCGCTCTCCTTGGCAGCCAACATGCCTGCGTGGTTTTCAGCTTGTTGCTGCCAGGCCGATGGCTCCGTAACGGCTCTTGGCTTGATTAAACAACGTGTGAACTGCCTGTTGAGCCGTGTCCTCTGGGATGAGGCTGCTGGGTTAGTGGGGGTTGGCTTTTTGCTTATTTTTGATAGAAAAATAAATATTTCTGCTCTTGGATTAGATAAGGAGAGGCTCTCGGTGACTGGCCGGCACCCAAGAGCTCGCCCCCGTCCAGGGCGATGCGCACACCCCGCCCGGCCGCCACAGCCACGGGAGCGCGCAGGAGGGCGAGGTTTGTGACACTGAGCTTTCAGAGCTTCCGAGAGAAGTTTCATGCCGGGTTCCCTGTGCAGCCGGGGTGAAGGTGCCCAGGGCCGGGAGCGCAGCCCCAGGCACCCCGCAGCCGTGGCCGGGGGGGGGGCCGTGCCCCGGCGAGGCACCGCGGGCGTGTGTGCCGCGGGTGGAGTAGCACTGGAGTGCCTGGCTCCACGGCTGGGGTCTGTTAAGGGGTTGCAAAATAAACAACAGGCAACGATTTCCTTAAGGCTGAATGCCCGCTCCTGTTGTCTGCAGCAGATCGCTCTGCGGAGGGAAACGCGCTCCGGCCCCTCGCCGGGAAATGCAGCCCCTTTGTGTGTGCGGCTGTGTTTGCGGCTCCCCGAGGGACGCGTTCTTGTTGAGTCTGTGGGCATGAACGGAGACAAAGTAATAGCTGTGTTCTGTAGAGTCTATTAGATTGTCAAAGTAAATTTGGTGGGGGTGTGTGTGCTATTTTTTTCCCTTGAATAAGCAGATCCCATTCTCTCTCTCCTCTCCCTCCCCTATGGCTGTCGGCCCCTGATGGCATGGATAGGAGGTGAAAAGCAGACAGAAGGCAGCGCCACCGCAGTCTTCCACAGCGGTGGCATTAAAATAGAGTCAATTAGAGACTAATTTGCGAAGAAAACAGCAGTGGACGCAGGGTGCTCCTCCCAGGGCGTTTAAGCCCCAGCTTTTGTTTTTAAGAAGTTGCCAGCTCTTCCACCCCCCACCACATCACCGTGTGCTCGTGCCACCCCCCCAGCAGCCTTCGGGGGGGACCGGGAGCGGTACCCAGCCCTCCGGCAGCACCGCCGGCAAGAGGCGGGGGGCGGCAGTCACGGCTGGCTTTGCACCACCCGAGACCATCGCCCGCCGGTCACAAAGCTGTAGCAGCCACACGAGGGAAGGAACTTCACAGGGGAAAGGGCTAAACGGTCTCAGCTGGAGACAGGAGCGTCCCTCCCTCCTCGTGCTGTTGCAAAAGGACCAGGGAAGTAAAGTATGTGCTGGCGCTAGAGTCATTTAGAGCTGAAGGTTGGTCAATAAAAGGGGAACAAAAGGAGCCTGCACAGACACCAGAGCTCCCCAAAAGCTGGAGTTAGGTAAGCTTTTCTATTTCCTATTAATAGTCCTTGATTAGAGCTTAATGTAGTGACACACTGTGCTGGTCTAATAAGGTTGTATACCTTATCCTCTTAAATAGCAGTTGGGTTTTTTCGCAGGCCATCCTGAATATTTTCTCTGTGGGATGTGATGGGTTTGTAATGACAGTGAGAAGACAAACTATTATGAAAATGAAGAGACAGCAGAAAAAGATCAAGAGAAAGGAATGCAAAAAAGGTTTCTCCCCTTTGAAAATCCCTGTAAACTAGTGCAAATAATGCAAAGAGCAAGAGAACATGTAAAGCCTGCAAGAAACGTACAAATTAAATTAAATGTAAATATGAAAGTAACATCTCCGTAATATCAAACAGCTTTATAACAAGTTATATAGGTCACTTCTGAACATAGGTCTAAAAGCAGAGAACAAATTAAGCCCATGTAAATATTTTCTTATGTTTCCAGTCATGCCCATGTCTCTAAAATAACAGTATGAGGCATTGGAAATCAAGTCCCAGAGACAAACTGATTTATTCAGATAGTAGCGGTTACCTAACTTACCATTCTTCAAGTGAATTTAAAATTACGCCGCTATTGTTACCGATAAAAATGGACTCAGAATCCCACAGGGGAAAACACCCTTGTTTCTAGAGGAGAAGAAATGCAATGCAAGCTCTTGGTTCACTACAGTGTGTATCTGCGAGTAAACAGAGCCTACAGGTTTTGAATAGATTATGTAAATTTGTAGCCTGAGTACGGTAAATACCCAGGTTCTTACATTGCTGGCCTTCTGCGCATTTCACTGTTGGATTACTTTAGTGCATCAATTATTCTTATTACTTTACGGTTGTATTTTGTAATTAATTCTTTGCTCAGCATCAGGGGACTGGCCTGCTCTTCTTGTCTTGGATGTTTTCTTGTCCGTGTTTTCTATGAACAGAGTGAGTGCCGCAGGTAGGTGCCACATACAGACAAAACCCTGAACAGACCCTTGGCCTCAGGACGTCAGCGCCTGGCTGCCCCAGCACCAGGAGCGCAGGATCGGTGCACACATTTTCTTAGGAACTCCGGGAGATTCAGCATTTCTGTACCTGCTCCTCATCCCCCACCGGAGCAGATTCCTCCTCACACCCCGTTCCTGGGGCACCCTGGCCTGAGGACCGCTGCCCCTTCTGCAAAGAACAAGGTAACCGTCATCTCCACGAGAGCCACCAGACATCCCTGAAGGTGTGTCTGCAACACAGCCCCGGCAAGAAAAACAACGTGAATCAGGGAAAGCTCTTCCAAGCAGCCCGGGGTGCCCGGGGCTGGTGCCTCGGGCATCTGTGTGCAGGTACAGGGCAGCCTGTGCCTCGGAGGAGCGTTCAGAGCCTTTCCGCAGCGTTGCCTGCAGGCTGATTAAGCACCACTCGCTGATGCAGGAGGTTGGGCTCTCTGTGTAAATATAGCAATAATTAGAAATGTGGTTAAAACAACACCTCTGCACCTATGTGAGAGGGAGATACATGTAAGCATCCAGTTTCAGGGTGCTCCTTGGCTCATCATTGTGAGAAAAAGTTCTGCAAGTTGTGAAGCGGAGAGGTGGGCAGAGCGCTGAGTCAGCGCTGCGCTCTGAAGCCCCTGAACAGGGAGCCTCTGCTGCAGGCTGCAGCTGGGCACTGCCGGGGGGACGAGGATGAGAGTCAGGATTTGCAAGCAGGGATTAGCCATCTTCCCATTTGGAGACCTGTATTATAGAAAGGCACTAGAAAGCCTAGGGAATTGCATAATTAACAGTCAACTTAATATTAAACTTCTTTGTATCACAGTGAACCATTTGCACAAAAATAGCTGTTTCCTTCACAGCAAGCACACCTGAAGCACCGATTAAAGGATCCGACATTCTGCATTTCCAAAATTCTGTTTCTTTCACTCCTATAGTTTATTAACTTCAGATGTGTATCTCCAATCCCAGAAGGGCTTAATGTGAGATGCAAGGCTGAGCCCTTGCAGGATCAGTGGCAAACTAGCAAGGTCAGTCCCATCCTCCCGTTTCCATGGCGATCACTGTGATAATATATAACATGGCAACACCATCTTTCTACCAGTTCTTACAGCTCAGCTCTTGGCTTTGTCTGAGCTCCCTGGAAATGGAGGTGAGATAAAAAGAGAGTTAACAGCAGAGAGGGGACAACTGGAGAAGCTGCCTACGAGCATGCTGGGCGCTTTGTGCCCCTTCCCTGAATAAGGCGAGTTTTCAACAAAGATTTTCTCTCCCAGATCTGAAGTGTGTCTAGAAAGTGCCAGCCTTCTGGTGATGTTGCATTTAGCAATCTGGGTCCTGCCAGAGATAATATTTTTTTTGTTGTTGTTGTTTTATTTTGTTGATCAGCACGTATTTTCCCCACAGGCAAAACTACAAGAAGATTTCTCCTGCTCAGTTATCGGGACACACTCTCACTGAAAGCAAAATGACCAGTGGGTGACAAAGCATATTTTGGTGTTGGAAAAAGTAGTGGGTCTGGTGCCTGGATTATTCTAAGTACCTGGAGAAGACAATGCTGTGACATGGCTCAACACAGCCCCTTCTCGCACTGACACCCAGCAAGGGGACGAGTGGTGGGGCTGGGATGGCCCTTTTCCCAAAAGGGGGGAGGCTGCTTTCCAAGGAAGAGTAACAGTTTTTCAGCAAAAATACTTCTTGTGTCTGAAAATAAAAGCTTTTTAAGTCTCAGCTCTTTGGAGTGAAAGCCAGCTTCAGTTGAGTATCTCAAGTTTCTGGATTTAGAATTTTAAAGTGCTCATAGAGAAATGTTTCTAGTTTTGATTAAATAATCAAAATCTCTGCAGTGAAATAAAATGTTTTCACTAAGCAGAACTATTTCCCAGATTGTTAGGAATTCTGGAATTATTTTAGAATTGATGGAACATATATATATTTCTGTGTCTACCTATATAAACATATATGCATACACACATCTATAAATTCAGATGTGAATTCCACAAGCAGTCCATAAACTTCTCCCTGGAGAGCAGTCACATCAACTGTTCTTCCCGGAGACCTGTCTCGCTTTCCTGTGCCTCATTTTTAATTTGTCTGTTTGAGTTCTCAAGTGGTTGTGGAGGCTGCGGGAGTGGATGGGCCATCAGTCAGAAGCACTCCCTGGAGATCACAGCCGGTGCTCCGCTCGCCGCTCGTGCATGGATGCAGCAGAAGGTGAAATCCTGGCTTCAGTCTGCAGTGGCCCTGCGAAGCTGGGGAGGTGAGGAGCTGCTGGGAGCAGGGATGCTCGGTGCCACGGATGGCTGTCGGGATGCTCGGTGCCACGGATGGCTGTCGGGGTGCTCAGTGCCACGGATGGCTGTCGGGATGCTCGGTGCCACGGATGGCTGTCTGTCAGGGTGCTCGGTGCCACGGATGGCTGTCTGTCGGGGTGCTCAGTGCCACGGATGGCTGTTGGGATGCTCGGTGCCACGGATGGCTGTCTGTCAGGATGCTCGGTGCCACGGATGGCTGTCTGTCGGGATGCTCGGTGCCACGGATGGCTGTTGGGATGCTCGGTGCCACGGATGGCTGTCTGTCGGGATGCTCGGTGCCACGGATGGCTGTCGGGATGCTCGGTGCCACGGATGGCTGTCGGGGTGCTCAGTGCCACGGATGGCTGTCGGGGTGCTCGGTGCCACGGATGGCTGTCTGTCGGGATGCTCGGTGCCACGGATGGCTGTCGGGGTGCTCAGTGCCACGGATGGCTGTCGGGGTGCTCGGTGCCATGGGTGACTGTCTGTCGGGGTGCTCGGTGCCACGGATGGCTGTCGGGGTGCTCGGTGCCACGGATGGCTGTCGGGGTGCTCGGTGCCATGGGTGACTGTCTGTCGGGGTGCTCAGTGCCACGGATGGCTGTCGGGGTGCTCAGTGCCACGGATGGCTGTCGGGGTGCTCGGTGCCATGGGTGACTGTCTGTCGGGGTGCTCAGTGCCACGGATGGCTGTCGGGGTGCTCAGTGCCACGGATGGCTGTCGGGGTGCTCGGTGCCACGGATGGCTGTCGGGATGCTCGGCGCCACCAGCCCCTGCCCCAAGCAGCTCCAGCCTCACCAGCCCAAGGCAGACGAAGCCCCCCAGCCTGGGCTCAGCACCCTGGGCCATGGCTGTGATGTGGCTGTGTCTTCTACACCTCCTGTGGATCCTTGTTTGCCTGGCTACACCCCTTTAGCTGAAATGTTGCTGTTTGGCCAACCGAGGCCATGCAACCTTGTGGCGGAATCAGTCACAGTAAATTCACACGTTTGCTATAAATGGGGACCTACCTTGCTGCCCTGCGAGCCTTGGGGGGCTTGTTGCAGATCCCGATCCCCTTCAGCAAGTCTCAGCCTCTGGGTGAGGGTCAGTGCACAGAACCCAGCTGGCTCCAGCCCCACAGCTCTGGCTCCAGCCCCACAGCTCTTGCTCCTGTGGGCTGCGGGGCTCCAACATCACAGGGAATGGGGCAACAGGGAGAGGATGGAGCTTGTGTTTGGGCTATCAAAGAGAAATGCTGGAGCAGAATTTCCACTGTCCATCTCCTGCGAATGTCAGGACTACAGCCCACCTTTTTCTTGTGAGTAGAATATATTGTTCTAACAAAAATTGGTCAACATTTGAAAATTATTTACCTGCAAAGGGAAAGACTGCTCCTTGAATAATGAGTGACATGTGAATCTTGCTTCTGAAGGGATTCATCTAAGGAACGGTCGAATGTGATTGGAAGTGAGCAACAATTCCTAGACACCTAAATACATCTGTTACAAGCATCCTTGCATTGCAATCTGAACGGAGAGATGTAAAAATGGATATGTCATTGTGGTGCATTATATTATCATATTTTAAAGCCACCTTCAGCTGTAACAAGCTCTAAGGTATTTTCTAGAGTGATGAAGTATTTAATAAAAATAAGACAAAGAGTCACTGGAGACCTTAGTGGCTTGCATGCCCTTTGAAATACATTACAGGTCCAAAAGATATTAGCTTAATACTCTCTTCTAGTTAAAACTGCGATTCATCATCCAAAAGGAGAAAGCTTTCAATGGATCTGCAAAATTCTTTTAGCTTCATTCTGCATATCTGGATAAAATTTCCATACAATTCTTGTTTCTGCTGTGGAGAAAAGGAGACAGATTATAAAGGATACCATTGTGTGATGAGAATATCTTACCCCATGAAAAGGTATAATAAGCAGCTTCTAGACCTTCCCATGTGAATCCACTCCACAGAACCCAACATTCCTTTATCTGAGGTACCTGAGGTGTGAGCAGCTGCCGCCGGAGCCTGAGGGCTGATCCTGCCCCATGACAGGGTGCCAACCTCCAGCAGCCCCTCCGGCCTCGGGCGCCCGTGCCAGCCCGGTAGCCGTGTCCGTGATAACTGGCTTTATCCTCCAAAGAGCTGAAACCTGCAGTGAGGCCGTGTATTTGGTTGTCTCTCTGTGATATTCAGGTTTTTGCCCTCTTCTAATTGCTTTTGACTCACTTGTTCCTCTCTGCCCATCCCATGGCCAAATATGTCTTTTGGAGATGTTACTCCAAAGCTAAGGGAAGGTTTGCAGTGACTTCAACCAGCACCACAACCCTCAGCGTGCTGGTCATGACCACACACAGACCCCAGAAGAGAGTTGGAAAACAAAGGTACGTTTCCCTTGGCTGCTTCCTCTCTCCTCCGTCCCTCCCTGCCGTGGCAGGATCAGTCCCACAGCACCAGCTCATGCAGGAGGGCTTCTCATGGCTCTCTCCAAATTGACCTGAAAACGTCAAGCCAAGAACCTCCCTGCACCTGCGGGCTGGATAAGTAACTCCAGAGCTCCTGTATATGAAATTAAACTCCGCAGATGCCAGATAGAGTCAGCAACTTTGGGGCTGAGGCACTGTGGCCCCCGCTGGCCCCTCTGCACTGACTGTTCTCAGGTACAAATGACTTCTCTTCCCCTGCTCTAGCAGGACAAATGTTCTGTTCCCTTCCTCTGCTTGCATCCTTTGCGCTACAGCTACTAATGACCCTTTTCTCTCAATAATATAATATAATATAATCATATGAAGCTAGCAGTGATTCAGCCTAACCTGTATTTAACTTGAATTTGCTGCTTCTTGCCAGACCTGATGAAACTTCTCTGAGCATCCCACCTCCCTCACTACAAGTCTCTAGCTCAAAGCAATTAACCTTTTTTTTTTTTTTTGTAATGCCTGAATTTCAGCTTACTTTTTTTCCAAAGAAATAATCTTCTCTGAGCGTGCAAAAATCCTATAATTTAAATAATTTACCCTTGTGGCATAGAGGTTACATAATTGGCAGGATATCTGATATTTTAATAACAGTGAGATATATAAGAATTTTTTCTCCCCTTCAGTTGCCTGTGAACAGGAGCTGCTGTGCTTTATGTCTTTACAATCTTCATCAGTCCTTCTGACCTGTCATTTTCCCAGAACTTTATTTTCCAAATGACCCAGTAGCTCACTAAAATAAGCTGAACTCCTCTGCAAAGAAAATCAATCATTTCCTAAAATATCTTACTAAGAAATGTTCTATGCTTGCTAAACTACGATACCAAATTCCATATACAATGGCAAAACATTAAAAAAGGTTAACATTTTAATGCAAGAGCTGAGTCTAAAAATGGAAAGGGTCTTTGATGACCGAATCTAGCTAGAAATGTCATAGGACTGGGCTTTCATGAATGATTCCTTCTAATATCAAGTTTGGCAGGGGCAAAAATTAAAATCTAACAATAGTCTTTTCTGCAATATTTTAACAGTTCTGTGTCTGACCTTTTCAAGCCAGATGTGCAACTGTCTGTCCTTTTAATCATAGAGGGAAAGAAATTGCAAAAATCCCATGAAATGAAAAATAAACAAAATCCCCAAAACTTTCTACGTGCAGAGGGTGGGCTGATGCTAAGGGGTGTTCCGCCTTCCCTTCAGCCCTCCCTGCCTCGGAGCCAGCTGTCTGGAGGCGCACAGCGCGTCTGCAGTGTGCTGTTGTCCCCGAGAGCCCTGTGAAGGTTTAGGGGCAGCCCCCGAGGGGGCCAAGCTCGGTGCCTGCGGTGGAGATGGGGCAGACCCCGCCGCTGGAACCTCCCCCCCACACCCCACAAGCAGGAGCTGGTTCTGGGGGGCCCAGCAGCACGTCCAGCCTGGTGCGGAGAGCAGGGCAGGGCACGCAGAGCCACGGGGCAGGTGTCCCCAGCCTTCCCACAGTCCTGGGGAGGAAAACTGGCACTTGGGGTTGAAGATGGAAGAGGAACACGAGTTTAGCACAGGCCTCATTTTTGTAAAGCGAGCCCATCCATCTCCAGTCCTGCTTATCAATGCTCTGTACAACTAAAACCAGACCCAGCAAAGCTCTGGCCACAGGCTGTGCAGCTGGCCTCTCCCTTGCCAGGAATAGGATCCTGCTCTGGACAAACCTGGGACAGACTTTGAACGCAAACAAAAAATGTCTTATAGTCTGATTTCTCTCCCTCCTCAGCTTGGTCATGGAAGCCCACTGAGAAGCCTGTTCAGCAGGGGCTGGTAGGACAGAACTTGCTCTGGTCCAGCTTTGCAGCCCCGGAGGGGCTGGACCTGGCACCACAGCCCTCCCTCCCCTCCAGCCTAACTCGGGCCCTGCTCTGCCGTCAGAACCCCACCTTTCCCAGGGCCAAACCAGACCCTTCCCCATGGGAAAGCATCAAGCTGGTGAGTTCCAGGGGCTCGATGTTAGGTACTGCTGTAAGTGTTTTAGAGGAGAGAAGGATAAAAGGTGTTTCATTTGTCCCCCTTTGATGTTTAGCACTAAAAGACTTTCTCAGGATTACTTTGCAAAACTTTTCTGAATATATCTAAAAGTGTTTTGAGAAACTGCCACCACATAGTTAAAAATGAGCTCATCAGATGAAATTTAGAAATTGGAAAGATAAAGAAGGATGGGAAACAAGAGATGAATCTGTATCTCATTCGGTCATAGTGAATGGCTATTTATACATAAAGGTAGGACTGGAGGACTCAACGTTTTACTAAATTACAAAGGAAAAGATTTTGATCATTAAACCAGGAACAAGTTGCACCATGGCAGCTCTATAGAAAGAGGGAAATCATATTCTGTGACTTTGTGGGACTCTGAAGGAAATCACATTTGGCTTGCCTAGGGCAAAGTGGTCACCCTTTTATGCAAGCTAACACGTTCATAGCTGTCCTCGCTTCTCAGGGCACGGGTCTAGGGCCAGAAAAATATAGATCCCATAGGGAAGTAAGGATGCGGGAAGAATGGGATAGATGAGCCAACCAAGTATGTAAGGAAGGGGGTAAAAGCATCCAAGTGTCAGTGTGGGTTCAGGTCAGGGAGAGGAGGGGGCCAGGGGCACCCCTCTCCGCATCGCCAGGAGCAAAGCTGGGCTTTGGCACAGGCACTGTCCTCGTCCCCGAGCACAGACCGGGCAGTCATAACCCAGCATTCTATCTCCTGTGGGAAATTTCTACAGGTCATGGTCCAGTGAACCAGAGAAGATACTTTCAGTCTTTATTCAACAACATTTACAGGAAAAAAAAAAAACAAACACATATTTTTTTTTCTGTAGATATGAAGGAAATATAATAAAAATAAACACAGTGTTATACAAACCTTTTTAATTTTATCCAACATCTCTTCCACCACAATGAGAAACATTTTCTGGCAGCACTTGCACGCCGTCCCAAGCACAGACTGGAGCCCTGAACAGGTTGCACGGAGCAGACCCCAGGGCTGGGACAGCCCCGGTGTGTTTTCCATGGAATTGGTACCTAAGTGCTGCCCACGGCTCTGGGCAGAGGTGACGGCAGCCCAGGGCTCCTGCCACGCCGCGGTCCATCCCACCACGCAGGCAGTGCTATTAGTGCTGCAGGAATTAGCCCAGACTGGCAAACCCGTTCAGGAAAATCAATGCGCAGGTGGCACTAAGATGTTTCAAAAGTGGTGCACGTCCCTCCCAGGAATCGGAGAGCCTGAATGAGTGAGGAAGAGTCGAGGAGCATCTGCGTTCCCCAGGAGCCACCGTGGCACACGAGAGCAGCCTCTCAGAAGACAGAAATTCTCACTCAGGTCAAGATAATTATTGCTACAACACTTTAAAAATTATTCATATTTTAGTCTCAGCAAGCAATCCCCCCAGACGTCAGCCCCACCAGTCAAGCAGCCACACGCACAGCCCGCGCTGACTCACGCTGAGCGCGTGGCCCTGAGCTTTATTCATAGACAGAATTGTTAAATGTAATTTTTCATAGCTATCTTCCTCAGACAGGATTTTCCACACACACACGGCAAGGGTCGGCTGCCCTGTTCTCAGAAGAGGGGTGCGGCGTGTGTCCCGGGGTGATGGGTCTGCAGGCGGGAGCTTGCCTGCCCTCCCGAGCACCGGGACAAGGGGCAGCAGCCCCTGCCACCCCCGGGGGTCCTGGGCGGTGGGGCACAGGCAGCTCGAAGAAGGATAAAACTAAAAAAGAGTTTTGTCAGAGAGGCAATGAATATTTCTGCAGCCAGCGTGAGAATAGTTTGATATTTAGATGAGAATTAATCAGGAAAAGGCTCTTTTGCAAGCTAACAACAAAAAGTCAGAATAAATTTTTTTAACCTAACTCTGGGGAGAGGATCGTGTTTAATCCGGAACCTGACAGGATCGTTATCCGTGCCGGAGGACGGGCGCCCGGCTGTGCCCAGCCCTCACGAAACAAGACAAAGCCAAACCCCAGAGCAAACCCCACCCAAAAGAGGGTGGGGGGCACCACCACAGCAACCCCCTGCCCCCAGATGTGATGCTGGGAAATGCGCTGCTTACTGCAGAGGTGAACATGATGTGTTAGGGTTTTTTCCTCATTAGAAAATGAGGAGTGGTGCTTTTATTGAGTGGAAGAAGCATAATACTGGGGGGGGGGGGGGGGGGGGGGGGAAGCTTCTAGATTAAAATGATTGTTTCTTATGTCTTGTTTTCGCTATGGGCCATTCACAGTGGAAATAGCAGAGTGTTAATAGAGTGAAAGTTGGTTATACATTTCCTTTTATGTGTATCCTGTGAAAAAATAAGTCATTATTATCCTACACTGATACATTTCAGACTAGGATGTGAGATAAAAATATTGGGCTGTGGGATGTCATTCTCTGTGATGGTTCAAAATATAAAGATGAGGGGTATTTTTCACTGCGGTAAAGAAACACATTGTATTCTCTGTATCTTCATTTTCATTGAAAAGATAACACAGAATAAACAGAACTCTGAGGTGAACACAAAGAAATCAATACAATACACATTTTCTTGCGGAATGTACAATGAATGTCGTATTTTTAATAGCGGTACTTCAGAAAATGATATAATAAAAATGCGTACAATATCTATTCAAGCTGCTATCTCTACTAGTTATAGCTGAAATCACAGATCTTAACCCAGACAGCCTCTCCTCATTGTCTGGAATTTACAAACAAGCTCATGAAGGTTGTTCAGCGTTTCCATGGCGCCGTTCCAAGACGTCCCGGGCCCGTGCAGACGTTGGGGATTCGGGACCGTGCGGTGTCACCGGCCGTCCCAGGTCTGGGCTGGTCCCTCCTGGCCACGGTCTCCAGTGGCAGCTCCCCCCCACGGGAGCCCCCCCGTGCCGCTGGAGGAGCTGCAAGTGCACGGCGGATCCCGGCTGGTGTAAACTGGCTCAGCATCACTCGTAACAGGAGCGGTAGCACTGCTTTGCACCAGTTGAGCGCGTGGCTCGCTGTGTTCTTTGCTACTGGGAAATGCAAGGCGAATCCCCCAAACGCTTTCTGAATTGAGCAGAGGGGTGGAGGCACTTTAAAGTGCCACTGGCTTTTCTCCGGGGCAGCGGGTGCAGTGCCCTTGTGCCTCTTCTACAGGACTGCGCTGATTTATTGTTATTGCTGTTGTTTTTTCTTCAGGTTTTCCTTTAGTTACACATCACCTAGAAATGTAGTTATATACCACATCATTTGCCTATTACATATGTGCAGAGAACAACACAGATTTCCCTCACTTCTGTTAAACTTTTCGGGATAAATGGTGAGAGCTGACAGATCACGATTGGCCCAGTGATAAAAATCACACAATAGACACATAGTGATAAAATCACACAATAGATTTTAATCTTCTTGATAACAGTGTTCATTGGCAATAATCACATTAATTTGATGCTCTGAGGATTTAGAAGCATAGCTAGTAAGGGAAGATAATGTCCTTTCTTTAAACTAATTGTTAGGGTCAGAAGTGCATGTACTTCTGGAAAAAGTCAGTCCTTTTATCACCTACTAATTTTATTGTTAAGTTTGGTAAACTATGTTTTAATTTTACCTAGAATTTAAATCATATAATTTAAAAACAATAAAAGGAAAAAATAAATCCGGTCTACCATGGCTGATGTGCCATTGAAAGCTAGTAAAAATGCAAAGCTGAGACAAAGCCCTTCCAAAACACAGATATCAGTTTCTTGTTACTTTTTTGGCTCTTTCTCCTGAACCTGATGTTGCTTCAAATTCCCTGTGAAGCCAGTGCCACTCCAGCAATCGATGAAAGCTTGTTTTATACCAGCCTTACTTCTCATTCATGCTACAATCAATTGAACTTGTCAAGAAGGCACCAGACGCTGCCTGCATTTTTTTCCCCATATAATATTAGGAAGAGAAAAACATTCAGCAAAAGGTGTGTGGGGAGACTGACTTTAAGTGTAATTAAAATTAAAGAAACTCAGTCCTCTGAGATTGCAAGTATTGATGTGTCTTTCACTTCCTTATTTACAAACCTATGTTTATATGCTACCGATTCTTTCAAAAACAAGTAAACAAGGGAAAAACAAGAAATGAAAATACATTAAAATTCAAGTAGGGCAATACCCTGCAGATTTTATTGTGTCCTTATACTCCAAAACATCTATTGGATGTAATGGGAACTTTGCTAGGACAGATGCTAAAGCCCTCAAAGTTTGCACTGTTTCTCTCATAGTATATTTGTTTTGCTTTGTAGATAATAGAAGATGGAAAGAATAATATGTAAATGATGAGCACTTTTGAATCTTCAAGGTGGTAAGCTAATCCAAGAATAGATTACAGAAAAAATAATTAGGTGGACCAAAATTTAATACTTTTAAAACTATTACTGTGTCAGGATTATTACATAGTTCAGTTCTTCTTATGCTTATGTAAGAAGAAAATAAATAGCCTATATATCTTGAAATATATCACTAGTATTTTAAAATCCTGTTCCAGAACTTTATTTCATAGCCAGTGCCAGGAAGGCTGAGTAAGGAAGGAGGAGCAGTAAAACTGAAGAAACGTGGATGTAAAATGCTTCTACAGAAAGCAAATTTCGACCTTGGAAAAAAAAGAGTACTCACAACCGAATATCTGCTTTAAGGAGCTCAGCACCCTGCCTAGAGATCAGAAATAACGTACATGTACAAACAGAAAACCCAAATCATTTTGGTTTTCAAGCAGTATGCACCAATTGTAAGGGACTTGCGGCAAACCTCTCCCAGGAAGACTCAGTTCACGGTCTGGTTAGGACACTGCTGCAAGGGAAACAATGTGAATGTGTCATTTAATACAAATTAAGGAAACAGGTGGGGGGAAAAAGTCACAGTCAAAAAACACGAAGAGGTAAGGCTCATCAGCTTCCCATTTAGCTATAAATCATATACTCTGCCTGTCTTCAGGGAAGACAGGCAAATGCACCCAGCACAGGCAAATGCACCCGGCACAGGACGGCAGCCCTGGAGCCCAGCCCTACGGGTGTTACACCACTGAGAAACACCTGGAAAACCTACAAACCATTTAATGCAGGTGTGGCTGTGGGCAGCAGTGCACGGCACTTTATCGATCCATCACGACCCCCATCCTCAAGGGAAAAGCCCAAAATTGTGCTGGGAAACTCACACAGGGTCAAAATTGCTGCAGCACAGTGACAACTTGCACCGAGACCTTGGAAGATACTGGCAAGCAGCATCAGCTCTCAGAAAAGCGATGTTTGGTCTGCAAATCTATTCTCATCACTGTGACTTTACCAGCAGAGACTTTGGGTTTGAGTTTTGACCTAGATTCAGTGCTGTTTTGAAGAGGCACACATCAAATTAATATAAAGCACATGATTAAATACAGCAGAAACGTGTTTTGTTACACAGAGAAAGATTTTTGTATTGATCCAGCATTGCTCTGAATTTAAATGGTATGTTTACATGGTATTCACCATCCTAGGCATTGCAGGCATCCTTGTACCTCAGAAAAAATCCCACTCGCCCCCAAAACACTACTACCAGCCTTGAAAGGCAGGTGAATCAGAGACAGCTGTCTGCAAAAATAATAATAAATGAAGCCTGATTTATAAAAGTATTCACCTGCTGTTGCGTTAGCTTAAAGGGAAAATATGCACACACACACACAAACATATGCCCTTTGCATACAAATGTATGCAAATCATGTCGAGGAAGGTATGATGGTTATTTAGTGCACCGATGGTCTCGCTGCCTGGTGAGAGGTGGCTGCGTGGGCACATGCCGGTCCCTCACCCCTCCGGTGCCAGCGTGTCTCTCTGTGGGGAACCCAAACTGTCCCAGCCTCCACGTCCTGCGACGGCGAGTGGGCTGGTGCTTCCAAACCAGCCCTCGCACAGAGGCTGTGCTGCTGGCCACGTCGGCTGTCAGAGGGAAATCTGAGAATCCGGCGCGCTCTGAGCTTCCAGCTGCCCATAAAGGGTGGGACGTGGCCGGAGAGATGCACCGACAACTCAGTTGAGGGAACCTGGCACAGCTGGACGGGCTCCCAGGTGGTGAGGGCAGGCACAAACACTACAATTGCCCAGTGTAGCACTGGCCATGACAAAGTCTCGGATGCTGGAAAGGACCCGGAGCTGTGTCCATACACAGCAGCCTGCAGCAGCATGAGCGCATCCTCCAGGGTCTGAGCTTTGGTGCGGAGGAGGTGGGTGGCCAAGTCTCTGTCCCATCCCATCCCACCTATCCCATCCCATCCCATCCCAACCCGTCCCATCCCAACCCATCCCAACCCATCCCATCCCATCCCATCCCGTCCCATCCCATCCCATCCCATCCCATCCCATCCCATCCCATCCCATCCCGTCCCGTCCCGTCCCGTCCCATCCCATCCCATCCCATCCCATCCAGTCCCATCCCAACCCATCCCATCCCGTCCCATCCCATCCCAACCCATCCCATCCCATCCCATCCCAACCCATCCCATCCCATCCCATCCCATCCCATCCCGTCCCATCCCATCCCGTCCTGTCCCATCCCATCCCGTCCTGTCCCATCCCATCCCATCCCATCCTGTCCCATCCCATCCTGTCCCATCCCATCCCATCCCGTCCCATCCCATCCCAACCCATCCCGTCCCATCCCATCCCAACCCATCCTGTCCCATCCCATCCCATCCCATCCCATCCCATCCCATCCCATCCCATCCCGTCCCATCCCATCCCATCCCGCCCCAGCTGCCCAGCAGCCAGGCTTCTCCAGAGGCTGTGCTCGGCTAACCCATAGCTCTCAGCCTGATACTACAGCTAGCTGGTAACTATCATGTTGTTATGAGATAAAATGATTTCAGAAACTTTTGTTCATAGACACAGTTTGAGATTATCAAGAAACCTAATTTATTTTCAATACAGTGCTTCCCTGGCCTTTTTTCAGAGCTCATTTTCTCTTGCTGACTCCTCTCCGCAGCACGGGGCAGCAGATGACAAGGCAGCACCTTTCCAGGGATGCAGCAACGGTCGAGAACCGGCTGGTTTGCTCCCACCCCGCGCTCAGATTTCCCTTCCCTGGGGGGACTGGTGGGGACACCCTAGTGTGGGCTGCAGAGAAACTGGGCAAGGCCAGTTTTGGAGTATTTAGTGATATTCATTTCACTATAGCTATATGCTAAAACCAAAATATTCTGCAAAGTTCTCAGTTTATTTATTCATAAGCCATTTACTTTTTTTTTTTTTTTCTCTTTGGAAAAGAAAAAAAAAAAAACACAACTGTTGCCCACAGTATGCAAACTGAGCGCTGAGCTCAAAAGTTACAAGAGTTTATAACACAGATTAGATTGTGATGAATTATTCAGAAACCCAAATGTGCTGTGCCATGCAATGATAGAAGCTAAATGAAAATGTGCCATTTTGGGATATGCATGCAACAGATGTAAATAGCAAGGCTGTAAGAAAATATATGCAAAATATTTGCAAGTAGGTAAACACTTCTGTTCAAAACAACAGTAGAATTTCAGAAAACAAGTAGAAATCACAAAGGACATGGAATATCAATGGCAGATGCTGGTGTTTATGGTTATACAGCATACATTGCTTCAGAGCATCCAGAAGAACAAAATCCCGTTCTCCAGGATGGAGGCACCAGAGGTTAAGGACAGTGTTTGCATAATTAACTACTGCTGCAGAAATGGAAACCTCAGCCCCCAGTGAGCTCAGGCCGTGGTGAAGGCTGCAGGAGAGGGGAGCATGCCCACGGGCATTTCAGGGGGCTTGGGGAGGTGCATGTCTTCTTCAGCCCTCTTGATCTGCTAAGAAGCAGAGACAGTGATTTACCTTTACTTTCTGAAAAACAGGGTGAGTAATGAGAAGTGAATGGCTGTCTTCATTTTTAATTTCAAATCAATGTGTTGTACACATTGCTCGGCTGCCTGATGTGACATTGCAATTCTGTAGGACAACAGGAATAAAGACTGCTATTAAAGGCTGTCATAGATCAGGTTGGTGTGATGCAATAGGCATTAAAAACACGTGCGAATGCTGCTATCACTTGCAATTTCAGACTTTCTATAATTACAGAAAACTTTTCAAAATCAAGCTATTTTCCAGGAAATGCTGAGATACACCACCTAGATTGTAAAATACCCCAGGACTCGCGGCTGTCCAGCATAAGTGATGAGGGGCATGTTGTGGATCCTTAGGGAACTCCGGCTGCTGCTCACAATGTCTCCTTAATTTGTGAATGCATTTCAGGAACGCAGAGTTAATTGGGTAATGTGATTCCGAGCCGCGGCACTGCCCGTGGGGGCTGAGCAGCATCTTCTGCCAGCCGTGCTGCAGAACCTGCTTCGTGGGGGGATGCTGACGGGGGGGGGGGGGTGCAGGTGCTGCTGACACGGAGGCACTGAGCCCAAAGGAGGGGAACTGCTTTGCATCTGTTTTCCCCACAGCATCCCCCTCCCGGCCCCACTACATCCCCCTGGCACTGGTCTCTGCTGGTATTTACAAGTACAGGCCGTCCATGAGGAGAGAATAAAATTGTGCGTTTTTATCGTCATTTCTGTATTAATTACAATAGGCCAATAAGGAAGACTTTTTTTTCTTAAGTATATGCAGAAGAAAATAAATTTCCAAAGACGGAATAGGAAGACTGCTGGAGCAACGTGGTAAAACATTTAATACGCACTGCTCTTCTCTATTTAGAAGCAGCAGAATGGTGCAACGTTTCAAGTGAGGGTGAAAAAACATTTTCTCCTCCTTTTCTCAACCCCCATCTGACGCAGCTAAAGGTTTCAATCCCTTCGTGTGGCCGAGAGGCCATCGTTATGCCGGGGGTGCAGGGTGCCCCCGAAGGGGTTGGCAAAGGGCACGTGAGAGGCCGAGAGAGCTGCAGGCGGTGGGGCCGCGGGGAGCTGCCCGGGGCAGCCCGGGGGCCGGGGCTGCGGGGAGCAGCCGTACGGGGGTCCCCAAAAGTGCCGAGCAGCCTGCGGACCCGCCTTGGGTCCCCCCTCGGGGCCCGGGGCTGGTCCCGGCGGGATTCTCCGTGTCCCGGGGAGCTGGGCGGAGGGGTCCCCGCCACCAGCAGACAGGACACTTCACCCCTTAATCCTGATTTTTGTTACTTTGCCTTGTGAAGAAGCTGTGTCTTCTCTGTATACTTAAATATGATGAGAAAGTAAAGTATGGGTATTAAAGCTGAGTGAATAACAGAAAGCAAACAATTCAGGACACGTTAAAACACCTTAATTGCCCTTCTGACTTGAAAATCAGATAGAAACCCTCACAATTATGTTTACATAAAAGTGAGCTTCATAGTTCAAAGGTGGTAACGGTGTTAATTATGCACTGCCCCCTCCTTATCCTGGCTGCAGGATAGAAATTGCTTTTTCATAGAAAAAATCTATTGTACTGATATAAAATCTAATTAAAATTATACATCAATTTTATAATAAAGCCTTATTTGGCTATACCAAAGCATTGCAAGATATTCAGATTATTAGTAATAATCTGTAGTTTATAGGAGTAAGAGGTCCAGTAAATCTGTCCTGACTACGACAGAACCCCAGAGTTTTGCAGCAATCATTGAGACATCTTCATGGAGAAACATAGGGTTTTATGTTATGGTCTATTATTCCCATTTTATGTACTGATGAATTCTGATAAATTGAGATAAATAAATGGAAGTGTTGCAAAACCACACCTGATGAGCTATAACTCAAGTGAAAATCAGACTTTTCACTTGAGAGGTTTACAAGGCAAAGGTGTAACAGCAGGTAGGTATTGCAGCCCAGTTGACTTTTCCATTTTTCAAATCAGGATGTGAGGTTTGGAATTAGAAATTAAGATGAGTAATGGTGAGTTAAAAGTGTGAATTTGATAAACACTCACTTCATGGTGAAACCCATCACCTCAGGGAGGAGAGGAGGTTAAATTAAAGGACAGTTTACAAATATTCATAGGAGCAGCATCCCCTTTCCATGATACAGATGACTGGTAAATATTGCCTAGTGCTCCAGTGGGCAACCCGAGGGGCAAAGGTGGTTTACAAACCACTTCTCCCGGCCTGGTATTTGCCTCCGGGTGTCGCTGAGGGATGGAGGGGCTGGAGATGGGCCCAAGCCCCGCAGTGGCCCAGAGCCACGTCCCGCATGGGGTGATGTCCTGCTGCCAGCCCCGGGGGACCCCCGTGTCACAGCTGGGGGGGACCCCCGGTGTCATAGCTGGGGGGATCCCCGGTGTCACAGCTGGGGGGGACCCCGGTGTCACAGCTGGGGGTGATCCCCGGTGTCAGAGCTGGGGGGGATCCCCGGTGTCAGAGCTGGGGGGGATCCCCGGTGTCACAGCTGGGGGGGATCCCCAGTGTCAGAGCTGGGGGGGATCCCCGGTGTCAGAGCTGGGGGGATCCCCCGTGTCACAGCTGGGGGGATCCCCCGTGTCACAGCTGGGGAGGACCCCAGTGTCACAGCTGGGGGGATCCCCGGTGTCACAGCTGGGGGGGGACCCCGGTGTCACAGCTGGGGGGATCCCTGGTGTCACAGACCGGGGAGGACCCCTGTGTCACAGGCTTGGGGGGGACCCTGGTGTCACAGGCTGGGGGGACCCCGGCCCGGCCGCGGCTGCTGGCAGCGTGGTGCCTCCACACAGCTTCATGCCGGGACAAAACCAGGTAGCGAGCAGGTGCTGTCACTCTGGGGGTTTTAATGACAGAAACCAGTTGGGTTGAGGTTGCGTTTTTCATCACACGGGAAGGCAACGATGCTTACTGTGGATGGGTTCATAAACACGGACTCCAAGATTCATCCAGTTATAGAAACTCATTAAGTGATATGCGCAGTTCAAAAATAGTGCATTAATAGTTTTGAAGAGACCTCTGTGGCTACCTAGCCTGTCCTTGGCATAGTGTAAGCCATAAAATCACCCAGAGTGAATCCATAATACAATTAAAACATATTGCTAAGTGGGGAAAAATGAGATTCTATTAAAAACTGACAGTTATGTGGGCTCCATTTTAAGCTTAGATAGACTGTTCTGATTTTTGGTGCTTTTGCCAATATGTACAAGAAAGAGAAATGAAATGAATTCTGCACACAGCAGCTTTTCTTTCAATCCAAAAGGAAAAAGAAAAAAAAAGAAAAAATAAGAGGCCTCTGAGGTCTTTCACGCTTTCTGTGCTTGCCCACCTGTGGCGGGTGCACTCGTACATGGCACACGCAGAACTGTGCTCCTCCGACAGCAGCGTTTGCTCCCGGAGTGTCCTGGGAAGGTCACAGGTCTCCAGCCTCGCTGCCCTGGGGAGGCTCCGCGCGTGCATTAGCGTGCGTGTCCTGCACGACCGTCCTGTCTCACCGGTGCCAAACCAGCCTTCCTGCACTCGGCACCGGGGGCCTGGCCGGCCCCAGTATGGGAGCTGGTTTCTGCTTGTCCCAGGCGTCCCTCCCACCACCGACAGCGAGTCCCTTTCCCCAGGTGCTCGGCTTGCCTTGCCCGCCGGGAAGCCGCGTTTCTCGAGGAACCCCTGCCACTTCGGTTCAGCCCAGGAATTCGGCACGACGGGAGGGTGAAGGGATGCCCCCCGGCCTGGGCGGCTCTGCAGGATGGGGGTGAGGTGGCTGCTGCCTGTGCCGGGCAGGTCCCTCCGGCGGGCTCGGGACCCCCCACGGATGCAGCACCCGCCTCCCGCTCTCCCCATCAGCTCCGATCCCCTCTTCAGCAGCAGCTCCCAGGGCTGCGGTGGCTGGGAGAGCACGGACAATGAAAGCTCATTCTGCCAGCTGTTCTACTGGAAAAGGGGGAAAAAAAAATTCTGTAAGCCAGTGCCTGTGCTGGAAATCCCCAACACAACCCTTGGTTCCTAAGGCACTGTCAAACTGCCCTCCAAAGATGCTCTCTTCATGTCCATGGTTTCTCAGACTAAAGACAGGGCTCTAGAGGAAGATCATCAACAATTTTTAAAGAGCTTTAACATTTACTCAGTTACAGTGAAGCTACAATAAAGCCAGCTTTAAATACAAATTTATAATTATTAACTATAATTGAGCAACAACCAGTAAGTGACGCACTTGGACTGGAAGATTAAGATTTCTGAGATATATATGAAATTTAGTTTTTCCACTAACTCCCATTGTGCAGCAAGAGCTGGGCACCTTGCTTCTCACTCGTCCTCCACTTGCCCTTCTGATGTCTTCCCTTCTAACAGCCTTTCCTCTCCTATTCATCCTAGGCCTGGGGTAAGAGCTGAGTTACGAATATGAATGATGGAAAAAAGGGGTAGATGCTGAAAGTCAAAAATTAATAAAATAAAATAAACCTGTCAAGTAAAACATTATTATCTGTATCATATTAAAAAGGCAATCAGAACTGGGGTTTATTTTCTCATCCTGCTTGACAGAAAGGGCATCTGAGGACAGAAGCGGTTCCCAGGACCACACGCGCCTCAGGAGGGGAACTGGTGGCCGGATCAGGACCTTGAGGTCCATAGTGACAGTGCAGATGGTCCCCGAGACTTGCTGAGCTGCTGTGACACATCAGCACCGTGGGTAGGAGGCTTCTTGGCTGGGAAAACGCCCTGGCTACCAAAACCAGGTGAATTTTGACCCAGAAACCCTCCAGCCCCTTCTCTGGGCTCCTGTCGAACATCCCAGGTGTCATCTGAGACAACGCCGGCCGAGGGGTCCAGGGTGCGTCCCTGCTGGGTCCCCAGGGCTGCCCATGGGGAGGGGGGGTACTAAGCCCCCCAGGGAGGGGTGCAGAGCTGCTCCCTCCCCCGTGACTCCTTCAGCTCTCCTGGCTCCATCCCGCCCCCATTCCGCCCCATCCTTTCCCTCCCGGCTGCCATGGAAAGCTGCAGGAGAAAAATCAGTTTGCAGCATGATAGCCTATATTCCCATCATCAGGCTGTACCGGTATTTTTTCTGCATGCATCCTTCAAAGTGCTGAATTACTTACAAAGGCATTACTCACCCTTGGCCTTGAAAGAAGAGTAGGCTTTTGGTACAGTGAGCAGAAGTTAAGTGCTAGAAATCTGGACAGAATATCACAAAATCCATCAAGATCTTCAGTGGCCACTTTAATTTCATTGCTAAACATATTTGTACTTGAAACAGTCAATATTTTAACATATATAAATATATTTTTAAATATTTAAAACATAGCCATGCAGACAGGTAGTCCAGATAAGAGGTTTTGTGCAAATAAGCTTGAGAGCTGTCTCACATCACTGAGGTGCTTGTGGTGTGCATAGCAATTAATACACAAAGTAAAGAGCAGGCAATCTGTTTATTTAAGCCTATCATGGATTTTTCTCTTTGATAATCAGAATCAAAGTGTAATAAAGATTCAGAAAATATCCCAGAGTGGAGTCAAGTACTCAGAGAAACATGCTTGAAGGTTTCTGAGTGGAAATGTTCCTGCTTCTCCTAGACCTTGCACTCACTACCAGAGCACACTGTTCTCCAAACCCAGCGTACACAAAGAGGTTAGTGCCTGTTTTCTCCATCACTTAAGGAGACAAGTGCCCTCGCTCGCTGACAGCCTCAGACTGACAAAATTGGCTTCAGGGGTAATGAAGAGAACAAAGAAAACATAACTAGCACACTTAAAAGGCATCATATATAATAGACATAACCTCAAGCTGCAGTCCAATGAAGACCAATGAAGAAAGTGATAAGGTGTAAAAGCATGTTAACAAAACTGTGAAAATGACCCCAAATGAGTCCCAGAAGGAGGAAGAAAAAACTATCAGCATGTGCATCATGTTCCTCCCAGCAAAGGACCCCAATGCTGGTGATGGACAGTGCCATCCCCCCTGGCTGTCCAAAGCTGCTGACTTTAGGACCCAGAGAGGCAGGTCAAGGGTGAGCACAGCCCTACAAGATGGGATAAAAATGAGAAAAATGTGTGTGTGTTATACTTTTAACTGTATTATTAGCATTATCGTGACTTTTCTGTATATAAGTACCCTAACTTCCTTACTAATGAAGGTTTGTGCAGGTGGTGGTACATGCCACGGTGAAGTCCATCCTGTGTGACAGCCAAGGTGTCTCTACACGAAGCTCAACCCAACTCTCCCCTCCAAATGGTGCATTTACACCCTCAGCATCCTCCTACAAAGTTTTCTGTCCTAGCTGGAGCCGCAGGCACACGCGCTCTGGCTCTCTGGAGCATCCCTCTGCAACACCGGACCGAGGGGCGGCGGGAGGGAATACCCGGGGACATCCCGTGCAGCTCTGCCTGCGACAGCCACGGACACCAGCTCCTCCCCGCTGCTGCTTTTGTACAGCGCAAACTGTTGCACGGGCAAACGTTTCACAAAGCCTGAGGCAGGTCACAGTAATTACCCACGTATACCATCAATTTTCCATGGCAGGAGCTCACCGGGGCTGGGCGCAGGAGGAGGGGACCGTGGTGGGCTGTCGTCCTTCCCCTCTGGGGCAGCGGGTCCTGGCCAACCTCTGCCACGGCACGGCCGGCCGCGGGGGCTGGCAGCACCTCGGGGTGCAGGAGCAGAGCCGGGGGGAAGCCGGCTGCCCTCGCTCAGCATCTACACCCAGCTCCTTCGGGAGGCTGCACGCAGCTCATCGTGAGTGCTTTTCATCTGCGTTGTACTTGCTTGAAGGACTTCGCTTTGGGGTTTTGGCAGATGAGAGGAAGATTACCATTCTGCTTGGAGAAAAGTAGAGGAAGAGAGAGGAAATATTTCATTTAACTTGGTAACTCAGAACAAGCTAACTGGGAGACAAAACTCCACCCACCCTTCCCTTCACCCCAAAGGATACTTGCAAACACCAAATCCTCGGGCTCCTGGAGTCGGCATGGCTGCCTTCCAGCCGGAGAGAATTATGCCCGTGAGTCAGCACAGGTTTTGGTCTACTAATAATTAAATTCAGGATCAGGAGGAGAGGTCACCTATGCAAAGGCACAAGCTGCTTAGCTTGCCCACGGACCTCCAGCTAGAGCACAGGGCCAGTAAGCTGCTTACATAGCATCTCGTTAATAGCCACTAATCTTTAACCACTTGCCTTCCTGTTAATTACAGAGTCATGTCAACGTCTGTTGCCTTTTGTAATTGCTTTCTTGGGAAAAGATGATCTGGGTTGCTTTTTTTTTTTAATTACTACTATTCTCCCCACCACACTCCCCCCCAGCCACGACATTTCCCCTTCACCTGCAATGCAGCATTATCTGTGAATGATGTGTCTCCCGCCTGGCCGGGCTATTGTCGTTAGATGTAGCCCCATGGCATAGCAATCATATCGATTTCTCCCTGCTGCAGCAGATACTCGTATGTCCAGCTGCTAAGTACTTGAGGAGTAAAACCACAAAAATAAGCCAGCAGCTGGCCACGTGTTTCTGAGATGTGGTTTTTAAGGCCCCTGATGGTGCCCGGTGCTGCCCACCCCGTCACCCCCCCAGCAGCACGGGGGGCCCCAGTCTGGGGGTCCTGTGCCAGCTGCAGCTCGGGGCTTCGCTCCCCGGCCAGTGCTGCCCAGTGCTGAGCCAGGACGGGACAGACGGGCTCTCCCCAGCATCCCCAGTGCCCAGAGCAGCCCTGGGGCTTGCCAGCCCCCTTCGCTGGCTCCCCCCGTGCTCCTGTCCCACTACTTGGAGGTCTCCACCAGTAAGGGGGTCACTGGGACGTGACCCTACTCTTGGGGTTCAGATGCACCAGGATGAGGGTGCTGCATGTGCTTGCTTTAGTGTCTGCTCACTGTGCACCTCCACAGCCCCTCATGCCTTCCAAAACCTCTATTGCTTTGGCTTTATTAATTAGTATCTCTACTGACACATGCTAGAGGAACCTAAACTGAAAAAATCTGAAAAAAATATTCAGAAAAAATTCAGTCCCAAAGGTACAGCTCTTTAATTACAATTCACAAAAGAACAGCTTTCATCCCCAAACCAACTCAGTAACAATAAGGAAGGGTTCCCTGCCCTGGCACGTGGCGGTCAGGGTGTCATGGGAATGGCTCTCCAGCTGCTGAGTGCAGGAATAAAAAGGCCAACCTCTGTATCTTGACTGGCCTGGCAAGAAAAATCGTCTCAAAAGTTAGTAAAGGGCCTGAAGGCAGCTAAAGCTTTGGAAATTTAATCAGAAACCTCTGGGAAATGAGAAGAAATAGCAGAGCTCAGGGGCTGACCCTACTGACCCAGTGAAAAATGGGGTCTGCCGAGGACTCACACGCTTCCCCTGCTGAGGTGGGTTCGGGAGAACCGAAGGTGTGCGAGGGTGCTCAGGGGAAAACTCCCAGCGGAGGGGAATTTTAAGGGTCAGTAGGAGCAACCAAGGGGATCAGGATTGGCTGAGCAGCAACCAAAGTGCTGAAAAACAGTGAAGGAGCCAGTGAGTTTGTCAACAGCATGAGAAGTCATCTCTGCCGGGCAAAGCTCTAGGAGAGGCAACGCTCCTTCATTTCAAACTGGTGCCCCAGTGTTGCTCGGGGTGCGAGCAGCTTCCTGCTCCCGCGGGCCTCTGCCTCCAGCGCGGGCTCGGCACGTAGCGAGGCGGGGTGGGGGCTGGCACCCCCTTGCTGAGAACAGGTCGCCCTTTGCATCCTGCCGCACCAAACCTCGCGACTGCGGCCACCGCAGCACCAGCTGTGCCCAGTGGGGAACCACATCTCCCGCGGCGCCCCCGGCCGAGCGTGCCAACGGCCGGGTGCTGGGCGGGGGGCTGAGCCCCCGCCGTGCAGTGCCCCGGGCCCGGGCCCCTCCGGGCTGACGGCAAGCAGTGGTGCAGCCCCCATCCCCATGCGACGCTCCCGGCAGGACACCGCGACAGGCTGGCCGGGCAAGTTAGGCTTCAATTAAACATATTTTATTCAGATATGTACAAAATGCAGCTGATAGCAGAGTTCTCTGAACGAGAAAGGTCACCTGAGACTCCTTTCCCTTTCGAGGTAATAACTGCGATCTCTCAAGTTGACATTTAACTCTTGTCAGTTGACTTTGGTTTTCTTTTTTCAATTCCCCAAAAAACAATTACTGGAATAACAAAAGCATTTGCTAAGCAGAGCACAAAATTTTTTTGGTTTTTTTTTTTTTTTTTGGTTTTTTTTTTTTTGGACAAAAGCTCAACAACAAAGTCAGTGAACAAATTGCTTGTGTAATTTCCCTGAGGATCAATCATCCTCCCTTTTTCTCTAAATCCCAGTTTTCCTAAGCCATGTATTTGGTGGGGCACTCGTTCCACGTTCCCGGCATTGGGGCTGCAGGCGCAGCTCTGCCCTGGGCTCCTCCTGGGTCAACCCTCTGCCGAGCAGTGTCCCCAGCAATAAAGCACATGCTCTGAGTACAGCTTCTTATTAATTTTCTTAGTTTATGTAGTTAGCTGTCAAATAATAGCAGTTCCTCTTTTCAAAAGGAACATGGCATGCATGCAAAATTATTTCAAGAATATGTACCCTTAGGACATATTATTTTCTTAACTAAAATTCAAGTGCATACTTATTACCCAAATCTTTGTCTCAGAAAGAGCTTTGCATTCACATGATGGAATTACAAACCACTAGACAATTTTGGGGACTTGTATGCAAAACTGCTTTTTAATATGGCTTTTATAGTTGTCTTATTTATCTAATCTCCATGAGTCATAATTCCTTTAGGATCACTTTCTTATTTCTACATTGCATCTCACCAAAACAAATTAAAAAAAAGCAATGGAAAAAACAAAACGGGTATCCTTCTCTAGCCTGGAGATTTTCATGAAATGCTGCATGTAATTTCTATTTGTTGCACCATTTCTAATAGGAACAGACACACTCAGTGCCCACAAAGAGAGTCCCCAGGCAAAAGACTCAAGCATAACATCTCCCTTGGAAATGAGCAAACTAGACAGATTTTTAAAAATAAGAAAAAAAAAAAAAAATCACAGTTCTTTCTCTTGCAATTTCCAGAAAGTGACCAAGATTTGGAAGAGGTATTTAAAAGGCATGTAGACGTGTCAGTTAGGGACATGGTTTAGTGGCAGACTTGGCAGTGCTGGGTTTACAGTTGGACTTGATGATCTTAAAGGTCTTTTCTGACCTAAATGATTCTGTGATTCAACGATTCTATGAAATCTCTTCTTGGCTACAACAAAAAAAGCAGAAAAAGTGAGGTGGTATCTGATGTAGCTTTCTAAACACAACTGTCAGGGATGGTTTAATGAATGCAGGTGGAAGCAACCACTGGCTTTAGGTCCTGAGCTGGAGACAGAGTACAGAACAATGTTTATTTTAACAGCTTTTGGACAAAGCTGCTAGGTCTCGGGGTGGCTGGTGCCCGTCTGCCGCTTCTTTCTCAGCCCTTGTAGCCCAGTGGCTGTAGATAATCTGATGGGTCCCACACGGGGCTGTTCCCAGCTCCTCTCCCCCAGACAGAGCCTGGCCCAGGCGTCTGTCCAGGACGAGTTTATTCCTCACTTTTAAATTTAGACAAAAAGTGAAATTCTGTGGTAATGCAATACCACTCTGATGACCACAGGTAGGGATGGAAGAGCTCTTTCCTCTGCCTCATGGCTCTCCGCTCTGCCTATTTATTTCCCTCATGCAGCTCCATTTTAACAGACGTAATTACCTGCTTTTAGAATAGCCTTGCTTCTTTCCTCCTTTGACAATGATAGGGATTGCCTGCAAAGGGCACCATTTGTCTCAGCATAACAAGAGAGAGAGATTAAATTTCTCATTCTTCACTGGGGACAAAGAGATACATCTGCCCCGGGTGACTCAGGAGCTACAGCTCTCCAGGCTTATCTGGCGTGTGCCAGACCTCCTCTGCGCCCGGAATCCACTGTCATTTAGACCCAGCTCCTCCAGCGAGCTATTCAAAGTGCCAACACCTTCCAGTGGCACGGAGGCTGTGGGCAGGCTGGCAGCCAGTGAGCCCCACAGCCATGGGGCACTTTGGGGGTGCTGCTGGCCCGGGGCGCAGGGTCCCTCCCGCCTGGCCGCAGGGAATGGCAGAGGCTGCCTGGAGCCCCAGCACCAAACCAGCATCCCCCAGTCACGGGAGGGTGGCACAGGGGCAGGGACAGACCAAACACCTCTCCTGCCTGAGCCAGGCAGCCAGAATAATTTTCTCCTTCTTTCTTAACTTGATTTTGTCACTTCAGTACAAAAATGTTGAACCTTCTAGAATTCTGTTTGGCCAGAGCAACTACAAAATGATATTAACACGATCTTGCAAGCTATTCCAATCAAGATAGGAAACTGATAATTGAGTGATAAATCTCCAGGAGGAAAGGTTACTGGAACTTGATACCTGTTACATCTGTCCATCATTTTGCTCTTGCAGGTTAAACTAGGACAGGGATAATAAACTGCTTCTAAGATTTTGCCCTGCAAAAGCCTATCTTTTTTATTTTAGTCACACAAGACAACTGATTCTTCGGCTGGCCTCAAGCTGGCCTGTGGCTCTCCACTCGGGGCTGGAGACTGCTGAACGGACCACATTAACAAGTGCTAATTAACCTTTTTACTGTTTGGCTATTTTTACTGTTTGGCTAACAACAGCAATAAGGAACATCAGCCCTAGCCCAGAGGCTCAGATTTAAATGTCTGACAGGATGAAAGGTGGATAAGAGAAGCTAAGTGGGACTGAAGCACACAAGTGCATCAAAAGCAGCTGAAAGGGGACAAAAGCCCTGAAAAGGGCTGCTTGGCCAAGGAGTACAAAGGAGCTGATGTGCAGCTCTCACTTACGTTCTTCTTTTGTTTGTTGCACTTTCTGGCTGAAGAGGGGTCAATAAGTAGGGAATTTGAGTGAAAAGCAAAACAATTGCATTTTCAGTACACAGAAATGCAGGAGTGACTGTACTTGAAAGAAGAGCAGGGCAGAAGATAGGAGACCCATTTCTCCTACTGCACTTCAGAGCAAGGATTATGATTCTTATCAGATTAATCCATTCATTTTTAATAAGCAGTCTTACGTAGCTGAACTCCACAGTTTCAGGTTAAATGTCTTTTTAGTCCTTCAATATCAGCAGGCTCTTGAGGCCGGTTGTGGAACGTCGAGTGAGGCTGCAGGTTGGGTGTGTGGGGGCGGCTGCTCGGGGGAGCCGCGGGGACCCGGCACCCCGGGACGAGGCGGTGCTGCTCCTCCTGCCCTTCCTCCCCAAAGCCCTGCCCTGCTCTTGGACTGGGAAATGGCCAAACCAGCTCAGCTCTCTCGCCCAGCAGCAAACTGGGGATGACAAGGGAGGGCAAAGCCTGGAGCATCTCGGCTGCACGGAGAGGTCGGCAGCCAGGGGTGCGACTGCGCCCGTGGGCACACGCCTGCAGCAGTCTGTGGGTATGGGGCTGGCCCCCGGGGAGCAGGATCAGCCTGTGAAACAAAATTAAAATTGCCATGGGGGAAGATAATTGCTTCCACGTTGCGTGTGACCATTACTTCAATATATCCTACACCTGCTTTAACATATCTCTCTACATTCAACGTATTTTGCCAACAGTGCTATTGTTTGCGTAACCTCCTAAGGAGCCACCAAATTAGTTACTGTAGAATAGCATATCACTGTGACATCAAAGGATTAAAAAAAATGCCACTGACCCAACAAGCAAGGACAGTGCGAGGATTAGAGGCAGTTCCACATCATAATGCCATTTATCAACCCCTGACAAATTACTGATAATTCATATTGATTCTCTGGGCTGGGTGCAGTGAGGTGAAAAGCAAAATCCAGAGATCCACTGAACTGAAATTGTAAACAGGGCTGAACGGCGAGCTGAGCCGAACAGGATGTTTGCCTTGGTGCCTGTTCTGCAACACACGGCTCACAGCAGGCTTGCATTAGACATTTTGTCTTTTGAATCCAACATTTCATCAGTGTCCTCTCAAAATCATGAGAACTCACTACTGGAATTATTCCAGTTAAACTTCCTTGCCCATAGAGAGAGGGATGAGTCTCACATCATTAACACCAACAATTTTCAGGTACAACAGCATCAGTGTGCAGGATGGAAATGTCTAACAACTAATGCTGTAGTAAAAACAGCCACATATTGGGGGGTATGTCCTGGCAGACCGCTGAGCAGGACCTGAGGGTGGGGAGTCCAGGAGTGTTCTGCTTAACCACAGTGTCATTCTGTAAGGGCAAAAAAAATAAACCAGTAAAAGTAAAGACAAGAAAACTCTTACCATAAAAGCTAGTTAAAACCTAAGCAAGAGCATGTCCGCATTTTCATGCTTTATGGGAGTGCAAAATCTTGGCCCTTTTACCTCGGGTAATCTAATGGGGGTTGAGGGGTCTTCACTTCTGTTAAAGCAATGAATGGCAGCCCAGAGAAATAGTTCTGATAATGCTAATCATGGAATAATGTAGGAAAAAATTACAGATCCACAGAACCATGTGTGTGGGAAGGGACCTCAGGGGACTCCATCCAAATGCCTTACAGTGCCACAGCTGGATGCAGCACTCCAGATGTGGTTAAAAAGCACCAAGTAAACAGTGTTCTCTCTTAATCGCAAGATATTGTGCAGTTACGATCACACAGCTCCTGGGAAACAATCAGAGGATGCAGAAAGCCCTGCTCTTTACTGAGATCCATGAGAAGACAATCAAACCACAGGGATCCAGGAGCATACAGTTATTTCATAATAATCTCCATCTGAGCATGACATTTGAGCAGTTCAACATTTTATTCTGTAACTCTTCCCATACCGTCTTTTTCCCCCGCACACAATTTTTTCTCTGATGACTTTTTCTGAACCATTCTGTCAGGCTCCATTTTAATCTCACTAGCCTCAGGACCCAGGACCTGTCAAACTCTGCCCCACCATTTAGAGCCACTGTGCTGTCAATAAACAGTACTAATGACCAACTACCTGACTGCCCTTCTCTGCAGCACAGCACAAAAATTGCCTTGAGTGCTTTCTTAAACAATAGATGCACTCAAAGAACAATGTCTGCAGAAGAGGAAAGTATAGACCCCACCACCATGTCTTCATCCATTGGCAGCGCAGGCAATGATTGCTGTGTAGAAAATGCTGCAGAGCATCTTGCTGTGCCTGCCAGGAGGTCCGGCATGAGAAACCTGAGAAAACAACTATATTAGCTAAAAGCTAAAAGAAAGAAGAGAATTTCAGCAAAAGGAGACTATTCCAAGGCTGAAGAAGAAGTGTGAGGAAAGGAGGTGCTCTCCCTCACAAGAAGGAGCTCTGGAGTTTACTTGGGTGTGACTGGTACCAGCCCGTTCCCCAGATTTCCTTAATTTAATATTTGCTGGGAAGTCCTTGCTGTCAGAGGTCACCTGCCAGAAGGTGAAAAATAAACCCTCACACAGGTGTCCCAAGCACTTGGGACATGGTCACCCCTGCGTCCTTGGATGTCTCTGAGACAGCAGCCCCGGGGGCTTTGGGGGGAGCAGCTTCTGGGGTGAGGCTTGGCTACAGAAAGCTTGGAAACTGCTGGAATGGGATTTCTCTTGAGAATTTTCACTGTGACCAGGGAAGATATTGTCTGCCGAGGAGCCAAACTAACAGGGACACTGCAGACGTGAGGCCACTCCTGTCATGGTATTTCAGACACCAAATTAAGGGATTCCCATGCCAGGCAGTCTTTTCATTTCCTTTTATAGAAAAGGAATAAATTGCTTAATTGGAAAAACAGCTTAAAAAAAAAAAATAATGAGAAGATTGCAGCTGGCTCTTGTCATGCAATCCCCCTTTTCATTACCTGAGTCTGAGCCAGGTGTCACAGTAGGTGAGGGAGAGAGGATAAACAGAGGCTGGTGATGAGTGTGTAGGGGAGCACGAGTTCCTGTTCCCCCAAAAGTCGTGTGAGGGGCAGCGGTAGCGGCACGCAGCCAGGCAGACGGGGGTAACCATCTGATCACCCCCACACAACTGGTGGGGAAGGAAGGGCCAACAGCCCCCCAGGCAGACAGCCCCCCAAAACGTCCCTCGGGAGCCGGGCGTGGGAGCACCCCCGAGCAGCCAGGAAGCTCCCGGGGGGGAACGGCTGCCTCGGCCGGACGCCCGTCCTCTCCTTGTCGTCCTCCCGAGGGGTGGTGGTGGTCAGGACAGGACTAAAGCAGAGCATTACTCCTCTGAAACTACCCTCGTGGGAGCAAGCCAGGTGCTGCAGGACGAATCCAACCTCAAACCAGTGCGAAACTGGTTTCAGACAGGGTTCTGAAAAGCCGCGCTGTGGAAGCCCAGTACAAAACCGTCTTGCTTCAACATCCACCTAGAGCAATCTCGCTAACAGGTTACTCTCCTCCCGCCTCTCTTCAGGCTGTTTCCTCTCTGCGTAAGCACCTTCACCACCTGAATCATCTGCCCAGACCCGAGGTGGAAAAGTGCTGCGGCGCCCCGGCGAGGGGCTGGGACCCAGCAGGGTCAGCTCTCCCCGTCCCGTGGCAGGCCTGACCCCGGATTTGCATACGGGAAACCTCTTTGAAGTACACGTTGTTAAAATATGGGTGACGACTGAAGGCCTTCAAAAGGAAATCTTCCCACTGAAAAATCTGTTCGTCTCTGGGATTGGAATTTTCTTAAAGACTGATCTCTGTAAAATGTACACATGACCGTGGTTTATCTACATAGGCTTTGAATTCTTGAGGTTACAGTTTTTAATCAGTGCTATTTTCATTACATAACATCTTTTATTTTCAGTCTGAATTTTGTTTTAATGAGTTTTTTGTTAAATGCATTAATGCTGACTCTTCCCTGACAACTAATTCCATATTAACTGCATTTGTTAAATGTTCTTTTTTATTTTTAATTTTCCTGGTGTTCCAAGAAGGCAGTGCATTTTGGAATTAATGATATTTTCAAATCATTACATTTTACAGACTCGTGGGCGTATTTCAAATAATAGACCTAAATACACCCAGCTTTGGGGTTTCCTCACTAGCGCAGGATGATGGGAAATGGTGCTGTACTGTACACTCTGTTGTAGTTGATGGGCGATCTTATTCTTACTGTGACACTGTTAGAGAACTCTCCAGGAAAACAAGCATACCTGACACAAAACAGATCTTCCCCCTCTGCCAGTTTTATCAAGTTATTCAGCCTGACAGCACGTAATTTAACAGTCCATCATGATATATAAACACACACACACAACCCATCAATGTAGGTCAGCTGCATGCTGGTGCTCTGCAAGACCAGGGAGGAGATACCTGATCCTTGAGGATTCTCCAATCTAGCAGGTAAAAGTAAAATAAGGCTCAGAGGGCTGAATTTGAATTTCCAGAAATTAAAAAACCAACCAACCAACCAACCAAACAAACAAAAAAAAAACAGCACAAAACCAAACCAAACCAAAAAAAACGGCAGAAGGGAAAAAGAAAAAAAAAAAAAAAAAAAAGAAACTGAAGCCATAGATAATGCAGTCTATAATTAACTGCTGAGACAATTTACTTGAGACCATTACTTGAAGATTACATGTCAAGAGTGACAGCCCAAAGTACATACTCTGGCTCCCATACAGCAACTGGGCTTGCAATAGGACTTACTGGGATAGACTTGCTGGAGCAGCCAATGCCCAGGAACAGGCTAGGTATTCATAAAGACCATTGTGGCTTTAATAAAATACTTACCAGCCAGTAACACAGGGCACAGGTGGCCCAGAAACAGAATTCGTGGCCCTGGCTGGCCGTTAGCCTGGTTTCCTAAGGAAAACACATTTATCTCCTCCCATCTCTCCACAGCCTGGCCCCCCAGCCACGCGCCTGCATCCCCGGGAAAAGCTGGCTGGAGAGGGAGACCCAGCGAGCATCCCGGGAGGGGGGAGCCCACCCGGCTGGAAGTGGGGTGTCTGGGAGCATCCAGGTCCTGTGGGCTGGGGGGCAACGGGCGGCTGAGAAAGCCACAGCCAAATCCATACGCTTAATTCAAAACCACAAGTAAACGCAAGTGAGTTAGTGAGCACTGTGAAAATGCGCATGCAGGCGATGAATTTCAAGGGGGGGTTTATCTTCCAGGGCCCTGCACAGGAAAACCCTGTTCCTCTGCGCATAAGTTGCACACAAGCATGGGGTCCATCTGAGAGTCCTGCTGACAGATTCTTAATGAGATTTCATATAATGATCCAGGCTTTATCATTCATTATTAAAAAGCCTCCCCACAGTGTCAGGCAACTGCAGCGTCTGGGCATAGGCAAACTGGATGGGCCCTTTCCTGACCAGGTGGGTGAAGTCTTTGTTCATTTGGGAGTAGGGTTTTGCCATTTCTTCTAAGGCTATGCTGTAAATTTTAAGACTCTCACATGTGCTTTGTACTGATTAACTCAGTAACACAGCTGTTGTGAAATTCTGCTCATCCTCTCCCCACTACATATTTCATTTGCTGTTGCTCCTGGGTTAGGAAAGCTCTCCTTTGCCTCATGCCACACCTTCTGCTCCCTGCCCTGGTGACAAGACTCCTGGGACAGACCTGGCAAATCCTGCGCCCCTCAGGGCCAGGCTAAAATTCAGTAAGTACTGTGGACAGTGAGCAGCCCAGTCCCCATTTGTTGATTGCCCTTATAGTCCATGAGACTTGTAGTTCAACCCTGCTTGTGGCTGTAGACTCTGTAATTAAAACATCCCAAGAGATCTTAAGTAAGGCTTGGCGGGGGGAGAGGGGGAGGGACAATAAAAAGACATGAAAACAAGCAAACAAAAGTAGTCAAAGCATCCTGAAGTTCAACTGCTTTCCAAAGGCAGAGATTTCAGTACCACTCCCCGCCACGCGTAGGGTACCAGGGGCTCGCAGGGAGCAGCAACCTCCATCGCCCTCCTTCACCCCCCAGCCCACACAAGCCAGGCCAGCTGTGCCAAGGCGCGCACAGCAGCTCATCGCTCACAGCATTAATTGCTTGGGTTTGACCTGTCCTCTCCTAGCAGGATGCTAAGGTATTTAGAGATCCAGCGGGCACCTTGGTGCAGACTGGCTTTCCTAAATCTCCAGATCCCGCGGGGTTCCTCTGGATGGGAGCGCAGGAAGCAAGAGGCAGCACCACAGCGTTCCACTTCCCTGGACCTTCCACGGGACCTGACGGTTTATCAGCTGTTGATTCAACATAATTACAAACCAAACACCGAGAGCACACCTGTAATAAGACTTTGCTGATTTGTGTTCTGCACACACCCAAACTTTCCAGTTTTGTTGCTTTGTTACTGCAAGGCAAGCTGTGATACACAGACCTGCAACTGCTTGTCTCACAGGGCATGGGGTGCACGTCCCATCCTGTGGACAGGCATTTGCTACCCCTCACGACAAGGACTGGGGACCCCACGGAAGATGCCTGCCACAGCAGCAAGCACCAAGGGATGTGGGCAGCGAGCCCCCCTGTGCTGTTTGTTTTGGCGGGTGCCAAGGTCCTGCCCCACCATCCGCACCTGAACAACAGCACGTGGATGCATGCAGCAGGAGGCTGCAGACCCCGTGCCCTCACCTGGACAGTGTATTTGCCTTGGGGGGCAGAGGCAGGGTGGTGTTTTCTGGGAAGAGCAGGGGAAGGTGCAGAAAGCCAAGCTGCGCCGTGGCGGAACAGCCCAGGACCCCAGGCTGCCCGACTGCCCACGGGTGATGCAGCCCCCGGGATGCAGGAAGTTGCAGTGATGCTGCGGGATGGTGCTGCAGCCATCCCCGCACCCACCCACCCCGGAGCCCTGCGAAAGCCTCCCCGGGCTGCAGGGAGCCCCCGGGAGCCAGAGGAGAGCGGTGGGTGACCAGGTCAGGACAATCGCCAGAGCCTCCCCCAGAGCATTTCCAGTGGGACAGCAGCGCTCAGCAGCAGCACTTGCCATGATCTTCCTGGTACGAGTTTTTCTTGGATTCAGAGATGAGATTAACAGAGCTATCTTTAAAATTAAAAATTCCTTCAGTCTTTACTTTTTCACACTTTCTATATAACCTTTGGCCCATAAAAATTCACATTTTCTTTCATTCTAAATTTTTCAATGTATTGTGACTTCTTTAATGGTAGTTAGGAGTACGTACTCCATCCCTATTGTAGTGCCTCCATCACCTCCAGTTCGGGCTGCTGCCTGATGTCACCACAATTAAGCGCATCCATGTTATTACAACAGCACAGAAGGAGTTAAGCATAACTTTTCTCTCTTTTTTTTTGCAAGGAGCGAGGGCCACACGTCTGCCCTCGGCTGACCGGGGCTGTGCCCAGCCCCAGTGAAGGAGCTGCTACAGGGATTGCTGGCGAAGGGCAGCGTGGGCAGGTCACATCCCGGGGGAAGCTGGGCTCACCGAGACCACGCTGCCTGTGCTCCGGCACTGCGCGCTGCCGGGCTGGGAATTCTCCTGCCTTACCCTCGGGGTGACCGGTGAGTGCCCTTCTTCCACGACACCCACACAAACCTTCACCCAGCTGACACCCACCTTTTCCAGCCTGGAGAGAGCTGATGTATTCCAGAAAAATACGTCTTCAGAGAATTAACATTACAATCTGTCTCCCTCCGATTTTGGCCATGTGCACATGCCAAGCCTAGCTGATTAGTGACTATGGGTAATACATTTTGGTACATGTAACTATCGAGGAGGAAGTAAATGGGAAACCTTTTTTTCCTTTTCAAGATGTAATACTGTCAGCAGCAACTGTATTCCATTTTCAGATCAGGAGCAGGAAATTCATTATTAATCTTGCTGCTGGAAAGATCCACATTTCTGTCCCTTCTTCTGTGTTCTTTATCTCATGTTTCTCAGTTTCTCCTTTTCTCCATGCATCCCCAGATGATTTCACGTCTAGGCAGTGCTCCATGTTTAGTCACACGTAGGGAAATGTTGAACAGCTTTATTTTATTTATGCTAAGCTCTCTTTTCACATGTGTGGCAGTTACGTGTATTGGGAGGTGCTCACCCTGCCCCTTACCTCCTGTGGAGTATTTCAGGAGGGCACCGCTGTCAGTGGGGGCACATCCAACGTGGGGCTTGAAGGTGCGAGGAAGTTTATTGCAGAAACTGCTCCTCTCACACGCTCCCCCAGTCTTTAACGGTGCAGGAGGAGAGCTTGGCTTGTTCTGGGCTTGTGCCCAGGAGGATGGGCGAGATGGTTCCCAGCACCCAGTGCCGTGGGTGGCCAGTGGTGGCCAGGAGAGCCCAGTGTGACCCGCTGCGGCCACCCCGCAGGCAGCATCCCCATGGCAGAGGGGTGGCCCAGCCGGCCAGGGGCCAAAGGACAGTGTTGAAGTACCAATCACCTCTGGACCTTCAAAACTGGGGCTCTTGTTTTGGAACCACCCATTCAACCTGAGGAATCAGGTGCTTTACCAGACCTGAGAAAAGGAAACCACCTAACTACTGCTCTGAAATCGGACTTCTCACCAAGAAGGAAGACAATTCTTCATGACTGATGGATTGACTTGCACTGAAGTACACCAGAAATACTTTCCACAAACTGGAAAGCTTCAGTCAAGCACTACCTCAAGGCGGGGCTCTGTGAAAGCCCTGTGACAAGGAAGGAGTTTTCTTCAACCTAAGAAGTAAACAAAAGGTTGTAAAATTGGGGAAAAAAAAAAAAAAAAAAAAACACAACAAAAAAACCCAACAAAATGACAACATGTAAAGCTCTGCTGTACTATAACATGCTGTCAGAGTGATTCCCAAAGGTTATACATTAGTACAACATTATTTCTTTAAAGAAGCAGACACCGTGACAAACTCACTTGCAGGTTCTGGAGCAAGAAGGCAGAATTTTGCACCGCCATTATATACATATTATGCAAATGTGTGAGGATAAAGGGCAGAGATTGTTAAACTGAACAGATATATGGGAAAGCTGACCTTTGCTATGCTTCCACCACACGCAATAATGTTATACTGCCAGAAAAAAAGAGCAGAACAGCAGCTGAATTAGAGATATAGAGAAATGAAATGCAAGAGCTGCATTGCCAGGCTGCAGGATCTCTCCTCCATCCATCTTCTAAGTTAATGATTCATAAGAGACCCACGAAGGTCAAGGATTCTCTTAAGTGTCTCCTCTCTGCTTGAATCTCAAAGGAAGCAGAGGGAAAGGTAATTCAGATGATTACGTTTGTGGTAGGCTAATTTGATGTGTTGAGAATCCAGCACTAAGGGATCATCAGGAGAGTGCAGGGAAATTTCTCTGTCATCCCTTTTCTCGGCCACAGCCCCTATGACAAGAGTGGAGAGGGTGTCGGGGCAAAACCCACAAGTGTGGCTCCCCGTCGACAGAAGATCCCGCTGCGGCAGCAGAGCCACTGCAAGGTCATCTGCATACACAGCACTTCCATCTCCCCGTGGAAAACAGCTGTAGAAAGAGAGAGGCATGTCCTATTTTACACTGAGGGAAGCACACGGGAAGGGATATAACCTGCCCAAGGTAACCCTGAGCCCCATTTGCCTGCCAGCCCAAACTGCCATTCTCACAACACATTTGAAAATAAATCCTAATTCTCAATGTGGAACTGAAAATGTGTGTGTAATACCTCTTCTGTGAAGATGATGTGGGATCCAAGAAAAATTAGTGTGCTGATGAGTTGGAGGTGTTTGCAAGTGTCATGACTGAAGGCTCTAGAAATGGATAATATTGTGTCAAGGTCAAATATTTTTGATTACCACTTCTATGGTTTTCCAGTTCAAACAGTACTCATCTTCCAACAAGGTGAAAATTTGGCTGACTTTATTAAAGCAATTGTTCAAAAGTAAATCCTGTTTCCTGGTTTTCTAAGCAGGCAGAAATAGAAACAATCAGAAATAATTGCCTAGTAATCTTTTGCCTACATGGTTATTTTCTCATTCTCCAGAGTCTGAAATTGGCTGTGGAAGAGACTCAGTGTCTTTGAGGCTTCGCTTTTGGGACTGGACTGTGTTTACAAGGTACTGAATAGGCTAATTCCTAAGTGTATCAACAAAATGAGTCCAGCTCCAGGAACAAAGAATGAGTCCTCCTGTGCATCATGCAAGAGAACAGAATGACCCAAGCATTTATATTTAATAGTATCAAATGGTCAGGACCATGTCGACTTGCAAATTACTACAGCAGGCACTTCCAGAACCCACTTCAGCATTCTGTTTCCTACTTTCCTAAAAAGACAGGTCATGGTAAGTGTTTCAGTAGCCCAGAAAAACAAACAAACAAACAAAAAACAAAAAACAAACAAACAAAAAAAAAACCAAACAAACAAACAAACAAACAAACAAACAAATAAAAAAACCATAACCACACCAAAACAAAACAAAACAAAACAATACAGTGAAGGAGAAATAAGGAACTGAAGAAATGAGGAATTTAGGCTGCAACCTTAGGATGATCACAACCACAACCAGTGAACAAAGGGCTGGAGAACCTGCCCCGTGAGGAAAGACTGGAGGAGTTGGGTCTCGTCCCGGGAGGAGAGAAGACTCGTTGGGGAGCTCATCACAGCATTCCAGTACTTAAAGGGTGGCTCCAAATAGGACAGAGGCTCTCCCTTCACAAGGAGCCATGTGGAGAAGACAAGGGACAATGGGTACAAGTTGCACTGTGAGAGGTTTCATCTCAATATGAGTTTTTACAGTGAGAACAATAATTTACTGGAACAACCTCCCCAGGGATGCGGTTGAGTACCTGTCACTGGAGGTTTTCAACATGTGGCTGGACAGGGTGCTAGAAATTCTTGTCTAGTCTCCCTTGCCCAGAAAATATTGAAACAGATGATCTTTTAAAGTCCCTTCAAACCTTGGATCTCTATGATTTCACAATTCTATGTTTCAACCACAAAAGTTAATTCTTCTGCTCTCTTGTCTAAAAAAGGAAATTATCAGGGAAGGAAACAACACAATAAACGTCTGCCTACAGCACTGTGCCCCAGATAGGGACGTATCTTATCTGGAGGCAAGAAGATTCCTGGGTTTGATGGTAAAATGATAGCAGAAAAGGTGCTGTCCTGTTCTCCCACTTTGGAGCCCGTAAAGGCCAGATGGGGTGCAGCCAGCGAGAACATCTCCATGTAAAGCAGAGCTGCACGCCGCTGCTCAGGCTTGATGGACTCCAGCTCTCGATATCTCTGTCAATCAGGCTACTGAGAATTAGGAAAAAGAACCTTCTTCTTAGTGAACCAGACACTAAATACAGACATCCAGGGACAAAAAGAAACAAACAAACAAACCCGACGGAAAACCAAACAACAGAAGGTGTTTCCTGGTACTTTGGCAGAGAATAGTCAAAGCGCCTCACACAAAAACACCTCTGCATAAATTCTGCGGATTGACCATGAGTGTGCGGCTGGGAAGCTGAAGCCATTTTCAGCCACCTCAATGCCGAGCTCAGCCTCCTCTGTCTGTCTGTCCGTCCGCACTCACCTGCTTGTGGAAGGAGCTTGCACTCCCAGGTGTGAACGCGGTTGTGCTCGGTGCCCGAGCAATGCTCAGCGCAGGCGGGGGCTGGCGCCCTCCTGGCCTCTTTCTGAGCCCTTCTGGAAGACGGTGGAGAGAGAGGGGCCTCTGCACAAATAGGATTCTCTTTTTTATGTTAATTAATTAATTGAAAAAGGTGAAGATTTTTTTTTTACTTTTGTCTATATATTTAAAATACATAAAATTTTAAGTTTTTTTAGTGAAATTAATACCTGAGGACACAGGTTCTGTGCCAAACATTTCTGCTCACATCAATGCTATTCCTTTCATTTAAAAAAAATGAGGGGAGAAAAGCTAACACAATATTAAGCAAGTATCTCAGCACTGTAAGAACGGATGATGCCTCTGAACTTGCCTGTGAGACACTGTGATGCTCAACCTTGGACTTTTACATGGTCCAAAGTCCGCCAGTGGCTTGTAGTTGGGTGATCATTACCCTGACCAGCTGAACGTCACTGCCCAAGATACCTGGCAATGCGGATCCAAATAGAGATTTCCATCCTACAAGAAATCGCTACGGTGAGTCCCTGCACTTCCCTGCATGATGTGAGGCACTGTCTTCTCCCCAGGTGATTCTTGTTGCAACTGCTCTACTACTGAATTACGCCGCGCAGGGAAAAAGTACCTGTGATACATAACACCGCTAATTTATTTTAAGGTCTCTGGTTTGTGATATTTAGGCACAAGAGTCTATTAAACACTCAGAATAATTTTAAATGGTGTGTTTGCATAGGTAGGATATAAAAAGAGGGAAAAAAATTTAAAAAGCATTTACTGAACACAGACCTATACCATTTATTTCACATCTGTTCAACGAACCTCATCCTATTAAGGAGAACGATTAATGTTTAAGGAACATTAAAAATAAAATGGCTATAATAAATGGGCACTGCTAATAATTACCACTTATTTTTGTGTTCTAGTAAATTAATGGCATGGCACAATGCTGAGTATGAATATGTACTACTACCTTACGAATGCTGAGCTTTACAACACCCTGCCCACTGACACTGCATCTAATGAAACTGCCAACTTAGTGTCAAGGACAGGGCACTCTCTCCTAAGCATCTTTCTATGAAAGTAGCAGATTTAGTGCCTCATAATGAAATATTTATATTTTTCTAATATTTCCATTTAGCAAGAGGCTTCACGGAAGAGTAGAATATGTTCCTGTAAGTCAAGAGAGATACGGTACCTTCCCAGAGTGCTGAAAGGGATTGCTAGGGGGATCTGAGAGGAATAGAGAAAGTGATGCTTAAAATACATCAGTATAAAATTCAGATAATAATAAAAGAAATACACAATATATGAATCTTGACAATGAGCTTTGATAACACATCCAGTATTTTAAAAACTCTGAAAGTCTATTTCCCTTGCTTTACCCATGTGCCACTGTCCACTTCAGTAAGCGGTGGCACCTCAGTTCTTAAACTAAATGTCCCAAAAAAGCCTTCTTACCTTGATGAGGTTTCTGGATGCATTCTTCTCCTTAATAAGGGTTTTAACATAATCTTCCACAGCATCCTTGAGGTATGCAGAGATAAGCCCTGGGTGGGTAGGTGACAAGGTAGATGAGAAGCTTTGTCGGGACCTTTGGGCTCAAAGGGTGGTGGCCAAGGGCTCCATCTCAGACTGGTGCCCAGTTAGAAGTGGTGCTAATTGGGTGGGGGTAGCGAGGCCAGAGCTGTTTGACACCCTCATCAAGGCCCTGGATGACGGGACAAGGTACAGTCATGCAGCTGGCAGGTGACACTGACACACCAGGGGAAAAAACATAGAATCATAGAACCATAGATGGTTTGGGTGGGAAGGGCCCTCAAAGCCCCCCCAGTGCCCCCCCCTGCCCCGGGCAGGGCCCCCTTCCCCCAGCCCAGGGGGCTCCCAGCCCCGTCCAACCTGGCCTTGAACCCTTCCAGGGAGGGGGCACCCACAGCTGCTCTGGGCACCCTGGGCCAGCGCCTCCCCCCCCGCACAGGGAGGGATTTCTGCCTTAGATCTAACCTAAACCTGCCCTCTGGCAGTTTAAACTGTCACCCCTCATCCTATCCCCACCCCCTGACCCAGAGTCCCTCCCCACCCCCCCTGTCCCCCCTTTAAGCCCTGGGAGGCCACTCTCAGGGTCCCCCCGGACCCTTCTCTTCTCCAGGCTGAACCCCCCAACTCTCTCAGCCCGGCCCCCCAGGGGAGCTGCTCCAGCCCCCCCAGCATCTCCGTGGCCTCCTCTGGCCCTGCTCGAGCAGCTCCGTGTCCTTCTGATGTTGGAGCACAGATCAGATCGGATATTTTTCTTGCTTGTATATATATAAAAAAAAAAAAAAAAAAAGCACTTTTGTACACAAACAGCTACTATATGCCTGAATCCAGGGAAAAGATCATTCAGGAAAATGTAGATACTTTGAAACATGTAAGTTTTAGTTACAGGAAGGATAAATAATGAACTGGCTTTGCAACATTTTTCAGATGAACAAACATTATCCATCTGCCTGACACTTAGCACTAGCTGGAGCACTCAGTGATAACTAAGACCCATTATTTGCATCTGCGGTTGTATTTAACCCCCTCTCCCTATAGCTGTGTGTTAGCGCCGTGCGGGAGCGCTGTACCCCTGCTGCATCTCCCACCTTCCTTTTCCTAAATCCACATTTTCATGTTCCTGTCACTGACCCGGAACTTTACTGGCAAAATTCTGTCAAGAACTGAAAAGTTAATAGTGAAAACTTGCAGTATGCTTAGAAAGCCACCGCTCTTCTTTTCCTGTTGACAGACTTTTACTGGCAGGGTAAATGCTGCTGACAAGAGCATGGAACACGGGATCAGATAATGACGGGCACATGGAGGCTGAGCAGAGATGTGCAAGACAAGCTGCACTACACGCCAGTGAGAGAGATGGATGCAAGAGATCCTCCACCAGCCACAGCTGTCTGCAGTAATCCCATGGAAGAGAATTATTACATGGAAAGTTTGCAGGCTCCTGCACCAGGTGACGCAGTGGCACCCAGCCCACTGCTCAGCTTCCCACCCTCACCCGGGGCCTCCTCCCACTCATACCAGGCTGCATCTCCCTGGGGGAAGACGTTTAATTAACCTATCCCCCCTTTTCACACGTTGGAAGGCACAATCTCAGGTAACAGCACACTGAAATGTCATTCTTGCTCTTCAGAGAGCTGGGTGCAGCTATCAGTGCTGACAAGCTGGCTTCCAGGCTTCCAGGCAGGTTGTAAGACTTCAAAAACCATATAAAATACATTTTGAAGACTAACGTGTTTTCCTCAGATGGAAACTAGAGGCTGATGTAATGATGGATTCCTGGAAAACTTGGAAGCCTATTTCAAACATGCAGGAAATTTAAGACAACTTAAGAACCTTGAAATGAGTTTTGGGGAAAGCAGTGCAGAGGCTCCGAGAGGTGAGCGCACATCTCACTTCCCGGGCAGGATGCCAGCTTCAGCGGGGGCAGGACCTGGCAGCCACGGCCAGAGCAGTGACCAGCCTCGTCCTCCGGGCACAGCAGATGGTGATAAACTGTCAGGATTTTGAAGGAAAAGTTCGAGAGCTTACGTTTGATGCACACACACAAACACACCGCCCCCCCCCCCCCAAAACAAGATGCCAGTGACAGAGTGTGATGTATTCAGAACAGTGCAGCAGGAACTGGCCTTTGTATTTTCAACAGAAATTAGAGGCTATCAAAGGAAATTTGTATGAAGCAAGCTGTGGCAAAATAAGTCCAAGATTCAAAGAAGGCTTGGATCATCAGATAATCACTGCCGCTTTTATCACCAGCAGTAACAACTGTGGGAAAGGATGCATTGCACACAGGTATAAAAGACCACAGTCATCTTGAAACAACTCCCACCTCATACCTGCATTTACATCACTGACTTAATAAAAAATAAATCATGATTCATTCATTCTAGACAGCCTTGTGGAGCAAGATGGGAAAAAAAAAACCCAAGATATTATTACTATTTGTGAAAACTACTAAATAGTCATATCAATGGCTGTGACATCGTCTCTCACTTCAGAAAGCTTCACTTACTGTGATGAGTGAAGATGTTATCAAAAGACACTTCATGTCGACCCTGGTTTTCAGTGGAAGCAACTACAGTGCGTTGGAGCAGCCTTAGCCAGAGCAAAAATTCTTTCTTCCTTCCTTTTTGCACAGCTCAGGAACCTGCACATTTCATGCCCTCATTTCCCCAGCTCTCACCCAGGCGTGGGCAGAGCAACTCCAGCCCTGACCTTGGCCACCTTGGCCAACTCGGCTGCCTCCTGGAAGCTCCTCAGGAGCCCTTGTCCGCTCTTGGACTCGGCGTGCTGTAGGCTTCAAACCCTTCTCCGGAAGAAATTCAGAGTTCTTTTGTGGGTTTGCCTCCTTTGTTGTTGTTTTGTTGTTGTCCCCACTCTAGCTCTTCTATAATCCTGTTGTGCTACAAAAGAACCCCAGATCACCCTTGAATAGCAGCATCTCTAACACCAAAGAGCTAACTGCCAACACCCAGGGACGTCCCAATTCTTGCTTCTTCCTTCTCCCGCTCACATCTCACTGCAAGACTCGGGCTCCTCGTCCCAGGAAGGGCAGGATCTGGGGAAAGGTGTTTGGCGTCTCAGAGCCCCGGAGGAAGCCCCGGAGGGGACTGCCCTGCCCTGACAGCCAGGAAGGCTCACTGCTGCTGGATTCCGCCATCTCCAGAACTGAGAATGTTCAAGGAATTGAGATGATTTTTTTTTTCTCACTCCTAGACACGTTATCTCACTGTAATATGATTCCAGTCCCCCTAGAGAGACCTATTCAGGAGGCTGACATCTTGTGCTTTACTCAAAACCCTTTATTGTCCACCAGAAAATTTACTTAAAATTTAAAATAATCAAGTAAAAAACCCTGAGATTGAAAAACAGAAGGAAAAGTGAATTTTGAAAGTAAAAGGAGCCTATAATAAGATGTGTTTCAGCCCTGTTTTTCTGTTTCATTTTTTGTGTTGGAAAAATCTGAATGTGCAGCGTAGTGGAAGAAGTTTTGTAAATAAAATATAAAAACAATCGTATAAGAGCAAGGCAATGGTGCTGACCCTCAAAAGGAAAATGCGCTTAAAACACTTCAATAATGCCTGTATGCATAGATCCCTTCAACAAGATAAAAAGAATAAAAGCAGAACTGAAATCCACAACCACTTACTAATGGCTACATTTTTTATGGCAGTTCAGCACCTCTCTTCTACAGTGTTTAGCAGAGCTGTACAGAGAAATATGTACCTACTTACCCATGTTTATCTCTATCATTTAATCTGAAAAAAAAAAGGGATTTGAAGCGTGCTAGCCATGATAAAAATTAAGAGGAGACAGATGAAAAAAAAAAAAAAAAGAAAAGAGCAGATACAAGTAGTGATGAAAATTTGCTGCTATTCCAAACAATGGTGGTCTGACATTGAGCAGAAATCACAGTCCTGAGAAAATAGGACATAAAAATGAAAGACAAAATTGAAATAACAACCTACAAATTCTGAAATTTCCCTTATCTCTGTAATATTTGCTAATATCACTCAAAGGCAAAGTAAAAGGGTAAAACCAAAAATTGCATAATTTGCTGAGCAGATTTTTTCTTCAAAATAAGAAGAAATATCATATCCAGAATTATCAATGCAATTTGGAAGAGAGCAGTGAGAACAAAATTGTAACCATTTTTGTTCAAAAATCTGCAGAAAAGCAGCAACACCAAGGAAGAAAACTAAACCATTGGCACTATTTTTTCCATGTGTGTCAGCCTTATTGAAACAAACTAAGAGACTCTTTTTAGACAGTATCACCATGCCCACAGGCTTGTGTTACCAATAATATGTTCTGCATTAATAGTTCCGTGGTGAATATTTGAGTGCAAAGAATAGTAAGGGCACTCCAGCAGCACATCTGCTCACCTCTGTTTGCCAGAGTTTTGACCACAGTTGTGCCTGTGGGAGGATGGATTACAACTGGCCCTAAGTAGGATAAAAAAAAAAAAAAAAATATTTCCCTTCAGACTGTGAGAGCCAGTGAAAGTGAGTACAGAGACATATTCGAAACATCTTTGCATATAAATGGCATTGTTTTCCTCATAACATGCATAGCACGTAGTTTGAGCTTATGTTGTATCATCTCTTCATCCGAACTTGTTAGTGAGGGTTAAATTAGCATTTTGGACTATAAAAACATGTTGAGAAGTAAAGAAGAATACTAAATAAGCTAATTTTTGGCAGCTTTTACCTGGATATAAAGCAAAGATCCAAGAGAGATTGCATTTAAGTTTAATTGTTATGATTTGCCTTTTAGTTTCCCAGGAAGGCTTTTTCCCTTTAAAGAGATTTAAAGAAAACCAATAATTATAGGAAACAGACGCGAAGAATCACTCAGCCTCTGCTCATTCCCCATGCAAACACCCATCCAGCCGAAGACCAGGGAGGGGTGGTCCAACCCCGCCCTGGCCCCCGACCCACCCCCGCGCGGGCAGGGGCACCCGGGGCAGGGCTGACCCCAGGGCACCAAGGGGCTGGTGGTCCCCGGGGGTCCTGCCCCCACCCAACACGCCAGAGGCTGCCTTGCAGGGCCTTGTGGTTGAAGCAGAAAATCACCCTCTCCAGAGCATCCATTCCATTCCATCCCATTCCATCCCATTCCATCCCATTCCATCCCATTCCATCCCATTCCATCCCATTCCATTCCATTCCATCCCATTCCATTCCATCCCATCCCATTCCATCCCATTCCATCCCATCCCATTCCATTCCATTCCATTCCATTCCATCCCATTCCATTCCATCCCATTCCATTCTATTCCATTCCATTCCATTCCATCCCATCCCATCCCATTCCATCCCATTCCATTCCATTCCATCCCATCCCATCCCATTCCATCCCATTCCATCCCATTCCATCCCATCCCATCCCATTCCATCCCATTCCATTCCATCCCATCCCATTCCATCCCATTCCATTCCATCCCATTCCATTCTCCCCCTTTTCCCTCCATTGTTCCCCCTTTCCAAAGGGCAGGAAGAAGTTAAAACATCCCTTCAAACCTTCCGAGTACCTCCAGCCTTATTTCTTCTTCACGACCCAAACAGTGGTTTGGCTTTCCACTCTTAATAGTACTTTTTGAAAATCTCAGCCCAGCTGTCACTTTGATACAGGAATGGCAATAGCTTTACTAAAGCACTAAGAAAAACATCCTGAGGCAAGCTGAACAGGGTCTCGAGCGAGGTGGACACGTTCCCAGCGAGATGCACTTTTCACAGGACGCAGTGCAAGTAAATCTCTATTTAAAATGGTTCCAGCGGATATGTTATAAACTGTCACTTCACACTAAACCAAAGGAGACAAACTTCATTGCTAAGAATTAAGGAAACTAAACAGTTAAACATGGTTCCTGTTCAGTGGAGGAAACATCCAGCCTGGCACTTAAAAGAAAAAAATAGAAGGTTTCTTGCATGAGGAAATCCTCCTCATTAAATGATCTGCAGAGAGCAGCTTCTGAAATAAAGCCGGAAATAATCAAAGGAGGATGAGAAATGGCAGTCATCCAACAAGGGCTCACGGAAGGGGAACAAAGGACCAGTGACCTGGAACACCACACAAAAGAAATGAAACTCGTATTTTAAAAGCAGCATCCCCAGAAGCCGCGTAAGAGCCGTCGTTTCACAGCGCACTGGGGTACTTCGGGGAGCACTTCCAGATCACCCCTCGAATTGTGCACTTGAAGCCCATCACCCCGCGGCTCTCGTGGCAGCCAATGGGGCCGGTCCCGGGGTGCAGGGTCCCCCCGGGGGGACGGGCAGAGGGGGGTCTCCTCCCCTGAGGCTCTGCTGTACTCACTGCTGTCTCACCGCGGCAAAAGCCCTACTTCCCTGAAGTAAAAGTAAGTGCTGCTCTCTCTCCATAACGGATTTCAAAGACTAGCTGGTCTGTGTGGCGCCTGAAAAATAACAGTCAGTTGGAATATCTTTCTACACCTGAGAAGAAAATTTAATGAAGTTATAGATATAGAAGTACAGATAGGACGACCTCTCAAGGGATGGATCGTTTATCCCACCTACGGTGAACTTTAAGGAATATTTTAGGTTGTTCAACGTTTCAGCCATGATTTTTCCTCTAAAAGAGAAAAAACAGGAAAAGAAAAAAATCCTGCTTTTCCTACCACTGTTGTATTTTGATGACTGTTTAAATTCTGAGGACAAGTATGTTATTTCAGACGTAGCTCAAATATACAATAATCCCATGGTTCACAACAAGTAATCCTTGCCTAAAACTGAATGATATTAATCCTTGGTATTGTATTTAAATTGCAAGCATTAGCTCAGGAGATGATCATCTGTGCAGGAAAGTAAAATAATACATCTTACTTTCTGAATATGCTTCTCCTTAGATGCTGGACTTTCACCTCTACACTCAAGTGAATGTGATGGCCTCAGCATTTTTAACATCGCACCAGGTTTCTTAGTCCCAAACTATCCACCAGCTCAGCAAAATTTTTAATCATTGTCATTCTCCATTTCATATAGGTTCAAGACAAAGTGAGATCGAATCTGAATTATTGTCTCAAGAGTCTGTTCAGGACATGCTAAAAGAGAACAGCAGGACATTTGAAGCCCACTGCTGTTTCTGCCTACATTTCGTCATGTTCATAAACTATAGCCTTTACTTTCTAGTCCTATCAATCTTTCATCTCTCTCAAGTGCTAAATTAATCCTATTTAAAAATGTCAATTAAACTGGCTAACTTTTTTGATGGTATTAGAAAACACTCGATATCTTTGCTGCCCTTTAATTTTATGAAATAGGAGAGAATAATCCTGCAAAAATAAAGCCCCTCTGGCCATAAGCTTATCTGTAAAATATTCATTTTTAATGACATTATGTTGAAGCAAAACCTTTTTTCTCTTTTTGTAAACAGAAGGAAGATTATATTTGCACTACTTATGATAAGAGGTATTAATGCAAAAATGAACCTATGAAGACAAATACAATAGGGAATGTACTAATTAGAAGTCTTTAAGGAGTCAACATTGGCCAGAGTTTCAGAAGACACCTTAGCAGAAACTTATTTTCTTAATTAGACTCCAGGATTTTTTGCTATTTTTCCTCTTTTGGTAATTTTAAGGAAGGAAGAGAACAAATATAGTGTGTATCTTCTGCTGATATAGACTGGAACAGTCCCAATTAAGTCAATGAGCCGTTTCCCAGCTGACGTAAATGGCATGATGTAAATGGCTCTGTTGAAGTCAGCGTAGGGCCTCAACTGCCGTCAGTGAGAAGATTCGCTGGTTGTCCCTGCTCACCTCCAGAAGCCTCTCCCGCAGACGTGGACACCCCTGGGTTTTTGCCAAGACTCACCCATGGGGCTCCTTCAGGAGCCTCCAAGGCACCCGAGGGACACAGTCACGTCTGGGCAGCCCCCACAGCTCCTCGGCGGGTCTGTGACCCAACCGGCTGTGGCAGGAGGTGCCACGAGCACTGACAACTGGATGCAGGTGAACCTCAACAGCTGGATGTCTTCTCAACACTGGCAGACAACACGTCACCAGGTTTGCTCACGACTGAAGCCATCCACTCTCTTTTCCTCTTAGATCCTTCCCTGTCTCCTGGAGCTGGTAGAGATGCTACAGCCCCATGGGGACACGGGACACAACGAGGCAGGCTCCACGACTGGAAAAGGAGAAATGGGCAGCGGCAGATGTCACATCTTACGCTCAGCCCAGTGCAGCCCCCGTCGAGCTTTGTCCACAGAATGCTCACCAAGCTGTGGGGTGTTCTTCCTACCCCTGGAAGCCAGGACCTTCCCATGGTTGGCACCATCTCTCCCTTTATCTTCTCTGGGGCACCATCAGACCTGAGCTTTTGGGATTTTACTTCTTCATAGCAAGAGGCCCTGACTGCTTTAAGACACGGCTGGCCACTAAGGTATGCCTGCACTCAAAAGCACAATCCCTGGGGGATCAGCCAGAGCCAATTCAAACAACAGGGCACAATCTGTGCTCCTCTAGGACCTCTCCCCCACCCAGCACTTCCCCTGAGGTCCTCCTACCAGACTTCTGGCCAAGCCAAGATGGGGCAGTAAGGCAGGTGGGACCCCAAACCTTCTTCTACAACATGACTTTTCTTTTGCCAAGAAAAGTCTGCTTTCTTCAAAAAAGTCTTTCTTTCAACACTTGATTGATTTCCAGGCTTGCAACCCATTTATCAGAAGGTTGTCTGCAAGCAATGACAGGGGAGGATGGCCCTGACTGGTGCACCCTCTCCTGCCCAGCTTCAGGACAGAGTGCCCTCCTGTTTGGGCACAATGCTGTCTCCAGCGAGGAGGCTGGGCTGTGACCGTAACACCTGTCACTGTGTGTCCTCTGCATTGCACGCGTGGGATGTCCCCCCGGGCTGGTGCTGGGGGCCACTCCATGACACCCCGAGAGCACAGGAACGCACCGTGCCCCCACCAGCTACAGGCAACGGTTATGGCTGAGCAGCGGCTCAAAGAAAGCAATTTTAACAGCCAGTAATTAAGTGATAAAGAGAGGATTAGGGCATCTGCTGGAGATTGAGCAGCAGGAGCAGTGGGACAAGAAATAAAAACAGATCTTAATTTTACATAAATGTATTATAAAGCTAGGTGTTCATGCCTGTATTTATGTGGCTGTGACCCAGTCCCCAGGGGAGCTAGTCTTCCCATTGACTTATCTCAACAATTCCCCTTTAAATATGTGCTTAATAAAACCTTGTTTAAAGAGCAGCAACATGTCCACTGGCCTTATATTTCCCTGCCTACTCTTCAGACAATTTTTCGAGAGACTGAATTTTTGTGCTAAATAAACCCGTAGGCACCTCCATCTCTCTGCTGAAGTTATATATCAACTAATAACATCATACAAGCCATTTCTGGGTGCATTTAATGTGACACTGGGCAAGCTCAACAGGAAAAGGCCTCTCTGCATCAAGGTCTTGGAGTACCGCTTGCCACAGTGGCTTTCTAAATGCAAGACAGCACTGCAGGGAACCGTCCCCTCACATGGCAGTTACTTGTACTCAGATAATAAATCTTGCTGTGGCTTTAATTATTTTTCTTTTTCTTCTGAAAGGCTCCCATACTGAGTATCTTTAACAGAGAGGGACACATCTTCAGTGATCTCCATGGGTAAGAGTTTTTAAAAAATACATCAGGTTTAACATCAATAGCAGAGAGAGGTAGTCATATTAATAAATCCATGGGCACTAAACCAAGGATTATTTTTATCTGGCTGCGATGCTGATTTTTATTTTAAAATGTTCCTCAACAGTAAATCCAAAGAATGATGTCATCACTAACCAGGAGTCCTACAAGTACAGAAGGCAAAAAAGTTGGAGAAGGTAATGCACGGGAACAACTATAGCAAAACAACCCAAATGTTAAACAACTCATTCTGAAGAGTAGCAACTGGAAACTAAAACTTGGATTCTAGCCAGAGATTTTCATGGAACTGCCCTGATTTTTATAAATCCTCATGCTCTGCGGAGCGTAAGTTCAGGAGCCCTTCTCTTCACGAGTCCAGCCTGTGGCTCAGGCAGTGCCAGACTAGGGCTGAGCTCAGAAGCCTGGGGGAGCAAAAGCCCAACCCTGAGCAGCTGGTCTCACTCCAAAGTCATCCCCGACTGGAGGTCTGGGCCAGAGGCTTCTGAGGGGCCCTCCTGGCCTTAATTACTCCTTCACAATGGATTTTTTTTTTTAATTAATAGAAGACATTCAGGGAACAAAAAAGCATCCTGGAGAATGAAAGCAACAGAGAAGAGAGGAAAGGAGGGGAGGGGAGAGGAGAATATTTCAGTTGAAAGGGGCCTATAACAAACATCTAGTCCAACTGCTTGACCACTTCAGGGCTGATCAAAAGTTAAAGCATATTATTAAGGGCATTTTCCAATATTTCCTCCTCATACGATTTATGTGCCAGCTCAGCTTGCCAGCACTGCACTGCCTCACCACCACACAAGGCTCTTCAGCACAGCCAGAGCACTGCTTGAACTCAAAGTGATGAACACCGGTAGCTGGTCCTGAAAACATGAGCACTGTGCACCAAGAAATGTGTTGGGTTTGTGCATAAATTGAACAGGAGCACAGTGAGCATTTGAGGGATCTCTCTGAAGTTTCTCAAAGTGCCTTGCTCTTATTTCATTTTAAGTTATTGGGGTTCACATTTGTCCCTGAACTCACATTTATTTTTGTGTAGTCAGACTTTACTTCAGCTGAATGCCTCTACATGATCCTCCTTTAGAGGCATAAACAGTAACCCGTATATCAGTGGAACTGTCCTATGCCAAAAGTTAAGCACCTGTTACGGGTCAGCACATGACTGTTTCAAATTGATTAAAATAAGTGGGGGAAGAATAAGCTGGATCTTCTCAGCTGAGAAGTTCTCACATGAACAAGCTGGACCTTCTCAGCTGAGAAGTTCTCAAACTACTTAGCAGGTGAGAGATGGAAGACTTTGAATAAAGAAAAAGAGCAAGCCAGACCTTGAAAAAGAAATTCACACTGCACAGCCAAGTGCCCTGGTCATTGGCATGACACTTGACATGGCAAAACGTGACACCCAGGAGGTCTGACGAGCGTCGTGTATCCATCAGACAATTATCCCGACCTGCCCCTGCACAGCCCGGGCACGCACTTCCCCGCGCAGAGCCGGGGGCACAAGGATGGTCAGTGGTGGCCGCAGCACCGGGAGGTGACAGTGCCAGCAGGGCAGGTCCCTGCACACCGGGACGCTGCAGTGAGACCCCCGGCAGAGCCGGGCCCCCCTCCAGCGCCAACCACCCAGCGCTGTGATTGCCACACCAGCGGCTGGCTGCAGGGGCTGCGTGCAGCTGGCAGAAAGCTTATCTCGGGCTCGGAAATAAAATCTGCAAGGGTTTTCTTTGTTTCAGGACAGAAACGACAATGAGAACGAGCAGGGCAGCGCCAGCGAGGCGTCCATGGCCGCCCATCGCTGAGCCTGACGGTGGAAAAACGTGCTGGGCTGCCTCGTGGCACTCTGCACCAAGGGCACAGCAGACTTCATCGTTGAGTTGTCGGGGTTTTTTCCTCAGTTTTTCAAAACCTTATTTAATAATAAACCAGACTTTGCAGTGTGACGAGTAACGTGAGACTGCTTTAGGCAGAGTGACTTCTGCGTGCTGCCCACTGTGGCCGTGACCTGCAGCTGTGCCAGGAGCTAGGGTGGCCCAAGATCCTGCAGAAGAATTAAACTTCTCAGGCAGTAGCTTTGCCAAGTAGGAAGCAAAATGTGAAAACAGCTTATGAATTGAGAACACACCTGCGTTCAACACACTGTCCTTTTTCAACAGAAAATACCTTCCTGGCTCTGAGATCCCTTTTCTGATTAAAGTTTTTGAAACTGGCACACTCCTGTAATACATTTTGATGAAATCCCATTCTCCAGTGAAATTGTTATACTGGATAACTTCCAGGCAACAGTAGCACAAAGACTGTTAATCAGGTTCAGGAGAATATATAGTGACTACAAAACCAGCATTAAACCACCTATGGTAGGCAGTCCAAAATTCATGGTTCACAGAGAACAAACTTATTACTGAGAGCAGAATTACAGAGATATAAAAAGGGGTGGAAAAAAAATCTTGAAAGCCAGAACTTAAGTGATTACCTTCATATCGTTCTATTCTCAAACTGACATCAGGTAACTGAGGCTTTTATTCATAGGAGTATAGACTGAAATCCATAATAGGAAGAACGACTCAAAATCTTCACCCCAGTGCTGGAGCCTGGCTGACTCCTCCATGCTCCATGTTGTGCAGAAGAGGAGGAAAATGCCTCGTTTCCTGCCAGAAGCCTCATTTTCTCTCTGCTGCTGGAGTCAGAAGCCACCCGGCTGGCCAGGGGAGGCAGTTGGGTGGAAGGAGGAGCTGCCGAGGACAGGAGCAGCAAGGGGACACCCGCAAATGCCCAACCGCAATCCCATTTCCTTCTGCTGATGGAGGAAAGCTCCAGATTTGACAGCAGCAAATACAGCAGTTTGCAAGTGGCCATCAGGCTGGAGGTGCACAACGGGCTGCACAGCTACCGCCGGGCTCTGGGGGCACATCACAGCTTGAGGGTGATGTGAGCTGGCCTGCTTAAAAACAGAATTATTGCAGCAGAGATTGATTTCATTCAGTGGCATGTCATTAGGCTGGGTCTTGGCTGGGTGCCTGTCCCTTCTCCTGTCAGAGCACTGCTACCTAAATCTCTCTTAAATTTAGATTAAGGTTTAAACTGGGTATAGAAAACTCAGAATTGTATAGTGTAAGGTAAGTTTTAAGGTAAAGAAACACTAGACCATGAGTTGTGAAGGTCTGCAAGGAGTTAAAGTGTTTTATCAGGGTCCTAGAGAAAATATATTTTGGGTTGAATTACATCATTTTCTTCCATGTGCTGGACTTTTATTTTTGTGCTATTTTGAGTCTCTTCAAGGTCAAGAACATACATCGATGAGGCTTCTGAGATGCTACAAAAATGTGAATTCGGAAAGATAGAGAATAGATGTAAAAGACTCAGGTTTAGGGAGAGGCAACGAATCTTTCTGATTATCTTCTCTATAAATGATCAGTAACTTGCTGACAAATGGATCTGCATGACTTTGACAGTGCTGATGAATGACTTATGCCAGAAAACATGAAGATTGATGCATTGCTCGATCTTAAACTAAACATATAATGTTGACATTAATTTACTGGTAGGCCCTACAACCTGGATTTCATCAGCATATATAATTAAACATGTTGCTTCATGAATTTTACAAATATGGCACAAAGTTGCTAACAGGATGTCTTAAATTCTATTAGCATTCATTTAATCTCTTTGGTTTCTCTTTAAACATACATTTAAAATTATAATCACTGCAAAAAGATTTTAATAAGGCACAATGTTAATGAAATATGTGAAGGAGCTGTTGAAAGAAAAAATTATTGAAAAAAAACTGCAAGAAAGAAAAAGGAAACATGTTAAGCTAAACTGGCATATAAATATAGCCACTGAGCTATTTAAAGACTAAGAAAAAATGCATATGTGTTCTAGGATGGCATGATTTTAAAAGGCTCTTTTTTGTACTAAATATTAGTTATTGGGATTAAGCTTTGAATTCTTTCCAGATTTATCATTTGTATTTTTACTCTCTACTTTTCTCTGCAAGAGTTCTCTCTCTCTCTAGCAGGGCCCGGCCACCGCAATGCTCTGTCCCGGGGCAGCCCCATCACTGCACCCTGCTGCAACGTCCCATCAGCTGCTTTCACTAACTGACCCAGTGGAGAACAGACTTCCTTTCCTTTTTCTTTTTCATCCACCAAATGGTGATGGAAACCTGGGAGATCAAACGCCATCCAACTCAGGTTGGCTTGGAGGACCAAGCAGAAGCAAGATCTTCTGCAAAGTCCTTCACAAAAGGTGCATCAACAGAAATTGCCGGGACCAAAGAATGAATTTTTCCCCGAGCACACCTGTGAAGAGCGCGTCTGCCCATGCAGCAGAGCTTGCTTGATCCCCTCTGGCAATGGGAGCAGCCGCAAAGGAGCTCATCCCTGCCATGTGAAGTTAAAGACATGTTCATATCCATCATCTCCAGTGACCTCCAAATCTGTTTGGCAGTTAGAAATAACATTTACGTCCCCTTTCCGCTCTCTCCTGGAGTTATCCCTGGCTCCCCAGGTGCTCTCTGCTGCCTTGGCCTGGGGACACGTACTGGTACGTGCAGCAAGTGACTGCAAAGACGCTCACATTTCACAACATCAGAACGGATCCCTCTCAGAGTCAGCCCGTCGGAGCCATAAAAGAAAAGCGACATCAGATCTCAGTCTTCACTCAACTTCCTTCACTTATGCTGCTGACATAAGGTTCAGCCAAAAGCTTCCCACATAAGCCAAGCTTTGACACGTGTCACACAACGTTCTGCTTGTGCCAGCAGCACACGCCAGGTCCGAAGGCAAAGCCCTACGCGAGCGCTCGCTTACGGGGACCCTTCAGCTTAGCAGAAGAGCCTCACCCCCCTCTGCCAGGATAGCCCCCGCCAGCACAGCCCGGCAGGGAAAAGACCTGTTCCTTGCAAGTACAATGAATAATGCAGACTGCCCTACTCACCCCCCAATATCTACCTGTCTATTCAAGCAAAGACTGCAAGCCATGTCAGGCTATAAAAAAAAATTATAAAAACTTTGCTCATTCCAGAAATAAATGATATTGCATGTAAACCATGGAGCCCAGCTGAAATCCAGCTTGAGGTGGGTTGACCCTGGCTGGACACTGGGTGCTCCCCCAAAGCCTTTCTCTCACTCCCCTTCTCAGCCGCACAGGGGAGAGAAAATATAATGAAAGGCTTGTGGGTGGAGATAAGGACAGGGAGAGATCACTGACCAATTACCATCACAGGCAGAACAGACTCGACTTGGGGAAAAACTAATTTAATTTATTCCCAATCAAATCAGAGTGGGATAGTGAGAAATACAACCACATCTTAAAAACACCTTCGCCCCACCCCTCCCTTCTTCCCAGGCTCAGCTTCTCTCCCGATTTCTCTCCCTCCTCCCCCCCAGCAGCACAGGAGGGGCAGGGGATGGGGGTTGCGGTCAGTCCATCACCCCTCGTCTCTGCTGCTCCTTCCTCCTCAGCCAGACGATTCCTCACACTCCTCCCCTGCTCCAGCGTGGGTCCCCCCCATGGGGGCACAAGTTCTGCAGCAAACCTGCTCTGGAGTGGGGTCCTCCCCGGGCTGCAGGTGGAATCTGCTCCACCGGTGACCCCCACGGGTGCGGGGCACAGCCTGCCTCACCAGGGTCTTCATCAGGGGCTGCGGGGGGATCTCTGCTCGGGCGCCTGGAGCACCTCCTCCCCCTCCTCCTCCTCCCCACTGCCCTGGGTGGCTGCAGGGCTGTTGCTCTCACACACTCTCACTCCTCTCCCCTGGCTGCTGGGCAGGTTTTTCCCCTTCTTAAATTCATGACCCCCGAGGCGCTGCCACCGTGGCTGATGGGCTCGGCCTTGGCCAGCGCTGCGCCCGCCCTGGAGCCGGCTGCGCTGGCTCTGTTGGGCACGGGGGCAGCTTCTGGCAGCTGCTCACAGAAGCCACCCCCGTAGCCCCCCTGCTGCCAAAACCTGGCCACGCAAACCCAATACACAGCTGTACTCTTGCCACGAAATAATTCAAAATGCAGCACTGCTCAAGGTGCACAGCGCAGATGCTTTTAAGTGAGAAGGTAGGATTTTCATGATTAACAAGAAGAGAATGTTTTCTGGTAAGAATTTAATTCTTTATTAACCAATTGCAGGAGTAACTGGATGTGCTGTTACTGAAGAACAACCCACAGGGATGGGGAGTTCTCGTGTCTGGGTCTTTCCTCTGGCTGCAGCAGCCAGTGCCCGTACCCCGAAACCAACGTGCCAAGAGGAGGAGGGCTGAGGGCTCGCTCACCCCGGGGGAGGCGGCTGCCTTGCCGTGGGCACACACGAGCGAGCACGCAGCTTTTTCTGCATTTATACACGTGCTCTAGTCCTCCAAGAAATGTCAGGGCTCTCAGCGTTGCACAGTGTGGGGGATACAATGGCTAAAGGAGCTAAAGGCTCAGCAGGGGATGAGAAAGAGCAAGGACCTTTTTCACTGGCAGAGAGGAAACACAAAGGCAAAGGCCCTTTCAGGCATCTCTGAGTGAGCCAATAGCCCCATTTTGTGCTATTTTGTTACGTTTCGGTTTGAAGCTGTTCAATGACCAGAAACCAAAGGATATTCAGACGCAGCAAGGAATTCCTTCCCAGGCTGGAAAGGGAGTCTATCACCTCACCACAGAGGTACCCTAATTCAACAAATAACATGTTTTTTATTGCTTCCATTTTCATCATACTAGTCCCATATCTCTCTGTTCTCCACTTGTAGTTCTTAAACCTCTTTAGGCCTGCTTTGATTCTTACCAGTGTTTGCAGTCTTGCTTCCAGTGACTCGGAGAAAAATACCTCCAGCAGTAAATTCACCAAAAACACACACTGCTCTGAAAAATATTGGGAAAAGAGGCAAAAGTCAGTGAGTAGTTTGTCTGGAAAAAAAAAAAAATAACAAAAACAAAAAACAGAAAAACAAAAACAAAAAGAAAAACAAAACAAAAAAAAAACAAACAAACAAACAAACAAAAAAACAAACGCAAACCCTAAAACCCCTATCTAGATTCACAAGACTGCTTTGGGAAAGTACCTCTTAGTTTCCTACACCCTTTCCTCCTAAATAATAAAATTAATTGTTGGCTTTAAAGACAAAGCGCAGTTGTGTCCCCTCGGGCGTGGGGGATGCCGGGACCCCGGGGTGTCTGGCTGGGGGGGCACGTCCGGAGCTGGGGAGCAGGACCTCTGGCACGGAGGAGCCGTGCCCGCTCCCTCGCTGTCTTGTTTTCTTAATGAGCATTTACGTGGTTTGTGCAGGACTCAGCAGCCGGGACGGGAAGCCCGTGAGTCGTTGTCACAGCTAACTGGCTTTGGGCAGCCCTGTACCAGCTCAGGGAGGCTGCCACTACATATTTCAGAGTGTGCATTCAACACAGACTTGTTTCTGCACTTATTATTGCGCCATTAACATTTTAATGCAAAAATAAGGTTATTGCTTGTGGTAATACACTGACATATTATTATATAACTGGTCCATATTATATAATAAGTGGTTAATACATATTCTTTAATTCATGGATTAGGATTTATTCTTTGTCTTGAAACATGCATGTGCTGTGTGAATATGTGGAAGGCAGGGGGGCACAAGAGGAGGAAAACAGTGTCTGATTCCTAATGGGAAGAGAACTTACCTTTTATTGACACAATATTAACATGGCAAAACAAACGAAGCTACAGAAGCATGAAACTGTCACACAAAATCTTAAAGCAATGCGCAAAGCATGTAAAGAGAAAGACCTGCCATGCAAAAACTTTTATTTCCCGATAAATCACATTCACCAGCACACAAGGTACCAAGGGATGGTGAGAATTATGCACCACGATTTGCATAGCATACACCTCTCAGCTGGTGTAAATCTATACCTTTTGGGCAATAAACAGAACACAAAGGCAGTGGACAGGCAAGAGAAACACAGCAACCACAGTATTCGCATGAATGTAGCCATAGCTCAAGCCTAGACAAAGCAGTAACGTCACAAATCCCCCGTCAAGACAATGAACACGAGTCCTGGAGCGTTTGTCCATCCCACCTCCCTTGCACAGACGCCTCCAGCGGCGGGTCCCACGCTGGTACCGCCCCAGGCACCGCCACCACACCCACGTGAGCCCATCTCGACCTTCCACTTGACGGAAAAAGAAGAAATTGCATGGGCGCTTAGACACATAAAACTGTTGAAAACACAATTAAAGAGAACTGTTCAAGGAAAACCTCCAAAACTTGCATTAAACCCAAATCAAACTGGCTGAAATGAGAACATTTTGAGTGAGGGATGACTCAGAACATGTAGTGTGCCTTGCAGAAATGTGAAGGTTGCATTTGCATCTCACAGCACTTTCCTGGAATATTCATGCCATGTACTTTTATTTATTTTTAATTACTTCTTTTTATTTGTACTGACCCTTTTCCAAACTGAAGGTGAAAAAAATTGAAATATTGGAATAATTTGCAGAATAAAAATTATTGATTTTCCTCATTTTAATACAGTTTTAGATAAATATGAATAACAAAACTAGAGGACCAATGGCAACAGCATGGTGACTATTCTGTGAACTTTGAATTATTTTTTTTCCTACACCCTAATATCACTAGTTATTTATTTGTTAGATAACATTGCCTATATTTGGACGCATGCAGAAGTGCTGAAGTCCAAAGAGAAATCCTCCAGTCTGTGCTGTAAGGAAAACCTTTCTTTTTTTGTAAACAGGCAGATTGAAATTCGTTAAATTGATCCTGAAATGTACTTCTTAGGCTAGGACCCATTACTTTGCTAGTGAATGCAAAGAGAACATTTTTGAGACTCTCTCTTCTAACTGTGGAGCAAAGTAATAATTGCACAGCACCATTTCTAGTAGACATAAACAGGTCATTTCATGCACAATTTACAATATGCAAAAGTCAATACATATCATTAACATGAGCTGAGCATGGAGGAATCATCTGTATTATTAAAACTGACTGCATGATTAGCTAGTGCGTCAGCAAAGTATTGCAGAAGATTCTATAGAAAATGTCCTTATACACACACTTACAGACATTCAAATGCCCTTTTTACACTGTTTCTTTACACACTCGGTCTGGTACCTGCATTCCCCACAGCATTCCCGATACTGGACACGCATTAACAGCAAAGCTGTCGCAAACACCATCTGTTTACAGATGTTTTAGTTCCTATTTAAAGCTATATTGTGCCCTGCCCTCGTTACAGTACACCCCAGTTCTCTCCACGAGCAACACTGCACACAGTCACCATTTCAAGGGATCAGAACACTTTGCATGTAAAAAATGGGCCACGTCCTGCGTGCTAGCCAGCCTGGGCGAGGAGCTGCCTCACCTGCCACGCTGACTGGGGCTCAGCGCTGAGCTTGGAGCTCGTGGCAGGGACACGTGCAGCTCGGCAGAGATGCTCCTTCAGCCCTTGCTTGCTTAAGAAAGGAGCTGGTGCTAGCCTGGCTCTTCAACTAAAGCAGCGTACATGCAAATGCTGAATGAAAGAGAAGGGAAAAAAAAAAAAAAAAAAAAAAAAAAAAAAGCAAAAGAAGGAAATTCCCCATTGGATTTTTCACTAGTGGAAGTGGCTTGCGTACCCTGGCAGCAGGAGTGCCTCTCCCGGGCCGAGCAGCCAGGGAGGGCAGGAGAAGCCCCTGCCGAGGTCCCGGGTTTACCGGTGCTGCCGCTCTTGCCTTTCTCCCCAGCGGGAGCGGGTACCCCCGCGCAGCCCAGCGCCCCTTGCCCGCGGCCCGGGCGGGCGCTCGGCAGGCAGGGCAGCACCAGGAGGGCCGGGGTTGGGCTCAGCACCGTCCCGTCAGGGGGGCAGCGGCAGCACCCCCGCACCGCGCTGCCCGCCTGCCCGGGCCGGGCGGCCCCTCCGCCCCGCCGGGGTCCGCCGCAGCCCCCCCGGCCGCTCCCTCCCTGGCGGGGGGGGGTCCCTGCCCCGAACCCCACCAGCAAACAGCTGCTGAGCTCTGCCGGTGGGAGCTCCGCAAGCTGTGGGGCTCCGCGCCGGCGGGGCCGTGTCCGAGAGAGAGACTTTCTTCAGACTCGGGAAAGTGAACGCGCTTAGTCTGGAATTCCCGGGCTCAGAACAGGGGTGGGAACCACACGCCGTCGCGTCTGCCCTCCTGACAGCACTTTCAGGGCCCGGACTTGCTGAGCCGGGGAGAACAAAGCCCTCCCAAGCCAGCAGGCGCTGCGGGCGGACGGCTCTCCCGTGGGTGCTGCTGCCCGCGCCCCCGGGCCCCCCGGCAGGCAGCCCCGGGGCAGCAACGGGCGCGGATGGAAGAGCGGGAGCAAGGCTCGGCTTAGGCGCTCCGGCCCAGGGGGGACGCGAGCTCAGTGCTGGCTCAGCCAGCTCCGGCACTTGCTCCCTCTCTCCCGTCTCTTTTAGTCCCCGGCAGCTGCCGGGCGGCCGGTGCCGGCTCTGCCCCGGCGCCGGGGGGGCGGCGGGAACCGGGGCAGCTCGGAGGGCGGTCGCCCTTCTCTTTTGTAAGATTGGCATCTACAAAACGGTCCTTCCCAGCTGTTTCACACTAGCGTATCTGAGCCACTGAACGATTTGTTTTAAAATAATAATTATTTTGAATAATAACCATTTTTGCAGAGGCATAAAGTTCACATTTCCAAGAGAAGCAGGTACGTCTTCGCCACCCGAGTGAAGAGGATTTGGATGTACACTGATGATGCTGTGGTGTGGGGGGGTTATGTTAAACGCTGACTGAAAACAAATTACATGATGCAATCACAAAAAATTGTGGAGTATGAATTACTGAGAATACAGCTTTTCTTGCTCAGGCACATAATTTATTAGCAAATGTCGCTGGCTGATATTTTGCTGTATCTACTATTCCAATCAGCCATATGGGAGGAAATCTGTAAATTATGTTATACCAATTAATACATACTTACACAGTTTGTACAAAATTGTTGAATGAATTATGCTACAGGAAGCAAATGTACTAAGCCAAACAATGGAACTTCATGAATATTTAATTCTTATCATTTATTTAAAGTAGTAAAGACATAGCATACGATCACCTTCAGAACACCTGTTAAGATGAAGCATTATCTCTCTTAACAACCTTATTTAGTTTTAAGAGATTCAGTAAATCATCTTGCTGTAATTAATTTTTTATCCAAATAAATGAGAGGAAAAGGAGCCCAAACACTGGGCTACCACCGCTTTCTCAGAGCCAGGAGAGTGTGTGCAGCAATCTCGGCAACGGACCTTTTGCTCAGCCTGGTGCCAACGTAACCAGGGCTGCACCAGCGGCTCACCACAGACAATCTGTCCTTTTGCAGTTTGTAGAAGTGTTCAAAATTCCATAAAATTTTTGCATTTCAAAACCACTGAGCCCCTATTGCAATTGAAGTTTCACCATATGAATTCCTTGTCTTTTTTTCATTTTTAATTTCTCTCTCATTAATCAGTATTTTGGTTACCTGGGTCACTGCCATAGGCAATGCTATCGGTCTCCTTGCTGAGTGCACCCCACCAGCCTCTTGCTGCAGGATTTACACCCTGGGGCCTTGGAGCCCCCAGCAGACAGCCCCCACAGCTGATGAGGTCTCTCCTATGGCCACAACCTCCATCCTCTGAGCTTAGTCCTGGCCTACAGAGCCCAAACTTCTAGGCAAAGAGCAGGTGATCAACCCTCTGCATGATCGTGGACATTGCGGTGGGCTTCTCTGCCTGGTGGCTTTTCAGCACCATCCCCAACGCTCAGACTTTGGCATTTCCTGGCTGTTACAGTTAAAACTGTCTACAAACTCCCGCTTTGTTACACTGGTGTTTTACAAGGGTGAACAATGGAACGACACCAAAGGCATTGGAAATGGGTCTGCATAGAGGGTAGAGTCTGTCCAACAAGTTAAATCCCCAGGCAGAGACCTCGGGAAAGGTGAGAGTTTTCACCAGACTGCCAGGCTTTGTACCCTGGGAGATTTGGCTAACAGCCTTATTATGGTCACTCCAGAGGGACCCTCACACAATTTCTCTAAAACACAGTCTCAGGTGGCTGGTCACTGCCAAGCACAAAGCACCATCACCCTCCCAGCTTCTGTAACTCTACAGAAAGACAGACAGAGGAAAAGCATCCTCCTTAGCTCACCCACGCGTGCCTGGGCTTCACACAAAGGGTGCTGGACAAAGGAGGATCGATGCTGTGGCAGTGCTGCTTTAAATCAACTTGATGAAAACATCACCAGCATTTTTTTTTTTTTTTTTCTCCCAGTATTTTCATCAATAGGTGCTAAAGCTGTTAAGAACAAATAAACCAAAACCACAACTTGGGCACTCTGATGCAATGGTTTTGGGAGTTCAAGGTCAAGCTGCTTGGCCTCACCAAACCCCATCATCACCAGCCAATAGCACCAGGTCAGCCACAACAGGGGCACAGGACCGAAGCAAAGCCCACAGTGGGGCGTGCCCTGTGCCCACGAGCCAAAATGGGAGACTGCATCCAGCTCAAAGGATGCAAACCACTGAACACCGCACACGGAATAAATTATCAGGAAAACAGTGAACAAATGCTAATTTGTTTTCTCCTTACAGCATACTCGATTGACTGAATTCCTTAAAGTGCATACAGTGGGCATGGGGACAATTATTTCAGCATGTTTCAGGGTTTAGGGTTGTTCTTTTTGGGAGCTTTTGGTTGTGTTTATTGGAGGTTTTTTTTTACAGTAGAGACAGAATTGAAACATTAACAGAACTGAAGGAATTCTGGATCTGCAATACAGAGAATTAACAATAATTTTTCAGGGCCAAAACAATGGATTTCAGGGCTTTCACATTCCTCACAGGTTGTGATATCAAGTTTCCATTGCTGAGTTTACCCAAAAAAGGCATTAGCTATAGCTAACATATCCTTTACTGCTTACAGGCTATTACCAGTTTGATATATGAATGCCAAAAAATAGCACATCATATTTGCAAGTAACAGATACAACCACACACTTTCCAATGATCTAGAACAGCTGCTGACCACTGGCTCAACCTCATAACAATTATCTCTGAACTGATCAAGATTTATGTCTGGTATCTTACCTGAAAAAAGTTGATTTTTTTTTTTTTCTTAACATTTTAAAAGTATTCATCTCTTGCTGTGTAAGCACATAAAACGCATTTAATTGAAAGATGATTTTTCTTTCCACCAAGATATTATCATGCACTCACCTAAATAAACTACCTAATTTCTGCCATTGTGAAGCATCACATGTTCTGACTTTGTAGATACTAATTTTAACACTTACTGCTTAAATTTGCTGATAAAATGATAGAGACTCCTCACATCAGCAGAAGCGCCCATTGCAACCCTATTCCCTTTTGTCCATCAGCAAAAAAAAATGTTGCTAAACAGATGATAAATATTAGCTAGTGAAATAAAAAATGAGAATACTTTTACTGTCTAAAATCCCAAAACTGCGATTGATTCTATGGCTTAGAAAACAAGCCAGTATAAAGACACGAACATACAAACCTTTGTATTTTGACAAACAGAAGAAAGTCCATTTTAATCCAAGTACTTTCACTTGCTAAATCCAGCAACTGTATATATACACTTCAATAGGGCTACAGTACTTTCTACCTAGAGAGACTACAACCCTACACTGAGCAAAGTTACAAAAATTATTTTGGTCTCTTACACCCATCCAGATAACGGATAGAAACATTTTACTGCCAAGAGTGCACAAAGCTGCACGCTGTAAGCGTGGCAGTGGGCTGTGATGTGAGGTCCCCTGCCCCCAGCCACAGGTGAGCTGCATGATGCTGAGAGCAACTTAACTCCCGGTCAAAGAGCAGAAAAGAAAATGGAAAACACCTGCAGACTCAGCTGTGCTGATGGAAGGGAGCAATAAAAGGGGTGCAGTTGCTGTGGGCCTCCTTGGGTGGTAGAGAAGCAATCTGTTGGGCAGCAGGTCCTGTGCGGCTCACTGGCAGGCTGGGCTGCTGCTCCTGAGGAGAGGAGGAAAGGGCAAAAGGTAAGTGTCAGTTGTCGTTGCTTGGAAGATGAACCTTGTTTCTGTTTTGTAAAAGACTGAGGGCCCTAAGGTTGGGAGGTCCTGCAGAGGTTTTCTACTTTAGGTGTAGGACACAGGTTGGTGTGTCCCCACCTTCCATTTCCTGGATGGCTTGTGAGTGTGTCAGCGAAGGTGAGCGGCACCATCATGAGCAGAGGTACACTGCTCCTTTTTGGGGGTCTCCAGGCCCACAGTTCTCCCTTGTGTCTCTCTCTGGCTGCTACTGTGAGGCTCTTGACAGCCCCTCAAGGTAACAGAAGCTGGTCATACATCTCTCTCCTGCTATGAAACCCAGAGGCTTTGCTGCACGTGCAGAGTGACCCCTGAGTGGTCCCAGCAGAGCTTCTCCCCCTGAATTCACCGATGGACACCGTGATGTGGAGCCAGAGTCTCCACTTGGGTAAATGGACTTGAAAATGGAAGAGCACCTTCCTGTCTGCTGAGGCTGTTGGCTCATTGAATCCCGGACTGGTTTGGGTGGGAAGGGCCCTCAAAGCCCCCCCAGTGCCCCCCCCTGCCCCGGGCAGGGCCCCCTTCCCCCAGCCCAGGGGGCTCCCAGCCCCGTCCAACCTGGCCTTGAACCCTTCCAGGGAGGGGGCACCCACAGCTGCTCTGGGCACCCTGGGCCAGCACCTCACCCCCCCGCACAGGGAACAATTTCTGCCTCAGATCTCACCTAAATCTGCCCTCTGGCAGTTTAAACCCATTACCCCTCGTCCTATCCCCCCACCGCACAGCTCGGTGCCGTTGGGGAACTTGCTGAGGGGGCCTCGATCCCACTGCCCCTGTCCCAGCAAAGATGGGAAACAGCGCTGGGCCCAACTCTTTGAGCTTGACCACCCAGCCAATTCCTTGTCCACCCATCAAACCCACATCTCCCCAACTTAGAGACAAGGATTTTGCGTGGGACAGTGTCAAATGCTCTGCACAAGTTGAGGTACCCTAGTGCAAAACATTAGAGTCCAGTTTGTGCCGAAGAGAGCCCTGGAAGTCCCACACGGAGCCTTTTAGCATGCAATCTGTGCTGCTACCATAATACAGCTTCTGTCATGGCTTCAAGTGCTGTAATTTCAACTCCCCCAATGCCTTTTAGAGCAAGCCTTTAAAAATAAGTCTCTGGCAAAATAGGGGACTCTGAAGAATGCATCATTAAAATATTAATATTTAAGCACATTTCTGCATAAGCTAGGTACAAGAGCCTTGGCTTTTCTAGAACATAGATTGAATTTTCACAACTATAATATTTCTGTATGTGTTTAGAGGGGAAAAAAAAAACACAAACAAAAGGAATTTAACTTATACATGTCTTGCTGATGTGAATGAATAACCAGTTGTACACCTAACTCTGTGTGCTGATGTGCTTGTGCTCTCTAGTAGTGCAGAAGGCAAGTCATATTCGTAAATCCATTTCCATATTTTCCTGTATTGTGGAGTACTTTAATAGCTTTTCAGTGTTACAATGCAGAGCACAGTGTTGCTGGCACAGCGCACAAGACTTGAAGCCAGGCAGGGCTTGGATGCCATGCAGGGAGGTGGTGGGTAAGGACTCTGATTCTGAGCTGATCAATAAATGAGAGCTGCTGTGTTTGCTATTGGGAAGGTGGGGAACTGGCCATTTTGCATCAGTGCAGATACAGGATGATGTCAACAATATTTTTCTTTGACCTCCTCCCCACCCTGAAATAGAAGTCATCAGAAACGTACATTTTTTTGTTGTACTTTTGGGGTATATGGAAAACAGACAGCTAATGTCATCTGAGGGATGAAGCCTCCCAGAGCATGCTTAATTCAATCCCCATAACAACATCTTTAGTAAATGCTCTACGGTAATGACATCGCGCTTAGATTCACTGATATGTGAAAAAAGAAGAAATGTGGGGAAAAAAGAGTGTGGAATACCTAATGCTGCATTTCACTATCATAATTGGTTTAGATACTATAAATCTTTTTATATCTGCATTTTTTAACAAAAAAAAATTGCTCTTTCAAGCAGTAATTCAGGCTTGTTAGCCTCAAGTTTAATAAAGTTTCCAGTAATGAGTTTTCCAAATGTTAAACTTGTTATTCTATTCTTTTTGATTGAAACTAAAATTGCTTTTCAGACACAAAGCTGTCAGCATAAGATCACGACAGACAAAGTGACTTCTAGTTAACAAACGTTCCCGTCTCCATCTCCCAGTTGACTTTCCTTGCATCAGGAGCAGGCGAGGTGGCTGAAGGCTTACGGAGGTTATACTGAGGTGGGAACCCCTCACCCGAAGATGAGCTCCTGTCTGGGGGCTGTTGGGGAGCCTGGGTGAGGCCACCCCACCTTCGCAGCACCCCACGGGGGTCTGGTTCACCTGTGAACCACCAGTGGAAGGGCAGCCACGTGGAGGGCACGGGCAGTGTTCCTCTGTCCTGCGAGCCTCCCTCCTGCCTGCTGTGGATGGAGGCCAGCACCTGCAGTGACTCGTGGTCACCAGTGGCCAGCCCCAGAGGCCGTGGGGCTCACGGGCTAAGTCAGAAGCAGCAAAGCTTGCCCAGAGCACCAGTCTCCGGCAGGACTGAGGGTCAGCTGTGTGCTTGTCCTGCGTGTCTGGGGCAGGATGAAAGCGGTGCATTGCGAACCCCGGGAACCAAAAGCAATGCCCCAGTCACAAAGGATGTGACTGAAACCCGGGTCAGGTCACTGAGGTGCTGCTTTAGGGCTCCTGGGCAGCGGAGCCCTGCTCAGAGGGATGAGCACGGTGGGCTGAGCGTGTCCACGGGGCAGTGCTGCTCCTGGTGGGCTCGTGCCGTGTGGGGGATGCGAGTCAGGGAAACATCTGGGTCGTGTTTCTTGTTCAAAGACATTTCCAGCTTCCTGAATTGAATGAAATCTTAGTGCCATGTGTCCATTCATATTTCGATACTTCCTTTGCTGGGAAGTGCAGGAGTACATCTGGCAGCTCCGTGGGCTGAGGTGGCTGCTGTGACCACGAGCATGCACTGCAGTGTACTGGTGCAGCAGCCAGGCCCGTCTGAGATTCGTGGTGGCCCAGGGCTGAAGGGGACAGCAGGAGCCGCGTTTGCACCACTGAGAGCGGACAGGATGGGGCTCATCTGCCCTGGAACCCCACTGGTGTGAAGCAGAGATCCATGACCGAGTCCTGCAGGGACCTCAGAGGTGATGGGGGGAACATGAGAATTTGGTCAGACCAAGCCCATGACAGAGAAACACAAGGAAATATGGTCCACATCCTGATTTATCTTGATAATTGGATCTACCCCTCTCTTTCATAAGGGCTCTACAACTCCTGAGCTTTAGGTGAAATCCTGCTTCCCAGCACAGCCACCTATGCCACAGCTCCACTGACAACTTTGCCACTGATGGGAAGGCTTGTAGAGGATATTTGTTAGTCCCATCACAGCTATCTGAAGACCTATGCCCTCACTTGATTTACTGGTCCTGAATTAAAAAAAACCTCAACTTTTTCACTTATAGAATCTCCCAGAACATCGGAGAGCATATGATCAATAGTGGCTTCTTGATAATGTTATTAAAAATATCCTTAGATATTTGAAAATACCATGGGGACTTTGATTGTGACTAATGTCTTTGGGCATGGTGACTACAAACCTGGAGGAAGCACAGAGAGATTTTGCCACTTCCACATAAGGAAAAACATCTGGTAAGTAACTTGAACTGTCAGCACCAGGTCTCAGTACAAATCCAGCAACGTGGGAACCTGCATGCTCCCCAGAAGTTCACCAAACCTGTGAACAGTAAATTCAGTTTAATGTTTTGGCGGGAACCAGTCTCCTGGAGGACTTTGATTAAAAACAAATTCAAAGGCATGCTGAGAATCACAGGGCAAAATCATAAATGTGTAAACCTGTCAGAAGGATGAGGAAGGAGAGGGAAACTTAGCAGGGGCTGCAGAAATCATCAAACCAGCTAAGCAGAGAAAAAACTTGAGGCGAAATTTTGAATTGTATCAAAATGCGCTGAACATCATGGGGACCGCGGGCTTTGGAAAAACGTCCTTTGCGCCCTCGGTGCTCGGGTACTTCAGAAAACAGCTTTGCAGTGCCCAGGCGGAGGGGGGCCGTGGCAGTGGGCTGGCTGCCTGCGAGAGCACGGGGGCAGCGGGGAGGCAGCGTGCCCGGGGTCGCGCTCTCAGGAGCGGTGGGTCTCCGTGGCAGGGCTGTTGGGCGCTGGGGCGTGTTCTGCCCAGGGCACCCGCACCCCGCCGTCCCCGCGCAGAAGTTCAGCGGCTCCAGGAGTTTGTTGCCCTGGCACAGGTGTCTCCTGAGGACAGACACCTGGATGAGTATTTCAGGTACAGGGATCGCTGTTGTGTGGGGTGGAGCTTCCCCTGCCCAAACCAGATCGCTCCACGTCAGATGGGAACAAGGCTGGGTCAAAACGCTCTTGCTGACCCACTTCTTCCTAGATCAGTCTTTGCCCTGGTACAGGTACGGTGCCGTCTGCTTTGTTTTGACATGTTGGATTTCTTTTCGTGGCTTCTCAGGGCTCTCCAAATGTCAGTTTGTTAACGCCAGCAATAGGTCAGGGAACACTGAGAAGTTCTAGTACTCACATACAAACTATTTTTTTTAACCTCGTTGCTGTTGTGGAACTACATCTCTCTCCTAGTCACTGATGACAGAAGGAATGTCTTTTTTCTCTTTAACCTATGATTAAATCTCCTCTGCATATTCTTCAAAACAGCAGAAATGTAGAAAATACCTCTGCTTTTTCTACATGGTTATCTAGAAACATTGTTATGCTAGAACTGTGCTTATATCACACTAAAATCATCCTATGGAATACGGAATAATTCCTTTTTATGCTTGATAACTCATTTGGACATAGATTTTTCTCAGTAACATCTGTTGATTACTTTACTCTGTGTTTCCAAAATGCAGCTTTGTATTCTGTTCTACCAGCTTCCCCATTTTCTCGCTTGCTGTATACTGCTTTTTCAGTTTCATCAAGCCCTGGACTCCTTCAGCTGGTCACCTCAACTCTCCCTAATAGGACTTCAAATTTAAGTCCATTCTAGCATCAGCCACAAAGGAGTTTTGTACATTTTAATCACTAGCATGGAGTGTTAAACTGAAGATAGAAAAACTGATTAAAACTATTCAGTCCTCGATGAAGCCTAACCAGGCAGGAGAGAGCAAATGTAAAGGCTATCAAAATATCCAAGTTTTGACCCTTTTATTCTGAGTTTATTTATAGCGAGCTGCACAGGAAGGCAAAGATCCAAGATTTAATGGGGATCGAGACAGGCATCAGCACATGAAGGGCCAGTGGGTTTCTGAAGAGCTCCCTGAAACAATCCAGACATATAGTCTCCTGCAGACTTTCCTTCCCCTGACAAAGGCAGCTCCAGTGCTGTTACCTTCCGGATGGTTTCTCTCGTGAGCAAACTTAACCCTTTAATGGGGCCATGACCAATCTCTATTTATGGAATAATAGAAGAAAACATACAAATAGCCATGTACCAGACAGTGTATCTCGCGCTGAACAGTTCAATTAATCCCCAGAATATATGTATGATAATGGCACTTTGAGGCTGACATCTTTTTAAATGCCCTGAGTACAAAGTTAGTATTTACCAACAGCGATGTAAAAAAATATATTTTAATGTGTCGTAAACAATATGATTCTTTGCTATGGATATTTTAGGTTTGCTACAACCTTGATCTTCATGCATAGCTGGAAATAGTACATCAGCAAACCAGGATTTAAAATATTACAATAAAAAGAGTAAGAATCCACCTGGTTTGGGCGATTTCCGTATCCTGGTACTGATAACTGTGTGCATTTTGGCAGCTGAAGTGATGATTCAGTGAGCAATTCTCAGAGTTCCTGGCTGCTCCAACACAACACTGTATCCTGCTATTGTTTTATTTCTCTGAGGAGGCATCAGAGGTATGTAATTCATAAAGGGTCTAATTTATTGCAGAACTCAAGGGAAAGTTTGTCAGGGACTTAACAAAACATGGGAAGAAACTCAAAACTTGTGGAAAACCAAGGATGAGAAATAAATTCCATCTAGCTAATGAATTTGGTGCATGTGTGTGTGCTTGTGCTGTTAATGTCAGAAAAGATAAAACAATCATTTCCCCCTAATCCTCCAGGATGTATCCACTCCATTGCATTCTTGAAACATCCATCCTTGTTTTCTTCACATGTTGCCTGCATATTGCTTATCCCCTCAGTTACCAGTATGTGTTAGCTTCCCTAAGACAATGTGAAGAGTGCTTCTATGTACTTGATGGGATAAACTAGACCCTGGCCTCTTGGTCATCCTTTTCCCTTGCTTTATTCTAGTTTGCAGCCCTGATGACTGCCTTGGTTGTGAAATTCATGTAAATACATGAATGCAAAATTGCACAAGTCAGGAGAAATCTTGTCTTTTTATAGAAGAATCTTGAAAACCCATATTAAAACAGTGACTTCTGGAGCAGCAGGAAACACGCACCATCAGCAGATGTACCCAAGAGCAGACAGGAGAAGAGCAACAGGACAACATTTTTCTCTGAGGGATGGGACGGTGAGTTGCAGCTGCAGTGGCAGGGAGCATTCAAAACTCTGCCGGAGTTGCGGAGGATCGTCATCTCCTGCTGATGGAACAACATTCGAGACATGCTTCTGGCCTAACATCTAGGGAAGGGTTTACTGCCAAGAAAGGTCCATTTTCCAGACATGCCTTGTGTGTTCAGCTGTTCTTCAGGCAGCTCCTTGTGAGAAGTGTGACTGGGAGATGCTAGTGTAGCCTTGTTCTGTGCTTTGTCTCCTCTGTGTCAGGATTAGCTCAACTGCAGCCAACCCAAAGGTCAGCAAAGAAGGAACATGGGCAAGAATGATTGGTTTCTCCTGCTAACGTGGGCTTGCTAAGGTTTCACATGCCAAAGCTAAACTCATTTTAGAAACAAGCCCCTGGAGGAAATTTGCTGGCTCTGCAAGAGTCAAGTTCAAACACAACATAGTGAATGTGGTCCACACGCAAAGCTGTCCTTCGGATCTGTCTCTGTCCTTCCTGCTCTCCTCTTGCAGCAGCTCCTGTTGGTTGTTACTGCTCACTCAATTCACTTTTCTCCCTGATTTAGCTCTTGGTCAGTAAATGAGCTGAATCCCAGGTGGAACTGGCTCTTTTCGGAACAGGCAGGTGGGTTTGATCCCAGCTAGCTCAGAAGGAGTCTCTCAGCCCCCAGCATCCAGCAGGAAAGTCTTCAAACTCAGTTTTCTTCTCTGGGGCATTCTTTAGGTGTGCTTTGGATACACAGGGCCTATCTTGCAGCTGAATTATTAAAAAAGCCTGAGAGTCAATCATCAATACTCAGGTGTACCGAAGCAACCTGTTCTTCTTATTAAATAGTGCACTATTTTCCCAAAAGAATAAGAAATACAATATTGGAGAAGAGAGTTGATGAAAGAAAGGGACCGCAGTGAGTGCTGGCTGAGGTTTAATAACTGTGTTCCCCGGCAGGAATAACCTCCGGCGGCTGGTGGGGACCGTTCGTGTGCCCGCTCCGCGGGGTCCCTTCGCTCGGCCGAGCCCCCCGCCCGCCCCGGCACCGCGGGCGCAGCCGCAGGGGCTGGGGCCCGGCCGGCCGTGGGGACAAGGCATGGCCCCAGCCTTGGCGTTAGCTCGGCAGGTATCGTCCTGCAGTCAGCACTCCTGTGCGTGCCGCAGCACCCACCTCCCTCTGCTGCAGCCTGGGGCCAGGGATCCAGCTCCCTTCTCGTTCTGAAGGACGAGGGGAAATATGGGCATTTGGGCTTTCTCTCTCCATCTTTCACACATGCACACACTTGTCCTCTGATTTCATTAAGTATGGTTACTGAAAGCTTGTTTCTCTTTATCATGATATACTTTCACCTGGAATTACTTTTTCTCTTCCTCTAATACTTTTACTTTCATTTAACGTATCTTTGAAGAGTTTCAGCAAGTGCATAAACACTATACTAATGTAGGTTATATACTATGTTATCTTGACATAACACAAAGAACATTATTGACAGCTACCACATATTTATAACCTAACGGAGTTGTCAGGTATTTTACAACATGTTTATTATTATTGTGGTGCACTTCATAAGAAGTAGAAGACAGCTCAGGAATATAGTAGGCATTTTTTTGATGGCAAGGTCTTGAATTACCTTCATATCTTTATCCAGTCACTTTTTTTCTTATTTCTTACCTCTTTACATCCTAAGAATTTTGAGAAAAAAAAAAAAAAAAAAAAAAAAGAAAAGAAAATACAAACAAAAAGCCTAGGTCTCTAAAGCTAGCTTCCTTGTTTACTTTCACACTTTCCTCTCCTCCCAAGAATCCTGTTTCTGAACATTTTTCCCTATCAGATCTGTAGCATGTCAGTCACTGAGATCAACTGCTTTATAAGTCCCTTCCTCAACCACTGCCTTTACCTTTTACCTCTTCTTGAATTTAATTTCAGCAAAGACAGAACTGCTATAGGAGCTGCTCGAGTCTGGGTTGTCATACAAATGGGGGGAAAAAAAGCAAAAAGATGCACATTTCCATGGCAGAGCTGCTGAGACTGAGTATCACTGCTGAGCGTGACGGGTAAGTGGGAGCTGCCCAGGGCTGGTGGCCCATGCCCGTGACCTGGTTTTGGACAGAATAAAATTAATTTTCTTCCTAGTGGCTGGTACAGTGCTGTGGTTTAGAATTAGGATGAGAATAACATTGATAGCACGCTGGTGTTTTAGTTGTTGCTAAGCAGTGTTTATACTAAGTCAAGGCCTTTTCAGCTTCTCATGCTGCCCTGCCAGTGGAGGCTGGGGGGCACAAGAAGCTGCGAGGGGACACAGCCAGGACACTGACCCAAATGAGCCAAAGGGCTATTCTACACCATATGATGCCGTGCCCAGTATATAAACTGGGGGGAGTTGTCTGGGGGCCACCACAGCTTGGGGATTGGCTGGGCATTGGTCAGCTGGTGGTGAGCAATTGTAATGTGCAGCACTTGTTTTATATATTATCTTATAATTACAATTTTCCCTTCCTTTTCTATCCTATTAAACTGTCTTTATCTCAACCCACGAGCTTTACTTTTTTCCTGATTCTCTCCCCCATCCAACTGGGGGGGTGGGGAGAGTGAGCGAGCGGCTGCATGGTGCTTCACTGCTGGCTGGGGTTAAACCCCGACAAGCATGGGAGCAGGCTGAGCAGCACGTGGGGGCCGCAGGAACCCTTGGCATTTTGTACTCAACAGTCCTCACTGAGCTGATTGCTCACTTAGGAGCCTGAGAAGCTGAGATTGTTTCTGTCATGTCTGTGATGGCACTTTTATTTACTTGAGGATCATCATTGTGAAGAGGGGAGAATCAGAAAGGAACCAGCAATAACTCATCATCCCAGAAAGAGACTGAAGTAACTCAGGGTCAGACATTCCTCCTCCAATCCATCTCCCATGGCCTCCTGCCTCGCTGCCGTGCTCACGGGGCGGCATCTGGCAGCAGCTGTGTTTTCAGGCCAAGTTCAAGCTCAAGTCCAGAGCCAGCTGGTCAGAAAAGCCAACACCTGGCCCCATGGATGATGCACGGGTAGAGGTGTGGAGAGCCTCTGCCCTTCCTGAAAGGGATCATAAATCAAAAACAGAGAGAAAGAACAATCAAATGTGTTACCAACAAGTGATGCTCAGGGGTCCATAACCTCCCGTTGTTCCTCACCCCCAGCCTTTAAGGAACGCTGCCTATCATCAATGGTGTATCACATTTGCATACTACAGCCCTTGCAAGAAAGAGAGGAAACCAGTACAGGAAAGAGAGTGGAAAGAAAAGGAAAATCAGTGTCAGGGGCCAAGCTATCGAACAGTGCCGGCTGCCGTCTCCTCTTGGGCAGCACCTTGCTTCTGGCAGGAGGACATGGGGCTGGGAGGGACAGGACAGCATTTGGCTATACCACCAGGCTGGGGGCAAGCAGGCAGCACCCTGCTCATCTGAAAAGGGGTGACACAGGCATGAGGCAGGCTGGCATTGCCTGGGTACAGGGGAAGGCAAGGACAGGCTTCCTGATTAGCACCAGCACTATGGGAGCCTCTTCCTCAGAAAGGCATATTGGCAAATTGGGCTTGGCACGGGTGTGCCTTTCTGCCTTGGGACACGTGGGGGGCGGTATCCAAGCATGTATCTTCACCAAGAGATCAATTTGTGTCTTTAAAATATTTTGTCTGTGGTCCTACTGATGCTGCCTTTCATTCTCTTTACAGCTGTCACAGTATTTGCCTGGACAGGGTATGTACATCTCATTTTATCCTCAGGGTTCATGCCAAGCCCAGACCTTGCCAACACCACATTGCAAAGGACCCACTTGTAAATAATCGCAGAAGCAGGACCTGAAAAATGGCTCAGAAGGGTTTAGGATATCTACAGCACAGAAGCAGCTCAAATGGCAGGTGTGACTGTGGTAGTAACAGGTTTGAGAGCTATAGGTAAATGATGTTTCTGGGATTTCTGGAAAATGACACAGTACTGCATCTGTCAGGATGTGCAAAGACACTAAGTCATCATGACACAGCCTTCTGGAGATGTGTCAACTCTAAGGAAATGAAAAAAGCAGTTTTAAAAAATGCCTTAAAAAGCCTTTCCATCAGATTCTTTAGCTTTCAAAAAGCACTCTGGGATACTTCACACTGAAGTAAGTGGGGTCTACAGTGTGACTAAAAGCTGCAGCATCCAGCCCTGCCCAAGGGCACAGAAGCACAGCTCACGAAAGGGGATGAAGTCCATGTACTGATAGTTCATGACATGAGAGGGGATGGATTTGCAGAAGGTCTGTGGACAGACACTCTCCCCTGGGGACAGGGACTGCCTTCCACTGGGTGGGAGAGCCTGTCCCACGTGTTGGGGTGCAGGGTGCTGTGTCCCCGGGGTGCTGCGTCCCGGGCACGCGGGAGGGTGCAGCGAAAGGCTTTGGGAGCACGGCTGCAGCACAGCAGGGGGAGGAGCAGGAAAGCTCCTGCGTAAGAGGCTCTCGTTAACTACCTTCATGGCAGCATGATTTAGAATGTCAGTGAAACACCAGTTTGTGGTAAATGTTCTTTTCCTTGAGGGTTAGCCAGATCACACTTCCCGTTTGTGCAAAAGCTGCCCATGCACCTTCAAGCGCCTCCCTCATCCCCTTTTTTGACTGCAGAACAGGGATGCTATGTTAAGAGTAAATGGACTACATTGCAGAGATGGCTGCATGGTTTAGCATCACTAGTTTTCTCAAGACAAGCAGCTTCAGGGGCATTTCTGAACAGGATTGCTACACGGCCATCCAGGAGGTGCAGGGCTTTCTGCAAGGCCAGTGTTCCTGCCTGCATCCCTCCTCCTCCGTGCCCTTTCAGCCACCCACAGCACAGCAGAGCTTTGTGCTGGGAGGGCATCCATCCTCCCCGCTCTGCTGCCCTGGGCTCTATCTGCACCCCCCCAGAGCAAACCCCAGGCAGCTCCTGCGCTTCATCCTCCCCATTACCCCCCATCCCCCTTCAGCAAATGGTGTTTTTCCAAGTGCTGACTTGTGGAGGTAGTGCTCCCAAAATGCAAACAACCACAAAACTGTAACAGACTGAAAAAATGAGGGATTGCTTCATCAGCTAGACCTAGAGAAATACAGATTTTTGATTCTGATAGAGAAAAATAAGATTTATTTTCTCTCATGAACAACAAATTTAATTTCAGAAAAATCTAAACGAGACCACATCAAAGTCTGCCCTGCATTTCTGTCAGCATATGGGTATAACTGCAGAATTATGAAGCCACAGAACTATAGGACTGAAGTTTGTCACAAGGGTAATGTACTTTTATATACACCACAGAAGTTGTTAACGTGATTGTTAATCTGTAAAGTGTTTTTTTCCCAAGGAGAAAACAGGCTAAATTACAGAGTCAGTCATCAGTAAATGCTCTCATGGATCTCTTCTTACATATGTGAGAAAATGTAGGGCAAAAAATGAGAGCAGCAGGAGCTGTCTGCCCATGAAAATCAAACCTGTGAATGCTGGGCCTGAGATGGATGTATTATTTGCACATCTAGAAACATCAGATTAGGCCCAGAGAGATAATGGTTCACTGAAGGTCGGGCAGCCAGTGAGGAACATCTCCCTTTGATAACCCATATCTGCTGCTCCCATCTTCCTCTTCTTCGAGTCATTGTATAAACGGAAATATTGGGGGGATGAGAAATTATAGGTTATCCTTCCTTTGCTTGACTGACAGCCAGAAACCCAAAGTGAGATCCTTTCCCACTGCTCAAAGACGAGCACTGAGCTGGACACAAACACGCCGGCAGACCCGGGCTCCTTGGCTTCCCGAGCCGGGGACCCGCGGGTGCTGAGCATCACTGTCCTGAGGCTCCAGCACAGGAGCCATCGCGTCCCAGTAAAGCGCAGCAGGTAGACTTGGCGGTGCAAGAGGTTGTCAGCTGTGTCCGTGAATGCAGTGCAGCAGTGCAAAGGCCTGGTGTAGCCCCACTAAGAAATGCATCCGACCCTGTAAGGTATTTGGTTAAAATGCCTTGTACTGAGGGCAGGTAACACGAGAAGGAAAGAGGGGCGCGCAGATCGCCCTCGTCCCCCCGGATGCAGAGGGTGCTGTGCGGCACAGCGCTGGCTGGAGCCCTCGCCCGGCCACGGCGCAGATCCCGTCCCTGCAGGGGCTCGCCAGCATAAGGATTCTCTTAGATGCAAACAGCTCTGTTCATCGCTCCCACCACGGGCAAAAGAATGTCTATAGGGAGATATGACGCTTCAGGATAAAGGAGAGGATGCCCTGGTGGCACCGTCTCCAGGTGCCGGGGGGGCTGCTGGCGCTCCTCCACACCACCGGCCAGCAAGGTTTGTGCAGGGCCCTGGGGGTTGGTGCAGCCCAGCCCAGCCCCTGCTCTGGTCACCAGCTCCTCCACGACACCAGTTAGGACCACCACGGTGACATGTTTAAAGACCTCAGACCCACCCGGAGGGGTGGTGGGGGCAGCTCCAGCCGGCTACTGCAAACAAACTGGGCTTTATTTGCTTGCAGCTTCCCTTCCTTCCCAAAATGCAGTCCCTTTGCTGCTCTTTTCCACATCTCTCCTGCAGCAATGAGGTCAGCTCCCAGAGCTCAGCCTAAGCGACACACGCACCATTTACAAAGATCCAGGTCCTGAGAAATAGTGAAATCAGCTTTTTCTCCTTCCTTGCTGGGTCACTTCAGAGTGGGGGCAGTTTTTAATTTTTGTATGTTTACATGGCCAATGGGCTGTCTAAGTTTTTCTGTCCCCAAGGAGAACTCTCTTAAGTTTTGTCTAAGAAAAATTTCATGTTATTTGAACTGAAGTCCTGCACAGATCCATTCCTCAATTCACATGTGAATTCCTATAGTGGAATAAATTACAGCGCTCTCCAGTGATCTTGTCATCGATGGCGCTCCTAACACCTTAGTGAGGCTTTTGGTGAAAATTAACATCATCATGACCATCCTAACATTGCTCTTAGTTATGTTACTTGGCTTACCTTTGGGGTGTCAGGTAGGTTCTGGTATAGCTGATCCCTCCTGAGAGCTGTACAAGCTCACAGCTGACTCCTGTCTACAAGACCAGCCTGGAAATAAATCATTCATTAGTACTCTATGATTCTGTAAGCATTTTCCAAGAAAGAAATAATGCTTTTTTTGCATAATTAGGGTCTAGGTATGAAAGATTTGGGGAAATACTGATGTTTGACATTCGGTGTGAGCCCTGGAGAGCTCTGGCACCCAAGCACGTGGTGCTGCTCCATCTGCACAGCCCCGGGCACCATCGAACCACGCAGCCGGGACCTCTCTGGTGATCAGAAATGTCCATCTTCACACGGCATGAGCACTGTCTCATAGAAAAAGTATTTTTCTTCCTTTATTTTGAGGGTATTTGCACCTTTTGGGGTAGTTGCATCTTTTTTTTTTTTTTTTTTTTTTGAAAGGAATTTTGATAACTCATCCGTTCTCTTGTAGCATTATTTTCCCAGGTTTGGGATCCAGTAGGGCAGAGATGATTCTACTAGTTGGTTTCTACAGTCCTTGGAGCAGGTTATTCCAGGAGGTTATTGGCCTGAGAGGTCTGTCACAAAACAAGCTGATCTTGGAGAGCCGGCTGGGTGAGCTGCTCTCCACTCACACTAGTGCTGGCGCTGCAAATCTGAACTTGAATAAATATCCTCATTTTTAGCAGCTGTTCCCCAGTATTAACTTTGCCATATGGTTCCTACCCCTATAATCAGGATCTATGACTTTGCATTTATATTTGAAGTAAAATTATCTTCTGAGTAGTTACAAAGTTTACTATGAATGAAAACAGTCCCAAGGCTGGCATCATGGAAGTAAAGCACTTAGTAAAGACTGTCATGCACAACCACCAGTAAGGTTGGCAATGCAGATACAGTGCCCATATAAAAATGCAGACGCGACAAGCTGAATTTATGCTAAGAGACTTGTTCTCCATAAATTACCAAAGCAAGTATGGTTTCCAGGGAGGCGCCCGTTTTCAAGTAAAAATAAATCGTTTACGGGGGGTAAAGCAGAACCGGGTGGAGATCCCACCACCCGCAGCACCGCGTCCCCGCAGTCCTGGCTCTGGCAGCTCCGTGGCTGCCGCGCGTGAGCCCCAGCCCCTGCCAGCCCTGCAGCCCGGGGCCCCAGCACAGCACCAGCTCTCCTCGCCTCATACCAAACCCAGAAGAGGCGTACCAAAGTTAGAGTTAATACTGCTGTCTCTTTTGCCAAAATTTCTCAAGGTTTTGGCTAGTGGTGTGATGGTATCAGAAGATTTTAAAAGTTATAGAGAAATAGTTTTTCAAAGAAAGAGTTCCTCTTTATAAATTAGAGACAGCCAATTCATTGTTTATTGATGTAGTTGTCATATATATATATAAAAATATGTCCGTAGGTGTTCATTTGTCATTTGTATCACTTAATGGAGATTTAGCACTTTATAATCAGTGAGAACATTTTACTGCAAGTGTGCTGTTATGATGAGTTAATCGAGTATTCATTGGAATAACACTGATAATAACATGCTTATTTTGTATTCGTTTTTCATATGCATATGTTCCATATTTCCGTAAGAGTACTATTTTAATTCATCATTGGATATCAGAAGCATAAAAATAAAAAATGTCACCTAGGCCTTTTCTTCTACTTAATAACAGCTTATCACAAGGCGGAACGGCACACGTAGAGCGTGTCAGGGAAGCTCTGTTGTGCAGCACAACGCACCGTAATGTAGTAAAACCCTTCCCGCAGCGAGAGCACAGAACAAGCCCCGAGCTCACTGCACTGACTGCGCTTCGGTCCCCCACTCGTCCCCCCCAGGTACCCGCTGTCCCAGACACGGCTGGGCAGGGGTGTCTGCAGCGGATGCTCCAGGGTTGGGCACAGCTCCGGGAGGCTTTAAGGCAATCTTTGAAGTATAGGATCACTTGGGGCAAATATTTACATTGTGAAGGCATCTGGTCTAAAATGGGGGAGAGGGACTGAGGTTAAAAATAATTGCGGAAGGGCTGGCGGGGCTGGGGCTGCAGTGCTGCCCGCGGTGCCGTGCGCTGGGGAGGTCTCTGCGAGGGGCCGGTGCGGTTTCTGTCTCCGAGGTGGCTCGATCTCCTGGCCAGAGGCCGAGGGGACGGTGCCACGCATCCGCACTGCCGCTGTTCTGGGGCGCATCTGTGCCAGCTTGCCAGTTTATCCAAGGACACGAGTGGAATTATAATTACACCGCGCAGTGCAGGCAGGAGCTTCCCCTTGCTGGCGGCTGGCAGAGGGCCACCCAGCCTGAGCCCCTCCCGCCCAGTCCTGCCTGCCTGTCTCCCAGAACAGGAGACCCACGGGGATGGCAGGAGGGAGAGCAAAACAGGCAAAAAAGCCTGCTAAAAGCTGCTGGCAAAAGTAGCGCGATTTATAACGGAAGGGAAAGCACAGCTGGAGGGAAAGGAGTAGGAGAGGCTTTCTTCAGACATCAACAACTCCAGATCAGTGGCGTGGTGTGTGTGTGCTGCTTCTAGGGAGTAGCAGATGGAGAGGAACTGGTACATCTAAATTTGTAGCTGTTTAGGTAGTCTGTGCATTTACTGAGCTGTATTTAAAATGTGTTTCTTTGATTTCACAGATCTGTGAAGAAGTAACCTGTACAGTGAGGTAAGCCCATCTCAGCTAGCCAGCAGGATGTTTAAGATGAAGGCAGGCAGTTTGTAGATGATGGTAGGTACTTTTGGGGTGTTGTCACATATTCTCCCTCCTCCGTGAGGGAGGGGACACAGGATGCTCTTTGGGAAGGGAGGGCAGGGAGGGACACTGCGCTGACCTGCCGTGGCTGCTGACTGCCAGCACCTCTCGCTGCATGAGATGGGGAAGCCTCTTCCCAGGACAAAGCTCCCCCAGAAAGCAGCTTTGTGCACTTCTGTGCTTCTCTCAAAGTTTTCCTTATTAATGATCCTCCTTCTCTCCAGCTCTTGGATTGGAGAGCCGTACGTCAACACACGTGGTAAAGGCAGCAAAGAGCAGCAGCTGGCAGCTGTTCCTACTGGGTTGTGAAGTACTTCTGAACTAATGGAGGAAAACGTAGGGGAAAAAAGAAGGAAGGAAGAAATAGGCAGAGAGGGAGAAAAGAAAAAGGTTTAGTACAAGAGACAAGAAAAAACTAGAGCAAAGTGTGTACATTTACAAAAAAAGACTGACTACTCTTTTGTTCTTTTACCTTTTACCAGACTGGACTGGGGAGAACACGGAGCTGGGGGGCAGCAGACAAAGGTAAATATGTCAGGTTCTTTCACATAAACAAACCCTCCAATATACCTTGAAATTCTGTCATAACACAAGGAATCTAGATGAAAATGATATTTTCTAAACTGTTCTTGTCAGGGCTCTTCTTTTTATTTAAATCTCTCCTTTGAATACTGAGAGTTTAGAGCTTCACAAGGGGTCCGTCCTCACCAGCGCAACCAAGCCAAAGCCCAGCCCAAACCTTGGCTCCCAGCCGTGGGGCTGGGAAGGCTGGGGGGCTGGGGGGGCCGCATCCTGGGCACATCAGGGGAGCCCAGTCCCTGCCCTGGGGCAGCCACAGCGGGTGGAGACAACAGGGAGGAAAAACCACCCCTCGATGCCGAGGGGACGCGGAGCTCCGCAGGCGCCAAGGAGCCCGGAGCAGCCTGGAGCCGCTGCCGGTCGCACTGCGGCAGCCGGGCTGAATATTTGATGGTGAATCTACTCCTCCTGTGTAAATGTTGATACTGCTTAATGCAGACTTTGGCAGAGAGGGTATTATAATGGCACTGTTTAGGCAGCTGCCTCCCATCTATCTCTGCACTCTACAAATAGCTCCTGTCTTAGAGCCTGGCTGTCTTTATCCCTGAAAATGGTTGGGAAGAACTGTGATCCTCAGAAATAATTTCTCTGTTAAATAGGGATAGGAAAATAATGTAATATAAGAACATAATATTGATTGATATTGACTTCTAACAAAACAAATCAAGGTTATCAAGATTCTTCATCCTGAAATATTATGTAATGTTAAATATTATCATTATTTAGAGGGTGAGGGTTCACTTGCACTGAGGAAAGTATGCCAGTGCCCAGGGGGGTGTTTGGTCACATAACCATTAGATTCAAGACACAACTGTGGGTCAGCGACTGTAATTTAACTCTGGGAGTGTTGTGATGGAAACAGTAGCAAAACAATAACAAAACAGGGTTCTCAGAGGGAAGAACTTCATGAGCAGTATAGTTCCTTTTACTAGAACTGGAAATGGTAAAGCGCTCACATCAAGGAAAGATCAATATTTAGGTTAGAGTTGATTAACAGTAGCAGTGAATGTATTTAAAATATACTTTTGCTCTTAAAAAATTGTTTAATAATATTTAAGTGTTATTGTTGTATGAAATATTCAACTAATAATATTAAGACATTATTAGTTGTAACTAGCAAGTGTTGTAAAAGACCACGGCCACGATACAATTAAGGAAAGGATTTGTAGTCTTGAAAGGTAATCTCTTGTTAGGTAAGATGATTCCAGAAGATATGAGGTGATTAATAAGCAAGATTATATTTTCTGACAAATTCAGTCTCACATGCAGCATGTTAATAATGATAGTAGCAATAATACGTCATAGTAGTAACTTGTATTTATTCAGCAGTTATGTGAATGGTGTTGATCTGTTCTGCCTGCCGGGCAAATCAAGACGTTGATGGCCTCAGTGCTGGTGAGGGTGAGCCCAGCCTTTGTCATGGCCATGGCAGGAGGAATTAGTCCTCTCATAAATTCTGCTCTCTGGAAATACCTGCCCAAAGCCCTGCAGCACACTGAGCTGCTATAAGGAAAGCTCATCTCTCCTCCCCCACTCTTCCCCGGTGCTGTTCCAAACCCCATCCCCACCAGATCCCGTGGGGGTGCACCAGTTCCGACCAGAGCCCAGCGGTCGTGCTGTGGGGACCCCCCAGGAGGGGAGAGGAGGATCCTCACCATGCCCCCCGGCCGGTGCCAGTGAACCTGCGCATCTGCTCTTGTGCAAACCCCAAAAAGCACGGTCGTTTTTCACCCTGGGAAGAACGTGCACCGTCGCCCACCCCCGCAGCCCCCGCGGAGCGGCCGCCACGCGTGTGCGGCCCCGGGGCGCTCGCTGAGGCGTGGGGCGGGGGGTCCACAGAGCATCACCGGGGGACCCCGCTGCCGCCACCCGCATGGGCTGCTGGCGGGACACGGCCCCCCGGCCGGTGCTGTGGGGAGAGACCCCAGCCCAGGGAAACGCTCCCAGCAGCTGTCAGGCTCGTGTCAGCGCTCTCCTTCCATCCCCCCCCTGTGCAGGGTGCTCGCCCCCGGCCGTGCCCCTGCCACCAGCACCCAGCCCCACGGCTCCCGGCTTTCCATCCCAGTTCCTCCGTGCCCGGCTGCGTGGGCCGGGGCAGGTCACCAGGAGACTCCTCCGCCTCGCTCCTCACCCATTTTTAAAAATGGACATAATATCAAGCTGCAATTCTGGGTGAGCGTGATACCCATCAGTCCATTAATATTTTCACATCAGTTCAAGCATTTACCGTGCGCGGTGCCGTGATGCGTGCAGGGCCCCCGGTAGCAGATAGGAGAGGAAGAGCCCGGCCATCGGCGGGGGTACCGGCCACGACACCCTCAGGACAGGGGCGTGCAGAGGAGTGCCGTGCACCTGCAGTCCTCATCTCGCTGCTTTTCCCAGGAAATCCTCTCCAGCAGCCAAAGGGGAGAAAGACAAACACAGCAATTAACCCTTTTTTTAATAGCGCATTGATTTCCAGCGTGGTGTCAGACACAACTTAATAGGTACAACAGACAAAAAAAGATCTATCTGGCACACGGTTTTTACAGTAATGTCAAAAGACACAAATGGAGCAGGTAATAAATTCAGAGAAGTGAAATTCCAGAAGAACCGAATGCTAATAATTACAAAATTAATTCCTTCAATTAAAAATGAATACATTGCTGGAACGTTTAATACAATGAACATCAGATAAAATTATTGTTCAATTCAATTAAATCTCAACAAGTTTTTTTGAGGATGTGATGGCATTTATTGAATTATCTCTGAACTTCTTATGCAAATCAGAGTTAGACCTGAATGCAGTATGCTAATTTTGAGCTATATCTACATCCAGCACTTGTAACACAGTTAGGAGGAGAAAAAAAAAAAAAGGGTTGAACTCCTTTACGGAGACTCCTTGGAAGATCTCCTGTGGCACCTGGGAGGGCAACTGAGGCCATTCCTTCTGCTGCCCTGCCACCAGTAGTGCAAGACAACACCTCATGCGAAGAAGAAAACTGGTTTAGGACAGAAGCTTTCAGAAACTGTGTGTTTCTTACTTCTCAGCTCTGATGCTTCCCTAAATTACAAATTAGGTCTCTTTACAAAGTGTTTAGCTGCCAGTTCATGTCACAGGCTTCATCAAAGACTGCGGTTAGTATATCATTTTTCAGAGAAGTCTTTATCCTGCTTTTAACAAATGCCTGTAAGGATGGGGAGCAGACCATTTTCAGAGCCAAAGTCAGTGATACCTCCACCAAGTATGTAGTCTGATGGGCCAGAAATCGGTGCGTCATCCCTGTTAGAAAGCAGAGACCCCACAACAGCTAGACTGCTATGGGGTTTGCTGGCAGTATTGGTTATTCTCTAAGTTTTTAGTGCAACTACATCTGAAAGTTTGAAGCATAATTGTTAAATATAAAACATTCAATAGATTACTCTGTAATTTTGATTTTTCTTTCATGCAAGTTAATGTGAGTGAAAGTATTTGTTCTCTGTGACATAGAATTTTGTGAAATCTATTAAACTGTTCCTGCAAGTAGATACAACTGTATTAAAAAAAAAAAAAAAAAAAAAAAAAAAAAGCCAAAAAAAGAAAAAACCGAACTATTAATATAGAAAGGATATTGGTTTTTTTCTGATTCTCTCGGTGGATATTACAGTGTCAAGAAAAGCTCACAAGAAACCTGAAGGCCCATGCTCCAAGGTGGGACTGTGCAAAAAAGGTGTCTTCTAGCGAGTTTGCACACAGTGGCACTGACAGACAGCAAAGATGCCTTCCAGTGTGATGTGACAGCCGCTTATTATGGACTCCATTAAATCCTTCTTTTTATTCAGGGAAGTTACAGAATAGCCACTAAAGTTTAAAAGAGAGGTCTGAGCACAGCCTCCTGGGTGACTCCAGGTGCCATAAAGCCATCAAAAATAGGCCAAAGCAGCTCCCCTGAAGCTGTGGCAGTGCTGCAGGCCCACAGGCCCACCAGGGTCAGATGCAAAACAGAAAGAAAACACATAGGGATAATAAACCAGTTGCTACACTGCAGATTTTTACAAATAAGATGGCAGAAATACAGACAAAGAACAATGATTTAGTTGATCTCAAAAGGCTCCCACAAAACGAGATTTAAAAGCCTTTCAGGAAAACAAATTTTCTCGATTAAACAAAATGTGCATGGGAATAGTGAAATGGGGCTGTGAAAAAAAAAAAAGGTGGATAAAAGACTCGTGGTTTCTCTGCCACTGTGAGTGCGAGGCAGGAACAGACCTGGAAGCAGAAAACCGCGTGTCCGTGAGAAGGTTCCCCAACAAGTGCCGGTAAGCTGAAACGTTCTTCTAGAGCAGGGCAGCAGCAGAAGGCTGCTAGCGGCCGGGTGCCCGGTGCCACCTCTCGCTGTGCTGCACGCCGCTCGGCCGTGCCCCTTGCAGAGCTCTGGGGAGCTGCAGGCACCGGGTGGCTGCTCCTGCTCTTCCACCGCGATCCGAGGGGGAGTCCCAGGGCGGCTGAAGCGGCGGGGCTGGAGCCACCGCTGTGCAGGTGGGGAGAGGCATCCAGCGTCCAAGCTGGCCTGGCAGCTTCTCCCGCCCGGCGCTGGAAGCAAGAGCCAAAACCTGAGCTAGGTGAGCAGACCCCGAGGCCCACAGACCCTTTGGTCCATCCCCCCTCCCACAGGCTGAAGGGCCGAAACCTGCTACACCTCCCAACCCCACTTGCTGTTTTACTTTGTTGTTTCAGAAGACATCAAAATACTGTTTAAAAGACTGACTTTCACCCCGCTCAAAACAAATCCTCCACCAAGTAAGATTTCCTTGCTGGCTTCTCACCCCAGAAGAAACAGAATATTAAGTTGCAAATTAAATTGCTGTTGCCCAAAAGATAAGTGTTGCTGCTGAAACCTTCCCCTCCCCTTGGTCTTGCTGGGAAGGGGTGGGCACTTAGCCACACAGCCGTGGATAACGTAGGAAGGAAGGGACTTCTGGGGTCTCTAACCCATCAGCCTTCTGAGAGCGGGGTGGGCATCGAAGTTAGTTCAGGTGATCAGGCTGCCAATGCTTCCAGCTTTCTCTTCTACTGTTGAGGGGAAGAAAACTCTGAACACTGATTTTCCACATGCATTTTTCATTGATGCTTGGAAGAAATTTTTTTTAATTAGGCGAGGTTATTTCCTAAACTTTCCTTGCGAGATGTTTATTTGAACATTTCTTCAATTTCATGCCTGCAGCACTGACGCTCTCTTGGTTGTAAACTTGAATGTCAGTGAATGAGTCAGGCTGTGAAATGATGGCAAAGCGCGCGGGAAGTGTTTGCTGACCCCATCCCCCACACTTTACAGTCCCCTTTTCTCTTGCTGGTTGTGTTTTGTTGGCGTTTTTTTACCCTCTAGTCATGTAGACTTTGTGTGAGAAAATAAGGAATAAGCTTTGCAGGGATGAATTGGTTTCCATTTATAGTAGAAATATGGCAGAGTAGGTTGGAAGAAGGTGACATTTATTCTGTATTTCTACATTATCAAAATAGCAAGCATCAGTTGATTCAAGATTTAATGATCACTTGCAAAGGGAGAAGCACATGCTCTTTAAATCTGACCTTGGCTTAATAAACATCTACTTTCACAAGTCACTCACTGAAATTTGTGAATCTGTAAAAGAAACCGTGTGTCATATACTAGATGGAAAGCACTTTATTTCAACCAGGGTATGGGGCAAGATCAAATACATTCATTTCTGGAAGAAAAAAAGGGTTTTAAAGAGATAATGAACCATTCATTTCCTTAATTTTGTTTTACATATAATTATTTAACTTGCTGCATTTTTTTCAGTTACTTCATAATTTAAAAATTGGTAAAGAGCAATTATGCGTATCAAGGCTTACACCTATATCTATAAAGAAACATACTTTGCAAAGCTCTTATTCATCTAACCAATAGTTTTACAAAAATGCTATTAATGTTTGATATTTAGTAAAGTGTTTACCTTAAATCTAAATGTACTGTGCACTTAAGCATTTAGAAATACTGAGTTTAAAATGTTAAATGCAGATGAGGCTGAATAAGATTTGTTTTCTAATGTTTTTTTCTAATGAGTTGTCTGTGATTTTCATCTTTGTGAGGTTTTCACAGAAGCTTAATTTTCTTTAACTTTGTTATAGGAAAACAAAGCAAACCAGCTTATACTGTAAAATTCCTTTCCAAAGAGGTGTTTTGTACATCTCATTTCGTAGAAGCATTCTCAGGCAGTCAGACCCTTCTGCACCCAGGTGCTTCACGGGCAGGGCCAGGGACACAAAGCCGTTCCTGGGTGGGATTGCCGTTTGCCTCGTGTCGCTCCCCCAGCCTGGGACCTTCTTCATTTCCACCCCCTTGTACCAAAGCTGCATTTCCCCCTTCCTGCCATCAAACACCCATTTTTCTGAATATATGCACCTGTATGAGAGCTGTGTTGGATGTCTCCAGTGACTCCAGTGTCTCCGGGGAGCAGGGTGTGGGTGACACGGCCGCTGGCGATGGCAGGGGCGGGTGGAAGGCGTGGGGCAGGGTTGAAATGTTGATAAACTGCTGCCTGGGACTGAGCCACAGCCACCGGGACAGCAAGGGGCTTCTCTGGAAAGAGTTTCTGGTATCAGATGTCCTCACCAGTATCCTTACTGCCTCTGTGATGGACTGGGGCCAGAAAAGGGGCAGGTTTGTAGGGAGAGGTAATATACTTCATTAGACCAATTGAGATAGACAGAAAAAATGGCTAAGCTCCCCAGCTCAGCGTCTTTCTGTCAGGTCACCTGAACTGATGTTAAGTATGTAGTGAAGCATGCCAGAGGCACCTAAGCCTAAGCAGTGAAGGCATTAAATCAAGTCCTGTGGTGGAAGGACGCAGAAGGAAGACTTAATTTTCTTGGAGACAGATGCACAGCCTGATAGAACACACACCTCTGGGTGCCAGCCTGCTCTCCGGGCACTGGGCAGGACACGGGGGCACTGGTGCAGAAGCTGGCAGAGCCCATCTGGCTTCTCCCAGCCCCGCTCCCCCTGCCCAGCAGCACTGTCCCGTGCCCTCCCTTGCTCCCACTGCACCTGGTAGAGCTGATTCAGCTTTAAAAAACAGCAGAAAGCCATTCACCTTTTATTGTCTCACTAGCTCCCAGCTGCCAGAGACCATCGGCCCAGCAAGGACTGCTGACCCCAGAGCCCGCTGGCCCCAGCACCGCCAGCACACGGGAGCATCCCCCACAGCACAGCAAGCCCGGGGCAGCCCCTGACCAACCCAGCCTTCAGGAGCCTGGTCTACAGACAACTTGTTCTTTTCTGTGTGAGGAAATGCCTGTCACATTTTGAGAAGAGCAAAGCTCAAAGGAATCTTGCACTGGGTTTACTCAAGTACGTACAGTCAGAATTTCTTCCTTTTTTTTTTTTTTTTTTTCTGAAAACCTGTTGAATCTTCAGTGACAGCCTGGAAATCCCTCATGAGGAAGCTCTGCCGTAGTTCCCTTGGAGCCACTCTTAGGGGAGGGCTGGAAGCAAAAACATACAAGTGAAAATTATTGCCTTTGAAATTCCTGTGAAGTTCATCATGAGTTTTGGGTTTGGAAGAGTGATGGTGCTCAATTTATTTATTCCATCTATCTAGCTATTAATTAATCTGTCTTGGAAAAGTCTAATGATATCCTCACATTAACAGCAAAAGAACTTGATTTTCACAGGTGCATAAAATGAAAATATAAAGGAGAATTAGAAGATACATTGTGAATGGGAAATAAGAAGACTTCGCAGCAGAAGCAATAGCAAAATCCATACAAATGTTCAGAGGAAGATGTGAGATAGTAAAATATTTAAACAAGGTAATAGTTATTATAAAAATAGGTTTAATGATTCATTAGAAGTCATTGGGCAGAACATAAAGTACATCTGTGTACACCAGGAGTAAGAAGTTTCTGAGGGATCTGAAGCAGTGAAGGTGCAATACAAACCTGGCAGCAGGACTCGCAAGGTCTCGGGGGGGCTGGTAGGCTTTGGGACTCTGAAGGGCAAGAGAAGGTCTTGCCCAATTCCTCCAAAGGAGAGGTCACAGCAGACTGTTATGCCCTCTCCTGCTCTGCAAAGATGGGTGAGAGGACCCCTTCCAACACCACCTATCTCTGACTCACCCCAAAATGTCTGTTTCAAAAACTGGTTGTTAGTCACAACACATCTCTTAGAAACATCAAAGATTTCTAGGAGACAAGATCAGAAATAAGAGGGAGTTGACCTGGAAGCCTCAGCAGTTTTGAAGCTTTTCAGATCCAGAAACAGAAAACCAATATTAAAACTGAAAAAAAGGATTGAACATAAAAGAGCAATTTTCATTACTGCTACTGATTACAGGGGATTGAATTTGAGGTCCCAGTCGATGTGTCTGGTACCCACACCAAGTAGTGTCAAAGGCTTCAGGTTCCCTTAACAGCATCGCTGCCTGGCTTCCTGCAGGACATCATGCCAGGTCCAAGGACTTTATCTTCAAAGCACTGATGTTCAGGGCACGGGACACTAAAGCCCCAGGTCACGTCCCCCAGCACAAAGCAAGTCCCAGTATGAGTAAATAAAGTAAGAATTTGCAAGCGATGATTTCCTGGAGTGCTCGAGGAGACCCCCTCCAGCAACGCCAGACACCTGCAATGCACCATCACTCCTGGCCCCTTTCTGCCCACACTGTCCGTGTGCTGAAGGCAGGACACAGACAGATCCAGGCAGAGGGGTCAGTGACTCTCCCTGTGTTGTACTGACACCCCAAAACAGACCAGGCACCTCCCTGAACACACGGGGACACGACCCTGCCTCAGGATTCATCAAAACCAGCACAACAACATCGACCAGGGTCATAGGCAGTCAGTGGAGATGGGGTTACCCAGAAAGGCACATGTTGAGCTTGTGACTTCTGTTATCTTCAAAAAACAAGCAAATATGCCGCACCTTTCCTTCGCAAGGCCTGCCTTGCTGCCGAGCCATGGGACGAGGGATTTGCAAGGGGACCAGGCACAGCCAGGGAGCTCAGGTGCCTTCTAGGAGCAAGGAGAAGGGGATTCATTAGAGAAAGGCGGTTGCCCTTTTGAAGAAAAGTATGTCTCCAGTTAGAAACAAGCAACACGTTTTTGTTTTTTTTTTTTCTCCAAAACTGTCACATCAGAAATACCCGCAGTTGGGTAAGTACAAACCTAGGTAAGTAAAACTCAACAAGAAAATATTTTGTTCCCTCTAACATCATATATCTTCCATCACTTCTTCCAGTAAAAGCAGATACCATAATCATGAGAGCTAGTCAGTGGCTTGTAGTTTGGGGGGGAAAAAAAGTAATTCTGAAGCAGTTTTGTGCCTTTTGTGCCACTGCAGACTTCAAAAGTAGTAAATATGAAATGTATACTTTAAGCTGATCAGAAAATAAGCTCCTATTTAATCAAACTACCAGGCCTTTTTGAAGCTGGTGTCAGGCATTCTCATTTGCAAACAGAAATTAATGGAGGCACATTTCAAAAGCTCAGTGTGGGGAACCTGTACTGCTGCATACGCCAAGGACTGTACTGGGGGGTTTCCCCTGCCGCAGATGGGACAATCGCAAACGCCATACGTTACCCTTAGAGGTCCGTGCTGGTCCAATGCATCAAAGCGCGGGTGCACGTGCACCTCCCAGCAGTCCAGCAACCCCCGGAAGGTTTCCTGGCTGGGGCTTGGTGCCACAGGATGTGTCCCACACGTCCCCGGGGGGGTGACACAGAGCCAGCCTGTCCTCGGAACCTGCGGGGGCTTGTGGCCAGCACCCAGCGTGGGGACAAGAGCCGGGCTGGGGCACAGGGCTGCAGGAAAGCACCTCGAAGTGTGTCCTGCCAGATCCCTGCTTCTGTTCCTCCTTCTCTTCCTGCCTCTGTGCCGCAGGCACATGCTCTCTCCTCTGAGCAGGATCTTCCTCGGAGCCACCAGGATTAAAAGGCTCAGCACTGAACTCATCATTGCGTGACACAGCCATTAGCAGCACACTAACAATCAATGTGCCTCCGGTAGTATCTGCCTGGGAGAAGGCAACAGCCTTTTGGCCACCAAGGGCTTGAAACTCATTTTGAATGACAGTTAAATTCTTGCTATTAAAAAAAAAAAAAAAAAGGTAAGGTGAACTGTATCAAGAAAAAAAGTAAGATTTCTGAAAAGCCCTATATGCAGAGAAGACTTCTTTCGCTTACGCTTTCAAATCAATGTTCTTCGATATCTTCTTCAAAATCTAGCCATCTGGCTTTTTCAAAACAATTATTATCACGCATAATGTTATAGGTTTTTCAAGTTTAACAAGTACAGTAAATCAAAAAGAAAAACACCTAGCTGTTTTCTGAAATTACATGTATAATGTGTGTGTATAATAAAAGCACATTGTAAAACCAGATACTGGCGCAGGTCCACAAAAGGTCCAAATGAACTTTTAGATTGCAACAATTTTATTAAACACCTGACATAAAATTCTGAAGAAAATGTTATTAAATTATCACTAAAAAATGGGGAAAACGATAAGGCTTTCAAGAAGTGCCCACAGCAGACCCCAACACACAGGTTTCTTAGCAGCAGCTGCCTCCAGCCCGCGCACCCTCCGCTGCCCGAGACGGCTCCGTGCTCTCTGGCGCGTCGTGGCCCCAGTCCAACGGGGAAATGCTGCATTTGGCCAAGCACCTCCCGGTCCCGGCACAGACCCTCTGACCGCAAACGACGGTGAGAGCCTCGCCCCGCAACCCCACGGCCCCCGCCTGCCCGTGCCGGCCCTGCTGCGGGGAAAACATTGCCATCCGCCGCTCGTGTGCTAACGGGCTTCAGAAAAAACAGCAGCCGTGGCCTCCGAGGGTTGCTTCATGATCCCTCCTAATAGTCCGGAGTAATTGCAGTAGCGTGGTTTCCCTGGGCCAAAATGCTTTGTAGCCCAAGAGAGGAGAAGGATCACATCTTTTCTAACCGGAGCTTTCAGCCTGGCCAAACATCCAGGATTTTGATCTTTATACATGTTACTTCATGGTTTTGCATAGACTCAGTGCAGGTCATTCATTTATCTACTTATACCTGTACATACCTATGCATTTATCGCCTCTGCCACCCTCCTCTGTCTCAGCCTCACCGTCTACACGCTGCTGTCAGCTCAGACCCGGGCAATGCCCCGCTAAAGCCCAGCGTGCTCGGGGGGACAGGTCACTCCCACTGGTGATTCTGGGAGCGCTCAGAGGCAGGGAAGTGGGCTGATAGCTGTCGGCACCGAGCAGGTGGGTTGTCTGCCCCGGAATCCACCAGGACTCTCAAAATGGTCTTGTTCCTTTTAACTAAGAAAATCATTAAGGCTGCTTGCCTTAAGCTCTGGTTAATGGACTGCATGGATTATTTATTTATTTTTAAATGAACACACTTTATTTCCCCAAAGTGCTGCTGTTGACTTTCTTTTAGTGCTGCCATCTGGTTCCCCTGCCTAAAAGGGAGAGATAGGTGGTGTAATAATAAATAAACAAACAAACAAACAAATAAAGAAAAATCCTGATCTTTTGCGATTGGAGCGTCACCCAAACATTTGTATATGGTTGTGTTAAATTCAATAATTGTCTTGCTAATGCTTTTGAAAGAAACAAGTGCAGTTGTGCTAACAGCCCGTAGCACTGATTGAGAATTACAAAATCAATCTCCTTGTCTGAGGGTCTCTCCCCACGGTTCCTTTCAGCGCTGCTGGAGACTACCCTCTCTGCAGGAATGCCATTACCAGTTGGGAATGCTGCAGCCTGGCTTTTATTTCCCTTTGCAGAGTACGGCTCGCTCAGGGCTCGGAGCTGCAGCCTCACTTTCCTTTTTCTTCCTCCCCCTTCCCCCTTCCAAAAGACCATTTCTTAGCATCTAGCACCAAACGGTACTTTGCATTCCAGGGCAAGACGAGTCAGCTTCTAGTGACAGGAGGAAGGTGCTCGACAGCCTCAGCAGCTTCCGACTTCACCAAACCTCCTCCGCCGCTCTACCGCAACACCAGCAAGGCTTTCCGGGCAGCAGCACCTCTCCCCTTGCCGGGGCACACCATAAAGGGCTGTGACAACCTCGATGGACATGCTGTAAATAGGCCCAGGGAGTGTCTGCCCAACGTAAGCACCCAAATCAGTCACAATGGGCCAAGACTTCATTGAGAAATTATTTCATTCTAGGATGATAGCTTACTTCCTTGCCCACCCCAGGACAGGAGCGCTAAGGCATGGAAAAAGTAGGTTATGGACAAGGGTAATTGTTCTAAACTACTAGGAAAAACACAGATCCTTCAGGTAATTGCACGGCAGAAGGAAGCTTGCAATCTGTCATTTTCTTTCTACCTGCAAAAGTTTTGCACACTTTTATTTCCAGTGTCAGTAAGACAGGTAATTTTGTGTAAGGTACCTGTGAAACCAATTAGGATCACACAGGGCATCAAAACGTACAGCAAGAGCTACCGCAGCTGCTGACAGACACTTTCTCTAAAAGCAATCCCTTTGACTAGCTCAGGCGCAAGGACAAGGGGACAAAAGCACTGCTGCTCCCCTCCCTGAAAGCCGCGGAAGCCCGGCTGCCTCCGATCCGGCTCTCGCTGCTCCTTTGGAGGGGACAGAGCCCCGCTGCGGGCTCGCCAGCGCCCAGCCCCGCTCTGCTCGCACGCCTTGTCCTCCTCTCCCACCCAGCGCTGGGCGTTCCTGTGAGGGTTGTGGTGGGTGCTGGAGCTGGATCCTGCCCCGCCTGGGGTGCTGGCCCGTGGAGCACAACCCTCTCAAAGACGTTAGCCAAAGCTGCAGTCTGGCTCAACAAGACAGCCTTCGGGAGGTGGCATGCTTCCAGGGCCCCCCACCACAGAAATCTTCCAAGCTAATTTGTTGCCCACTGAGAACATTCTCTCCTTTGATCTGGTGCGAATCTTTCTTGAGGAAAAGACATTTTTCACGGATGAAGACATTCCAGAACAAGATCCAAATAAAGCAACCACTTAATTGACGATACAGGCTGTATATCTAGAAAAGAATTGTGTCTCAGGAGATATCAAGCACTCCTGGTATCTGAATTAGTGACCTAACAAAGCTAGTGACCTAAAGACTTAGTGCTGCGTTGGAAGAAAGCTGGGTCAAATCTCTGTAGGTACAGCAGAGCCTCTGCCCAGCGCTCAGAGCAGCAGCGTGGCCTCAGAGGCTGCTGCTAAGGAGTCCAAAGTCTCATAAGCTGTGTTCATAAATCCAGCCCCTCAATACTGGCAGTGCAAATAAAATAATGACAGCAAAAGTAAAATAAAAATTGCCCAGTTACTTTGCTTTTCTGTAAGGTAGGTAAACAAAGCTTTAAAGGTTGTCAGAGGCATTATAAAGTCCTCTTCAACATGACTGACATCTAGTCTGGGAATACCACTTCCTAAATCATTAGGCTGAGATTGCTCTACCAACCTTCACTCAGAAGCAGTGGAGCTTCTTCTGTGCTCTGTGGCAACAGTGAGCTGTATTTTCAACAGAGAAGCTGGGAACACGCATCTCAAAGATTTACAGCAAGAGAGATCAGGGCAGATGCTTTAACATACTCATTTGATATGTGAGTACGTTGCTTCTTCCTCTAATCATTGTGCAAATAAGGAGAAATCGTCATTCTTCTGTTTTGTTACATCTGAAAGGGGGGATAGTTGTTAATCTCTTGCATTTCAAATTTAATATTCCTGATATCTTCTAATGATGAAATAAAGTCAAGCACAGTGAGCTAGATTGACTCTAACTGCCCTAGTAGCCCTAATGCAGAGTTCCTGGCCTGCAAAAAAAACCACACCAGCTGTCTGAACCTAGAAACTGCCTTTGAAAGAGCTTCTGAGTATTGTTATTAGGACTTCCTGGGGTTTTCCTTCTTTTTATACTGGTGGCTCTGCATCCTCCCCCCAGCCATGTGCTGTTTTTACACAGATCCTTAGGCATGCCCACTGAGACTGAGGGACACAGCTCCCTGCATCTTCTGACTTAATCTTTTTTCATGACTCTAACAACGTTGCGTTCACACTCCTGAAAGGCTCTCGCGTCTCTTGTGTCTCAGTGTGGGGTGGCCGAGCAGAGGCTGCGGGCAGGATGGGGAGGAGGGTGCCCTGCCCGGGGATGGGGCTGAGCCCAGGGGCTGCTCCCCACGAGGGGCTGATGAAGAGCTCCTCTGTTGGCAGGCAAAGGGGAACGTCGTTGCCTCAGGTTGTCCCTTTAACAACTTTCACTTTTTCTATTTCTGGTCTCAGGCAATATTTGGAGGGTATTACAGCAAATGAAAGGGTGAAATCACCCTGCTCATCTTCCCCACCCTTGGGTAAGGTCAAGCCAGAGGCAACGGAGCTCCTTTTCCAGGTGTTTCCCGCACCACCCATCAAGAATCCATTTTTCCCGATTTTCAGTGATGACTAATCAACCGCACCATGGGCGTTTTGGGGGAGGCTCCTGCACCCTGCACGGTGCCATGCACGGGGCACTGGGGCTCTTCCTTCTGCCCCGCAGGCCGAGCCCCCGCAGGCTCCCGGGCACGGGCAGCTCCTCCGGCTCGGCACGGTGCTGAGGCTGTTGGACCAACATTAACCCTGCTTAGGCAGAGAAGCAAAAATGATGTATTCAGACGTACAGAACAATTTACGAAGGTGTAATGCAGTCAGGCAGGTTAGTTCATAATGCTAAAAATGCCCACGGTGCTGAAAAATGAGTCAAGAACAAAGCACAATTATACGTCCCAGCTGCAGTTTCGAGCATGTAGCTGCAGCGTGTTTCTTGCACTAAGTTGGCAAAAGCCCATTTGGGAAGATGAGGTGCAGAACCCCCCCAGGGATTAGCCTGACACTCACCTTAAAGGCTGCTTCTGCCTGGCGATCTCCGCCCCGGCCGCTAGCTAAGGGCTGTGCTTAGCTTGGTTGATACTTGTGGGAGGTCTGAGATACTTGTCTGACACTCCGTTAGCAGAATAGCTGCTCCTAGTTACAGATGTCACGTTTCATCTCCAGATCGGGTGTTCTGACTTTTGGGGGATTTTTCCTCACCTTTTATTGATTACTAGGATTCATATTAAACATAATAGTTGTGATAATTCAGCAATAGCCTATTATTCTTATATACAAAGATCTACAAATAAAATGTAAATGTGCAATTTTGCTATTATTATTTCCATCTGAAAATATTTATCATACTCTTTTAACAGATTATTCTACATTTTCTTCTGTTCTTAATAGTTATGTCATGTAATAAAGTTTGTTTGCTTGTTTATATATTTTACCATAACTTTTTAAATCAGTGTTTCTTAGAAATGTTTTTTTTATGTTTTATAACCTTATCTGTGTAGCTTTATCTTTAAAGAAAATATGTCAGAGGTAAAACATATAGTGATCATCACCTTTACAAGGAGATTAAAACCCTGCAGCTATTTTTTAACCTTTTATTTTTATATAGTGCTCTTTTTCACTGTAAACACTTGCTTAAGCATCTTAGTAATGGACCATACAATTGCCAGTCTCTGGAGGAACAGGAGAAGAATTACACTGAGCTTCTCCGAGTCCTTGCAAGAGAAAATGGGATTTTAAGCCTCTGGGATTGCAGGCGTTTCTCCTCCACGTTATAAAGGGAGAGACTCAGTGCTCTGACACAGCAGCTGACATTCAAAGTTATGTTGGGGACACAAGGCAGTTACACACTTAAATGCATTTCATCAGCCAGTTTCCACAGTCAAATATTCCAAGCATCAGACCTCAGAGACCCCCACCTAAACCTGTGAAAAACTCCTCCCCATCAAAGGCAAAAGGAGAGAGAGAGCCTAGGAACAGCAGTAGGAATCTGCTGCCAGGCTGTGTTCCCTCGCAAGTGCTGCTGAACATCTCCATTCCTGTAGCAACCATCCTCCGTGGAGGAGACGAGCTGCTCATGGAGGATCCGAGGGCGTTTCTGGGAATGCTGATGTGATATTTCTTCTGCCGCAAAAATTTTCAGAGCTGTTTTTCAGTTTCTCAAATTAAACAGGAAACGATAATATATTTTGTGTTAATTTAAGGAGATGAAATGGGAAATGAGTGGCGCAGGTTTTCTCCTCGCGGGGAGCCTCCCTGCAGCTTGCTCTGCAGAGAAGCGAGCACGGCGTCTGATCCAGAGGCAGCAGCCCGGAGCTAACTGCCCTGAGACTCAGCTTTGCTGAGGCACGTTTTAAACTCCACAGCCACATCCAGCATTAATCATTTGCTTCCAAAGAAGTGCCTCGCTGTCCTGTGAATTCACCTCCCCAGGGCAGTCTATTTATACACCAGGGTGCTACTGTAATGGAGAGCCCCGGCTGCGCGGCGAGCCCGGCATGCTGGCTGCACAGGCTATTGATTTTCCGTTCATCACAAGCCCATTCGGTAACCGCGAACCCCGAGTCTGCGGAGTGAGTGTGAGAGGACAGTGTGACCTCCACGCACGGCCAGGCCTGTCTGAAGAGCCGTGGAGCCTGCAGCGTGCCCTGTGGACATCACCCCCGGGTTTCGCCCCCACGGCTGCCCTGCGGGACCCGCCTGCCACCCGTGCGGGGACTGGGGAGCAGAGCCGGGCTCTGCCGCCCAGCAGCACTGGGAAGGGGCAGCCGGGGGGCATCTAAAGAGCTGCCCTCACGTTTGCAGGACCTTATCTTAAAAGCATCTCACCGAGGCGTCAAGAACATCAGCTCACAGGGTGATGCAGCGCACCAGTGCACAGGCTTGCCTGAAATTACGATTCCGCTGCCAGTAAAGGAGGGGCTTGCAGAGAGACTAGACCCATGCTTCACCGGCGCTCCGCCTCACACGGGGTTGTTCTGACCAGCTCCTGGCTCCGGGGCAGTGAAGCATTGGTAGGGATTTATTTGATGTCTTGAGAAATTATGTTCCCAAGTGTGATTCCCCCAGCCGAGAGCAGGCTTTCAAGCAGAGGCCACTGGCAATATCAGACCGTCTGCGCTGCCTGTACCTGCCGTGGCACATGGAGGGGAGCAGCAGCCCCTGTCCCCAAACGGCACCGGCCCCGGTGGTGCCAGCACTGAGCTCCTGCAGCGTGGCAGTGCTGGGGTTGTCATCGAGGGCCACCAGTGGTGGCCAGTGCCATGGAGGGATGTCAGTGAGGGCTTCTGCCCAGCACTGCTGGACACTGCTCTTCCCTTGTTGCTCTGCCCTGGCCTGGAAGGCTGGAAAAGGTTTTTAAGATGAATGCTGGGTTCTTAAGAGAGAGGACTGGACTGCATCCCCAAACAGGTTTGGTTCATGCTAATGAAGCATTGTCTCCAGGGGTTGTAGATACAGTTGTTCTTTTCTGTTCTCCATAATCTGCAGATCCATTTCAGATTTTTCTGGTTCAAATATTCTGGGGGGGTTCCCACATGTCAGAAGTGAGCTCACTCCTTACACTTGCACACGATGGGCTTTGCCAGTTAAGCTGACAGCTCTGCACAGTGGTCAGTGTTACGTCTGAATGATGCTTTTTGTTCTGCTCAGCCGGCTCACGGAACAGTAGAGCTCTGTCAGCCCCAAAGCTTCTGCCTTCAAAGCAGAGGAGGAAAAGGTGCTTTTTGTCTCCTCCACCCACACTTGCACAGCTCTGGTAAATAGTGCTTGTGCTGCCAGCAAGTGGGGTCGGAGTGTTACCTGTGCCACTCATGGGGTGACGGTTCGTACGCCTGCTACTGCTTCCCTGCTTCAGCCTCTGACCCATGTTGAACTCCAGCTCAGAAGAAGAAAGACAGCAGTTCAGGATTAAGGTGTGAATATTATTCAGTATTGGGTGAGAGCACCTACTGCCAAATTATAAATATCTTGGACAGGAGTCTTCAGGGACAAATTTGGCATGCATGTCACAAGTATACGTGTATTTATTCATTAAATGCTTGTTCATTCATATCTGTGGTCTTGGAGTGTGGAGCTGTGAAATTAAACGTGAACTGTGCACACATGGTTTTGGAACAAATAGCCTATTTGACTTTAGCCCAAAAGGGGTATCACATACTTAGTAATAATATGCTCATAAACTTCTGTTTTCCTTAATTAGAATTAATTCTGCAGGAAATCATATGGTGAGCAACTTGTGTTATGGAGCTAGTGACATGTTTGTGGACACTCTCCAAGGTGACTGGTGTCCTTCTCAGACCACATCAGCACAAGGCTCACCCACTCATATTTCACAAGTCATGACTGAAACCCACGCTGAATGAATCCAGAAATGTTCATTTGGCTGCTGTTAACAAACCTCCAGGAAGATTCATTTTACTTTGGCAAATTTAAAAGGCAGAGGTACACACACAGTCAACCACCGCACCTAGTCAGGCAGTCAGGAAGATGTCAGTGGCTCTTACCCAAACTTCTCTTCTTTGTGGAGCATTAGCAGAGGGAAAACACCACTGACACCCCAGCATTCCCATCTCTGACTATGGACTTTGGCTTTGGCTTTGGACGAGGAGGGACACCATCTCCCTCTCGAGGGTGAACTAAGAGCAGTAAATGCCATGTACCATCCTTGGAAATGAGGTAGCCCAGGAAACTGTGGGTTATTAAAGACTTTTCATGCTTCAGATCCTTCAGATCTCTTTTTTCTGCTCCCTAGTGTGTCCTTGTCCATAGCTAAAGGATAATCAATTCAATTCAACATACATTCATTTCTGGTTAAAGTGTCTTCTTCCATACCAGCTTTATCCCAAGTGACTTTATAAAATGGAAGACTACAAGCACAGAGTTATGACGTAGGAGAGAGACAGCACAATAAATATTTGTTTGGGAGAGAACAGGCATGAAATCGGGTGAGAAATCACAGAAGCGAAGGGACACAGAAAGCGCCTGTGCTCACGAAACCACAGAGGTCAAACTCGCGGTGAACCCCACATCACGAGGAAAAGGAATTGCTGGCCATGCATGGGCTGATGCTGTGAGGTGAGCGAGTCTGCTGGAAGATACCTAGTGCCTGGAAAACAACACTATTTCTACACTAACTGCGGTGCTGAAGGTCCACTGAAGACTTTCTCTAAAGTTTGTAGCTCTGTAGCCCTGTAATACAATATTGCCATGGCTTGTCACAAGCCATGAGCACTGGGCTGAGTTGCAAGGCCTCAGCACCAAGGCTTGTCCCAGAAGACTTCCAAGAAGTTAATCCTACAGGATTGATAGTATTGGGAAAAAAAAAAAAAAAAAAATGTTAAATAATAAGCCAGTGTAGGGAAAGGTATTATGCATGTTATTACAAAGGGGGCAAAAGGACTATATATTGGCAGACATTGAATATGGGAGGATGAAGAATGTTTTGTATTCACCCAGAAACACACGTGCAGGAGCAAAAGCAGAAAGCCGTTCTGAGCAGCATGCCCCAGACAAGCAAAGATCCCCCTGGCTTTATATGAAGACAACTTCCACGCACCGAGAGAGAGAAACAGAGAAGAGGTATAATTCGCAGGCACAAAACACATAAAGTCCACTCACAAAATCAGTTTACACTCCTTGCAAAAAAGGCATCAGATGTTGGAAATATATTTGTCTGTTCATTGCATTGGAAAGACCTGGATGCATAACTTGGGATTTCATCAGTAGTATTTGATATGCATAATCTTCCATCGCTGCATATCTAGTTGCATTCATTTTAGAAATTGCCCTCAGAATTTGCAAGCAAATTATCAATATACTGATCATTTCAGTAAAAAAATTAATGAGGGAATATCTGAATTTATTTTTAACTTGTCATTAAATCATATTATCCTGAACTAGGTATGTGTAGACAAATCCTCAGTGAAAGGAAGAGAGTGGGGCTTTTTTCCAGTGTTGACTCTTACTATTCTTCTGTTTCTAGAGTTCACAGTAAATACAAAAAACCCACTTATTATAAATAAAAATATCACCTGAAATGTGGTATAGTTTGTTTTTCCATAAAGGTCTCCAATATCAATTTATTCTCCTGTCTTTTGGGTGCTTTTTTCTTTGTTAGCTGCCTTTGAAACACAGAAGAAAAAGACGTTTTAAGCAGCAAATCATCATGCTTATCTTCGCAACAAGAAATGTGTGCGCTTGGAGACAGCTGAGGATTGCTATCCCATCTCCCTCTTTGAAACAGGAGAATTTGCCTCCTGCAGAACCCCAGTGTAGGCTCCGGCCGTCGCAGGCAGGCTGCTAGCGGGGTTGTGCTCCCGAGGTGCTCCTGGCCAGAGTCCCTGCAGCAGCATTTTGGTGTCCCCATGGTCCCTAAACGCTCTGCCCAGCCCCGGGGTCACCCCACAGCCGGCGTGTTGGGCACGGCTGAATAATAAATAACATTTCTGAGCATCGTAAGGAAGGAGCGGGCTGATTTCAAGAGAATGAGGTACTGCAGGGGTGTTTGACTAAGAAAATGTATTGCTCCCAGAAATGGACCCACCTTTAGCAGGTAACAGAAGCCCATTAGGGCTCTTCTGGTTTTTGCCTTAACCTGGGGTAGCTAGTCACTAGCTGCAGTTTTGTTTTAGGGAGATGGAGAAAGGGGGAAGAACTCACGCTCTTCTTTCAAGAAAACAGAAAGATCTAGAAACAGCCTGGTTTTTGCAATAGCACTCAGTGTGGTGTACGTCTCGAATGCAATTAAAGCAAAAATTGGCACAGATCTCCTGGGCTTTCCACTGCACACCTTCCAAACAGTCACGTCCTGAGTATTCTCACTCCTGTTTTAAATATTCTCTTTCTCATAACTGGATGGAAATCATTGTTGGTTTCAATGAGATCTTTCGTTCTGGGTAAAACTCACCCTTTTCTATCCTAGTCTGAAATTAGCTGTGAAAAGAAAACCCTGATGAGGGCTGATGAGTGTTAAGGTACTGGCACTGCAGGACCTTGCCCTTACAAAGGAGTATATATTTCACCCAGATCTTTCCAAAGCAGGTAAGAACTGTAAATGATGCTGACATTATTACAGCTGAAAGGGGAAACCATGGTATTTGTATTCTTTTACCTTATGAATACTTCAGTACAAAGGCTATTTACAGATACTTTTTTTTTTTGTTACTGAAATCTCCATTAAAAAATGTTTCTTTAAAACATACTGGGGAACTTCATTTGGGTTCCTCTTTCATCTTTTCTGTTCTCCACATTTTTTTTTAAATCCTATGGGTTTCAATTAGCAGCCATAGGAAACTCCGGGAGCCTCCTGCCTCCCTGCATTGCATTAAAAAGTGTGCAACCCTCAATCTCTCTTTTGAATAATTCATAGAGCTCTTTAGTGTAGGCCAAGATTTCAAATGAATATTATGGCCTGATTTTCCTAAACTTCTCATGCTTCAGGTGGAAATACTACACACAGGGAACTGGCATCTACATCTGTTTAGTCAGAGAGGCCTGTAGTGACATGCTTAGGAACAATATTCACCTGTATATATATTAAACACCGAAATAAATACTAATTTTTATCCTTATTTAGGTAAGAGTGCTTAGAGACATTCTCGTAAAAATGTTTCAGTTCTTAAAGATATTTTCTGCTAACTCTTAGCAAGATTTAGATGAAGCGAACACACCTGAAGTGTTTTTGCTATTTGATAAGTGTGTAATTAACACCAGAATCTCCTCGGTTCATCCACTGCTGTTGCCAAGAGCATGACTTCTAAGCACGACTTTGAGCATGAAATCATCTTCAGTGTACGTCCAGAAGCAGAGTCAGATGTATATATGCATCTGGACTGCTAAACTTCACATCACAAAACATTAAAGGACACTTATAAATTTGTATTTTTTGTCTGGCGATCATCAATATTTGTTGCACTGTCACTATAGAGCAGCTGTGTGAAGCTGGAAACACAGGTACCGGAGTGCTTCTCTATTTATTTGGTGAACACATTAAAAAAGATACTCACATGCACACTTCATTAAATCATAGATACTATAGGTGGAAAAGACCTTTTTAATCTCCCTGGAACAAGCCCAATTAAGTTCGGTTTTCTATTAGATCAAGGAGATAGCTACTAGCAGAAGTGTGAAAAGCAATTAACTCCTTAAAAGTTCAAATACGCTCGATTGACAAAGGTAGCGTTAAACAAATGTTAAGGATGCACGGTTAAGTACTCTGAAGTCAAAACCATCAAGTACCCGGGCAGCACAAACACCCTTGCGCCTGCTCCCTGTCCCTGGGATGCCCATATAGATTTTAAATGTTTCATAGTCCCTCAATTAATAACATCGATCGGGTGTGAGATTGCTTACTGTGCTCCTTAATTGTCCTTCTAGGAAATTTATGTCAGATTTGGCAAAAATACAGTAATGCGGCTTACACAAAGGCGTGGGAAAAGCTCGCCCTTGTGAGCAGAGGCCGTGGCCAGGCAGCACGGGTGGGCTCTCGGACACGGACCCGTGGAAAGCACGTCACCGTGGCGGGGGGACGGCCGCCGAGGGCAGGACAGCGGCGGGTCGGGCGCCGGGCTGCGGAGGGAAGGAAACGTGCCGAGGGGAGGCGTCCGGCATGGAGGGTGACACGACAGCTTCAGCCCAACCACCTACAGAAAACACACGGTCGGTTGCTTATGTCTCGACACGGTGAGCTTGGGTAACACGCAAGGAGAGTAAACCTGCAGAAATCCTACATTTTGTGGCACTGGACTCTGGAAGACACTTCCCCAAACTTGGGTCTTACAACTGCGCTGGATATATTAAACACAGAGTGTCTGAGCAAGTTAAAAAGGAGAGTGTGGAAGGCATCTGGAGAAACACTCTAAACAAACAATCACAGACATAATACTAAAAAGTGTGTTAACGGATTTCTGGCGCAGACCACCAAACCATCGTTAGGCATTAGACTCTATAACAAGACAGAAGATGTAGAGCAAGGAGGAGCTCTGGCAAGATTGATATACACTGAAAGTCTCATTCTGCAACTATTATCGTCAGGTTTTATAATTGCTTTATATGACAATTTTCTGAAATCAAGCTATGCTGCACCTAGCATAGCAGAAGATGGATATATATATATATATATATATTGTAACATTCAGAGGGTTTTTTTAAGAGCTGACTCAAAATCTCACTGTGAATATCTGGCATGAAGTGAGAAGAAAGGAAATATATCAGTATTATAAAACAGAATAAGCAAGATGGCCCAGATAATTATAGACTTGTCAGTCCAACATCAATGCCGGAAAAAATAACAGAACAGCTGTTATGGAAGTTAATCAAGAGAGAACTAAAAGAATAAAATACACTTGGTGCTGGTTTGCAAAACTAATTATCTCCTTTTTGGACAAGATTCCTGTTTTAAAAGTCTCACAGAGTGTTCAAGGAAACTTCAGCAGCATCCACAGGCCAGGTCAGTGTCCCCATGCCCCGGGGCCATCCCTGCAGCCACTTGCAGCAGCATTTTGAGACTTTTTAACCATCTGCATTTTCATCCATTGGGTATGTGACACGCTGACTTTTTTAATTAATAGTATTGTGTGTCGCAGCCCCTCCTGCAGCGTGGTGACACCATGGCTGTATGTTCTCAGCAGGTGACCAGGGTCTGCTGCCTGTGGCCCTGAGCCCGCTCCCCAGCCTGGCTTTGGGCTGGTACTGCGCAGGCTGGGGGAGAGGTGGGTGGCAAAGAGGCTGACTGATGCAGGGAAATCTGGATTGCATGGTCAGATAATCGTTTTAATGTGTCCATGTGCAGCTTCATGTCTGAGAAGAAGGTATCTGTCTGCAAGATCAGGGGATCTATATTTGGAATTAACATTGCTAAAACGTGCCGCAGACTCTTGCTGGTAATTAGCTAAATGAAGTTCCCAAGGCAGCACTGGCGACAAGGACAAACGATGCTTGTGCATCCCGGGGCAGAGCAGAGAGAACCAACAGCATCCCAGCCCCAGCGGCACGGCTGCTCCTGCCTGGGGGGTGCGGGAGCCCAGGGGGCTGGAAGTGCCAAAAACCAGCATGAGGGGCACAGAGCCCCTGTCGTGGTAGAACTGCTGATGGGAGAGCTAAGGGGAGATGTGGTTGTCTGGGGACACCTCCTGAGGAAGCATAAATGTGGTGAAAAGGGGATTTTCTGCTTACCAGGGGTCCAGGGAAGTCAGCATGACTGATGGTTGAAGTTGATCACCGGTGGTGAGGGGCCTGGCATACTTCTTTACAGCAAGAATAATTAAGGATCCAACAAACTTACCATGGACCTGCGGATTTTTAAATCAGGACAAGACTGGTTTTTTCATTGTTGTTGTTGTTCTTCAGCAGTACCCTAGTTCAACCAGGAGTTCGTTGAAGGACACCTTGAGGCCTCTGTTAGGAAGCAAGAAACACTGGTCCTTTCTGGCTTTATAATCTATAAATCCATTAACCTGTGGATAAAGCCCAGGCAGTGAATCTGAACAGTTAACAGGCTAAGTAGAGGCGGAATTATTGTGCTTTAATTGAGAATGAGGAAAAGCGTGGCAATTATGAGACTTAAACTTGACTTTGGGAAGAGCGGTAGAGATTTTCAGACTGAGACAACCATTCTTCTCAAAGCAGACTGTTTGCAGGCAGCCAGACTCACAGAGAAAACCACTGGCACCTTTCTGAATAAAATCCAGTTCCTGTTCATGGAAAAGGAGGAAAAGAGGGAGAATGTGGATTAATGAGAATGGTTGCTAACGAACTGAGCCTTTACACGAGGGGAGGAAGCACAGGGAAAAGTGCAAACTGAGCAGCAGCTTGTTTGACCTCAGCTCACTCACCTTCGCCCAAAGGCTCCTGGGAACACCTATTTGCCAAGAACAGCATTAAAACCCCTGCAGTTGGTGAAGTCTTCGGTAGCACGCTCCGCTCAGAGGACGCGGCTGGCGGGGGGCAGGGGACCACCAGCACCTCCCTGCCCGCCGTGGGGGAACCGCCAGAGCCCTCCCCCAGGAGAGAGGCACTGTCGGCTCCTGACCTTCGTCTGCAGATGACAAGCCACAAAACTCAGTTTTTAAAACAGAGGAGGGAGGAACAAGTAACAGGCTTAGAGTTTCAAGCTGCCATGAGGCTCTAGAAAAAAAAATATTACTATTATTAATATTATTATTATTAATATTAATATTAATTATTCTTGTCATTCAGAGATAAAAATAAACATGGGCTGCAATATCTTCTCTACAATTTGTAGCGGTAGCAGATATGTTGACCATTAACTGAGAGTGCAGACAGCTTTTCAGGCTCTTCCTGCACTGTGAATGACTTGCCTGGACAAACTGTGATCATAACAAGCCAAGGGCTGCGATGCAGCCCTGTGGGCCTGTAATCATGTTTCCTACATGAGAAGACATCAGCAGACAACGGCCCAAGGAAACGTCCTTCATCTTTTCACGCACAGACATATTTTCATAGCAGAATCCATGATGCAAAGCTTCTGGCAAAGACCCTGCTTCAGCTAGAAGCCGGTGCGGCGAGGTCACTGGAAGGGAAGCACCCGTCGAAGGGTGCCCAGCACAGCTGGTCCCCACTGCAGCCGGGGGAGCATGGCACGAGCCCGGGCAGCCGTGGGCCATCTCTGCGCACACCCTGCTTCCCGCGGCACCGGAGCCTTCTGCTCGGCAGCTCTGGCCGGCGACTGGCCACGCAGCATCGCCGCGGCACATCCAGTTTTCTTTGGGTCGGAACAGCACCATATGGATTCTGAAGGGTCAGGGTATGTTTTTCAAAGCATCCTCTTACAGTTTCACATATCATCAGAGCTCGAAATTTCGAGATTCTTCTGTGGGAAAAAGCAAAATCATTTTCTTTCAACATAATTATTAGGGTCAGAATTTTGATATATAAGGTCTTTTGGTGGATTGGGGAGGGATTTTTCTTCTGGAAGTGAAAACTCCTGGTAACAAGGTATTTTCCAGGAAAAAGCACTGTTTTTTCAAGACTCCTTTTTTTTTTCTTTTTTTTTTTTTTTCCATCACCAATAAGTCTCACCTGCTCCAAAGCTCCCCAGCACAAGGCTGATGGCGAGGGCTCTGCCTGGCTCAAAGCACAGATTTGGATGGGAGTCCCTCATATCACAGTCAAGCACTATGCCCGTGGGATAACGGCTGTCCTGGAACGTTGGTTGCTGAGTGTCATCTTTTTTTGACATAAAACTCAGAGGTTTGGATTTTGTTTTACAAGAAGGGAAAGCAAACACCTCCCATCCCCATCCCCGGAATAAAAAAAAAAATGATGGCATGCTGGAGTTTTCTTTCCAGCAGTGCCAAGCAGAAATGCTCTCTCTGTTAGGAGAAATGCGGGTGCAGCACGGGAAGGCTCTAGAGGAGAAAATCTCCTTTCCTTCCTCCCCCACCATCTCCACAGCAGAAAATCTGTCCCTACAGTTTACAGAGTGAAACCTCACTCCTCATCCCGACCACGGTCCCTGATGTGTGCACAGGATGGCACAGGCTTTAATTGCACTGGTTTATGTTTTTCTGTAGGACACAGTTCTGCCCCTAATTCCACACACCACACCACATCCCCTCACACCTGCCCCTTTAGGGCAATCCTCTGGAATTACATTGCAAGATCAGAGGCTTTCTGCTTGGGTCTCTTTACTTAATTACTGAAAAAACCCTTTCTGCACCAAATGGCCTTACAGCCTCACGTCCCAAAGCACAGAAGGGCAAACACTCGGTTCTGCTGTAATCTCGTTACCGGCGATTCATCCCGTGACATCCCTGAGAGGGTTTTATGCCAGGATTAAACACACCAGTCCTCTGGGAAAGAAACTCATCAGGAAACTGGGGGGTTCTGGGCTAACGCATTGCCTGTTCCCCTGCCTGGCACACATCACTCCACCCCAGACCGGCCAAGAGGCAAAGCCAGGGACACTGAAGTGCTGCTTTGGGTCTGAGCTGCCCTCCTGGCCACAGTCTCCAGCACAAACCACAGTCTCCTCTCGGAAACATAATCCTCTCTGCAAAGAAGGATTTGTTTCTGGTAAGGTAATCAAGACACCTGTTAATCATGCCTAAGTATTGCAATTAAGAGCTGACCTCATAAATAAAAGGTATGGAAGTTTCCCCATTTTCATGTTTGTTTATTTTGCTTTTGGTGCCAATGTGTGTTTCGCTTTTTCTTTATTTTATACCCCAGTCCACATCTGCAAAGACGAGGGGGGAAAAAAAAAAAAAAAAAAAAGTGTGGGAGGGCTGGCAGCACTTCCCAAAACCCAAGCTCTCAGATATGGAAACCATCACACATTCACAGGGCTGAAACCTGGGTTAGCTGAACAACAGGGTACGGAAAGGGTGGGAGGCCCGGATGAGAGCACGCCCACGCTTCAGCGGCGATGCGGCTTCGTCTGCGGGGTGGTTTCCAGGGAGGCCCTTTCCGAGCACCCTCGGCACAGGGGCGCTGGGTGCAGGTTGGGGCGGTGCTGGGCGATGTGTGGTGGGTGCTGGCAGGGGCGAGGGGAGGGCTGTGCCCCACGGGACCCCCAAGGGGGTCTGCCCACGCCTGGCACACGCTGCTGAGGAGGGCAGGAGCGTGGGGGTCTCCTCCCCATGGAGGAAGGAGGGGGATCTGCAGCCCATCTCACCCCCCGCGCCCCTGCCCCGGCAAGCCAGCACTGCTGCAACATCCCTCAATCACTAGTTTAAAATTCCCAGCCCACCTCCCGCCTCAGCCCCCGCCTGAGCTGCAGTGCTTGTGGCAGCAGCAGGCACCCAGCACTGGCTTAGCTGGGCTCTCCAATCTTAACACGTCTTGGGCATTCTCAAATATGTTTAAAACCTGTGTTTCACATGCAGATTGTAGGTAGTACGTGCTGCCAGACAACTTTTCATTGCTCACATGTACCCAAGGACACGCTCTTGCAAGTGGTATTTTATCACTCGTCCCTCTGCAGCGGCAGCGACTGTTTAGGGTGAAGCACAGCTTCCCTTAGAAGACGGACAGGACAGCTCACTACAGCATGCTTCTGGCAGAAAGTTAATTAATCCTGTTTTACAAAGCTGTGCCAGCTGAATCCTCAGTGCAACAGTTGTAGAATTGTCATCACCAGAGTTTCTTTTTATTATAGCCCCGGAGTAATGAAAACATAATTACTTCACTTGCAGCAAATCTGGATCCCCTAGAAGTCCACCTGAAAAGCCTTTAGTTTCCAGCTGCTCTCCTCAGGCTGCAGGAGCAGCTCATCAGACAGGCTTCTCCGACAATATTGTAGAAGATTATGGACGGGCTGAGGGTCACTCAAGCTGGCTACCTTTGCAATAGCTCTATTATTATCACTTACTAAATTTCAAACAATGATTCCTTGGTGCTGATGCTTGAGTAAGACCTCTGACCTTGCAGCAAGGCTTCAAATCAATGTTACAGCCAGCAGGTAGGATTACCGTCTGTTTTTTCACCCTTGCTTTCACAGAAGGTGCACCTTTGTTCTCTACCCAGAAGTCATGGGAGGGAATTATCTACACCTTCTGTGAAAGACAAATAACATCAACCACAACAACTTAACTGCTTCTGGTTCAGAGCAGCACGTGGTTTTGCATCGAGGGAAGGACTCATGCTGGTAACGCTGTAGATGCACACAGTTTATGTACTCGGGTGAGCACTACGCAGAACACACCGCACACCACACTGTGCAGAGCGAGCAGAACGAGTGCTGAGACACCACATTTTCTTGTAAACAACGTTTTAAGATATTCATAAAGGAGGGGAAAATCCACTTGCATCCAGCGCTAGCTTTCCTGCATTAGACTAGATGACGTTCGGGTTGTACAACAGAAGCTCCTTTTAACACACGGCTGCCTGACACACCGTTCGTCTCAGCCCTGTACGGCCGGGGGCTCCTGAGCCACCTTGCACCTGGATGTGCCAGCCCCACCGCTGCAGAGCTGGCGTCCCTGTCCTCTCACCTTTGTGTCTCTGAATTACCTGGCCACGAGAGACAAAGCGTTGACGCTTGGCAGGCAGCTGGAAGCCTCGTGGCAGCGTGGCCGTGGTGCAGCACGTGTGGGTCCCCGGGGAGGCGACGCTTCCCAGCTGGGACCCCCCTTTTCTCTAACGTGGCGCGGAGGTGGGGCACCCTGAGCTCAGGCTCACGGCCGTGCTCGATTTGCCTCGGCTCTTGCCTCCGGGGCTGTGCCTGGGCTCAGGGAGGGCAATGCAGTGGCCACCCCCCGCGAGACCACCGCTGCCCACGGGCACTGGTTCGGGCTCGCCCCACCCTGCGTTTGCCCCTGCAGCCTCTCCCACAAATAAATGTTTCTGTGAAAACACCGTGGCAAACCTGGGGGTTCAGGCAGGTACCAGCAATGCCCCCGAGGGCACGCTTTAAACAGCTATGATTCAGCAAAAGCAGAACACCTTAAAAGCCATGGATAATTCACTTATTGCCATTTTCAGATAGAGCTGAATTTTGCAAAGAAATTCAGATGATATATGTGATAATCCAGGTGATATATGTGATTTAAAGTCTTGAAGAGCCTCGGGATAAAAAGATAAAATAATAATAAAAAAAAAGAAAAGAAAAAATCAGAGTGAGCAAAAATCAAATATAAAGAGCTAAAGTAAACAAAGAGAAAAAGAACATTATATTTTCAACCTCGTAAAGCACAAAGCATTAGTAAATAGATGCTTAAGGCTACAAAACAATAAAAAGATATAAAAGGCATTGTTTCTTTTACAACAAAATAATTAATATTATTATTGTGTTGGCCTCAGCTGAACTTTCAGAGATTCAGGCAACCAAATTCCTCAAGTTACAACATCATTGTAACACAGAACAAACAGGACAGCATCACTTGATACTGCTGTTGCTTCCTTTGTAAGCAATACATCAACTTCCTTGAATTTTATCCCCATGTAATGAGACAAACTGTTATGACAGCGAGACATATGCGTCTTGCATCTCAAAACTTTGAAAGCCACCTGTTTGGGTTCCTTCATCATTAAATGGGTTACAAAGAAAATAAAATACAATGCTTTCTCCAGAAAAAAATACCTCCGAAGGTGTCAACATTTTGGAAAGTTTGAATAAGCAAGATGTTGCAATGCTAAAGCAACGCAAGATAAAACAAGCATGTCCAATTAGAACCGTGATGAGCAGAGAAGATGCCAGCGTGGGGAAAGGTCGGGCCCTGCTGCAGAGGAGAAATTAGCTGCAGAGCTCAAGACAGTTTCTTGCTGGTGTTTGCCAAAAAGCGGTGAGGAAGGCCACCTTATTAACACTGCCTTTACCTTTTCACAAGCCTTCCCGGTCCACAGGAGCGCGGGTGTGTGGCCACTGGCTTTCCCAAGGCCAGGGAGCTCCGAGGATCTCCAGTGGAGCAGGGTCATCACTGCCTTCACAACGATGAAGACACATGGGATGGGAAAGTACTGGATTAGGTGACCTCAGGTGTGTTTTTTCACTTGGTCAGGTAAGGCCTAGGTTGTATGAAAAGGAACATAAATAAAACAACAAGAAATGAAAAGCCTTCTGTCCATGATCTGTGATCAGCACAGTCGCTCATCAGGCTGTGGATCTCACAAGAAGCCTTTAGGAGCATCTCAGGATGGCTCTGTGCAAGGCTTCCTTTTCAGTCAACCCAAATTGTCTGATTATAGGTGAGCAGAAACAGAGCCAGGAGCTGGGGCCAGGATATGGGTTCAAGGGACATATTCAGAGGGTCAGTCACTAGCCACTGTGTGAGCTCTCCTGGATGTGCCTGCACCCAGAGACCCCGCTCCGTGCTCGAGCATCCCTCCGCTGAGCGCGCGAGAAGCAGCGCTGGGCCACCCCGGGCTGCCGCCAGCTCGGGGATCTGCTCCCAGGATCAAGCCTAGGGTAGCATCGCCAGATTTTAGGGGGGTCCATTGTGTAATCAGCTCCACTGGAGACCGATTCTGCTGTGATGTGCAATGTATGTACCCCTACTGCTTATATGTATGTATGTATGTACAAGTATATTTGTACACTATATATATTGGATGGAAAGAGCTGAAATCCTGCAGTCTGTGACGTGGTGGGTGGTGGCAGCTGAGAATTTGAGAACACTCAAGAAGTTTCTATTCAGCAATTGTCTGATTTCCTATTTGGGATAAAAGACCATGGGCCCAGACACAAGAATAATTTATTATGCATGCTGGGACCTTAGCTTCTATTCAAAATATATAATTTTATAGCGAATGACATTTTCTGGAGAGATTTATTAAACACCAAAAGCAGTGCCACTTAGAGTCATGTAGAAACACATTGAAGCAATGTATTTCTGAGAAGCAGGTTATTTGATTTTCAGCCAGAGATGCAGAATTTCCTCACAGGGCCTGAGGAGCCTAGGGTTTGGTTTAACTGTTTATTTCTCTTGCTACCATGACCTTCCCTCAAAACAGAGCTCTGAAGATTAGTCATCACTTGGCCTCAGAGCTTTGCCTTCAGCTGCTGTGCTGATAACTGCGATATACTTCTGTATAGCCAACCACTGGCCCTGCAGTGTTCATACTAATTGTTCCATAATTGCAGATTAAAATATTCCTAAGCGGACACGAAGTAGTAGAAACAGACTTGTCTGGTGTACACCACGGGTTTTCAGATAACATTAGATGTATTTCAGCTGATGACATCTTCTCCGTTCCCCAGTGAGCAACTATTTTATACATCAGTGTTTCCTCCAGGGGCTGAGCTGCTGCACCACCGGCTACTCTTGCTGCTCCCGGGCCCACTGCCGGCAGCGAGGTCCCCGGCCCGGCCACCAGTGAGGGTCTGGCTGGCGGGGACGCTTCCCCTGCCTTCCAGCCCGTGCTGCTCTTCGCAGGCGCCGACACACTGACTTTCTCACACCAACAGGACTTCGGTGAAATCTGGCCGTCTTGCAACTCGTAGGAGCTCCCAGATCATTTTCTGAAGAGCTGCTACAGAGCCAGTCATTCACCAGTCATACTTTTCAGGTGATTTTTTCCTATTCTATTCTGTTCTCTTTCTACCAAAATAAGCAACTTTCCATTTCTCCCCACTGAACCGGACGCTGAAATTTTCATAAGTTTTTTCCAGTTCAGAGACACCTTGCTTCTCCAAATGACATGCAGACATGTTAAAAAACCTCAGATGATAAGAACTCATTCATATCTCTGGGAAAAGACCACATTAAGAGTGCTTGTAGTTTATCTAGCTCCCTTCCACCTTTGTGCTTTTTGCCTGTTACATGAAGCACGGGGCAGCTGGTTGTGGGTTGCTGCCTGTGCTGCAGCCTGCACTCGGGTTACCATGCAACCCTCTCCAATACTCTGCAGCAGGCAGTGATTTAGCCTTTTTCTGAAATGCAGATTTTACAGACCTCTATGCATTGTGCAGCTCTTTCCGAATCACTTCTTTTTAATGCTTAATTAGTCCATGTGAGAGACAAGTAGTTACTTCTTACTAATAAGAAATTACTTCTTATCAATTTCTTCAGTAATTCAGTAGGGCAAACAGAGGGCAGCCCTGCTGTCCTGCACCAGCAGATGAGCATCCTGACATTGACTTCACGGCAGCATCTTTGCTTCAGGTGCATGTTGAGCATCCACTGCCTGAAAAGAGAAGTTTCTTAAGCCCTCTGGGCTGAAACGGTATGACAAGAGGTTACAGGAAATTATCTAAAAACTGAACTTTCTTCAAGAGCCCTATGCAAATGTGTACCTAATGTGTTTCTCCAAGATCCCAAGGCTGAGCAGACAGAACATGGGATAATGCTACGCTTCTGTTCTTCCTGAAAAAGCAAAGAAAGATGAAGGAGTGGCTGCACTTCATCTCCAAAGATTCAAGCTTTCTGATCATCAAAACAAAGATGGGGTAAAAAAGGAAACAGTATAAAGGTAAATGCTAAGTAATTTACAAACCCATCACAGAGAGGCTCTTTAAAAATAGTTCTTCTACATAGCTGGCTGTCGTGGTTTAGGCTTGGTTGGCAGCCAACCACAATGCAGCAGCTCTCTCTCCCTTCCCCTCCGGCAATGAGAAGGGACAGAGAGCCAGGATTGGGGTTCAAGATAGGACTGGGATGGGGAGAAAATCCCCCTTTTATGATCACGAGCAAAAGGCAGACTGGTTAGGGGAAGGAAAAAAAGAACATACATTTATTACAGACACTAACAACACATAACAGAATAGGCCAGTGAGCAGCATTGCCACATCTTGAGAACACCTTCCCCCCACCCCTCCCTTCTTCCCGGGCTCAGCTCTGCTCCCGATATCTCTACCTCCTCCCCCAGTGGCGCAGGGGCAGGGAATGGGGGGTGCAGGCAGTGCTGCCACTTCCTTCATGTTCGGTGAGGGGAGTGTCCGGAACTTGTTCCTCCTGCTCCAGCGTGGTCCCCCTCTCACAGGAGACAGTCCTCCACAAACTTTCTCCAACTTGAATTCCTCCCACGGGCCGCAGCGTTCCCCACACTGCTCCGTCATGGGTCACTAACTTCCTCCGACTGGATTCCCTCCCACGGCTGCAGCCCTTCCCGAGCTGCTCCGGCGTGGGACTCCCCCGCATGCTGCAATCCTCCCAGCGCAGAATTACAGCAGCGGGGCTGCCTTTTCCCATGAGACCCCGGCCTTCTTCGGGCACAGAACCTTGATTTTCTGAGCAGGAGCCACAGGCCATAAATCAGTGTCTGCTCCACCGTAGATCTCCCTGGGTGGCAGGGGGGGGCCGCCCTGCCGTCTCCCCACAGGATACAGGGGGGTCTCTGCTCCGGCACACCTCCCCCCTCCTTTCTTCCTCCGTTCCTCCACTGACCTTGGTGTTCATGCAGCTGCAGCGACTCCTCCTCACAAGTCCCACTGCCTGTCACCACATCCCTTCTTAAATACGTTATCGCAGAGGCGCAGCCGATTGGCTCAGTTTCCCAAACAGAAATGGAGCTGACGTGGAGCTGGGGGAGCTTCGAGAAGCTTCTCACAGGGGGCCACCCCGATAGCCCCCTCCCCTGCCACCAAAAAACTCCACCACTCACTCAACCCAGGACACTGGCATTTAACATTAACAGAGGTGGGTTATTTTTTGCTGGACAAGGGTGTAGCTGTTCAAAGAAGAATCTTTTATTCTTGCAAGGGTTACATGGTGATAGAATTTTCTTTCAATTCAGTGCACAAAGATTAAGATTTTAGATGGCAGAAAGTGAGAAATTAGTCCAATTTGCACAGTAATTAGTGGTTACAGGTGCTACAGGTGTTGCTTCCTGTACTCGTTATGCCCCATTTCCTCTGAGCATTTTCTGCTGTGCAGCATTAATCTAACCTTGTTTATAATCTCTAGCAGTTTCAATATATTTCTGCTAGAGCTGCTCTCTTCAGTTTCCTGAATTCTACTGTGGCAGAGGCTTTCAGACTAGTTTTGCATGGTGTATCATGTCAGTTATCGGTTTCTTACCCATTCAGTTTATTTTAGCTGTCCTCAAAAATCACTTTAATCACTCCACTTTTGACAGAAGGCATCTTTGACTGAACAGATTAAGTGAGCCAGCAGAATAATTATTTCAGTGCTGGCTATTTGATGTTGCTCCAGGACTCTTACGCCTGGACTCTTGTCCTGCCAGTTTTCACTGCAAGGACATGAAGATAGCACAGAAAATCTGATGGAGACACTTGACTGCAGCCTGCCCTAAGCTCCAGCACCACGAGACAAGTGCAGTGCACATCAACTCCCCTCTGAAGTCAAGGACTCCAGAGCATCCTTCCAGAGACCCTGCCGAAATCTCCCCAGAGTTGCACTCTTTACTGTCTCCAGCTGCCCTTCTTTAGCAGTCATGGTGGTATAAGGTGTCCTGCTGTGAAATTTTCTTGCAGATTTTTGTTGCTGTATATTCAAAGCACAATTCTGGTTGACACATTTTTCTGCCAAAGCTAGATTGATACAGCATCACTGTGCTCTTTATGCTGATATTTGAGGAAAACCTCTGAACAAAATCACCATCAAAACTATTAATAGTGTTCTGTAACACTTTAATTTATGCACGACCAAAGTACAATTGTTGCCAAATGCCCTTTTGTGGAAATGCAATCCTGTAAATTTTGGTTTAGCTCTAAAGAGGAAGGTTGAAAAATCCACCCTTCATAGGGTGATAAAACTTACCATCATTGTTTATTATCTCTAAATGTATCACAGGTTGCTGCATGGAAGACGGTAACTGAAGAACAGTGCAAGGAAAAGCCTGTCTCCATGCTATTTTTAATTATGAAACAGTTCTGGCGTTACCAGGCTATCGTGGGATGATGAGCAGTTTTCACAAATGTGTCTGCGACGGGAAGTCTGAAGACTCGCTCAGCTGACAGTACTGAAGTTTGTTAGATTTTACTCTCGCCATGTCCTTTGCGAGAGCTCGGCCATACAAATCCTAGAGTCACAGTAAAATTCTTCCAGAAGCTGGAAGAAGTAACAGCCTACAGACATCGCATCGCCCACATTTGCCATCTTTTGTTTCTAAAGTACAACAATGGCTGCAGAGCTTTTTGCTTCTGAGAAATCATCACCTCGTGCCAACAACAATAAACAGCTCTCTGCTTTGGCCACAAAGCTGGAATACGATGAGAGGAAAAACACCAACGTCTGTTGTCTCACCCTCTGACACTCGTTCAACAACCCACTCCAAAATATTGCTATCTTCTAATCAGATTATACACCCAGCCCCCAAAATGTTTCACAAACAGGTTTTGCCAGCTGTTAAGTTCCAGCAAGATGAGCCAGAGTCACAAGAAGTGGGGTCACAAGCCAGAAGGGCTGTGCGGCATTCTGCTCCCCAGCGCCGGGAGGAATATGGAGACTACATGCTGCAAAGTTCAAACTGCTTCTCCACTTGGTACTCTAACTTGCACTAGAGTGGCCCAGATGTCCAGGGCTGTCTGGATCTAGGCAAAGGGAAGTACTTAAGAAGCATTTCTAAAGATTCTCCGGTGCGAAAAACAAGGCTGTCCTCAAGCCTGTGGTGAAGAAGTATCCCAACTCAACTGCATCCCCAAGCCAGATGCTTGCAGAGATCACTCCTGCCTGACTTGTCTGTGACTGGAAACCTCTGCCCTTCACCATTGCTTTTTCACTGCTGGAGGACTTCAGCTGACAGAAGAGGAAAGAGGAAGCACAGTACCTCTGAAAAGCTTGCACATTAGTTGACAACATCAAAATACATCTGCACGTTGCTGGATCTGTTCTCCTGCCCGGGGCTGTCAATACTTGCTGGTACAATTGATTCCATCAGGGTGAAGATGACAGATATAGATCGTTCCCAAGTGCAGCAGATGCATGTGATCTAGCAGTTTTCATACCAGACTTCCTTTCCCAAATCTGAACATAGATTGTTTTTTAAAAAGAGCAATGCAGTTAAGAGCTGAACAGACTGTTACAAGCATAATCCCTGTGCTCTAGTATTAGTGCTTAACCTTCAGAGCTGCAAACAGGCTAAAGGCAGGTAGCAAGATCTCCACATCAGGACAGTATGTAGGAGTTTCAGAGTTGCCTCTTTAATAAAGACAGACATAATAATTATCTACATATTCAGAGGGACATTTTCCCAACCTGGTTTTCTAGGTCCGATGTAACAGGAATTCTGTATAATGATTGTTTCAATTAAAGACAGGAGCCACTTATCCCACCTTCCACTTTCAGATGAGGTCCTCACCTCGCAGCAGGAGAAGCAAACGGTGGACCCCATCTGTTCAAACAAAGGCATTTTCCGGGAAATGTCAGCCCACCCAGCCATTTTAGATCCCTTCTTTTGCCAGACCTGTGGTTACCTTGGCTCTGCCATGCCTCCTCCTGCCCAGCCACCTTCCCCGCGGGAACCAGTGCCTGGAGGAGACCTGCACCAGCAAACCCCCCCGCTGCTCCAGACGGCTGAGTCTCGAGGCTGGCTGCCCTGTAAACGTGCACGCCAGGCCAGGCTGGAGGCAGGTTCTGTGCATCCCCTGTGACAGCCTGTAGAGAGGATGGCAGCCAAGGTGGGGGTGATCCTGTTCCACGCTGCTTTGGCAGAGGTGGCAGCAGGCTCCTCGCAGGCATGAAGCACCCTGTCGGGTAGCTCAGCATGGGGCTCTTCACCTTTTAGGGATGGGAACCAAGATAAATGTCTGATCTACACCCTTGCAGAGCTGGTGCACATGATATTGGGTTACCAAGGATTGCCATATGATTTATTCAATCTGGTTTTGCTTCCCCTTGTGGTTTTTTTTTGTTTGATTGTTTGTTTGCTTTTTCCAGTCATTAGTGGGATCACCTGAAGACTGAAAGGAAATCTGAAAATTCATTTAAATGGCCTTCAAGGAAATGTGAACTGCTTCAGCAAATCTGCCTCAAGTTTTCACCATAAGCTCGTGAACAGGCAGATGAAGTGCAGAATTGTCATGCGCTGATATCTACACGTTAAATTATTCATCTTAATTGGTATCTAAAGCTTTGTAATATTTGTTAATTTTATAAGAATATATTCACTTTTTTTTCTTTCATGGAAGCAAAGAGCATTGAAATATTAGAAAATGAAATAGGAAAAAGGATATGTTATGCTTCTTGTTGTAAGAGTATTCACTGGAGACACACAAAGTTTTAATGTTAATGTCTCTGCATCACTACTCCCTGCATGCTAAAATAGGTTTGGAAATGCTTGAAAGGTTAAAGCTTTTGCAAATTATGAAACCAGACCATTTTGGAGCTATAAATCCTGCTCATCTGGGATAGTTGTTCTTGTGTAAAACCTCATGTTTTCTTGAGAGACTGAGCTGAATATTTATGCTTAGTACATCAAACACAAGGAAGGCACAGCGGTTCACTTGTCTGCAGTGGGTATTTAAGAGTTTGCTGTTAATAATTAAATCTAGAAATTAGAATTAGTCATTTATCTGAACTGGAGTGCCCAGTTTTTCCGCATTTACCTTTCCAGCACAGGACTGGTGTTAGCTCACTGGTTGGCCTGGAGCAATGTCTTTGTAAATCCAACTGTTGTCATTTATGATTTAATTATGCCCTGGTGGCTCCCATGGCCCCTTTTCTTTGCCAGCACAGAAACTGACTCAGACAGGGGCACTTTCTGGTACAGGAGCTGATAAATCAAAACAGGAGGCTTTGGAAAGCCACCTGCCAACCTCGGCCAAACCCCCCAAACCTTGAGAAAAGGACAAGGCTGATCCCACAGCAGAGGATGGCTTGTGGTAACACAGACACCGTCTTTGGAGCTGGCGTTTGGTTTGCTCACAGGTGATGTACAGCAGCCTCGCTACAACTCACCCCGGTGTCATAAAGGGAAATAAAGGTACCTCGTCCAAGGAAAGCGAGGATGAGGAAGGGCACCAGGAGTGAGGTTGTGAGTCAGCAAACAAGCAAAGGAGGGGAACGAGCATCCCAACCAGTGACTGAGGAGGCATTTGAGGAGGGCCTCAGTGCCAGGCATGGTGAGAATACAGCTTGATGTCTTTGAGGAATGCACGGATGGCCTTGGGTGGCTGCTGAAGCACAGCCAATTGTGATCAGCATGTGGGGACGGCGGTGTTCCCCAGGAAAGCATCTGATGAGGCAACCTTTCTGGGGTTTCGGACATGCAGAGGCAGAAGCACTGGTGCATTCTCAGTGCTGGTGCTTTGTGCTGCGGAAGCAGTACCCCACAGCCACAGATCCAGCTGACAGGGCAGCCAGACACGTTCTGGAGCCGTGCCGAGCCGCTGCAGCAATGCGGGTCCTAACACACAGACCCGAAGTCGGGTGAACCGTTAGAACAGCTAACCGAGGAGAAACACACGTGTTAGGAGGACCTGGCTCTGCGTTCAGGCTGAAAAACCTGAAGGAGGAAGAAGGGAGCCATAGGAAGCTCCAGAGGCCTCCTGGCACAGCATGCCCGCTGAGGGCTTGGAGGAGATCTGCCGAGGTGCCCCAGCCCTCCAAGGCACAGCTCAGCCAGGCTGTGCCCACTGTGCTGCCGCTGCCCAGCCTTCCTCCCCACGAGATGGGGGGACCAGCCTGGTCCCCAGTGCCACCCGTCCCTCCCCAGCCTGGTCCCCAGTGCCACCCGTCCCTCCCCAGCCCGATCCCCAGTGCCACCCGTCCCTCCCCAGCCCGGTCCCCAGTGCCACCCGTCCCTCCCCAGCCCGGTCCCCAGTGCCACCCGTCCCTCCCCAGCCCGGTCCCCAGTGCCACCCGTCCCTCCCCAGCCCGGTCCCCAACACCTCCGGCCGTGCCCCGCAGCATCCTCACGTGTACATCCCCCCACCACAGCTGCACTGCCGAAGCGATGGCAATGTCACAACCGAGCCGTCGGCCAGACCTCTCTGCTGCTAGCTGAAATGCAGTCCCACTCATTGTGTGCCTCATGATGCCAGCTTTTGTTTTCCAAGTTATGTCAACAACCTTAACTCTCACAAAAGCAATTCTGTAGAAACCTTCTCATTGCGCCAAATACAGCCTTGTTTGGTTTTCATTTCTTCTTAAATAAATGCCTTCCTCATATAGTAAAATAAAATCCAGAGAGAGAAAAAAGAAAAAAAAAAAAAAAAAAAACAAAAAACAAAACCAGCCTCTCCACAAACACCTCCAACAACCAACAACTATTTGTGGCTCCTGTGACTCTGATAAGTCAGAGCAGAATGTATAGATTTATCGATTTGGTTGTTGCAGGGGGATTTGTAAACATTTTCTTGGCTCAGAGCAGGCTTTCAGTGTCTCTCTTGGTCTTACTGTTGCTTTCCAAAACAAAAACAAAATAATTCCAGCCTTTGTTTGGGAAGTTTAACCTGTCATGTACCACCTTGGCCCTTCTGCCACTCCTGGACTTTCTGATTCACAAGGTTTTGGAGGACAAAAAAGCCCATTTCTCCCTGATTTGTCTTTCACATCCTGCCTCTCATTTGCCTTAACAGAACATGAGCAGAATGCATACACGTAAAAGCATCTGAACACCAAAAAAGTCACACATACATCTCACCCTGAAAACAAACACCTCCTTTCAAAACTGCACTCACCCACCTGCAGAATAAATTCTGCTATTGTCTTCTCCCGAACCCTCATTTCTCTTTCACCTACAAGGCACAGCTCAGCAGCTGCTGACAACACATCTTACTGCCATCCTGGGAGATAACACTGAATGGCAGTGGAGCACCCAGAGACTGATGCCAGAAAACACAAAAGCATATTTAATTCACAGAGGAGTATTTCATACCACTACCAGCAATGCAGTCGATGTTGTACTGCAGAACACCAGAAAGGAAGACTTTTATTATTACAACTGGGAACATAAACTGTCTGTGGCATCTTGCCAGGAATCACTGCCTCCCAGCTCAGTCTCCTGGATATACCATGACACAGGGCCACTGCACCAACTTCAAAAATCCAGATGCAAAGCTCTTGCACTGAGCCCATCCTTCTCTCTCTGAGCGAGGACACAAGGGATGGGATGCAGAGAACCTCTCGAGCCTTGCCTCTAGGAGCCTCTTTACACAAGAAGTGCTCCAGCACTGTACCCCAGACAAAACTGACTGAAGGTCTTGCTGCCACAGGCAGCTTTTCTTAGTTTGCAGCAGAAAAAAATAGTCTTGAACCACTTCTCACTCCTGCTCTGTAAACCTGGACTGACTGCTTTCCTGTCAAGAGAACTCCAGTCTTGTCGCACCAAGATGGAGAGTGAAGTCGCACACAACAGCTCTGAACAAGTTCAGTTCCTCCTCCCTGTATAAGATGTGTGGAGAAACATTTTCTCTGGAGGAGGGTGAAGGCTTGGCTGTGTGTGGGAAACCCAAACACCTGAACTGCTACGGGATCCCTGCTCAGTAGGAGCTGTCAGACTGCCTCCACCTCCCCTCTAAGATGAACATCCTATCACTGAAAATAGAAACTAATGGTTAGGTTTATACAAATAACAGCTGGAATAAGACACAATTTAGATACAGAAGTTTAGAACTTCTAGAGGAGAGGAAATGGATTGAAAGGAACCTGTTTCCCCACAGGTAGGGTACCTTTGCAAAGCTGCTCCTCTTCTCCCATGTTATTTAATTTTATAGCGTCTATAGCTGGTGCCCTCTGCTATCACAAAGTCAAAGCATAATTTCTGTTTCCTTCCCATCACCACACAATAGGCATGAAGGGTTGCATTTTTTTCTTTTGTGTGAATTTGTATGAGTTAAACAATTCATTGCTTAAATTATTATGATCTTAGACCAAAATTTTCTGTATTGAGATGCTGTTTTACTTTAAAAATCTATGCATTATGAAATGGGAGCAGTGGGCTCAGCCATCATACCAACAGTATCCCCAGATCTTGGCCCCCAAGGACCCAATCCACTGTTCCTATCACTCCGCATTTTCACCGAGAAAGCCTCCCCACCTCTCGCCGTATCACGCAGAGGCGATGCATTGCAGAATTTACTGCTTCCCTGTGCGGCCAGTGCAGTGTCTGCAAATCTCACAGCCTGCCCATTTAGCATTTTGGGAGTTCTCTTTTGTAATCTAATTAGCAGCAGGGGCCGCGCGGAGCGGAGGTCAGGCAGCAGTACGGGGCTGATGCAAAATGTGAAGCTTCACAGAGGTGTGACAGAGACCACCCCAGCCCCGCAGCCCCCCCCAGCTTTGCACACAGGGGTACCCCCCGTTGCCTTCAGCCGGGCTTCGCCTCCCCGCTCTCAACTCTGAGATATCAGTAAACAGCAGGAGCTTTTCTGCTCTTTCCAATCAGTGCAATTAATTTATAAACTAAGAGAACGTGCAGGTCTGTCCCTGGTGAGCCACCCTGTCATCTAGTGACTGCCATTAGCTTACATCAAAGGTGATTACGGTGCTAACCTCACCACTCAGCAACTGCTGGGGGTAACTGGAGCAGGGGGAGAGCCTCGCTTCACATGGGCAGTCAAAGAACTGGTCTTACATCCTGCCTGCCCTGTGGAGACCTCTGGCTCCACAAACAGCTGCTAAAAAAGCAACCAAAGAAAAGGAAAAAAACTAGCGAAAATCAAAAATAAAACAAACGCTGCATGGGAGAGCAGGAGAAACAAGTGCAGCTGTGACTGAAGGTCAGGGACGCTTAACTGTACCTATTAACACAAAGACATAACCTTTGCCTCTTCCCTGCTCCTGTCTAGCTGTGTTTGAACAACAGAAGATTTTGCTCATGTCATGAGCTCTGTTCACCATTTGCATGTCTCGTTCCTCAGCTCCATCTTCTGAACAGTCTCCAGAAACTGTGATCAGCCTGAAGGCCTGCTCAGTCTTTTCTGTCTGAGCTTTGGTAAGCATTGTCCGTGCTATCTCCGCACCCACCCGTTTCCCTCTCCGCCCTCCTACAGAGGATGACGAGTGGATACAGACACATCTGGCTGCTTTTTACCTTGCCAGGAGCGCAGGAGCGTGTGTGGTCCTTCATCCTGAACTTTGAGCCTTTCTTGTTCTCTAACCCTGGCAACGTACAGTTTCACTGAATTTACTCGTAGGACAGACTCAAGCACGCACTCAGCATCATCTCTCCTCGTGGCTGAGGACAAGGGTGGGGAGAAAAGGGCCGTCCTCCGCCTGGAAAAATTCCCCACTCACGCCTCGAAGCATCCTGCACACACCAGCAGATTGGGGGTTCCTCTGCCTACAGCAGCAGCAGAAGCAGACTCTCCGCTCCAGATTTACCCGCCCTCTCCAGCCCTGGTCCCAGGATGACGGCAGAGCTGCCCCTTTCCCCGCACACCCCCCGCGCGGCTGCACGGCCGTCACCAGCTTGGCTCGGTGGGGCGGGAAGGTGGCACCTGCCAAAGCACTGTGGGCCAGGGGCTGGCTACCGCGGAGCAGCGGGGCTGAGCAGCCCTGCGTCACCGCATCACCGGCCGTGGGCTTACGGCCCGTGTGCTGACGCAGGGCGGGGGGGTGGGCAGAGACCGCGGCTGCAGGGGGGCTGTTTTGATGGGGAGGCAGCCAGCAGCAGAGCCGGCGTGAATCACTGCCAATTACCAGGATATCTAAAATTACATGAAACATCTACACATAGTCTGAAGAATTACCAGCTAAGTACCAGGCAGTTTCCTCCCCGGTGCCAGCAAGCTACAGACATGAGCTGATTTGCTTTTACTCATTCCAAGCAAAAAATATTATGATTGCTCTGCCTGGGTTGTCACGGCAAAAGTCTCGCCAGGCTGTGGCCACTGGCCTGGGGGCAGGAGCCAGAGGTATCTCTCACATGGCTCTTCCTCTGTCATCACTCTGTTTCTCTGGGCCACTCTCCCTGATACAATAAAACCAGCTTATGTGCACATCCAAGGCCCTTTCAGACCGCATGTTTCTGGGATTTGACATAGACAGACTTTGTTCTCTGACCTGGTGAACCCACGAACAAACCTCACTGGTAAGGAGCACCGCCAAACCTTAGGAGAAGTGCAGATTTTTCATATTCGCATTCACAGCTGCCTTCCTGGTGGCAGCACTGAACCCATTTGCTAGGGGATTTCTACTTAGCATTCATGACAATTTGCCCCACCTTCAAAAATAATTCCACGTGTAAAAAAAACACCCTTTATCCTGACATATATTCAGGTTAATCACAAAGCATCAATCTCATACCATGAACCGTGGACTAGAATGAAGAAGCTTAGTGCCCCACACCCTGTGCTGCTGAAGGGGGAGGTCACCCCAGCCCTGCTCCTGCCCCCTTCATGCCCTGGGCTCCTTTCCTCATCCCTCTTCTTACCAGGGTGGGCACCACAGAGGAGCACAGGGCCACTGCTGGGTCCCATGCCCCTGAGAATCCCTGAGAGCCCCTGGGAGCCAAGGCTCCAGTGGGACAGGAGGTTTGGCTCCACTGTGCCCCCAAAGAGCAGCCACCAGTGCCATAACACCGATCCCAGGCTCCTGCAGAGGCTTTCCAGGCACTCATCTAGTGAAAAGCAGGTGGTGTGACAGAGCTCACAACTCTCCCATAGCAGATACACATTTGGTCATCACCCATTCATCCCTGGATGGGCATCTCGCTCTCTCCAGGCAGAGGGGGTCTTGCCGAGCAGGCAGCAATTTGCCCCCCCAGCAGCTTTCCAGGAGATGCTGCAGCACAGAGACCAAGTTCCCCGCTCTCCCACCCCTTTGCTGGGACCGTGGAGGCCAGCGCCTGTCCCTGACAGGGACCCCACAAAGTACAGTCCCCACCAAAGAGCCTGGCATCCCAAATGGGGGGGGTGTCACCCTGTCTCAGACCACCACACGAGGACCAGCGTCTCCAGCAGCTCCTACCCATGGCACGGGGCAAAGCCAGCCTGGCACGGCCCGTGCCACGCGGCCCCGGCTAGCCCTGGGACCCCCCAGCCAGCCTGAGGGGGTCCTGCAGCACGCCCACAGGAGCACACGAGAGGAACATTGACAGCAAAGGGACAACGTTCAGGTTCAACCTGCTCCCCCCCCCCCCGAAGCACAAGCGTGCAGCTCGTTGTTCAGCAGCCAGCACGGCCCCGCGCACCCAAGGGAAGACACCCCCCGCCGTGCTCGGGCAAGAAGCAGCTGATGGAGCAGAGGGGCGTGCAGCACCGGGGGTGATGGAGAAATAACCACCGGAAAGATGCTTCCCAGGCACCTCTCATAACATGCTAAAATAACACCCATAGTGCTAGTTTCTAGCAAGACGTACACTGGCAGAAATGCTCTGAAAATTATTAAAAATAAGCTTATAGATTTTGGAATAGGTAAATGAATAGGAAAAATGCAGACTATGGCTCACTGCTCTACAGTTAAACGTATACAACATTCTTGTTAGAGACAGCTAGGTTTTACCACTACATCTGCACAGGGACAGTTATATGGCTAAACTTAACAAATCAACATCTTTGATGAAGGAAATGAGGAGTCCTCATGAATTTGAAAACAAATCATTAGATTTTCTAGCACCCATAAATGTTTTGACCCCTTTACTGGAAACATTTGAGGAATTAATTTACAAAAAGTATTTGTAGAAACCACACAGAAGTATGCAAAACAGCAAAAGGAGCCAGAATATTCTAGGGACTGGAGGCACCCTCAGGGCATCCCTGCCCACATCCTTGGGTATTCAGGGGGAAAAGATCTCTTCTAGTCCTTGCACTATGGATTAAAAATGTAAAGCTCACTGAAAAGATTATCTGAGGAAAAAAAATAATCTTTTTTAATAAAATTGCACGTCTCTGTCAAGAAGAAGAAACACAATAATTTAACATGCAAAATCAATTATATCATGGAAATAGCAAAGCTCGTGAATGCAATGTTGTTAAAAAGTGTTTTCACATACTCTGTGAAGTAGCTGTAAAAGCAGATTGTGAGTTTTTAGAAACATGGTTGTTAGCAGATGAAATCTCAGCCAGTAGCAGGCAACAGCCAAGAAGTAGGAGCATTATCACCCTCATCCCTAATTTAGGAAAACATTCTTGAAGAAATTGCTCCAGCCAAATATGTGTAACATTTGGTTCCAATTTAAATCTCACCTAAACCAATACGTTAACAGCAAGGCAGGATGGAATTTCAGATCTTTGGTCTTAAAACTACTGAGGTTAAGTTTCAGTTTGGCAGCCACTCTTTGTAGCTTTTTAATAGGATGGTGTAAGGTGAAGGATTCCTGTGCCTTTTGGGGCTCAGTTTTCTTGAAATTCAGACCCCTCAGGGGCAGGGTGAAGGCTTCTGGCCCCAGTGCATCCTTCCAGCGCGTTTCACTCTCAAAAGCTTCTGTGCCACCAGAGTCCTCCAGCCTAAGTCCGTGCACGTCGCACCGTGGGAAGTGGCTGCCTTAGCTCTGGCTCTCAAATGGCTCATTATGGCTCTCAAATGGCTCATTATGGCTCTCAAATGGCTCATTATGGCTCTCAACTCAAGCTCTGGCTTTGAGAACATCCAGCAGCTTTCATATCTTCAGGACAAATTTTGTCTTTTTTTTTTTTTTTCTTTTTATGCTTTGTTATGGAGATCGCCACATTGCAGAGCAATTAAAAATTAAACATCAGCAATATGGCAAAGATGAAAACACAGTTTCTGTCCCGGGGACAGACCGTACTTTCCCACCATGCCAAGCTGTTTTGCAGCACCTGGCTCCTCCCGGGAAGGTGGGTCTTTGCTTCAGTGTCACGGACAGCAGGTCTGTGGGCTCCCCTCTGGGTGATCCCTTCTGCACGCCCAGGCTGCAGGGAGCTCCCCTCCTCTATCCGAGGGCTGAGACTTGGAAGCGAGAGGGAAAAGCTGAAATATGCGTGAATTGTCCCCATTCCCTGCAGCAGCCACCGCAGAAGCTTCCCCCGAGCTGGTCCGGCGTGGGGGTCGGGGCGTTGCTGGTGGGCGAGGAGAGGGGGCCACGACCCCGCTGCCTGCCGCCGAGACCCCCGACCCACGCACCCACGACCTGCCCCTTCACGGCGGGGACACCCACACGCCAGCCCAGAGCCCGAATTGCACATCCCGAGTATCTCAGCCCTCCTAACGGGCTGCCTCCCACCCTCTCCTCACATCCCACAGCTGCCCGCGCTCCTTCGTTTGACTTTCAGATGGCAGCATTTCAGTGAGGATAGACACTCACAAGTATTAACATCTTCATGTGGTCAAGGCAAGCATTACAAAAGGCAGTAAAAGCATTATACAGCACAAAACTATTAGGGATGATTCATACTGACATTTGTGTACGAAAATCACACACGCATATGGAAATCGGAGAACTTAAAAGCTTCACCTCCACCAAAAACATGGTGTTATGTCAGTCTTTCATACTTAGTTCTGCCTACCATTTCTGAGAAAAGTTGATTTAAAAATACAGTGTATCCATGTACTTCAAAAGAATTTAAAAATAAGAAACAGGTTCTAAAGTGTTAACACACAGGAAGCTCTTTGCAACATAAAATTACTAATTTGTGCGGTGACTGCATAATTAATACTTGGTCTCATCTCATTCACTTTTAAATGTATTCCCACATTGCATAGAAGTTGTTGGCTAATGAACTAAACAGTTTGATGTTGATGAATCACAATTTTGCCTATCAATATTAAAATATTGCCAGAGGTATGTTTTCCAGTTTGGGTCATGAAAGTTTAAATTGTAATACTGTCAAAAATTTAGACATCATGTTTTCCCAAGCCTCAGTGTAAAATCAGAGGAGTCCAAGGTTTGTTTTCAGATTTGGGGGTTTTGGACTATTTTTATTTGTTTTCTTCCATTCAAGCAGTGACATGAACATAAGGTATCTCGCAAAACTTCAGACTTATCAATAATAGCATCTGAAATGGAGAAATCCAGTTACTCGGGAAACCTCAAGTCAAAACTAGTTTGTTCCTTGGACTATGATTAATGTGGTAAGTGATACCAGATGGTAAATGCTTTGAGAAGCCTCTGCTCTCAAAAGAAGTGTTAATTACTTTCAAAGCTGCAGCAAAAGGATAACAGAGAAAGAATAGGTCCCAGCCCAGCATTAAAGAGACACCTCGGCACACGGTCTGTGCCGGGAGCCCTGGCGAGGGACCCCGGGGGGCCGGGTGCTCCCCCTGCACACTCACCCTCCGGGCAGGACCAGGGGCTCCGTGCTGGGTCTTCTGGGGCAACTGGTGGCACCCACACACCCCCCACTTGCCTCCCCCGTGCTCCCCACGTGCCACAAAACCCACCTCCTGCCTCCAGAGGAGGAGGCTAACTGCCAGTCTAAGACAGACAACAAACTCTTTGTGCTCTGTAGGGTGACGAGAGGCAGAAAACACTGACCTAGCGAGAGGTAAGCCACAGACTTGTCCGTATTTTGGCACCACGATGCCTTTTTGGGCTCTCCGGTGGCTGGCAGCCTCGCAGCGTTCTTCGCTCTGACTTTGGTGCGGGCAAACGCTTCTCCGCTGAGCACACGCTTCGGGGCTGGGCCAGGCTGGTGCTGTGATGTTCTCCACACAGCACCGTGGGCTTCATGCTATGAGCAGTTTTCATCAAAGGAACTGTAAGAGGAGGAGACCATACGGCTGCTAAAAATTCTTCGATAAGCAAAATACTTTGTCATGAGTTGAGCACTTCAGCAGGAGAAGGCAGAATAGGTTAAGCCCCCTTTAATAGCCTGGGAGACCACTGAGGGATCTTCTCGTCCCCCATGACAGGAACCACCTGAACCCTACCAGGACAGGCACTCGCATGTGTAGTCACGCCCTGTATGTTTCTGCAGGCCTAAACCAGAACCCAGCAGTAACACAGACCCAACAGTGCAAGTACATTTTTCTGCATGCCACAGGCCCCCCATCCCATTTTTAGAGGTACAACTGTGCCAACCTTCACCGCAAAACCACCACTGGGCTCTCCAAGGGAGAGTGAGCCAGCTTACACTGTGAAAATAAAATCAAAACCAGACAGAAGTGAAATTCCTGAGTGATGAACAGTATGAAACGAGAGACACACCACACACACACACACACCCCCCAAAAAAAAAAGCCGCCGCACTCCAGCATGGGGGAGCTGAGCCCTGGGGGGCAGGACCAGCAGTGCGGGTAGCAGTGCCCAGCCACAGGCACCTACTTGGCCCCTGGCAGAGCTGACTTGGACCCCCCGAAACAGGGGCTGGGGCAACAGCCCGGGAAAGAGCCGAGGGATGGGGGGAGCGGAGCCCCTCCGAGCCGAGGAACGCCTCAAACACTCGCAACAGCGAAACTCGAGTCCCGGGGGGAATAATGTGGAGTCTGGGGCCGACACGGCGAACGGAATAGCCCGGGGGGGGCTGGGGGAGGGAGTCCTGGGAAGGCAGGACGGCTCTGCTCTGGCGCAGCGGGTGAAGCTCCAAGGGCCATCGGTCCCCTGAGCGGCCTTTGCTCCATCAGCCACCAAACGCACCTCACAGTTGAATGTGCTGGCCAAGATTGACAAGCTCACGCCAGTTCCATCACCCCACGAAGCCCCTTAGCCCTCCCCAGCCATGGGGTGTGGGGGTGTGGGGGTCGGCCAGGGGACGGGCCCAGGGGAGGTGTGTATAAACTGGGGGGGGGGGGTGAGGAGTGGGGCAGGCAAGCGAGTGAGCGAGCAAGAGAGAAAGGAGCAGGATGGATGGAACCCTGATGCGCTCGGACGGGACCAGCGCAGCACCCCGGACCGGTGATCCCTATTCTCTCTCTCTAACTCTCCTCTTTCCCCTTCTTACCATTAAGTGTCCCTTGCCATCATTTGTTATATACTTAGCCAATTACTGTGTATCCATTTAGTATATTGTGGGGACTTAGTAAGTCTCTGTGCATGGACTTTGAGACTCATCTCACCATTGTCCTCCCCTTGGAGATTTATGAATCCAAGTCACTTGTGCCCCTCATCTGAGGGGGACGTGACAGCCCCCAGCCCTCAGGGAAACAAGCCACAGCCATCAGCACATCACCGCCTTGCCCTCTAATGCTGACAGCCCTGGCCACCTCAGCAGCAGACATCTCTTTTTTATTGCCCAATAAATACATTTCCTACACATCTGCAAGTCATATAGGCCTGCTTCCAAGTCTGTCAATGGTAAAAATTCCCAAGTAAAATCCACGAGGGACAGGGTTACAGCTGAGAGCCCTTGGGAAGGAGGGCTCAGACAGCCAGGGTGGGGGGACAGGTCTGAGCTGCAGAGCACAAGGGTAGCAAAACTGGGATTGCAGCCTGCTGGGTGCTGAGCCAGAGCCATGCACAGGGAAGGGGGAGAGACTGGAAACACCTGGGGCTGCCCAGGGAAAGCTGACTGCTTGGAGAGCTCATCCAGGCCAGGGCTAAACAGGGAGATGGAGGAGGGCAATTAGATAATGATACGAGTGGCAAGAAAAAGGCATCTGTTCTGCTGAGATTCACCGCTGCTTCAGCAGCCACTGACCGCACGGCCCTTGCCGGAGTGGTCGAAATTCAGCAAGATCAGCGGTCTCAAAACCAGACAAGGCTTGTGGACCAATACACCATTTCATGGATTGTAGAGGAAAAAAGCCACCAAAATTAAGAAACAAGATTGAGGGCATTCAAAGAGCATCATCTCTGCCTTTCTGAAGAAAGCTGACTCAGTATGCCAGATGGAGACCTCTCAGAGGTACAAAATGAACACTCCAAAAATGATAACAATGTAAAGCAGATTTAAATGCCCACAGCAATGAGAAATTGCTGTTACATTATGAATTTCCATCAGGGAGGGGGGAAAAAAATGCAAATGCATCATAAGGTGCCACAAATAAAACACCAGCACTGTGAACTCTGTAAGGCTCAGCGGTCGCCAGCACCCGTGAGCTTTGGCTGTGATCACCGTCATGGCCCACGGCAGCAACAGCTGCTTTGTGGAAGGCAAGCCAAGGGGATCCTCCAGTGCAATCGGGAACACGACAGGATCCGATGTCGATGACAAATCGAGATCTATCAGATCGACAGCACACAATCCACAGGGAATCGGGAGGGCTCCTTGCAACTATTTGAGACAGTAAGTGAAGACTTACCTGGATTATTTTACAAGCAGAAAGAACAAGTCTTAAAAGCGAGTCTGATGAGCGGTCTGCTGCTTCTGTAATTTCACTGCTCAAAAGGTCACATTGCAGAAAAGTGAGTTCTTCTAAAAACACCTACAGAGGTGAGCCTCTGGAGCGAGTGCAAAAGTAAAGTGGTTGTTAATGTACACTTAACCTCTACACCACTGAGAAGGTAATATCTGAGAGCAATTGTACCAACAGCAGTCTTGAAAAATGTGAATTCATCCCCACCAAGTGTTGGTTAAAACTTGAACAGTCCCCTCCAATACCTTTGGGGACTGCAATATTGGCCCAAAAGCTCCAGCAGGAAAAGCTGCATTTGGAAAAAGGGTCCGTTCTTAAGTTTCACAGACATCATTCCTTCTTCTGCAATACAGTGAAAGACAGAGAAAGCTCCTTGCTTGCACAGCACGAACAACATCAGCAGAGCTGAAGCCCTTCAGCACTGCCAAGAACGGTGTTGTCTGACCTGCTGTGATTTCCAGCCACCAGCTCAGCCTTGCACGAGGCTCAGCCGGGCTTAACTTCTACCCAAAAATGAGAAAGCAGTCACCTCCTGTGGCGGGCCAACCTTGGCTGGAGACCAGGTGCCCACCAAGCTGCTCTATCACCACCCTTCTCAGCAGGAAGGGACAGGTGGGGAAGAAAATAAAAGGGAAAGAAAAAAAAAAAAAAATCACAGAACAAGATAAAGGCAGTTTAATAAAGCAAAAGCTGTGCATGGAAGCAAAACATAAGATGCATTCTCTGCTTCCCACCAGCAGGTGATGTCCAGTCACTCCCCAGGAAGAAGGGCTTCAGTACCCGCAGTGGTTGCTCCAGGAGACACACATCATAAATACCGAATGCCCCCTCACCCTCCTGTCTCTGAGCTTCTATTGCTGAGCAGACATCCCGGGGTATGGAATATCCCTTTGGGCAGTGGGGATCAGCTGTCCTGGCCGTGTCCCCTCCCAAGATCTTGCCCACCCCCAGCCCACTGGTGAGGGGGGATGCTGGAGAGAGCCTGGATGCTGTGGAGCACGGCTCAGCGACGGCCAAAACGCTGGGGTGTCATCAGCACCTTTGAGCTACCAACACACAGAACAGGACACTGAGGGCTGCTGTGGGGAAAATTAACTCCATCTTAGCCAAATCAAATACACCCCCTTAGGGTGCAGTGAGGATTTCAATGTACGGATATCCACAGCTCCCATAAATAAAGAAACACTGAAGACTGAGAGAAATCACAGCCCAAAGGACATTTCAGTCCGGCATGCTAGCATTTGCATTACAGCCTGCTCCCACACTTGGCGAGATATTTTGGAGCAGTTACTACAACAGTCCTGGGCACTACTGACAGGAGCTGCCTGGAGAGCTTCCCTAAGGGACCATCAGACAAAGAAATGAGGAAAAAAAACATACAACAGTGTCACGGGCAGTGATGATTTGTGCAAGTCTCCAACAAGGCTGCTGTTCTGCATCCATATCAACTGAAGCCATGCTCTGACTCCTTCCAAGGGCAAATCCATTTTGTTGTTGGGATCAGTGTAATGCGATGGAAAAGTTGCAACTCCTGGACAAAATGTTGCAGGGTAGGAAGAAATAGTGGTGGCCTCATTATCCTAGAAGTGTCTTGTGGTACAGGGCACCCTTGCCAATAAAGTCAGTGTATGCTGCTTCCTCTAGCAGGGAAGGAGTTTTCTTAAATCCCTGGCTTTAAGATCTCTGGCTTCAGCAGAGCTAAGACCCCAGACAGTGGGAGCGATGGTCTGGGGCATGAAATCTCAGCAGCCACTCTGTGATAAAAATCACTTTACTTCAGTACACATCTCCAGCTCCGTGGTCCGTGGCTGGTGCTGAGGGTCTGCACCACGAGAGCCAGCAGCTCGCTGCAACCCACGTCGTGTGCCTGACAGTGTCCTGCCGGCCATCGGTGATGGGCTGGCCCACCCCCCAAATCTGGCTGCAGCACACCTCCCACCGGCGATGGGGGAACATCCCAGCCCACTGTGGCACAGGGAGGGCAGGGTACAGAGCAAATTCCTCCCCCTGAACTCGCCCACCACTGCAGCTGCAGAGACACGGGGACCGCAGGGTGGGACCAGGCATCCCCACCACGGCGCGTCCCCCCATGCTCCCAGGGACCTTTGATGCTGCCCAGGGGCTTGTGACCAGTTATCAACAAATCGCTGCTTCACTAACATCACCGGGGGCTGCATCAGCTGGATGCTATTAGGAATATTTAGCAGGCGATTCCCCGCTGCAAACCCAGCTCGGCAGCAGAGACTTCTCAACAGCAGAAATCAGTATATCTGTAAGTGCTCAACCAGGCTAAAGCCAGCAAACCACTTTTAGAAGGATTGAGGATCTTTGAACTTACTCTATGGAGAATTTCAAGCCTTGGAAATTTACTCCTAAGGATATACTAATTCATATAAACCTTCATATAAATCTCACAGATTGATTTAGGAATGAGCAGTCAATGTTTAATTACTTCAGGGATTCACTGATGCCATTGCCAGCATACATGGTAGTGGCTAGGTCCTTCACCTACATTGAGGAAGTGTTGTACCAAGTAGTGACTGTGCTTAGGAAAATAGCATTCCTACCCCAAACTGCTCAGATAGAAAACAATGCGACTTATCAGCTTGCATTTACTAGATTGACTTGAAAGATGATCTATCAGCTAATCCCTTCAAATATCTGACCTTGTTCAATAGCATTTTATGAAGTAATTCTAATAAATAGAAGCTTAATACAAACTGTGACTATGCATAACCAAAAGTAGAAGTATTTTTGTAACATGCAAAACTATTATCAGACGTGTCAGAAGGCAGCCATGAAGACAGAAAACAGCTACACTGAGCTGCGATATTAAAGGCGGGGCTGAGGAACTTTACAAAAAGGAAAATAGGAACTTCATTAGGGCAAGACTGTTGAAATTATTGGGGTGTGATGATTCCTGAGGAAGAAGGACCAATTGCTTAGTACCACCACTCTTCATGTGAGATCTCCCCATCTTCTGAAGCACTGGAAACCAGCTCTGGGATCTCACGCTTGATATCAGATATACTGCATCTACAACTAATCCACAAGCCTAATCTATCATACACAAAGTTTCCCAGTCACGAATGAGTAATGAATGAACAGTTTGTCCTACAGTGCATTTTAGCCATTTTTCAGAGAGATTGTCAATAACAACATTATTGATCACTAAACCCAAGGAAAGAGGGGAAATAATGAAAAGATACAGATTTCTCTACCGGCATTTGAGGCACATTAGCTCTGAACCCAACTGAAATAAAGGCACCTCCCATCTATACATTGCACTGAGAGTGGTCACTGTTCACCGGGATCCTAGGGGAAAATATCCCCAATGGGGGTGAGGAGCAAAGTCCCCTTCAACCTCAGGGCCTCATCTTCTAGGAGCCAATACACGCAGCCACCCACCAGCTCCCAGATGTTTAGAGACATCCAGTTTTGATGTAAGGACTTCACGTGGCAGAGAGCCTACCACACCCCTGGGTGAGCTGCAGTTCTGGCTAATCGGAGTCAGCCATCAGGATACACGTCTTATGTCTAGTCTGAGTTTGTCAGGTTTTAGCTTTCACTGGCTGGCTTTCGCTAGACTTTATTTCTGCTAGATTAAAAGAGCTGTTAAAAGATGTTTATACTTCTAGCTGCCAGCTCTGCAAACCTCTCCAAGGCTCTGACAATTGAGCCAAGTTTCTTCCTGGGGATAGGGAAAGCATGAGTTGCAAATAATAGACTTCATATGCTAAATTTAATCTTCAGTGACACCTGTGCAAACAAAATTCCTTCAAAGGCATTGCTAAAGTATAATTGACCAGCCATGTAAGCGGAGATAACTGAAGATGCAGAAGGAGACGACTCGGCTCAGGGCTCCTGCTGCACAGGGTCTGCAGCGGCAGCAGAGCTAAAGTGCAGACAGGTTTTATGTCACTCAGACATCAGGGAACTGCTCACAGAAAAATAATCTCTCCCTGAAAAGTGTCCTTTTGGATTGCTAGAGCATCCGTTTCCCCCATCAAGAGGTGATCCGTGGCCAATGAGGGCATGGGGCCAGCCCTGTGCGGTTGCACCCAAATGTGATGGTGGGGATGGTGCAGGAGGAGAGGGGACAGGACAGTGTGGGCAGTCCTGCCAAGGCGATTCCCCAGACCCCTCACAACCAGTATGGCCCAGTACAGCTGGAAGAAAAACCACACTGGTCTCCCCAGGGTGCCTGCACCGGGGTGCTGGGAGGAACAGCCGGTGAGGTTCCTGCCCCGGGGCCGCTCACTGCCCACCCACAGCATCACCCCAGCAGAACCAGCTGCTCTCCAACGCTGACTTCCAGGTACCTACATAGAAAAATGCAGTGTAGCCAATTATTCTGTATCTGTGGATCTGAAATGCCCTGTTCAATTGACAAATTGACCGGAAAAACAAGCGAGGCACTTCCCACCTTCCCCATGCCTTTGCATGCCAGCTCGCCCTGTGCACCGAGCTCGCCTGTAGCAGGGAGAGGAGATCCTTTGAACAGGGAGTGAAGTGTTACCTGTACCTAGAAGAAATCTTAATTGGATATAAGAAAAGATTTTGTATATTCAGTGTAAAGGAGACTAAGCCACTTAGAAAGGGATCAAACAAATCCTCTGAAGTAGGCTGGTATCATTTGATCAGCACTTGGTGTCTTCAAACTGAGAAGAGATTTTTTCCTTTCGCTTGAGAAGGAGACGCTCTAGTTAAACTGCAGGTTTGGAGCCTATTGTGTCCATTTATGTAAGTGGGAGGGTATTATCCCCGCTGCAGGAGTTACTAACCTCGTATGCAAAACCCATCCACAGAAACGATTCATGTGGTTTAGAATCCAGAGCCGGGGGACACACTGCAGCCTGTGAATGAGGGAAAGGCTGGTTTCATCGGGCTCAGGACATGGGAAATGGGGGAGCATTCCTTTATTTTCCTCACACCTTTTGCTGCTCAGACCAGGGAGCTGCAGCTCAGCTTTCAGGACGACCCATGGGTCTCCAGCCGACAATGGCACAGGCACTTCAGCCCTCGAAGCCCCCCGTGGCACACTGCACCCAGGACCCCCTCCCCAGCCTGGGATTCAAAGGCACAACTCTGGAGCTGACTAATAAGTGTGCTGCACATCTGGCACCACTGTAAAGGTGGGATGAAGCTTTTTCCACCATCCCCAGTTCTGCCTGCGATTCGCCATGGCAGAAGCTATCCTTGTCTGCGCACCTCTCAGCGCTCAGCACCATGGCCCCTGCACAGAGCTGGGCCCTCTCAGCACCCAGGGCTTGCAAAAGGGGCAGGAGGCACGCAGCGCCCAGCAGTAGAGAAGATGCCTCTTTCCAAAGGAAATTGCTCGCCGAATGCAAAGCAGGCGCACCTGCAGACCTTGCCAGGCTTCGTGGCAAAACCCCTCCTCGAAGGGAGCTGGAGCTTGGTGCAAGACCTCTGCACCCTGGCTCAGCTTCAGCAGAGATGGCTGCCCTTGAGGCGTGAGCTGTAGCCACCGTCGCGGGTCACCAGCGATGGAAATCAGCAGAACAGGAGCCAGAAAACAATGCGAGTTTTGCCGCTGTGAGGGCAGCTGCCCTTGCCCGGGGATGGGCCACATCTCCCCACCCGCCGAGTAGCACAGCGGCGCCCAGGAGCCCACGGGAGCACCCAAGGGTGGCTGAGGGAGGTGCTGAGCAGGTCCCCAAACTCCAGGATGCCACCAGGACCCCTCCACGGGATGCAGCATGGAACTAAGGCAGGACCAGCCAGCCCAGGAGAATCACACCTGTCCTTCCCTGAACCGGGAGAGATGGAAGGGCTTCCAAGGTCAAGAATTCAGCCAAAGAGCAGGAGGAGTAGTGAAATACTAGAGCAGAGCTGAGAGCAGTCAAGCCTGTAGGACAGAAGTTTAGCACTGCCAAAGAAGAAGGAGCATGAGCTGCTAACAACGACCCTTTGTACCAACAAATGTAAAGGAACTGTGCTTAGAGAATAAAATAAGAGAAGCAGCCCTTCTCTGCACATAGTAAGGGCACTAACTGATCTAGAGGTAATTTTCAGTGGACACTACCTTTTCTGGACAGTGACAGTCAATACTACAGAAAATTTCACTAAGACCTGCCTCAGCCCACATACAATTCCCCTCTGCACACACAGCCCTACTTGGCACAACTGATTATTTATTTTTGTATACACCAATCTTATAGCCTAGCAATTCACCAACTCCTTGTTTCACAAATACCCTGATCCCTCCCAGGCTCTCGCCAGCTTCAGAAATCATCTTTCTAGATAGCTTAAGAGTAAGCAGATACATATAAATTCCTATGCAAGTATAAGGGATTATTTTTGAATAAGCAAGCCTCATACTATCTCCTGACTTACCTTATACAGGAACACAAGCAAGACTTGAAAACCTGATAGAGGAAGGAGAAGAGAGGGGGGAAAAAAAATGCAGCTGTACCCGGTTTTATAGAAGGCCTTTGTGATTGGTAATTGCTGAGTCAGTAGGTGTGTATTTAGCTGATGTAACTCACCTGTGAGCAGCCCAGCCTCCAGGTGCCTCTCCTTAGGAGCTGAGAGTGCATTTATAGGGTGCTGGACGCTCTGGTAAGGCTGGTTCTTTTGGAGGCTGTGCTCCCCAACTAAACTTTTCCTTTTGCAAGGTACCAGCCCCACACTGCGGAGCCCAGGGCAGGATGGTGCCTCAGAAGCAGTGCACTTAGGGGCTAAGGAGACAGGGGTCCTGATTTGGGGAGAATGGGTTTTCCCTGCTGCAGTGGTGCCTGTGCTGAACTGTGGCCGGTGTCAAGAGGATCTGGGGGACCCACGGGTGGGCTCCAGGGCAGCCGCAGTGGGTCTGCGGCTAGCTCAGACAGCTGCTGTGGATGTGAGCCCGTAGCTAAGCCAGGGTGCAGCACCCGTGCAGGGGCAGGGCCCTTCCCCTGCCCCAGCCTGCTGCAGCACTCTCTGCCTTCCAGAAGTCCCCGTTAAAGACAACAGCGTGCCTTGGCTGTGGCCTGCCACAGCGCCCAGCTTTGCGCTGCTATCGGGTAAGGAAGCTTCATCTGTGTTTGTACCTGAGGTTTACCAGTTCATGGGGCATAGATTTATTTTTGTGACTACTTGATTTTTTTGAGACATGTGCGATGCCCTGTAATTCACTGTAGAATTTGAATTTATACTTGCATTGCAACCTATTTTTAGGACTTGGAACTTTTAATGTTATTATAGTTAAATTATAAGGTCAGTATTCATGTACACATATAGGGATATACTTGCTTAATGGGACCAAGGTGCAAATAATTAAGAAGATAAAATAATACAGGGGTTTAATCAAAATGCCTTAAGTCAGTCCTAAGCTTGTCAAGTCATTTGTTATGAGCACAGTATTTAACTAGGTAACATCATGATGAAATGAAGTTATCCGTGAGGCTCATGAAAGGACCAAGTTAGCCTGCTTCACTGACTGTATAGATGATTAAATGGTAGCATAGTGCTCCCACAGTAACTGTCTGAGTTTCTCCAGTATGTGCGAAGGCCAGAATGGAGGATCCCCTCTTCCTCCTGCTCTGTTCCACCTGGGTGCTAGTAACATCACATATATTACACGAGATAATCGCCTTCCTGGTGTATCTAACAATTCTAACCAAGACCTACACATTCATTTTGTAGGTGCCGTGCCTAAAGATATGTAGGAATTCCTTTGGATTTAATGATAAATAACACTACCTTTAGTCATGTCATTCTCATGCTCGCTTTATTGTTCCATCCATGATATCAAAGTACTGTGCGGAAAAGACACATAAGAGACACCAACCCCCAGATGTCTGACAGAAGCTGAGCAGATCAAGTTAGCAATGGGAACACCGACCAAGGGTTTAGAGCAAAGCATAGGAAGTGTTTGCATTGAGATTAAGGACTTTGTATTCCATTAATATCTGCCAAGACTTTTGGCATGAGCCAGGCTCCCTTGTGTGGGGTGCAGCACATGTAGAAATACCAGGGAAAAGCATAGTCTGCCTGCAAATGTTCTGATCTAAAAAATTGTGGAAGAGAAAAAAGTGACGGCAAAGGTCCATTACTGTTTCTGATTATAGATGGGAATGAGTAACCCAGGGATATTAAGCTTGTCTGAGAAATCTAGTGCTCTTCCCCCACCTCAGATCCCAAAAGAAGTTTACCCCTGCATCCTGCACTCTAGTCCTGAAATCTCATGGCATTTGTTGCAGGGCTCAGCAGCTGGGCCAAGCCCTGAGGTTTCCCTGTGACTTATCTGTACCATTACTGTGTTAAAAATGTATTTATTTTCTTGTTATGAAGATTCATGAGGACAAAACTCATAACAAGCTCAGTGGAGAAAAATATTTCTCCTTTCCTCTCCATTGCCCAGCCGCGGTTCTGCGTCCAAGCTTTCAGAGCATCGCTCTTCACTTGCTCACCAGTAAAGGAGTGGGGTAAGATGGGAGGGAGCTGAGCTCCCGTGGAGGAGCAGCGATATGTGTCAGGGGACCAGCAGCCAGTGTCGGGCAGTGCAACTGGCAGTGAGGCGTTTTGGCCTCGAAACAAGCGTCCCTGTAGAAATGACCTGCTGGAACTGTTTTCTGTGCCAGCCACGTTTTCTCTCTGGTGTTTTTAAGGCTTCACTGTCCCCTTGATCCTGCTCGGTTTCAGCTGCCAGTGGTGTGGCCGAGCAGCGCAGCCCCTTTCCTCTCAGTGGGTGCAAAGCACAGGCTCTTGCTGCACCATGTCCCCGTCCCTGCAGTGGCACCCTGCAGCCCGTGTGTCCCCATCCCTGCAGCAGCACCCTGCAGCCCGTGTGTCCCCATCCATGTCCCCATTCCTGCAGCCAGTGTGTCCCCATCCCTGCAGCAGCACCCTGCAGCCCGTGTGTCCCCATCCCTGTCCCCATTCCTGCAGCCCGTGTATCCCTGTCCCTGCAGCAGCACCCTGCAGCCCGTGTGTCCCCATCCCTGCAGCAGCACCCTGCAGCCCATGTGTCCCCATCCATGTCCCTGTCCCTGCAGCAGCACCCTGCAGCCCTTGTGTCCCCATCCATGTCCCCATTCCTGCAGCCCTTGTGTCCCCATCCATGTCCCTATTCCTGCAGCCCTTGTGTCCCCATCCGTGTCCCCATCCCTGCAGTGGCACCCTGCAGCCCATCCGTCCCACCACCACCCACCTGCGGGAGCTGCTTCAGGGACAGGGCAGGGAGGCAGGTCCCGGGGGGGCACAAAGTCAGGGTCCCTGTAGGGCTGTTGATGGGGTGGGTGGGATGCAGGTGTCAGCTTTCCATGGCAAAGGGAAGCAGAGTCTGGGGGGGTTCACAGGGACTTTTATAACGGAACAATATTTCCTTCCCTGTTGGTGCAACACCCTGTGCCAAGATCCCAATAAATTAGTTAGGTTTTGAAGAAACGCTCTGGTTTGTGTGTCCATGCAGCGCAGCTGATACGCTGTGCCATTATGGTAATAGTTTCATCTGGATGCTTTTCCAAGACAGAGAGAAAGGAACATGCTTTTCTGGATATACACTTTAAATGCAAGCTGCAACTTCAGACCAGCACTCTGGGGTCTCCTCTGCTGAAACACTTATATAAAAAGCCATCTAACACCGGACTTTCTCCGAAAATTCATTCACTGAGGAGAGTGCCTCATTTAAGTACCAGCTGGAGACCGAACTCCTGTATACAGATAAACTGAGCTCAGAGGCTACTGCTTTATAATGGCACTGCATTAGGCACAGGTGATTTTTTCTTTCCTTTTTTTTTTTTTTTTTTAATGGACAGTAAGGCATTGTATCTCTTCCTACTAATCTGAAAAACAAAGAAATTGAGCCTTTCCTTCACTTACAGGAATGCTAAGATCACAATTCTCCCAACATTACTCTGGTATGAACCTACAGAGTGGCCTCAACATTGAGCCGTAGCACCGATCTTGCCAAAAGTGGGCAGATGCCTTTTCAACCACTGTGGTTTGTTATTCTTTCATCTGTGCTTTAGATAAATACACTTCTGAAAATCAGCAAAGATCCCTTTCAATTCTAACTGAAAATAAATTATTTTTGCTTGTTTTTTGGTTTTTTTTTTCCACGTGCTGAAGGCACCCACAGGGCAGTGTCCGTTTCTTGTGCTTGGCTGTGAATGTTTCTCAGGGCCCTCCGAAGCCCCTTCGGCAGAGGCTGAGTTCCTTTCCCCGTGGAGGCCAGCACCCCCGGGCTGCGGGAGCGGTGGAACGGCGCAGAGCCACCGGCTTTCTCCTGGGGGATGCTCTCCATGGGGGGTGCAGCTCCCAGTCCTGCTGCCCCGTGCCCTGCACCCCGATGGCATTCCCGATGGCAGGCACGAGGCCACCGCCGGCAGCGGGGACCCCCCTGCCCCTCCCTGACCTACCAGCCTCAGCCTCCCTCTGTTTCGGGTGAGCTGCTCACGGGAACCAGGTGAAAGAGGGCTGTCAGCCCCCCGAGGAATACAGGCAGGGTGCAGCCTTTGCGCCTCTCCTTCGGAGGGACGCCCAGCTTTTGCCCCTGGCATTAGAAGAATCCCAGCGATACCAACTGCCGAGCTGCCGCTGTGTCCCACGGCCAGTTCGGAGGACGCGCTGTGCTCTGCATGGGCTGACACGTCTATAAAGGACAAATGCCAGGATCACACTTTTTTTTTTTTTATAAATCCCATGTTGGCTTGTATAGCATCATTTCTAGATAATGATAACAAGTCTCAGCCATTGCCTATCAGTTCTCAGTGCAATTAATGAGTCTCTCCTGTGGTGTTAGCAAGTTAATATGAATACATCAGCTGTCAGCTGAGGCACAACCCCTGCTCAACGCACAGAGCAGCGCTCAGGGTGCTCTGCAGCTCTCAATGCACAGCCTGCCCCTGCCCCAGCTGCAAGGCAGGTCTGGTCCCTTCAGGATGGTCGTTAGAGGAACACCTCAGACAGCTTGTACCAGAGACTCTCCCAAGCTGAGACAAGATTTAACTATTCAATAACACCCTCCCACCAAAAAAAAAAAAAAACAACAAAAAAAAAAAAAACACAAACAAAAAAAAACCAATCAACCAAAACCAAAACAGCAAACAAATAAAGGGAGGGGTAGAGAAGGGACATTGCTCCATCCCTGCGGGCCCTGGAGGAGCAGGCACCCCACTCCTGCCCTCAGTGCTGCCTGGGCTGGGGTGGCTGTTCCTGGGGACCCCAACTCCTCCGCAGGGCGGGGGGTGCTGGGAGCACCGCACCTGAAGGGAGAGGGGACAGATCCTGCGGGGAGCCACGCTCAGGCCAGGGCTTGCGGTGAGACCCTGATACACACGCATGTCGCTGCAAACCGCTGCAGCACAGGGGCTTTCTCCTCCTACGGACAGCAGCCAGGCATCGGCACCAAACGTACAAGAGCAATGCCAGGCCTCTGAATTAAGCACGGTCAGGTTATTTAATATTCTTTATCCCAAACCGCAAATTTTCAGACTGACTTAGACACAACTTCAGCTTCAATTTCTGCAAAACAGCTGTCCTGAATGTCAGGGCAAAGACAGCTTCTGAAGATGAGCAATGATGCTCTGGGTGTAGAGTCCAGGGGCTCGCCTCTGACCCTAAGCGCAGCTCTGGAAGTGCTGAATAAATCTGGTGTGAAGTGTAACATTATGGTTCTGCAAGATTATGGCTCTGCAGTCGGAAAACAGCTGTTTGCAAGAAACCAGTGTTTTGCCCAAGCTGGGATGTAGATTTGCTGGGTGAGTACTCTGCTCTTTCAGGGCACTAAGGTGCATGAAGGCACCCGAGTTGGAGTAAAGTCCTTTTCAGTTCAGAAGCGAGATCCTCCAAGGCAGCAGCTGCTACATCCAGCACCACCAGAAAAATCCCCACGCTAACAGTGAAGTGTGATCTTGGCAAAGCCAGAGCACGCTGCGTTTTCTGCCCTTTTTATTTTATTCCATCCTGAACACCAAACTGTCACCCCACACAAACAGCCCCCCCCACCCCGTCAACTCCCAGAGTAGGGCTGAGGGAACATGGATTCCCAAGGGCTGTACCATGAATTTATTAATTCTCAATTTTCTTAGGACCTGAATTCTGTTGTTTCCCACATTCCGCTGTTTGACTTACTGTGCTGTCTCTTGTGCTCTTGACAGATACGAACAGCACAGATCCATATGTCAAACAGTTTGATGCAGTCTGATCACAGGTTTCACATCAATATATGTGGAAAGTTTTAAGGGATTTGCAAAACATCAGTCCTGTGGCTGTGTCTGTTCCTTACATGTACTCTGCTTTGCATCTGGTTTCCTATCAAAAAACCTTCAACAAAAACAGGGTAAAAGAAAACCTCAAATGACAAGATGACTTTCCTAAGCTCTTAGTCTTTACATAAGTTAACATAAATCAGATAGTGAGAATGATTATTCATACCCTTAAAATATGCTGTATTTTAAACCTTTCCTTCACTGAAATGCCAACAAGAAGAAGGAGGAAAAAAAAAAAAAAAAAAAGGCATTTCAAAGAAGAGATCTGCCCCCGGTAGGAAGTATGGCTGCTATATCAACCTCTGCAAATCTCATTTTATGTTTATGTATTCCATGTGTGTATATAATCATGTAAAGGCAATTGCTTTCATATGTTTGCACAACAACCCCAGTGAATGGATTGTAAATTACGAACCAAAGCTGCTGCAGGCTGGGGAACTGCCCTTCGAAAGGATGCTGGAGCTGCCCTGGGCTGGGCAGCGTGGCCGGGTCTGCAGCTCCCTCCTTGCGCCCGGTGCCCATCCCGCCAGCGGTCAGCCTCGCCAGCTCAAAACAGCAACCCAGCAGTTAGGAAATACAGAGTTAGTTTGCTCCAAGAGAAGTTCAGAAGACGAGCCCTACTCCAGGAAAATGACACAGTAATGATCATTATTGCCTTACATCAGCTGAAACAAAGGAGGAATGCCAAGATGTTAAACACAGCGCTCTGCCATAAGGATTTCTGGTAGGTTATCACCACTGAATGGTCACTTTCCCTGTCTAAAAATCTCAGTCATTTCAAATAACAGCAGAGAGTTTTCTCTATAATGAATTCAATGACAATTAGCTGGAATCATCCAGTGAAACCTAGGATACCTCAGAGGAAGTGTTACAGCTTGCCATAAAAATATATACACTTCATTTGTTAGATTCAAAATCTTGTTATAGGCAAAAGGGAGCACACATGTGAGGTACCAGGAATTTATTTCTCGTCTAATTAACGTTTTACCAGCCTAATCAAAATATGAGAAGCAGTTACTATTAGTCCAGTTACAACAGCACTAACACACTCCAAATTATCTAGCCATTACTTAAAAAATCATTAAAAATATGGCTAAAACCTTTCTAGGTAAATTCCCTGGAGTTTCTGCGAGGGGGAGCTCCCCAGCACTGGGGCTCTACTCCCACCGGGCCCCCGGGCTGCTGGCACCCTCCTGCGCCCACGCTCATCCGCATCGCACTTTCATTAATTACGGGGTCACAGATGATTCACACCAACCAGCAGATCTCCTTGTTAGCATTAGCATGTAATTAACAAACAGCAGTTAATCCAAAGCCAAAACAAAGTCAGGCAACAGGCAGCGGAGCCCTGGGCAGGCTCGAGAGCCCCTGGCCGGTGCAGGGCCCACAGCGCTTGCTTTAGCATCAGCAAAATTAAAACTAACAAGGTGTTAGTTAGTTAATTTGGTGAGGAAAAACATTGAGGAGAGCTGGGCCATTATCAAATGCTGGGGACAGACACGCCGGGGAGGAGGAGGTCCCCAGCGATGGCCGAGCCCTGCACATCACCTCCCCCCCATCACCTCCGGGTTTGTGGGACGCGGAGAAGCGACCCACGCACGGGCGTTCCTCCCGCCGAGGGGTCCCACCTCCCCACGGGCTCAGCTCGCAGATGTAACTCGGAGAGTAACCTCCGAGCAGCCTGAGTAGCAGCAGGTTGGAGCTGCAGCCAGGCGCGGGCACAGCCGGCCCTTGGCTGGGGGCTGCTGGCCCCCCGCTCGCCCCGGGATGGGGCTCAGCCCCAGCGCACGCAGGGGTGGGCAGGACCAGCATCCTGCCCGGGGGACTTGTTCACCATTAGCCCCCTATAACGTTCAAAACAATCAGCCGGGCGTTAGATGGGTAAACGGAGCTTCAGAAAGCTGCTCGCAGGGGCACTCGGCGCTACACTGTTCTCTCTTACATCTAAGCTAATTGTTGGACTAATTAAGAGCTTTCTTTGATTTAGAGATCTTTCAACTGTAATGCACTCACGGGTTTGGCCCAGTGGCTTTGGCAGCAGCGTTTCAAAGAACACGCTCTGTGCAAACCAGCTTGTCACCCCCGAAGCAAAGCGCCCAGCGCTGCCCCGAGGAGCCCGCTCAGAGCCCGGCTCCAGCCGCCAGCGCGGCTCTGCGCTACCCGCAAACTCAGACAGAGGCTATAAATTTAAATTCTGCCTTTTAAGAAATTCATGCTGTCTAGTACCATTGATATCAAAGCAACTGGATGTAAAATTGATATTCAGTGTGTATTTTCTTATGGAAAATAACTCCAAAGGGATGACTAAATTACTTTTCATTCCAGCTTGGATTTATGACTTTCTCAAACATCATATGGAGGCATTTGCCTGCCTCTGTTTTTTCCACCCTTCCAAGGTCAGGAAACATTTTTAGTCCAAGTTTACTCATACGCAGCCAGGGACTTAGCACTTTTTGTATTTTACAACAAAATATCTGTAATAAACAACATGACTGTCGAAAGTTTCTGAACAGAGCTAGAGGTAAAATATTAAAGTAATCCATCACAATCTGTTTTCAGCCCAGCACAACCTCTCATTCAACGCCACGCGAGGTCTCAGGCCAGTCAATAACCCTGATGACTGGCCAGGCACCGTCTCTCACGTGCCATCGTGGCCCGGGGGCTTCTCCCTGCGCCCACCTGGCCTGGCCGCGGGACCACGCGGCAGCTCACAGCACCAGATTTCATTCTTGGACTCAAATGCAGCAAGAGAAACTGAGCCAGTGCAGAATAATAGGTGCAGCAGTGCAGTGACCTTGCTTGTTCCCTTTGTTAGAAGCTGGTACTTTCCCCCAAAACGATAAAGAGCAATTAGTGGACAGTCAGCTCATCTTCAGACAGGCTGGATTCAGTGGATGTGGCGGTACTGGAAACAAGTCAGGAGCACGTGTAAGTGACCGCAGAGGGCCTTGCTGGGGCTCATGTGGGTAAAGTGTTTAATATAACAGGGCAAGCGCAATTGCGTCTTCCCTCTAGTCCCAGCCTGCGACTGTTTTCTGCCCCCGCACCGCCTGCAGGCCCCAGCACCAAGGGGGGATGCTCACCGTGGTCCTCCGGCAGCACCAGCTCCTGCCCGGGGCTCGCCGCCCACAACCCCCCCTTCCCTCGCACGCTGCTTCCCGTGGTGGGGGTCTGCAGAGACCTCGCCTGACACCGCAACTACAGGTGACAAATTCCACACCCGGAGCGTTTTGCCTCTCCCATCCATCACCATTTCTGCCAACTTTGAGTCTCCTATCACCAGAAGAGGTGCTGGGAGACCATCTCACTTTAGCTTAGTGAAGGCACTAAAGGCAAAAGCCCACACAGGAAAAAGCATTTCAGTGGTGATTTATTTTCTTAACACATTTTGATGGGAAAAATGTGTTTGCAATGACTTTGGTATCAGTGAGAACAACAGCTGGAGACATAAGAGAATTAAAGAGGTTCCAGCCAGTAAAGGGACTGAAAAAAACCAAAACAACAACAACAAAAAAACAACAAACACCAAACAACGAAAAACCCTCAAATGAGCTGCTTATCCTGCTTTTGAAATAACTGAGACCACTGTCAGAGGAAGCTCCAAGTACCCTTGTTAAAATACACAAACTGCTTCTCATGTAAATCTCCCTTTTCCACTGCCTCATTGATTCTGAATAGGGTGTAAAGATTAATAATGCTGAGATAAATTTAAAGCACAAGAAGATATACCAAATAGGAAAAACTAAACAACCTTCCTGGGAGGGGGGGAAAAAAAACAAAAGATAAGATGAGATGAAAAAGAGAGCTGTTAAAGACAACAATTTCTTATTTCACATCAAATAGTTACATTCACCATAGAGATAATCTCAAAAAGCAGAAAGAAACACCACTTCCTCCTGCTCCCTCTATTATTTCTTAAATATTTTTATTGCTTCAGACACAGGCTTGCAGCTGGGGGAGAAGGGAAAGAGGCTTGATACAGATAGCAACAGCATGAACCGTAGCCTATTTAATGTCAGTTATTAGTAAGGCGAGACCAGGTGAGAAACCTTGGTCCCTGGATGTTGGCAGGGCCAGGCAGGAGCAGCAGGTTAACGCTGAGAGATTGGATGGGTGGGTGGGTGCTCTCCCCATCACCTTTCCACCCCTCCCTCAGTGAAGGGAAGCTGTGCTCCTAGCTGAGGAAGCACCTAGCTGCTCAGCAGCAAGCTAATGAAGTGGTATCCACACCCCCAGTGGAAGAAAGGTAATGGAGATTTAATGTAAAAACAGACTACTAAAGTGTTGCAGATTCCCCTCCTCTTTTTTACTTCCTTTAAAGCATCAGTATGCGCTTGGAAACCAGAATGCATTTGCCTGGGTCAGAGGTGGACTGGATTTTACTATTTCACCATTCAGGGATGGATTATACCAAAAAAAGGCCCTTCTTACTCCATCCATAGTTCCCCCACATAAAAAAAAAAAATGCCAACTTACAACCCCCTACAAACCTTCAATCAGCTCTGTTTAATTCTCTTTTTTTAAAACGACACTGATTTTTTTTCTTTTCTATTATTTTTTTTTTTAAGGAATGACAAGGATTTGGGTTTCCCATAAGACCCCTCCATCCCAGCCTCCCGAGTGTGTGTGCAGGCAGACAGACGGCTCCTCCAGCTCAGATGCTGGGGCCGGGGTGCCCAGCCAAGGTCACTGCCGGAGCTGGGCCACGCTTCCCGCAGGCTGGGGAGACAATGAGCCATTTGGGATCCTTCTTAACAAACCGGCTGGGGGAGGAGGGAGGGAGCTTGTTAAAGTAGAAATCCTGGGCAACTTCATTGTGAAATCTGTGGAGGGAGTGAAAAACCATCATGATTGAGCACCCACTCAGTATTCACTACTGACTCCACGCACTCGGCTTCGCAGTGGCCAGCGCTGCTGTGAATGGTAATAAGTATTTTATCATAAGTGACAGTCACTGACCGTTGTTTCATGCCACAAACATACTTTATATACAGCAGAAGGAAAAGTCCTGAAGAATTGCAAATGCCTTTTGATAAGATCCCCACAAGAGTCTACTAAGGAAACTTAATTTTGCTCCGCAGTTATTACTGGCACCAGAAGCAAGCGGGAAGAACGAGTGAAGTGGCAGCGAGCAGGTCCCGGTGCCGCAGGCACATCCTGGCCACGGCAGCCGTGGAGGGACCGGCAGCACGGAGGTGGGGGAGGCTTCCGTGGTGGTACCTACACACACGGGTAAGGAAAACTCCGTCCGGAGGGGTAAACTCCGGAGCCCAGGAGCCGGCAGCCTGGAGAAATCACACGAGCTGGAAGCCAGCAGCGTGGTGACCACGATTGTTCTCACAGATGGTTCAACAGCGGAGCATCACAGGCACTCACCTTCCTGTCAGCACGGTTCAATTAGGTTTAAAAAGAGGCCCCAAGACTCATGCCCAGTCTTTGTAATGTTTCCTGCAATGGTTCCCTTATGCTTGTGGTCACTGTCAGCATCTTCCGAACCAGTCCAAGGTGACATACTGTAGCTGGAATAGTGAAGCACAACAAAGGAAAGCCTTTTTAACCACCGGGTAGCGTGTGCCCAGTACCTGCTCAGTCACGAGGTCACTGGACAGTGGGCTCTCTTGTTTTACAGCTCCGTAAGTGCCTACTGGTGCACACTTGTCTTCTGAAGAGAAAGCCACCATTCTCTTAGCAGCCGAACTCCCCCTTTCCATGCATTCCTTCAAAAGCAATTGCTAGTGTGATTCAAGATTCTTTTCCCCTAGATCCACCTCAAGGAAACTTTGCAGGTGTCACAGTAGGACAAGAGGCTTCATCCCATGACTTGCACCTCATTTGGCATGCTGGGCAAAATAGCTACTTAAATGCAGCAAAGGCAGATGCAAAAGGTTACGAGCAAAAGTCCCATGGTTCACTTGGTTTCCTTACAAAATTAGAAGACTTTTGTTTAAAAGGAGTACTTTTTGTTCTCACAGAATGACAGAATTGCAGGAAATGGCCTCAGAGCCCTCAGTGAGCCCCCTGGCCAAGCAGGACCTGTGTTGCTCCTGGCAGAGGTATCTGTCCTGGAAGAAGCTCCCTGCGGACCTGACAGTCCTCCTGAGCGAGCTGCCCCAGGCCCCCAGCACCACCACCTCAGGCTGTTCCCAGTTCTCTCCTCCAGGCCACCGGCTGTGCAAATGCACAATGTGTTTCCCTGTCCATCACGGGCACCAAGCAGGTTATTCTTTTCCTCTTTCAGTCACCATGCTCCTTTTTCCTTAAAACACATTTGGAGACAGTTAGCATATTTGATAGCCCTCGGTCCTGAAATGCCACTTCTTGCCACCCTCCTCGTACAATGGGAGCCACAGAGGGACCTGCAGCCCCAGGAGAAGTCCCTGTGGTCCTCTGGGGAGCAGAGGCAAGCCTGCCTGTCCTGCAGGACTGAAGCATCCGTGGCCTGTGCCCGCTCGATGCAGTGCACGGAGACCTGGCAGCAGCCCTGCCCCATCAGTGCCACACGCCCTCGGCCCCCCAGCCCCTGCGGCGCAGCCCCTGCCCTGCTCCTGAGCCCTGCTCCTCGCGCCGGTTGCTGGAGGGCTGCAGCCTTGTCGTGTGGGTCACCGACACGCTGCCGGGGCTCAACCAAAGCCCTCTCGCTCCCAGCTCAATGCACAGGCTGCGTTCACAGCAAACGACCCCCAGAAATCAGCCCTTCCTCCCTTCTCTACCAGGGCAAAGCTGGCTCCTGGGCCAGCTCATGGCCAAGGGCTTTGTGCCCACCCTTGCTCATGGCAGCGCTGGCTTGCGGTGGAGGTCATCCTCTGGGGACAGGATGCAGAAGTGTCCATCTCCAGTCAGCCCTGCCTGCGACTGCCCACCCGACACCAGGTGTGAAACCGGGATATCGCGATACACTCAGAGGGGGCAGCCAGCTGAGCGCCGGTAGGCACTGCAAACGCGGGTCCTGCCAGCAGCTGGGAAGGCGAGCCCCAGACGGAGCCTTCACCCCCCGAGCAGGGGGCTGTGTTTTGCCAGCCATGCCTGTCGGCACTCCAGGAACGCGGCGGCAACAAAACCCACACGTTCCTCCGGCACAAAAATACCTCTGCGTGGGCTGAGCCGCGCGAACGCTCCTTCCACACCGGCATCCGCGCTGTCACGACAGGCAGGCGAGACATAAAAATAGCGGTGCCCATCTCCCGCTGCCTCCCTCCGGGCCAAGAGCTGGGTCTCCCAGAGGGTTAGGTGTGCCAGGGGGGCCGAGCGGCTGGTCCAGTGCTGTGTGAGGAGGAGACGCCAGCACTGCTGTCCCCCACCCTGCACATCATGCCCGGGCATCTTCTCCCAGCGAGGCAGGGCTGCTGGGACCAGAGCTCCCCGGGGAACTGAGCTCTGGTTCACATCAGTCAAGTCAGGTCACCTTGGTGGTGTGGAGAAAGAGACAAGTACTTAATGCCACAGTAGGAAAACAATTAACCTCTGAATTGCACCAGGTTGGATAAAAAAGCAAAACAGAATAGAAAGGGGGGAGTTATATTCTGAGAGGCTTCAAAACCAGCATTTCAGTTCAGTTCAGAGGCTGAACGCTGAGCCTGTTTGCGTTACAGCATCAAGACAGAGTCAGAAGGAACAAGGAAAAGATGAAGGAGAACCCTGTGTCTGAACATGCACACGGAACCCTCTGTGCACCTTCTGCAAGTCTCCGCTGTGCCATCCTGTTCTGCTCTGGCCCCCTCGGTGTTTCGGGCAGTGCCCCGGTGCACTCGGACACGTCCCTCAGCACGAGGAGCTGTGGCGATGCGCACGCACCGCGCGGGCTGAGGCGGCACGGCGGTAGGAGCTGCAGAGCCGGTGCCAGCAGTGTCACCAGGGCAGGAGGGGTCAGTGCCAGTCACCGCTTGGACGGGCCACACAAGGCCACCCCTCTGCTTGGTGCCATGCAGCCCTGGGGCTGAAACCGCCTCTCCCCAGAGCTGAGGAGACGGGGCAAGTGGCCAGAGCCTTTCCTGCCATCTCCCCAGGGCCTGTTCCTCCAGCCTCCCCCTGCTCCCCAGCATCAAGTTTTATTGTGACACTTCCCAGAGGGTGATAATGGTGGCACCGAGCAGGAAATGGCCCTGGCAAAGCCCTTTGCAGCTCTGGCTGGTGAGATGCTGCATGAGCCCTGCCCTGGCAGAGGTGCAGCAGCAAGAGCCTACCCCAGCTCTGACCCCCCACCTCCCCTGGAGAGCGAGAACTGCAGCATTGGCTCTGCACCATGCAAATGCTAAGCAGAGAGAGCACTTCATCAACTCCATCTGCCACCAAACAACAGCAGCTTCTGCTGTTTATTTAGAGGGGTGGAGGTAGAAAATATTTAACAGCTGGAGGGGTTTTCTTAGAGCAAACACAGAGCAGAGCAGAACGAAGTGTGCAACTTCCCCAGAACAAGATGCACAGAGTGTGCCAGGGCCAGCGGTGGTCTGCCTGCGTCTGCCCCGCTCCACAGAAGGTCAGGGGTTTGCTGCTGCGTGGGCAGAGGAAAGGAAAGCTCAGAGTCAGCGTGTCTACATAAAACCCCAAGTCAGCCGTTGCACCCCTGGAGAGATGTCCATACACACGCTCACCGGCTCTGACCACAGCAGCTCCTGCTCAGGCCCTGCTCTCCCCACACCCACGCAGGGTGCGGAGCCCCACGGCCCAGCGCCGGGAGATGCTCCCATGGGACACAGAGCCCCAGCAAGAGCTGCCTGACCGCCTGACAGGAGGCACAAGGGCTGCTGAAAAAAAGAAAAACACATAGGTAGGATCAAACACTGGCTTCCCTCCAGCTCCCAGTAGCTGAGGGGCTTCCAGTGACGGAGAGCGTGTCGGGAGCTCTGCGTCGGGCCGTGCACCGACTGACCGAGGCGCGGGGTGCGAGCCCTGGGGCTCTGCCTGTGCTCGCCCAGCACCCAGGACTCTGGGTTTAAGGGAACTATGAAAATACAGTTTCAGAGAGCTGCAGAAATGAGCCACATTGACACACGCTCCCTCCTCCTGGGTCCCACACCCCTCCCCATGTGCCAGTGCCACTGACAGGGCTCAGTCCGTGCAGCCTGTACCAATGCTTTTGCAGTAATTAGTTCACGAGCAGGAAAAGCATGCTTGTCTGGGAGGCCCAGCTAAACATGGCGCTAATTTTTATAATATACAGATTTATATTTTAGACCTAAACATGGAATAAATATACATTTATCTACGTTTCAAAAGGTCACATGATTTTGATAATCTGTGAAGAACAATTAACCTCTAGCTGTGTACATGTGGTAATTTGAATGTGAACAGGCAGTGGAAGCAGGTTAAGGTGAGGAGCCCTCGGAGGCCACAGCCTCCCAGTGGGATTCCGTCCAGACCTGCTGGGATCCTGCTGAGCCTCTGCAGTGCCACAGCCAGCCGCAAGCAGTCATCCACATTCTTCCGCGAGGTTATTTCCAAATGTTTCCATTTACCAAGTTCTCCCTTCAGTATCACAAAAATCACAGAGCATTTCCTTGCTTTCTGAGGCATTTAGGGATGCAGACAGCAGGTACGACCCCACAGCTGAACCACACCAAAGCCAGTGTGCCCTTAGTGCTGAAGAAAAGCCTCCTCGCTTCACCTGCATCACATTTTAGATCGTATTTTAGCATCTACTCTTCAGACCCCTGACCAGTGAGGGCTAGAAAGAAACTGATGATGTGCCATTAACTACATCAATGGGAACACAAGCTTTGCCACCAGCGCTGAGCTGGGAGGTCCCCTCTGACTCTTTGCCTGTCCCACCAGCCTGGTGGTGTCGTTTGAGACTACTCAGCAGCTAAACGCCCCACAGCCGCTCACCCACCGTCCCCCCAGTTGGGACCAGGGAGGGAATCGGAGGGGCAAAGGGAGACTCGCGGGTTGAGATAAAAACAGTTTAGTAACAGAACAACACAGTGACAGCGGTATCAGCGGGTAACGTACCACACAGCCGCTCACCACCTGCCTGCTCCCGGCCAGCGATCCCAGACACACAGGCCCCACAGCCCCACTCCCAGAGAGTGGCAGCCCCTCCCGGCCCTCTCCTGCCTTTATATGGTGAGCACAAGGTCACATGACAGGGGATATCAGCCAATGGGGGCCCAGCCCTCCAGCTGTGCTCCCCCCACCCCCGCGCACGGGTGAGGGCACTGGGGAGCCCCGGGGGTCTCGGGGGGTCTCGGGGGGCTGCAGCTCCTCCCGCTGCCGGACCCACGGGAGCTCTAGGCCAGCCCTAACCGGGACACCTGGTCTCCGCTCTATTCAAGCCAGGCTTTGCCTCAGGGGCAGCACGCACAGAGCTGGCCTGACAGTCAGTGCGCAGCCTGCGCCGCAGCCCAGCAGCGATGCGCCGAGGTTGAGCACACCCGGCAGACCCAGGCCCTGTGACCAAGACCAGCAAACAGGAGCAGATTTCTCCATGCAGCCCCCCCCCGACACCCTCTCACGCACCCTAAGCCAAAGGCCGGGTTTTTATAGCAGACAGCATGAGCCGAGGGGCTAGTGCTGCAGCTTTGCCGGTGCAGCGCTGCCGGCGTCCCCGCCAACGGCTGCATTTCACCTGCCCTTTAGGAGTCGGATCCCCGTTTCCTACGTCCGAAGCGCTGGGTAGGGTGCCGTTGCGCAGTGCCCTTAGAAGCAGCTTTGCCTGACGGCTGGCAGGGCGGGGAGGGGGCCCGGGCCGTGCCCCCGCGCCGGCACCCACACCTCCGCACAGCCGGAGCACGCCGGGCCAGCCTGCCCGAGTCCCGCGGGCACAGCCAGTGCACGATTAATAATGCTGCCGCCATTTCCCAAAGAGAAACGGGAACACAGCCTCAGCTCCTCTATATTGCAGGGATTTTTTAAGTTCAGTTTATTGCAGCCTGTCAAAAACGTTATTTGCAATTTGTACCCTGCTGTATCACTGTGAAGTATAACCTGCGTCTTCACACACAAGCTAAACTAGTTATTTGTTCATCTAATGTTAGAGAGTAATAGGGACAGAAAAGATACTTGTGCACTACATTTATCTACTACATCAGCAAAAATATACAAATATATTTCAACCCTGTTTAAAAAGCAGCATTGTTATTCAGCATAGCTGCAGACAAAAGTTTTTCCAGCACAAGTAACGGGAACTACAGTGCAGCATATTCTAAACTAGCTGTCTTCACAGTTGTGCTTTATAGCACAATTATTCACCAGAGATGACTCTAATTGTGGTGTCAGGTATATTCACTTTTTAAGGACTTCAAAAGCTTCACAGCACGCTGCTGGCGAGGCGTTGCAGCGCATCTGAGCACCAAGCTGAGAGCACCCAGGGACTGTCACCACCTTGAGAGCCTCAGGTCTCCTCTGGCCACCTGCCCTTCTCTACATTTTTTAATGCATTTTATAAATTGCTGTGCAAGGACCATTAGGTCAATTGGAAACTCAGGTTAGATTTTATATAGTAAGAAGCCTCCTGAGAAAGCTACAACTATTTTTTTTTTTTTTTTGCTTTCAATAATTTTTTAAAATGTAATTACAAAATACATGTTCTTCCAAGTTTTTGCCTTCCACCTACCCGTTATAACTGGTTTCAACATAACAATAATGCTAGATATACATATTTGATTTTAAATTTTCTCTGGTTTTAGTGAACTTCACAAGGAATAATGTACTTGTAGGGAAAGAAATCTTTCCCCTAAAGGGGTTGTGAAGGCTGCAGGTTTCAGAGGGAAACACATCAGCTGTAAGCACAGAGCACTGCACACCCGGACAAGCTTCATGGGCAGCCTGCCCGGAGGCCAAAGCACTCCTGAGAAACCACGGTCTGCCCTTGGGTTTGCAGTCACAGGTAGATGCAGCCAGTGTTCAGGGCATGAGGGGACAGATCTGACACAGGAGCTGATCTGTTCAGGCCAGTACCCAGAGATGAACTGGCCGGGCTGGGCCCCTTCTCCCACCATCCTAGTGAGCCAAGTGCCTGAAGACCCCTCCGGGCACTGCCACAGTCCCGAATGCAAAAGCAGTAAGAGATCAGAGAAAGTCAAAAAACAACAAAGACACAGGAAAACAGTCCCTCCCCCCCTCCTTTTACAGCCAAGGAGATAAAAACTCAGCAGGCTGCAGATAGCAGGAGCCCTGCATTTCTAAAATTGAATACCACCCAGAAACAAAAGCTCAACAGCCTTAGACCATTTAATCAAACGAAGGAACAGATCCCACCCAGTCCCCTGTAAAGCCCTGGCAGACTGAGCTGTTACTCTTGCGCAGCGCAGTTTTTCTGTGAAGCACCTGAAAGTGCCACGTAACAGAGCCAGGAGCCCTGATGCCCATGCAAAAAAACCACGCTGCCAGGGACGTTCAGCTTCCCGCAATCTATTAACACCCCAAACCGCAGAAGTTTTGTGAACTTCGGTATAGAAAACCTAAGCTGTTGACATCAGACTGGCTTTCGAACGCTGCCTTTGGCATTGCTCTGAGCCCAGCAGGGCTGCACAAGCCACCTCCTGGAAGGGCTCGGCTTTGCTGAGCTGCGTGGCATGAGGGGTCACCCACACGCCTGGGACCCCTGAGCACAGCCAGCCAAAGCCTCGACGCGTGCCTTCCCCCCCACCCACGCAGCCGGCACAAGTCAGAGCCACCCTCAAGCTCTGGGGCCGCTTTCCTCCCTCCAGCACGGGCTGCACTGAAGCAGGGTCCTCACACCTACCCCCAAGCGAGAGGCTGTCTGGGACGTGCTTGGGGACGGCATCCCTTCCTTTTTATAACTTGGCCTTTCAGCCCAGCAAAGCAGACAAACTTCTCTCACAGGCATTAAGCTGCTCCTAGTAGGTTAAGCCCAGTGCTGCTCTTGGTCCAGAAAATCAAACGCAGCCTCCCCACTCCTCCCCACCCCTCTTCCCTGTGTCCCTGCCCAGCCCAGCTGGGCCACATTTCCACCGGGTCACTGGTCTGCAGGCTGGCAGTGGGACAGCTGTTTTGTCACCCCCATGTCTCCAGCTTCAGTAGGCTCCAGTGCTCAGCCGGCGCTGGGCTGCATCACCCCAGCTCGAGGCATCATCAGCGTGACGCCCTTAGGCAAAAAGCAAGTGCATGTTTGGTATTTTGGAGGTACCCTCGGTGCAGCACACACTTCCCCATGCAGCAGGTTATCTCGCCAGCCACGCCGGCGCCGGGGAGATGCCACCCTCTCTGCCGAGAGGAGATGCCACCCTCTCTGCCGAGAGCTGCGGGGGCTGCAGGCACTCGCCACTGTGGCCAGGGAGCCAGTGGGCTGGAGGGGGGCACACGTCTCCTGCAGACTGACCTAACCGGGACAGTGCGTTATGTGCCAGGGCAGGGGGTGACCAGACTCGTGGCAGATGTCCTCAGAAAGCCAGCGGTCGGCCAGCTGTGAGGTGAGGGGCTCGCCTTCCCTCCCCTCCCTGCGAGGAGGGACACAAAGGGCAAATGGCAATGGGGGGGGAAGAGCCCCGCTGCTGCAGGCGCGGCTGGCGATGCCACCGTCGATTCACTGCGGGTTCAGACCCAAACGCAGACCACACCTGGGCAGGACCTTGGAAGGAGAGAGAAGGTCTCCCAGGAAATTCCCCAAGGCTGTGCCAGCTCGGGAGAGGCTCTCAGACCCACACTAGCCCTCTGCCCCGTGGTGGCCACCATGCTGCTGCTGGCAAAGACTTCTGCTGTCCTTCGTCTTAAAAAGACCCTTACCAAAGGTCTTGCAGAAGAGGCCCGGGATGCATCAGCACTGATTTACAGCACAGGAAGATACAGTGGTTTTACTTAACAATCACATTCAACCTTGACTCACCTCTTCTCTGCTTTGGGTGCAGGCTGGTCCCCACACAGAGCCACCAAGCAGTGCCACTGCCAAGCACAGCGACAAGCTGATGTGAGAAAACCACTAGTTCTCTACTCGCCCGCTCAAGAAAACCGCACAACTGCAAGCCGAAACGTTGATATAACTCATGTGGACAGAGCGGTGGAAGCAGTGGGACCTGCTGTTCCCCAGAGGCAGTGCTGTCCCCTCCTCTGCAGGTATTTATGCCGCCTCCCTGTGATGTGCCACCTTGGCCAGGGCATCACTGCTCACCGGGCAGTAAACACAGAATTAAGTGAACCAAACCAGCACAACCATCACCTTTGGCCAAGACCATCCCCTTGGTCCTGCCCAAATCACAGAAACACAGAATTGCCCAGGTGGGACCGGACACCCGTGGGGAGTCTCTGCCCCAGCCCCTTCTCAGCGTGGGGCCAGCCCTGGGCTCAGACCGGGTTGCTCAGGGATTTTCCCCGTGGACTCTGAAAAATCCCCACAGACAGAAATCCCACAGACTTTCCTCCCTGCTCTGATGCCTGAGGGGGGGGAAGATTTCTGCCCACATCCAGCCCCAGTCGCTTGGTCAGCAGCTGGTGAGGCAATACAGGATCACCAAGTCCTACCTCTCCCCTGCCTCTTCCAGAGGCTGGGCACAAAATACTAATACACAAAAACCTGTTTATCTCAATAACGTTCAGGAAAGGTTCAGCCCCAGCAGTAAATTACCCAGTACCACCACATTTGTCCTCCGAGAGAGTGACAGGACATCAGTCCAGACACAGATCAGATTCCACGTATTTTAAAATTCCGTAGGGTTTTAGGACTTTAAAGGTCAGACAATTTTTTAGGGTTGACTACTCCTAAATAATGAAGATGAATATTTGACCACTTAGAAGAGAATGAATGTTTAAGAGCTGTATAATTACTGCCATTCAGAAGCATGTGCACAGATGCAGCAGTGGATATTGCAACCTGAAATAATTCCAAAGGACTGCATTATTTCCAATATAACTGGAAAAAGGGGTTGCCATGTCATTAATCAACAGTGAAATGTCTGCATCAAGGCAGATGACAGCAGCATGTTGACATCCTCTTTATCTCACACATTTTTTACTCTCTGGTAGCCAGAGAAGGTCTCTTTTAGGAGCCTGTTGGACAACTGTCATCCAATGGCTTGTGTCGATGCTGAACCAGTCCACCTCACATCTTGTATATACAAGATAGTTTATGGAAGAAAATTACTGGAAAACATGCGGTAACTTAAAAGGTAGCCCACAATTCAAAAGCTTTTTCCCACTCGCCTCAAAATTCCCAGGGTATCTCAGCTGGGTGGGAGCTGGAGGGTGCAGTCCCCTGCCTCTGTTTGTGGAGGTCCCTTTGCAGCCCCCGCAGACACCCATTGCTGAGAGCTCTCGCCCTGGACCCCGAGCCCCTGACAGTGCAGGCGAGGCTGAAGCCACATGGTGGGACTCCTCCGAGGAAGGCGCCTTCTTGGGTGTGTGCAGCTTCCTTGCACTGTTGAGAAGGTCAGTGCCACCTCTCCTAAAATGCGCTGTCGATCCCCTGAGCCCTCACCTTCGTGTCCCAGAAGGGAGCTTGCCCTTTGCTGGAGTTGCTGTGCGGTCTCCCCTGGGCAGCACACATTTATCAGGGGTGCAGAGGCAGGGGGAAAGGTTCTGCTCCAGCAGTGACAACCTCTCGTCTGCTCCGGGAGGCTCTCACTCACCCCTCACGTCTGGTTGCTTTCACGGTACGTGAGAACCGGCAGGAACTGTCTGGAAAAGCGGGTGGCTGTTGGCAGGGTGGAAAGAGGGGGTGCACGGCCGGGAGGTGCCCTGTGGCATGGGAATGCATAGCTGGCCTTTCTGCTCCCGCCAGCTCCGGCCCGACGACCAGCCTTTGTCCCTAACGCTCGCCTCCAGTGCCGAACCGGCGCGCGGGGAGGTCTCGCAGCTCGTGGGCAGCGGCTGCGGTCACCTGGCTGACGCGTGCCTCGGGCGCGGAGCCCACTGCAGCTCGGCCCCGGGTGGGACGGGGCTGGGGCAGCCCCCGTGGCACCGGGACCCCGCGTCCCGTGTCGGCAGGGCACACTGCGCCTCCTGCAGACCCCCACTCAGCTGCGGGCAGCCTCCTCTGGGACCCCCGCCTGGCTGCCGGAGGTGCGAGAAAAAGGGCAGGACAAATTTACGAACGCTTGTCCCTGTGTCTTCTCAGCTTTATCCCAATTCCGGCAATATCTTTTCTGTGGTTTTTTTTTTTTTTTTTTTTTTTTTTTTTTTGTCAGTTCTTCTTTAAAAAAGTGAAAACTGTGTTTTGACTTCTCGGTTTCAGCCTTCACCAGTACAGGTGAAGGAGTGACTCATGGTCTCAGTAAGCTACAGCTGTGGTCTTGCTGAAGCAGTTTTTGTTCAAAGTGCCATTTGCAATGAGATCGGAGTGTCGGGAACACACCAGTTAGATCACTGGGAATCATTTTCCCATTCCCAACTTGTTCGCCCACTTGGTCAAATAACATTTTCTGATTATTTTGAATATTGTACTCATCACTAAGGTTAAGAGGCAGTTTCCCTTTTCTCCCTCTTACCTTGGTCAGGATTTGGGGGTACAGACTGTTGCTCCCTCCCTGCAGTCAAGACCAAGAGCGACGGGTGCTGGTAACAAGGGAGGTGGCAGCAGACAGCTGGTATTTCAGTAGAGAGACTGAAGGCAGTTCCTTGCTTCGATTTCCCAGCATACCCAGTCCATTCTTACTGTATCTTTGCTGACAGATAACAGTGGGACACATTTTCACTGGCAAGGAAGACTGATACTGCACGTGCCAGGGAGGAAAAGCCTCTTCATTGCTGTCAATCCTGTCCCCAAGCCTGTTGCTGCACAGGTGGTTCTGGGACACGGGCATGGTGGTGACTGGTATTTCTCTTGCCCTGGGACAGTCTAATGTGTTTGCTTTCCACACCTGACCAAGCCTGGTATCCTAGGGTGGAGTCCTAAAGTTTTCCTGAGACATGAATATGTAATGTAATAGGTGTTGTAAAATAAAAAAGCCCAAGGTGATGAGCAAGTTTCAGTCAGCCCAAAGACACGCCGGGTGCCAGAGCCAGGCTGGCGCTGAGCAGCGGCCCCATCCAAGGGGCAGCCCAGGAGTTACGGATACAGAGCAACAGGCAACCACAGCCCGTTCAAACCCTCCCACAGAGCCATAACTATTGTTGCAGGGACACCATGCAAATTTTGCCCTGGTGTGCAATGCCCCGACTAACATAGCGGAGAAAGAGGAGTTGATGGGGAGCAGGAGGTGTAAGAGGAATAATTACAAGGGGGGTGGAGGCAGTAAGGGAAACCAGCTGGCCTAGAGCAGGTATGACACACTCTACAGGTGTGCTAGTGAGAAAAACACCTTGGGGTGAAAAAAAGTTACCTGTGTTATGAGGCAGTATCAACAAAAAAGAAATTACATGAGCTGGCAACAAATAGAAATGTCTGAAGGACATCCTGGAAAGATCCCTCAGGAGGATCTGTAGAGGAGAGAGACCTGGTTCATCTATGGGCTGTTGCCTGCAAGCAGAAAAGAGGGAACTGAATGTCTCCGGCCACCACTCCCAGGCCTGATTCCCACTGTTGGACTGTTTCTGTATTCATTTCCCATCCTTTTAATTTTCACTGGGCTTCTTGGATGAAGACAAAATTCTGCTCCGTCACTGTGTCCATCTTGTGCAGCTGGTAAAGGTGTCATCACCCCGTACAGAGATGCTGTATCCTGCAACTGGCTGCAGCCGTCCGGCACACGTAGACCCCATCCAAGGATTTGTAAGGGTGGTGGGGGCTAACAGCACGCCCAGCAACTGCCTGGTGTCCCTCTGTGGTCCATGGACAACGTTGCTGTCCTGGGGTCTTCCCAGGGGACCCCTGTGGGTAAGGAGCACCAGCAGCTCTGGCAGCAGTGGCTGTCGTGGGGGCTTCCCGTGCCACAGGTCACCACCTTGTCTTCTCTCCTGCTGGCTTTCGTAGACGAGTTTTCGGAGTTGAGGGAGGAGAGCAGCCCTGCACCAGTGTGTCAGCAGGAATGTGCTGCTCAGCGCTGACCACCAAGCTCTCACAGGAGGCTCCGAGTCTGTGGTGGGCTCTGATGGGTTGGAAGGAAACGGGAGAGATGTGGAGAAATGGAGCCAGGGCAGCTGGTTGTGTCTCATTCAAGCCAAGTTCCCCCAGCCCACCAGAAGATGTTTCACCCCGCATCCAGCACAAGCCTGTCTGCAGCCCCCAGTTGGAGGAGCACCAAGAGGGGAACATGCTTGCACGTGTCCAGGGAGCCCATTAAATGTGGTCTTAGATCAGGCTGGGAGAAATGGCTGCTAACTGCAAAGGGAAGCAACCGCAAAGGAAATCCTGTTTCAGAAATGTCCAGAGACAATGCTTCAGGAAACCAAGAGGTGTAAAACCTTACCATGGGCAGGGACAACGGGCAGAGACACAAGCCCATGGCAAAGACTTTCTAGTGGCTGGGTCGTGCTGAAGCGTCTCGGTTCCCGGGGCTGGGGGATCTCGGGTGAGCTAGTCCCCCACCGAAGCAGGAGATGCATAGGGGCTCTGTCACGCACCATGACGCACAGCGGCTGCAGAGGGTCTGCAGAGGTGCGTAGGGAGCAACCAGGGTGCAGAGCTTGTAAAATGAACTCTCTGAGTCAGTGAGGGCAGGAGCATTCTTACCAGCATCGCAGTAATTGGGACTCAGCAGATTCTCTGGCTAATTGCTTTCCACATGCACGCTAACCAGACAATAGCCACTAGCACTGAATGCATGAACAAAATGGACAGGTTTCCAGATTTCTGTGAAAGTGCCTCTGGAAATCTCACAAGCAGGGCTAGCAATTAGGAGGCTGGCTTGCAGCACATCCAGCTCCCACACATTCCACATGCCCTGCTCAGATGGAGACATCCCGGAGGAGCTGAATCCTTGATGCTCCAGGACATGGCCTTCCTAGGGTAGAGGGACAACCTGGAAGTGCAGCCTGGAAGTGCTTCCATAGTCTCATTCAGTTTCCAGGAGATTAATAGCAAATTAAAAAGAAAAAAAAAAAAGCCCCAAACAAAAAAGTGAGTAACCTGTTAGCAGCGTCTATTCATTTTGGTGTTTAATCCTAAGGATGTACTCATGGCTAGTCCCTGGGTCTGTGCCTCCTCAGGAGTTGGATCTGGTATGATGCAGATTTGTGAAAAGGGCACTGCCATCAGTGCGCAAAGAGATCGCCGTGGCTCGCAGGCCACACAGAACTGGCCCTCAGGGCTGGGGCTACATGGATCTGCTGGCGCAGCTTGAGCCCACGTTTACAGCGCTTCAAAGACAGGGTTAAGGCGGGCGTCTTGCTGTTCTCCTGGTGTGGTGAGGTTAGGGCCACACTGGAAGCTGTTCTGCAGCCAGGGCACAGCCTCCCTCTCTGCCAAGCACTGCAGGAGAAGGGGACCCTGGGCACAGCAGCCCAAGGACCAGCTTCGCTGTGCAGCGAGAGCTGTCTGGAACTCATTAGCAATTCATCACAACTGAGTAAGACCGCCGTCCTTCGGTTGTAGCAAGAACAGGATAAGGCAATTACTTCCTGCCAGGAGCAGAGAGGAGGAGGAAAACTGCCCACACTAATTTGGGGTTACTGTTTGGGGCCAATATTGAATGATGTTTGCATTAGACGTGGAAAATCTCCACTGCAGGTCTCGTCAAATCTGGGTTTCCTGCTTCCCAGGAATTGATCCTGTATAGGCTGCTCTAGGGTTTAATTTGTCTCTGAACAGAAATCTTGTCTTCAATTAATTTTTCCCCCACTGAAAACAAACAAACAAACAAAAAAAGCCACAACAAGAAACAACAAAACCAGAACAAGACCATGATAAATCTGTGTATTTCTGTGAAAACAAGGTTTAATCAGAAGATTCCCAGCTAGCTCTCCCTAGTGCATTGCAGGACTGCAAGAGCTGAGTGCACGCTGCAGTAATGAATGCTGGCAGGCTGTACCACCTGGGATTTTCTCACTGAAGATGCCCTGGAAGAGCACCAAGATGTAACCCATCATCCCCCCATTGTTTGGGCTTCACGCAGACTCTGTGAGCAGCAGCCAGGCTGCCCAGGAGCCCAAGATGCCCAGAAGGCTGCTGGGGTGGGGGGGTGCACCATCCCCATCTGCCTTTCCTGGACCACTAACTTCCCACCAGCTTCTCAGTGCCCATGGACATGTTTTCCTGACCTTTCTCAACCTATGAGGAAAAGCACTTTCCAATATTAATCCATTTACTTCTTTGGTGAGCAGCAGTGCCGATGCTGAGTGGCGGCAGCCCCGTGGAGCCTTCAAAGCATTCCAGCCACCGGCCCGCGTCCAGGCTGGGCAGAGGATGCTGATGCACGGAGTGTCGGCCGGTGGTTAAGAAAGTACTATTTGTGGGCCAGAATTTCCTTAATCTTTTTCAACCGAGATGATTTGCATGTAAGTATCCAGGTTCTGGGTCTCTAGAACAGGTCATTTTTGCTTGTTGATAACGATGATATTCCCCTAAGCTCTCAATGTATGGACGAACAGCTACTAAGCCATCCTTGGCAAAGCAGCCCCTATTGCTGGTCCGCCAACAGGACTACTCATGACTCTGCACATCTGGCATGCCCTACTCCACAGACCTTCCAGGGTTTTTTTCCAAAATACAACTTCAGCAATTTTGCAACAGTGAAAGCTGGATTTCTAACTAACATTGAGCTGACAGGTTGAACTTACCTTGACAATTAATTAGAAGGATATAGAAAGGAATCAGCAAGGGAAAAGCAGCTCTGCTATGTGCATGAAAGCTTGAAATTGGAGCCATTGAATGAGGGTAATAACATGATATTAATGTGAATGAAATCCTGAGAGCCGAAACAGTCTGTGCAGCAAGAGTTTGGAGCTTGTTGGTTTAATAAGGGTTTCAGCAGCTGCACAGCCTAATACGGGATGTCAAAAGGAAGCAGCAGCCTCTCAGGTCTTCTTGGAACTCACACTTCTGAGTCATGAATTCCCTCTGTCCAGCTGTTTCGCAGACCCGAGGGTCATCTGCTTGCTCTCAGAAAGGTCAGTTGTCCTGTAACCTCACCGGGGAAGTCACTTGGGTCTGCAATAAAAGAGGTGATGACTTTGAGGACTCAATTTCCACTAAACATTTTATTGAAAAGTAGTTTATTTTGGGCTCATCCTCTTCCAGAATTCAAACCCCAATTACATTATACAGTAAGGAAAAGGAAGAGCAATGTGTGATGTTATTATAATCCACATAAAACCCAGGCTATGTGCAGCACCAGAAAGATCTCCAGTCACACTTTGAGAGAATAAGAGCAATGAGTCCAACTCCTGATCAAAAATGGATGTTTTTTCCCCCTTGAAGTCACCACTTGGCATAGCATCCTCGTGCACTGGATGAAACACGGACTACTTATCCCCAGGGCCTGCAGGGCCAGACCAGCACTGAGTTTTCTGCGTGCGCAGAAGCCCTTGGGTGCTGTCCCCACTGGCGAGCTCGGCGTCCCCACCACCGACACCGTGGGGTGAGCCCTGGCTGCCGCTCTCAGCTCTGCAGCCCTTGGCTCTGCAGCCGTCAGAGGAGGAAGAAGAGGAGCGAAGGGTGAGGCTCCTGGCTTAGCTCAGACTCTGCTCCCATGGGCTGCCCCGTCCTGGGGAGATGCTGGTGTCTGTGGGTTTGGGCGAACCGTGGGTGAGCTGCTGCCCGGGCTGAGGCCCATCGCTTGCACAGCGTGGTGGAAGCCACCAGTGGGACCAGTCCCCACCGTGGGGAGCAGCAGGGCCAGGGGAGCCACGTCTGGGCAGCTCCATCTCCTGCCCTTTGCACAGCCAACATAAAGCCAGTCCAGCCGGTAGTAAATATTTATACCAGCTGTAATCTGTTCTTCAGAAGTTACATTAAAGCTGGTTGATTCACTGCGGGTTTCATAGAAGCTATAATTATATCTGTAAGCCCTATGGGATTCTTGATGAGGAAGAAAAGAAAAAAGCAACAAAGCCCCTTGGTGTTGTCTGAGAAGCAAGGGACGACAGGGAGAGCTGCTGTCAGGCCGGGCTGGCAGTGTGGCCAAAGGGGCTGGTGCAGCCGCGGGAGGGGCGCAGCCCCAGGTGGGCCCCCCGCTGTCCCCTCTGCCCCCCGCTTTCCCGTGTTGGGGCTGGCTTTGCACAAGAGCGAGTGGCACGCCGGCGCTTCGCGGCACCCGGGGGCGCAGGGTGCTGCAGGAGCCCGCGGTGCCGTAACCCACCACGTCCCCAGTGCCCCCACTGCGGGCGGGGGGCAACCGAGGTTCTCCCTCTCCGCTCAGAGCCCATCCCCTCGCCCAGCGCCAAGTGCAGAAGCAGCACCACGCACCGACCTCGGCGCAAAAACCCTCCCGATCATCCAACATGCCCACGCCATCGTAATAAAACATTTATTTGTTCAGGTGATATAAGCTACCATGTTTACAGTTTGTGAACTCACCACTGGCGACATTTAACATGACTTGGGACTGCAGCTGTTGCCACCAGATTTTTCATCATAATTTTTAGTTTTATAAAAACCTTGGACACCAGAAAAAAAGGTATTTAGACTTAATGTGGCGGATGGGAGATGGGCAATTTGTGAATAGGGGAAGAAAGTTTATCCAATGCAGCCAACCTCGATGGCCTCTTGGCTTCGGCTGCAGCATCAAATAAAGGTTTCGGTGGGGTGAGCGTGGTGCGACACATTAATCTTCGGTGAGTTGGAATCGTATTGATTTCTGCCAAGTAAGAACATCGGTGGCAATGTTTTCGGGGAGCGGAGGAGGGCAGGCGTCCTGTGGATCGGCCCCAGCTTCTGTGCAAAGAGACAAAACAGAGACCATGAGGGGACAAGGAGCAGGATCCGGCCCTTCCCCACAGCCGAAGCCGACCTGCGGCGGGGCAGGCAGCACCGGGAGGTGCTCGGCGGGGCCAGCGCCGGCACAGCACCGCACTGACGGCGCTGGGAGCTGCCGGGCAGGAGCAGGCAGCAGAGCCTGCCGTCGGGAGGGAACAGGAGAAAGGGTTAATGGCACCCGGCATCGCCAGCCGGCAGCTCCTGAGCCACCACCCACGCTGCTGCTGCTGCTACCAGGAAAATCAAACTAACAAAAAAACTTCCCCAGACGGAACCAGGAAATCTCATTGTTCCAGAATCAGAGAATTTTCCAGTTTCTAGACTTGCTTCTGTCCTCGCTGAGGCCAAGCTGTTTTCCATGACAGGGATATCAGCTCTGCGCACGGTTTGCACAGAACTGAAAACACCAGAACAGAGCACCAGATGGGCACGAGTCCAGCACTTGCCCGCGTGAGGCTTGCATGCAAAAGTCACTGTAGAGAGAATGTGCAGATGTTTAATTGTCCTGCCCCGAGCTCCCACATTGTTTGCCCCGATCCGCGGCGTAGCACACAGCCCGTGGGGCAGCTGGTTTTCACCAGGAGGAGCATGCCTCGCCTGCGGTCCCGCTGTGCCCGGCCTCTCCCTGCCACCCCGACACGGCCCCACTTACCTTGGGGAATGCAAAGCCGCAGCTGCGCTACGCACGTACAAACCAGCCACCAAGGTTTAAATTCATCCTTGGTTTGCTGCGGGTTACAGATCCCTACAGATCGGCCGCGTGATGCCAAGGCTCGGGGCTGGCGGGGGTCCCCCGTGCCCACCCCCTGGGCAGGCTGGGGCTGCCACCCCCTCTGAGGGCCTCCTGGGGAAACCAAAGGGCCCGGGGCCACAACCCTTACTGGTTTCCCTCATTTCCCAGTGGAAATTTCCCCTGCAGAGGAGATTGCACGGCTCGCACACAAAACTGGGTGTCTCTAAAGAAGCGACCCGGCACCCACAATAAAACCGGCAGTCGGGGAGGAAAACCAGCTCGGCACCAAGCCAAGCACACCAACTTGGTCTCAACTTCCAGATCTGTGACAGGAATGCTTTCTGAAGTGCCGTGCTTGAAACGACCTGAGTGACACAGCTTGTTCCAGCACAACAAAAACAGGAGCTTATTCTGTTTATTTTCATATAGCATTTCTGACGTGGGGTCTCTCTGCAGCCAGCAATGTGCCACGTTTGCTTTCTTCCCTTTTTAGTTCCCTTCCTTCCAAGCTAAGCCTGCTTCCTTCTACAGCAGCAGCCTTCATGCCCAGCTCTTGTGAATAAATCAATTATGTTAAAAGTCTACAGTCAGCAAGGCCAGTACAATTTGCCTTTTGTGGGTCTTGTCTTACTGACAGGGGTAGGTGCCTTAACCTGTACCACTTCAGCCCCACTAAGCTGCACACTTCTGTTTTGGGGGCATCTGTACCGCTGCGAGAGCAAGACCACAGATGCATTCAAAGAGTGAAAGCCAGTACAGGGCACGTGTATTCTTATTTGCAGCATTGATTTAATCTGACATTCAGTGCCCAGTGCCCTGTACCTGCCCGCAGCCTGCACGGAGGGAAAGCCATCCCTGCTGCCCGCGGGGTGGGCTGGTGCCAGCCGGACCCCTCGGCGGGTGCCCGATGCCCAGAGGGACGATTCAGCCCCGCGGGCCCCGGCGGGTGCAGCAGGACAGAACGACTTGCAGAAGGGCTTGCTGCAGGGGTGCTGCCGTGGGTTACTGGCCCAGCACGGGACGGATCCAGCAGCGCGGGCTGCGGCACCATGTCCAGACACCCCAACACGCAGCAAGGCAGGCAGGAACACATTTGCAAAGGGAAAACATGTTTTCTGTAAGCAGGACCCTACTGACTTTGACATGGCTTGCTGCTTTTAAACCAGAACTTTGACCAACATTAAAATTACCGTTACCAGGGGATAGGCACTGTGTGATTTCGTGGCTGTTGCTATTGCTGCCTGAGGAGAGCAATAGCACACCCCTGGTTGCAAGCGACACACTAGAATGGGACAGTAAATGTTCTTGAGCTATGGCAATGCTGGCAGATGTTGCCACTCTGCGAGCGGTACTGCCGAGACGCCAGTTCCTCTCGATTAACAGGAAGAGAAGCGACAGTAAGCAACAGCAGCTGTGACCATTAGTCCTGCTGGTTGACTCAATTACGAGGGGAAGAACCGCGCTCCCTCCCCGCGCAGGGTCCTGCTGTGGCCTCGGGCAGCTTTGCAGCCGGTGGGGAAAGCCAACCTCGTGGCAGCACCTCGGCAGGACCCCCTCGGGCAGGCAGCATGCCCCCGCAGCGGCCACCCCGCCGCCAGCCCTTCCCGGGGGCCGTGTCCCCTCTCCCGGGCACGTTATCGCAGGGCTCCTCTTCGTTACCACAGGGCTGCGCGGCAGGTGGTCAGACACACGGGAACACGCTGGCAGAAATAAAGCCACAGGGGCACCCAGAGCGGAGCAGCACCATATATTCACTGTAAAGAACACGCCCGGAACACAAGCGGAAAGGCAGCACAGAAAACAACCAACACAACAAACTTTTCGCCCAGCAAAGCCCTGCTTCTCCATCCAAACATTGTTTGTACCAGCCCTGTGTAACACAACACGTATGCTCTGAGAAAAGGATTAGGAAAGAGTAAATGAATTGAGTAAGAGTAAACAAATATCTGAAGTAGTTTCTCCCTAGGCGCTTGTGAAACAAGAGCCCACCTCGCAGGCAAACCCCTGGTTAACCTGTTTCCGAGAGGCGGCGCAGGGCGCACCCCCAGGGCTGCCCTACCCGTCAGCACCCCCCAACCGCCCCGGGCAGCACTCTGCTCCGGTTTGTGGAACTCGATTTCTCATTTCGGAAGCATTAGGAAATGTTGCGGTCCCGCACTCCTGACGTACCGACGTTACTCTGATCAAGGAGTGTCTCAGCACTTTCTCTGCCTCAAACTGTTGGCAACCTCTGGTTTTGCAGAACAGAAAGGACAGAGAATTTCCTCCTTCATAACGCTTTCCACACTTTGACTGAATCGAGCCTGAATAAAACGAGATGTCCTGCTGCACCATTACTCCAGTGGAAATGGCAGATTTCATGCCCAGTGCATTCCCAAGGGACACTCCTCTCTGCCGGAGAGAGGAAGCTGCACGAGAAGAACCCTCAGCTAGCCAGGTCTAACTATTAGCAGAGAATTCTACACTATTAGCAGAGAATTAAATCAAGTGCAGGGACATATGGTCCTTCTAAGCTGCTTATACAGATGCACTGTGGACAGAACACTCAGCTTCAGTGTTTAGAAAATGATTCCTTTGAATAAAAAATTAAAAATATAAAAATAAACGTCCCTAAACCACAAGAAGCTATTAATACTTTAGCACTTTCACAAAACATTAGACACATTTATGTCCAATTTTAGACAACATATAAAGCATTTTCATTTGATGTTTTTAAAATGCACAATTAGAAGAAATACCTCAGCAGAAAACCTTTAAAGCTATCTCCACACCCAAGCACAAAGTGAAGGTCCTGTCTGCAGAGAGCAGCTCCTTGCCGGGGCACGGCAGCGCTCGTTTTTCCCATGCTTGACCACACCTTCCTTGTCAGACCACCAGCACTCGGACAAATACATCACTGCCTCTGACGGTGCACTATTCTAACAGCTAGTTTCTGCGTGTGCAGCCCCTCGAGAAGTATGTGGCCTTCCAAGGAAATCTAAGGATGGCTCTTTTTACTTTTTTGTTGTTGTTGTTGTTTCCACTTTTCCAGCAGGAAGTGGGTATTCTAATTTTGAGTCTTCGTTTCCTTTTTGGTCTCTGCATTTCCCAAGAGATGTAAAAGGACTTTCTAAAAAAAAAAAAAAAAAAACCCAGCCTCTTCTTTTTATGTCCTTTACACCACCCCCACGCAGACTCTGCTTTTCCACAACAGGCAGTAAAACCGCCGAGAGCAACCCGGGGAGGGTCCCGCGGGGCAGGCATCGCCCCAGCTGCGTGCGGGGGCACGGTCCCTGCCACGGCTGCTCCCGGCCCAGCCGCTGCCCGGCCACAGCCAGGGTGGGTTACGTCGCCCTCAAGAACGAGCACACAGTGAGTAAAATTTAACTACTCTACCACTTTAATAGCCACAAAGCCCATATCAAGCCTATTACTTGGCATCTGAGAATGCACTAATGTTGCAGAGTTAGTTAAGCTGCCTCTAATTTAAACAGGATGACCATACGAGTTACTAATATTAATTGTAGACTTTTCTTTAGAACAAGCAGAGCAGCAGAAGCATGTCTGCCATCCTCCCAACGTGGGGTTTTCAATCGCTATCACCTATTGACACATGTTTATGCCCTTACATAGTGGCCTGAAATTATTCTATCCCACAGGCACTGCGAGCAAACAGCAGGTTAAAGACGAGACCATCTTCCAGCCCCTTCACTGTGCACGGGGATTAGAGAGAACTCGAACAAACCGCAGAGTTTACAGGGAATATGCCCCAAAAAGTCTAGGAAAGAAGGAGATGACCCCCACCGGGTCACAGCTCCAGGCCCCAAGGGAGGTCTGCAGGACCACAGCAATGCCCAGGGAGGGGGGGGGGGGGGGCTGCTCCCCAGTTTCCCGTAGGCTCCCCTCACCCGCGTTTCACGTGATGGTGATGGGAAGGGGATGGGCCCCCACAGCACCGAGTGCCAGGGCGGGGGCCAGCTCCCAAAACAGAGCAGACCGCCCGTGCCCAACGGCAACAGGTTTTCCCAGCGCTGGCACCAGGCAAAGCCACGGCCGCGGGATGGGGCTGCGGAGGGTGCGCTGGGAGCGGTGCCCCAGCGCCACGGGACGAGGGAGCTCGGGGACCGCGGGCCGGGCGGGACGAGGGAGCTCGGGGACCGCGGGCCGGGCGGGACGAGGGAGCTCGGGGACCACGGGCCGGGCAGGATGAGGGTGCTCGGGGACCACGGGCCGGGCGGGACGAGGGAGCTCGGGGACCGCGGGCCGGGCACCCGCCAAGGGAGACCTGGCGGAGCCCCCCTGCTCCAGCGAGCCGGACCCCGGCGGGAGGAGAGGGACCCCTCGCCCAGGGCACCCTTCTCCTCCTCCTCCTCCTCCCGGCCCCGGGCACGGCTCCTGGGCGGGCAGTCACCGCGAGGCTGGCTGGTGTACGGAGTGAATATTTTATTTTACACAACATAACAACACAGCGCTGTTGTTTCTGTACAGCATCTGCCTAAAAACAAAGGCAACACCATTGTCACGGAAAAGAAATATACAGTCTGACTGTTTTAAAAAATATCATTTTACTGATTGATCCAGAAGTGGTTATTTGTTAGCTTGGAGGAAATTTCGTTTCCTTTATAAAAGGCTTTTTCTGTGAAAACTCTCTCTTTTGTTTTCTGCTACTGCAGAACCAGGAAGCCAGTCCTAGAGTAGGGAAGGCACTGGTGCTGTTTCTTGCTTTTTTCACCCCTTAATCTTTTTTTTTCCTTTTTTTTTTTTTTTTTTTTATCTCTGAATGTTGCCTTCGGTTTTGATATTAAATAAAATCAAATGAAAACTAAACAGAACCCTGTGTGCACTGGGTAGCTTATACAGAACCCCGCATGAACAAGCCATTAATCAGCGAGACAGCAGTGGACTTCCAAATCCAATTCCCCAGGAGAGGGAGTTTCACACAACGTTTGGTGTTTTGTTTTTCGTTAAAATCAAAATTAAAATTAAAAAAAAAAAAAAAAAGAAAAAAAAAAAAAAAAAGCAGGTCACACAGTGCTTTCCAATATCCACTCAGAACAGGAGAAAGTTGCTTTTCCACTATCCACATCAGAGCTCTCTGACTGGACTAGCATCCCGTTCACGGACATGCTCCGTTTGGACCGCAGTCCGCCGGCGCCCCGGGCGCTGCCGGGGCAGCGGGGCTCCATCGGCTCGCCACCCAGGGAAAGCCTGCGCTTGGCTCGGGATGTGTCAGCTGGCAAAGTGAGGAACTTACTTGGCTTTGATTGTGCTCTTTTGTACGTGGGGGCCCCTTTGAGAGAGTCGGGGGGACGGCTAGCTAACTGCAGGGCAGTGGAGTTATTTCTGTTAGTGTTTTGGGACTCGATGCTGCCGACAGCTTCGCTCTGCGGCTCGCTGCTTGGCTTTGGCCCCGGCTTTCGCTTCTGCTTCTGCGACACAGAAGCGCTGGAAGTCCAGGCGGGAGGCAAAGCGGAGGTAGTGGTGGCCGAGTCCTGGCTGGAGCCGGTCTCTGGCGACTGCGTCACGCCGTCGCTGGCAGCCTTGCAGCACTGGATGCCCTCTTCGTGCCCGACAGCCTGCTTGGACACCGACTGCGACAGCACCCCGCTGCAGCCCTGGATCTGAGCCCCGTTCGTCTGCGAGTACACGTTGCTGACCTTGGTGGCCTTCTGCTGCCCGTTGTTGTTACACACCTTGTAGCGGATCATGAGGATGATGATGAACACAAGCACGGAGGCCACAATGATCCCACCAATGATGATAATCATGGTCCCACCCAGGAACTGGGACTGCATGAAGTGGCAGCGCACGTAATCCTGCTCGGTGGTGAACTGCGTGCAGCCCACCACCCTGGTGGCAGTGAGCGAGGTGATCCCGTCATCGTAGATGGCCAGGACACACAGGTCGTATGCAGTCCCAGCGGCCAGGTTGTTGACCAGGAAGGTTTTGCTTGTGGGAGGTATCATTCTGGGGGGAGAAGGAAACCAGCGTGAACGAACCCTGCAGACCCGCAGGCACCTCCCCGCCGTGGGGGGCATCCCCCGGGCTCGGCTCCTCCGCTCCTGCCGCCGTCCCCGCAGCACTGCTGCCCTGCGTTCCGTGCGGCAGCAGCCGCCGCCAAGCCCCTCCCCCCGGCACAGCTCGGTGTGGCAGAGCCCCCCACGAGAGCGACCGCGTCAAAAACGTAAAAGAAATTGCCCAGCAAAGACAGTTTTGAGTGGTGTGAGTGTTGCACCCCACAGCACAAAGCCTCTCTGCGCTCCACCAGCGCTCCAGCATGGACATTGCCAGAACGCGCTGCGAGGAACGCGCTTACAGGCACCGTTCTCCCTGGGTTGTCATAAAGCTGAGAGCATTAACATCAGTTTAACTCATCTAACTTTACAACCTTTCTGCCAATCAGGTTAGTTCAGAGAATTTGAGGTCCGTTTGGATCATCTGAAAATAACACCGTTGAAGGTGATATTCCCTGTTTGCGGGTAGGAAATCGCATGAGCCTTTCCCGCGGCTCCCACGGGCTGGGCTCTGCAGTGCCGAGCTGCCTGGCCGGGCCCCGCGCCGGCGGGCTGGGGCTGCCTTACCTGTAAACAAGGGAGTCATCGTAAGTACCGTTGTACTGGATTTGGAACATACGTATCCCAGGTATATTCCTCTGAAAATTGAATTTCAGCAGAGCGGTAGAGGATGTTGCTTCCGCAACCACCACCTTCTTGTCTTGGCTGACTTTAGTGTCCCCGTTGCTACTGCTGGCGTTGGAGCCCGACTTGGTGGAAGTGGAGATATCCGAGGAGCCGGGGTCGGGCTCATGGATGTGGTTCGTGCTGTTCAGCAAGTGGGGGAGTTTGATTATGTGCAGGTCCACCGTCTGCGTGGCCTCCCCAGCCGGATTGGAAGCAATGCAGGTGAAGGAGCCCGTATCCTTCACCGTTGTTATCAGGATGTCGAGCGTCCCATTGTCGTACACCACAGACCTCGTTGCATTGGAAATCAGTTTGCCCTCGGGTGAAATCCAATGAATTGCTGGTTCGGGGTCCCCCCGGGCCTTGCACCGCAGCGCTGCCCGCTGCCCCTCCAGCACTCGCAGCTCGTGGGTGTGCCGGGTGATGAGAGGGGGCTCGCACAGGAACTCCTCCTCGGGGATCGACCAGAAGTACCGGCCTGACAAGAGCGTGGGAGAAGCACAGGTCTCCAGGTCATCCTCTCTCGAAAGACGCCTCAGCCACAACAGCTCACAGTTACAATGCAAAGGGTTCCCACCGAAGCTCAATGCAAAAGTCGAGGGGCTGATAATTCCTGAGGTTGCTAGTACCTGAGCCCGCTGAAAGAGAGGATCAGGTGGTAGCTTCTGCAGTTTGTTAGACGTGACGTCCAGTCTGGTCATCTTGTGGAGGTGGGAGAAGGTCCCCTTAGGAATATGGTCAATCATGTTGTGGTCTAGACTGAGAGTGTGCAAACTAACCATCTTCTCCACTGCATCCCAGGGGATGGTTTCCAGATTGTTGTAAGACAAATCCAATTCCTCGAGAGCTAAAACATCATCAAAAGCTGTGGAAGAAATTAAAGTCAGCTGGTTGTTGTTAAGTATCAAGTGATGAAGATTGGAGAGTCCACTGAACATGTCATTAGTGATCTTAGTCAATCGGTTGCTGTTCAAATGCAAAGCCCGCAAATTGCGCAAGTCGGCAAATGCGTGAGGTGTAATAAAACTGATTGTATTCCTGGACAGCGTCAGGTCCACCAGGCTGGTCATATTGGCAAAGTCTTTCCTTTTAATGTTTGTAACAAAGTTGTCTGCCAGCCGTAACTCCACGGTCCTCCTGTCAATGTTGGGAGGAACAAACAAGAGCCCTTTCTTGGCACAAAGGGTGGCAAGGTTCGGAGACAAAATCTGACAGACACAGCGCTTTGGGCAGATCTGAGCTCTCACCGCTGTGCCAATGAACAGCAGAAACAAAAGCAGTTTTTCCATTGTAGATCAGATTCAAGAGCCTGTAAGGGAGAGCAAACGCCTGTTAGTCTCTGCAAGATAAGCACATGACTTAATAAAAAAGCAAAGGCACACTGTCTGTGCTCAGGTCGTGAAACTGAGGTTCACGTAACAGTGTGTCGTCCTCATTTTGTTGCCCGATGTCTTTACCATTCTCCACATCCTGACACAAGAGCTTCTATACCACCCTCCAGAAGAACAACTGAGAGATAGCTAGGTTTGCGCACACACGTATAGACACCCAGACACTTATAAGCAAATGACAAAGCAGCCTGGAAGCAATCCGCTCCAGGGACGGAGCTTTCCGATGGATGCTCCCGAGTCACTCTGCCACAGTGCCGTGTACGTATGGAAAATGAGGGATGTTTCACGTGTGCTTTACTTGCTCAGCTGAAACTCTCAGAGGCCTCTAAATCATGGCAATTCAATGGGTTTATAGCCACCTCCACTGAACATTTAAGCTCTTAATGCTATTTTCAGAATAAACTCAGAAGGAGCTAATTTTATGTCATTCAAAACCCACAAATGCAAATAAAACAAAACAAAAAAAACCCAACAAAACACCCAAGAAAAGCCCCCACAACAACAGGGATCTAAATAAAAATGGAACATGGGCTAATTTTAGACCATCGCTGTTTTCCCGGCTGCCACAGCCAGCAGCGCTGCATTCTTCTCCCAGAAAGCCTGACAGTTCAATTAGCCTTATCTCCTCCATTGCCAGATCCAGGATCCTCGCGGAGTATGGAAACAACGGAGATAACACAGCGCCCACACCAGCTAAACGAAATCATCTCCCAGTGAGCACGGCTGAAGCTCTGCCAGAGCCGCAGGGCCGGTCTGTGCGTGGCCCCGAGCCGCGTCCCCCCGTGTCCGCGAGGAGCCGCGCACCCGCAAGCAGCGGGGCTCGGGGGGACTCCGCGTCCCAAAGGGAGCGCTCCTCTCCCTCCCGGACGGATCAAGTTATATGTGCACGGGTCGGATTACTCACTATCATCCCAGAAACGTACTAATGAAGCGCATCTAAAATAAAATAAAAGTTTCACAGCTAGCCTTAAGCAGGAGTCTTGACTCATCATGGATATTTAAAGACGTTTAACGTCAGAACAATAATTACTGCTCCTGCTGTCCAGTCCGTCCACATTTCATCCACAGTACCATGCAAACCAAGAGCAGCCAACAAGTTGCAGAAAGGATGAGTGAAAATACTGGCCTCTAAACCCTGCTCTTCAGCTCTGTCCATTTATTTCTTTCCCGATACTTCTGGGGACTGTAGGTTTTCACGACTGCTGGCTCCAAGCCTTGAGTCCCCATTGGAAAAACAACCTGAGAACGCGGCTGCGGTCTTCAGCTGAGCGTGCTGCTGCGGGCACGGCCCGTCGCTCCTGCAGTGCTGGGAACCGCTACCACAACCATTGCCGTTCCTGCTGCCGTGAATTGTGGCAGAAAGCAAACTTCCCAGGCAGCGTTCAAATATGTTTGCTGGATCCCGTCCTGCCCGGCCCATGCCAGCACGGCAGGTCGGGGTGGGCCTGCAGGCGAAATGGACTTGGAGGAGACTGGTGATGCTGGGCAGCGGGGGAGGAAGCACGGCAGAGCAACCCCCAAACCCCACTGGTGACGCCCGGCCGGCCACCTCCCGACGTGGCGGCTGCAGTCACGGCCGTGGGCTGTCACCCACCCGCTCCTTCTCTTTTAATGTAGGTCTGGCACGTACCAGCTTCAAATGGACTGAGCAGCTCGGCGGGGGCACTGGTGGCACGACTGCTGGGGTCCCCAGACAGTCTTGGCAGGGGACACCATCCTCATTTAGATTTGCTAACTTATTACTGCTAATTTAGATTTGTAGCTGTGATTAAAGCAATGTGCTTGGATTCAGCCAAGTTCATTTGAAGAGCTATACCAGATTAGAACCAAATCAGCATGGTGCATTTGTAAGTTTGGAAATACTGTTACAAGATGAAGCGGTGACATAAGGAGATGTAGACTTGTACCATAGCTGGAATGACAAGGTTAGGATGAGGTTAACCCACCAGTGGACACGGGTTTTTTTGATTTTAGGAGAGCTTGTCTCTGACAGTACCCTCTGGACAAAATGCCCAGCACACGGCGAGAGCTAGACACCGTGTGATAGGTGAACGGCGGGCTGAAGGGCCGGGCTCAAAGGGTAAATGGGGCAAGAGCCGGCTGGTGGCCAGTCGCGAGCAGTGTCCCCCAGGACTCGGGTTTAGGGCCAGTGCTCCCCGGTGTTTCCATCAGGGACCCCGACAGGGAAGCGAGCGCGCAGCACATGCGCCTGCCGAGGACACTCAATTAGGAGAGCAGAGCGTGCTCATGGAGAGGTCGCGGTGGATCCCAGCGCTGGGCAAGCACCAGCCCCATCGACTGTAACGAGGACAAAGGCAGATTCGGTGTCTGCCTGTCCCGTCCCGGCACACCACAGCCCTCCATGGCCGCAGCTTCGTGGCCAGGCTCGCCGGGTCTGTCACCCCCATCCCACCAGGTCTGTCACCCCCGTCCCACCAGGTCTGTCACCCCCGTCCCACCAGGTCTGTCACCATTGTCCCACCAGGTCTGTCACCCCCGTCCCACCAGGTCTGTCACCCCCATCCCACCAGGTCTGTCACCCCCATCCCACCAGGTCTGTCACCCCAGTCGCAGCCTGTGAACGTGTCCCATGGCCACAGCTCCCCAGTGGAGGGAAACTGGACCATGGACAAGCACCCCAGGTCGCTTCCTATTTTCAGGGCTACAGTTGTTACTTGTATAAAACTGTATGTTTGAGTAAGTGCCTAGGTTATAGTGACACTATTCAAGTTAGAATGATATATATTGCATTTAAATTCTCCAAGGAGGGCAGGGAATCCAGGCTTTATTGTGTGAGCCTGGTTACTTTGTATGAGCAATGCAGGCTTTACAAATAAATACACCCTTGAAGAGAAACTAACACACTGATAAAAAGGGACCATCCTGCCAGAAGGTGCTGAAACTTGAGTAATTGCCAAAGAAGCAGAAAGTCAGCAAAAATCTATGGTAACTGGGGGAAACATGAAGGCGGTGGGGGGAGATCACAACCACTGACTCAATTCAAGACCAAAAATGACATGCCCCCCACGCTTCTAACGAGCATGCATGATAATTTACATAGCAAGCAAGGCTAATTTAAATATAACTAACCAATGAGGGACAAGGTGATAAGAAACTACCCAGCACCAGCATCTCAAAATCCCGCCAAGTCCATCAGTGCTCTCATACTGCGGTTTAGGAAACTGCTGGGGCAGGTGCTGGGGGACAAACGGGGAGGGCAGAGAGAAGCAGGCACGCCGTTTCTCTTGGACTGTGTCCGAGCCCCGCACCGGAGCCTGTCTCCACACTGAGCTGACTTACCCAAAGCCAGAGGTGCCTGTGGGCTCCCACTGCAGCCCAGCACCCAGCTGTCCCTGGTAAGTGGTTCCTCACCCACCCTGACTCGTTTTTTTTAAAGTGTCACATAAGTTGTAACAGAAATATGAGCAAGGCTTAAAAAAAGATGTGTGTTTGCACAGATGCTCACAAGTACTCTAAGATCTGTATGTCATGCAAAGATGTACTGACATTTGCAGGTGCAAAACAGTGCTGGACACTTCAACTGACAGAAAAAGCAAAACCACACTTGAATTTATATGATCAGGCCGGTGCCCCAGGCTGCGTGCCTCTGCCATGCAGAGCTGGGGACAGCCTGTCCTGCCCAGGCTGGACATCACCCCTCGGCGCAGCTTACAGCCTGTTGGAGAAAACACCTTTTCAACTAAGCAAAGAATTAGCTGATTCTCATTACTTGTTTAAAAAAATAAGAGAGGAGAAAAAGAAAGCACTTTACTACCATAAAAGATACAGAGGAATGTAGTTTCCTAGGAAGGTGCGCATTGCTTTCATTTACTACTTGGTATCTGCAGGAGAGGGATAGTGAAGCTCTTCATGCGACATCTGTGATTCACACAAAAAAGGCTCTCATACACTAAATTTTAAGTCAATTTGGTTCCTCCGTTTGATAAGTTGAGTTTTTCAATCTGTCTATAAAAGCCAACTACAAATTACAGCGGGCTGCATGGCTCACTGCCATACAGATGCAAAAATTATGCCTCCAAAGAGCAAACCTGCAGCGCCCGCTGCCTTCAGGACTGGGGCAGACCTGCCTGCTGCCCTCCCATCGACCTGCGATGCCCGAACTAAGGCACCGTCCCCAGACTGCTGTTTCTGTGTCAGAGCAGAGTAGTCCTTGCCCTTTCTCACTTTTCCCAGCTACAGCACGGGTCCAACAGCGGGCCGGCAGAGCCTGGGCTCGTGGGGGCAGGGACCTGTCTTCCCTGCCACCCCCCTCCCCACCCCTGCCCTGGCAGCTCTCAGGCGCGGCGTGCCGATGCGATGGGCAACAATTCAGCATCTCATCCCCTGCCGGGTGCTCCTCAGGTGCCTTCTGGGCTTTGTCCCGGCTCCATCTCAGCCGTGTTTCCCGTGCGGACTTCGGGCTCCCGCTGCCCCCAAACAGCCGTCCCAGCACGGAGGAGGTGTCATGAGCCCAGCTGGGGTGCGGGGGCAGCCAGGGCGGACACTCCGGCCCCCCGAGTGCAAGACCCACTGGAGGGGGCCATCTCCCACCACATCCAAGAGGGGCCACGCCGATGCCGCCGGGAGCCGCCTGCCCTGGGGCACGCGGACCCTCCGTGCAGCATCTCCCCAGGCTGCAGACCCGGATCGGGCACCTCTGCGGGGGCTCGTGGGCGAGCTGGGGCGAGTTGGGGACACCACCATGGCAAAGGCTCCCACCCAGCACGGCCCGGGTGCTGCGCTGCGACCGGCAGCGGGCTAGGAAAATAAATGACCACCCGCTGGTTCCAGCAACAAGCTGAGGTCCTGTAAAAGAGCTGATGAATTTGAAATTTCTGCCTGGAATTGATCCAGGGGACATGGGAATGAAATGTCACGCACGCTAGGCTGAGATTGCTTCTTTTTCCCCATGTGCTGTTTTCTGGGATTTTTTTGCCCCCATCTTCTTTGGGAGTAACAGATTTTATGATAACATAGTACAGCGTCTGCTGACGTGTCCAATGCTACAAAGGGTCATTGCATATTGTGAATTACATAACGCACGGAAGCAGTGGGATCCAGGACACAGTAATTAATTAGCAAATGACTTCCACTGTATCCGATTCTGTTCAGACGGTAGGTGCTACACAAAGTCAGCGTGCCAGGGAAACCCAACGCAGCACACCGATAGCTGTTCAGATCCAGCTGCTAATACGGTGCCTGGCTCAGACATAATCTGTCATCACTAAGGTCATGACAGAAATTATTGACTGCTTTTCCTACCCCTCCAGGCCTCAGCAGAAGTTGTGATTTTCAAGGTCTTTGCAAATGCAGTTCTGTGCTGGGGGAAAAAAAAGTCTAGAAGCTGATGATATTCACCTGCTGGGGATGAAGGATGGGGAAATAGCTGACACCAGTCACAAAGGCATCCTGCAGCCATGCTAAAATGGGTGCATATAAATGAAGATGCTGTGATATATGGCATACCAGCTGCTAAAACTACTTAAGTAGAGAACAAGGAGCTTCAATTTCACAAAGGTCAATGGTTTGTAAACACGCCTGAGTGCTTGCTGAATTGGAAACAAAGCACCTAAGAAAACATAAACACTCAGATCAAAGAACCTCACCCAGAGGTTCCTCTGGGGGCTCTGCTGGCTGCCCCAGCCCTTGCACCGGTCAGGACCATGGGCCAGGACCACCAGCCAGGACCACGGGCCAAGACCATGGTCCCTCGCCTCAGCAGCATGCACAAAGCGATCCAGCAGCCGCAAAGCCCTCTCACACCAGTGAGGAACAAAATCTCCCAACACCAGCAGCAAGGGAGCCCTCAGCTCCAAGGCAGCTCCTTCTGAGGTCCAGCCTGCCTATTCGCTTTGAGGGGAGAACATGCTGTTTTGATTCTTTGGTGCTTGCAATATTTGCTGTAGGACTGAACAGGTTAATTACCACGGGGAGCCACGCTATGGAGGAAATACAGTAGCCCAGTCTTTGTTAAAGGGCTTCAAATGCTGCAGCAGATACAGCTGCACTCCCTCTCACCTCTGGGAATTTTAAAAGCTACTGGACATCACATTGTGCTTGCTCCAGGGCCTCCTTCGGTGCGCCTGATGCTGCTGCAGCAGTGGTCAGGTGTGCTCCGGAGGTTGTGTCCCCGTGTAAATAGCGGCGTACAGCCCAGCGCTGGCGGCAGGCTGGCTAATGAGCTGCTTCACGTAGCTGCTCTCATTTTCCTCCAGCCTTAAGCCGCAAACGATGCGCGTGCAAAGCAATGCATTCTGGGAGGCAATTTTTCTCCCCGTAATGAGGTCTAAACTGGCAAGATTAAAGTCAACAATAACAATTATTTTAATTAAGGAGATTTCTACAGAAAGTAGAACCGGTATCAGTGAGCCCTGGGCCGCGCCGCACTCCTGGCTGCCGCAGAGCAAAGCTTCTGCTGTTCTGGCAGCTGGCGGCAGGGCACGGTGCCGAGAATGAAGGGTGAGGCAGCCCCTGCCCGAGAGCTCCCACGGGTGTGCACCCCCTGCCCGAGAGCTCCCACGGGTGTGCACCCCCTCCCCGAGAGCTCCCACGGGTGTGCACCCCCTGCCCGAGAGCTCCCACGGGTGTGCACCCCCTCCCCGAGAGCTCCCACGGGTGTGCACCCCCTCCCCGAGAGCTCCCACGGGTGTGCACCCCCTGCCCGAGAGCTCCCACGGGTGTGCACCCCCTCCCCGAGAGCTCCCACGGGTGTGCACCCCCTCCCCGAGAGCTCCCACGGGTGTGCACCCCCTCCCCGGAGCGTGCGGGAACAGGAGGGCAGCCGGGGGGGCAGCGGCAGAGCTGGCAGCGGCAGGGCTGCAAGGGCCTCCTCGCTGGGAGGTGGCTGGGGAGGCACTAAGGGATGGGGGGGGGGGGGGAAATACTGCTCCCGGGACGGCAGGGACGGGGGGCAGGCGGGGGGCAGCGTGGGCAGCCAGAGCCCAGCTCGGGTTCCCCCACTCCAGCCACCCCCCGCTCCAGCCTGGGACCGCGGCAGCCGGTGTAACGCAGCGGTCATTGCTCTGTTACAGGACAAAACACCCTCCCTGTCAGTATATTAATTTCTTTATTAATCAGCTAACCACTTACTAAATTGGCATCTAACTTGGCGTCTTACTAAACTGGTATCTTACTAAGTTTTTGAGGAAAAGTGCAAATATTAACCTGCTAGAAAAAAATACTAGCTGCTGTGTAACAACACGGATAGCATGTGCTGGCACGTCTGCCCCCCTGGGCGGTGAGTCCCCAGCGATCCCGGGCAGCCCGGGCACGGGGGAGGCAGCGCCCCCCACCTCCCCGGCCCCTGGGCTCAACACCCGGACGAAAGGTTTGCACTAGGAAGAGCTGGGCAGGACGGCAGTAAAAAATAATGACATTATCCAGAGTACTGAGAATAGAGAATAGCATGAAACTATTACATGCAGAATACAAGGAAACAAACCCATGGAACACCAACTCCCTCCAAGTGATCAATGCTTTGGTTCACAAACACAGCACTTCTGTATTCTCGGTGCACAGGAAGCCCTTCCCTGAAGGAAGGAGGGATTATGCGAACTACCCGGGTGTCCTTCACTCAAGCACATACCCATGTCCTAAAGACACTTTGTAAGAAAAACCTCTATCTTGAGAACATTTGCCTGTGTCTGATTACAAGGGCACCGAGACGGTTTGTCTGGCACAAGCGGAACCAGAACCAGATCGAGCGGTAACCCAGGCAAACGGTGCTCCCAGAGGAAGGGCCAGGGCTGGAAGGAAAGCAGCACGGAGCAAACGGAGGCAAGGGCAAGCAAACTGGAATGAGGAGCTCGGGGAGGGACGCGAGCACCTTCAGGCAGGGACCAGCATTACTGGGCATGATGGACACGTCCCCTAAAGCCAGGGCTGCCACCTGCGACCGGGGACCGACCCCCAGCTACCGTGGGACTGTGGGGCACGGGAGCCCTTGCACCTGGTCTCCAGCGTGGTCCAATTTTGTCACGCATCTGACTTCTCCCGCGCTACACCGTGCTGGGCAGCAGCGTCCCACCCGTGTTCTGGCACGTGGGGTGAGGTGGGACAGCTCGGGGCCTCCCAACGCCTGGGTCTGGTGTACAGGGAAATATATCACGCTGCGGTGTGACGTTTAGGCTGAGGGTTTAGCCTTTCGCTGAGAGGTTTGGTGTCTCTGCTGAAGGATCACCAGAAGGAAGGGAGCCACGAGCTCCCGTGCAGCCAAGGGGGCTGACACGGACACGAGGGGACGTGGTGGCTATTTCGGGTGGGCAGGTTCTCACCCACCTGGACAAACGCCCGACAGCCCGAAGCAGCCCTGGGGGTTTGCTGCGGTAGGAGAGAGGCTGTGTCTTGGACTGTACTAAAAGGATACTAAACTCATTATTGCTGTTAATTTTACACATTCCTCAGTTGTCCATCTGCCATGGAGACAGCCAAGCAGTAAGAACTGAGAACTGAGGTGTTGCAGCAGTTTGGCTTTTTATTCCCCACGGTTCATCTGTTTCGTGAGCAACTCTATTGCCTTCGATTGATTGTAATCTTCAACATAATTCGCAAGTTGCTATTTGCACTTATTTTGTCTGCTGATTTTATTATAACCCATAAGATTAGAGTGTTTTGATATAATGCTTTATTTCAAAATCTCATCAGTGTAAAACAGATGGATGATGCACCAAGGCCACCAACATCCTTGCAAATTCCTGCTGCCTTGGGGCGGGTGCCCTGGCCTGCGACCTGCTGTGCCTGCCGCCCCACGGGAAACCAGCGGCCCCACGTCTTTCTGCGACGGTCCCAGCGCCTGGGCAGCCCTTCAGAGCAGAGAGGGAGGTAAGAGGACGCCTGTTCCAGCTTTAAGGCTGGGCACAGCAGGACCCCCCAGCACAGCTCCCGGGGGAGCACAGCCCACGCGTCCCGCTGGGCCAGGGCACCCTCGGCAGCTGGAGGGATTGCTGCCGCACCCACTGCCAGCCACTGGCACCCCACGTCCCCTCGCTCGCCCGCTGCCCCACGAGCAGAACCAGAGATCCCCCGCAGCCGGGACGGGCGCCCCGGGCCCAAGCCCATCCGCTGCCTCCAACCTGGCCTTGGGGGAGCGGCGGGGCCGGGCAGGGACAGGGACACGGTGGGTGGCTGTATTAAGAGTCACCTGGTGAGCACCGGCACCGCTAACGGGGAACCTGGGACCTGCTACACAAAACCAGGTCGCCAGGACATCTCGTCCTGCACTTTGCTGCTGGAAGCGGCGGATCCTCACCCGGTGCCAGCAGGCAGCCCTGAGCAAACAACGTGACCCTCCCAGGGCCAGACCCACACCTCCTGCGTGCTTTTCACTTCTCCGTGCATGCCCTGCTACCTGGGATGCGATTATCTCAGCCTGCAGTGCCACTGATGATTTTAAAATTACTCATCTGTCCTCGATTCCCATGCTCTGTTTGGTCACTGACCTCAAACGACCTTCACATATATTGTATCACACATCCTGGGTAAAAAAAAACCTCCCTTGCGTCATCACGGCTGTCCAGCTTATTCAGGAAACAACGGGAAATGATGTAGAGGGAACTGAACCAGGGGAAGGCAGACCCCTCTGCAGAAGAGAGAGCTGCCGAGGCTGGCAGGACCTGCGGAGCCCACCTCGTGCTCAGGCAGCCCTGAGACGGATTCCCGAGACGTGGGGTGGCCCCGAGCCTTGCAAAGTGGGCGCAAGGCGGGACCAGGCTCAGAGCCTGGGCCCGGGGCAGCACGGCCCCTTCACACAGGGGTGCTGCCTCTCCTGCCATATGCAAAGTTTCTTCCTCAAAAGTTCTGTTTCTGGATTTGTGCTGTTTCTCACCTGTCTCCTACACAACAAAATGCTTCAGCTCCTGCCCTTGCAGAGTACAGATTAAAAATAAGCCTGTAAAGCTCAGCAACTGAGGAGAAAAATAGGGTAATTATCTTTTACGTACTTTTAAAGCACTTTATTTTAGAATTGTTTCATACTGTCTGGAGCAGACAACACTCAAGAATGTCAAGTCCTCAAAAAGGCAAGAGCAATACCGAGCTCCATGGAGCACGGCTCCGAGTCACGGCTGAAGAGTTTCCAGCAGGCGCGGGGATCCCGGACACTCCCCAGGCACTCAGGTGCTGACATGACTCTCGTGCCCTGCCTTTCCACAGCAGTGCCGGAGCCTTCCCGCGAGGCGAGGGGAGGCTCAGGAGCCCAAACCCGCAGCTGGCCCCACGCTCGCTCCAGCACCGGTGCGCTGCGGGCTGGCAACCGGCTCGGCTGGACCGCGAGCCACGCCGGCAGCACAGGCGGGGCTGGCCGCACGGAGCCACAGCAGCTCCGCTTCCTTCTTCCTTTTTGTCCTGCTCCCCGCTGCACTGGGCAAGCAAGGTGGCAGCACGCCTCCTGCACGCCTCCTGCACGCCTCCTGCACGCTTCCTGCACGCCTCCTGCACGCTTCCTGCACGCCTCCTGCACGCCTCCTGCACGCCTCCTGCACGCTTCCTGCACGCCTCCTGCACGCCTCCTGCACGCCTCCTGCACGCTTCCTGCACGCCTCCTGCACGCTTCCTGCATGCCTCCTGCACGCCTCCTGCACGCTTCCTGCACGCCTCCTGCACGCTTCCTGCACGCTTCCTGCACGCCTCCTGCACGCCTCCTGCACGCCTCCTGCACGCTTCCTGCACGCCTCCTGCACGCTTCCTGCACGCCTCCTGCACGCCTCCTGCACGCCTCCTGCACGCCTCCTGCATGCCTCCTGCACGCCTCCTGCACGCTTCCTGCACGCCTCCTGCACGCCTCCTGCACGCCTCCTGCACGCTTCCTGCACGCCTCCTGCACGCCTCCTGCACGCTTCCTGCACGCTTCCTGCACGCCTCCTGCACGCCTCCTGCATGCCTCCTGCACGCCTCCTGCATGCCTCCTGCACGCCTCCTGCACGCTTCCTGCACGCCTCCTGCACGCCTCCTGCATGCTTCCTGCATGCCTCCTGCACGCCTCCTGCACGCTTCCTGCATGCCTCCTGCACGCCTCCTGCATGCCTCCTGCATGCTTCCTGCATGCCTCCTGCATGCCTGCTGCCGGCGCGGCCCCAAGCCCACAGCCATGCATGGGAGCTGCTCAGCTGCCGCCGTCGGTGGCTGAACTGGACGCGTTTGACACACCGTGAATGAAACGCTGAGCAAGGCGCAGGGCAAAGAGGAGCTCCGACACGCGGGGCTGCGGCGGAGGCAGCTCATTAGGCATTTGTAGCACAGGCAAGGAGCTGAGAGCGATACCCAGGATGACTCAACGCAGCAGCACAGGAACACAACTGCAGCTCCGTAATTTATTAATAGCTGTGCCATGAGAAAAACGAGACAGGTGATCCCCTGCGGCCCCCTGATACGTGGGGCTCGGCAGGGGGGCACACCCCTCGCTGGCTCCACCACAGCTTGGGGAGAGGGATGCTTAAACAAGAGCAAACCAGAGAAAAACGCTGGTTAAAACATGATTAATAATACGCATTGAGAATGGTGAGAAATGTGCCGCGGTCACGGGAGGGCTGCGGGGGCCCTGGGGGTGCTCTCCCACCCGCTCCCCCAGCACCCACTGCTCCGTCCCGTGGTGGGTGCCACAGCCACACGCCACCTGCACCCCGGCCCCAGCATCACCAGGGCTGAAGGTGACACCCTGCAACCAAAATACACAGGCCACGCACGCCCCAGCCCCTCACCGCTCCTCTGAACACGGAGCCTCTGGTTTTAGGCATTGAACCCGCAGAGAAATCACCTCCCGGTTTCTTACTTCTAACAAGTAAGGGAGATACTCGTGCTCCCATCTTGTCCAGTGTAAAACCCAACAAGCTAAGTCTGTAGCTGAATAATTACCCTAGGCTCAAGTAGGCAGAGCTGAGAGCCTATTTTGGCTTTTTTCATCATATTTCCTCCTTGAAATAGAAAGTCTCAGCAACACATCCTCTTGGTCCAGCAGCAGTGTTCCCTCCCGGTGAAACACCAACTTCTCATGGCAACTCCAAACCGGTGTACATTAGCAACTACCAGCCAGCAGCAGAGTTACCACCTGTACTGCCCGCCACCACCACCCACAATTTTTCTTCTGCACTCGCCAAAAGCAGCATGCACTAGTAAAACACAAGCAGCTGGGGCTGCCTGCTTGGTGTCCTGGCGGGCAGGGCCCTGCAAGCACAGCCGGGCTCAGGCAGTGCTCACCTTCCCCAGCCCCCGCTATAAAACGTGCGCACTGAACCCTTTCCTCTCCTGCTCGAGCCCCCGGTGACTATTCACGCGGCTGTGCGCGATGCAGGAAAGGCAGCACAACCGCCTCTACCACGTCCCGTTGCCTCACACCATCAGCTCCCAGAGCTCCCAGCCCCGCGGCACAACGGGACGGGACCTGGGGGTGGGGGGCAGCCCGGCTGCAGCCCCCTCCCCACACCCCGGCCCTGGGTGTCCAGAGCCCCCGGCCCCTGCACCCAGGCAGCAGCAGCGGCAGCGCAGCCCCCCGGGGACAGAGCTCCGCAGAGGGAGATCTCACCAAAAACCACCTTGGGTACGTCAGCAAACAAACACTGCCTTTTAAAGCCAGGAACACCAAGCGATCGCATCTTCCAGCTCCTGAGGTGTTGCCACAGGACACACTATTCAAATATGCTAAATGCTGACTGTCATATCGGCGTCAACTGCACAGCTTAAAAACACGAGCAAGCCTAAGTGAATAAAGTGAATAATTGTTCAAACAAAACAGCTTTTAACTTATCAAAACATTCTTATTGAATTGGAATATAGTGGCATTTTCAAAAATAAGTGTTTTTGCAACATCAAAACACAACGGAAACGCGAAGGGATTTGCTTTGACACTTCTCTGTCACCGAGTTTGCCAAAGCAGCCCGTTCCAGGCAGCACGGGGGGGCGAGGCTGCCGCACTCGCCCCTGCAAAGCCTGCCCGGCTGCCACAGCTCACTGGGAGCAGGCGCGCGACCTGGGAGCTGAGGCTGGTCTGTGCGCGGAGGGGGCAAGTGGCAAGCCTGGGTGCGGGGCGGGGAAGAGGCTCCTTGGGGCCACCAGCCCCAACTGCTGGCTAGCTGCTGTGAAGGGGCGCAGGGAGCCAAGAGATCTACCGCAACGGCAGGGAGCCAAAAAGAGGGGTGACTGCCCCAGCCTGGGGGTGCTGGCTGAGCAAGCGGCCGCTCTCCCTGTAGAACAGACACGTCTGGGCTGGGGCACGGGCTGCCCTGGCTTCGCTCACAGCACAGATCCTGGGGCCATCCCAGAACGTGCGCTTCCAGCTTCCCCTTTCACTTTTGACTTCCGTTTTAAAGGAAACGTAGGTTTGAGAATTCAGCACAAAGCGGGCCTTTCGGAGGTGTCCGCTCAAACGCCGAAGCCCAGAAGGCATGGGGCGGAGGGAGGGTGCAGGGGTCAGACACACCGATCCCGGGAGCGCCAATTGCAGCCGGTGCCGCTCGGCTCCCCCCACGCCGACACCACCACGTGCACGCTCAGTACTTGCGGAAGGATCCAGTCCTGTCGAGGAGTCAGGGTGGGTGGTGCTCACCTGATAATTAGCCATTAAATACTTTGTTTTATCCGGATTGTTCACTTCTGGCATCACAATTTATTTACCGCTCACTGCTCAAGCCTTGCTCAGAAGAGAGTTATCATCTTCTCCTTTGGCTTTTCTGAGTGATGTCCACAACGTTCGCCTGTTTCCTCAGATCCCCTGAAAGGGAAGGCAATGCCAGCCCCGTTTCACACATAGGATCTGGCATCACAGAGATGATCACTGGGATGCCTGCCCCGGCTCCCCGCGTCCCAGGTGCAGGGAGGAAAGGCACAGGGATCTTCTGGTGGCACAAGGGAAGGTAGGGCAGGTCGCCCAAGAGCACCCCGGTAGGACAGGACCCTCACCCAGGAGCCAGCCCCGGCCAGGCAGGATGGTGAGGTTCACAGACGTGCAACACCAGTGATGCTCTTCCTCCCAGCAAAGTCCTGCGTGGATTTTTAACGGGTATCGAGCAAGGCAGACGGCAAAGCCCTCCCCAGAATAAGTCACTGGTTTGCTTTCTACTGAAAAATAAATAAAAGTCATCTCAGCAACTGCTGAAAAGCACTGTATCAGATTATGAGAGGATCTTCAAAGGTCCCTCCCAACCCAAACCGTTCGGTGATTGTACGGATCCAGTCAGACAGACCTCAGCCGGAGGGAGGCAACAGATACCCAGCGCTTCAGCCCAAACACAGCCTCAACACTTGGTGCATAACGTTGTTATCAACCAGGGAAAATAAAGGTAAGACGTGGAAAAGTCCGACAGCCCTACTAATAAGCACAGTCACAAGGTTTATCCTCAACACGAGGAGTTTACGAGATCAAAATGTTAGAACTATTCTTGAGAGAGCAGACTTTCGCCAAAGCTGCAGATCTGCTTTGATGGAGTTTTCATCTCAGATTACAAAATTCCTTAGAAAATTTAACCAAAACCCCTCAAAATAGATTACTCTGATTTTCTTTTTTCACAAACAGCCTTCCACAAAGCCCCGGAGGGAGCATCCCAGGTGCTGCCCACCCCCACACGCCACTGCCCCTCCCATCACGGCTGCACGTGTCTGCGGGGGGCTGTGGGTGTCTGTGTGGGGCTGTGGGTGTCTGTGGGGGGCTGTGGGTGTCTATGGGTGTCTGTGGGCAGCTGTGGGGGGCTGTGGGGGGCTCGGTGACTTTCCCAACCACCTCAACACTTTTCAACAGCAAAACAGCATTTCCCAAATTCAATTTTCCCATGAGGAAAAATCTGATTTTTCCTACCAAACCCCCCCTGATATGCCATTCAGAGAACCACAATGAGGTGCTTTGCTCCAGCTTGTTTGGACACTGATCGGGATATTTCCCACTGCTGAGCGGCCCCAGCACTCTCCAACGTGCCAGCAGTGCCAGGGCCAGCGTCAACGTCTGCATCTCCTTGTCACCCCGGGGCACGGACGCAGCAGCACAAACCACTCCCCAGGCTGGCAGGCAGAAAGATTTGAAAAGTTCAAAACAATGTGACTCGTAGTTTCACTCAGATAATTTTGAAATTATACGTTATATTAAATTGAACAGAGACTAAGAAAATGCCTTGACACATCCGAAGTTCAGCCAACTCAGCGTGCCCTTGTGCGATGCTCTGTGCCCCAACGTGAAGGCTCAGATTTATCTTCCTCCCTGACCTGAGTTTTGGAGGCTGGAGCCCAGTCCCAGTGTCTGAGCCGGAGGCTCCTGCTCCCATCGCGCTGCACGTCGCAGTGCCACGGCCAGCCAGCGAGGTGAGGAAACCCCAGACAGCACACGAACACGCACGGGGATCGGATCATCTGTCTGCCAAGGAGTCAGGAGAGCTATTTCATTCAGGTACCCACAGGGACCTGGGGTAGCAAAAGGGATCGTGAAACTATATATCCCAAAATCAGGGACACCAGAATGTCCTTTCTTCCCTCTGCACACAGATGAACAGGAGGCTCAGCATGAAAATCATCTAGAAGGATTATTCCATCCATAATCAGATCCTGAAGAAAGGCTGGTGCATGCTGAGTCCTGAAACACCCCATGCCAAACCCCGGCACATGCTGCTGCGGGCGGGCACGTGGGACAGGCAGGGCAAGCAGCAAAATCAGAATGTCAGTGCTCTGGCTGCGGGCACCCTTTCCTGAAAACAGCAAAGCAAACATCTCCGCCAACTCTGGATTCACCTCGGAGGCACCGGGTCACTCCTGGAAACCACAGAAAGCACACGGGATGGAGGAAGCTTCACCTTAACTCAGGGTTGTGTCACATGAGGGCTTTTGGAGCAGGGAAAGCTCAGATTTACCCACAGCCAAAGACATCCACGTGCGAAGGCCCAAGGGCACCCAGGGGTCCCTTGTATTTTAAATGTGCCATCAACAGGAACCGCTCCGGCTGTCCCAGGACACAGATAAATTCAATGCTGCAAAACTCCTGGTCTGTTTTCCCAATCCAGCCCCTCCCTCAAATTCAGGAGAACGCTCTTTAATAAAAAGGCTGTATTTTCAATAATGTCCTCGCACTCCTAAGTTTAAAGGCAGCACTTCACCCACAAGTACGAGCATCACCTCTGCTTCAGGATTCAGTCCTTCATCCTCCCTCTGAGGATCACCCCAGCACCCGTGCTTGGGAAGGGACCCACTTCTGGCCCCCGCCGCAACCCCAGAGCACCGCAGAGCCCCGTGCTCGGGGGTACGCGCCAGGGACATCTGAAATCCAGGAGCCCGAGCTGTGCGGGCTGCTCTCTGCCAGGAGCCCACGGTGCATCACCAGCCCTCCTGCCGCCACGTGCTCCAATCTCGCTGGGGAGCTGGGGGCACCGCGCACCCCTCCGGGTGGGCAGCCGGGACCCCCACACCTCTGCGCGAGGGGAGCTTCCTCCTTGTCGCTACTCGGACACTTCTTAACTAAGTGATGAGGAAGATCTGCAACCACAGAGCGCTCTTGCTGTGAAGGCGTGACACACCCGGGCAGCCAGGCTTTGCTATGAAATCGGGCGAGCAGGAGCAGGCGAGTGATTCAGGGAGGGGCAGGACTGCTCGCAGCCCCCCGGCACAGCCGCTGCTCGCAGGGGCCTCGGTGCTCAGGGGCATGGCACGGCTCGGCTCTGCTGCCTTCACCCATCCGCGGCTCAGGGAGCTTCACCCACGGAGCCAAAACTGGGATCAGACCCAGGATTCCCCCCTGCTCTGGGGTGCGGCTGAACGCCCAGGGTCAACGTGCTCCGAGGGGCTGTGGCTGATAAACCACTGTTCACCACAGTGGGCAGGGAAAGGGGCCAGGGGCAAGCTCAAGGAGGTGCAGGAGGGATGGTGCTCGGTCTCACACGGGCAGGTGACCCCAAGGGTTCCTCCATCTGCTCCTCTCCAGCTACTCGTCTTAAAAATTTGGCCAGCATTAACAGTTTGGATTAATCAAAATGCATTCTGCAAGGACTAAAGCACTCGCAAAGTGAAACAAACCCCGCTAATTTCAATTTTATTCATTCTACAATAGGAGATCCCAAAAATACTGTTTGTGAAGCATTCGAGCATTGCATGGCTAGGTCTCCCAGGAGGACCCGTGAGAAAGCAAGTACTTGCACCTCGAGAAGAGGGTGTGAACAGCGCGCAGCGGACTGAACACCGACATCAAAATATTCCATCCACCCCAATCGCGTGAGCTGTGCCGCCTGTGCGCTGGCGCGCACCGGAGGAGGGCAGCAGGCTGAAGCAGCCGGGGGAGGCAGGAGGATGCTCACAGAGCCCCATCCCGGCACCGTCAGGGAGCTCGGCCGCGACCGGGGAGTGCCTGCGGTGAGGGTGGGAGCGTGCGGGAAGGCACCGAGTCGCAGAGTCAAACCCCAGCTCTGGCACATCTGCCTTTAGGATCGGCTTTGCAAGTGCAACTGGTTTTTGCAGGAGAGAGGAAGACGGCCCAGGAGCCTTCCAGGAGAGCTGATGGGCTCTGTCTGCACCCCTCTGTGTGGTTAAAGCCTCCGGCAGCGCGGGGAGTGGGGCAGTGATTCTGCCGAGCTGCCGTGGGGAGTGAGGGCACGTACAAGGAACTGGGGCGCCCAGTTACTCCAGTAAGGGTGAGCAAATGGACCCCAGAATGGACAGCGGGACATGCAGCCTGCCTGCCACACGACCTCCGCCAGCCCCTGAAATGACGTTTTTCCTGAGGTTTCCTTTGCCAAACACCATGCTGGTTAAGGCACCGACACGCGCGTTCCCCGACGGGCACCGGGCCCGGGGACCGAAAGGGGACGGGCACAAAGGGGCACCCGGGCCAGGGTGCTGCGGCCAAACCACCTCACCTGCCCAGCAAACTCACCCGTGGCTTGCCTGGGGCAGCGGAGCAAACTGCCAAAGGGGCCATCATCAGCACGACACGGCAAAGCCAGACTGGGGGGTAATCCTCAACAGATTTCCAAGCCTCAACAGGCCATAGGTTTTATCAAGCGCTGTAAAAACAACTAATTTCTGCCACTGCACCACTTCTGCACAGTCTACAAAATCAAATGAAAAGTAAACTAACAATGATTTACTCCAGATGGGCATTTATTATCCTAGTAATACATCTTGCAATCGTTGCAGGATTAACTGAGGCCAATTCTTTTCTTAGTCACAGTTCTCTTACATAAACATATAGTAAATTAAACGATCTAAAACCAGACGGGCATTTATTAGGGTTGCCTCTGCACTTGCCTGAACATCATTTGTGGATGTGAGTCATAAAACATAAGCTGGATTTTAATTTCCAAAGTTTAATTTAATGTCAAGGAATACCGGGTACAAACCGTAGAACTCTCGTGAAACAATACCTATTTAGTATCTAGGTCTGGCCTGTTAACTGGTAAATCAAAACGGATGTGGTCAAATTAGCTACTGAAATGATGTAAGATGTGCCATGTCTACAGCAGCCCTGACACTTCAAAGACAAAACCAGGGAACCTCAAGCAGATAAAACATTTTCATCACAATAACGAATTATGTGCTCCGGCAGAATACATGTAATATAAAGAAGGACAACAAGAGCTGAAATGAAAGTTTGTTTTGCAGAAGCCAGGAATAGTAAATGATTTATATGCACTTATTTTAATTTATTTTCAGGCTGAGTGTAATTTATCTAAAGTCATCAAAAATTAATAGGCTGTACAGAAAGGAGTTTTAATAAATTCAAACTTAGGGGCATACAGCAAGTACATCTCTTTTCAATTGCTGCTAGCACTTAACTCCCTAATGAATCCCCCCCGTTACCCTGCCTGGAAGCCCCTGCAGCCCCCTTCGCGGGAAGGGGACTGACGGCCCCGGCCTGGGGCGTGGGGTGACAGGGGGAGGCTGGAGGAGCCCGGTGGGCAGCACTCGCCGGAGCCCTGACAGGGATGTGCTCTGCCTGTCCCTGCCTGCTCCTGCCCATCCCTGCCTGTCCCTGCCTGCTCCTGCCCGTCTCTGCCCGCCCCTGCCCGTCCCTGCCCGTCCCTGCCCGCTCCTGCCCATCCCTGCCCGTCCCTGCCCACCCCTGACCGTCCCTGCCCATCCCTGCGCACCCCTGCCCGCCCCTGCCCACCCCTGCCCATCCCTGCCTGCTCCTGCCTGTCCCTGCCCGCCCCTGCCTGCTCCTGCCCGTCCCTGCCCGTCCCTGCCTGTCCCTGCCCGTCCCTGCCCGCAGCCTCCATCCATCCCAGCTCCCTGACACTCCAGCAGCACCGAGGGCCAGAACTGTGTGTTCGGCGCAACGAAGCCCAAGAACGGGGATGGTGGGGACAGGCGCTGTGGCACTGGGAGTGACGGCCCCGCTCCGGCTGGGCTCTGGCAGGAAGGAGAAGCCCCAGCAAGGACCCGCTGCCCTGGGACCACCGTGCCCAAAGCCACCGACTGCCCTGCGCCCCACGCTGCAGCCTGAGCACGGCATGCCCCAGGGAAGGAAACTCCCCAAAGGGACAGTTTGAGGGGACTGTCCCTGCCAGAGGCTCTGGCTGACCCTGCAGCAAATTCCAAGCAGTTCCATGAGATGGGATATCCCAGGGATGCTGAAGCACCCCGCAACTCAACTCAGCAAACACCCTGTATCTGACGGCCGTGTGACGACTGGGAACGGCACCATCACCGCACCCAGTTTGTGTTTAGCCCAACAGGGCAGTGCCGGGCCAGGGGGAGAGCCGGGCCAGCCCCCAGGTCCCCAGCCCCCAGGTCCCCAGCCCCCAGGTCCCCAGCCCCCAGTGATGCAGCTGGGGCAGGAGCGGCAGCGCACACCCCGTCCCAGCACCCCTGCCTGACGGGGACACTGGGGACACGGGGGGAGGCTGGGAGCGGCGGCTGCCTCCCCTTGGCTGAAGGCCGGGGAGGAAACAGAGGCAGTTCAGCCCCCAGCAGAACACCAGCACCCAGCAGAAAGGCCTGCCTTCCCCAGCGCTGGCTCTGAGTGCGTGCACTGAAGAGGGTCAGGACCGCAACGGCGGCGGCTGACACTCGGGTCCCCGTACGGGCCCCGTGCCCACGTCCTCCTCGCAGGCAGCGAGGGGACAATCCCCCAGCGCACGTCGGAACCCAGAGCAGAGCTCGACCACGGAGCAAGTCTGAAACGGCGCTGCTGGAAACACAGACCCGAGGGCTTACTGACCACACACACTGCTGCAGCTGGGAACCGAGGGGCCCCGGTCTCTATGTAGATCTAAAGGAAATCAACGGGCGTACTAAAAGGAGTGTTTTCCTTCACCTACCAAAGATGACAGTTTCAGTGAAATACTGGGACGTATATTTTATAAAACTTCAGATACATCTGTCAGGGTTGGGCAATTTCACCTAAAAGAGAAACTTACAATGTGCCATAAGGGAGAAACTATTTTTGCAATCTTCCCTTTGGCTCAAAATCTGCTGCTGGGATTTTTTCAGGAGGTAGTGCTCCGCACACTTGAAGAAACTGACTGCTCCAAAATACATATTTATGGTTTCCTGATATAGGGAAAAACAACAGAAGAAACTAATGATAAGCTGCACAAAATGCTAGCAGAGCTCTGGAAACAGAACAGAGAGCAAATTGGGGATCAGTGGCAGAGTCGGGTTGCAGACAGAAATGAAAGGGTTACTCAGGCAGAGGCGCTGAACACCAGCCACTGCCCTGGTTATGAAAGGGTTACTGAGGTGCTGAACCCCAGGCACTGCCCCGGTGCTGTCTGCCAGGGGAGGCCAGGCGAGTGCAAGGTGCTCAGGCACAGGGTGCTTGGGCACAGCGTGCTCGGGCACAGGGTGGTCAGGTGCAGGGTGCTCAGGCGCAGGGGTGCTTGGGCACAGGGTGCTCCAATGCAGGGGTGCTCGGGCACAGGGTGCTCAGGCGCAGGGTGCTCAGGCACAGGGTGCTCGGTGCTCGGGTGCAGGGTGCTCAGGCGCAGGGTGCTCGGGCGCAGGGTGCTCGGGTGCAGGGTGCTCAGGCGCAGGGTGCTCGGGCGCAGGGTGCTCGGGTGCAGGGTGCTCGGGCGCAGGGTGCTCGGGCGCAGGGTGCTCGGGCGCAGGGTGCTCGGGCGCAGGGTGCTCAGCCCAGTCTGGCAGGGAGACCCCGGGCAGCAACTCGGCCCACGCAGGCTGCAATGACCGAGGACCGCTGCCAGCATCCCCATCCTGGGGACACCTGGCGAGCCGCTCCCTCGGGTGACTCACAACACAACTCATTGAGTCTCCACTGGATTCTAAAATCAGGGAGTTGACCCTCTCAGAAAGAGTGAAAAGTAAATTTGCAGAGGACACAGCAGAAGATAACACTGCAGAAAGTCATTAAGCCTATCTCTGTAGCACAATCAGGAAATTATATGCCAAGCCTGTACTATCAGTTCCTATCATTTTTTACCATAATTGCCGGCTTACTATTCAGAGGCCATGGAATAATGATGCCAAAGGGCTTAAAAACCTGGTATGCTTTGGAGACTATACGATGTCCCTGGGTGTAGGGAAATGTGTAAGGAAAGCTGTGCTGGGCAGGATGGAGACAGCAGAACCTTCCGAAGCCTGTGAAATGCAAAGGCTTGCTCTCAAACGAAGGTCCATGAGCAGAGATCGGGACACGTGAGGACCATCGAACCAGGGTCAGATGTACTTTCGCTCGGGGACAGGGACGCGTGGCCACGGCGGGTTCGTACGCAGGTTTGCACTGTCCCACGGTCACGTCGGGACCTCCCAGAGGCGGTTGGGAGCGGCAGAGCTCTGCCGGGCCGCAACGGGACCAGCGTTCCGGGGCTACGGACTCACCTCTGTCATACAGCCTCCAACACCAGCACTTTAACAACAGCCAAACAAACCTGCAACTCTCCGAAGAGCTACAGCAGCGAGGAGCTTGCTGTGCTGGCTACCCAGCCCGAGGCAGCTCCCCGCTCCACAGATCTGGAGTGGAGCTCAGGGGGTCCCCGGTCGCTGGGTGGGATTTTGTGGAACTGGCGGCTGGAAATCATCCTTCCTACATCTGTCAAGCCACAGTAAAATCTGTACCTAACAAAAACATGAAACAGGGCAGCTAAAGCCTCTGATCCCAGAGAGAAGGGCCAAAGACACTGAGGGGTGATCACCCCTGGGAAGTACAGACTGCTGAGAGACAGGCTGGGGAAAGAGATGGGAGTGGAGACAATAAAACCTCTATTTCTGATGTGGAGGGGGAAGCCATGAAACCTAAGTCTAACGCATAAACCCAGAGAGGAATTGGGAGCTGGGCTGGACAGCAAGACACCCTGACCCCTGTAAAACTAGGAACGTTCCCGAAACAGCACCGCAAATCACGGAGCACCCTGAGAGCATCTCAAGGTGCCAGGGGTGTCCATGTCCTCAAGGAGCAAGCACTCGCCCTGGAAGAGCCGAGCTCCAGCAAAACACGCCAGCTGGAGCTGTCGAGGCTGGAGGTGGAGTCCTGGGCCGAGGGGCTGCTTGGCGCCCACGACCTCACGTTCAGAGCACTGGGTGCTTCACACCCCTCCCCACTGCCCCTCCTGCTCGCGGGGACCCCGATGCGGGCCCGTGGCAGCTGCCCCCAGCACAGCGACCCACAGAGAAAGGGCTTGCCGGGGCGAGGGGGCTCACGCCGATGCTCTGCCTGGGGTGGGGCTGCAGGGCTGCGGCAGCTCGCTCCCCCCCACTCTGCCCGCACAGCTGGGACTGCTGCCAGCGGTGGGCACACATCCCGGCTGGCTCCAGGGGCTCCGGCTGCTCAAGGGTGCCTTGGGGAACGCAAGCATTGGAGAAGCCCAGAAATCCTGCACCCCCCTAAGTCACCAGGGACAGGCAGAGAGAGGGGCCGGGGCAGGCTGAGCATCCCCGGCTGGGATGGGGTGTGGGAGAGGGGCCGAGCACGGTCGGGGCCGTCCCGACAGCGCGCCCCAAGGACCAGCTTGCCAGGGGCAGGAAGGGCAGGAGACCCCACCACTTCCCACCACCACGTCTGCAGGAAGAGCCTGCGGTGGAAATGGTGAGGGCGTGGGAGTGGGAGGAGAGCAAAGGCGGTGGGAGGCTGGCAGGGAGAGGAGAGGGATTCGTCCCGGGAGGGGATGACAGCACAACTCCCCCCGGACCCAATCATATTTAATTTTTCTATCAATTTTCATTAGCCTTTTTCCATTCCTCTGGTTTGTCCACAGTGTTCCAGGATTTGTTAAAAATATACCATTACTGTCTCAGGGAGCTCCTTGGCCAATTATTTTAATACTCCTGGGTACCAGTTATCCAGTTCTGCCACTTTTAAAACGTCTTTCTTAAATTGTCACTTTTTAACCTTCTTAGTTCCTGTAGAAGTAGAAAATACCTCACTGTCTCCGTGAGTTTGTGTTTCTCTGCTTCTTTGCAAACGGCAAACAGAAATAACCACTGAAAATTTCTCCCTCTCCTGCATCACCCTTGACGGTATTTCTCTCTTTGCCTACAGTTAGGTCCAGTCCTACGACAGGCTTTTATTTGTATCTAAAATGTAATTCTCCTTCTTCACCTGGTACCTGACTGAAGGATATTTAACATTTTAATTAGAAAACCTCCAGTGACTTCAGAAGGCAGATATACAGGCACAAAAGAAGACCCTCGGTGTGCAGAAATTTTTTTGAGGAGCAGGGCCGAGAACTAAACCCATGAGAAACGCGACTCGTGAAAGGGCGGTGAGCAGGGCGGCTGCAGCAGCAGCTGCTGCCCTGTGCCCCCAGCTCCGCACGCCGCCGGGGATGGGGCAGAGGGGTCCCACCAGCACCCTGGCCCTCCGGCACCCTGCCTGCACCCCGGCTACTCCAGCACCCCAAGAGCACCCTAGCTCCTCCAGCGCCCCGCCAGCTCCCAGCTCTGGGCCCGCAGTTTTAAACAAGTTGTCACTAAAGCAAGTGCATCATTATTTCACGTGTTAATTGGCCGTGTCTCCACCCTCCGTTTCTTCGCATTAATAAACCACACTGTTTGGACTACTTGGGGTAGTGTCGACACAAGTGTTTGCTGGTTATTAAGCACCGAGCTCTGGCTAATAAGTACAGCCTACAACTTAACACGAGGCTATTTCTTGCAACAAACCACAACTCAGAACTTGCAAAGACACTGGATTACTAATGAACAGCATCGCTGAAATCTGCAGAAACTATACAGTGATTATTTTTATGACCTTACCTCATCTTTGAGTTACAGTTTTGAACAGTTTCTGAACTTAATTATCACAGATCATTTTAATTAATCAGGGAAGGCCTGACAGAACAGTGCTGCATCTTTTTGTCTTTTTCCTAAAGACAGATCAAACATCTTGTAGGATGGAAAAAGTGAAAATAAACAAAGCAGGTTTCCCTTTAGCTGGACAAGATCAAAAATACTTTACACAGATTTTTGGAAAAAGAAAATGAAATCCTTAGCCACTTTCAAAACTTCCAGCCCAGAGGAATTATTCTGAAAGGTCTTTTCCCTTCTTTTCTACATGTCAGTGTATAAAGAAGATACCATCAAATCTGCAGTGTGAGATCCAGTCAGTTTGCAGGTTTTATAGCTCTCTCTTCTGCGCCAGATAATTTAATGGCTCTCTTGGTCCTAATGTTCTTAACTCAGCAATGTGTCTGAGCATTTTAGATAAGAGACGTACTTAAGGCCTTGGCAAAGAAGTTTAGATTTTAATTGCCGCTTCAAAAATTGATCAGCCGTGCTGCTGCTGCGTGATTTCTGTTGAACTCACGAAACAAACGCTGAGAGAGGGACACCTGCACCCCCACCCAAACCCACCAGCGCAGCAAGAAGCGGCTCACCCCGGCCCGGCGAGGGCTGCGTGCCTGGGATCTCCGCTTCCACGCTGTAACGCAGCGGCAGCCAGCTGTGGGGCAGCTGTGGGGCAGCTGTGGGGCAGCTGTGGGGCAGCTGTGCTGGAGCCAGCTCTGGCTGCCGTGCCGCACACCCCGCAGCGGGTTGCTCCGGCTTGCACCCCCTCGCCGCCTTCGACGGGCGCCCGGGGAAGACAGAGACCTCTGCCCATGCCCTCCCACCCAAGCTGCACGTCCACCGCCCACGGGAGCTGCCCGGGGCTGCGCTGCAACCTGCGGCTCAGGGGAACAAAACCCGTCGCTAACTTGCAAAAGGGAACGCACCACGGGAGAGAGAATGCACCACGTCCATCCGTTGGCTCCCGCGGCCGCAGCACCGCTGCTCGCCGTTGCATCTCGTCCCTGAATAAGGCTCCCCCGCTCTCCCCAATTTTCAAAGAAAAATGAAAACGAAGTCCATGCAGATCCCAAGCGGCTCTGCAGCCTGCACCCCTGGCTATGCCACCGTATCAGCTAGGCACAGAAACCCCCACTGCTCTGGATGCCTGGGCTCAGTCGGTGACCAGGACAGTGATTTTAATCTGGAGTTTGGGCATGTTTTAAATTTATTTATTTTGCACTGAATACATTTAGGTATAATTCTCTCTTATCTTAATTAATATCAGGAAAATTACGCAGTTCCCTTTTCACAAAAGGAGAAAGAGCAGCATTATGCAGGAAAATGCTTGTAGAAACAAGAAACCTCAAACTTTTACTTCAGGTAAATTAGCATGACTTTACTGAAGCTAATTGAGTTACCCTTAAATTATGCACAGAAATCAAAGGAGGTACTTCGCTTTCCCCAGAATGTCCTCTTTAAAAATGCATTACTTTTCCTCATTTCTAGGCTTCTAGGCACAGGAATGCGTTTTCCCGTGATGTGGCTCATGTCACATCCTACTCACCAACCCCGGCAGGTTTGTCACAAAGGAGCTTAACAAGAGGGAGGGCTGGGAGGGTGGATGGGAAAGCCCATCGCCGGGGTGGGCTGGATGAGGCCCCGGGAGCGGTGCACGGCCGCGGCTCCCAGTGCCCCCCCACCCCGCTCCTGCTGCCCATCGACACGGGGAGCTGAGAGGCGGGGGGAGATGCAGCGGAGGGGGCTGCTCCTGGGCGTGCAACCCCCGCAGCACCCCGCTCAGCAGCGAAAGGGCGGCTGCGGGGGGAGCAGGGCTACCCCCCCCAGAGGGGCCCTTTGCAGGGCTGAGGGGGGGCTCTGAGCCTTTCTGACCCTCTGCTGCTGCAGGGGATCGAGAGGGGCGGGGGGACGGTCCCCGCCCGGGCAGATTCCTCATAGTTTTTCAACTGTTTGTGTTTGCTACAGCAAAAAAAAAAAAAAAATAGTGTGCCCCCACCTGCAGAGCAGCACCACTGAGACACAGGTGACAGGAGGGGATTTTGCGAGAGCATTTTAACTTTTGTTTCACCCTGAACTGAACAAGAATTAATCTTTTTTCTTCGGGAGCCCGAACACCTCAGCGTGCCAGGGGCCAGTATCACCAGCAGCCTGCACAGCACCAGTGGCAGCAATGGAGCGGTGCAGCCATCCCAGGCCCCCCCAGCTTCACACGGTGGGCTCGGGATGTCTGGCACAACACCACACACTGAGGTACCTGCAAAACCCATCATCCTGGGCAGGCCATTATAAAACGTGTCCTAAACGTAAGGAAAAGTTATCAAACTTGAAACATTTTGAGGGGAGCATTTTGTATTAAAAAAAAAAAAAAAAGGCATTTTTTTAGCAGAAAAGTTTAATCAGAAAACTTCTGAGGTATTTTGTGAGACAGAGTTGCCCATGAGTTACAACTGCAGGAAACACCCAGAGGCTCAAGCCCAGCTAAACCACGGATCCTGTGCCCCCCAGGCATGCAGATGGAGGGGCAGGTCCCAGTACCAGCAGAAAGGACAGTAGGGCAGGTCCCAGTGCTGGTGCAGGGGATGGTGGGGCAGGTCCCGGTGTGGTGGAGGGGATGGAGGGGCAGGTCCCAGTGAGGAGGAGGGGATGGAGGGGCAGGTCCCAGTGCTGGTGCAGAGGATGGTGGAGCAGGTCCCGGTGTGGTGGAGGGGATGGAGGGGCAGGTCCCAGTGCTGGTGCAGGGGATGGTGGGGCAGGTCCCGGTGTGGTGGAGGGGATGGAGGGGCAGGTCCCAGTGAGGAGGAGGGGATGGAGGGGCAGGTCCCAGTGCTGGTGCAGAGGATGGTGGAGCAGGTCCCGGTGTGGTGGAGGGGATGGAGGGGCAGGTCCCAGTGCTGGTGCAGGGGATGGCGGGGCAGGTCCTGGTGTGGTGGAGGGGATGCTGCTGCTCTCTACTCTGCCTCCCTCTCCACTGCACTCGCTGTGGAGGAGGGCACAGACACCTCTCTGTTGCTCCCTCTCCTTTGGCAAGGCGGCTGCTCCCGTACACTTCACCATCCAAGGAGCTGGCTGAAGGGAAGGGAAAGTCATGCCCCCCTCCCCTTCCCCAGCAGCACCACAGTGTCTCGCGAGCTCTGCCTCGAGCCCCACTACTGCACTGAAGACGTTAACGAGCTGGAGGTTAATACTGGAACCAGCTGGAGAGAGTGGCTGGTGCTGGCCCAGCACTATGGAGGAGACCAACTGCCACATCGGGATCCATCAGAAACTGGTGTTTCAGAGGGCAGGCCCCGGGTCAGGCACTCACCCACCATCACGCAGCCCCTGCCAGCCCCATGGCCAGGCGGGGACAAACCGCACAGGTCCCAAAACAGCCACAGCGGCTGCGCTGGGGGCCCGGGCAGAGGGGCGATCTGCCACCAAAACCCCCGCTTCATCTCAGCTACGGCCACGCACTCCAGAACCAACCTGTGGACAGGAGCGTGGGGGCTGAGAGGGGCTGAGCCAGGGATGAGCAGGGGATGAGTTGGGGATGAGGTGGGGCTGAGCAGGGGGCTGAGGGGACCCGTGGCAGAGAGGGGAGGCTGAACCCCAGCGTGGGAACCTCCCCTGGCATCCACTGGTCATCCAGGGATGGCAGAGCCACGCCAGCCCCATGCCAGGGCACACGTGCCCACGGCGGCAGAGAGCAGCTGAACAACACGCACATCTGCTATAGGTGACTGACAGCAAATGACTTGCCGTGTTCCTCCCCAGTACGCCCATCGCCTGTGAGCGGGAAGAAGCCCACTGCCACGCTCCCCTGGGCACCCCGTGGGTGCTCGGCACCCGCAGCGTGGCTGCCTGCTTCGGACACCTCTGTGCCACATCTCTCAGTGCAGCCCCCCTGCCATGCCCCAGCTTGCCCGCAGCAGACCCCTGAAATGCCTCTGCTCCCTCCGGAGCCCATCGCCTACCCCTTCTCCCCTCAGGGCGTGAGCTCCAGGGATGCTGAATCAGCACCTCCCCTCTCCCAGTGCCAGCACTCCGTTGCTATGGGGAACCACCCAGCACCTTTCCCCAAACTCCAGCAGCACCTGCTAATTATAAGCTTTCCAGAATAAACTTCCTTGAAGTGTTTGAGAAACAAATATAAAAATAAAAACAGTAACACGGGTAACAATAACTATTATTATTTTTAAAAGAAAGCCACAGTGCTGTTGCTCTGGCAGATGGAGGCAGTAATCTCCATCCTCTCGTTCCCTACTTTTCACAACCAGGGACAAGCAGCATGGAGAAATGAAGACCAAAAAAAAAAAAAGAAAGGGTAGTTGTGTATTGGAAGAAGGAAGGAATAAATAAATGGTGTCCATAGACGAGAAGAGCTGTGGGCCAGCTAGAGGCTGCGGGCAGGATCCAAGCCTGCAGGCAGAGTCTCTCACTGCTAATGACCTGCCACCCCTGGGAGGGGACTCCTTGTCTGGTGCAGGGATGGGTGCTGAGCTTCCCCCCAGCTCAGATCTGCCATAAGGACAGAATTGCCCAGGCTGAGCAACACTAACTGGGAAACACAACAGGGCAGGAGCTGACCCTTGGGTTTGCTTTTCTCTAGTCACGGAAAAACACCATGAAACATCATGGAGACACATAAATACCCAGTGGCAGCAGACCAGCATCTCTCGACCATCACTGAGAGCAGTCATGGTGCTGCCAGGAACCCGCTGGAAGGAGCAGCAACAGCTCGGCCAGCTCCGGGGGTGACCCCCGCACACCACAGCAGCAGGTGTGTGTCTGCTCTGGCACCAGGACCCGCTCGGCTTTGACAGTGATGGGCCAAGGACCGACACCAGACAGCAGCAGCAGCCCAGCGTCACCCTGCCACTCTCAGAACAACTGACCGGGGGAAGCGGCTGGAGGCATCAGCAACAGGTCCATTGCTGCCCAAACACCACCCGTACCACCCAGGAGCGCGGGGAGAAGGGCAGCCACAAGCAGGCTGTGTTAGAAAGAGCAGGCAGGAGCGCTGCCAGGAACATTGCCCAAGAAAATAGGAATATATTTGTTCCCAGGAGCGATGCCCTCAAGGCATGAAATTGCTCTCTTTGAACTGAAGGAGAGGAAGGCGGTGAATGCCTGCCATCCTCTGCTCCAGCACTCTGCCCAGGCACCCCACCTTCCACCGCGGCGCCAGCTGGGGCTCCCCCGGCCAGGCTGCCATCAGGGGCCCACACAGCTCCCCGAAAGCAGCAGCCATGCCGCGACCTGCCCCGCTGCCGCCACAGAGCAGGGCAGGCAGCTTGCAGAAGGGGTGAACTGGTACCACGCAGCGCAAGCACGGTCTGATCTGCCAGGCTCTGGCATTCAGCGGTGACATGGGGGACAGGGGTTCCTCACCCAGCCGTGCAGCAGTGTGAGGCAGCTCACGCCACTAGGAAGGAATATTGCAATGCTTCACTCTGCTTTACCCATTTAAATTAGGGGAATGTGCTACTTCGCTATTTGCAATCAGTTAAACTCTCATTTACATATGCACACATAAAAACAAACAAACAAATCCCCAAAGCACTAAGCAATATCTCCTAGTGATACCACGGCAGCCTTTCTTTCACATAGTCTCTGAGTGAGATCTGACTGTCCTTACTGCATCTTCTTGGTGCAAAGAGCTGGCTTCATGTGCAATTTCCTTCCGACATATTGACACTCAGCACATGCACCACCATGGCACAGCTGAAAATATATTGGAAAAGACTTCATGAAGCAAAGTGATTCCATTTTGAAGCCCGGTGCCCCTCAGTAACCACATTTAATGAAACAGCAGAGCGGCCCACACTCACAGTAGAAGGATTCAGCCATCAGCTCTGTCCTCTGTGATAACACGCAGGAATACATTGATCTAATGTGAAAAATGGGAAATGTGTAGGACACAGGCATCATCACCTCTGCAGAAGTGATGAGACAGGGCAGCGCCACAAACGGGAGGTTTCCTGCAGGAGGATGCGCCCCACTGCCTGGGAGTCTGTGCCAACATGACAGGGACATGGGGACAGGACAGGGACACGGGGGCAGGACAGGGACACGGGGACAGGACAGGGACACGGGGGCAGGACAGGGACACAGAGACAGGACAGGGACACGGGGACAGGACAGGGACACGGGGGCAGGACAGGGACACAGGGACAGGACAGGGACACGGGGGCAGGACAGGGACACGGGGGCAGGACAGGGACACAGAGACAGGACAGGGACACGGGGACAGGACAGGGACACGGGGACAGGACAGGGACACAGGGGCAGGACAGGGACACAGAGACAGGACAGGGACACGGGGGCAGGACAGGGACACGGGGACAGGACAGGGACACAGAGGCAGGACAGGGACACGGGGACAGGACAGGGACACGGGGGCAGGACAGGGACACAGAGACAGGACAGGGACACGGGGACAGGACAGGGACACAGAGGCAGGACAGGGACACGGGGACAGGACAGGGACACGGGGGCAGGACAGGGACACGGGGGCAGGACAGGGACACGGGGCAGGACAGGGACACAGAGGCAGGACAGGGACACGGGGACAGGACAGGGACACGGGGACAGGACAGGGACACAGAGGCAGGACAGGGACATGGGGGCAGGACAGGGACACGGGGGCAGGACAGGGACACGGGGACAGGACAGGGACACGGGGGCAGGACAGGGACACAGAGGCAGGACAGGGACACAGAGGCAGGACAGGGACACGGGGGCAGGACAGGGACACGGGGACAGGACAGGGACACAGAGGCAGGACAGGGACACGGGGACAGGACAGGGACACGGGGGCAGGACAGGGACACAGAGACAGGACAGGGAGACGGAGGCAGGACAGGGACACGGGGGCAGGACAGGGACACGGGGACAGGACAGGGAGACGGAGGCAGGACAGGGACACGGGGGCAGGACAGGGACACGGGGACAGGACAGGGACACGGGGACAGGACAGGGACACAGAGGCAGGACAGGGACACGGGGGCAGAACAGGGACACGGGGACAGGACAGGGACACGGGGACAGGACAGGGACACGGGGGCAGGACAGGGACACGGGGACACATCGCCCTGACAGGCACTGCCGTGCACTGGGGCACTCCCAGCACACTCCTCCTCCCGGCACCAGCAGCCTCCCTGTTGAGGAGGAAGGCCAGCAGCGCTGCAGGCAGGGGGGGCCCACAACGGCCCCCTCCCCTCCCCGGCAGCCTGCACATCCCTCCGCACGCACTTAGACCAGCCCTGGAACATGTGCTCAGCCCAGCCCACACAGCTCCGGGAGCTCGGGGACCCTGTCCCCCTCCCCGCTGACAGCCTGACACAACCAACACACCAGGCTCACGGCCCAACGCAAACACCCCTCATCACCCGGCAGGCCAGCACAGGAGAGCGCCGGAAAGGAAGAGCCCGTGTGAGTCCTCTGTACAGAACTGAAGGAGTTAATGCCTCAAACATTCCTTGGCACTGAAAGCCTCAGGGACAAGTGGTGGCCTTTGTGATTAGTCGAAGTAAGCACAGAAGGAAGGAAACTAGCCTGAGTGAAACTATATTTTCAGACTGATTGAAACTACATGTTTGGGGAAAAAGACCAATAAGAGGGATAAACACCTGGCACCAGATCTGACTCTCTTGGTCTAGTATGCAAATCAGCCGATAAGTTGAACATAAAAGGTGACAGAAAACTTTGCTGGGTGTGCACCCACCACGCAAGATTACCAGACCTGAGACTGCTGGAACCTGGAGTGGTGATCTGGACTCTCTTTCTCTCCTTTCTTTTTCTTTTCTTTCTTTCTTTTCTTTCTTATAGATTTATCAATAAGAGGCCCCATTGCTTACTATCCTTGTCCAAGTTTAAGTTGTTTTTATCACAAGTAAAGCATTTTAAAGATTCATTTGGTGTCATTTCACCTTAATTCAACCTGAGGGGATCGCAGACCCTTTAGGACTCCCTGGGCTCCCAGCCTGGGTTGTAACAGCCTCCCCCAGGGCCCAGCCCAGAGGAGTGGGGAAGCCCCTCTGTGCCCAGGGGCCGTTGTGGAAGTCCCACCAGCGTGCAGGCAGCCCAACCCTGGCCAGCCCAGCCGGGATGCTGCTCGCCCCCTCCCCACCCAAAGCCTCGGCCACGTTAACCCTCCGGGAAGGGCACAGCGGGTGCTGCCGCCCGACTCCGGAGCGCCGGGCCAGGCCCCGCTGCTGCCGCGGACACGGGGCTGCTGTCCGGGCGCCTGGTGGGACTGCCCCTTCCCAGGAAACGGCCCCGGCTCTGGGGTCCCCGGAGGTGACTTTGGCCGTTGCCATTTCCATTGTCAACTGCTGGGGAACTGACTTCCCTCCGTTGTCTTTGTCCCCTTAGTTAAGTGGGAACAGGTATCCTCCCCCCGCAGCCCCTCACCCTGCCATTAACTCATTCATACACCATTATCTTGGCTGCAGGAGTGTTGGAGACACTGTCGTTCCTGGATGCCCAGAGGTGGTGTACTTGCAATTAAATTTCATAATGAAACACCACCCATGCATCAACACGAACTGGCATTTAGAAGTATTTAGACACCATCCTACTGCAACATAGTTGCATCGTATTAGTATACAAACTTCTTTATGGGAATTAATGCCATGTCAAAACTACAGCCTTAACCAACTGCACATTTTAGAAGTGGCACCAGGGCACAGGTAAATAGAAAACAAGACATTAAATCACACACGGACGGGGAACAGAAAAATGTCAGGAGAGCTGATGACTGCCAGCAGACAGAAACTCAGGCCAAGCATCACTGGAGAGCTGCTAGGCTGGACTGACCACGGAGATCCCAGGCTTTTGCTTTTGCCCTCCAAGGAAACAGGCTCAAATCTTGTCATTTCTGGAAGGATTTGAAGAAGCTGCTTGAGCTTCATGGAGAGACGCAGCACCTGGGAGGTTTCAAGCATTACAAATATTGTAGGGGAAGGTGTCAGTCCCAGGAAGAGAAGGCTGGTGTGAAGGGTGCTGCCCGGCTGAGCGTTTTGGACAGACATGCTGCTAGCACCAGCCCGTTCCCAGGAGAGCCACGCGTCCCTCCCGCTCCCCAGAACCCCCATCTTCCTGGGAAAAGGCATTTAAAGGACATCTCCTCTGCGGATACCAAAGTTGGGAAACCCTGTATTTTAACCCCTTGTCTTTGAAGCCTGGTTGCCATGGTTACCACTGAACGGCCTCACTGCAACTGGGAAGTCAGCATTAATTTCCCCCTGCGCCCAAAAAAGTACATGCTTTTCTCCTGTGAGGGGTTTTCTACAAGGAGAGTCAGGATTTTATGATCTAATACCTCACAAACTGCCAGGATGGAAATAAAGGCTTTATTCCCCCGGGGAAGGCAGGAATCGGTCTGCTGAGGGCACGAGCTTCCCCCTGCCCAGCAGCGGGCAAGGGCAGCAGCGGAGGAGGGCAGGGGGTGCGAGGGCAGCTCCTCTGCAGCATCCCCAGCCGCTTTCCTCCTCTCCCCTCCATGCCCGCAGCACAGGTACGTCCTCCCGCTCTCCTCAGCCTTTTACTTTTTTTTGGCAGGGGGAACAGTTTACTGCCAGGGCCTTATTTATTTTGCCTTCTGCGCCCAGTTTCCTGCAAAGACAGCTGCCAGACTACTGGCAGTTTGGGGTTTTCCTTCTGAGGAACAGTAACTGGCAGAGAAGCAAACTCTCTGCAAAGTGCAACCGAGAAAGTAAGTGCTACAAAATAAGAGCAATTTATTCCAGGGTTTACAAATCAGTCTTTGGTCCTCAGAGATATTTCTTTTCTCCCGTCAGGTGCTTATATTTCTCCAGTACTGCCAGGCTACGTGAGCTGCTTTTGTCTCGGTATTTGCACACACGTGTGTAGATAACCTCTTTTTTCACACTGTATTTGCACTGAACATGTAAGGAGGGAGGCATTGCCTCATCTGTGCTGCAAACTAAGTGTATCTTTGTCGTGGGATTGCATGGAAAACCTGAGCATGCTTCTGACCAGTATTCATTATTTTGGACTGTGAAACCTACCCATCTTTCTGGAAAGTTCTGGCAGTCTGGAAACGCCTTTTGTACCCACCCGGTCCCAGCTACACGCTGGAGTTGTGCTGGCTGAGTTTCATGGTATGTGTCTCATCTGGGAGCAAGTCACTTCTCACTGAGATTTAAACTTCAATTTAATGTGCAGATCCACCAAATTAGTTATGTTCTACTCTTGAGTTACTCCTGTACAGGCTTACTGACATAAAGGTTTTTTACACTTCTATTTCTTCACCCCTCGTTGCTGGCAGAGGTGTGCCCAGCCTGTGCACTGCAAGCCACCACCACCTCTGCGCTCCCCCTTGTCAGAGCAGGGCCACGCAGTCGTGGGGGAAAACATCCGCAGTCCTCTGCCTTCCCCGGACTCATGGGCTGTAATCACACCACCCGACCTGAAGGATTTCCCTGTGTGCAGGACTCAGAGCACTGAGGACCCCAACGAAGGGAACGGGTGTTTCAGCCCCCCACTTACAGCTCCACCCGCACTTGGCGGATCCCAACCCCACAGCGTGGTGCCACGGGCTGCTGGAAACGTGGTGCAGCACCCACGGCACAGCCAGAGCTGGGGACGGGCAGGGGAGCGTGGTCCCCCACGGTCCCCCCACGGCGGGGTGCAGAGGGCACATGCCAGGCCTGCAGACAGACCTCGTTCTGGACACCATTTGGTGAAACGGTGCTTTCTGAGGCATGCGGAACATTAAATATCCAGCCTGGCTTGAAACTGCTTCATGAAGGCACAGGGTAATAACAGACTTAACAAAATTTCCCGGTTTAACTAGTTCTCAGCAGTAACCCAGGGCAGCTATTCCAGTGAAACTGCGCAGGCACAGGGGCTGGACACCTGGGCTCTGGAATCCTGGGCGAGCCAGGTCCTGCTCATCCCCTGCCATTCCATACCTCCAGGTCCTGCTCATCCCCTGCCATTCCATACCTCCAGGTCCTGTTCTCCCCCTGCCATTCCATACATCCATGGCCCACGCCTGGAGCAGCCCTGTCTGTGGCTCCCCAGCGCCGGGAAGGCCCTGGGGACACTGTCGCTGGTGGGATGAGACATGGTCACGGTGGGTATCGCTGCTGCTTCCACACCCTGCGCAGGGCCCCCCCTGGGAAGGCAGCAAGCGAGCGTGGCTGCAGGGACGGGGAAACGACTCGACAGGGTCAGGGCAAATCTTCACCGGGGCTCACGCCCTGCTCGGAGCTGGAGTGGTCAGGGGCAGACGTTAGGGAGAGGGTGCTACAGAGCGGGCATTTTGCTGAGCCCCCCCTCGCCTGGCCTCCCCCCAGCTCTGTACCAGGCAGTGAGAGCGACCAGAGGGGCGGCTGCTCCCCCCGGCCGCAGGGGCAGGCGCGAGCGAGCCGCCACACTGGGAAGCAGAGCTCGAGACTCTGACCTGGCTGGCATCCACATCTTGACATCGGCAGGTCAGCCTGTCACTAATTGAATTATACCTGCATTACTTAATAAACAAGGAATACTCTCCACATTATAACGATGTAAACCTTTAATTGGTTTATGAGCACAGAGTCCCACAGGGAGTGTCACAAACCCATCAGGATGCCCTCAGCACTGCATTTCTGAGCTGGAGAGATAAGGAGTGTCCTACGCTGGTGTTCAGCTCTGGGCTGAGCCAGTAAGGGAGGAGAGCCAGCACGCTGCTCCGCTTCGCACCGCCCGGCACCAGCACTGGCACCACCATCAGCACCAGCACCACACTGGCACCACCATCAGCACCAGCACCAGCACCACACTGGCACCAGCATCAGCACCAGCACCACACTGGCACCACCATCAGCACCAGCACCAGCACCACACTGGCACCAGCATCAGCACCAGCACCGCTCCCACGGGCTGCAGAGCTGCCACCGCCGCAGGAGCAGGGTCCCGTCCCCCCAGCACAGCCCTGCCCATGGAGGCACCCTCCCCTCGCAGGCTGCCAGCCTCCCCAGCATGCCGGGGGGTGACCCCCCACGGCGGCACACACCGCAGAGCCATCCCAGAGCAGGCACACCAACCCGTTACGGGTGCAGCGTGAGGGGCAGGGGAGCCCTGCACCCTCCTGGGTGCACCCCGGCCCCTAGTCCGCACTCGGTCCATCAGATCTTACCAACACAAGTCCCACCTAACTCCCCAAACATACATGGTGGGGACACCGGGTCCTCATCACCCACCATCTCGCCCCAGAGAGCCTCCTCCATTGCACCACACAACTTGCTAGTGTAGATGTAAACCAAGACTATGTCCACGAAGCTTAGCATGCTTTGAAAAGCCAGCAGAGCCTTGGCGGAGGGAGACCACACTTCACTCAGATATCCCACTCCATGACTCCCCACGCATGCAAATGTCAGTTCAGGATCGAGCTTCCTGTGCAAAAAACCCTCTTTTGCACCTGAATACGCAGCACTGCTTCCAAAGTTTGCATTGCTGGCCAAACCAGTGTTACCGGAGAAACACACTGCGCCCTTAGAGGATGAGTGATTCTTCTGATTCATATGGTAATTGCAATGCTGTTGTCCTTCACTCTCTTCTTTTATCCATCACCTCTCTTCACGTTCTCAGTGTAAATCAGGGAAGCATTACTGACCACCAGGGAACCATTTGGGTATCTGATTTCATGTATGGCCTGAATTTCAGCTGGCGATGAGCAAGCCCAGCCTTTCCACCGCACTCCAAGTCTCAAATCCTGCTGGCCACAATTTTGCTCCTTGTTATTGTTATTTATTTATTGTTATTATTTTAACTTTCCAGATGAAATTTAAATAAATTCATAGGGTCTGTACATAGTCTTCTTTAATGTTTCTTAGAAGAAATTAAGCTTATTCAGTTCAGCTCTTTGTACCATTCAGTGTAACCACAGAAGACAATAATGCAGCCCATATGTGAGCAGCAAGGGGCTGAGATGCTCGAACAGAGCCACTGCTGATCGTGAGGTTGAGCAATGCAAGCAATCAAAGGGCATTTACCTAAGCAGTTTATCTTTTACTCATTTTTATATACTGCACAATGCTACACTAGTAAAGTTCATTTAAAAACTATTCTCCTAATTTGTTCCCTTAGAAATTAATACAATCTTCATTTGGAACTAGCAGGCAGCTGTAACTATCCATCCTGACCTACTGTGTCTTTTTCCGTGGTATTTATCATGTTTTCCTTCTATGAACAGGGAAGGACACGGGGATTATTGCAGTCCACAGAAGGTGTTTGTTTGCTGAATGCTTCTTAAATAAAACAAGTTAGAAATAGAGTGTGTGACCCAGGGCAGTAATGGGCAATAATGAATACAACAGAAATGTGAGCCCTGGGGGAAGTAACCTCCCATTCCAACCAGCGCATCAGAAAGTCTGTAGGTCAGGCTGCTGCCAGAGCGTGCTCTGCTCTCCCAGAGAGCCGGGACAGACACCTGCGGGACACACGCTGCAGTCCCCACGGCGGGCAGGGCATCCCCCACCACATCCCCATCTCCGGGAGGTTCCCCAGTGCCCAGCGCTTTGCTGGGGCTCAGGGGGGACACCCCAAGACCCTGAACCCGCAGCAAGGCCAGGGCTGAACCCTGGAGGCCACCTCAGCTCCAGGAAGCGCCACGTCCCGCAGCCAGGTCTGGAGGCGCTCCAGGACGGGGGGGACCAAGAGCCAGGCAGCGGACAGCTCTGCCCTTGGGGCTGCTGGCTGTGTCCCCCCGACACTTGCATCCAGGGATCGTCCGGGCAGTAGTGCCCCGGGGACCCTCTCTACATCCGGGGACCCTCTCTGCACCCCCCAGGACCCTCTCTGCACCCCCGGGACCACCCCAGCGGGTGCCCACCACAGGCAGCACCCACGATGAGCAGGGCAGGCCACCCGCAAGCCGCCGCCGTGCCAGGCTGGGGACCATGGCGTGGCTCCTCAAGACTCCACGCTAATGGCCAACACTCGCTGAAGACCCCGTATGTCACACACAGAAACGCAAACCTCCTCCTAAGCTGGGAGCCTCTGCAGAGATGTGCTTTACCGTAAACCGCCCACCCCACTCAGAGGACTGCTAGGCACTGTGATTTTTTATGGCTTCCTATTAAACTTTTAAAATCCAGTGTTCTACAGCGTGCACAACTCCTCTACTATTTCCAGGAGGTTTTCCACGCTGAGATGTGCCAGAGAATGCCCCGTGCCCCCCGGCCCCGGGCAGCACCTTGCTGCAGCAGGGACATGGCTACCCGGGCACACGCGTGCCTGGCACGCGTGGTGCTGCCCCACAGTGACGTTACATGTGGCCCCACACGCCTGCAGTAACGAGGGAAATGGCAGAGCTGGGCCAGAGCCACCAACACCCCGCGGCACGGGGACAGGCCTACTGACGGCAGGCGTACTCATCTAGAGAGTTCAACCTACAGAAACATGTTAAGTGCCGGTCTGGAAGAAGGACCACACCACTCGTGACTCCACCCATGACACCCCAGCTGTGACACCCCGCCCCGTGACACCGTCGGTGCAGCGAGACAAGGAGCCACTCTTGGCTCCTGCACCAGCAGAGCTCTCCTTCAGCTCTGGCAGAAGTGCTCCGCTCTAATGATGCTGTAGGTACAAGAATTACACCTCCGGGGTGCTGAAGCTTTCTGAAGAAACTATTAAAAAAAAATCCCAAAAGACTGCTTTATACCACCAGGGTAAGACAAAAGCATTGCTCTGCAACTTGTAATTGCAAAAACAGTTGTAGGGGCAACAGCCAGGCTGAACGGCCGTCACACCGAGTTGCTCACTGTGGGAACATCACCGCACGCATCCAGGGCTACACACGTGCTTCTGTTCACCAAACCACGAGCTGAAACATCTTCCTTCTGTTTGGGACAGGAGCAAATCTCCTCATTTCGGACAGCCAAAGAGACGCCGTAGAGCACTAACCACGTTCCCATGGGCATTTCCAACATGTGCTAGACCCCAACGAGAGGGCTCCCCGCTGCTTGCCGACATGGGGATGCAGAGGGGAGGCCTAAGTGGGGCACCTGCAGTGCCCACCTGCAGTGAGAGGGGGCTCGTGAGGGGAGCAAGGAGTACTGGAAAGGAGACAGCACCCTCAAAAGTGGTCACTAAGTGCCATCCTTCCTACTTGCTTGGGGACAAGGACACATTTGTTTGGGCCGGCCCAATCCACCACTGCTAAGGCCAGGGCACCAAGCGACGAGCAGCCCAAGGAGCCGTCCCTGCACGGGCGCAAACGCCGAGCAGAGCCTCTGCAGCAACGTATCACCTGCAGGGCCAGTCCTCCGCATGTCCACCCCACAGCCCCGGCCCCAGCACCGCACACCACAGCTCTCCCCAGGCTGCGAGCTGGCTCCCTTCCCGTTATTCTCCCCGGCGGCAGCAGGGCATGCACCCACAGCTCAAACGCAGAGAAGTCACAGAGGGGCAGCGTGGAGCTGGGATGTGCAAGAAAACCTCCCCAGGATCCAAAACCGTCACCTGCGGGGCCTGAGGGCTGCCAGACCCACGAGTGACACTATGAGGGGAGGTCATCATCTGGATCTCCAGAGGACTGTGCCTGTCAGGACACCCTGCACTGGCAAACACCACTGGAGCCTGAACTGGGGCCTGTACTGTTTCCATCTCGTTTCTTCACGCCATCGCAGTGGAAGATGCTCATTTTCTGCGTCAGCTTGCCCGGGTTCGGCCGTGGCATTCAGGACCCCGCCACTCTCCTGCCTAGGGTGCCAGCGGTCTGCAGACAGCTTCCAGCATGCCTACAGAGCTGTCCCCCAAAACGGCCACGGCTGAGGCTCGGCTGGCGGGAGGAGAGCGGAGCCGCTGCTCCGGAGCTGCAGTTCGGAGCCTGGTCCCGAGCCACGGGAGCGGCGTCGCTGCAGCCAGGCTCCGGCGGAGAGGAGATGCAATGCTGACGCGTCAGGAAGAGCCCCAAGCACAGCAAATCTGCCCACAGCACAGCAAAAACAGCTTTGTACAGAGCAGCAGAGCTGAATCATGGTCCCGAATAGAAGGCTCTCTTGTGAAACACCACGTACCCGGCAGAACCACTGAGTCACAGCTGACAAGGCGACAAATCCTGCTCGCCTTACTCAGACCTGCTCCCACGGAGCCATATCAGGGGGTCTTTACATAAATTATTTTAAAAGTGCGTTGGTGAAAACAAAAACAATGCAGTTACCAGAGCACGGCAGTGCTGCCGACTGTACGTGCCTTTCTTTGCTGGGGCAGAGATTTCATGTAACAGGTGAACTCTTAACTCTGGCTAAAACCCAGAGAAGTTTAACCCACACCTCACCCACATGTGGCAGAACATCTCTGCATTACTTCTCAGTGTTGTTAAAGAAATCCCATCCCAATTCCTGGGACCAGCAGCACTGTTACCAGGGTACTGAAAACAGATTTGGGGGCTTCCTCTCGGTGCGACTTTTCTACCATGCTTTTTCTTCCTTGAGTGTGTTTTCCTTGCACGTCTGCTGTGTTACAGCCGGTGGTCAGGCGACTGTCACAGCTCACTGTTGTGGGCTCCTGTGTCAGGCTCAGGCCTCCTGCTTCTCTGTCCCCCTTGGCCAAGTACAGAGACTAGGTAGTACAAAGAATTAGAAATAAATACGCAGGGAATGTCAGGTATCTGGCAACGTAACAATGCTGAGGCAATAAAAACTAAAGAGTTTTATCTGTCTCCAATCCAAAAGAAGTGCAGCATGATCTTGACAGAGAAGCCTAAACAAAAACTTCAAGTTAAAAAAAAGATACTCCACTTGAAAGCAAAGCTAGCTAATCATGTGTTTTTATGGAAATGTTTTGCTAAGAGACGGTTCCTGGTGAGAAACTTCATCTAGAAGATCAACCTCAAAAGCAAGGCGTTGGGCACGGGTTTCACAGCATTGGGAACCACCTCCAAGCCCGGAGAGCTACTGCTGTCCCCACCTTAGGAAACTGGAGAGGCTTTCACCCAGGTTCCCATTATCCCCTGAATTGGCCATTTGACACATCACCTTTTGTGTTATTCAGCCTGCTCGGGGCAAGTGTTATTTGTAGAGCTGCTTATGCCACAGGACCAAGGCGCCCCAGCCAGCCGCCCCAAGGCAGGGGACATTGGGGCAGGATGGGGGGACGCAATCAGGGAGTCTGTGGGGTGCAGAGGGCTGTCTAAATAACGAGGCAATTCAGCAGTTAAAGCAGCTGCCACACAAACCCGTGCCCGCCGGTCCCTGGCAGGGCACACTGCTGGCACCACGCCGTCTCATCACACTACGTGCCTCTGGCTTGTGGAGCCCGGGCCCTGGACCAAGGGGCCAGAAGTAGCCTGGGGGGCACAGTGCCTGTCCTGGGGCTACCCCAGGCACACGGTGACCAGGCTCAGGGGGCTCTGGGCCACCACCTCCTCTGAGAGCCCAGCCTTCACTCTCCCCTCACCCCATCTCCTCCCTTGTGACTACCAATCCCTCTCCCTCCCTCTGTAGCCTCTCCTAGTTCTCCAAGAACCGTCAGTGAGAGCTGCCACAGAAAATAAAATGACTGTCATTACTATTTCATGATGGGCCGCAGGCCAGTCAGACAGCTATTACTATCATCACCACAACCCACCGAGTGATCCTGTGTGTTGTTCGGGAATACCTCGGGTCTCCATCCCTCCTCAGGAGCCCCGCAAGACCTTCGCTAGCTCCAGAGAAATGCACACACGGACACAGACTCACCCCTCTGGAGCAGGCGTATGTGGGAGTACTTCTGATAGCCCAGAATCAGGGCACTGCCTTTCACCGCTGGGTCTGTAACACCGCTTCCAAAACACGACCCGGACAGCCGCTCCCCCCCGCCCCAGCCCCTCAGATCGGGATCCCACGCCCCGAGACCCACAGTTTGATGGGAATGGGCCACTGAGTTCCCCTGTGAAGGAGAACCCCGCTCCCGCCTCTCCGAACTCCCCCTGTCCCATCGCGGGACGGGTCCCACCTCAGAGCTCCCACGGGATGGGGCCGACCGGCCGGAGCACCCACGCCAAGGGCACCCACCGGCTCCCGACCTGCTGTACCCCCCAACCAAATCAGAAGCCACTTCTTCTTCGAGATTTGTCATTCTGTTTTCAAAACAACGTCTCAAACTTCGGGGTACCAGAAGGTGTATCTGACTAATTAGAAGCAAATGTTTCTATTTCATGGCAAAGTACATGATTATTTGATATACATTTCTAGAAAGAATGGCTCACTCTTGAGCAACAAACCTTATACTGGTTTGGATTTGGCTTTCCAGGCTTGAGTACGTCTCCAGTATTGCTTCTGTTCAACCATGTTTCTTTCTGCTATCCATCTACATGGACAACATGCTTTTATTTCCAACGCATTTTAGGTAACGGCCTCAAGAATAGTTTTTATTTAAAACGCACACACGCACACACACACACCCCTCTCAGCACAGAACTCATCAGATAGTGTCAACAAGCACATTTTAATAGCATGGTATTGAAAAGTGATTTTACTATTAGCTAGAAAAGTCTGAAGACTGCAGAGGATATATTTAGATGTGTATAAATAGACAACACTCAGTGATGTCTGGTCAGAGGAGTACAAATCTTCCCTAATGCATGGAATATGCCTGGCCCAAAATGCTTCAATAGCACTTAGACAAGCCTTTTCTATTTGGCTCAAGTTCTGCAGGCCCGTTAATAGCAAAGCTATTAGAACGATTTTCTGGACTGGTTGCTTGCTCAGAGAATATTCAAAAGATTGCTCTATAAAACTGAACCTGCTACCACACCTGAAAGCATAGGCGATATTGATCAGCAATGGCAAGCCATTAGCTCTCCAGCATCTGAACGATCTCCATGTGCCCCCATGGACAGACAAGCCCTCCAGGCACCTCGGGGTGCTCCACCTCCCCCAGGCGCTTCCAGTTTGCAGGCACCCCTGCTTGCCAAGCCCGGCCCTCCCGGCACACCCGCCTTGGCGTCTCCCCACCTCGGGGGGAGAAACCTCACTCTCAGCCACGGTGGCGGCAGCAGCCCACAGGTCTGTTTGGGGAAGAGCTGGTTCCTTCTTGCCACGCTGCCCTGCCACATTTCTTCTCGAGTTCCCGCTGTTTTGCCCCACACACCCAGCAACCACCCCTTACCCTTCTTCCCCTGCCCTATGGCCGCAGCCTGTCACCGTTCACACCCCAGGTGGCAAACGGGAGCCCCTCCCAGCTGAGAGCTGTACGAAAATGCAAACCAAGACCCTAAGAAACCATCCTGAACGGTGCTGCATCACAGAGCCCAGCCCTTCATCCTGGTCATAAACCAAACTGAAGCGCGCAGCCAGCCAGCTCTCCCTGCAGCTGGACAATCTGGAGTCCACTCCCAAAGCTGCTCGTGTTTTGGTAAACAGGTGAACTCGTTCGGCTTTGAACTTGTACTAGGCACCTGAAATATCCAGGGTTTGCTTCCGCTGGCTGCACTGCCACGATGAAACCAGTAACTGCTCTTTCTGAAAGGAAAAAGGCAAGCTGATATGCCAGGAGAAGATTCTTGGTGAGGCTTGCAACTCGAGGCCTAACTGGCAAGCTCTGGTATGCATTTTGATACAGCCTCACGCATTTAAATGCATTTATTATGCATTTAAACAAATGCATAATCCCTTGAGTACAGTACGCATTTAGAAATGTAGACTGGGAAGGTGTTTGGGCACTGACAACACTCACGCTCTGGTATGGCTCTTTGTGCAGAACTGAACCTGACTCCCAGAGCAGCAGTGAAATCGCTGGCCTTGCTCTGGAGCCCCCCCCAGCCACCTCCCCCTCCCAGGACCGGCCGAGGCAGCACTATGGAGCCTGGGGCTGACGCCGAGGCGAAGCCCATAGACAGCCCACGGTGTTTGGGGATGTCTCTAAGCTACCGGGGAGCCCAGCCAGGTCCCTGGGGCAGGACAAGGTGCGGACAGCCCCAAGCGCCCAGGCCAGGGCAGCCCCGCCGCACACAGCAGAAGCAGTCCCAGCATGTGCAGCCCATTTGGGCACCCCCATACCACACCTGTGGACACATCCACAGCCAGGATTGGCGCTGCCAGAGCCAGCCAGGGCCCCCTCACGCAGGCAGCCACCCATGGACATGCAGCGGTAACCAAAAAGGCTCTGACGACCTGGGATGGATCCCCCTCCACCTCACTGGTTTGCGGCGAGGCTGCACTGGCTGGAACAGGCCTGGACACGCCAGCGCTCACTCGAGGATGCTCAGAAGGAATGAGCTGACACCACGCTGCTCTGGGAACACGTGAAACGTAAGCATGGGTGAGAAAGGTCACTATGAAGACGGCACAGTGACCAAGGTGCAGGGACGCCTGGCCTGTCCAGCTCCGTGACAGTCAGCTGGAGGCTGCAAAGGGCTGGGCTTAGCTGGAGGCACCCTGCTTTCCCACCCCCAGCCTGGGGGATCAGTGAGGTCACGTTCATACCCACAGCTGAGACTAACACATCCTTCTGCTCCAGGCACTCAACGCAACGAGAAACCGTCCCTGCCCCAAACACGCGACGGACCAGGCAGGAGGGGGAAAGCGAAGGTGCAGGAGAGGAAGCGCTGCTGTCCAACACCACGGATAGCAAGGCAAGAGGGCAGTGCTCGCGTCAACTCCCACGGCAGACCCTGTGCCCCCCAGCCCGCGCTGGCGAGCTGCCACACTGGAAGGGGCTTTCACGTGTGCTTCCAGCCCAAGCGTGCCCATGCTGCCCAGGGCGTGGCAGCCCCCAAACCGGGCCTGGGCCTGTGCTCGCTCCCCCCTCCACCAGCCTCTCCTCGACCCCGGCTGCTCCCAGGAACCAGGACGTTTGTGTGCTCCTGACATCAACATGGCTGCAAGGTTTCCGCCGGCTCCTCTACAACTGCTCTGCCATCTCCCCTAACGGGAACCTTCCAGCAGGAAAAAAAAAAGGTTTCTCTTGTCCTACATTTGCTTTCCTGCAGATGAGAGGTGTTCGCTCCACGGAGGAGGGAGGGGAGGGGAAGGGAGCGCGGCGCGTACGCATCCTGGGATGCCGGGGACAAGCGGCAGCCCTCCCGCACCGCGGAGAGCGGCGTGAGCCTGGCCGAGGGCTGCGGGACGGGGTGGCCGGCCGGGGGGGGCGCGCCCGGACCCGCGGATCTCCCGCTCCCTTCCGCGGGGAGCTCCGCGCCCCCCCCCCCGACCGCCACGGGCGGGAGCGGAGGCAGCCCCCACGGGAGCGCCCCCCGGGCCGGCTCCGCGCACGGCGGCGGCTCCGCGGCCCCTCGCCCGGCCCCGCGGTGCCGGCGCTCCCCGGGCGGCGGCAGCACCGCGCCGCGGCGGCGGCGGGGGGGGGGGGGGGGCGGCGGCTCCGCGGCACACGCGGCCCTGCAGCACCCCCGGCCCCGCAGCACCCCCGGCCCCGCAGCACCCCCGGCCTCCCCAGCCCCGCAGCACCCCCGGCTGTCCCGGCCGCCGGCGCCGTCCCGCGGGCGGCAGCGGCAGCACCGCCCGGCCCGGCCCGGCCGCGGGGCACCCGCCCCACCGCGCAGCCTCCGCGCCGCTCCGCGCCCCGCGGCCGCCGCCCTCCCGGGAGGGGCGTCCCGCCGCCTCCCCCCGTCCCGGCGCCGCCCGCCGCGCTGCGGGGCTCGCCCTGCCCGGGCCGGCTCGGGACCCCGCCGCGGCCGCCCCCCCCCCACGCCCCCCCCCCCTCCAACCCCCCTCCCCTCCCCGCGCCCCGTTCCCCCGCGAATAAGTACCGCGGGCTGCAATGCAGATGCAGCCGGCCGCGGCGGCCCCTCCGCGATTACCTGGCGCCTCCCGGGGAAGGACGGCGTCCGGAGCGCTTCCCCTGCAGGTGCGGCCGCGGCCGGGCTCCGGCGGGCTCCGCGGCGCGGCGGCGGGCAGGCTCGGCCGCCTCTCCGCCCTGTGCCGGCGCTCAGCAGCCGCATCCTAGAGCGGCTCGGCGGCGGCGGCCGCCCGCGGCCGGGGCGGGCAGGGCAGCCCGGGCGGACGGCCCCATGCGGCGCGGCGGCGGCGGGCAGCGCACACGCGGAGCGGCGCGGGCGGCGGGCGGGAGGCGGGGGCGCGGCGCGGGGCACGCAGCGGCGCAGCCCGCCGAGCCCGCGCGCATCGCCCCGCCGCGGGCGAGCCCGCTCCGCGCCCGCCGGCCGCTGACCTTGCCGCGTACCTGCGCCAGGTTAATCCTCGCTACAAGCGCTCCGCGGCGTAATCCCGAGCGGCCGGGGCGCTGCCGCCGGGACGGGCGGGGGGACGGGGCGAGGAGCCGCGGTCAGCCCCGCCGCCGGGGTGGCGGCGGAGGGAGGGTGGGTGGGTGGGCGGGTGGGTTGGTAGGCGGGGGGGGGGGGGCGGGGGTGGGGTGTGCAGCTACCGCGGAGCGGCCGCGCAGCGCGCAGGGGCGGCCGGCGGCAGGGCCACGCGGCTCCGCGCCGCTCCGCACCGGGCGCGCTCAGGCGGAGCAGCCGCGGCGCCGGGCGGGGAGCTCCGCGGCTCGCCCTTCCGCGGCTGCTGCTGCGCCCATCCTCCGCGCCGCCGGCTGCTGCCCGGCCCCGGCCCCGGCCCCGGCCCCGGCCCCGGCCCCGGCCCCGGCCCCGGCCCCGGGCAGCCGCGCCGCTCGCTGCAGCAGGGAGGCAGCCGCCGCCTCCCCCGCGCCGCGCCGCGCCGGGGCGGGCTGGAGGAGCCGGGCGCTTCCCCGCCCCGCCGCACGCACGGACGAGCCGCAGCCGCACCCCCCCCCCCCCCCTTCCCGCCGCGCCGGGCCCGGGGCTGCGCTCCAACGGGCGGGCACCGGGGGAACTGGCGCCGACACGGACACGGACGCGCTTCCGCTTGTCCCCGCCGCGGCGGCGGCCCTCGGGACGGCTCGGCCGGGGGAGCGCCGGGGCGGGGGGGGGGTGTCCCCGCTGCCAGCCCGGCGCGGGGCGCTCGGGCTCCGACTGGGTTATTTCTCCGGGAAACGCGTTCGCAGAAGCCACTTCGCGGACACGCGAGGGTAAGGGGCGGCGGGGCGGCTCGGCTCTGACCTGCATGGTGGGACCGGCGCTGCGCTCCCCCCCGCGGGCGGGCGGCCCTGCCCCGCCGGCCTCGACGCGCCCGGGCTGCGAGCACGGGCGGTGACCCCCTGACTTGTAGGAGGGGATGATCCTGGCAGGAAAAGGAAAGGCTGAGTTATCTTCGGGGGGTCAATACATTTGGGAGCTTTTGGGGATTTAGCGGTCGTTATCCGTCTCCGGGGATCTCTGATGGGGAGGAGAGCGCGTTTCGTGCTACGAAATACTGACACCTTTCTCTAATGCTCTTTTCTGAGAAAATGTCGGTGATGTTACAGGACCTGAAGCAGAGCAGCAAGAGGATCTAACAAACCCGCTCAGCTGCCAGCGGCCCTGCACCTGGAGGGAGGTGTAGGCAGGCACCCTACACCTGCCAGGCACTGGGCCCCGTCTCCCTGGACGCCCTGCTGCCGGGACAGCGGGCAACTGCCTGCTCCTCCGGGGCTGCCTGCCTCTGCCTGGCTCCTGCAGCCCCGGCGCTCGGGACGCTGCCTGCAGCCGGAGCCCCACGCAGGGCAGGCGCTGCCACAGGGTGTGGAGGAGAGCTCGTCCTCAGCTCCGCGTGCTCAGAGGTGACGGAAGCGATGCTGCTGGGACACACTGGCGTTTTGCTAGGGATGCGCGTGGGGTGAGCCCCGGCCCAGAAGAGGAAAGGTGCAGTGGCGGTCCTCACGCCTCCCTGCTGACGCTCTGCAAAAGATGTTTGTGCCTTGGGATCCAACGGCCAGCGTCGGTACGGGTGAGAAAAGGGAACGCGGCACTGCTCCCAGGCACAGGTCTGTCCATGCGGCCTGAGAAACTTCCTCGCCTTGCACACTCTGAAGCGGAAAGGGAGTTTGGTTTTGTGGTCTCCACGGCAGCATGTGAGCCTGGCCTAGGGAGGAACGCACCTCCCGGAGCAACAGCCATCCTCTGCCCTTCCAGCAGCCCCCGAAGCTGCCCCAGGGCCTGGCAGCCGAGCCAGGTCTCCTAGGGTAGCGTTCATCTCCAAGTCCCAGCTGCCATTTCGTGGAGCTGGTTCAGGTGGTTACAGGGGCAGAGAGGCTAAAGTGCTGGTGGGAGGGACTGAGTCTAAATCTTCCGCTCCCTTGAGACAAAACTCACATCATTAAGCTGATTGGGCTAGGGTTGGCTCTGCGGTTACCCTCCCTAACACTCTGTTCCAGCACAGTTGTCCTCTGGAGCTGGAGACAGTCTCGTGCTCGGCCCCGATTCAGCTTTCACCATGTGCTCTCCTTTGGAGAGAGCAGAGAGATGAGAGGATGCTCCGTGGTAAAGCGTCTGTTACCTTGGCTGACGTCTACAGGAGTAGACAGTCTTCTTGGGCTTCGTGCTCAAGCATTTGCTGCTCTGTCAGTTCTCTGCTGCCCTGGGAGCAGGACGGCTGGTGTAACTGCGATGCCAGCTCCGCGGCTGGCACCGGGAAAGGAAGCAAGTGTCTGGGTACGGCTTCCCTGGCGAAAGGGAGGTGAAAAAGCCCAGCGGGAGCTCAGTGGAACCTTGCGCTCAGAGCTTTGTGTCTACTGGAGGGTGCATTGGTTTGCTGCCACCCAGCACAAGCACGCCACGGGGACTGGTTCGGGACTACTCGGAACCTGGCACCCTTGCAGCACAGTCCAGAAACTCTGCATCCTCGCAGGCAGCTGCAGTAACGTCCTGAACTCTCTGTCCTCAGCACTCTGAGCAAGGGCTGCTGCAGCTTCCTTGCCAGCCTGAAATCCGTGTTGGACGTGGGGTTGAAATGGCACCACTGCCTTGCTAACATACCCAGTGGAAAAGCGGCTCCTCCCTGGAGTGTCTGGGCGCGTGGGGAGCTGTGGGTGTGTGGGGGAGGTTCTCTTGCTGATGGGTGAGAGGGACAGCCAGTCTGTCAGGTCACTGGATGGGTGATGGCTCTGACTTCACGTACTAACAACATGTCCCTTCCAGCCATCTCCCGCTCCCTCAGCCTGGTCGTCAGGCTGCCTCACGGGTGCTGCCCCACGGCAGCAGCAGTGCAGGTGCTGGGGTCTTTGCTTGGAAGCAGGGCAGCCTCAAAGGCATCGGGATGCTCTCAGCTGTGGTCTGCTTGCGGAAAGCAAGCCGCTGCAGCTGCAGGAGATCGTGTGTGTCCCTTCCCGGGAGCGTGGACTCTGGAGCTGGAGGACCCGTGGTTACGTGCTGCTGGGTAGTCCAGCTCTGCCCAGCTGCCCCTGTCCCAGATGCTCTTTGTGCTGGTCTGACTTGGCACTTACCCACCACCAAGTATAGCTCCGTGGCCAGTTAGAGCAAACCCCACCAGCTTTCAAACAGGAGCAGTCAACGCCTCATTTGATTCCGTGTCTGAGCATGGAAATCAGAGCAAATCCTGGACCCAGACCTAAGTGACAATGTGTGACTGCTGTGCTGTTGCAGCTCTTGCCCTGAAATCGTTCCCCTCCCATGTGTTCTTCCCCTCCCCACCCCCCCTCATCCCCCCCACCCACTGTGCTCTCTCCCTGGGGAGCTCCTGGCTGCCCCAGGTGACTCCGTGGAGGGTGTCTGTGCCTGAATGCTCCCTTCAGTGCCCGGGCATGGGCTGGTTTGGGAAAGACCTCAGTGCCCTGGGAGGGGGCAGGTCTGTGTCCTGGGGGAGCTGCTGCATGCCTGGCAGCGTACCCCCATAGATGGTGTTGGCTGCACACCCCCCTCAGGTCTGGGGATGCTCAGCATTACTCAGCTGAGGTCCCGCCTAGGATTTGCCCTGCCTTGGGGACCTCTCACTCCCACCAGGGCTCAACCACTTTCCTGGTAAAGCCAGTAACTCCTTAATCTAAAATATTTTCCCCTTCATAGGTAAAATTTTAAAATTATCTCATAAATTTTTTTTTGGGGGGGGGGGGGCGGGGCTGGAATAGGGAATGCTTCTTGAGGAAAGTGCTTTGTACAAACAATATGTAGAGCTGCTTTTATGCACTCTTTCTAACCCTTAATCACCTGAGAAGGAGGCACCTCAGGCCTGGGCACAGTGCCGCCTCACTGAAGCTGGCTGGTTATGGGGTGCTGTGCTCACCAAGCTGGGTCCCCACACCTTCCAGACCCACCCATGGTGGACACAGGAGGCTGCTTGTCCCTCATCGCTTCAGACCTCTGCCCTGGCCCCATCTCCTAAACCAGAGCTGTGCTTCGAGCTGTGGCTGAAGCAGGTCGCGTCCTTGGGAGCCGCGCCAAAGTGCTGAGCAAGCAAAACCGGACACTGTTGTTGGGGCAAGAAAGGAGAACTACCTCTTTTCGGCGGTGGCGATGGCTGTGCAGAGGTCTGAAGGAGTGACTCTTTAGGCACACGCCACTCGGCACCCGGCAAAGGGCTTTGCATTGGCACAAGCAGCCCTGCCTCTTCGGGCCCCTCCGGCTGTCAGTACAGCGTGCTGCGTGTACACCCTAAAGGAGACCGGCAGCAGTGCAGCACAGCAGCGAGAGCAATAGCCGGGCGCCCAGAAGTTGCAGCATCCCTGGTTAAACTCCTAAGGCAAGAGGCAGTAAATGTTGCTCTCAGGCAGGCTGTTGTGCCTCATCAAAAAGTCTTTGGAAACGGCAATGTTTACTCATCCTTACAAGACAAAAATTCAATGCCTTAATCACTGAAATGTCAAGTGCTGTGCTGTGTGGAGTGGATCCCCCTCTTCCAGAGCACCTGGGAAACGGAACGCTGCAGGCGGGAGCACAGTGCCAGCCTCTCCCTCCAGAAGAAGCAGTGAAGCCTCGTTGAGTTGCCCTGCTACGCGTTTCCCGGGGATTTTTTTTCCATTTTAAGTTCTTTAGTCAGTAAGATGGGGGAGCTGTTGCATTATACAAAAAAATGGCAGAGACCGTTCCTGCTAGTTCCCAGGCATTACGTCTCCTTGTAACCAGGCTGCAGCAGGCAAGAGGTGAGAAGGCTCCCCAGCTGCCAGGCGAGGCTGCAGCCAGCGCCGGCCCCCTGGGGACCCCGTGGTGCACCCCATTATCACCCTCGCCAGCCGGGAAGCACGGGGCGAGCAGCGCCTAAACCTGGCCCAGGCAGACAGCCTGCGGAGAGGCCCCTTCCTCGTCACTGCTTCTAATTCTATTTAAGGTGAACCGGCATCGTGTTTCTAGCCAGCATGTGTTGCCTAGCAGAGGTACCGAGCAGACTTGGTTCACCCACTGAAACCAAACCAAGTAAAGCGATGCTTAATAGCTGAAGTGCATCCTTTTTCACGTTTTTTAATTGGTTACAAAAAGCCAGTTGAACTTAGATTTAAATTAATGATGACAGGAATTGCACTGTCTATTTGCTTGTTCTTTTAACAGGTTTGCTTTTTGAGGAATAAAATAATGCACTGACATACTTCGGATTTTTTTTGGAAATCTGCATGATTATATGAAGATTTCTATCAGGTGGTACCTGGCTTCCAAAATAGCGGTTTATATCTTTCAGTACTTTTTAATCGGTAGATATAAGCTGGAGGACTAACACAAATTAATGCTGGATTTCCAGTTGCGATCGAGCACATGGGCCAGTTTTGCATTGTGCAAGCACTTTTTTGTCTGGGAAAGGCCCAGAGGCGCAGCTGAGAAGAGTTTGCTGTGCTGTTGAAGAGCCTTTCCTCCCACCCCGAGCCCCAGGGCTGGTGGGCAGGGCCCTGCATGGAGCTCGGGGCAAGGGGACAGCTGTGTCCAGCCACAGCTCCGCATCTGTCCTGGGGGAACTTTTCACTCCCAGGGCTGCCCCAGGTCCAGCCCCGCGGGCCCTGAGCTTGCCCCAGGCACGGCTTGTTCAGCTCGGTGTGCACAGGGATGGGGTGGGAGGAACTGTGGCAGATGGAGACCCTGCACATGAAATGGGAAGAGATGTATTGCAGGGCTGTAAATCAAAAATAGAGAATAAATCCAGTCATAATTCAGAAAAACAGCCTACCCCCAAAAAACCTGTCACCTGCAAAAGGCTGTTTCCTTCTGCCAGGTCTCATTGTCACCTCCAGACCAAGGGATGAGGGATCCCAGGGCAGGCAGGGTCCGAAGCAGTGGGGAACTGCCACGGGCTTGCCGCGGCTGCAGGGCAGCACCGACATGAATGTTGGAGCCGGGGCAGAGGTTAGATGAAAAGGAGGGGGCTGCTGACACCGTGGGCAACCCCATTACTCCAGCTGTAAACAGACATACAAGTACTTCTGGTTTTGAGCGGACTGGCCCAGCCGCCACTCCACAAAGGCCGTTTCTTGACGTAGGAGTGCTTTTTACTTTCCCATCTCAGCTACCTGGGGTGGGCAGGCGCCAAAGCAAACCAGCGGCCTCAGGAAAGGACTCAGTGCTGCAGAGGTATCTTGATGAGCTAGTCTGGCTCGAAATTTCTTCCTCAGAGGCATATTAACCCCACTGGATCCAAGGGCAGCGACTGCCCATCGCTGAATGAAGCCTTCCAATCACCCATCGGGGTGCTTCCGATGGGTGCGTGGCAAGGCACCTGCTGGGCTCCCTCCCAGTATTAGACCTCACGCCACAGTCTGCCGGCAGCAGGATCGCCTCACCTGACATAAGGGAACCTGCCAACTCTCTCAAGCCAAGACAGGCACAGAAGGATGGGGAGGGTGGTGGGGAAATGGCAGAACACCACCTGAGATGCCTTTGATCTGAGTCGGCAATCATTCAAGCCCACGTACTTGAGCAGGCTTCTACTGCACGCAGGGACATGGCTTGGTGGTGGACATGGCAGCAGTAGGTTAACGGTTGGACTCGATGATCTTAGGGGTCCTTTCCAAGCTAAATCGCTCTGTGATTCTGTGACTTAAGCAGACGGAAGTGTTGGGTGCCATGCAGATGGGATGGGCTTCACCTGGCAGATGGCACAGGTGCCTTGTCCTGCTTCACCAGGGCTCTGCATCCCTCGCCTTGCCCGTTTAACGGAACAGAGCAGCTGAGGTAAAGATACACTCCATTTCCTGTCTCCCTCCCTTCTGGCAGTATTTAGGTGTGCCCTCCATATTTTGAGAACATGCTCCTTTAACGCTTGCACTTTCTTCGGTTGTTTTTTTGGGGTTTTGGTCTTTTAAAATTCTTCCTTGCTCGCATTTCTTTCTTACGCAATTTATTCCTTCCTTGTTGAGGCAACTTCTCAGTAGAAAATAGCAAAATCAACATCACCAGCCTGCTCGAATTCCCTTAGCATGCTTGCTGCTCCGTAAGAGCCATGTGGAGAGCTCGTTTCCATAATAGACTGGAAAATTGTTTGCTCTTCTACCAGTTGCTGATTTAAGTGTTTTCCTTAAGCCAAATCTTGCATGGAAAAGAGTATCCAATCATTCAAGCCGTTTGCACTGTCTTCCTTCTGCATGTCTCATCTCCTCTCTTATATCCAAGCAACAAGCTGAGGGCTCATGTTCAACTGCCTGGGATGGGAGAGTGGAGAACTACCAGAGACCTCATTTATGCACACAAGAGAAAAAAAAAAAAAATCTTTCGTTTACAGTCTTTACAGTCTTCAATTTACAGTCTTTACTGTCACAGTTTAAAGCCTACAGAAGCTTACCATTGCCATAACCACACTGAAGCAAAAAAGCTACATCAAAAATGAGTCAATTGTCACTGCAAAATTTTACTCCTGAATGCAGGCTGATGCTTTTTCTCCCCAGACAAGGAATGCAATATTCCATTGAAACAGCAAGAGAAGGCAGATTTAATGATTATTAGGCATAAGCATCCCAAACAAGCATAACTGGAAAATAATAAGGTAACTAATATTTTGGGGAAGTTGCTAATTGAAAAAAAAATAACAGAGACACACAGGCAAAAGAAGTCTAGTAATAACTCTTCAAAAGAGAGTAAGCTGGAGTCTGGCATGGATCCCCACAGCTTCTGAGCTTGTTCAATTAAAATCAACACTGAATGGGTTTTCTTTCTCTTCCATTACTCAAGCTGCATTCTTCAAAGGGATAGCAAATGAGTGATATGCATATGAAAGAACCATGGAGTATGAAATTACAAAATGATACAGGGTTTGGATATTTGCACTTTGAGATATTAAATCTTCTGAAGGAAAATATTTGAGCAAATTCTAAATAAAGAACCCAACAGAGGAGGAAGGAAGAGCTGCGAGATAAATCTAATAAAGAAGAGACTAAGCAATTTCCAAGCGCTATTGAATTGCTCGGTTCAGCCATGACACGGCAGTTCCAGTCTAGGATTCCCTCCTTGGTCTGCTCAGGGCAGTGAGCACCTTGCAGTGGCCTTTCAGACCCAGCTCGCTGCGCACGGCTGCTGGAGCAGTCTCTGGGCAGCGCTTGCACCCTTCCTGTGCGGATTTTCCTCCCACCAAGGCAGGGGGGGTCCCCCCAGCTGACCTGCTGGGGCCCCCCGCTGCGGTCTGGGGGTGGCAGGGGCTCCTGCCCCGCGTGCCAGGGCTGCGCTGAGCACTCGGGATCGCTCACAGCCCCCTCCCTGCCACCCTTTCCAGAGGTTTAGAGGTGCTAAAAGTCACGTCCTTGCTCCCTGATGCCCACCTCCTTTCCTTTTTGCGGGCACCGCGTTGCTGCCCGGCTCTGCAGCCAGCAGTCAGTCCTTCCCCTGCCACAGGCACCACTGCCCGGGGTGTACATCTCTGCTTTGGCATCCCTGGCGCTTGCCTTGCATGGCCAAAGCGGGTGAGGAGACCTAACCAAGGTGTGCCACGGTTCATTTGGATCTCTCAAATTTACAGGGCAAAATACTCTGTAAATTAAGCTTTATTTTATGAGCTCATTAAGAAATACAATAAACAAACAAACGCAACAAACAAGGGCTTGATCTGCTTTCCCCAGATGAGTCTGGCAGCCCGCTTTATTTTTAGTACTATGTACAGTTTAAAGGGCATTAAAAGTCACCTGATTGGCACTGAACCATCTTGTATTTTCAGGAATATGCTGCATGGAAAACACTTAGACACTTGCCTTAGAAAACTCCTAGCCCTGACGGTCTCTCTAATCACACAATACTTCCATGCTGTGTTTAAAAATCTCAGAATGCCATGACTTGATGGTAATTAGCGATAATTGTTTCACACACAAGCACTGTATTTGACTAATAACTCCCTTTACAAGAGTCAGGGAGATCAGGGACGCCTGGGTCAAGAACCGTCGCTGCTAATTACCCTTTTACTCCTCCTGTTGCTAACACAAGCTTCTCTGTGGCTTGTGCTGGTGTTGGCCTTTCGAGGACAGGATGCTCAATCCTGCAAGGTCTCGAGTGCCACAGCACCATGCTCTGACAGCAGAAGCAAGTGCTGAATCCCAGGTCCCCTTCGAAGGTGGCAAACACGGGTTGTCATTTAAGGAAAAGAGGTAGGTATATCATCCCTGCTCTGACCTGCCACAGAGAGCAGGCCAAGACCCACACGCTTGTGGGTTTTGCTGCTGTTTGAAGTTCTTCTGGAGACATACCCAGGCTGGGCTAAAGAAAAACAGCTTCAATAGACAAAATTCAAATGGCTGCTTGGGTAAGTTGCTCCAATGACTTACTATCCTTATTGTTAAAAATGTGCGTCTTCTACTTTTAAGTTTCTTACTGTAGCTTCCAGACTTTTTTTTTTTTTCTTTTTCCCTTGTTTTAATGGCTAGCCCTTAAAGAGAAATGTTTCTCAGGCACTGGGTAATGTTTGCTAGTGTGCTGTGTATGGCCACGGGATAATAGGAAAGGGTCAGGAGATACAAAGATGTGTACTGCCATCTTCAGCCAAAAACCCCCTCTCTTCCCACTCACAAGCTGTCCTGCCCTGCGAGGTCACATGCCTGCAGCTCTCGAGACTTGCACAGGGGAAGCTGGAGAACAAAGGCAGTGCTGATAATGCCACACAGGCTTGAGAAAACATGGCTGCAAAAAAAGGGGTTTATCATCTGAAGAGTTTGAGAAACTCTGCAAACCAGAGGAGATTAGTTATCAGATGGTTTTCCCCTTGTGTCCGTGCTGCCAGGTCGCACTGGGGTTGCACCGTTGTCCCCTCTGGGAAATGGGTTTCCTTTGTCCAGCGAGACCCCACTCTGGGGCACTTCGGCCCCTCCAAGAGGTGGGGTGTCCGCTACCTGGGGGGGGGGTCACCCCAACCCTCCCAAACTGGGTCGAGGGCTTGGTCACTGCGGCCTCGTGGAAGAGGGTTCTTGGAAACCGCTGCCCAAGCATGGGGAGAGGCCAGGGGGTTCCAGGCTTCGCCTCGCTGCGATGAACAGACCTCGCAGGGCACAGCGAGCACCCAGCCCCACATCCACCTGCCTCCCCACGCCCACTAGGCCCCCGTCCCCTGCCCCGGCTGCTGCCAGGGAAGGTCAGGGGCTCTTGGGTCACCCGATGTGCTGCCACAGAGGCAGGCACCCCATGGGCACCCCCGGGTGGGGGGTCAGCCCAGCTCCCAGGAGGGTCCAGAGCTGCCACCACACTCCCCACTCCCAAGCATCGCCCTCCTCTGCTGCTTCCCTGCCTGCCCAGAAGAACATCTGTCTCACCCAGCTCTGCTCTCCAGAAGGAGGTGTGTGAGTATCAAACAGTTAATCAGATGCTCCAGGTTCTAAAAAAAACAACCGACCTCCACCACTGTTATTTTACAGACTCAGAAGGCAAGACTGGAAAGATGCAGTGCCCTTATGAAGTCAGTGAGCAACGTGAATACGCAATGTCAATATGCGTTCAGTGTGTATAGGAACATGAAATTATACAGGAAGTGTGAACTGTATCTCCAGAAAACATCCTTTACGTGGCAATGACCAAGCACTTCAGATAGCTGCATGGAACAGCGGTTGTCCCTTCACACCAAATAAAAGGCAGCTCTGGAAACACTCCCCTCTGCGTTAGAGATAATACCCTTCAGAAATGCCTTTCCCATTACCAAGAGACTGCCCTGCTGTAGCAGAATCTCCCCATCTCAGTCTCTCCATGCACAGAGATCTCTATGTGTTTCTGCAGCTCGGTGTCAGTTTTGCATCGCCAGTGGCAGACATCTTAATGAAAAGCACCTTCCCGTCAGCAGCGGCTCCAGCCTGCGCTCAGCAGTCCTCCTGATTAGCCTGCGCGGGAGCTGTCGCTTGGCGCTGACCTGAAAATCTGCTTACCTGATTTCTGGGTAGGAGGGAGCTCAGGGCTGCTGGCAGCTGAAATGCGAACACTCAGCACAAAAATCTCTGCTCAGCTTAACGCTTTGCTGTCCTTACACAGCCAGGCAGATTGGCCCTCAAGGTTCTAGGACCAGGCAGAGGGTTGCCCATGTTTCAGATCGCTGTCAGTGGGCACATCCTGGGGGGCATTCTGGTTTCTTCTGCTTTGAGATGCATCCTTGGATTTCCCCTTGATTTCTCTTCCAAATAAAGCCCCAAAGGTGCTCACTGTGCTCAGGTTTACAGGTACCGCAGAGAGATAGCACAGGAGCATCTGAGGTGGGCTCTCTTTTGCCTGTTGCAGCACTTTTATATATATACCCACCAAGAGACTCCTCTGGGACTCACCCGTTTGATCACTCAGCAGTAAAATCTGCAGGTGCTTTTTTCCGTGTCAGTGTTACAAGTTCCTGCCCACCCTGCAGTGGGATGCAGAGGTTCCACCAAGCACCCGTGTCCCCACGGCTCACTGCTGGGCATCATAGAGAAGCAGTAAGAATCACCGAATTTAACTCCCAGTCCACCAGGCAAGGTTGCCAGGGAGCAGAAAAGTACCAAGACCAGGAGCCGTGTTTGCGGTAAGTCTCACATCTGTTCACACTATTATTCCCCCATGGAAACCAAGGCCATTTTTCTGTGTTGGGACCTTTGTCTCTATTGACATTCCTCCCTTCTGCGGTCCTCTCCAAGCTTTGCACCCCAGTTCTTTGCAACGGCTCCTCTCACGGACCGAGCACGGTGACCCCACCACCCCCCCCCCCTGAGGAGCTCCCCACTAGCCCTCCCCCAGGCCGGCCGTCCCCTCCCCATGCAGCCAGAGCCTCGCCTGCCCAGCAGTTATCAAAGGTGTCTCCATCCTGTCACGTTTAAATCAACATTTTCCCTCCTGAAGCCTCTGCACGTTAGGTCTGTATGTCACCAGGTCCATGATAATCTTGACCGGGGAGTCGTCATTAAGAAAATGTTACTGGCTGGGGAATGCTGCTGCAATTTGCTTCTCTGGAACCTGGCTTGTTTGAATCCTAAATGATCCACATCCACTTGTCTTTAGCTGCCATTTCTTTTCAATTTCTCCTGCAACCTTGCACACTGCTGAGGACTAACCGAAAGATTCCGGTTTCCCCATCTCACTTCAGCCACTTTCTTAAAATACAGGAACAAGTGCAGCTTTTTTCCCCTACCCAATGATTGCATTCTCAGTTTGACAGTTAGTAAAATCCTCCCTTCTGGTCTGTCACAACAGTACCATGAATGATGGGATGAAGACCTGGTTTCCGTGTGCAGAAAACTTAGTGGTCTGAGCTGCTCCTCATCCTCATCCATTTCCACAGCCTCTGTCTCCATAAACTCGTTTCCTTTCCCCATCTCCTGCCTGCACCAGCGTTCAACACTATGGTCTTATCAAAACAATAACCATAAAGTGAATTAGCCACTCAGTCTGTGTGCCTTGTGCAGATTTCCTTTAGTCTTCACCCCAGCCACAGCACAGAGTAGCTGCCTCACCCTGTGTTGCTGATCGACCTTTTGCATGGTATTCTACATGCTTTGCAAAGACCTCTTTTTACTTGTCTTCTGCAAATCTTTGCTTTCTTCAAGATTTTCACTGTCTCCAAGATGTAGTTCCCTTTGGTGGATAATCTTTTTTTCCCCCACTCTTTTCAAGTTTTCTCACTCCTTATGTTCTCTTTAAAACTGTTCATCCATTTGGGGCAACTTCACTCAAATTCTTCCTTTTGTGGAGGAACCTAAATAAAGCAGTGCACATCGATGTTTCAGAAAGACATTTTTTTGATATTCAAGTGGGGTTTTTATCTTTATTCATTCCAACAGAAAGATCTCATATACAATAAAGAAACAGGTACTGTTGTCTCCACTTAGCTTTCTCATCATTCCCCTTTCCGATTTCAAACTACATAGCAAAGGGAGCTGCTGCCAGAAAAAGCTTTTTACCTTCTGGAAAACTACAGATACTCATGGATAAGATGTTCTCAATCAGCAAAACCAAAAATCTGCTCCATGTATGACCACCAAATATCTCTTCTTTTCTGAGACAAGCTTGTTGAACCGCTGGCTCAGTCCAGGATGGGATCAGGTTGCTGGTCACATCTGAGAGAGCTGCATTTCAAGGAGGGCTATGACTCCAAAACAACAACAATGAATTCATTTTCTTTCTCAAAAAAACAGAAGGAGGATAAAAAGAAATAACCTTTTATGTTGCTCATGTGACCGGAAAAGCATTTCTAGAGATTTTATTAACTCTATCTGATTTTAGATTAGTTTCTTAAAGCAAATTTATCATGACTATTCACTAAACCTAAGTACATTCCCAGCAGAAATCCAGAAGAGAGTTTTGTCAATCCTGTTTTTATCTCCAAACATGAGAAACATCAAAATGTGCAAAAGAGCTCACATATGAAATACCACGTCTCCTTTCTTCAGTATTTCCATATTTAACATAGGTTTAATGAAAAATGTGTAAAACTCCCTGCTGGCCAAATACGGCTTTGCTGCTTCCTTCGCGTGCGTCGAGGCAGGCAGCTCCGCAGAACATATGCTCACGCAAGGCAGCAGCAGCTCCCAGCCCAGCACCGGCTGGGCGGAGGGCTCAGCACCCCCCCGGGCCTGCTCCTGCTCCCCCGCAGCGGGCTGGGGGCTGTGCCTGGGGCGCGGGGCCCCCGGGGACAGCAGGGACACGGGCCGTGCCCACGGGCCGTGCCCCCACCGCTGCCCGCCAGGCGCAGTAGTCTTGGGGTGGTGGCGAGATTGGTGTGCGGCAAACAGCTGTAATCAGCTTGTGCCGGGCGCGGTGACCTCCAGCCGCCAGCCCAGCACCGGGTCTGGCTGTCCTGCTATCACCCCGTGGGCACCTCAGCCCACACAGCTGCTCGCTCACTCCCCTCCACGGGGAGAGAATCAGGCGGGTAAAAGTGTGAAGACTGGTGATTCGAGATAAAGACAGTTTAACAGGTAGAGCAAAAGCTGTGCACACCAGCAAAGCCGAATCAGGAATTCATCCACTGCTTCCTATGGGCAGGTGCTCAGCCATCCCCAGGACAGCCGGGCTCTATTGCACGTAATGGTGACTTGGGAATGCAAACATCATCGCCTGAACGTCCCCCTTCCTCCTCCTTCCCCCCTGTTTTATTGCTGAGCACAATGTCCTGTGGTCTGGGACATCCCTGGGGGCAGCTGGGGTCACTGTCCTGGCTGTGCCCCCTCCCAGCTCCTTGTGCCCCCCCAGCCACTCGCTGGCGGGGCAGGGTGAGGAGCAGGACGGCCCCTGGGGCTGTGTGACACTGCTCAGCAGTGACTAACACATCCCTGGGTGACCAGCACTGCCTTCACCACTGGTCCCAGACACAGCCCCATGCAAGCTACTGCGAGGAAAAATCAACCCTGTCCCAGCCAAAACCAGTACAGTGTCTAATTCAGATACAGCTACTCCATAATCTTCAACACTGATTCCATGTGATTAGTAAAAAAACATAGGCTATTCTTGGAATAAATTTGAAGTTAAACTCTTACCGGGGCCAGAAAATGGTACCAACAAATGCTTCCTGATATCTCCTTCAGCCCTTTGCTATAGAAGACACGCAGCACACCCAGAAGTGGAAGCAGGATGATGAAGAGGAGGGTGAGCAAGATTTACCCTTTCACTGGCAACTGGCTGGTGGATCCACTTAGTCTTGGCTTGTAACTTCATCTGCAAACACTCTATGAGAATGCTGAGCCACTTCACTTTACCAGTCCTGGACTTATTTCAAGCCTACTTTCTGTCAAAAGCCAGTAATTACATGCATTCTTTAAATCGTTAAAGTGTTTGTATAGTAAGCAATTACCAAATTCTACATTACAATTCTACAATTAGCAGTTCCACATTGTTAATAATGAATTTAAGACTTGTGTAACAACTCTCAGGGGCTTCCATTCCTCCTGGAAGTTTCACGTTTGCATTATAAAAATTAGTCTATACACCGACCAGCCAGTTGCTAACTTCATCTGGGTCTGAAGAGGGTTAGCATCTCAATAGTAAAGTCAGACTCAACGATCAGCATATTTTCATAAACAGGGGACTAGCAGTTCAGACCCATGACTCTGATGGTGAAGACTCGTAGGAAAGGTGTGATGAGGCAGTAGTTCTCAGAGCAGTATCCAGCAAGACAGGGGGACCCCTTACGCCAGGGGAGGGATGCCTCTTTGGGAAGACCATCATGCCAAACAAACAATATTTGTGTTGTTTTCCCTTCCAGCCAGCCCTGAATGAAAAGGAGGTGCTGCTTTCCACATCCTTCCAGCATCCGTTCCCAGACAGATTCCACTACAAGTTTCTGAGCGCTGCGCCCAGCCCGGCACAGCTTGGCACGTTGAGAGGGCTGACACAGAGATGCTGAGGACACCCACAATCATTTTGTGGTTTTTTTTTTTTTTTTTTTTTCCAGGCAAGTTCTACAGAATCTTCAAGGATGGAAACATGTCTGAGAGAATCCTGTGGAAACAAGTAAGGCAACATTCCTGAAGCAAGTGATACTCAACACACTATCATGGCCTGCCTTATATTTTTCTTAATCAAGGTCTTGGAACAACTACATTTCCTATTAGCTCTGCAAAGTAGATTTTGTGAGCATTTTATGGTTTCTTTAAAAAACCCACCAGCATTGTTACAGTTCTTTGATGATGAGATGGCTGACACTGAATAAAACTTAAATTAAGGTTTTCTTCTGAATCCACTTTCTCAAAACCCAGTACTGACAAATGAAAGCAATGCAGCCATGACATTGTACTTCTCCTCTCTTCTCTCCTTTTTGCTTTCTCCCTCCATTATATCACACACCAGATGTTAATTTCTTCCCTGAAAAATGCTTGTTGACACTGCTCAGTAATAACTTTGGGAATACAGGAGATATTAAATTCATTAGCATCAAAATGAGGGTAGTAAAAGGATCGAACTCAAAAGCTGGATGGACTGTGAGTTGCAAAAGCAAAGCAAACTGTTGTTTGTCCGTTCCAGACAGACTGCCAGGAAAAGGAGAGCAGAGCCGCTGCGGTGAGTGTGTGTGCAGCCCTGTGACACGGCCCTGCCGTGCCCAGTCACCGGCCGTGAGCTCTGCGCTGAGTTTGCCAGGCCTCAGCACCGAGGCTCGGCACGCCTGCTCTGCCTGAAGCCGCCGTCACCTGCCCACAGCCCCCTTTTCCCAGCTGAGCTGTGGGACTATGCGTGTATAACAACTTCATCCACCGCTTTTTCTGCAGCAATTGGATCTGGACTAGTAATGAATAGATTTCCACTGCACACTCATTAATGTCCTGGCTTTACCCGTCCAGAAGGTGTGCCCATGAGAAAGTCTTTGAGTGTAACGCCTGCCTGGCCTCCAGCGTCTTGTCTGACCCCCAGAGCCCCTTCAAAAGAGGACTCTGTCACCAGCAGGGATGTAAGCAGTAGGCTATCGGCTACAAGTAATCGTATGGTAATGCCATACCTGAATCCCACAGAACTCCTGGGTGCAAATCACTTGATCACGGTCATTCATTAATATTAATCAACTTAAATAATAACTTTGTTCCTAATGCAGTGAGCTATCTGGAATAATCCTATTCCCGTTCCCAGGGACAGTCTGTTGGTTTCAGCTATCATAGCTAATGTCTCAGTTCCGATTGTGCCTTAACAGTACACAGAGCTATTACCTTTCTTGTGAGACTAACAGAAGACAGCTTGTCAGTAATTTCTGGCTGATGATTTTTCTACCTGTACTCTCCTCCTGACAGCTCCAAGAAAGCGCTCTGACAATGGGACCCACCAATGGTCATTCCCATGACAGTCTGGGTACCTCACAGCAGTGTGTGTAGGGGAAGGAAATGCCTTGGTTCGCTTTTAGTCACAGCAGTTATGCAGTAAAATTGACACTAGTCCTGTTTCTGAGTCAGCCCCTAACTTCCATCCCACAGTGGGTAGAAATGTTGAAAATGGAAGAGCTATGGAACTCTTTGAGGCAGAAGTAAGACCCTTCTTCCCAGGCTCAGCTTCTCTCCCGATTTCTCTCCCTCCTCCCCCCCAGCAGCACAGGAGGGGCAGGGGATGGGGGTTGCGGTCAGTCCATCACCCCTCGTCTCTGCTGCTCCTTCCTCCTCAGCCAGACGATTCCTCACACTCCTCCCCTGCTCCAGCGTGGGTCCCCCCCATGGGGGCACAAGTTCTGCAGCAAACCTGCTCTGGAGTGGGGTCCTCCCCGGGCTGCAGGTGGAATCTGCTCCACCGGTGACCCCCACGGGTGCGGGGCACAGCCTGCCTCACCAGGGTCTTCATCAGGGGCTGCGGGGGGATCTCTGCTCGGGCGCCTGGAGCACCTCCTCCCCCTCCTCCTCCTCCCCACTGCCCTGGGTGGCTGCAGGGCTGTTGCTCTCACACACTCTCACTCCTCTCCCCTGGCTGCTGGGCAGGTTTTTCCCCTTCTTAAATTCATGACCCCCGAGGCGCTGCCACCGTGGCTGATGGGCTCGGCCTTGGCCAGCGCTGCGCCCGCCCTGGAGCCGGCTGCGCTGGCTCTGTTGGGCACGGGGGCAGCTTCTGGCAGCTGCTCACAGAAGCCACCCCCGTAGCCCCCCTGCTACCAAAACCTGGCCACGCAAACCCAACACAATTTACACTCGATTTGTGTGTTTACTTTGCAGAATTATGTATTTATCTTGCAGAAAAATAGGGTGTATTTCTGGGCAGCCATGGTGGCTTATGACTTATGCTCAAGGCAAATACAAGACAAATGAGGTACCGCCAGACAGCTGAATACCAGCCAAGCAGGGTTCACTGCTGTGTGGTCCAGTGATAAATAATCACCACTATTCAGTATAGACTGAATAAATGCATAAAAATCAAGAAAAATAAATAAATCACGAAAGGGACACCTGAACAGGCAAAACCACACAACATTGTGGATCATAAGCTGGACTGTGAGGTTATAAAAAAAGTGGAGGACCCGCAATAAGTAATAGTTTCTCTGATGTGTTTAATATATCAGATCTTGTTTGATGTATCGTATGATACAAGGTATGCTTTGTATTCCATTAATTATGTCAGCCATTGAAAGCTTAAAATAACATTTGTATCATGCTAAATGCCAGTTTCTGGAAGGCAAGGCTCCCCTGCAAGGGCTGTGCGTGGTTCACCTCCTCCAGTGTCCGGTGCCCAGGCAGTCCCCAGCGGGACAAGCTGCCATCCCCTAAGGGCCTCCCCTTAGGGGATGGCAGAATGGTGCCACTGGTACCACCAAGGGCACTCGTCCATTCTCAGCGTTCCCTGGATTGAACTCCTCGCCAAGCACTGCAGAGCCACAGCAGCCCTGCCCCACACCCCAGGTGATGCGCCACAGGGATGTGCCACGGGGACACATCATGGGCATGTGCCACTGGGACATGCCATGGGGACGTGCCATGGGGATGTGCCACAGGGACATGTCATGGGCATGTGCCACTGGGATGTGCCACAGGGATGTGCCATGGGGATGTGCCACGGGGACATGCCACGGAGATGTGCCACTGGGATGTGCCACAAGTGCTGCTCCAGTTTTCTCTCCCTGTGATGCCTCGTGTCCCCAACGGTGTGACCCAGCCCCAGGACTGCCCCGCATGCGCCCATCCGGGGAGTCCCAAAGGCTCTCCCCTCCCGCCTGTAGACCCCAGCAGGTTTGGGCTGCTGCTTCCTCATTTTCCACACACAGTTGTGGAAGTGCCACTCTGCAGATCGGAACTGATGAATCAAAGTTCATATGTTGGAGCACCAACTTGCACCCCCCTGCAGATTTCCAAGCACGGCGGCACCCAGCCCCCCCATCCCCGTGACTTCTGCAGTGCCCAACACCTCTGGGCGGGAGCAGAGCCTCGTCCCAGGAGGCAGCTGGTGGGCAGCTCTGTGGCGAGGGGCACCCCGCAGCTCCGGTAGCATCCAGAGCTGCCTGTTTCCTCCATGGCAGTTCTGCACAGCTGCGTGGACAATACAACAAACTGTGTTCCTGTTCAGCATAACCTGTGTTAGAGCAAAATAAAGTGTTTCTTCAGCAAATGTTAAGAACACCCCTGAAACACTTTATGATATTTCAGATTTTTATCCTTCTTTGCAATTAAAAAGAGCTTGAAGCATAAAGTTAACCCGAGTAACCCTTATTATGTGTAAGGTTTACATGCATTATCAACAGCTCAGTGCAGTACCAAATGTAAAAGGGCCTTCCTCCTGAATGCATTGTTATGTAAATCTAAAGGAGAATATAAACATTTCAGTTGTGTAGGGGATTTTTTATCAAATTAACATTTACATAAGCAGCTTCAAGAGACAATTTTAAAACCATTGATTGGGATTCCAAACCTGCCATGTTTTTCCTCAGAGGAGAGAAATGACGTCGCTTGTCTCACGTGGTACAGCAGGGCTGCTGTTCACTGTGCATAACTAGAAATTACCTATTTCTGCTTAGGAATAAAGGAAAATGTGGTCGCTGTGAATACCTGGCACCCGTTCAGCTCTTGGGGACAACAAAAAGCAAAGAGTCTATTTGAGCTAGGACAGAAGCCAAACCAGACGGTGTTATTTGCTGCTCTCCATGTAACCCGTGACAGGCCTCGTGCAGCTGTGGTCCCCCCTCATGGAGAGGACGTCTGAGAGTTCAGGAACGTGCAGAGTAGGACACCAGCAGTGGCCACAGGCGTTCATGTGAGACGTAACCACAGATACTGAAACTCTGCAGCATCAGGAAGAGCTGTCTGCATGAAAGATGTGATGATGTCCAACAACGGGATGAAGAAGGTGCATGAGGAATTATTGTCTAATGTTTCTCACAATACGTGAACTAGGCAGCACACCAAAGATGATCATACAGTAAATTTAAAGAACGGACAGAAAAGCGTCACCCCATGAAGCAGTCTCTTGCCATGGCTGTGCTGTTAGAGGAATGCGTGCAGCAAAGACGCAGATATCTTCCTGCTGTTCTTATGGAATAATATTTCATGGCTTGCTTCTGAGTGCTTTTCTGTCTTATCTGGGTCAAGTTCAGCACTCGGCTGGGTTGCCAGAGCAGTGACGTACAGGTCAGGCAGAGCAGCTGGGGTTTCCAGCGCAGGTCACCGCGGTGCAGCCAGTCACCCGCTCACTCACCACATCTGTCCTCGGGCTTGAGCCAGGAGTGGCAGCAGCCTGGGAGAAACTGAGGGCCCTTGAGTTCCCGGGCGTGTTGAGTGAGAACAGGTGTGTCAGGAGAGGCTCCGCTTGTGCTCGCCTGGACGCCAAAGGCAACTGTGCGCAGCCGTGCTGGGGAGGGAAGGGGATGGCTGGTCGAGGAGCGGCCTGTGGGTCTCTGCGAGGGCAGACCCACAGCATGGAGCCTCTGACAGACCCCTCAGACAACCACTAAGCCTGTCCTGGGGACCCCAACAGTGAAGGGGGGAACCATCACCCTCCCTCTCGCTGCAGGTGGGAGAGCAGGGTCAGCCTCTGGGGTAGTGCGGGGATGATCAACCCTTAAAGGTGGGCTAGGGGCAATGGTGTGGTCACTTCTCATCTCTTCTGTCTGCAGCGTTCACCCAGCCGCTCTCTGGCCAGGACACCAGGCTCTGTGGTTGGGACACCAGGCTCTCCAGTTGGGACACCATGGCTCTCCAGTTGGGACACCATGGCTCTCCAGTTGGGACATCATGGCTTTCCACTTGGGACACCATGGCTCTCCAGTTGGGACACCATGGAACTCCAGCCAGGATACCAGTCTCTCCAGTTGGGACACCATGGCTCTCCAGCTGGGACATCACAGCCCTCTGACCAGGACTCCAGGCTCCCTGTCCAGGACGTGGGAGCTGCTCATCCCCTCCCTGGGCAGCCATGTGCTGGGTGCCCAGGGTGTGGGGCTGGGCTTCTCTCAGCCATGACCCGGGGAGGGACTTGTCTCCCCACGGGTGAACCTGCACATGGCAGTTTGCCATCAGCACGCCTGCGCTGGTGAATGCAGGATGATTAAACACCCAACACTGAGGCAAAATTTTGTAATTCCCGCTATCCCAATCTGTAAATCTAGGCATCTCCAGCCACAGACTTCCCAAAGCAACCTTCTTCAGGCAGTAAAAGGCTAACAGGTGCAAGGAAAATTGCACGCATGTCCTCGACACAAATCTTCAGTAGCGCAGCATCAGCCCCACAAAATGAGTCCTGTGCCCACAGGCTGCTGCTCTGGCCGAAAATGGTGTTTGCATGACCCCTCTGCCCGGAGCCACCCCACCACACCGCTGCTTGCACACCCAGATGCTGGATGCTGGCACACAGCCATGCTCAGAGCTGCTGACATTTTTAAAGCTTTCTGATTAGCTGATGCCTTTAATATTTACACATATAAATCACATAGTTATAGAGATGTAATCTCCTGACTGAATTTCTTTGCATGCAGGAGGAATCTGTAGAATTATTTCAGCTGGAGCTAACAGTTATATCTTAAACACATATTTTTTTAAAGTGATAAACTTAATTTACCACAGCTTGCTATCAGCAGGGGACTCCATACTCTCATGAGCAGATGGAAAATTGAGGGGGTAAAAATGGGGGCAGTATTTGATGTTATAAAATTAAACAAGAAGTTCACAGTGATTTTTGGAAAAGCCTGATGTTTTTCAAATTATTCGAGATTCTCACTGGTGAACTGACTCAGCTGTTCTAGGTAACCTGTAAGGGCAAGGCTGTAATTTACTGCCAGCTCCACATTTTCAGAAAAGCTCAGGGAAACCTTGTATTTTCCCAGTGGCTAAAGTTTTCAGGCAAAGTTTTATTACCTCAATGAAATGTCATAGATGTCAGGAAGGACATTTTACATGTGATAGGGTTTGCAGTTCTCTACATCAATGTGGAATTATTTAAAAATGAAGATAAGGCAGGCTCATTATGGAAATTCATTAAACTAGATCTGCTGAAAAAAAAAAAAAATGAGAGGCAATTTTTTCTTATTGCAAGCCAAAATGAGCCACTAATTTGAAATCCTGAACTTCTTCTACCAGATAATTTTCTTTACCTTTCCCCTCATTCATCCAGATTTTTATTCTAATTCTTCAAAGAATCAATAAAACTGTGAGCATGTCAGGTCGCTCCATTGTTCGAGGAATTTGGGACATTTTCCTAGCCCATAAAGACCAGAAAACTTTGTGTCACATTCCAAGTACGTCGGCCAGTAAGCTCTATGTGTAATTTAGACCATCGCTTTCTGCTGCTGGTGCAAGGACTGGAGACAGCTTGTGTACAGGCCTGGCTTCCATGCCTCCATCCTGCAAAACGACTTCCATTAGTCGCTGTGATGGATACTTTGGTTTGCTTCTCATATTTCCCAATGTTTTAAGTTCCTTGGCAGAACTCTACAAAGCCTGAGGAGTGAATTTTAGTCCATTCCTGGGCACAGCAAAACTGTGAGACTCCTGGGCTCTGCAGTTCCCATTGATGCACAGCCCCTCCTGCCCCCAGGAAAGCCTTTTTCAGACTGGTTCAAAGCTGAGGCTGTTTCTTGGAAACTGTTCTTGTAAAACCCTGGAAATCATGAGATTTATGGAATTATTCCCTTCGGCAAATGCTCCCAGAGAAGAGCTGCAGGTCCTAAAGAAGAGCGAGGACTGCCTTGGCCAGGTTCTCCCCTTCAAGTGCTGGTGCTAGCATTGGCAGGGAATCAATCAGTCGTGTTCGGGTGCTGGATGTGGAAAAGGGTCCCTGAGCCAACCCCCTCCCTGGCACCAGTGAAGCCCCGAGCAGGGGAACCAGAGCCCTGACACAGCACCTCTGTGGGGAGCTCTGGAGACACAGCCCAAAGACTCCCTTCTTTCTCCTCTTTCAGCCAATGCTGATAAACAAAAGTGACATGGATCCCTTTCCTCTCATCAGGACTGTTTCTTCTGCTACATTATTTATGAGTTGTCAGAAATAATAATAATTGCAGGATTGTTCAGTGAGTTATGTGTCTTGGGTAATGCACATTTACTGTTTCCTCTGTACTTCCATCTTGCTTCACTAGAAAGAGCAATTTGTTGATTGCATTTAAAATGGAAAGACTGTTAAGAAGAGGCACATTTAAGTCTTTTTGCTCAAGCACTTCCCATTGTTAGTGCATGGATCGTAGTCCACAGTCTGATAAATCCCATTTATATACCAGTAACCCTTGGGTGAGTCATCCGAAAGGACAGTGACCTTCAGAGAGTTTTCTGTGGAGGGGGTGGGTCCCCCAGAGAGAGAGGAAGGAACATAACGCCGGCCCCCCTGGCACATACAGCATGTCTGAGTGACTTGCCTGTGAGTTTGCCCCAGATGCCCTGATGTCAGTGCATCTTCATCCCCGAGCCGATGGTGTTTTCCGGAGCTGGCTGTGCCCCACGCAGCCGCTGAGCCCAGAGGGTTGGGAGCCACCGGGACATGATCTGTGTGGGAGCAGTTCCAGCCATGTCCCAGCTGAACAGCTCTTCAGCACCAGTCCCTGTGCCAGGTTTGGAAACCCCCAGTTTAAATTCTGATCTCTGGCAGTTATCACAAGAAATAAATAAAGTGGCAGTGCTCTCTGAGGGTCACAGGTGGGAGTGTAAGCTCCACTCCTGCAAAGAGATGGCTGGTGGATACTGATCGCACACATCAAAGAGATGTGCCCAAGGCCATTTACTCCACACTGATTTCAAGCGTACATTTAAGTCCACAATAAGCAGATGTGTCTTTGTGGAGGACAGCGAGCAGCAGCAGAGCTGGTTCTCCCTGTGGTTCCCAGTGCCTGAGGGACTGCTTGCTGTGGGGGGACGCTGCTCGGGCTGTCTCATCCTGCTCGCTTAACAGAGATCTGCCTTGCTCTCACACTGCTGCAGCTGTCCAAATGCCTTCTGCGTGGTTCACTCACAGACCCACTAAATGCCATTAAAAACATATCGTATAACTGATCAAAGGGTATTCTTATAAGGCACCACCAGCTCTGTCAAATGGGAGGATGCTGAGCAAGGCTGAGCCAGGCAGTATGGGCGCAAGTCAGAATGGAGGAGCCAGCATAAACTGTGGCTTGAAGCAGCCTTGAAAGAGCAGTACTGGCTGGGGCTTCCCCTACTGCAGAAGCTCTAAGACATTTCCCAGTCGCAACCCCATACATACGCTGATAATTTAGTGCAACATCAGATTTTTGCAAGAATATTGGATTAGACTGAATTCTGTCAGTCTTGTGGCTCCACTTAAAAATTCTATGCAGCTCTGCACACAGTTGAGACCTCTAGTTTGAAAACATTCCCCTAGGGGCAGCTTATTTGAGAACAGGTGGAAATCTGGGAATTTAGCGACTCCTTCTCCCCTCTTAAAAAAAAAAAAAAAACTTGATTTTTACAGAAAGTCTTAATGGAAATTACTTTCATGTTTTTTTCCTATGAGAAATTTCCATGGGAAAAAGCACAATTTCTGATTAGCTCTAGTTATTAATCTGTTTTGCAGAGCTATAAAACTTAGAAATTGCCAGTGGGTCTGACCTCACGTGTGTGTCTCCAGCCGTTTGCTCTATCCACTGCATGGTGGGAGGGTCTGATGAAGACAGGCAGCGGCCGATCTACCCTGTGGGGTGCAGGAGTCTCCTCCCGGGCTGCAGATCATGGTGCAGCCTTGCCTGGATAGAAACCCAGCACCTCCTGTGCTTGTTGTGCACAGCAGCGCCCAGTTCCTTCTAACCTGAAGTTCTTGGCCAGCGCACCCACACGGTGAGCTCTGCAGTGTGCAAGGAAAGCTTCCTTTTATTTATTGATGCATTCAATTTATAGCTTCTAATTTATGTGATCAAACTCAAACTCTCATGTTATGAAACAAAGAAAACAGAACTAGTTGTCTTCTCTCTCAATATTTTACATATTCATGTTGTACAAGTTTTATTGCTGTTTCTCTCAATGTTAATACTCCCCATATTTCCCACCTCCATGTTTGCTATATCCATTCAGGTGTCACCTATGCCTGCATGGAGGGAGAGGTGGCAGCACTGCACAGGGTTCTGCAGGTAAGGCCAGACTATTGTTTTATATAATATTGATATTAATTATCACCCTGCATTGTACACATCCCCAAAATCTGATCTTTTCCTGGAATGCAGTTGTACAGCAATCTTTAATGAGAGAATAAGAAAGGCATCACTCCGTTTTTCGTGATCTGCTACTGAGAGGCAGGACAGGGGCACCAGGAGTGCTTTCTGCCCTCGCAGGGTAAGCTGTGCTTTACCCAGGCCGGCTGGCAGTTGCCATCCTGCTTCCCATCGCACTGCTTTGCCTGGTCCCTGCGGATTTCTGCGCAGTCCTCCTCGGCCCCAGCTCACTGGAGCAGCTGGGCAGCCCCCGCTCATCCCAGCAGAGCCCTCCCCTGCCTCCAGCTCCCCAGCGCTAAGGTGGGTGCTGGGGTCGGGCCAGGACTCGCTGGCCCCTGCTCCAGTCCGTGCAGCCCAGCTGCTGCTGCCAGTTCCCCCATCCCTGGGGGGAGCAGCTGGCTTCAGCGAAGGGGGTGCACATCACTCCAGCAGATGAACATTTAACCACATCCCGGGAACCGACACCTCTCTTTGTTACGGTTCTGGTTGGTTTTTGCCTCCTGCACCATTCCCACTGAGCTGCTGCAAACCCTGGGCCGTGGCCAGGAACGCGGCAGTTTCCCCGCAGTTGCCTTCTGACCAGCAGGACATTACAGCCGCAGATGCTGCTTTGTGGCCCCAGATCCCCCAGTCCATGTCCACCACTGGGCCCCAGGGAGTCTTTTAGGTTTCTTATGGGTCCCCCCCCCGCTCCATCTTAGTGTTGCTTCCCTGGAGAGTTTGTAACTGCTGAAGTAGCCCTTTGACTATGTTTCCATTTCAGAGCTTTCATAAAGGTGACTGGACACTTTTGTAACTAAGAAAGGAAAGAAATGGAAACATAGTTTACGGACGGAAATAGGAACATGTGAAAGGGCTTGGGATTTAACAGTGAGAGAAATTAAATTCACAGTGAGACCCTGTGAATAAAGTCTCAGGCCTGAAATGTGTTATTTTGCAACCAAATTCAGTTCTGAAAAAGAGAGGCAAAATTGGATGTACTTTATTTGTGTGATATCACTAACACTTAAATGTTACAAAAATTTTAAATGAAGCATCATCCAATAATAACAGCTTTTAAACCTTGTAACAGTGCAAGAAACTTCCTGTAACATAAGAAATGGGTGACTCGGCTTTGCTGCATCGTTTCAGCGCGGGGCTTTGTTCAACGTGGGAACACGCGTAACGAGCGGCCCGTGGGTCAGAGGTGTGCGGTGGCGGGGAACTGCTGCTCCCGCCGCACCCAGAGCCCCCCCGGCAGGACCGAGCCTGGTGCCAACCCTGGCAGAGCCCAGGGCCATGCGTGTCCCCCCCGGCCCGCTTTGTGCCCTCCTTGGTGCGCTGCATCCCCAGGGACCGCTGCTTCCAATGTTTTGGGCTTCTGTATTCAGCCAATAAATTAGGCAAGGCAAGCTTGGGTGGGTACCTTACATACCCAATTAGCAGCTTTTTAAACCTGCTGCTGCCACGGCTGCATACCTGTGCTGTCGATGATCGGCTCCCTCCTCGTCCAAAGGAGTGGTGATGTATTACTATATTATCTTGTCAGTGCTTCAAAGGTTATTAGCTTGTTTGAAGTCACAAGGTCACCTACACAGAGTGCAATTGGTTTTCATAAATACTGTTCATTATGCAAATTCATTATTTACAGACACCATTAGGCTGAAGTGGATGTGAGGAACAGAGTAATAGGAACTGGGGTTTTGACGCGAGGAAAAAATATTTGGCAGAAGATGAATTAGGGCTTGGCCAAATGAATAAAAAGTAATTTGGAGAATGGGAATAGAGAACCTTTCTGGGGAAGAGGCAACAGAGAGCCCCTGACAGGGCCCGAAGCTGGAAGTGGGGTGAAGGTGGGCGCCCGGGGCTTGGCAGACCCTTCCTTGGGAAGGCTGGCGCGGCTGCTGGCTCCCACTTACTCCCAGCCGGGTCTGCCGGGAAGGGGCTGGAGCTGGAGGCTGGTGGCACCGGGCACTGCCCGGAGTGGCCGTCCCTCTCCCGGCTGTCCTTGATGCAGACGTGACATCTGTGCCTTGCTGAAGGGTGACAGGAGTATCTGCCAGATCTTCCTACACTCATCTGGAGACGCACATTTCAGTATCCATATCTCTGCGGAGGAAATGTATAAGCCATTAAATTAATTTAATTTAGGAAGCCTGTAGCTTCATGGTCTAGAAACTAAACCACAGCTTCCACTCCTCAAAGCAAACATGTTTACTGTTCTGTCTGTGCTTCCTATTTGTTTTTTGGCTTCTTATCTGCCTTCTGTGGGGGAACCAGAGTAAAACTTATTGATTCATTCAGCACAAAATCATCAGCTCAAGTCTTGCAAACAGGCTGGCAAACACCTCGACTGTTTTTCCTTTGACTGTGGTTGCCATTAGACACAACTGTGGGTCCCAGCCCCAGGGCAACCCCAGGGAAGCCTTAATCTGACATAGAATTCACATTAAGTCAGGACACTGCATGAACATGGTTTGGGGTAATTTTTGCCAGCAGCGGTTAATGCAGGCTTGCATGCTTTTTTAGTACACTGGTCCATTTCAGTGCCTGCTTGTCCTGATAGCTCTTTGATGGGCCATGGGAATGAAATTACTAATTTCTTGGCCTGTCACTAGTGTAAGAGCCAACATCTCAGACAGTCACGGACTGAATGAAGACAGCACCATTACTTGACATGGTGCTTTAAATGCCCTGGTCTTGTCTTTGCCACCTTTCTTGAAATGGAGACTGACCCTCAATCTCACAGTCCTTCTCTTTCCTCCTCCCTTCAGACGCTGGTTGTCATAAGAACGTCATCTCAGTTGCTCACAGGCAGATTTAGGTGACATATTTAGGTGGCCCAGGATATCTGTGTGCCTAATTCTGGGCCCAAGACACAGGCAATTAGCTACGAGCCCTGCTGGGATGGTGTCAGCCAATACATCTTTTGGGTGACATGTACCAGCAAGGTGCACTGGCTGCCAGTGCCGCTGCGGGCGTGCTGCTGGGCAATCAGCCTCTCAGCACTGACACAACGAACCACTAAAGTTGCCATCCATGACCCAGAGTGAAGATGGTGGAGTGGTTGATAATTGCTTGTTACTAAATCCATAATTAACTCCAGAGTATTTTTATCTTGCTGGGTGCTAATGGTATGACTGGAATGGTACGACTTTACCTGTGCTAGCCGTGCCCACATGATAATTCACTACAGGAGATTTCAGGCTTTTAATCTTCAAGGGAAAATAAAAAACTCCTCTTTGGATAAATGTCAGTGCTATTTTTGAAAACTTATCAAACAGAGAAAAGGGAAGTCTCTTCCCCAGAAAATCCTCAGCATCTATTACAGAACCATTTTGCATCTTATCTCCTTTCACTCTTCCCATGTGCCTCGGAAGTGTTGATGTCAACATGCATAACACCAGTGTATGCTCAAAATCATCATTACTTCTTTAGGATTCACTGGAGAAAAATATGAGTTTTCTCTGTGTGTGTGCAGGTGTGTATGTACACTCAGCTGAAGCGCTAGGTAATGTTTTACTTGTCCTCAGGTTTATTCTTCATCCACAAAGCTGAGCATGGCAATGGCAAGGGAGCACCTCAGGCAGAGGCATTCCTGAATTGCCCTCAGAGGGTACCTTTGCTTCCAGCTAACCAAGCAATCCCTTCTGCCTGTGCCTGTTTCTCAGGCAGCAGTCGCTGGCGGGGAGAGGAGCACTGTAAGGAGCCCTGCGGGCTGGGCAGTGAGCGAGCCTTTGACCAGGAGCCCTGGGGCCCATGGCCAGGGATGGGGCTGGGTGCCCCGGGGTAGCCAGGCTGGAGCTCAGAGCCCGTGTCAACATCGAAGGGCCTCGGGACTGCACTCAGCAAGAGTGACTTTCCAGCGTAACTCGTGATTACAGTAGCACACCAAGGAAGTGATATGGCTTGTCACAGTTTATGAGTCTCTGTTCTGGCACAATAGCAATGGATAATTTCCCAGGAAGTTGTGAGTCTCAGAGGGAGGACATAAGAAATTTATCCATGTTTTTTTTTAAAACAAACAAACAAACAAACAAACAAAACAAAACAAAACAAAACAAAACAAAAAAAAAAAAAAAAACAACCAACCAACCAAACAAAAAAAAAAAAAAAAAAACCAAAACAAACAAAAAAAAACAGTCTTTGTTAAAAACAACAGTACAGAAACCAGAAGGTAGAGTTCACAGGGAAGGTATTCTGACCTTGGGACACAAGGCTGGCCAGACAGCCCCCAGAGCCCTTTCTGTAACGGGTGGATACAGAAGTCCAGAGGGTATTTGCAAAGTCACAGGTAACCCTCATGGAGGATAAATGTGAGCTGGGATCACAGGAAGTCCTGAATTCGTGATGTCCAGGGGAACCATGACTCCTGCATTTTGTAAGCCACCACAGTGGCTGCTGTGAGGCTCCAGCACAGTCACTGAAACTAAAGCCTTCTCCTGCCCAGCTGGATGGATCACAGTGCTGCAGGAAAGATGTGCTGCATCCTCCCAGTGCAGAAACAGCAGCGTGGGCTCTGTCTCATCTATCGTCTAGAAAAGGTTCTACCTGGTCTTAGTGGATTCATTGCAGGAGCTGGAGCAGGTACCAGTCACCTTGGTTGTGTGACCTCAAGTTAATCTCCAGCACTTTCAAAACTCATGCCTTGTTGCCAATCTAATTAATTTTGCTTTAGCTTCCAGCCAGGCTCTTTTTTTTTTTTTTTTTTTTTTTCCTTTTTTTTTTTTTTTTTTTTTCTAACTAGATTAAAAAGTTTCCTAGTACCAGCCATCACCTCCCTGAAAACATGTACTTCAGTCAGCATTTTACTGTATTTCAGGAAAGATAAGCAGGTGGAGCTCTTTAATTCTTGCCAGATAAGGATTTTTTTTCCCACCCTGAAAATTGTTTTGGTGATTCATTTGGAACATTTTTCTTTAAAACACAGAAAGCAGAACATTGTGCAGTAGTCCAGTGTTAGTCTTACAAGAGGAAAATTGTCTCCTGCTTCCTCCCACCTCTCCCCTGGCACATCCAGAGCCTGCAGCCGTTGCATTTGCCACAGCACTGTGCCAGCACTCGCTGCCGTCCCCACTTCCCACCAGCTCAGCACCATCAGCCTCACTCTGGGAGGAGCAGCAGGCTCTGAGCCTGGCTTGGGAAGGCTGTCCTAGGTGGGATCAGGTCACAGTGAGATCCAGATCACTCTCTGTGGCTGTAGCGTGGGAAGCACTACTCACCCACCTGGAATGGGTCATCGCTTTCACACAAGTGCTGATTTTATATCTGCATCAAATGGTGATGAGCATGACCACCGACCCGAATAGGGGGATGATGCCCCCCATTTCCCCTCAACGCATCCCATGCCCTACCCTTCCCTCATCTCTCATGGAAATGAGTTAGTGAAATACCTGCCTCTCTTTGTTAGGTCCAGGGGGGCTGCGAGGCTGTCCCAGATTGCTCTTCTTCTGGAAAATCACTTCCAAAGAGAGCAGATACCCATAACTTACTAAGGGTTGAAGCTGTGCCCTGTGATGGCCTTAAAACCTCCATGGCCTGAAAGGACCATCGCTGAGGTTTAATGTTACAAGGAAATCTACTTTCCACATTCACTCTGTTTTCCCCTGCAATTAGAACTTCAGGATTGACAGATAAATCACTCTTTACCACTGGAGCAGAAAACATGTCCTGTTCATTTTGATATATTGTAAATGCAGTCAAGTTATGTGTGATTTAAAAAATGCAATTTTGTCTATGAGCTTTAAAATTATAGTGGCACTGTTGGGTTTTATTTAGCAGCACTGCAGTCAGAACAGAATGGAGGTAGGAGTTATCTTTTCCTTAATCAGTAAGTGTGTAGACCAGGAGTATACCTCCCTTTTAACCTTGCTCAATTTTATTTTAGGGATCCAAAAATACAAAACCAGAAAAACAACTGGATATAATAGTGATCTGAAAACAAGAGCAGGGTCATTCTTTGTCCAGTTTCTGTCAGTATTTCCCAACAATTGGTAACAATACCTGGCAAGGCTGGACCAAGAGGAATTTCTCTCATAACCTTCCTGTGGCTGTAGGAGGTGGCAGCACATGAACCCTTATGCCTTTCTAACTTTGAAATTGTCTGGAAAGGTTTGGGTTTAATGAAACTGTTGGATGTGGAAGTCACACCAGAAATCATGAAATTTTGCTTTTGCTTTCTTTCTTGCATTACTGACCTGGCCCAAGCAATCCCTAGAAGAGGGACTGTGAATCCCACACGGTGCTCAGAAGCCGCCCATCTCTCCTGCCCCGGTGGGACCAGTGGAAGGCACAGCACCAGAGCCTCGCCCTGCCCACAGCTTCTGGGCTGATACTGCCTGCTGCTGGCTAGCAGAGCCTAATGAACAGCGGGCTCTGTTAATTACACATCTAAAGTAACACACGGTATTTTTGTCTTAACATTTGCAATGTTCAGCACTTTTCAATGATAGGTCTGTCCGATGTGGGGCACACACGTGGTTTCGTATCTTCAGCTGAAGCAGTGGAGTATCAACCTTCATCAAAATTGTTTTCAGACATGTAGTATAAAAGATCTCCAGGGTGCACAAATATTGCAATCCAGCATCTCACTCTCAGCCTGGATCATAAACCCAATTTAAACAAAGCAGATTTTTTTACTGAGTGCCGATCCCAGCCTAGCAAAAGGTGCAGGCACAGGTCAAAGTCGCGAGCACTGGATCTGGGCTTTATCGCCTGCCACAGCTCTGACAGTGTCTACCACATTGCCAGGAGTAGCAGCAACATCAGCGGGGGCAGTATTTTTGGCATGGAATCACCATTGCTGTTTGGCAGACAGTACAATGGTGTGAAATGACTTATGACTCAAAAAATGTACCCACTCATCACACAAACCTATCTAATCACCACCTGTGTAGGGCACATTTCCTTTTCCTTGGAGGTCTGCATGTAAAATCTTATTATAATGAAACAGTAAAAGAATAGAGTATGCTATCTCCAAAATTCTCTAAAAATAGTTCAGTAATAATGTTGCTGCTTCCTGCAGACTTAAAAAAAAAAAAAAAAAAAAAAGGACTTTTCAAGTCTGTAATTCTCTAATACAATCAAACACAATCATAAGCAAAATTATTCACATTGACTTGATTAGTAGAAAGAGAAGAGTATGCTAATGAGATATCCTACAACATCTTTCTCTGTGTCTGACTATGACACTGTAGCTCCCTACACATTTCCAAGCACAGAATCATCAGTTGTGGGAAAACAAACCCCTCCTTCCTATCCTCTCAAAATCTGCTGATTTCTGGAAGATGAGTGTGTTTGGGGCTGCCCTTCCCGATGAAGAGGGTCCTCTCCTCGACTCTCTGAGTTTGGGGACAAGAACACAAAAGCCTCTGCAGCGTTGTTGGGATGGCTGCAATTGGGCTGCACTGCTTGGGATGCAGGGGACTGCAGCCAGCAGGAAAACACCTAAGAAAGGTTTTTCCCTCCCAGACCAAAAGGCAGGAGAAAGCATGAGGCTGTGCTCTGGGGACCAGATAAGCAATGTCAGGGTGACCCAGGTCGGGGCAGGCAGTGGCAGCTGGACCCCCCAGGCAGCTCAGCACAGCGCTTACACCCCTGCTCCTACCTGGAGCCTCTGCTCGAGCTCCCTGCTGGCACAAACCCGAAGGATCGAGGGGAGGCTTGTGGCTGCAAGGCAAGCTTCAGGCCACAAACCTGCAGGAGCAGGGCTCAGATGTGCGCGAGATGGGAACCATGTCCCAGGGCAAACGGGTGTCTGCAGCATCCTTCTGCCCCTCGCCGTGGCGAGGATGGGCACGGCTGCCCCCGGCCCCTCCGGTGCAGGGACTGGGCTGTGCAGGGGTGTCTACCCTACGGAGATGAGCCTTGGCCAGACCCTGCAGCCACAGCACCATGCCCAGCAACAGTCCTTTTGCCTCCAACACGCCCGCTCCTTGAAGGAGCCCGTGCTTTCCGGGCAGAATCCGACCAGGCTCCAGCAGGGTACACTCACGGCCCCTCAGAGGCACCAGGAGTGGCCCTGTCCTCCCAGCCCTCCCAGCAGCAGGACAGGTGAGAGCCTTTAGCAGCTTCTGGGCTCATTCCATGCAACCACAGATACCCTGCTGTCTGCATAAATGCCTAATCTGCATTTAGAGTTGTAATAGGTTACCAGCCTCATTGATGGCTCTGGGCAGTGAAGTAAAAGCACCTAAACAATTAAAACGGCAGGTCCTCAGAGAGGAAGACAATTATTCAAGTTTTCACCACATTACGCTGTGGTAACAAGTCCTGTGGTGTCAGTTCTCAACAGCTCTGTAAGTGAGGAGCAGAGACCATGCTGGATTGCCACAATCCTCTTGCCCCACCAGTAAAACGCATGCTGGCTGTGAACTATCTAGCAGTTGTCTGAAAGCAGAAATGATGGCTACAAATCAGAGAAATAATGTGAATTCCCTGCCATTTTCACAGCCACTAACACAGCAATCCAAGGGGAGCTTGATCAAGGTTTGAAAGCAGCAGGGAAACCCATTTCTGTTGCAGGCCACAATGGCAGAGTAATGCCTAATTACCACTACAAAAACCTTTCTATACAAGGATAAATGGATAGTCCTCAGCACTGCTGAAATGAAAAGCCTGCTAAGGCTTTATAATTGGTTTAATTTGAGATGTTTTATTCTGTCTAGTAAGTAAAAGGAATAGGTCCTGCAGTCCAGTTTGTTTAGAAAGCACTCGTGGTCCTCATGCATGGAGGCATCTATGATGTTAGTTCTCCCAAGCCTTTTAAAATGAGTCCCTGGCTGCTCACCCTGCAGGGGAAGGGATAACTCAGCACAGGGGGGAAGACATTGCCACTCGCTGCCACTCTCAGAGCTGCCTGGCAGTTTGGCAAGGGTGGTCGCTGGTAGGGACCTGGCTGGGGCACAGGCAAAGCAGCACCCCTCCACCAGCAGCACCCACTCCCCTCTCATCAGTAGACAACCCTTCAGCGAGAGGAACTGTGGTACAGAGAGAGGCCTTGCCCTTATCACAGCGCACAGCAGCACAGCACAACAGCCAAATCACTGTGAGCTTTCTAGAAAGTCGTCTGTGTTCCCTCTGCCCCTCTGCTGCAAGACAGTGCTCAACACTGCTGTACAGCAGAACCACAGTCAGTTCAGTGACTTGCTGAAAAAGAACTTTTTAAGGCAAAGACTGCATGGAAGAGCTTGGGCATGAAATCACTAGGACCCATGGCTGCTGCCATTCAGGTTTGTCATTTGTTTCTGTTCTGAATATTTCTGGTTTCACTTTTCAGCCTCTGACTTTCTGCCGCTGCAGGGTTTGTGTCTCACATTACAACGACAAGACTCTGCCCTGTGTCAGTAACTGATGCTCCAGCTGCAGGTGACCCTGTGCCATCACTCTGCTGCTGACCCTCTCTGCAGTGTCTGGGAGGGACCCGACAGGGTGGGCTGCTCAGTGCCAACGGCAGTACAGGGACACAGGGGTGCTGGGGACCACAGGCAATTCCCTGTCTGGGCCAGTCCCAGAGCCATCCCAGGAGAGGGACCAGCCCACCAGAGGCCTGTCTCCACAAGCCCAGAGACTTGTCCCTCCACAGAGGGACAAAAGCAAGTGGGAACCCAAATTATGGGTTCAGAGTAAAGGAGACCCAACCTGGGCCCCTCCCAGGGCTGCCCCAAGGGAAACTCAGGCACATGGGCTGCATGTGAAGCCCATCAAGATAAGCCAACATGAGCAGCTCTCCGGAACCGCTTTCAAGACTGAGAGCAGTCACTTTGGGAGCAGGAGACATCATGGGATGCAGGGGAAGAGCAGTTGGGGATTGCATAGGACTTCTTGCAGGAGAGGCAGGGAAAGGGATGGATCCAGGTGGTCTGGGGAGGAACAAACATGGGAAAATAGAGGGATAAGGAGTCGAGCAGAGCCAGTGACCCACAAACATGGTACTGGACAGTGCACTTTTCTGGCCTTGCCCTGCACCTGAGCAGCGCTGCCTGTCCTGTTGTCTCATCAAACTCCATCCCTAACCCGTTTCCTGTGTAAGAGGTCCCTATGCTGTGTGCATGTGTGTGCGTGGGAGCTCCAAGTGTCACAGACCGGGGTGGGATCAGGGGCCAGAGGCCCACATGTCCATGGTGCAGCTCCCGGGGCGAGTGTGGGTGTCCCCGCGTGGGTGTGGGCGCTGGGGAAAATGGAGCCAGGCCAGCTGTTGAGTAGATGACGTGGGGACCATAACATCTGTGGTTTGCTCTGTGTGTGTGTGTGTGTGTGCAGGGGCAGCTTGGGGGGGGGCTGCGTGTCCGAGCCCTGGGGGGATCCACACTGGAGACACGACCTGGGGACGCGGTGCTGCAGCAGCCTCTCACCACGGTACCTCTTTTCTTCTTCCACACCATGGTAGAGGAAGTTCTGAATGTATAACTGGCCAGTTTGATTTTAACTCTAAGTAATTACTTAGCTCCATGTCAGAGAGACCTCAGTAACAACAATGAGAAGGAAAACTGAGAAGTCCAAATGCATGTTTGGACACTGACCTCATTGCAACTGTAGCTGCAGTGACCATCAGTGAACAGCTACTTCATGGTGTTCCCTTGTTCTCAACAGATTTCTTGCTTGTGGTTTTTCCCTACTGCAGGTGCTTTCCATACCTCTAATGTAAAATTAACTCTGAAAACCCTGGGTTCATATTTCTGCAATTCACTTTAAAACTACAGTTATGTGTTTCAGTCTACAGATGTATCTCAGCTGGCAGTTTCCTGCCTGCCCAAAGACATGCTTGTGCCTGCAGCCAGTCCTCTCGGCTTCTTCAATCTCCTTTTTTCTTAGAAACTGCTGTGAATGTCAAATATCCCTGGACATGTGTGTGTGCCCATAGATCCTCCTTAAAAGCAGACTCATTTGTTGAGGATTTGCAGATAACAACATTTTAAAATTGTTTTATATATACCATAATATCTAATGATGGCATATATACACATATACAATTGTAATTGGTAAAACAACAATGCCACGTTCAGGCCTTCATGTTAGTTGGCCCCATAAGCTCTCAAACCCTCAGATTTTTAAATGATCTTCAGTATCTGGAAATGCAAATAATTATTGCTATTAGGGCTGTTATCGGTACCACACAGCATGTATACACCTACAGACAGATGTTACCAGAACAGCAGCATGAGCCATGAACAAATGAAGGGACAACTCCAGCAATGTATTCAGTCCAGATTTATCTTCTTAAGCACCTCCACAGAATGCCTCAGGGATTAAAAACTTGTCATCAAGGAGATCAGAAAATCCTTTGCAGTCTGCATTGTAAATTGCAATGATCAAAATGTCTAATTAAAGGAGAAATCTGATACAGTGTCACTCTTCTCACTGCTTTGTCAGCTTGTCCATTTGAATTTATGCAAGGAGACATACAGATGCCTTTTAAGTCAGTTGATAGAACATGAAATAACCCAGATGGCCAAGTTTGAAAAAAAAAACTCTTACTACCTCTTTTCTTCAAATTTTATTTTTCCAGATGTATAAGAGAGTCTTATTTTCTAATAGATAAAATAGAAATTATCATGTTTTGATACTTTGTTTTTGCTGGAGTTGACTATTAGCTCCTTAGAGCTGTAGCTGGGCAGCCCATGTGCAGCACTGTGAGGGCATTTTATATGCACCAGGGAGAACCTGGGGTTGCAGAAGTCCAGGAAAGCAAGTACTTATTGTCCCTGCATTTCTAAATTAATATTGGTTACAGTAGTAGATCTGTCACCTATCTCTTAAAAGAAAGAACAAAACAGGCTATTGCAGAGGGAAAAGTGATGGGATTGAACAGAACTGTCTTGCTGAGCAGAAACTTCTGTTTCCTCCAGTACTTAATATTTTATATACTAACTGGAGTGACGCATCATGAGGGACTGGGCCTTTGTAGTAAGCAAATCTTGGTGAGCCAAAATTCAGTTGTTTGGTGTCAAAAAAACTTGACAGAAGTTATTTTGATAAAATAAAAATGAGGCCATTCTTCCACTCTTGCATCCCTACCACAAAGAGACAGCCAAAACGGGCAGAGCTGCATGCAGGAGCAGCAGCGGGTGAGCAAAGTTCCCACGGCAGGACCTGGAGCAGGATGGGCTGCACGAGGTCCTGCACCAGCACCCCCAGGAGCTCCCTCCAGGGTTTCTTCAGGCTTCTCAGCCCATTTAAATTCTGTCAGCAGAAGCTGTTTGGCAACAAGTCTTCTGCCTCACCCCATAGTGCAGCAGCTGTTCTGAAATGCAAAGGTGGAGGTGCAGGCAGAAGAGCCGGCGCCCCATCCCTGGTGAGCATCTGTGCATTGCCCACAGTGGCCCCTGCTCAGCCACCCACCCACTGTTTGGTTTCTGTGATTCTGCCCAGGTTTGGGAACGCACCTTGCCAACACCGCTGAGAGATTGACTTGCAATATATCATTCACCCACAGGCAGCTGTTTCGGTTGCTCAGGATGCCTGCAGCCTTTGCCTTGAGACTCCTGTCCCTGGCACCTCCATTCCCTGGGGTTTTTTTTGAGCTTCTCACCTGAGATCCAGACAGGGAGAAATGCTTGTCCTCTGTTCCTCACATCACCGGGCACACGTACTCTGAAACCTGGCCCTAAGTGACTGATTCCAAGATGTGATTGGAAATAACTCCTGGGGTCCATGTCCTGGGGGCTCCACATACGGGTGTATGTACTGCTGTGGGCAGCTACAGGGCTGTGTGCCTGTTACAACCAGGACTGAGAGCCCGGGGCGGGGGGGTGTGTGTGAGGGGGTGTGTGTGTGTGTGTGTGGGGGGGTGGGGTGGTGGTGTCATAAAGGTTTTGTGATCCCCTCAGGTTAGACTAAGGTGAAATCACACCAGACACTATAAGAAAGAAAAGAAAAGAAAGAAAAAGAAAGGAGAGAAAGAGTCTGGATCACTGCCCTAGGTTCCAGCACGGGTCTCAGGTTCAGTTATCTTAGGTGGTGGCTGCACACCCAGCAGTTTTCTGACACATTTTAAGTTCCTCTTATCAACTGATTTGCATACTAGACCATGAGAGGCAGATCTGGTGCCAGGTGTTTATCTCTCTTATTAGTCTTTTTCCCCAAACACAGTTTCACTCAGTCTGAACATACAGTTTCACTCAGGCCACATTTCCTTCCTTGGAAGTGTGTCTGAGGAATTTGACACTGCAGCACCAGGGAGTGGAGCCACTTACCCTTCCATACACTCCCAACTGCCTTGGGCAACTTCCTTAGATTGATCACAAAGGCCACAATTTGTCCTTGAGGCTTTCTGTGTCAAGGAAGGTTTGAGGCATTAACTCCTTCAGTTCCGTACAGTGCCCTGTGAAGGTGGGAGCCCAGAGAGGGTGGAGGGAGACTGGGGGAAGCAACAGAGAAGTGAGGGCACTGGTCTCAGTCAGAGACCCCTGCTATGAAGAGGTGGATAGACAGTCTAGCTCAGTGCACTCTGGAGACAAAACCATTTTCCGTCTCCCAAACACAGCACAAACACTTCCCTGTGGCTTTAGTGCTGCGTTATTCCAGGTGACAATAAAACCAGAATAACAGCATGTGCTGTATAATTTGCAGACAACATGACCCTGGACATGCCTCACTTCTGGCAGGCTCAGAGATGTACAGCACAGTTATTCCTCAGGTGTTTTTTTTCTTTTTTTCCCCCACCCCTGTTTCCTTGTCACAGATTACAAGGTCTGCTCCACTGCAGAGCATACTTGCCTACATTAATTGTGTAACATGTTAATAGGCATATCTGCTTTGTTATCAACTCCCTGTCCCAGGTGTCATTTTTACCCCAGATACTGGGGACATCAGGGCAATTAAGAGACGCCACCTTAATTTCCATGTCAGGATCTTAATTTGTTCTTTTTTAGAAAAAAAGGGGAAATGTATATTCTGATAGGGACATATTTTGCTGTTTTGTACACAGGTATAGATAGGAAGGTGCGTGCAGGGAGGTGGAAATGCTCTGCATTGCTGAAGATGAAAGGGGAGATGAGATTCAATGAGATGCTCCCTCAGAAGGGGGATGTAGGAGCACCCAGTGTGAGCTGGGCAGGAAACAAGTGCCCTGGGGCCTCTGTCTGTCCCAGCCCTGACTGGTGTCCCCAGTATCTCCATCTGACCCAGCCCTGACCTGCGTTCCCAGTGCCTCTGCCTGAAATAATACTGGTATGAGTAAAAATGGCATTTTTGGACCCAATGTGCAATATTAAAAATGAGCAATTGCAACACAGCCCACCAGCTCCATGTCTAGTTTGCTGTGACAATGGTTTCCCCAGATCTTCTGTCTTAGCTTTTACAGTTGTTCTACTGCCTCTTTTGCAAAGTCCCTGTTTTACCTCTTCCACTTATGAGTCATGAGAAATTACTAAGAATCAACAATTACACTGCTACTTCAGATTTCTGAGCAATTATAATACTATAACATATTATTTCCCTTGCTCCTCTGTAGATTTTGGCAACTGACAGCAACAAATATGCTATGTTGGCAAATCATACCTCTGTTGCATCATGTATGCATGTACGTGTACGCACACTCTTGGACGAGCGTGCACACACAGCAGCACTGGACACCACCAGAAGTCAGAGGTGACTGACCAGGAATAGGCATGAGGAGATCAGTGAGGGATTTTGAACTAAGACTATGCAGGCTAAAAAAGCAAAGAGAGGAAATTTAAAAGTAACAGTGTGTTTTGACCACATGTACTATTGCCAGGAAGAGTAAAATGCCACCCACAAAGTAGTCGGTGGTGGCCCAGCATTGGGTGGCACCATGCCCTTAAGAAGTCAGGGGCCTTTTCACAGATTCTGCTCAGGATTAAAAAGGAGAAAAAGTTAGTATCCCTAAGTAGAACCAAGAATGAATAATCTACCAGATGGACAGCACATCTAGACAGCAAATTACCAGATGGGCAGCTTTGATTTAACATTATGTTAAAATCTGAAAAACAGTTAAAATACAAGCAGTTAAAATAATTGTTCTTGGGATCATCAAAGGAGAGGAAAGCCCGGCAAGTTTTGTCAAGGTGGTGCATCAAAATTAAGTGGAAATACATTAACTCGCCGCTAGGACAAGCATACATTCAAGCATCTCAAACTACCTTGTATAGATGAATGAATTTTGTACAAATGAGACAGTAAGGATCTTTAAAGCAGTGGGAGAGGGCAGCAACACTGCTGAAGCAGTGATGCATCAACCTACCAGCACCAGTACATGCCATCACTGTGAGGTAGTCACAGAACAGGCAAATTCAGTACCAAGATATATTCAGAGTGGAATAGAATAGAATAGAATAGAATAGAATAGAATAGAATAGAATAGAATAGAATAGAATAGAATAGAATAGAATAGAAATTTCAGTTGCAAGGGACCTACAACGATTGTCTAGTCCAACTGCCTGACCATTTCAGGGCTGACCAAAAGTTAAAGTATCTTATTAAGGACATTGTCCAAATGCCTCTTCAACACTGACAGCCATGGGGCACTGACCACCTCTCCAGGAAGACTATTCCAGCGTTTCACCCCCCCCTTGGGAAAGAAACGCTCCCTCGTGTCCACTCTGACCCTCCCCAGAGGCAGCTTGGATCCATTCCTGGCCATCCTGTCCCTTGATCCCAGGGAGAAGAGCTCAGCACCTCCCTCCCCACAGACCCTCCTCAAGGAGCTGCAGAGAGCAAGGAGGTCTCTCCTCAGCCTCCTTTTCTACAAACCAGACAAACCCAGAGTCCTCAGCTGCTCCTCACAGGACATGCCTGACAGCCCCTTCACCATCTTTGTTCCCCTCCTCTGGACACATTCAAGTACCTGAACATCCTTCTTAAATGATGGGGCCCAATCTACGAGGTTGCATTCCTGTACTGTGTTCCCCCTACAATACAGGAATGTAATGTGGACCCCTTTGTAGAGAGGGAAGTATGGTCTTAAAACACACTGGCAACAATTATCTCCTGCTCAACGGTTTGTGTAGCTGGCTATGGTTTACTCCCCCGTTGCATCCTCTGTTTTCAGCTGGGTAGCTGTTAACCAGACATCCCCACAAATCTGGTGTCCCTTGTCCAGGTCTCTGCAGATCCTTACAGATCACGCCACCTTGCAAAGAGCTTCCAGCCCCTGGGAGTGGCAGGCGCTGGCAGGCAGCCCTGACTACCAAGGGGCAGCTCCCGTGGCCAGAAGCAGCCACTCTCCCCTCAGGAGCTGGGACCCCCCTTGCCAGGGAGCCTGTGCCCAGCACCCCTGCCCAGCCGCAGCACTGCTCCCGGCGCATTGCCACTCTGAAGTAGCAACAGCCTTAGCACAGCGTGTTTCCTGGGGAATAAATGCCTCATTTGGAGGAGTTAATGGTGCCCAGCTCATGCCAGAGGCTATTAATGTCAGCTGCTCATTAATATCAGGCATTGCCATGGACTGATGTTATTCTTGGTTTAATGCAGATATGGTGGGTATAATCCTGGACATACAGATTCTTTCCCATGTGATGCTGATTTAGGACTATGCACGCAGCACCTTGGGAAGCTGATCAATCCACTCAGCACTTCGGGAGACACGCGAGTGGGGCAGTGGGGCAGCAGCCACCTCTGCAGCCGTGATGAGAGCACCAACTCGCCTCCCGGAATGACGGTGGGATTCCCAGCCCTGACCAGGGCGGTCTCTGCCCTGACACCCTCCCTGGCAGCAGAGCCCCGGTGGGAAGGACGGGAAGGGGGAGTCTCCCCCTTGCAGCTGGGAAAGGTGAGTTAAAACTAACGGGTGGGAGGAAAAGGAAAGGTTGTGATAAGAAGTAGTGAGTGTGAAAAACTATAGACCAGCTTTTTAGAAGTAATGAGTAAAATCTGGATTTTCTTGGGCTTTATCAAACATGGTTTTTTCCCTAGTGGAGCGAGGAGCAGCCGTAAGTGCTAAAATGGGAAACAACCTGCCTCCAAAACTGGACATGGGATTTCCCACCTGTGAGGTATGATGAGAGGAGAGAGTGGGCTGTGCTGGCCGCAGGGCTGTGCCCATCCCCATCCCTCTGCGCCTGCGATGCAGAGGCTGTGCTTCGCAGACTCATCTGGCGGTGAAGGAGTACAGTGCTGCTCTCCCCACTCCCCGCAGCCTCGTAGACACCGATCACCCTCTCCTGGCAGCAAGCCATACCCTGCAGCCTGTGAGACTCGGTGGTACACACTGCACACATCGTTAAGCACAGCAGATGTGACCAACCTTTTCCTTTCTGGGGGAAAGACAGCAGGAGCAGGCACCATGAATGCAAACTGCAGAACAGCTTCATTAGGCAGTGATGGGGCAATGTTACTTTCACAGCGAGGTGTGGACAGGAACCAGTTGTGATTGTGCAGACTCCTCCTGACAGTTTGTCACAGTGCCCTGTTGCCTTACAAGAGGTGGGATAAATCCTTTGCGGTGCAGGAAACCATACCAGTACAGATTGGGAACAGCACTTCATGGGTAGACCATGTATGCCCCTCTCTCCTTCGTAGCCATGAAACAAGGTACTTTCTGGAATTGCTGCCAAATTCTATTTTAGTGCACCACCATCCAGACCACTCACACACCTTTACATCCCCACTGCAAGTGCTCGGCCAGCTCAGTGACAAGACTGCACAGAGCACAGTGTCGCAAGAGAAATGCAGGCTTGGGGATTAATTTTACATGCAGGAGCAGAGTTTGCCGTCTCTGACAATGTCCTTGCGTGGTGCTTCCCTGTGCGTCTGCTGCCAAGAGACAGGACTGTGTCCTTCCCATGGCTCTGCAGGAAAGGGGAAGGGTATCTGCCCATCTGGTTCCAAAACGGAGAGATCTCTCAAGAACTTCCAGCTGGTTTTCTGTGTACAGGAGAGCACAGCATAAACTCAAACCTAGGCATGTGCTTTACCATTAACAATATATGTTCTGCAAAATGACTGTTTTCTCAGTCCAGCTGATTACTTGGCTCAGGCTATGAGGCATGAAGGGAGGCTTCTACAACCAAGACAGCAGCTTTTGTTTGTTTTTCAGGAGAACTGCACCTGTGCATATAAGACTTGGGAGCCCAGCTCCAGAGCTGGAAGTGAGCCCCTGGGCAGAGCGCCCTGGGACCTGATCCTGTAATCAGCTTTCCGCAGCCTTGCTGTCTGCTGGGTAACCAGCTCCTCGCTCGGCGCTTTTCCTGGCACAGCTCCATCCCTAAGCTAATCGCAAGTGTCTCGTCCCCAAGTGGGATGTTTTTGTTTGTCTGTTCTCAAACCCCAGTTTGAGTCCAGGCTGAACACAAAGTGAATTGCTAATATGTCTGAAGTGAGTTCCCAGACTCCGCTGGGTTTTGTGTGATTTTTTTCCTTTTCAGAAGTATTCATCCAACTCTATCTGCCCAAAGTCTTGTATCAATTGCAGATCAGAGGCATCATTTTTCCTCTCTGTCAGTGGGGATTTTGCCTGGATATATAGGTCAGGATTGGTCCTTTTCATCCTATTGTCTGTCGTATCTTTCAGTCTTCACAGAACCTAATATTTCTCTTGTATTTTTTGAAATATTCCATCTGCACTTCTTTTTTTCCTCAACCTGGCCATAGTCCCCTGACATTGTGGCTTCTCTCCATTGTCTGATGTTAGAGACAATGCACTGGACAATGTCTTATACATGACCCAGAATTTCCTTAAGCCTTTGAGCCTTTTGCTCAGATATCTTTCTGGATTTGTCAGACAGATACTTCCATTACACAACTCAAATGTTCAGTAATAATAGTCTGGATCTTTTCAAATATCAAAACTTACTCCCACTGGAAATCAATCATCAGACAGACAAGAGACAAGTAGGATAGTTGAGAATTGCCTGCCAACTTTCTTTCACTATAGAAGCTCATGAAAGCAGGCAAAATATAAATGACTTGTCAAAAACAGCTTAAAGAGAGAAACTGAGAATGCAATTATGGCCGCACAGAAGCAAAGTATTTACACAGATATGCTGCAGTGAGGGCACATATAGGGAAAAGTGTGTCAGAAGTGCAGGGTGTGCATCCAGAGCCAGCAGCCTGCAAATCACACTCTGAGAAGATGTTCCAGGAGGTCACAGCAAGCACGAATTATGGGATGGGAAGCCTGGCAACTTTGTGCTAAGGACAGTGTAGGCTTCAGGTTGGGGAGCAGCATTGTTTGCCTGACCCCCGACCTCACTGGTCATATGCATATCTGGTCCAGTTCTGGTACCCACAATTCGAGAAAGAAGCAGAGGGTCCAAAGGAGAGGACCAGAGGTCTGGAGAACCTGCCCTGTGAGGAAAGACTGGAGGAGTTGGGTCTTGTCCCGGGAGGAGAGAAGACTCGTTGGGGAGCTCATCACAGCATTCCAGTACTTAAAGGGTGGCTCCAAATAGGACAGAGGCTCTCCCTTCACAAGGAGCCATGTGGAGAAGACAAGGGACAATGGGTACAAGTTGCACTGTGAGAGGTTTCATCTCAATATGAGTTTTTACAGTGAGAACAATAATTTATTGGAACAACCTCCCCAGGGATGGGTTGAGTCACTGGAGGTTTTCAACATGCGGCTGGACAGGTGCTTATCTCATTAGAGATTATTTCATCTAGGCTCCCTTTCCCACAAGAGACTGGATGAGATGATCTTTCAAGGTCCCTTCCAACCTGGGCTGCTCTTATGATTCTACAATTCTATGAACAGTAGAAAATAAGGATGTAAAATTTTACAGGATTTTTCAGTTGTTACCGTACAAGACCTCTGTATTTGAAGGTCAAATATGGTGGCTACCAAAACAAATGAAGGTGCCTCATAGCGTGCTTTTCTTAGTAATTTGATTTTTTATATTTTTTTAAATAACAATGCAAATAAACATTGTCAAATACGATAACTTATGACAAGAAATTAAGACCATCTGAGACATGACAAATATGATTCTATGATTCTATGAGATATAAGCATAAACCTCATTATTTTTGGTGTGCATCCACCATGGCAGCACCAGAGCATTGCAGAGGCTGGAGTCTGGCCCCATTCGCTGTCATGAGCCCCTCAGGACACAGCGGCAGAAGCATCCCGAAAGGCAGACGGCAGCGGTCCATCCAGCCGGGGGGTCCTGCCCTGCCCGTGCCCCCCTCACGTGCCGGCACAGCCACGCTCCGGCGAGGGGCCAACGCTCCTGATCCCGGGGGGTGGAGGCAGCGAGGGCTGCTGCAGACCTGCAGGACAGTATCTGACTTGCGATCCCCTCTCTCACCTCATCACCTCTTCTAATATTTTCTGTGCTCCACTAATTTTCTGTGCTGAGACTCAAAGCTCTCCTTTGTTCCTTCTCTATCCCAGTGTCATGTCCACCGTACCAATGCTCAGTGTGTGTCTATCATTAAACATCTTTTTATTTATACATGAATAATTGAAACCTTGCATTATTAATATTTTAATTAACCTTTACACAAAGTTTACTCTTTTTAATTCCTGCTTTCATCTCCCTGTCTTGAGCTATCTCTATAAGGTGTTTTAACTACTGACGTTCTCTCCTGTCACTTGTATGAAGTCTTCAACGCTGCAGCATGTGCAGAAATCATCTTCAGAACAAGCCACTGCTGAAAACTACAGAGCTGACTCTTCATAAAAATAATTCACGATTTGTGATTTCTGCCATTGCAGTTCTCTCTTGGAAAGGTTAATGCATTTTGTCCTGTATTGCTGCAGCTTCTCCTATCTCTTCTGACAGCCTCCTCTAGCATGAGGAACCTGGATCACTTTCTCTGATTCATAACTGGCAACACTGAGAAATAACCACATGCTTTCTATTGGGAAAGACAGACTGGGAGCTAGTGGATGCTTATGACTTTAAGGGGCTGAATTATTTAGTATTTTGTTTAAAGGTCCTGCCACAAATGTATAAATGGACTAATGAATCTACTGTGAAGTTGTGTGTCTCTCCTGTTCATAAGCACAGTGTTGGTCTTCCAGCACAGACCTCCCAAACAGTAACAACCTATGGAAGATAGAGCTCACAGATTTGGAACTTTTTTTTAAAAAAAAAAAACAAAGAAACAAAAAAAACCCACCCACAAACAAACAAAAAAACCACAACAAGACCAATGTCATTAGAAGGGTATAAAGGAGCTTCAGATATGTCTCCCTCTCCCTGAGCTGGAGCAGCTGTGTAATACTCCCACTTTCATCACCATAATCATGAAACCTCTGACTTCATACTTAAAAAGTCACCTAATTATAGCAGCTGTGGAGAAACGGTTCATGTGTTTCTAATGTGAGTCCTACCGTCCTTCACAGTGGTGAGACTTTGGCTCAGGTGGGAACAAGGCAAGTCCTGCAGGTGATAGTCAAAAATACTGGTAAGATGGAAAGGTCTCAAACTAAGCCCAGCTCCTCTACTTGGTGACCTACTGGCATCGTTCCCAGACAAGTCTGCCAGGCTGTTTTTAGCCCTGGTGTGCTCAGCAGTTCTGTTGCCCTGAGCTTTTGCTGGCATCTCAGACCTGCAAAGGTAAGAAGACAATCTCAGTTGCTCTTCTTCCCCTTCAGATCTTTTCCACAGTTATTTCTTTCTGGTTTGTAGTGCAACTAGAAGGATTTGGACTTACCTTCTCCTGATGTACCAAAATCTTGTCTGTTTGAGATCACAAAACTCAGTGATGTTTGGAATGAGCTGAGAAAATTAACACACACACACAAAAAAAAATACAGGGAGAGCTTTCCTCCTTGCTCATCTCGTGTCCTGCTGAAACTGCTCAGGCTGGTATGAAGTCCTCAAATAGTGACCAACTAGAGGTCTATGATTTTTTTTTTTTTTTAATCAAGAGTCTAAAAACTTAACTTCAACTTTTTGCTCCATATGCTCATTGCTGCCTGGAAGAGAATGAGGGTGTTTCCCATGGCTGGCAGGGACCCCCAGCACATACCCAGCCCACGGCTTCTCCATTGAGATCAAGTGGGATAACTCCAGGCCCTCTCTGTTACTCTGTTTTCTCTACTGTGAAGCACCTGTCCTGAACTGTGCATGGCTCTTATTTATTTCAAACACTTTAAAGACTGTAGAAAATAACAAACAAATATTAGATGGCTATGACCTGTGACGAAGTGATTTTCTGGTATACAAATTGTTTTATTGCTACGTGATAATTGTATGCTTGTTCCTGGACTCATAGCCTAAGTTAGAAGACTACTGCTTAATTGGGGAAAAATAACAGGACAGGAATTAAATAATTGGGATGAGGAAGGTATTCCATTAACTGATCACATATGCCAAGTAATTCAGCTTTAAAATTTGTCATTGTCACTTTTCCAACAAAAATTTAGAAAGAATGGTTCTTCAATAAAGCTGTAAGGCTCTTCCAGAGTAAGCAGTGACTGACCACTCACAATAAGTTAATTAAAACTGTTTCACACTAGAAAGAACAAATGTTGGTGGAGATTAATTGATTTCCTGTTACTATGTACTCAGGACTGAGTGATGTGCTGGAGACAATTTATCTATATCCACTTCATCTAAATCAAGGGCAACCTTTAGTGTGCAATTAAGTTCACTTCTTCATTAGTAACTACTATTAAAGTTAAATACCATAACTGTCCAAGGTATAGTTCCAGTTTTTCCTCAGTTTACCATGCAGTCTCCAGGTAATGGTTTGTTTTATACCAAGCTATACACTTAAAAAAAAAAAAAAAAAAAAAAAAAAAGAGACTGCTGTGAAATCCTTATGATTCATTCACATTTCTCTGTTCCTTACTCTTTGCCAATTATGTTTAATAATGCTCACCATCTGAGCACTGCTTCTTGTTGTTTGCATCTCCTGGATGATTTCTGTCAGAAGATGGTGAAGGATGGAGTACAGTTTTTTTTGATGTCTTTCAGTGTGCAAATGGGAGTAGAAATGTCCAGGAAACCTCTTTTTTCTCTCTTTCCTGGTTCAGTCAAGTGATGCAAAAGAGGTTTTAGGCATTAGACAGGAACATCTCTAATAAATACCATTGACCCTGCTTGACTCTTCATTTTCTTCCCTTCTGTCAGAAGAACTTACCCAGCAATGTAGGACCAGCTCCCTGCTATGCCTAGCTCTCACCCTGCAGTGACAATGTTGAGCAGTGTCCAATATCTGCGTTGCTAATAGATTACAGTCATATTTTTTACCCTCAAACTGAGGTACAAAATAAATAACCTTCATGGTGCATGAACACCAGATATTCTCTGTTCTGTGTAGAAAACTTCCCCACTCCACCTCCACAAAATCCTGTAACTCAGCAGAGGGTCAAAAATTTAATCAACAACACTCCATAAAAAAGTGATCTTTTTAAACCATTCTTACACCTCCTGGAAATATGTGGTCTAAATTTTTTATGAAATAATTCATTAGTTACAGAAATACAAGTTCAGGTGCAGTGAAATTGCATGTAAATTCAGATTCAGACTAGTTTTAGGCAAAAAAACCCCAAACCTCTTCAACCTCCTGGTGAAAGATGGTCTTGGGGACTGTTCTGCTCATGTCACAGGAGTCAGGGAGTGAAATTCCTCTCTTTGAGCTCAGGCAAGAGGACAAGATCTTGAGCAGCACAAATACTAGATCCCTCGTTGGGATCCCTGTGCCCCTCTGGGAGAGGGTTTAGACAGAGCAGGCTGATGCAGACTTGAGTGTCCACTTCACAGGGCTCTGCCCCAGAGTCCTTTCCCCTCTGATCTCTTATCCCAAGACTTTTGCACTGCACCGCTGTGATAAATTTGCCATTTGAAAAGTCATTAGGGACCATTCAGTCACTGGAGCTGTTTTCAGTTCTGGATTCAACCATTTGAATCGGGAAAATTCTGGTAACTACCTGAGTATATTGCCCCTTGTAAAAGTTTTGTGTAAGCTCTGATATCTGAAGGCCAATTTGGAGAGGATGCAGGACTGTTTGTATAGCTCCTAAAGAGTCTAATTTTGTTTTGGTTTTTAGTGTGCAGAATTATAAATATTATAATTGTATTAAATTCCTCCTTTAATGAAAAAACATCTGTGTAATTACAGCAATGTGTTCACACCTCTGTAATGGTTGTTTAAGCATTTTAATTATATGCTCTGTTTCCAAGCGTTGGGCTCTTCTCTGGGAGTGCAGTCCTGGGTGCCAAACAGTTTGTAAGCCCTTAGTCTGGAAATTCATTTTTGCTCTGATTTACCTAGGAACACTGTGAAAGTTTGGGGGTGTGCCCAAAGCTGTGATACATCTTTCTGCCCTTCAATTACCTCATCTGTACCTCCTGAATAAAAGTCCTCCACAGAGCCCAGCAATCTGTGCAGGTCTCAAAGGCAACTACGAGACTTTGAATTCTCCAAAGGAGGTCTTGGGTTGCAGGTTCCCTGCTTTTCCTTGATGAGTCACATTTGGTTTTATTACCACTGAAGGTAAGAGCCCTCCAGGTGTTAGGCTCAATAGTACTCACATCTGGTACAAGGTGTTCTGTGTGATTTTTCATTGACAAGGGGTAGGTTTGACTTGCCCAGCTACACCAGCTGGGTTGGGCTCGAGTTTTGTTCTGGAGGCTGGTGCGATGGAAATCCCCAGAGCAATTCTCTGAGCTCTCCTGGGGCTCTCTTCTTGCACTTTAAAACACATCACCCCCAAGTCAGCTTCCTTGTTTCTCCCCAAGTAACAGAGCAGATGGGTTTCTTCTCTTGCTTTGCTCCTGCTGCCCTTTCATGAATGATCATTCTGCACAGCTTGCCTGCAAGGGTCTGCTGCATCCCCACGACTGTCACAGCAGTGTTCTCTGGACATGCATCCTCCCGTGCCAGAGCCTAATGCAGTCTTAACTTTCTGTTGTGACTTTTTTTTTTTTTTTTTTTTTAAAACACTACACACGATCTTCAGACGTGGTAGTAGCCTAATGAATGGTTGGACAAGAGAAAGATTTATTCAGGCTTTCTTCCTATGATAACACACGTTTTTCACCAGTATTAACTTTCCCGGTGCAAAGCACACATTGCTGAAGGGGCATCCTGCGTCACGGATGCCAGTACCTGATATCACTTGCTTCAGAGGTGTGCATACAGAGGAACAAAAACATGGGAGCTAAAGCACCATAACTAAAAAAAAAAAAAAAAAAAAAATCACATTTCAAAATGAAATTACATAAGAACTATGCCATATGGCTTAGCAAGGAAATTATTCACAACAGCTGGTTTAAGAGTGAAAGTTTTAGTGACTGTCCACAAACAGTGGCAATTGAGCTTCAGAAATAATTTGTGTATCTATCTGGCAAAAAATGTTGATTATCAGTTCTCTATCCTACTGAACATGTCAGATGTACACTTGGGAAATTCCTCATTCTCTGAGCCTGATGTGACTCACCAGACTTTAATGGGCTGCAGCTTTTAAAGAAGTTGTTTGCTGCCAGTTCCAGCTACGGTCATGGGCACAAAAAGTTCCTGCTGGGAATTATTTTTTCCCTGACTCAGGAAACTAACACATGAACCTGGGTTTTCCCTTGTAACTGCTGGCTTCATCAGGCTCGTTTTAGACTAACACATGTCCAGCTGAAATCAGAAACATAAGCATCAGCAATGTCCAAACAGTGATTAATAGGTGTAAATTATTTTTTAAATATAAATAGCAAAACTTAATCCAATAATTTGGTTTTCAGTTTCATGATCAGTACAATGGAAGGTGGCTCTCAGACTGAGTGAGCTCAGATTCACCTGAGAACAGTTTATTAGAGATTTTACTGGGACGAGTTTCAGTGTGTGTAGCTAACGTGAATAACAACCAACTATATTTAGGCCCTGTTCAGTGTGGGCAAGAGAGTGTAAGAGAGTGAAGTGTGTGTGTAAACTGGGAGGGAGACCTGAGGGCAAATGGGAAGCAGCTCATTGCAGCAGCCAAGCGCAGGGCAAACTCTCCCTTTGGTGGCTGGAACCAGACATGTGCAGGTGTACAGAGCCCAGGGACTGGGCAAGATGACAGTCAGGAGGAGATGTAAATCCTTGGTGCCACGAACACTGCTAAGCTTGATTAATACCAGTTAACAAATATACTGGAGGGATGAGGCAGTGGAGAGGGAATAGCCCATCCATTCTTACGTGCTGTTGGACTGACTGTCCAAAACACGGGAGTTTTTATGAGAGGACTCTTCTTCGTGTTCTCTTTTGGGTGAATTGAACTAACTGGGAATAGGTGGGTGCTAAATCCACAAGTGTTTGGTAAGTGTCTAGTATAAATTGGGTGAAAGACAGTCTATATTGCATGTCAAATAATTTTCCAGATGAAAGCAGAATGAACTATGGCTGAAACAGCAAACCAGGGATGTGGTTGCTTTTAAAAGGAGGGGGATTAAAGCATATTATTTTAATGGCTTTGTGCACATCAGAATGATGGGAGGCATCTTCTCATGCCAAGGACAGCTTACACAGAGGTAGTGGGGAGATTTTCCCAGGAAACATGTCTCTTCTCAAGAGATGTAGCACAGATTTTCTGTGTTCCTCTCAGTGCAAGATACAATACGGCAACTTGCCAAGGAGAAAATCTTTTCTTGGACAGATGTTACCATCAAGTATACTCAATTTTGTGAAGGGACTCCCTCAAACACATCAGAAGGTGATCAGGAAAGAGAACTGATCTCAGTCTCCCTGGCATCACCTCATTTTGTTGGGAGGATCATCTCACCGCTCCCACTCTTCTTCCATTGTCCTCACTTTGTTTTCTGATCATTATTAAAGAATTAGCCTTTTAAAAGAGATCTTTAAGCTTTTATAACAATTCACTTGAATCTCCAGGCCAAAGTCAAGCGTACCAGAGTCTTGCAGCCAGAAAGTGAAGCCAGTTCAGACCTGATTCAAGAGTTCTCTGCCCACGCTTTAGACACACTGGGGAGCAGACACCCACCAAGCCCTTTGTGCGGATGGGGACCCAAGACTGCCCTACGCCAGCCCTCGCTGTGTCTTCCAGCTGCCAGCTCTGCTTTCCCTTCTCTTTATGTCACACTGCTGAGAATGCTGCTGCTGTCTGCAATATCTTCACAGGTCAGGTCCTCAGCCATGTCTTCCCAGGCACCCACTTAATTTCCCATTACAACACTCTGGCTTGACATTAATTGGAAGTTTGGGGTCAAATATTATTCAACTGGCTTTAAAACTTCATTCTTTGTTTTCTTGTGAATAACCTGTCATCTTTTATACACTTTTATTACATTTTGTGAAATAAATATATTGATCCCTTATACTGTGCTGTTGAATGTTACCTTTTCTCAGGGTGATCCCTGTCATCCCCCTTCAGTGGCATATGATGAAGTGCATCGTGTTCACTGGGCTATTGATTCCAGCAAATGAGAAAATATGTATTGTCATTATGTTTAGATAAATTTCCAGGAGGCGGGGAGAAGGCGGCCACCCAAATTAACTGACTTTTGCTTTGATGCAGAACCCAGCATTGTGCTTTTCCCTACAGGGAGGGCTGGTAGCAGGTTGCACGCTCTTACTGGCAATGGGAGCTTGCACGCATCCCCCCTTCAAACTCCCAGAGCAGCAGCTTGGCCCTGCCCCGTCCCCGCGGTCCTGCTGCAGGCAAGGCTGGTCGGGGTTTCACCGAGATGACTGAGTTTGAGCCGGGGGCCCCGGGAGCTCCCCTATGGCACCAGCACAGGACAGGACCAGGCTCCATGTCGGGGGTCAGCTGGCCCCAGCCCCTGGCAGGAATAAAGGGCACTCGGAACCAAGTCAGAGCTTCCTATCGGCATTGTCTAATTCATTCCTGCTTCCCTAAGGGCGAGAATGAAAGGGACACGTAGGGGAGACTGAGTCACCCTGCGACCCTGCCTGGCCCCTGACATGGCACGAGGCGGTGCTGGGAGTGGGGTGTCTCCGTGGGGCTCCCAGGACATCGTGGTGGCTGCGCTCGTCGCAGAGAGGAAGTGTCTGGATCCAAGCGTTCATCTGCCTGAATTCTTTTGATCTCATCTGTCGCCTGTGGCCTTGCCAAACAAGACAACAATATGATTAGCCTGCAAAGACAGCTTCATCCCACTGTCAAAAGCTTCTGATTAGTGAGATCAGAGATGAAGCCTGAGATTTATACTTCAGTAAGTCTTCCCACAATGAGGTGAGAACAGCAGTATGACCCCAAACACATGCTCTAACACTGTGAGGAGGGAAGCGCTGTGATTCAGCTGAGATCTGAGTCCCTTAATTTGCCAGATTGGACATATTGTAACTCCAGACTCATTTGCAGAATTAATTATGTCACATTTGCAAATCACTGTAAAACCTTTTTCATCTGCAGAAAAATTATTGTGATATTTCCTCTTGCTCTCAGCTCTGGTGAAAGCAAATTTTCACATCCTCCCTCTAAACAGACTTTGCTAGAAAAACATCTTCCAAAACGATCTGTGCAGCACTCCTATACTGATCTTAACTCAAACCTCTACAGTGAATGCCACAAGCATCTTTGTTATTTTGTCTTTTGGTAGATGATGAACGCGGGTCAGAGACGATGTCTCCCCACATACACGTGACGTGCCAGGAAACCCGCGGGATTCGTGGACGGTGACTATGGAGCTCACGCGGCTGCAAACAATGTAGGCCAAGGGCAGCGCCAGGACACGTTTGTCTGAAGCAGTTCTTCGCTCTGCGAGGCTGTGCACAAAGTGCTGTACGAGAGCCCACGGCTTAGACAAAAACCAATGTTTCCATTCTTCATTTGCTTGAAGTTTAGGAAAGGGTGACCCAGGACTTTAATCAGGGTTATGTCTATTTGGGAGCTGATAAAGAGCTAAGGAAATAAGCAGACATATCTTGCAACATTCTTCTCGGAGCGATGTGGGGATAATGCACAAAAGCTTGCAGGAATAATGTATCCAAAGATGCTTTTCTTTCATACTTAATCTACATTCATATAATACTGGGAGGCTTTTTAAACAACTTAAGTTGATGGAAAACCTTTATATTGCATCCATTTATCTCCATATTGTTCCTTGCTCTCAAATTTCTGGGTATAAGGTCAGTTTCCTTAAATATTCCTAGCATTCTTTTCTTGCTATATAATTTATCTGTCTTCAATAAATTCTGTACTTACAGAATCTGACTTGTTTGGAGTAGATTAGTGCTATTTCTACTCTTTTTCTTTGTGCCTCTCTGAAAGCAATATGTACCCATCTTTCAACTTATTGTAGATCAGGCTCCAAAGAACTTCCAGAAGCCGTTCCCAGATATGAATATTCAAGATTATTAATTAAAAATATCACATCTCAAAAATACCCAGCTATATTAATTGAAGACTCCTTGTTTCTACAAGCACCCTCAAGTATATATGCACTGACAGGGATACTCATAGAAAGCTGACACATGCAAAGCTCATCCTATTAATTAGAGGAATGTTACCTCAAAGCAATCACTGCACAGTGCCTCCCCAGACCTGGTGTCACCTCCTCACTTCTCTGTGCTGTATTCTGTCTGTCTCAGGCACTATCCCATCCCCAACCGCAGGCAAGAGCTGATGTCAAGGGGAAGAAAAGCAAGCTGAATATATAGTAGCAATTCCTCAAAGTGCTTTCTAAGCCTCCAGCAACTTGTAGTACTGACCTCTTCAGCCAGAGGTAAAATCTTCATCTTTAAAGTGGTTTTATTCTTAAGAATAAAATCACTAGAACTGCACAAATATTGGAGGGGTGGAGGGTGGGCGGGGAAAAGGGGAAATTTACTTTTATTAGGAGAAGGCAGTGCATTAATAAATTATTGTCACACATTTTGGGGAAAATAGACATAATCTGTTGGGCCAAAAGTATCTTCTGGCATCAGACAAGAGCCCATAATTAGCTTAATATCCTGAAAGAGCATGGGCTGTCCTGACTCTCTGCAGCCACTCTTCTCTGTGTGTTGTGCAAGTCTGCAGCTGTGTTACGGGAGAGTTCCTGCTTCTGCTTGTGCAAGGGTGACGTGACCATTGTCCTTACTTCAGATGCTTCAGCTCAAATTCACCTGTGTCCCTGGTAATCAGAAAATGGGAAGAAGAGAAGTTAATGTTTCTGAAAATGATTTATGCCTGGTTGATGTTATGTGTCATTTCTTGCCATAATGGTCTTTTCTCTTGATCAAAAATTCTCAATTTTTCTCTACTAGAAAGCAAACATATTGAAGACTGCTTAGTGTCTGTCTTAAGATATATTGGATCAAACTTGCATAGTACTCCCTGGGTAGACTATAAGCATGTAAATGTAATTTTGGTTTTCAGACTTAGGCAACTGCTTATGAGTTCTGGGGCTGTTTCCAAATTCAAGAGAAATTTTTATTTATTTGAATGCACTTGATGAATTAGGGCCATGCTGAGAAAAATGCTTGGTTCTCCTGAGTTTTTAATTAAGTCTCAAACTAAACTGACTATTTACCATGCTTAGTGTGGTATTCATGCATGTGGCTCCTCACATCATTCCAAAAATCAAGCCATGTACAACTGACAGAGACATAAAGATGACCATGAAGCATTAAGCATTTGTTGCTTATGTTTATTTGGTCTTTTCTTATGCTGATGGTCTTATTTCATCATCTGCCTTCAAAAAGAGTAATTTAGGGTCTGTAAAGAGTACAGGAGCCATCCCTTCTCCACCCTCCTTCCTCTGGCTCAGAAGAAAACATTATCAGAATTTCTGCAAAGGAATTAGAATGATGAAAAATGAGCCCACTGAGTCAGTATGTTCAAGCTCTGGCTGATACAATTCATGTAAAAATGAAAAACAACCTTCTTCAGCCAAGATCCTTTGACAGAGATGAGCACTATGCACAGACTGAGGAACAGATCTTCACGCTGAGTGATTATATTGCTCTGGCTGTGATAAAAGAAGGTATCACAGGGAAAGATAAAGCCTGCCAGTCCTGGAGGCCTGCGATGACTCTGAAATGGGTGTCCTGCCTCACTGGCGAGGGCTCATGAACACAGGAATGGGAATCCTATGCAGAGGAGCAAATTCCTCCAATTTACCATTTTTGTGTGTGTGTGCTGAGAAGCAATGAAAACAACTGAAAGCCTGTCTCTAAAAAGCCCTCAGGTAAATTGCATATACTGGGGGTGGGTTTCAGCCTGCAGAGGCTGTAGAGGGTGGCAGGGCCAGCCCATGGCTGTGATTTGGGACTGGTGGTGCTGGCAGCGGGCATCTCCAGCCTGCAGCCCCACGCCAGCCCTGGGAACAGGCGCCAGCCCACTCCGGTCCGTTCCTGGCACCTACTTCTGTCGCGAGTGACCTGCCCTGAGGGTGTCAGCTCCTCGGCTCTCCCTGCTGCCCCGGGGGGCCTGGATGCAGCCCCGGGTGGGGGCTGCTCCCCCCGCAGCTCCCTCGGGGGCTGGGAGCGGGATGAAGCTGCAAACAGCTTCTTCTCTGAGCCCTTCCTGAGCTGGTGTCTCGCGCTGCTGTGCATCACCCCATCCCCACAGCAGCCACTGCTCTGCAACGGGTCTGGCTCTGGGGTGAGTGCTGGCCTGAGACCGGCTGGTGGGGGGAAGGTGGGAAATGCAGGGAGCTTCTTCGCCAGCTTCTGCCCCACCACCGCGCTTTCCTGCCCGCCCCTCGCCCGCTTCCCAAACTGGCAGGGTTTGCAAACCTCATCTCTGAAAAAAAATGGTACTGAGGAGCACAGAGAAAGCATCGAGACCAGCTCACTTTAGGCCATGAGCATATCTATATGTTCCTGTGTAACTCTTTAAGAAAACAAAATGAAGTCATATTCTTGGATACTCTGCCAGAAATAGTCAGTCAACACTGGAATTCAATGTACCAGGGAAGAAACTGCTATTATCTGTAAAGCGTGTTAAAATAGCATTGGTAGGCAGTGGCTAATACCAGTTTTACACAAGGTGGATGGGAAAAGGAGAACTCAAAATTTCACACAGCACTGAAAAGAAAATACATTTCTGATATCTTAAAGCAAATACTGGGTCGCTTCCTGCGGCACAGTAATTCAGAAATAAAATGGGTCTCTAAAAGGAACAATGGCCTCCTTTTCTCTGGAGGAAATGCTCAGTGAATCCTTTCCCATTTACAAATGTGCAAGGGTCAAACTGGAACCTGCCCTTATTGTGCACTTTCTGTAGGAGGCTGAGACTGCTTGCATGAGCTCACAGGTGTGCGATGCTTTGAAGGCTGCTTTGTACAATATATTCTGCTGGAAAAAGCAAACCTTTGGTATTCCTCCATACATGGTTTTGTATAAAAGGCTTCTCTGGGAGCTGAGCTAAACCTGCACTGTGAATGGTTTCAACAATTATTATTATTTTAAAAACTTTATTACTAGAACTAAACCTGAACTGTTAATTCAGAGTTTCAAACAGAAGGAACCTTAGCCACAGCTGAGCACAAGTTTAAACTCAACCAAAAGAATTACTGTTCATCTCCCCAGTTCTGCTTGTCTTTTTTTTTTTTTTTTTTTTTTTTTCAACCAATAAAATACTTCTCAGGCTTGGGAGTATTTTAGCATCAGTCTTACTGACAGGAGCACTTCCTTCAATTATATTTTAGTCATCAAAGAAACTGTGAGCCTAGTGTAACTAGATAAAAGCCCTTTAAAATGAGAAGTTTCCTCGATGGTCTCATTCCTGATCAGAAATGCTTCTTCGTGGAAGCCTGCAGACCTTGCAGTTCATAACAATGTAATGACACTTAATGACATTTTTCACTGCATTCCTGTTTCCCAACAGAGGCTTGTCACTGGGGGATTCAGTTGCACCACCTTGAAAAATGACGGGAAAGCAGGTGGGAATGCCTCATAGTTGGTTTGCTTAGGAAAGTGCTTCTGACAGCAAATTTCAGACTGGTTCACTAAACAGTCTTCATAGGAAACAAAACTTGCTTAAGTGTTAAATAAGAACTACATCCTCAGACAAGGTAAACATTATTTTCAGGTCAGTGAAAATCAGGCATATTAATAAGCAGTTCCTGATTAATGCCTGTGGAACTGATCTGCTATGCCTGGTCTCTCCTGAAGCAAACAGGAGAGCAGCGTGGCTCCAGGGACTGCTGGGCACCCAGGACACGGGGACTCAGCACGGAGAGGCAGCAAAGAGGTCCTTGGCTTTTCCTGTTCAGGTGTCCTTGATTACTAATCAAGATCTGCTAATTAAGAGATGCAAGGTTTGCTAGAGAAATCAGTGCAAGGCACCGACACCTTCCTGGTCTGAGTCCAGGACAATTTTCAGCATCAGAGGATGATAAGAAATAGGTGGTGGAAGAGCTCTTATCCTCAGGGAGCCCCATGCCCCAACCCAGTCGGGGGGCTGCAGGCAAGCAGAGGGGGAAATGAGAGCCCAGCAGAGAATGCACGGGTGGGCTCCTGTGGGCAGCAGGTACTGGGGGGTCACGGCCACCCGCCAGCAGCAGGATGGGCCCAGGTGCTGTCCCAGCTCCCCCACCGTGAATTGGCTCTGTCCCCTCCACTGTCCAGCACTCAGCAGGAGTCCTTTGGGCATCAGAGCTGAGCACAGCCTCTTTTCATTACACTTGTGAGTCTTAGTGAATGTTAGATTCAGGAGTGTGACACTAGAGGCACTAATTCCTGGTAAACCTGGTGTTTGCAGCTCCAGAAATAGTTCCCCAAAACCATCGATTTCCCTTCAGACCTGCTTCTACACACTCAAGCTACATCCAAGTCTCTGTTGTGTACACAAGTCTAAGTTCAAGTTGCTTTAAGTGTTCAGTTTCTCAGATTATTAATGACACTGTATTCAGTGTAGTTATTCACTTGCAGTTGCAGAAATAGAGCTGGTTGGAAGTTTATTGCTGAAACTCAGTTTTTGTAAGAAAGCACTGATTCATTGAGACAGAAATGTGGAACTATTGAAAACTGAGCGCAGGGAGATTTTGAGTGCTCATTTACTTGTGATATTCCTGAGAATTGTCCAGTTTGTGCTTCAGGAACACTGCGGGAAATCTCAGCGTCTCCTTCAGCAGCCAGTTTTCCTTGTTCTTAGAGAGCCCTTCCCGACACCCTATGTGAATCTTCGCTGCATGATGGAGACTGTTGCTTGTTGCCTTTGTCACCACAGGCCTGAGGAACAGACCATATCATCTCTGCAACAGATTTTTAAATATCTGAAGGCTGTTGTGTTAGTCCTTCTGAGCCACTGTCTTTTTGGGAACAGACAACCTAGGAGCTAATTTGCTTTGAAAAACGACCTGCTGAGAAGCTGTCTGAGGGCTGGGGATGCTCAGTGCCAGAGGGGAGAGCTGCTGTGCAGTGCTGCGTGTTGCAGAGCATTTGGTCCTTCCTCTGTCTTTGATGCATGTGTCTATGGGTATCAACGGGTATTGCAGTAAACTCTGGCCCTTCAAATTATCATTTTCTTTGCTTAACCAACAGCAAGTACGCCACCAAAATTTGCGTGAAATAAAAGTCACTAAGTCTTAACTTCAGGTAAGTCAGATGCCCTATTCCCATTAGTACTGACTACTGCTGAGTAGGCAATTCTTTCTGTTGTTTAATAAAAGTTTTCAAAAGTTGTTGTTTAACACAGAGCAGAACAAACCCACATGTAATTAGCTGTAGAGCAAATGAGGCTATTCAATTCACAAGAGTTTTGATTTCTACTTTTCAGAAGCACAGCACTTCAGCATAGGATATTCATCTCTCATAAGAAGCATTCAAACTCTGTATAGCAGAATCCTGCTGGGATTTGGCAACTTATTTCCATGAGCTGATTGGCAACAGTGGTGGAATTAATGATGGTGTTATGAGCAACGTACATCTGCACATTACCTCTTGATGTGTTAGGCATGCATATATCACACAATGCAATTAATTATGGAATGACATGGGATCCTCATTATAAATATAACAACACATTAGGCAGTCCTGTCAACTATTTAATGTATGTCATAGTCTCAACAAATGCATTTCTTTCAAAAATTTGTGACTTGTTTCAAATTGCTAAACATATCCTTCCATTTAAACAGTTTGTACAGTTAAAGTGATTGACTTGTAAAATAATTTCTGCTCCACTGATGGTGATATTTTCTTTGTTTTCGCATCCTTTGGAACTGTTTATTGTAAAGGCTTCTCCCCATTGCAGTGCTTATTGCTTCACATTTTCTTACACTCTTCCCTTATTATTTAAATTATTTTCCCTTTGTAGCCTTTGCCATTGTAAATACTCAGAACAAACTGGTTATATAAAAGAGTCTGCAGCTAAACATATGTTTCCTATGAGAGCTCTAAGATGGAAAGAAAAGGTGGCATGCACCTACCTTCACCCAATAGCTATTCACGTTATCAAAAAGTTAAGTAGTTATCTAGTTAACAACTTATAGTCAATCTCAATAAAGTATTTAGGCATGGAATTATGCATGGTTGGTTAATATTACTTACTAGGATTTATAGGATATTGGCAGCTATATTGCATTAGTTGAATATTGCAGCACAGCAGAAATCCGCCATCCACTTTAAAGAGAGCGTAACCGGGAGCCGCGGAGGAGGCGGCTGTGCCAGCGGGAGCCGGGGGGAGCGGGGGGAGCTCGGTGCTGTTGTGAGCAGCTGGGATGAAAATCCTTCACAGGGTGAGAGCAAAGCAAACAGAACGACAGCTTCGATTGAGAAAAGGCACAAACCACCTTCAGCGTTGATTAGAGGTCTAGCATGGCTTGGATCTCGCGCTTATTGTAGTCAGGCATGAGAGTAAAATAATGAAAGCATCAAAACCACAATGAGCTAGGGAATATTTCTTCCTAATTTCACATTTTCTGGCCTAGGTCTGAGTTGCATCGTGAGCAAAGCCAAGCAAACAATCAAGCCAAATGCAGGGCAGCGGGTGCCTGGCACGGGTGGCTTGTGTCTTACACATTGCACTCTTGTACAACAGCTGTAATTCTGGAGAGGACTATTTTATTTGGCACTGAATATTTTTTTAAATGGCTCACTTCCCGATGCCTTTTCAGTGTTAAATTATGCTGAACAACAACAAGCAAAATTAACTTGCATGTAGAATTTTCATGATCAATGTTATAGCTGTACCAGCCTGTAAATGCACCCTTAAGATAGGATCATTATTTCCTTTATGACAGCCCCTTTCCTGTTTTCAGGTATATATATTTTATGCTTCCATAATTCAATACAACCTTCTGTTTGGGAGGTAAACTGCACACTCGATTAGTCGGTAATGTGTGTCAGTGCTGTCAGCTGAGAGAAAATCCTTACATTCAAAAGCTGATACCAAAGAATAAAAATGAATATTGGGTGACTTCTCCACACAGAATTTTAGTTATTGACTGAGCTATTGGATAAAAGAGTGAATGTTTCCATGCAGCCTGTCCGTTTGGGACATGGGTACAGGGGAGAGGCAGAAGGACTTGGGGGGACACATCCAGTTCCTGGTACTATGACAAATGTCTGCCCTGGAAGGATGCTGCTGAGGGATGGGCAAGGGCAGGGGCAGGGCTGAGATGGGTGAGGTCTGGGGAAGGGCAGGGCGGGGCAGGGGTGGGTGAGGGATGGGCAAGGGCAGGGGCAGGGCTGAGGTGGGTGAGGTCTGGGGAAGGGCAGGGCAGGGCAGGGGTGGGTGAGGTCTGGGGAAGGGCAGGGCGGGGCAGGGGTGGGTGAGGGCTGGGGAAGGGCAGGGCAGGGGTGGGTGAGGGCTGGGGAAGGGCAGGGCTGAGGTGGGTGAGGGCTGGGGAAGGGCAGGGCAGGGGTGGGTGAGGGCTGGGGAAGGGCAGGGCTGAGGTGGGTGAGGGCTGGGGAAGGGCAGGGCTGAGGTGGGTGAGGGCTGGGGAAGGGCAGGGCAGGGGTGGGTGAGGGCTGGGGAAGGGCAGGGCTGAGGTGGGTGAGGGCTGGGGAAGGGCAGGGCTGAGGTGGGTGAGGGCTGGGGAAGGGCAGGGCAGGGCAGGGGTGGGTGAGGTCTGGGGAAGGGCAGGGCGGGGCAGGGGTGGGTGAGGGCTGGGGAAGGGCAGGGCAGGGCTGAGGTGGGTGAGGGCTGGGGAAGGGCAGGGCTGAGGTGGGTGAGGGCTGGGGAAGGGCAGGGCAGGGGTGGGTGAGGGCTGGGGAAGGGCAGGGCTGAGGTGGGTGAGGGCTGGGGAAGGGCAGGGCTGAGGTGGGTGAGGGCTGGGGAAGGGCAGGGCAGGGGTGGGTGAGGGCTGGGGAAGGGCAGGGCTGAGGTGGGTGAGGGCTGGGGAAGGGCAGGGCAGGGCAAGGGTGGGTGAGGGCTGGGGAAGGGCAGCCTTCCTTTGGCCATAGGACATTTTTATGTAACCGTGGCTGTCACGGGCCAGGACTTTGCCTGCTGCCAGTTTTGCTCTGGGTTTCTTGCTATTACCAGTAATGTCCCAAAGTTAAGACAAAAGACAACGTATATTTCTGAGTCACTGTTAACAGTGAACAGCACTGCTGTTTGCATTGTGACTTATACTTTTAATTCACTTTTACATTTGGATTGAAAAGGTGACAGAGCAGTCACAAAGAGCAGTTATTAATTTTCTTTTTTGTTTTGTCTGAGGATCTTCACATAACTTCTGGACTACAATAAGTAATAGATGGGTTTATCAATACGGGTGGGGCTGCTACATCCCTTCTTACAGATGCCCTGAATTAAAGCTTTCCTGCTAATCCTGAACAAGCCCCAGTGTGAGCAACTCTGATCTGAAATCTACTTGAGGATAATCAAGGTTGTTTAATTTTTGAGAACAGCTTTGCTGCAGTAATTGATTTGTTCTCAAAACCGCCGGATCAGGGAAACGCTGCTCGCTGTTTCCTCAGCCGATGTGTCATGTTGTGCCAAATTGCGGCTGTCACACTGCATTGTATCACAATATGATTTTCAATGGCAATGTATCACCAGCTCCAGATGATTGATGAAGGAGAGGCTAAAAGAAAGGCACAGAGAATGAGAGCTGTGGAATGCTGCTTTCTGTGAAAAGCTGCAGAAAATTTAATGGCAAAATATGTTGATGTTCCAATGAGTTCTTTTTATTTTACCTGGAGACCTAGTATACTAATTGAAACTTCAAGAAGTAATCTTTTCTGAAGAATAACATAATGCACAGAGGATGTAATGTTCTTTCAGTACAGCCCATCCTCTAAATAACATTGTCAAAGATATGTGAAGCAGACAGAGAGATCTTTACAGTGTATGTTATCTATAAGCTTGGACTATCAGAAGGCTATTAGAGCAATTTTGAATTAGTTGTCCTTTATCATTTTATGTAATCTATGTACTACAGAAATGGATGAAGGGTTAAGTGGAGCACTGACAGCCTAGTGATGGTACATATTTTCAACACGTGTACAAGTACATACTTTCAAAAAAATCTTGTTTTGAAGCACTTCGAAACAGGGGCATGGTGGACCCTGGATGGGGAGAAGCAAGGAGGGATGACAGAGAGAAGAGACAACTTATTGCTCCCTCTGGCTGCCGCCTGGGATGTGGCAGGGTGGGCAGGGGCATAGGACACCAGCTGAAACAAAGCAAGGTATGACCAGGTACTGGGAAATGCTTTTTGGGGACGAAGTTGGAGCAGAGCCCCGGGGATGCCACAGGATCTGCATCCTTGGGGAGGTTCAGAGCGGGACTGGACAGGCCCTGAGCAACCTGGCTGAATTTTGGTGTCGGTCTGAGCTCCAGGCTGGGCATATTTGAGCAGAGAAGTGGAAGGGCTGTCTTCCTGAGATATGTACACATATTGTGTATATTTTATACATGCAGTATATAGACATATATAAATATTCTACCTTTATATATTTAATATATATGCACATACATATACATATACCGTATTTCTAAAACCACAGTATTTTTGTCAACATAAACAGCCAAATATTCCAGCCTGTGGCATCATCCCCACAGTTTCAATACTCAAGGCCATCTTTTGAGATTGTCCCAAGCCTTCTCTGTATTGGAAAAAGCTCAGAAGTTTTTGGTATTGAAAAATCTAACTAGCACAGCTAGAATACTCTACTGGTATCTTTCATGAAAATGTAAAAAATATTTACTAGAGTCTGATATTCTTCCATATAATGCTCCCCACTAAAACCCCTTTCTCTGTTAATGCCCATGTTTTGGAGTAACACAAATTTGTTGCCTATGTGGCCATGTATCAAGTTCGCTAAGGATTTTCAGATAGATGAGATTATGAGGGTGTCCTTTGCCTAGAAAATCAGCTCTCAGCTTTGTTGACTGTGTCTTATCTTTAATAAATGCATGCTGCATGTTAAATCCGTCCTTAATTATCCTTTTATTCTAAATTACTTTAACACCTTGCACATTGTTCTAGTCACAATCACAGACTGATATTTGCCTGCATCAATCAGAAAACACCAGTCTTGATGTGACATACTTGTTAAGGAAACTCACTCCCAGCCCTCCAGCTAGAACATTTTAATGGAGTGAGGACACTTTCTCTTGTGCTTAGCCCAAAACTATATTTTAATACATCCACTAGTGATCTTGGGGCTTGCTCCATTTAAGTTCATTTTATTCCTCATTTCTAGACTGTGCCTATAACTCAGCGTGTTTCTGATTTTCCTGAAAGGAGTCATCATTCACTCACAGTGATTTCTGATGAATGGTTTGTTGTACAATTTCCTTTTTATGATGACTCCTTTTTATGTGGAGCGTGCATATCACCATTATTTCCTTTAAACTATTTTGAAGAGTGTTTGCCTGTAAATAGATCAAAGTTGTAAACCTCAAGCTTTCTGAGTTTTGGTGGCCTTTATGTTGTTTTAATTTCCCATGTAAGGATTACAGTAATTACTCCACATTTATCCAACACAGAAGTACCACAGAATTTGGAAGCTCGTTAACATCTCTAACACCGAGCATTTGTGCCCATCTCATGCATCATGTAAAATGGAAGAAACAGGCAAAGATAAATCACAGATTTTTACAGCTGATGTACCAGCTGTGTTTGTGATTGAAGACAAAGCAATCTTGGTCGCTCTTAATGCAACTGTGCATCGCAGGTCACGGACTCGAGTGGGAGCTGGCAGGGAGAGTGTTCTGTGCCTGAAGGGCAGCTGAATCGCCATGTGTCAGAGAAGAGCAAACCAGAAAGAGAGCAGCGAGCCCAAGCCGTAGGGAAGCCTCGAGTCTCAGCCTATGGAGCCTCTAATCCCTTTCCCAGGAATTGAGCTCATTTTCAGCGGTTCGTGCTCCACATCAACCGTCAGCAGGCACAGACATCTTAATCTGGGAGTACCTTTTCAAGACATTTTCTGCTTCATTGAGGGACAACTTCTGTTCATCCTCTGATGCTGTCTGCCAGAGGGCAGAATTTTGGACTGTGCTTTTCTTTGGAGATTTTGTGTGTTTTCCCAAATTACTGCTTTCAGGTAGCAGAAAGCAAGATCGTCTGATGAAAGCTCTGAGGCTGCTTTCAGTTGGTAGAAGTGAGATGAAAAGAAGGCAGATTCCCTTTTTGCAAGACAGTCTTGGGAGACGCTGATCTCTGCACAGCTGAAGCACAAAAATCTGATCTTCCTTCTCCGGTTCCCCCTCCTGAGGATGTCTCTGCTGTCAGCAGAAGTCTTGGAGAGGAAGATATTCTCCTTGTCTCTCATTCTTTTTTTTTAGTATATGGAATATAGTCAACCTTTTTAAAGGAAGATGTATTGTTGTATCTCTAATTATTAACTGCTAGGAAGACATTCTTTTACTGCTAAATTTTAGAAAGATGCATAAAGACTGCAGCTAAATGCAACCCAAACATCAATATTTTAAATATGTAGTGATACTCCTAGTACTCAGTAGAAAAAATTAATCAAATAAACCAGGATTATATTGTTTTCACTTACTGGGCTGCCTGGGTACCAGGGTACAGCAAAATATTTTTAAAGACTGGAGTGAATTGTCTTAATTGTTACAAACAGGACTTTTAGACCAGGATGGGCCTGGAGTCTGCTCATAGTGTTGCAGTTACCTTAATAAAACAGTTGGGATCCTAGAATATTATTTTGATTTTAGTTTAAAAGTATGATTTTGATTTAACATGAAGCTACAGTAGCTCTGAGAATATAAAGTACACTGAGGCCCTTAGGATTAAGCAACTAGTATGCTGTGTGCCTTGAACACTATAACAATCGTTATGGACTCTGAATTAATACAATAGGTACTGGTTATGGATCCTGACTTGAAACAATAGGTACCAGAGGAAAACTGGTTTGGTTGGGAAGATTGGCCAAGGGAAAGGTGAGCGTTAGCCAAAGATGGAGTGAGCATGCGCAGGGATGGAGTTCAATCAGCCGACACAGTGAGGAAGACTATTGACGACCACCAGAGGACCCCCGTCCAGTATAAACATGCATGCGTTAGGGACATTTGCATATGATAATAATTTCCAGGAACTAACATGAATATGCTAATAATTGCCCTCCCCCCATTCTATTTAAATCAATTAGTGAGGATGACCAATGATTTCTGTAGAATAGGAATATAGATAAGGTGAGGTAACGGAAAGCCAATCATTATAAACGTCAACTTAAATGTTATGAATTTATTGATCTTATGTAACTATGACTCTGCTAAAAAAGTGTATAAATATGTTGTGCTTTGTACCTGTTGGCGAACACGTCTTTGGCGGAGTTATCCCCCGTGTTCCCCAGCGCTGGAATAAAGAAATGCCGGCTTATCTGCTTTGTGTAGGTAAGTTCTATTTGCAATTGCGACCGCTAACAATAGCAAAGGAGCAGTCCCGTTCTGTCCTGGGCAAACATTTCACAAGTGGATACTGCTCAGCACTGCAAGACTCTGCCTTTGCCAGGGGAACATGTTTTCTTCTCACACATGAGGGAGCTTCAGTAGTTTAACAGCATCAGCACCACGGGTTGCTGGGCTGTCATTCAAGGAACCTCCTTCTTAACACTAATAACTAAATCACCTTCTCCAAAAGAGGCTGAAATACAGCCTTACCACTTGCCCTGTGATATGATGGGTAGATGGACTTTAAAAAAAAAAAAAATTAAAAAGAGAGAAGGAAAGAACATCCTATGTTTGAGCTGCAGCTCTGTTTTGCTTGACAGCATCTCAGATCTGCGTAACTCTTACTCCCGTGGGGGTGGATAGAAGCCCAGGAATAGCTATGAGATCTTACTCTACCTCAGTTGTCCATTAGCCTGAAAACAAATTGGAAATATTAATTACGAATACCCGGTCTTACAAGGTAAAGAACCCATAAAAACCAGGCAGAATGAAAATTTCAGTCAGAAACTCCTGCTGCCTCCCTGACCAGGCGATGGTCCATGCAATCTCGACAGTTTTGCAGCCCTGCTGGAGGCCTGGGCAGCAGCCACAGCACTGCCATACCACAGCGTATCGGCCCCGCTTTGCATGCCTTCAATGAGGCAGAGGATAATTGGAGCATAATGTATGCAAAATTTCTATCACCTTTCAGTGGAGATGAGCAGCAAAACAACGTGCTACTGGCATAAATGTAAAGCAAAATTTTATTCACTGGAGAGAGAGAGAAAAATCTTTCCAAGCGTTTAAATCCACACTGGTTTTCCAGGTGAAAGAGGATTTGCACATGACAATCCAAATACAGAGAGATGCCATTAACCCTAGGAAAGAACAGTGGCCAGGAAATGGACTTCCCTTGGATTTACACAAGGCGACTAGAAGACCTGCTATGGGACGTGTCAAAGGCCGTACAGAATCTTCCAGGTCGGTGATGTGAACCTGGCTCCTTTATTCAGTTACAGATGCATAAGCTCATCTTAGTAGTCAGTCTTGCTGCAGATCATCAAGAAATTTTGGCAATTAAAATTCTACTGGAATACCAAACACTATGGGGTCTTGAAAGAAAATGGGTGCATAGCCCCTTTCCAGCTAGAGATATTGTGTTTGAAGTCCACTATGAGCTATAAGCTTCATTCTCTCAGTTGGCTAAATCTTTAAATCCTAGAGTGTTAAGTGCTCCGAAAAAAGAAAGCAAACTACTATTAATAATTCTAATGGCTAAAGAGCATATTATTTTCAAGTGGCTTGTTAATCAGCATGGGGTCTGCCTACAGCTATTGCAATCAGTCATCTTTCACCAGTTGTAGCTAGCGTCTTAATAAGTAACACGGCATTCAAGGGAACTAAAATGGTTCAGGCTAAAAGGAAGTTAACGGAAATGATTAACTGACTTGGCTAAAAGCCATTGAACAAGGTGGGAATGTTGCTGACAAGGAAGGTCATAAAGCCTCGACACCAACAGATAAAGCCAGGGAACAAGCTGTTGCAAAGCTGCTTACCTCTGATGAATTTCGTATCAGGAGTTCAAAACAGGAAAGAAGGATTTTTTTTCACAATGCAGTCGATAACTGCTTAACAAGAATGGGTGCATTTTTATACTTTCCTTGCCAGACCAAAATTTGTGTCCATTATTCACAAGGTAGCAGGAAACGATTAACTGCTGCTTCTGTCAGTGACCAATTCTTGTTCCTTTTTCACCAAATCGCTTGACACTGTTTTAAGGAGAGAGCAAAGGGAGGTGCATCCCAGTGCCCATAGCACACGGTCCATGATCTGGTTGTCCCTTGGCTCTGGGTGTTCAGGGGAGCACTGGCCATGCTCTTCCCCCAGCTGAGCTCTGGGTTGTTCTTGGCTCATTTTGCCTCCCTGGTAACTCTGTTTTCTGTGACAGTGTAGCACTGCCTCCCAGAAATTAGTCATAAGGGTAGATCCAGCACAGGATTATGAAGATCAGAGACAAAAAATGGTTAAAACAAATCCCCAAAGAGTAATGACATACCAAATATAACATCACAACCCAGAGAAACCTTGGTAAGAATCAAGCACAGCATCTGAGGAAGGAACAAGTTACAGTCAGTGCTAATTTATAAATAGAAATAACATTGGTATTCTTATTTAATTATTATGTACCTTGAGCCTTTGATCAGCTCTTCCCTGACCCTCTTGGTCCCAAGTCAGGAACAACTACATTGTTATTTGTTTTTATTACATTCCCAGACTAATTTGTATAGAATAACAACAAAAAAATAAAATCATAAGCTTTGATTAAAAAGCAGCTCCTCCTCATTTATTATTGTTATCATCATAATTATATTGTGATCATAATTATAATTATCAGTGACTTGACTAGGGTGAAAAGCATCCTGGATGCCATAGGATGACAAAGGCAGATGTGGCAGCTGTTAAAAGACATAGGTTGACACATCTGCAGGGCAAACAAAGCAACAACTTGTGAAGAATTTTCCTCTCAACAGTGTTGTAGAAATTAAAAACAAAGCATTGTATGAACAAGAAAAAGAATAGAAAAAGGAGAATCAAGAACAAAGTAGAATGAGTGACTGGTAAATTGAAAGTCTGTCCTGAAAATGCCTTGCAACAGGGACATTTTTCTCTCCCAACATACAGAAGACTATGAAATTGTATTTGATATCAGCAGGCAGGGAGTGGCTTGGTGTGCCTATGTGGCCCCACAGACCAGCAGTGCTTTAGCACCCAGACCTGACCACTGCTCAGCCCAGGGGATCTCAGCACTCAGGGACTCCAGCACAAATCGGCAGAAAACTGGATTTGAATAAATGGTCACAAATCTGGGAAGAAAGCTATTCATGTTATGGTACAGATAAGCCACCTGCCATATGGTTATAACAGAAATATATACCGCAGGAATGTCTGAAACTGGCAAAAAGCCTCTTGCATACTGTGAAAGAATGCTCGCTCTTATTTCTCTCATCTGTTTCCATTTTCTTCATTTCATTTCTAGAGCCCTGACAGAAAAAGAGGCAGTGCCTGGCACTTGCACCTATATCGTGTTGGATTTTGACTCAACCGCTGGCAGAAGCAGCACAGGTTTGACAGGGAGGGCATCACACAGTGGCCCTGCACCAGCAGCTCCATCACCCCTGGGCTCCTCTCAGCCCCCCCTGATCCTGGCTCCATCACCCCTGGGCTCCCCTCAGCCCCCCCTGATCCTGGCTCCATCATCCCTGGGCTCCCCTTGCTCCCCCTGAGCCTGGCTCCATCACTCCAGGGCTCCCCTCAGCCCCCCCAAGCTTGGCTCCATCACTTCAGGGCTCCCCTCATCCCCCCCCAAACCTGACTCCATCACTGTTCCACCTCAGGCTGTTGTCCCCAGGGTCCTGCCACCAGTGCTGCCAGCACGGCCACGCGCCAGTGCTCAGCGGGCAGCTTCACCAGGCAGGTGTAAGTCTTTCTTAATCCTGTTCTGTTAAATGACATGCAATACTGTTCAAAAGGAAATAGTGGAAAAGTCCTGAGCAGAAAATACCTATGAATTCTTCTTGTGCAAGGATAAGTGTTTAAACCTACCCCACACCACACGATGCTTTTTACTCTGCTTGACGAAGTCTTTTAATACAGTTCATATTTACTTCAAGCTGAAAATCCAGCACTTCTTTCTGAAGTGAGGTTAATCTTCTCAGGCATTGTTGTCTGAAAATGGGAGAGATTCTAACTGTTACAGTTAATTTACATAAGTCGTTAACGGGAAGCATGCCACGGCCAGACAATGCACAAGTTTTCACCTGAGCAGCACACTGCTTTCCTCCATCCTTCCCTGATGTGTCCCATTCAGGTTTGCTAGATAGCCACATCAGACTGGGTCTCTCTGGCACAAGTAACAGCACAATTTTCAAGTACTCTACGGGACAGAGAGCACCTCCTGGGTGCTTAAAACTATTATAATAAATAACAGTGCTTATTCTGTCAGCATGAGCAGGGCAAACGTGGCCACTGAAAGCTGGCAAGAGCTCTCAACCCACGCTGCGAAAGCAGCTGTTGGGAACAGAGTGATCACCCCGCACACGAGCTGCTGTGCACCCTGACCCTCCCATTCCCAAACCCTCAGCCGCAGCCCTCAGAGCCCCTGCCTGGAGGGCCGGAGGCGGTGCAGGGGGGGCTGTCGCCGCACGTCCCCGCTGCTCAGACACGTCTGGGGGCCTGTGCCCGTGGGGTGACAGGGCACCAAGCGTGTTCAGGCGGCCAGAAGTCACCAACCCACCAAGCCAGCCCCCCCGGGGGGCTGTGACGGAAAACATAAACAGAGCAAATGCAGTCGTGCAGCACACCACATCCCAGCATGTCGCTGCGCGGAGGTGCCAGGTGAAATTCAGCACTGATAAATGCTGAAGTGATGGACATGCAGGAAACAATCTCAACTGTGGAGACACCCTGATGAGCTGTGAAAACTGATCACTGCCATTCAGGAATGACAACTTGGAGTTATAATAGAAGTAAGAAAATGTCAACTCAGTGCTCATAAGTTGCCAAAAAAGAAAGTTCCCTGCCAGAAATTGTTAACACTCTGCTATTATGCATCTGCCAAGATGAATCCAGAGGTGCCAGTGCCATTTCCAGCCTCACCGGAGGTTCCCAGCAGCTGGGGCAGTGCTCGGTGCCTGCACTGAAGGCAAGCGTGGTCCCATCCTGGCGTGGCATGAGAGGGATGGCTGGGGACCACAGCCTCCCCTCAGAACCCAGGGAGGAGACAGAGCAAATCCAGCTCCAGCCAGGTGTGGGTGCATGGGAGGCTTGGGGATGGCCAGCACAGGTTTAGGGAAGGCAGATTATGCCCCATCAACCTGATAGTTCATGACTGATAGCACATGACTGGCTCTACAGGTGGGGCGAAACCAGTGTGCAATGAGTATCGTTAATCCCTACTTCAGCAATGCTTCCAGCACTGTCTGCCACAGCACCCTGGGAGCCAAAGCAGGGCCACAGGAACTGGAAGGGTGGGATATGAGATATTGAAAACCAGGCTGTACAACAACTTGAGCTGACTTTGATGTTATCCCTGTTTTGAGCAGGATGTTGGACTAGAGGCCTCCAGATGTCCTTATCAGCCTAAATTAATCTGTGATTCAAAAAGGGGAACAGAGACTAGAACTAAATAATGAGTAAAAAGGACAGGATTTGTCAAACTGTGAAAGAGTCAAATGAGTGCAAGAAAGTGCTAAAAGTCTGGAAGAAATAACCAGCATGGAGGAAGCAAGTAATCTCCTTGCTCTTTCTTTTGTGCAAGAACTGGGAAGATCAAATAAAAATATCGGGCAAGGGTTCTGAAGCAACAGAAGTAACGTGTAAATAAATGGTGCTTTTTGCTGAGACGGAATGTTACAGAGACCAAAAATATAGATAACTGAGAAATCAATAAAACAAATTCTTGGAAGAAAATTCCGCTGGGAACCTTTAACCTTAAATGCAGAGAGCATATACCCTAAGTGTAGAGCGGTAGAAAGCAGGGGATTGCACTGTGTAAAACAGCCGCCCATCACCGGCGGGTCCTGTGGAGGGAGGCAGGCCACGGGGCCATCTGGACACACGTGGAGGCTGTGTGGGCTCAGCGCCCAGCGCTCAGCATTGCCCTGATGGCTCCAGGCCCTGCAGCCTCCCCCCCTGCGCCTCCCACCCCAGGCACCGCGGCCGCTCTCCCGGGGAAGTGTGGCCAACTAGCTCGCTTGCGCCTTGGAGGGACACTGGGACTTCCAGGGACGCGGCTTTTGAACCGCACTCGAAACGCTCTGAAATGATGAATTTGTTTGTGATTCATCTGACGTTGACTTTTCAAAACCCTCCCTGGAATTTCAGCCTGCACATTTTGGGGAGCAATAGACCACCTCAGTCAGAGCCACTTGTGGGGGTTGAACCCTGGGCAGCAGCAGGCAGCCCCTTTTCTTGAAATGGGGATGGGGAAACAGATACAAAGGCAAAATTGGGGGGATAGCTCTTAAATAATGTGAATGTTCTAGGTTTTCTTCCTGCATCATCTCTCTGCATGGATGTTTATAATTAATTTGCACTCAGGAGAAATTGGGGATTTTTTAGGTGACTGTCATCTGTGAAAATGAGATTTCTTCACTAAACTTCCTTTAATGAGACCACAATAAGCAAGGGACCATTTTAATGCACTGATGTGCACAGTTGGCTTTCAAGCAAAGTGGCCAGAGCTTGCACTTTGCAGTGTGATTGAAGAGCTCAGGTGCACAGGTACAGTGCTGATTATTTGCCTATTAATTAATACTCCAGGCAACACATTTCTTTTAATTATACCACATGTGACAGCTGTTGCAAGCAGCCAAAGGATTTCATGATATCAAGCACTCTTAGCACTTGCCCTTGCTTAGTTGTATTCTGAGCCCAGGAACTATAGGAAATCTTTGTGAGTGGCTGTGAGGAGTCACACTGGGCAGCAACGGTGAGTGTGGGTTTGCACTCTGCATGTGGTATGCTGTGACTTCAAAAGAATTGATTCAGAAGAGGCACCTGACATGCCGATGAAATATTGTGAACTTATGGGAAGATCCTTCTATCGGGTGCTGAGGGACGGGAACCGTTCCTGCTCACAAGGCAGAGGCTGATCAGCCCAAGGCAGGCACTGAGCAAAGTGGTTTCTGGCAGGGAGGCACTGCACTGGCTTACTTAAGGCTAACTTAAAGCAGCTGAAAACTGACACAGCCTTATTTTGCTTCTGCAGTTTTAAATGCGTGCAAGCCACTGACACATCAGAGTTTTCAAGTTTACACAAGGAAATTCTGTCAATAATCACGAAGTAAAGGGCAGCTCTGTTCTAAAAAATTAACAGCGATTAGTGGCCTTGTCTTTTCTCTCCATTTATCACAGCATTTCTGTGATCTCCCATCAGGATATACTTTTTTGGTTGGCTGGTTGTGTGGGTTTTGCCTGGTGGTAAGATTCTGGGACAACATCCAAATGTTCTCACACTGAGACCTCTGCTCTGAGGTTTCCAAGGGAACCAAAGCCCAGATCACATTCCCCATAAAAGTCATAAAAATCAGCAAGTTGGGGGAGGAAAGACCTGCCTCCAGCAAGAGGAGTTGGACACCTCTGGCTTATCTAGCATCGTCACAGGTACAACAGGGTCTCTATTACTGTTTCCAAAGCCTGGAAGGGGGAGAAAGGAGGTTATACACCACCTTCCCTCCCACCAGTCCCTCCTGGGTCTGCACAAGCTCGGTACCCGCCACACCTTTGGAGGCTTGAGCTCCCCCCTGCAGTGCTGGGGTCCCTGTGCACCCACCCTGCGTGGGTGCTTTAGGGCCTCTCTGCCCTCACTGACATGGCTGTGGGCTCCCTACACAAAGGGCTGGACATCCAGGGAAGCTCTGTAAAGAACAGAGATGGCCCTGGGAGGCTGAGGCACCCGGAGCATTGCCAACAGAGGCTGACGAGGGAAGGAGGAGTTTGCTCTTCACACACTTCTTTTCTTGGAGATGTCTTTTTACCATAAACTCCCAGTGTGCCCCTTTTTCAAAAAGCTGTGGCCAACCTTCTTGAATAAAGGGCTTTATGGAAAGGCAAGGAGGTCCAAGCCCTCCTGGACCCATCCTTCCTGCTCCAGACATCAGCTACTTGTGTAATCACAGATATAGCCAGGATGTTTGGGGTTGTTTCTGCAGGTATCCTACATCTTAGGAGACTGCAGCACTACACTGCAGAAGCGTGGACAAGTTACTGCTTTAGGAAGAAAATCTGGATGAAGTGCAGACATGTTTGCCTTTCCTGGAGGAAAAAGCAGCCCTTGGTGCTGCAGGTCCCTGCCATCAAAGCCCGCGCACGCAGGGGCTGGGAGGACAGCTGCAGGGCAGCGCACCAGCAGACTGCGGCTGCAGGCATCTCCTCTCCTCGAGGCACTGCACTTTGGCAAACAGAATTTAAATGGTGCACTGCATGAGACACGGGGGGGAGAAGTGACCATCACAGCAGACGCTGGTGCACACTGAGTGCTGGGAGAAAACAGGGAGAAAACACTGAGTGCAGTTGCGGCTGTAAATCCACCAAGCTGTACAACTGGCAGCTGGGAGCCCCTCGGTGGGATGACTGACCCAGAACTGCCCTCTGCATTCACACAAAGGCTGCCATGGATTTTCAGCCTGAATTATTATTTTAAATGAAACAGAATAACAGAACATCATTATTTGTTTCCAGTAGGTAAAATCTCTGGGCAAGAGCACTGTGTATCTCTCTTCTGTGACCTTCCAGAAAAATTCAGTGTTTTCCTCCTCAGAGAAACAGGCTGACTGGAGGCAGGTCTGACAGCAGCAACTAAGAGCATGCTGCTCCCCCATGCTGCTCCTTACAAAAGCACTGCTGCAGTAATTCCCTGCCCCTACTCCAGCCCAAAGTCTTGCACGCCATGGACATCGTGGCTGGTGCTGTCTGAGCAGCCAGAGGTCCTGAACACCCTCAAAACACCCCAGGGAGGCTTTTCCTGCTGAAGGCAGGCAGTTTCCTACCCAGAGACCACAGGACACCCCCCAACTCCAGGGCAGGGTGGCTGGAGGCTGTCCAGAAGGACCCCACAACAACAGGGTGCCAGGCAGTGTCCCCACCATGCTGAGCCACCAGAGCCGAAGTCATGGTCAAGGGAGAGCTCAGACACAAACTGTTGCTCCTCCTGGTAGCATGGGGCTCTGGGAACCTGCCTCGTCGGGAAGAGACCCATCACAGCAGGTGGAAGGTGAAGCCGACTCTCCTCTCTTTGTCTGAAAGCACAAAACGAGGCACAGGGCCGATGTGATCAGAAAGTTTTGTGCTGCCTGCTCTGCACCGGGCTGCAGGCAATCGCCTGGCATGATGTAAAAAGCACTGTCGAAGTGACAAGGCACATGAGCTGGTTTTGCACAGGAATAAATGTATAATGTTCTGAGGCAGTAACGTGTTATCAGCATCTGTTGTACTCAGCACCTGCAGCTGCAATGAAGGACACCGCAGCAAGGCATCTCTCTGGAAGATGCTGACACAGGCTGGAGCAGCTACATCCCTTGTCTTGCTCTGGACTAGACAGGCTGCTGAGACACTGACTGGAGCTGGCACATCAGCAGCCCATGCCAAAGTTTGCCTTCGTACAGCAAGCAGTGTGCCAAGAACAATCATTACCTGATGATTAGGACTCTCATTTGTTTTTGGAAAAGTCTCCACACCTGCAAAATATAAGTATCCCTAGAATTGCAGAGATGAATATGATGCAGTAAGACATTTGGCACAACCTGCTGCAAAGCTTATGCCAGTCTTCAGAATGTGAGCTCACTGTGCCATCTCTTCCTGGGCTATTCTGAACAGCTCTGCATGGCACAACCATTCTTAAAACTACCCTTCCCTCTAGTTAGATAAAGTACTTGGCTGATGTTCTTAGCAGTAACCAGGAAAGGGAATAAACAGCTTTCTTGAGCTGTCTTGTTAGTCCAGTGTGCCTCTGTAGGAAGACATTCAAGTATTGCTTAGGATGAAAATACATCTCTGATGAGAGCAATAGAACTGCTCCTGGTCCCCCTTCCCCATACACTCTGCAAGACCCCAGCAGGATCCCGAAGCAGAAGCAGGCAATATAGCATGGATGAATGCTCATCTCTTCTGCATGTATGACATTTGCTTCCCTGGGTTCACTAGGGTTATTCCAGAGTCTCCTGTTTATCAGCAGAGTAGTAGTCCAGTCTTTGTTTCTGTTTATTTTAAACCAGACTTCCTCCCCTTGGTGCTGTAAGACATCACAGGACTATGAACATTGCTTTAAGTCTGTTGTGGTTTGACCCTGGTCGGCAGCCAAACACCATGCAGCCACTTACTCCCCCTTCTCTTCTGACAATGAGAAGGGACAAATGATCCAGGCTTGGCATTCGAGATAGGACCAGGAGGGGCAGATCACCCATTATGGCCAAGAGCAAAAGGCAGACTGGTTAGGGGAAGAAAAAAAGAACATACATTTATTACAGACACTAACAACAAATAACAGAGTAGGACAGTGAGAAGCATTGCCACATCTTGAGAACACCTTCCCCCCACCCCTCCCTTCTTCCCGGTCTCAGCTCTGCTCCCGATATCTCTACCTCCTCCCCCAGCAGTGTAGGGGCAGGGGATGGGTGGGTTGCAGTCAATGCTGCTGCTTCTGCCATCTTCGGTGGGGGCAGCTTCTGGAACTTCTTGCCCCTGCTCCATCATGATTTCCCTCTCACAAGAGACAGTCCTCCACAAAATTTCTCCAATGTGAGTCCCTCCCACGGGCCACAGCGTTTCCTTACACTGCTCCAGTGTGGGTCACCAACTTTCTCCAACTGGAGTCCCTCCCACGGCTGCAGCCCTTCCCAAGCTGCTCCAGCGTGGGACACCTCCACATGTTGCAATCCTCCCAGCGCCAACTACAACAACGGGGGCTACCTTTTCCCACAAGACCCCGGCCTTTTTCAGGCACAGGACCTTGATCATCCAGGCAAAACACCTCACAGGCCATAAATCAGTGTCTGCTCCACTGTAGATCTTCAGGGATGGCAGGGTGGGGCTGCTCTGCTGTCTGCCCACAGGATACAGGGGGGTCTCTGCCCCGGCACACCTCCCCCCTCCTTTTTTCCTACGTTCCCCCACTGACCTTGGTGTTCACACAGCTGCCGCAACTCCTCCTCACCAGTCCCACTGTTCCTTACCACGTCCCTTCTTAAATATGTTCTCACAGAGGCACAGCTGATTGGCTCGGTTTTGGTGCAGAGGTGGAGCTGACTTGGAGCTAGGGGAGCTTCGAGAAGCTTCTCACAGGGGGCCACCCCTATAGCCCCCTCCCCTGCTACCAAAAAACCCCACCACTCATTCAAAACCAGAACATAGTCTCTCAGAAAATGATTTAGCAACATTACAAATGCATACTGCCTGAACATAGGAGCAAGGAAGCAGCTTGCAATCTGGAATCCTCAGGGCAGGATGGGGGGTGCAGTGGTATGGTGTGCTCTGGTGCAGCATGGCCAGTGTGGTCCTGGGTGTCAGCCAAGCCACCCGCAACCCCAGAGTGATTAGCCAGGGTTGTGCCTGGCCCTGACCCACACACAGCTGGCTGTCGGGTCTGAACCGGGAATGTCTTTAAGGTCCAGGCTGCCAGGGAAGGGCAGGTGGGGAGGAGGATGCACCATCACTGAGGACTAAATGCTGTGAAGCCACCGAAGGGAGCAGGGGAGCTTTGCTTCTCTGACAGGGCAGGTGAGGGCAGGATACAGACCCAGTACAACAAGGAGGTATGGCTGGCTGCCCACTGAAGGGTAGCACATCTGCTGCAGGTACGGAGGTGGCCGGTCTAGCTCCCTGTACAGACCAGACAGAGCTGGGAAGGAGAGACTGGATATATAGGGGAGACTGGGATGCCTGATCTGCATGTGTCCTTTTACAGCTTGACTCACTCACCCTTCGTTTAGGTTCCTCAGTTACAGTCTATTCAATTTCTTTCTTTATTGATCAGCTGCACTTCCAGAATAGATTAGTTTTGGCATTCACATCCCTTTCTTTGGCTGTACTCATGCTTCTGGGTCTCTGGAGATGAATTACTACCATTTTCCCCCCTCCCATGATCCTGGAAAGTCCCATGACTGGCAGTTACTGCCTGCCACTATCATGGAGGCACTTGAGCCCTTCCTTACATCTCCTTCTCCCAACAATATTTGAATGAAGACTAGGTAACATTCACAGCACTTCTGCATAACCTTAAAGCCCAAAGAGTCCAGATGAACATGCACTGATGGGTGGTGAGAAGGATATTTATCAGGCCATAAGGGACAGATTTAACCTTTCTCTTCATTCCCTCAAGAGTGGCTGAACATCCAATAATGCTCAAGGGTGTTGCACCAACTCCATGTCCATGTTTGGGGAACATAGGTGAAGAGGTTCACTTCCAAACATAACAAAGGTAATAACTTGGTGCTGCTGCAGACAAATGCAGGTGTCCCAGATGAAGGTGCAGGTTGGTGGCATCAGACATCCACCTTCCAGAAAGTGTGCAGTTGCCCAGGGGCTGGAGCTGCGGGGTGGCAGAGCAGCTGCTGTCCCTCTCTGGCAGTGGAGTGCACTGGGTCACCTACTCGGACAATGGCGAGCAGCCTGGGCTGCCGTGGTGTCGAGGAGCTGGAGGTCCTGCTGCAGGCAGTGGAGGAGCCAGCCTGTGCGTGAACCTCACCTTCGAGCTGAGCCAGCGCCGAGGGAGCTGTGAGCCCCTGGGTGCTGCTACCTGCATGAAGAAGAACCTGAGTGCAAGGTCTGGCTGCTGGGAGGCTGGAGGACTGTCTCTGAGGATGGGTCAGGGTGCGTCTGTATGGACAGAGCTCTGAGGAAGGGAAGAAGCCTGAGCGGGGATCTGCAGGAGGGTCACCTCTGCTCCTGGCAGCCCTGGCAGCGCGGTGCTGGTGGGGGTGTGGATACCCACGTGCATCCCGTGACAGTAAGGATTGCACAGGGGAGAGGGGATGGCACCTGCACCCTCTGTGGAGTGGAGGCTCTGCCAGCTGAGCTGTGCTGGGGAACAGGAAGCCCTGCCAGGCCATGTGCCATGAGCTGAGACCAGCCCCCTGAGACCAGCGTGTTCAGAGTGAGAAGGACAGAGGTCCCAGACCCAGTCAAGAAATGGCATGATTAGCTCCCAGCAGCACTCCTCTAACATCTAATTAAAAAGCATATGGATTATCCATAAATTAAGCAGAAAGCCCTGTATGCATAAAACCAGTATGAATAACATCTTTATCACCTCTTGTCCAGCAGCCAGGAGAGCATACATAGGCTTCTCTGGGACCAAAGAGCATGTCCTGCCCCTTTCCTGTGTGTCACAGCCCAGGTGGAGATCATTACCTCACATCAGGGACACCAGCCCTGCTACCACATCTGGGCTGTGCCACCCCTCTGCACAGCGAGACACGGGAGCACATCACTGCCTGAGCAGAGGGAGAAAGCCTCCACTTGCCGGGGAGCAGATCTGCCAGGGCCTTGGAGCGACGTCCCCAAACCAGGGACACGCACCCCTCTGCCTGGCAGCTGTGCACGCTGACAACATACATTTGCCTATACAGAAACATGCAGTGCCCCCATGGGGCGATGAGAATTTGGGAATGAAGTTTTAACGCATAAGCAAACAAACAGGCCGCAAGAGTAAGAATCTATCAGTAGCCATAGTAATGCAGTTTGCTGCACAGATACATTTTCCAATTTTAAAACAGCATTTGTTTTGTCATGTTTCTTATCACCATTAGTACATAATGGGACACTGTACATCGGTTTAAATGAATTCATAATGAGCACTGTAGCAAGTCTATTGAACAGGAGATAAATAGGTGATTACTGTGACTCTGCCCTGATGGATGGGGTTGCTCAGGGAATTACGTGCCGTTTCCATAACCTTTTATGGAGGTACCATAAATCAAAGCAGACAGAGTGACCCATTAGAAGCTGTAACCAAAAGAGAAGAGGACTGACTTTAAGGAATAAAACTCAAAGAGCTGACAATGTCAGATGCTTGCTGTCACAGGTCAGAGAAGATTGATGAAGTGGAAGATGTGATGTGAAGACTTGAGCCATCAGGACCCTCCTAAGGAAAAAATGTGAAGACGCCACAAGATAAGGGACAGAAGTGAAGGACTCAGGATTGGTGCTACAGGGCACATTTGGGGATGATAATGGGACACATACTGGGAAAGATACATCCTTCAGGCCTTTTCTCCAAGGCTTGAAGGTAGCAAATAAAAATAAAATTAATATGAAGGAAAGAAAGGGAAATATCAAGGAGACACTATCTACTTTTATACAAAGGTAGAGGAAATCATGTGAGTGAGAATTTAGCAGTGGGAACTGGACCATCAGAAAGTAAATGGATAGAAAATGCCCAGAAATTAATGATTGATTCCCAAGAATAACAACTGAGTTGATGATGGGAGCAGTGAACAGGGAAGTTGCTTGACAAGCACAGGAGAGAGTGCAGGCAGGCAGGAACAAGGAAATGATTGTGCAGTTCTGCCAAGATCTGGGGGGCATTGGGCTGTGAGGACCTGAAATGCTGGAGTGGCATGTGAGGGCTGGTACTTTGGGTAGAAGGAACACAATGGAAAAGCAATGATGGCTAGGACACAGTCTGACTTACTAGCATGAAAAAAAGGTGGTATGAGTAGGAGGTGCTGGGGACAAACTACTCTAAATCAGTGTCATCCATCTGTACCTTTTAAAAAAAAAATCTTTTGTGGTATCTTGAGAAAAGACAGCAGGATGTTGCAAACCAGGAGTCTATAGGAGCTATTGTGTAATTAATACATGCAATATGTATTGTGTGGGGCAATAGTTCCAAGAAAAGCACTCCACAATGTGTACATCACATTTCAAGGCATCAGAGAATTCTGGTAAAGCTGTCATTCAACTATGTACTAAGCAGGACAAAGGAAAAATAAAGTAAAACATTCCAAAGTACCCTCTAAATACAAAACCCACTCAATTTCAGACAGCTTAAAAGTGTTCCATCTCAATTTCAAAGACACTAAAACATAATCAAAACCACAGTTCGACTGTGTTAGGAAGTGAGAATAAAGAAGGGGAGTTCCTAAAAAGAGCGTGGCTGACTCTCACATTGATACCAGATGGAAGCTGATGTCCAGTGCTGGTAGCCTTGCACACTATGGGACAATACCCAGGGAAGCAGAAACAGCTCAGCTGTTGCAGCAGGGATGTGCCTTGGGGAACTATCCTGTGCTGGGGAGGAAGGGGACTCAGACCAGGCATAAGGTCATATCACAGAGTCATAGAATGGTTTGGGTTGGAAGGGACCTTTAAAGGTCATCTAATCCAACCCACCCTGCCATGAGCAGGGACATCTTCAAATTGATCAGGCTGTTCAGAGCCCTGATACCTCAGTCCATCCTGACCTTGGATGTTCCAAGCAGGCAGTATCTACCACCTCTCTGGGCAACCTCTTCCAGTGCTTCACCACCCTCACTGTAAAAAATTTCTTCCTTTTATCTAGTCTAAATCTAGACTATCTCATCCTACTAGGTGAGATTTTTTTCATTCAGAATTTTGTAACAAAAACACTGAGTTGTCTGCTGTGCTGTAGTGCTCTTCCACTGTTCTGCTGAGGTGCTGAGGTGTTGCTCATATAGTTCTGACAGGGAGGAGTGCTATTACTCTGGATATGAGGAATTCCGGCAAGGTGGCATGGACACTCTCATGCCTCTGGTAAAGAACAGCACTGCAAACCTGTCAGAGAGCTTTTGGGTAGGTGATGGTGGGACTTTGTTACAGAGCAGGGGTGGTGTGTGTAGGAAGAGAGACCTTTCCAACACTGGACAGAGATGGGGAACAAATGTCACAAATGATGATGTGGACTGGTTGCAGGACATGTGGCGTAATCACTGGTCCAGGTATGAACCATGTTATTTTGGAAAATAGCATGGGCAGCATGGAAAACTTTAAATCATGGAAAGTAATTGGGTTGAGTGATCATGACTTGAATCAGTGTGCCTAAGGCATGACTCATAAAGATACACTAAGAACAAGCCTTATCAGTACCTGTAATTTTGTATATAATGCTAAAATTTCATGTCTGAGAACAACAGACTCCTACAAGAATAGAAGTGGAGAATAGTTGTGATTGTAGTCAGTGAATGACTGGACTTAATCAGCCAGAATGTGTGTAATGAAAGAGCTTATGCAACAGCCTCCCGCGAGGAGCAGCCCCCCAGCCTGGGCAGGTGCAGAGGGATCCTGCCCTGCGGCTCAAAGCCATGGGGTAATGCACCTTCCCTCAGTGCAGCAGCGGGGCAGACCAACAAGCTGGGTGCTTCCTTCTGGTTAAATGTCCATTTTCCTACAGCAGGGTATGTCCCACACACCCAGGACCTACCTTGCATTGGTTCCCGCAGCACTTCTGACCACAGTTCCTGTCCTGTGGTAGGTCCTACGCAAACACAGCTCTAAATAAACTCGTGGCATCTGACTGGAAGAGCAGGGTGATGGGGCGGTGCCGTCTGACTGAGAGCCACTTGCCTAAGCACGTGGAGATTCAAGGCATTCAAGTAGATACAGAGGCAGATAATGAAGTTCCCTCTCAGAGCCTTACTGAATACATGTCCCAAGCTAAGAGACAGTACAAGAGAATCACAGGAGAGACTGCTTGAAAAGTTGGCAGTGTGGTGCTGAAGACTGCTATCATGAGCCATTTGATATGGGAGCTCACGTCTCACTAGCGAGGGAGTGACAGACAGAGAGGGGACTGGATGCCAGGAGCCCTCTACGTGATGACAAGCAGCTTATGCTTCATATGACAGAGAAATGGGTTCCAGTGCAGAGACTTAAAGAGAGAGATGACACAGAGTAACACAGAGATCTTTGAAACAGCTTTCTGACCAGACCCCACTGAGCCAGGATTCCATGTGTCAAGGCAAGAGAAAGAGATGTTGCAAACATCTGTGAGCGAGAAGGAGAGCTTCAGCTAGAACCTGGGCTGTGTGAATGACCACTGTCTGCTAGAGATGCGATAGAAGAATCCTCCGTGTTTGGGTGCGGGAAGGTGGGAGGACAGAGCTGTTCAGCAAGAGCAGGTCTGGAGCAGAGGGTGCATCCGTGAGTCATCAACCAGCATGGATGAATCTGCCGCAGATGAGCTTTCACAGGGATGATGGCAGAGGGAAAAAAGCTGGACTGAAAGTTGATGAGGAGAGGAAAAGTATCCTCCAACAGACCCGTTTAGGAGACAGAGCTGTAAGAGGAGAGTGAGGAGGAGGCAGAGCTAGAGAAGATGAAGTACCAGAAAAACTGACATAAAAGAGACTGCTTGACAATCTTCAAGGTGGTTGAATAGTAAAGATGGAAAACAAATGAGTAAGGGTTTAAAGGTCACAGTGGACTGTTGGGTCCTACCCGCAAGGTCTGTCTTGAGTTTTGTCATCAAATACAGATGCTTCCCTATAGACAGCTGGTGCCTTACACATGCCAAGTGTTCAGACACGTCACCCCACCACTGTTTCATGCTTTGGTCTTGTGGAGGAGTTTAAGAATCTCCCTCTCTATTGCTTAGAGAATAATTCTGTATCCTTTACAGTTGGCTAGGGACGCCACATGTAATGTGTGCTTTAAGTATTTGTTTATTCTGATTTGAGTGGAGCTTTTGATGTAGATCTATCCATTATTTAAAAGCCAATAAGTTGGAAAAGGATGAAAGAAAGTGAAATGGTCTGTATCATATCATTCTGTACAATATTTGTGTATGTAGAATATTTCATTTATTCTGTAATCTGCAGATGGTTTGAAATTGAAAAGCTGGGTTATTCCTGTGGCAGCCCTTTTGTTCTTGGAATGAGCTTGACTTATTCAAGCAAGGCAAGCAAACACCTGATTAATGGCAACATCTATCGTTAAGGGAAAGGGTTGTCATTACACTGAGCTATTGTGCAATTCTAAAATGTTTTAACATTGTGCTTTATATGGCAGGAGCTTGAGTGGGTTTCTTTCTTCTGGTGAGATCAGATCAAGTCTGGGGGATCTTCACTGCCCTCTCATTGGGGTGAGGGGAGCCCAGGAGCAGCTGGAGGAAATAGGGAGCAGGGGATAGCTGCGAGCACAGACCCTCCACACAGCTGAGTACACAGGGCACTGTCCAGGGCCCACAAGGACCCTTGGTAGAAGAAGGGCTGGATCCACAGTATCTGTCTAGGGAAAACCCAGGGTGCAGGTTGCCTCAAGAGACACCTGCAAGGGCAAAGGAGTGTGATGCTTGGCCTCAAAAGAGTAATCCTCAAGGCTGGAAATGAGAAGGCCTCATCAGTTAATGAGGGAAGAGAAGAACTGAGTGAAAGAGAAAATACACCAAGGAGAGGGATTGATTGGGCCAGTGTGTAAGAGCATGGGGACACAGACTGCCCTGGCCTAAGTCTGTGACTGCAGCTGGAGCAACACAGAGCTACCTTTTCCAGGGGTAAATCCTGAGCATCCTCTCCTGTTCAGAGCTGCAATTAGGGGAGCAGGGCCATCTTGCCCTCTCGGCTTGGTCCCGGGAGGTGCAGCTCAGCAGATGCTCGGGGCAGAGGCAGCAGATCCTGGATCCCACTGCACACACAGCACATCCCCTTGCAAACCCTTCCTGAAGGGCTCAGCTTCTCCAGCCTTCCATCAGAACAACTACAACCAGTCCAGGGCAGAGTTTCCAACTTTTTTCATACCACAGCACAACTGAGCCATTGCTCCTGCTAAAAATTTCCTAAAAGGTCATTTCTCAGCAGGGGCTTTCCTAAACCTGAGCTCCTCCCAGCCCAGCTGCAGCAGGGCAGCACCCATGGGGCAGGCAGTAACTCGCTGCTGGCCCTCAGTGGTGTGTGTGCTGAGGCAGGGGTGTCCTCTGGCCGCGGGTCCTGCAGGCAGCCAGACTCCCAGGGACTCTGCCCACTACACCCCGAGGGCGCCGGGGCTGTGAGTGGCTGGGCTCCCTCCAACATAGAGCTCCGTCTGATCTGAGCGCTCAGCCTTCAGACTCTGCTTGGGTGAGAAAGTCTTTACTCACTGGAATATTCCTGGAAATCTGCTCTTGTTTCCAAAATACACAGCTTGTCTGAGATTTCAAGGAAAGGCAGGAGGAGGGTGTAGGTTTAGAGAACAAGCTGTACTTTCCTCTTTCCATATGTAAAATGGTTTGTGACCTTGACAATAACAATTGAACAGTGGACACTGAAGAAAATATTTAAAACTCTTTTAATGCTAGTGGAAAATGTTACGTTGTAGAGGATGAACAAGTGGGTTTTTTCTACAAGTGATTTTTTTTCTTTTTTTTTTTTTTTTTTTAGTTTAGATAAACTTTTTGCTTTCTTATTTAAAGCAATGTGCAGAACTTAGCCTTTTTTATTACAGTGATCAGAAATAGAGTTAACATTCAGCACGAAAGAGTAGAAGATTAATTTTTCACTGAGAGAAATTTGCACAGCCCAACACAACAGAGGAGGCTTGCTGCCCCTACCAAGAGCAGCAGAGCCAGCGCAGCACAGACTCCTTGCCCATTGACGGGGGCACTGCCGCAGCTCTCAAACACACTTCTGGATGCTGGGGCACAAGCTGTCAGAGAGGAACACAGCAAAGAGCATCACTACCCCCACCTACCACAGGGATCTTTGGGGAGGGACAGAGGGGTCTGTACAGGATCCCGTCGGCGTCAGCACAGCCCCTCCTGGTGCTGTGTGGAAGCAGGCAGTCCAGCTGCTTCTACAGGCACTTCCTCTGTTTTCACAAATTGACCCGGTGATCAGCATCATTTATCTCTGCCCAGCTGAGGAGTCCTAGCTTCCAGGAGGCACATCTGCCATTAGGCCTAAAATACAGGATTTTGATGTTAGGTGATGAAAGAGAACAGTGCTACCACTCTGGTTGCCAAGTTTGTGACATCTTCATATTAGAGATGGTGGTGAAATGGGCATTTCCTTTCTAAGCAAAAACTCTCATTCTGTCTGTCCTGAAAACCAATGTTACTCACAAGGCTGTGGACAGATATGACACAGTGAGAGGTCAACACTCACAAAGATTTGCAGTCCAAATAGACCATAGTTAGAAGACAGAAAGGAAAGGTGTACAAAATCAGAAGAAGGAGAAAGGGAACAAAAGGTTTGGAAAAAATACTATTTGTCTGTCAAAAGTGGTCTGTTTTGTCTTTCTCACAGTAGTGTGTTGAGTTGTCAGGCTTTTTGGAAGCAGTAAGTTTTAAAGAGCATACAGTATTAGTGCAATGCAGGAATGTGAACAGAAGAGACTGAGTCAGGGCAGCTGGAGTCTGCACAAGAAGAACCCAAACTGGCAAAGACAGACCTGATACATCCATTCTGTTATGCTTGTGTTAGAGGGAAAAGAGGCTGTGGAAGCTGCATTTTCCACCTTACAGGTTTTATAGGATTTTAGGCAATGTTTGTTGGATTTTACTGAGTGGGAAGGACTTGTACATCTCTGATTATTGCAGCTTCTGAGAGATGGATGCTCAGGTCTCTTTAGACTCCTGTGTTCAGAAGTCTGCTCATAAGTTTTCATGCAAGATGATAAACTTCAGCTAAGGTGAAAGAACATAAGAGGGGAACAAAAGTGTCAGCTAATGGGGGATGGAGTCAGTAGTTTTAGCAGCAATCAGAGGAAAGGGCAGTATAGGAAGTGGCTTAACCCTCTCAATACTCTAGCTCAGTTTTTGCTGGACCAGGTAAAACTGAGAGTTATGGAAAAAAAGGCAAAAACCAGCTGTTTTTAACTGGTTTTAATGCCACTGATTTCTGCGGAGCTAACATTACTTGAAGTGAAAATGTACCTCTATATAAAGGTTACATACAGTGCAAAAGGAAGCATAACTGCAAAGGGGAAAGCTAACCACACGTCGCCTTACCAGCTGCTGCAAAGCAGAGGCCCTTCGATCCCTGCACCTCAGGGCCGCAGACTTCTCCCAGCTCATTCACTGACCGGTGCTGGGCTGAACTGGGCAAAAGCAGTGCCAACAGACCTCACTAATGAAAAGCTAAACTGTCCATTAAATCTTATCTGCTGTGCTATAGATATGGAAAAATAAACTTATAAAATAAAATCACTACAAATGAATTTCCCACTGGAGTTTTGTTTCGTTTTGGTTTTTTGTTTGTTTGTTTATTTGTTTTGTTTTGTTTTGTTTTTTTCTTTTTCTGTATGGGAAGGAAACTCTGTCTAGAGAAAAGAGAAAGAATGTTTAAGCGTTCATTTTAACATGAAGAAAAACAGGATGGTAATTCGTTTTCAGAAACACTCTCAGTGAAAGTCTCCATCATAGGCAAACAATACTTGCATCAAAAAGCTGGGCAGAATGCCACACCACTCATCAGCTGTGTGCTTTTCTCAGTCTCAAAGGTATAAGCACACAGAGGAGATGGAAAAACAAGATAAAAACTTCTCTGTAACCCCATGGCCACACTATGTATGGAGGGCACCTAGTGCTCATCTCCTGCAGCTCCAGAAGTGCTGGGGAACACCTCGCCCTCGCTGGCTCCCCGGGGCCCCGCACACCAGCACACTGAGAGCAGCTCCATGCAGACCAGTGGCTTTGCTGGAAATCCATGCTCCAGCCTGAGCTGTTCAGCGGGCTGCATCTGGCCGTTGGATTATGCATTTGCTATTCCTGATCTGTATAGTATTTTGTTTCACTTTACAGTATGTTATTTTGGTCCTATTTCTGTAGGATATTCTGCATTTAAAAAATGTCATGTTTTCATCCCTTAGTTTTGGAGTAAGAACAAACTGGAGCTGGGATATCTGCTCAGAGTGTAAAAGCAAGGCTTATTTAACGTCATGAGATATTTTACTTCTTAGCATATGGTAAACACCCACAATATACAGCCTTTTTCATCCAGGAGAGAATGCAACTACTTTACAGACTCCAGTCCTTTTTTAGCTCCTTTCTCCAGACTAATCAGGAGGTATTCCACAGACGCCAAGAGAGCAGTCAAACATCCTCAATTTTTTGATGTACACATTCCATAGTCTAGCTTTTTGCAAGCAATTTTTCGGAAATGTAATGGTTTATTTGTACTGTGACAGCCATGTAAACCATGGAAAGGCGGTGTGACAGATGAAGCCATCAACAGTGCTGTGTGGGAACTAAGCAGATTATACTGCTAATTAGCAGAGTATCCGCTATTTTCTTCACACAGGCTGTCACCGAAATGCCAGAGCTGTTCCAATTTCTGCAGCAGGCCGCTCTCCCGTGGACATTTTACCCTAGGACAGCCCCCAGTAAAGCCACACAGTGAGATCTGGCACTGGATGCCCGTGAGCTGCGTCCCGCCGGCAGCTGCGGCTGCAACTGGCCTAAAGAAGATGAGGCAGTGCTAGTTTGTCAAGTCCACAGATGGCACCAAACTGGGGGACGAGTATGCAGGCTTCTGCCTGGCTGGGGGGAGCCTGACGGAGGCTGAGGAAGGGTCGGCCCGTGAGGAGCTGGCAGCCGCCATCCTGCATTATCAGGGAGGTAGGGACCATGGCAGGACAGGACCCGAGGTCGGGGCACACACCAAACCTGGGGTGGGTCAGCTGGATGTGAGGAGAGACTTTTTATAACTGGGCAGTGGAGCGGGACCTGGACAGTCTGTGGGATATCTGTCCAAGGAGGTTTTTGAGAGCCAGAGGGGTAAAATCCTGAGAAACATGGTTTGAGCCCAGAGCTGGCCTCGCACTGCGCAGCAGCTGTGGCAGAGGCCCCCAAGGTCCCTTCCCAGTCCTTGAGCACATAATCCTACAGTGCAAGACACTTTTCCATTGTTTAACGTTGATACGCCCTATATATAAAATTGTTCAAGAACCTTTTGCTTATGAAGAGATCACTGCACCCCTGGAAAATCTCTGCTTCTGCAAGGCAAACACCAAGGGCCTCTGAGCCATGGATCGGGTTATACAGAGACCAGTACCAGTGTAAAAAGGCTAAAAGCAAAGGTGTAGTGATACTTAATCTTCTTGTAAGAACGTAGAACGTGTGCCTTCAAGTAACTCAGAAATCATAACTTTTTTACAAATCTCAGAAGGATTGTTCCTCAGTGTTTAAACAGTGAATCCTTGAGGCAGGAGAGGTATCAGCACTGTTGTGTGGACAGACAGTTCTATATCCTGGCTGCCCTGCCCTGCCCAGGGTAGAGGCTGTAGCAGTGCCGTCCTCCTGCTGCCACATCTGCCTCCTGGCCCACGGGCCTGGTCCCCTCCCACACTCCCCAGCCCGTGCACACTCACCGGTTCCCATTGCCCTCTTCCTGCTGCACGATGATCCACCAGCTGGGACCCACAGCTCAGAAGCCATCTCTGACCCAGAAAAGGTGGGTCCCGGTTCCATCCTGCCTTGTGAGGATCATGAAAAATCCTCCCTCTCCTAGGGACTTTTCATTTGCTGTGGGGAGCCAAGGACTGGGGAGGGCTGTGGAGTGTTTTGGGAGGAAATCAATATTCTTTTGCTACCTATTGCTGCATACCAGTTGCAAAGATGCTAACAGAGACTGCAGCTACACAGACTCTTAGCTTATCACTTTATAGACCATTAACTTTAAAGACGCTGTCCAGACTGCCTGTTCCAGTTGAATAGTCTCTCTGATTATCTTTCCAGGTAAATTAATGCCTGACATATTTCTTTATTAGATTTTGAAGGGACTAATAAATGAATTTACTAGGCAATTTCTTCATTTAATACTGCAGTTTAAACCAACAGACAACAGGAGAAAACTGGCTTATTGAAACTTGCTCATTGCCGTACAGCCAGTTCCATGGTGTCGGTACCTGTAAATCCTCACTGAACAAGGCTAAGTGATGCTTCTCATCTGGAGTCTGCAAAATTTATAAATACACCTCCAGAAAACAAACACAGCCTTTGCCCACTGCTGCCTTTGTGCACAAGCAAAGCACTGGGGCAGGGGCTCAGAGGTCTCTGTCCCCCCCCTCCATCCCCACCTCCGGCAGCCCTGCTCTCTGGGCGCAGGCACAGCTGACCCTCCCTGGGCACTGCCAGGGACCCGCAGCCTGCGGGGCTGGCCCCTCCATGAGAGCTGGTGGTGTGTGGCATCACCATTCCTACGCTGATGCTCTGGACAGAGGGACCGGCAAGACAGTAGTATTGCACGTCGAGCCATAATTTTCCAGTAGATCTTGAAAACTATTTAATAGTTCTTAAAATACTTCTCCTTAGTTCAAAAGTAGAAAAAGTAGGTATTTTATGTCAGGAAAGACATTTCCTTTTTCCCAGCGGAGATGTTATTTCTACTTTCTAAACAACAAAGCTATTAACAATAAACAATTCAATGCAAATAGGAGGTATTTATAAGCAGAGGGGCACTCACGGGAATGAAATGATGAACACAGAGAGTCTCTTATTTCTACTCTTAAAATAGTCTAGATTTTATGCACATTAAAAATTCTTCCTAAAACTATTTCTGATGTTGTTACCATCCCTGGTACCGATGGAGCAGGAAGGACCCTTCCAGCTCTGTTGTGCGACACAGCATGGCTCCCACCCATGACCGTGTCCGGCAGCTGCCAGTGCTCCCAGCACGCTGCGGACACAGGGGCCTGGCCCCACGCAGCTGGTGCCAGAACGGTGTGCCAGGCTTCTCAGGGGTTGCATCTAAACCAGCTGTCTCTGGCATGCTTGTAGTGCTTATCACAGGTCAGATCAGAGTGAGAAGCTGGTGAACGCGTTTATTCTCTTCTAGTTTCATGGATACTTCATCTGTCTCAAATTATAATAACAGTAAATTACTCCATTATTTACTTTTCAGTGGCATCAGCTATGTGAAAGCACCTCTGCTGCTCTATGTATGTTACTATTCTTCATGAGTGCCAGAATCTACAAAATCTACTATTATCCTCATGCATCTGTGAGAAGGATACCAAAAGACCAACACACAGAACCAGTTTTAACCTATAAGCTATGATTTTAAAATGCTCATTTGATACCAAGGAAATGAGTTTTAAGATGCCAATGAAACTTGCTGACAAAATTGAATCCTTACAGATAAACCATTAAAATGCACCAGAAAGAAATGCTCCCAGGCAAGGGTTTCATTTGATTTCTTTGAATAGGGTTCTGGATGTTTTTTTTGGAAGGAAGAACAGGAAAAGAGGGGAGAATTAATATTCTGATGGAATACCTTAATTACCCATCACTGTTTGGAAGAAAAAACAAACAGAAATTTGAAAGAATCACCTTTCAGTTCAATTTCCAGCCATGGTGTTATTTCCCAGGTGGCCAGCACTGGGCCCAGGGCAGCATGTAGGCCAAGCAGGTCTTGCAGCCAGGCATCAGGATGCCTGTGGGCTGGGAGGGCAAGCTCCCAGGTGCGGAGGTGGGGAGCTGGCCCCTGGCCACAGGACATCTGCCTTGCTGGCCAGGCCCCTGCCCGAGGGTGGTCTGCCAGCCCTCTGAGATGACCTTCAGTCAGGCACCTGTATCTGCACTGCAGAACTTGTGCTCAGCTGCGATGGAGTCTAGTGGAAGAGCATGTCTTTTTCTACAGCACAGCCATGGCCTAAAAACAAACGAAATGCGATACCCAGACAATCCATATTCTTTAGAACTTTAGCCGTTCTATTTACAAATAAAAGCACGGGTGACAATGTCAAACTCCCAAATGGGAATAAACTCTGAATGCAAGTAGAAGTCTGGGGACACAAACAGAGTTCAACATTGAAGGGTGCTTTGTGCAAGCAGAACATCTGCATTCCTGGGACATGGCTGTGAAATTGCCATTATGGAGTCAGCTACTGCTTTGCATTCATGGACAGGGAGACAGTGGACACTGCGCTTAATCATGTTAGAGTAGATGAGCTGTTCTCCCCCATTGTACACTCCGGACCTTTCCAGTAATAAAATGTCACTCACTCTGATCTTCACAGCTTCTCTTGCCACAGCACCACCACACCAGCCTTCTTTGGGAGACTGGAGGGGTCCAAGAAACACTCCCTGAGGACATTTATTGAAGGTCAGACATTGTGTTCTGCGGGTTTGTCTTCAGCTCTCGTTGGCATCTCAGGATGGAAAGGGCACAGCGTGGACAGCACAACATATCTCCTGGCTGCAGGGATCCTTCTGGGCACAACGGGCAACCTTGAAGCCCAATGTCCCAGCAAAAGGCTTGGGGGGGACCAGCATGCTGCATCCATCCCTGTGTGGGTGTCCCGAAAGGTGGAGAGGGGGATTGGTTTGGGCAGTGAGAGTACTGTCAACTTCTCGTTAAAGAATTATGGTCCTTTTGTCCCCTATACTGCATTCTGGTTCAGTGATTAAAGTTCTGTGAGAGTGAGAGAGCTGCCCTCTGTCCACACCTCTGCCACTAGCCTGCCAAAAAATTTTTGCACATACAATTTTTCTGGGCTTGAATTTTAATAAAGCAGGGCTACAGCAGCAGACCTCCACTGCCATGCACTCTGCGAGCCCTGGAGGAAGAACACTGATTATCTGAAAGACATCAAATGCTCCAAAGCATGCATACGAAACAGTTGTAAATATTTTAATAAGGTATTAACACTTGACTTAAAAGGCATTATACTAACCTACAAAGAGCAAGACAGACATGTCTACTTACACATAGTATTCTAGTCTCCTAAAAGTCCTATAATTTTTAGCTAAGGCCTATTTTCAGAGGATTATGAATTGTCTCTCATGGGCATTATTTGTAGAAAGGTCTCATTAATATTTCATCAGAGCCTGAATTATACAGAGAACACACCCTCTTGTCATCTGTAGAGAAGCAAGTGGCTTATGAGTGTGCATCACTTGAAGAATTGTACGTACATGTTTTAAATGCTGGGTCATTACATCAGTATCTTCCATGAGCCTTAACTGTAAACAACTTATTTAGTAATGACTCTGCATCTAATGTTCTTCTTGATGTCTGTACCAGGAGTAATAGAACAGAAATTCTCATAATAAAATATAAATTTTGGTTGTATCATATATTCTTAATCTTGATATATTATAATATTTTGTAACTTAAATTCTAGTAATGTTTTATTATACAAGGTAAACTTTAAAGAGAAAAGCACAGAATATACAAAATCAAGCATTTCATGTACGTGTCAGTCCATGGAAACCTACCAGTTCTCTCCTCATTTCCTTAGGATATTACACAGAACTACGAAAACACTGGTTGGAAGGAACACTGGTCTAACCTGAAGTTTACACTAGGGCTGCCACCAGATCTCAGTCAGGTGAGACATGGTTTTTCCCAGCCTAAAACCTCCAGGGACCAGGACTCTACCACCTGCCTGGGGCCCATCCCAGCACTGCCCGGCTCTCCTGGTGGAGAAGACGTCCCAGTGCCAACAGCAGAGCCAGGCTGTGCTGGGAACATTCCTTCGCCTCCTCGTAGCCAGGCTCAACAAGCCTCCAGCTCTCCCCTTGGCCACAGACCCAGCATGCCTCACCATCATGCCAGTATCTCCACAACCCTCTTGAACCTGCAATTGGGTGCGGGTGTCCTTGCCTGCTCTGAGCAGAGGAGATAATATCCCTCACTTAGATGGCCACAATCCTCCTCATGCTGCTCAGCAGATATTGTTCCTATGTGTGGGGGGAATGCCCCCTTGGCTCTTATCTAACCTGACATCCACCAATATCTTCAGACCTTGTGCAGCAGTCAATTCCCAGCCTGCACTGATGTATGGACTGATTCTTCCAAGGGCAGGACTTAGCCCTTCTCCTTCTTGAACTTGAACACTTCTGCTGGCCCAGAAATTTCCTTATGGCCCCTTTGTACTGAAGCTGTGCTAGGTTTTATGTCACCCATTCCCCTAGTTTAGTATCGCCTATGGATTTCCCAAGAGTGCACTTTGTGTCCTCATCCAGGATGCGACAAAGATGTGAAACCCCAATGACCCCAGCATCAGCTCCAATCACTGCTGGGTTGTCACCCTGTGAGCACAGTCGGTTTCCATTGCACCTAACAGTCGGTCCCTCCAGCCCAGACTAGCCCATGTCTCCTCAGCTCCTGCCTGGGAGTGTGGTGGGAGACGGTGCTGAGGTCCCCACTCAGCCCAGGCACATGGGATCCCTGCTCTCCCCTGCCCCACAGACCTACTCCTCCTGCCAGAGAAAGCCTTCAGGCTGCCCAAGCAGCATCTGCCTCAGGAAACACATTGACTAGTCCTGGCTGATTTCTTGTCCTTTTCATATCTGGAAACAGATACCACCCATCATGCTCCGTGGTAGTTCTAGGACTGAGGTGAGGCTGTCCAGCTCATCACTCCTCCTCCTCCTCTTTCCCCTTCTTAAATATTAGGGCCATATCACTGTTTTTCAGTCACAGTCCTCTCCCAGTCAGCACAATTGTTCACAGGTGATACACAACAGCCCACAGCCACATTGACCAACCCTTTTGGCACCCTCTGCAAGTCCCTGTCAGTCCTCAGATTTGTACAAACTCTGTTCCTTCAAGCAGCTCTGTCACTGTGGGTTTTCCCATTCCCAACGGCTTATACACTGACTTTGACTACAAAGACTGGAAAAACACATCTCAGGTCCAAACAATTTGAAAATAGGGTTTTCACACTTTTTTTATTAAAGGTTTGGAAAGTTGGTGTTATGTTAGGCCTGAAGCTGTGCTCTGCTGAAGCATGGGCCCAGTACCGGAGCATCGGGTGCAGGTGCACAGCAACCACAGACAGGGATGGGATGGTGGAAGGTGCACACAGGCTGATGCATCAGCCAGTAACTTGTTTAGAAGTTGAGGTGACCTCACATTAAAACAGACTCACCTTTCCAGTGACATTTGGTATGGATGGATTTTTCTTGCAGAGTAAATCACAAGCGGGTAGCGTGAGCAAAGACACTCTTTGGAAACTCACCCAGGTAGCAATTAGCTGATTTCCCGGATGTGTGACGCACCCAGATCCACTCTCCAGCACCCCCAGGCCCCGCCGGCAGTCCCCAACCCTCCCATCCAGAGGCAGAAGCGCTGCCGGCGTTGGGCACGTCGGGTCTCCCCGTCCCGCGCCCGCCAGCATCCTCACTGCCCTCACCGCCCGCTGAGCCATATGTGACAGCAGCTGAACCTAAAGCTGTCGGTGGAGGCCAGCCAAAATGCACAGAAGTGAATATATTTTCCCTTTCTTCGCAAAAATTGGGAAAATCTACTGCATATCATGAGTGCCATCTACTGACGCTTTTCTCACCTCTCAGGTATCCAGTTCTGCTCGGACTGGGCGCAGCAGGAGTGCTTTCAGCTGCCCTATCCCTCCCACCGCCCGACGGAGAACAGCATCTGCCTTGCAAGCGGCCCGGTGGCTGCTCTCTCCGGGAGCCGGGCACAGATGAGGGAGCACAAACCTGCCTCTGCAGCACGTTGCAGGGAGTGCAGACCCTGGGTACCGGGGGGGCCAGGAAGGACCGACCAGCCTCCACTTTCCCAAGACCATAGTAATAAAAAATCCAGGTCATCTCACATCTTCACGGCTGGAGTCAGTGCTAACAAAGGGGTTTCACTGTCCTCTCAGTGGGTCCTTTTGTTCCAAAAGGTCACTTTGTCCTGCAGAGAGAGCAGCCAGGTGCCAGCAGCACACATGCCCAGCAGTGCCTGCGTGACTGACCAGGCTCCAGGGACAGAGTTGGACCCCGCAACTGTGGCATGAGCTCTTGAGACCCAGACAGCTCTGAGCAGCAGTGCCAATCCTCCTGCAAAAGCAGACTCCTTTGTAGTTGCTGCCTGCCCTTCATGATGCCGCCTGCCCTGTCCCTGATCCCTGAGGCCACGCTTCTTACACCATGGGGATACTGGAAGGAGTCACCCACTCAACCTGAGTGGCCTGATCTGGTTGCCTTCGCACTAGGAAACTTGGTCATAGGTGCAGAAGGATCATCTTAACGTCAACATGCAGTTTAAGCAATAACCAGGGGTGCACAGGTGAAGGTCACAGGGGAGCAGAACAACTTGCTAAAAGCTAGCTGGCTGTGCAGAAAACCACAGCTCCCTGGGACCTTGCGACAAGCCAAGTGGTAGAAATTTACTTCAGGTCCCTGCTTGGTGGATAATGAGATCCAAAACATTTACCCTTGTTTTCTGCTGCAATCTGTGCTCCCAACAGTTTCTGAACTTGGTCGCTGATTTCGGCCAGGGCTTGAAGAGGAATCAAGGTCTTGGAGGCAAGGGGGCTTGCAGGCTGGCAGGGAAGGGTTGCTGGGCAGAGAGCAAGGCAGGAAAGGGCAGAGGGGCACTGGGAGCTTTCCCTTCAGGCTCCAGCAAAGGCAACCCCAACACCCTGTCCAGGGGAGCCACTCTCCCAGCTCCATGAAGATGCCTTCCCCACCTCCATGGACCAGATACCCCACAGCGGCACTGGGAGCCCAGAAAGCGGCATGAGTAACATTTAATGGGGCTGTATCCCATGGGCTTGAGCATGCTTCTGCTCCTCCCGGCTCAGACATCTCCTTTCAGCAACATGCTGTGATGAAGGCTGCTGCCCCACAGCCCTCTCATGAAGGTGATTGATATGGGGATAAACCACGTTTAGCACTACTCTGTCATTTGTTCCCCTAAAAGCATGTGAAATGAACCATGACTTGCAGAGGTCCAGATCCCATGCAGCACTGCCCTCCAGCCTGCAGCCGGCAGCTGCCTGCACACCCACTGCCAGCCGCTGCCAGAACAGCCTTCACGGACTGCAGGGTTGAGAGTCTAGCAGTTATAGCTGTAAAATCCAAACCTTTTGTCTCCAGAAATAAACCTGAAAGAGGACATTTAAATTCTACATAGGAAGGAGAAGGAAGAGAAAGTGATGAAATAAGTAGCAAGTAAATACTGCTTTGTAAATGTTGGATACTAAAAGGTCAATTCCTCTAAAAAAGATATTAAGGTATGGAAGTACTAATGTGTTATTTGTTTTCCACATACTCACCGTTTAACTGAGTAATTATACTGCCAGTTGCTAAAATGATGGTATACAAATGAAAAATATGTTTACATGTCCATAATCAGTAAGTCTTAATAATTCTCTGGAGACAATGATAGAATAAGTATTAAAAAGGCAAAAATTGTTGTGAACCCCTCTGGTAGACATATCCATATCAGTTAGATAATCCTAGCTACAGTGCCATTAAGAATCACTTTGTGTTTCAATTTACAGAATTGTAACTGAAAGACAAGATGCTAACGCTCAGAGCACTGGAAAAATTCATCCGATTCCAATTTTTAAAGAGAGAGCTTTTTTCCTTTGCTGGAGAAATCCATTTAGAAGTCTGGAAACACTTTTTTTCTTATTTTTTAACATCTCTCTTGTTATGTCAGGAAACTAAAATCCATTTTGGTGGTATATATTCCACATAGACTTCCAAAAGCTGAGTATTGTGGAATATTAATGCCCTGGAATGAAAACATTTACATGCAAAAAGCCCCTGTGGTACTGCCCAAGGAACACATCAGTTAGAGATTTCTTGCTCTGTTTGGATTCTCAAATATGAAACATTCAAGGCAAAAATACCAGGAAGAAGAACAATTTCTATATAGACATAACAGGGATACCATAACACATTTCCAGAAACAAATTCACTGTAGAAGACACAATAGTGAAAGTCAATGGCTGTTTTCAAGACATTGGATTTATAAACAGATTATAACAAGTGTATTAAGCCTAAGATACTGATGTATATCCATTTGCATGTGGGATGTTTTAATAAAACATAGAAAAGACACATCCAGACCTGGGTTTGTCTTTGCAGTGCCAACTGATAATGACAAAACTATTGCAGTTATGCCTTACTGAAAATACAGGTGCAGCACTAGTTAGCATTATGCTATGCATTTTTGGGAGGTAGATTATTTGATTTTCACCCTTTCCCTGAATGGATCATCACAGAAGCATGACTGAATTAAATCAAGTGTTTTTCTCAGAGCGAATGCCACACTTCTCACATCAGCCACTCTGTCCCATCCTCCACTTCCCCAGTGTAATTTTAAGAAATCCCTGGCTTGTGTCCTCTAGTTCCAAACAGGAGCACACACTCCTGTGTTGTGTGTTTGTAGGTTGTAGTCCGTGGGCCAACCCCCCCACCGCATATAAAAGAGGAAAAGTCTGCTGAAATTAATAACACTGTGATTCACTCCTAGAAGGAGCTCCATCCTTACCCACTTACTTCAGAGCATCTCTATGTGAGACTCCTCAGATTTTGTAGCCAAGCTGTTTCTGATCAAGAGGTGGCATGTAGAGGATGTGCTGTGCCTACAAAATCCAGCCTCCAGTGAACACAACAGGTTAATTAACTCAAATTATGGCTGCCTGTACATTTTCAGCTATCACCGTGACAAACCAAAACCCAACTATTTCACTGCTAGTATCCTAAAACTGCCTGAAATCTATTCCATTTCCTTCTATGTTATTTCTAGCAAAATATGTAATTTAAAATTCCTAATTGGATTATCCAGTATGTGACACAGAGTTAGTGAAAACTTGTTGCTAAGGGGATTTGACAAGGTTTCTGTTCAACAGAGAAGTTTAAATTGATTCCTTATGTTTCCAGCTCCCCCAAATTCCAATGGATTTCATAATCTTGTTATCACCAATAAAATTGCCAAGTAATTTTAAATAAAATTACTTTAACTACAAAAAAAAACCAACCCAGATTTATCTTTTCTTCAAAAAATATTAATCTAGATTCCAGACACTATGTGCATGCAAATAAGATTTTTAAACTTGTTTGGACCATGCATGAGGAGGTGGAAGCTGAACAAAATGGCATGAAGCATCTGTAGGGAACAGGATGGTCCGATGTGGGGTCCCGAAGGAACGTGTAGAGCCAGATGGCGCCGAGCGCTGGGAGCTGCAGAACACTTGGTGTGTCATCCCCAGTGCAACCTCCTGGCTCCGGGCAAGGGAGCCCACACGCACCACTGGTGCATCGAGAACAGGTTTATCTTCAGTCACCAACCCTTTGTCCAAATCCATTAGCTACACGTATCTTGAAAAAGTCTGTTTATGGGAAATGAAAAAATTTGCCTAACGAATGTAATGGACTGAACTAATCCCTGCTGTAGCTTTTATGAAGTCTACGTTTCCATCAGGCAATAATAAGCCCCATTTTGCCTAGTATTATCCTATTGTATAACTTTGCAAAATAATTATGCCTTCCAAGCCATCTGAACAGCAGTGTATTGACAGCCAGCCAAACAAATGCGCCTGAAAGCAGACACACACATAAACACATCTTTAATATACTTACAGAGAGGAAGAAAGAGGCCAGCTAAAGCCCACTTTTGCACAAAATAAAAATACACTCTCTGTATTTGGTTCAGAAAAAGCTTTGAGGAAGTCTTACCTTCACCTTTTTCATTAACAGTAGTTTTCTGTTCCTTTTGAGGACCTATGTGAATTGCCATGAAAACCAAGATGACAGCTTGCTCCTGCCCTGACATACATTCAGGTTGATGGCACCAGCCATCAGCCAGATCATCTCAGAGTACTTGGTTCAAACCAAAGTGCTCTAAATCTCTTAAATGAACTGTAGACAAAATCACATCAACACGTCATCTTACATTATTTTCAGTAGAAGATATTAAGTTTTCTATGATTGACTTAGTTGTAAATTCATCAGAAAATTTATGATGTTATTTCTTTCTCAGAGAGCAAATTATATCTAATAAATTTGTATTATAAACAAAGCAAGTAAGCTGACTGCTTGGGACCTGTATTTTAGAAAGAGTTATCTTCCAATATTGTTCATGTTGGATTTTTTAATTTGTGCTGGCTATACAAATTCTTCAAGGAGACGTTACTATTTTAAGGGCTCTCTTTCTCACCTTTTTTGTCCCCATGTTATCCATGAATGAAATGCAAACACTTGTTAATTAGTGAGTTTATTTAATGAAACTTCAGAGCATACCACACACAAAATGCTGCCAGCAGCTAGCATTTCAAATAGTTACTAATGATTCTGTGAAAGCCATTTTCAATCACTTCTGAAAACAATTGCAGAAGCAATGCTCTTAAGCACATATTTGTGGGAGTGTATGATTTATACATGGGACGTGAATCCACAAAGTTAGAATGATTCCAGAAAGCTATTAAAAAATCTGATGAAGATTACTTAAGGACAGGACTATTTCAGTAGAAACCCATTTGCAGCATGTACTCAAAGTGCCTTTTTTGTGAGCGAAGACACTGGAAAGAAAACAAATTCATCTTCTTTATAAAGATTCTCTCACACAAACCATAACAATTATTCTACCTGAGAAAATTCAGTAGTAGCTCTAAGTGCAGAGCGAGCTGGTGCAGCACAGAGCTGTCCCCTAAGAGTGACTGCTGCTGGTTTACTCCAGCTCTCTCAGTTCACAAGAAGTTTGGTCTTGCTGAAAGTTGACTGAGAAGAATGAGCTGCTAGGAATCTCTCAGTAAAAAATCCCCTTATAAAAATTATTAATTGATTGTCAAATATCTAGATTTTTGCATTTAAAGAGTTTTAATTACTTTCCTAATTTCCTATCTCCTTAAACTTTCCAGTGTACCACATTTCTGTGCCCTACTGTTTACAGTGATTCTTGAGGGAATGAAAAAAACATTTGTTCAAGGGGTCTTCTACTCTAATCCCTGGGAGTGCTGAAAAAGCTGAACTTGCTTTGGGGAGAGGAGGAAGGGCCGAGACAAATCCTTTCAGCTCCCACAGTACCATACCAAAACAACTCACAGCAAAAGCCCCCTTTTTGGGTTATTCCACCACTCAGTCAGGATGGACCAGTCTAGTACCAGGATAAAACATGTTTAACTTCTTGGCCTGAAATTACGGCAGCTAACTTTTACTTGTAAGGTGCAGGACTCAAAAGCTGCTGGTAACAACTAAATCATGTTTTAAATGCATGTTCTAGTGGTGTCTGTCTTGATACATAGCAATGTGTTTTAATAAGCCAATAAATATTCATTATTTGAATAGCCACCAAGGGAAAGTCAAGGCAGCTTCCTCAGAGGCATGGGGAGAGCTGTATTTAGAGAAAGGCTCAAAGACAGTTACTCCATTCCCAGAAGGATCAGTATTTTTTGTGTATGTGTGACTATAGTAAGGAGATTCACCACAGCCAATTATTGTAGCTATGGCCAAGGAAAGGAGCTTCTCTCAGGATCAGGGGCTGATTCAGCAGAGAACATTTAGTGCTGTGATCTGGCAGAGCTTCCCTGGTCCCAGAAACCACGTTCCAGTATCTACATCCTGCACCCAGGCAACAGGTAGAGGGGAAAAAACAAGATGAAGATGCAAAGTGACTTATCAGAGTGACAGCAGTGACAGAGTACAGTCAGCATGGGGCATACTGGAGGTGTGCTGAGTAAGATTATACAGAACATAACTCAGAAGTATGCAGAGATTTGGCTTACAGAAACACAAAAAGTGATTGAAGAAGCTTGTCATCTCTTTCTGCCGCTCGCTCTGGTTTGCAATGCCAATTGCCAAATGGGAGAAGGTGGAAATTGTGGTGCCTCTGTACATCTCCCAGAGGATGAGCCCTCATTCTTTGCTTGCGCTAACGGTGACCCCTGATCTGAGCCAGTGTTAACGGTACTGAGTCATTCAGGGAGCAAGCTACAGGCAGCCAGGCTTGTTCGCAGGATGTCACGAAGGCTGCTCACCAAGCCACTGTAAGCTTCAGACGGGGAGGGCCTTTTCTTGCACCCCCCACCTTAGAGTAGCTGGTACAGCACAGGTTGAACATCTCAAGTCCTTGCACCTTTCCTTAGGTTTGTTTTTGGGAACAGGGAGAAGTAAAACAGCACAGAGGGGAGGTGACCTTGTAGAAGGTCCAGTTTTTCAAATCAAAGCATTTTTGGCTCCTTACTGGCTCTCATGTTTAAGCATTTAGAGCTCAGTGCTGTGTTTAAGCGTCTCTTTGAAATGTCAGCTTTTTAGTGAGGGCAGTAGTTTGTCCCCCCACTGTTGCTACATCATGCAGACTGCCAGTCAAGACAACTCAACTGGAAACAAGGTTTCTGACAACTGAAATGCATCTTGGGTTAATGATGCATGTGTTTATATACACTTATATTAAACTGGAGAAGTCAAATAGATAAAAGTACAGCTGAAGTAGTTTAGAAACCTGCATGTTACCAGGTAGGGCAAGGACTTGGAGCAGCCCTGAGCTCAGGAGTGAAACGAGCTCTCCCCAGGACCGTGGTCTGATGAAGGTCAGTGCATCCCCGTGGATTGGAATTGCTTTCTCTCCCCGGCTCTGCTTCCCCACGAGCCTGCGCTGCTGTACGCGGCTGTCAGCACACAACCCGTCCCACACGTGTCTCCAGGAGCCTTTTACAAACCACTTGTGGGTACGGGAGTAGGCGGGACAGTGGCCAGAGCAGTGTGCTGAGAGATGAGTGGCACATGGTGAACTGTTCAGATCTGAAAGCTTAGGGAAGTTAGTGACTTCCAACAATCAAACCCCTAACAAACACACCTCATATTCCCTCTAATGTGGAGCTTTATCAAGTAACATCATTTAACTTTGGAAAAACAGAGCTAAAGCTTCTGTTTTTAAATCGTATTCAAATATTTTTTTAAAAATATATATGTACAGACCATGACTTTGTCTTACTTCAAGCCACCTGTGTAACTGAACAGAAAATCTCTGAAGACAAGTGCTGGTTTCCAAGCCCAAAGCAGCTCAGCCTGTCCTAGAGGAAGGCAAGTTTAATTTTTCTTTAGCTACCATCAGCACTATTGAGACAGCCATTCACTCAAGGCACTCTAGAGAGCCACAGTAACCAAGCCTCCTCATTAATAAAGGAAGTCAAATAGGTAACAAGAAACACTAAGTGGTCTGTGGTCACAGAAAAAAAAAAAAAACACAGAAAGAGAAAAAGCATCCAAGAACCTCAGCCAAAACAACAATGCTCAACAAAATATATCCAAAACATGGGCAGCTCTCACTAAACCTCTTACTGAACTGTAGATGGTGCACATATTTACATGACTTGTGGGGTTTGGGATTTTTGTGATTGTTGATGTTGGAAGTTGTTTTGATTTGGGTTTGTTGTGGTTTTTTTTTTTCTTGTTTTTTTCAGGGTTTGGTTTTGTTTTGGGTTTTGTTTTGTTTTGATTTTTAATATTGCAAAGGCTTCTCTTCACTTTAGCTTTACCAAAAGTAGGAACAAGTGCCTTTTCCTAGGTGGCCAGTGTGATGAGCCAGAGGACAGCGGGCCCTGGCTTGTTTGTATTCACAAGCACTGTGAGTTGCAGGTGGTCTGGACAGGCTTACCGAAGAGGGAGCACAAACTGGCACAGACTTTCCTTCTGTTTGAGCACAGGCTCTGACATATCTGAAATCTACGTTTCATCCAGCTCTTCCTGCAATCAGAGTAAAAGCAGACCTCCACTGCTGCAGCATCTAGGACAGTGCTCTAAGTCTGCGCCAGTTACCTTAATAAAATAGTTGTAAAAGGAATTGCTGCAGGCTCAGCAATTCTCTCTGGTCATCAGTCATCAGCTACATGGGGGAAATGACAAGCAAAGAAGAAGGTTGAACGTGATACAGAAAACAAGAAGGAGGCAGGGAAACAGTTAGAGGGAGGTGGGACACACTGTACTGGAAAGAAATACATAAATCCAAAGGAAGGCTACTAATCTCAAGGTTTTGGGAGCAAATTTGCTTATTCTCAGTACAATATCTTAGAGAGTTATTTCACTGAAATGGCATCACCCCTACAACAGATAAGAGGTGGGCAGAAAAGGTTCTCAAAATAGCAAGTCATTCACCTTCTGAAATGTCCTGCATGCCCTGTGCAAGGAGCTAATGAAATGAGACTCACCTGATCTGTTAAGATGCAGCTGCTGCTGGTGCTTCTCCTGATTTATGGAGCACTAAGTCTGCAGGGAAGAACTAACAAGGCACTGGAGAGGCATCGTCCAGAGGGGCCCCGTGGCTGCCACCACCCTGCAGGTGGCCATTCCTCCTGGCCGAGGGTGGCCCAGCACAGGCTGTGGTGCAGGGAGGCCGGCCAACGCAGAAACACTGCAGCATCGCGATGGTGGCCCACGGGCACAGGGGGTGAGGACAAATGGTAGAGCTCCAGGCGAGGACTTACAGTCATCTTGTGTTCCTCACCCGGCTTCCCCGGCGTTTTTCTGCCCGGCTGATGCCAGAAGTATGCTCCTTTCCTCCCCAGCACTGCTCTCGTGCTGTTGGCCACCCTCCTGCCCAGGACCCAGCACGCCCATGGGTGCCAGTGACCCACAGTGCTTGGGGCAGGCACAGTGCCCCAGCAGGGCAAGGAGCAGGGATGAGGCCGAGAGCAGGACGGCACATCTGGGATAAATTTAACCTGAAATAAGCTCAGTCTCACCTACCCTGAATACAGTAGGAAGAACATTTCTTAATCAGATCAAGTGTGTTTGATGGTGTTGATACAATACCCTCTACTCCAATACTGCAGAGGACTTAATGTTTGTTAGTAAAGAGCAAGGCTTTTCCCATAAACTTATGTCATTATATGTTGTTTTCAAAATATCTGCATTTCTTTCAAAGTGATTAGTAAAGAAAATTCATAACATTTCATTACTTGAAGAACTGAGCTTCAGAACAGAAACAGTTCTTTTCCAAAATATTACACTGATTGTTGAAATTTAAAATCTAAGTTGAATTAAATGCTTAATATGTCATTATTCAGCTTTACTTCTCTTTACATTGGTCTTTGATCCATTGATAGTTCTGTGCCATGGTAAAGAAAAAAAGAAAAAGAAAACATAAAAAACCTAAAAAGTGTCCCTCTATGACTTCAAACCCTCAATTTTAGATCTACACAAAAAGCATCAAGGTTAGGAAAGACCTTCCCATCTTCTGCACCTGATTTTATTTTCTGCTTTTTTTTTGGAAGCTTCTATGTATTATGGAAGATAGAAAATTAATGCATTAATGTCATAACCAGTGATGTGTTAATTACTATGGACTCTAAAAGGCTGAATTCATTTGTACTGAATGAGTATAAATTATATAATAAGCCCTTTGATCATGATTGGTTGCCTTTCCTTATTTTTCTCTCTATCAGTTTAGTCTTCTCATTTATAGCCTTGCCTGAGAAGTCTATTAGTGTATTCATCCTTGTTCTTTAGATACAGAATAAATTAGGTTCTCCAGAAAGCCCCATATTAACATGCTTTGCAAGGAGCTACTAATCCACAGGTAAGGGAGAGCTGGAAATAAGCCATCCTTTTCCACACATATGCAGGCAGAGCAGAGTTACCAGAGGACCTTTTTGATTTACAGAGTTTGACATTTTTAGAAGCCTTGTAAATTATTTTGAATCAGGGAATTTAGGGATCAGATTAAAATTTTCATATGCAATTGTATGCCATTCATATGCAGTTATATGAAGTGACTTTGTGGTTTGGTTTAGGTGTTTTTTTTTTGGTTTTTTTGTTTGTTTGTTTGTTTGTTTGTTTGTTTGTTTGTTTGTTTTTTGTTTTTTTTTGTTTGTTTGTTTGGGTTTTTTTTAGCTTCAAGGTAGCCTTGTGGGGCAGAGCCAGCCCCTCTGAGCACTGGAAGAGGAATCTTCCACCCTGGGGGTCCCAGCATCCCCACTGTCAGTGTGGCTCAGCCACCTCCAGCCACCCCTAACCCCCCTGAGCTCTCGCCCCTTTGGCCACCACCACCACCCACACCCCTCTGTCCCCTTCACTGAACCATGCCAGAACACCCTCAGGGCAGAAGGCACCCACGAAGTTTTAGCTGCAGTTTTGGCTTTTTTAGTTTTCATCTTCATATCAAACCTCCCCCCAAAAAACAGCAAGCAGCTAAACCTGCCCCAGCAGAGAGAAAGAAGGGGCAAGCAGCTCACCCTCCCTCTGAGAGCATCCTTCTTCCCCTTGAGCCCCAGCAGATTGCAGCAAGTGGGACTCATACTGCAGGGCAGCCTTAAAAAGACAGCTTCACCCCTTCCCCAAAAAGTTCAGCTGAACAGGCTGGGGTGGGATCTGTGCAGGGTGGGAATGAATGTTAGTGGTTTTAGGCAGGGTCTGTACAATGAACAGAGTGAAAACAACAGTGAGGAACTAGGGCTGTGATTCAGAGACAGATGGACTCTGTGAAAGTACAGGAAATGCTGAAGGAAGGAGTCAGGGCTTGTACTTGTTTTCTGTAAACAAACTTGCTTTGGCCAGAGCTATGCAGAAGCTGGAGCTGTTTGATTTTCCACATCTGGCAGGCAAAATGCATCTTGCAGGCAAAAGGGAAAATGTTTATGATGATGTTCAGGCAGGAGCATAGTAACCAGGTACAGAAAGAAGGAATTAAAAGGACTTCTGGGGCAATGCAGAGGCACTGTGCTGTGGAGAGGTGCCAGTGGTCACAAACTGGGCAGGATCTCGGAGAAAGCTGCACGAGTGGCACGAACCCAGGAAAACCTCATTTGTGCTGAGGGACAGAGAAAACCTTACTTACTTCATCATCCCAGAGAAGCTAGATATCCTTGACTGCTTAGTCTCACCAAAGTAAGAAAGTGTAAGAAAAGTAAGTTTTAAATTATAAGGATAGAAGCTGAAACTAAACAGACCTGGGCCAGGATTTTCAGGTGGTGTTTTTATTTTTTCCCTTTTTACATTTACAAGTAACGTAAGTAAGTGTTGGAACAGTGTAGTTAGGAAGTTAAGTAGATTCCACATTAGCTGGATACTTTAACATCAAGGCAGATGGTGTCCAAAACATACATACCAATACTTTGACATATGTTTGGTATATGGCCTTGGGTGAGCTTCCCTTGGGGCTGTTGCAGGAGAGTGGATATAATACAAGTCTTTCTGGCCTTACCACTAGTGATCTGTGCAACTATAAACTTTAGGTAAAACTTTAAAACAGGCTTCTAGACAAGCTCCAGGTCCACCAGTAGAAAGTGTATCCCAGGTTGTCAGGATACAGGGTGATCAGTTCTTCCCCGGGATAGCTGTCTCAGGCTTGCTCTTCTACAGACCTCACCTACACTACCTTCACAGGATATGGGGGTCTGTCTTTTGCTTGGTACCTTTACTGATTAAATGCATCAGCCAGTATCTGTCTGTCTTGATGCTTTGGAAGTTCCCTGGCTGAAGAGCACAGGGTCCGGCTCATCAGGCAGCTCTTTTGCCTGGGACTTGTTTCCTCACATCACTACAGCTGACCCATGGAAGGAGAGCTGTGAAATACCAGTGACAGTATAAATCTCCTGCACTCTCCTCTAAAGTTTCATCCAGCAAAGGGTCATCTAAAATTAGCCCATACAGATGTCCTGTGGTCTGATCTGCTCTGTAGTTGTTATCACTCATGACTGAGAAATCTGATTGTTGCTCAGTAACCTTTCAGACATCACTATCCGTTCCTACCCTTCACAAAGGGTGAGTGTACACAAAATGTATTTCACCTGAATTTTCTATTGTGACTTATGAGTGGGCCTTTTGTGCTTGAGATGACTGTCAGTATGTGATGCTTTCACTGTCTAAAAGAAAGACAGTGCCCTTCCTGCTCCTGGTAAGAACTCTCTGGGCAGGAAACCTGGAAGACCAACGTGAATATCAGCCGTGTACTTGCATATATGTTATATCTACAGTTACAGAAGAAAGCTGCATGTGAAATTACCCAAAGCAGATAAAAAGGTAACCTCTTCACATGACAAAATTTTTCTCCTTGCTCCACTTTGTGAAGCTTTAGGGTTTGAGTGAACGGATTTTCAATAGTGCAAGATTGTTCAGAACAACGCTAGAATTGCTTTCATTCTCTCAGTATGGTTTTGTTTTACCTTAGGAAATGCCACCACCAAAACTACAAAGGGAAGTTAAGCGACCAAAGTGATCAAATCGAATTTAAAGTAGCAGTGAAGGAAGCATTTGAGAGAACGTCACCCTTTGCTTTCTGGTCGTGACCATCATTCGCCTTCAATCTCAAGCCTTTGAGCACATTGCTCGCTGTGGGGGGCTGCCCTTCTCAGGTCTGCATTGTGAGCTCCAGCTGCCCTGTGGAGAGAGGAACAGGGGCTAGGGAGCCCTCAAGCAGAATGGCCAGTGGCACCAAGGCTATAGCACCTGGAAGGCTGGAAGCTTATTCAGGTCAAGCAGAGAAAAACAACAATTCCTCTCAGAAATGCAGTTTCAGTCAAAATTTGAGGACTTTGTGACACTTCTCTGGAGCTTGTGCCTCCCAGCTGGTTAGGCTTCAGGATCTCCTCATGCACAGGGCCCTGAGCACAGCCAACACTTACCCCAGTGTAAGCACACCACAGAGTGAGCCCTTAGGTGGGAGAGGGCCAGTCTAGTTTGTTTGTTTCAAAGTGTGTGAATGACTGGTTTTTATTTCTCATTACTGTGAGGCTATCAAGTTTTGTTCTATCTGAAAGCACAAATCAGGGGATATAGCATTTCCAGCCACCAGGAAGAAATGTCCTAGGTTTGCCAGAGCAGACTAGCTGACACATAGATTAAAAATAAAGTTTTAATTTTTTTCTAGTTCAGGCTGCCTGGTTTCAGGCATCATGCTCCAAGCCTACCAGAAGATTATTAATTCGGTGTGCTTTTGAAGGTGATGGCATGTCAGCAAAGTGATACCATGCAAAAAGAGGATGCATGATCCCGTTGGACAGGACCGCAAGATCCAGTAGTTCTGTGACATTTCATGTGCAACTAAAAGTGGGTCTATGAGGTGGCACTTCCTGAAGTGACCTGTCTGCCATGCTCTGCAAAGCGTTACATGCTCCAACGGTGAGAAAATAGAGCAACTAATGGCATTCACTCCTCTACCCCAAGTCTTAGGGAATTTGTTCTTCAACTCCTAAGCAAGTTTATTTATGTAACTGCAAATTCTGGGCTGGAGTTAAAATAAGCTCTTATTTTGTTCTAGATCTGAAACTATATTTTCCATAGGCACACTGAAATAAAAAATTATTGTACATTTGTGTGTGTAAAAATATTTATGTAATAACTTTAACTGGAAAATGGACACGGTTACCTTTATGATTTCCTCCATTATTTTTCTTAAAGATAATGCCAACTAATGAACATCCATGACACACTGGACAACTAGAGCAAATTGACATTGTGTGTAAACATATAGTAAGTTACTTCATACAACTGAAAACTAAATCAGAATTCCTTTCCAATTCCTATTTTTTATCCAATTATATGCACACTCATTAAATTTAAATTGAATGTACTTGCTTAGAGCCCTTGGCCCGATTCACGTCTGCTTTGTATCAGATCTCTTCTAGCACAGCTCTAAGGAGAAGCCAGCACAACTGCAGCACCATGTAAGCGAGCAGTCTGGGACACAGGAATTGTATTCTCCATCAAGGTTTGCCATCCTGTTACAGTGCTGTGACCTTCCTGCTGGTGTGGTGAAATTCTGAAACAAGGGAATGGCTTCATTGAGTGAGCAGTAATTATTGCACTTCATTTTTCTTACAGATTTTCCTCCCAAAGTTTAGAAATCTGCAGGCATATTTTCAGAGCATCAAGCCTGAATTCATATTTGCACAGTCCATCTGCTGAATCCAAGTTTCTCCTGTAATTAAGTGAATGGCACGCAGAGCAGTGCTGACCACCTGAAGCCTTCTGAGGCGTCAGTCTTATTGATCTGGGCACTAAGCAGGAGGAAGCTGTTATAAGCACTAGTGGATTCATATCTATATATCCAGTCTTTTCTGTGCTCAAACTCATTTCTCTATTTGGGAAGTTGAACTGGAATTGAAGAGTATGAGTTAAATATTTCATGTTGTGCTGGAATGTATAATTCATGATCAAATCCTTGAGAAAGGAAAAGATAAGATAGAGCTGCAAAAGCTTTAAATAAAGTATTTTCTCTAGTTTGTAGACAGACTGCTGAAAATGTCCTTTCTCCCTTTTCTCTTGGTGTTATAAAGAAAATTAGAAAATAACATGATAGCGGTAAAACCAGAAACACTCAAAGTAGATTTGAGAAATTATTTGTTATTGTTTGTAGGCAGATGCATTAATGTTTTATACAGGCTTCTCCAAAGGCACTCTGTTGCACTTAGTTCCCCCACATTTCACACCCTCCTTTAGGAACAAGATGTATTGACCTCACCATGTAAACAGCTCCATACGTTGTTAATTTGTTGTGCTAACCTCAGGAATTCACAGACAGGGATAGCTAACAGGACAAAATTCACAGAACAGGCTCTGCTCCCTTAAGATGGGTGTGATTGTTTGGTCAGCCTGACCCTCGAAGGATTTGTCCCACCAACACTGGGGATGGCGTGGATGATGCACGCTGGCATCCCCCGGGAAGGGTGCTCCCACTCGGGACCAGGCATGGGGTGGCAGAACCCCCCGGCTGCCCTGCACTGTCCAGCCATCCCAGCAGCCGCCAGTTTGCCTGCCCTGCCCTGGAGGAAGACCACCGCCCATCCTCCCCTTACACTCCTGTCAGGGCAGCACAGTTGCAGAGAAGCCCACAATCATGTATTTCTGCAAAAAACACGTGGTGTTGAGGTCTGTCCCCTGGCAGAGGCTGCTACTGCTGTTATTTAACACTTGTGCAGCTGTGGTGGTTTCTTTTCCCTGGTCTGTGCTGTCCCTGAGGAGCAGAAATCCTGGTCCCAGTGCCCCAGCAGCACAGATGACACTCCTGTGCTGGAGGGCTGGGAAAAGGCTGTGAAAAGTTTCTCCAGCACATCTGAGAAACTCAATCTTTCCTGACAATGGGCACTACTGAGAAAAGCCTGGTTCTGGCCTGCGTGCACCCTCCCTTTAGGTATTTATCTACATGGATGAGATCCCCCAGAGCCTTCCCCAGGCTGAACAGCCCCAGCTCTCTCAGCCTTTCCATATAGGAGAGATGCCTCAGGCCCTTCATCATCTTTGTAAGGCTTCACTGGACTCTCTCTAGAATGTCCATGTCTCTCCTGTACTGGGGAGCCCAGATCTATGGCCTCACCGGTGCTCTGTAGAGCGGAAGGATCACCTCCCTCCACCTGCTCTCTTTGAGCACTGACCTTAACAAAAACACATGAAAAACATTAAAAAACAAACAAAACCAACCAACCAACCAAACAAAACAAAACAAAACAAAAACAAAAATAAATGAAAAAAAAAAAACAAAACACCACCACCACCACCCCCAAAAAAACCAAAACCAAAACAAACAAACAAACAAAAAAAACAACAAAAACCCCTCAACAAACAACAATTCAAAGCAATAATAATTTTTGGGGGGGTCTTTTTCATAGTCATGATGGCAATCAAAGATCTTGGAATCTTGGATGAGAGATCTCCAGCTTTTTCAGCCCATAGTTCAGCTTCCAGTATAATGAGAGCCCTCTGGTGTCTCTCTGAAGCAGGTCTCTGAGGAAACAACCTGCTTTTGGAAATTTGAAATATGCCTGACAGAATTTTGCTTTGTCTTCTACCACTTCTCCAAATTATGCAAGGTTTCAGATACGCTCTGAAAACACTGACTGCTGTTTAGCTTCCCTAAAAAAGTGTACTGCTTTTCTCTGGTTCTGTAACAGTGATCCAGATTGTCCACTGGCAGTTTGCAAAAGCAGTGAGTTAACGCTGTGCTCCCTTTGGTTTCATGTAGAAAATAATCACAGAACTTTGACACCTGAATAGTAGACAATTGCTTGTTGCCTCTGTGCTTTTTTGAAGAAACGTATACAAAAAACACTGACAAGATTTTCAGATATAGCTAATCATGCCTATGAGACGCTATCAAATTCTGTGAAAGAGATAGACTGTTGGAACCATGTTCTGCCCTCCCTGAGAGAGAAACAGGAATAACCACCAGAAAAAGCCCAAGGTAAGGGGATTGAAAGAAAAAGATTGAAAAAGATTGAAAGAAAAGATGGGTTATAGTGGTAGGCCACTCCTTTATGAGGGTAACAGAGGGTGCCATATGCCGGACAGACCCACCTCTTAGGGAAGTCTGCTGCCTCCCTGGGGCCTGGGTTGAGGACATCGCTAGGAAACTTCCTGGGCTGGTACGGCCCTTGGACTAGTACCTGTTACTGCTCTTCCATGTGAGTCACAATGAAGCCACAGCACGTAGTCCAAGGGCAATCAAAAAGCCTTAGAGTGGCTGGTAAGGGAATCTGGAGCACAGGTTGTTTTTCCCTCTCTCCTTCCAGTTGGAGGAAACAGATGGGCCCAGTTTATTAATACATGGCTCCATAGGTGGTGTCACCGCCACAGTTTTGGGGTTTTCAATAATGGGATAGCCTACATGGCACCAGACTGTTGGAGTTGGTCCAGAGGAGGCCACGGAGATGCTGGGGGGGCTGGAGCAGCTCCCCTGGGGGGCCGGGCTGAGAAAGTTGGGGGTGTTCAGCCTGGAGAAGAGGAGGCTCCAGGGAGACCTTCGAGCGGCCTCCCAGTGCTTAAAGGGGGCTTATGAAAAAGATAGGGAAAAATTTTAGCAGTGCCTGTTATAATCAGACAAAGGGTAATGGTTTTAGACTGAAAGAGGGTAGATTCAGACTAGATATAAGGAAGAAATTCTTTTATTGGTGATAAAACTCTGGCACTGGTTGCTCAGAGTGGCGGTAGATGCCCCCTTCTTGGAAATGTTTAAGGTCAGTCTGGACGGAGCTCTGAACAACCTGATCAAGCTGAAGATGTCCCTGCCCATCGCAGGGGCGGTTGGACTAGATGACCTTTAAACATGCCTTCCAACGCAAACTATTCTACAAAAATTTTTTTCAAACTGAGGGAGTTTAGGATGGTATGAGAGTGTTGCCATGGTAACAGATGTGTACAGCACACCATGGGTATTAACTTATAGGGCAGCTTTTCTAAATACATAAAATAAGGGAAAGCATCAGAAAGGAAATCTGTAATTAGGGCACATTTATGTTAGCAGTGAAACTGCAAGCATGCAAGAAACTTGAAAATCAATGGTGTTAAAGGTCCTTTCCTTGCCCTATTGCAAGGTGCCTTGTGTGGACAACTGTCTGCACTGATGGATGCAAGCTACAACAAGGCTGACCCTGCACACGATGATATGGTACCAGCTCAGCTGCCTATTGCCTTTGGGGCCAAGACTTCTAGTGGGATATTGCTGCCACTACCACGCTTTTCCCTTTGAAGGATTCCCCATTACCTTTCCATATAGACATTTGTTACAAGGGATGCAGAACCAGGAACTTTTCACTTTTTCCTCCCTGTCCCTATTTGGAAGACAAATAAAAATTTGAATTAATAAAAAAAAAAAATTGCAAACGTATATATCCTTGTGCTGAAGAAAGTCTTCGTGAAAACCAGATGCCTTGGAATAACATGTATCTCAGGACAGGCTAAGTTAAAATGCAAGCGAGAGTAGTTATTTATAACAGGTAGCAGAGACAAAACAGTTTGAAAAATGTTTATAAAAGACTGAAGTGGAGAGGGGAAAGGAAACAATACTCAGTCTCCTCATGCAAAGTATCATATGCTAAAAGTTTCTGTTTACCTTCTTGTGTCCATATGGTTTATTGCTGGGTGTACTGGCATGATCTGCCCCCTTAGAGATGTCCTTCCTCCACACCCCAGGCCAGACTGCCTGGGGACCCCTTTCCTGGTGGGGCATACAAGTGGTGACAGCTGGACCCTTCCCGGTGTCCTCCAGGGAGTCTGGTCCCACCCTGGGATGGGGGAGAGATGCTACCACCTTGCACTGACTCAGGAGCCCTGTGGAAGCCTTGTCATAGCCCTAGCCATGGGGCAGGGCACAGCCAGACTTAGGCCCCTCGCCACCCTGAAGGCCTCCAAGGAGGAATGTTCTGTCTTTGCAGGCCAGACGTTGTTCCCTGGGCTCCTCTGAGGTGGTGTGGGCAGCAGCTCCCTCCACTGCAGCTTGGACTTTATATCAGCTCTCCAAACTGGCAGGCACAATTAACACACATAGACAAACCAGTTTGGTCCATGCAAATCATTTCCGTTTCTTGACTTAAAAAACATAAGCACAATAAAACACTTTGCAGTGGAAAAACATATTTGCATGAGGAACTCTGGCAATAAATTATGTTTAGTATAACAACAGAAAATAGCTTGGGGACTAGTCTTTTTTGTGTGGGGCAGGTGAAATAAAGTGCACCTTCAATCCCTGATATGTCAGGAAAAGACTGTGGCATAGGTAGAATTATTGCTCTTTTCAAAACCCATTCCTTTAAATACCTCTGAGAAGGAGCTGACAAAGATGCTATCCAAATCTGTGTGCATACGCACGTCCATTGCCTACCATGAAGGCAACCTTTATGTCCAAGAACTTCTTTTTTTACTTTTTGCCTATTTGCTTCCTCCAAAATTGTATGCTACAAACATGTTTTTACAAATATCAATACATGGTCATCCAGACCACAGAATGTTCTGTGACCCTCTAGCTGACATATTTGAACTTTGATTTTAGCAAAGCTAGAACAGATAACAATACACATCTAAAATCATCACTAAGAAGCATGCAAATAGTCTTCTATACACAGAGAATTACACTGAGACTGCAAGCTTCCAGTAACAAGCACCTTGACTGGAAAATATGCTGTGTCAGGAGAAGTTAATTTTGCATCACCTTCTGATCCTGTTCATCATCAGGAGAACCATGTGCCAGGTGGGCAGTGGCTGGTTTCCTCAGTGGAGGAGTCACTGTGTGAGGTGTCTGGCCTTTGGTCAGGCTGCAGCGGCGACTCTTACCCCTCCGCAGACTGCACGGCTCCTGATGGCACAGCTTCCTGGTGTCTTTGAAGATTCTTGCCCTGCTGCGAGCTGCGAGCTTCACAGAGCTCCCCCGCGGCCATGACTGTTACCGGCACAGACAACGATGGGGAGTAAATCAGTCCTGGGATGACCAACAGCACCATGAGAAAAGGGCTTGTGTAAAACACGTGAAGTTGAAGCCCTCCTGAGGACCAGGCAGCCAAACTGCCCTTCTCCCACGACATCTCTGTGGACTGGGTTTCACAGCGATGTCTCCACCAAGGCACAGTCACATTCAGCATACAACACCTAGTGGGATGACCAGAGAACTTGGACGACAAGTCTCCTTTATGGATAATTGTCTTTGCACATATTTATCACCAGTGGTAGTGCTGATCTCCAGAAGCTCAGGTAGATGTGATCTGTGCCACGTCTGGGCTCCACTAGCCACGCTCCAGGATACCACGTTCCTGGGGTGATGCCTGGGCACAGGCTGGGCAGGAGGGGCTGTGTCTGGGTACCCCATGCAGTCTCACTGCCCCAAGGGCACTGGCACCTCCTGCCCGCCCTGAGCAGGACCAGGGCTGGCCTGGTGGGCACCCACCACTTCCCATGCCTGGGGCAGGATCTGTCTCTAGGGTAAAGCAATATCTGCCTCACCCCAGCACTCTATAGTGTAGTCGCAGAAGAGCAGCGTGATCACTGTAGAGTTCCCAGGGAGAGGTGGATTGAAATGTGCGGTACTAACTTTTTTCGGTATGCAAACCTGACTACTATAGGAAAGGTATAAAATACAGTGCAAAGGGTAAATGCAAATTTTGAGAGAAATAAAGACAGGCTGTAACATCTAGCAGATATGAGATGCCATGAAGGCAATACAAAGAGCTTTCTGACTCACAGGGTCATGTAGTCCCTGTTTATCATCAAAACTTGCTTCCTACACTCTTTTCAAGTCCTGTGCATGACCTTGTACTTCCATTATGCTGACTGTTCCCAAATTTACACTCATATTCTCTGCAAGGTTTCTTCTGGTTCTGTCCTTCAGCAGGTAGGCTTTTCAAGACGATCAATATTTAACCTTCATCCAGGTATTACCTGAATTTTTAATGATCAGTCTGAGTCATACACCAACTATGCCATCGCTGTCAAGATTTTTTATGACATTACTTGATTTAAGGATCATTTTGCCTTTTGACATTGAAGCAGGGTGATTTTCTCCATTAGCACCTTGTTTCACCAGGCTTGGAGGCAGGACCAGAGCCACAGGACAGCCTTGGGAAGGGATGATGTCCTTGGAGTAGCTGGGAGAGGAGGGAGCATCCATACCTACCCTGATAACGCATGTCTGGCAGTGTGGGCAGCTGCCCAATGTGGAACTTGTTTATATCAGCAATTTCACTGCTGTTAAACATGTGGATGGTTCAGCCTTACAAGTCCAGTAAGCCCATCAAAACCCTCCCAACCAGAAAATACTTCCCACCAGCACGATGGACACGAGGCTGCTCAGGCAGTTGTCCTACGTGGCTGCATCCAGTGAGCACCAGCTGCTGCTGGGGTCAGAACTTCTCACGATCCGAGCTAGCAGGCTGTGCTTCAAAAGCAGTGAAACACAGTCCTGCCAGCATACCTGTGTTCATACCAGGCATCATGCTTCAGCTAGTGAATAAATAATGGGTAATAAATAAATAACAAACAGTATGAGACGCTCAAAGGGAATGAAGATGTTAGAACACAGAAATATCCTGCTTTGTATTGGGAAAAATATTTACTCATGACAGTGGTCAAACACTGGGGCTGAGACCCAGGGTGGTGGGGATATCTCCATCCCCACAGATATTCAAAACCTGACTGGTTATGACCTTAAACAAGCTTTGAGCAGGGGTTTGGATCAGATTACCTCCAGAGGTCTCTTAAACACCACTATTCTACAGTTGTGTCATTCCATAAATTCTAATGGAATCCCCTAAATGGGCAGGTTTAAAAAATACAGCATAAAAACTTGTGCCTAAAAAGTGCTAATCCTTGCTTGTTTCTCTTTTTCTCTTAAAATATAAAGCATATATTTCTCTCTCTTGCAACACATATATGTCTACATAAACATAGCTATGGGGAGGAGAGTGAGACAGAGAAGAATGTAATTCTCAGTATATCTAAATGCACACATATATTGTCATCGTGCATATGTGATAGCATATGTGGCAGATTTATGGGATCTTTACTGGATTTATCACTCTACTTTTGGGCTTTTTATCTTTCACATTTCTAAAAATTTACTGTGATTTTCAAAACTGATAATAAGCAAAAGAATTCTATTAGTAATTTAAACAAATAAAGTTTAATCCATTATCTTGCTCTGCTCCTGCCTTCAGCTTTGAATTGCCAATTCCGCATTTGACTAGGATATTAGAGCAAATGAGGTTTGCAGCATCACTGAGAACCTGACGAACAGCCTTCTACACTGCAAAACCTCTTCAGTACCTGACACCCATTGTGGAAAGCCTGAAGCTAGCATAACAGGGCTAACAGCACCTGTAAAAACACATAAATAAACTTTTTTCTAGAATAAAGGATTAAAAGGAAGTCAGATTTTTAAAGGACCTCCCAAGAAATATCAACAGTGGGGTGCACATGCATTAATTCTCATTCTTCCCTGTCCCCATGTTCACCTCTGTTTCCTCACGACTTTTTTGAGGACAATGACAGATGTCTAAAGGAATGCACCTTGCAGAAAACCCATGGTCATGAGCAAGTCCAGGGGGACCTTAACAGGAAAACCTAATGTAAAATGCATGCAGTTCTAATTTTGGGTAGTGATGCTGGCAGAGTTGCTAGTTAAAAAATTTAGCACGGTGTTCATGCCTTACACACCTTGTCTTTGCATGCATACTCCTAAATATACTCTCTAGCTGTTCAAAGAATTTTTATTCAAGAGAAGATAAATTCAGTTGGAAAATCTTGGTACTTCTAGCAACCGCTGTGATATTTCCCCCCCAAAATAAGGAATTGCTTCTGTTCTAGTTATCCACCTCTCCAGCCTACTGCCTCAGCATGTGCGTAGGTCCAAACGATGATGGTATGCAGACACCTTGTCACCAGTGTACAGATTGTCACCAGTGGGTTTTTGTATGAATTTCCACAGACACTGAAGATTCAGCTTCTTCACTGTGTAGGCATTAGAGACCACATCTTAGCTTTGAAGATGTAAAGGTCTCCCCACTGCCTCAGAGAGGCACCATGCCACACGCCAAAACAGATTATTGGTCAAGTGCCACAGGACATCACTTTGTTTTAGCTAATTTGGTGAGCTTTAGTTACTCCCACACATTGAGAACTGCAGGAGACATAAATATTTAATATCGAGGCATGGAATGCTGCTAGCAGCTGAGTCTGGCTCTGCCTTTACAACCTAAAGTGATGGAGAAAAGTGAGGGAGGAAGTCTGTAAATCATAAAGTAGAACTGGGGTGTCTGAAGATAATTTTGACTGGTGAATTTTGGCCCTTCCAGACTGTGTTACATACCAGCCTGGGACGTGCAGTGCTAAATCCTCTGCAGCAGCAAGTGTGTAGGCCGTTACCAACCTGGGTGCCTGGAGGTGTTTTGCGGCATGAAGCAGGATGCTGCTGGCAGGGGCACAGCCTTCACCATGGCCTCTGCTGTGCCCGGGCAGCTCTGCCGCAGTAGCAGGTCAGTTGCTCTCCTGCAGCCACCCTGCACATCAGAATTAGGGTTCAGCTTATGGAGATGCACACATTGATGCCAGCTGCCCGCCGCAGGGTGTCTGGACCAGGCCTCGGCCCAGGCACGCTCTGGTGAAAGTCCACAAGCGCAGGCACCTTTCCCCCACAAAGCGCAGTGAAAAGGTGAACCTATCTATTTTCACTTTATTTTAGGGGCAAGTATGCATATTTTAGGAAGTGAAATGTGCTCAGGACAGTTCTCTGACACTGACTCTGTAAGGCAAGATGTGGGTGCTGCTCCTAATGTTAATCTGTCATACTGGGCCTGCACCCAGAGCAGGGATGCTCCGTGCAGTTTCCTGCCAGGACCGGTCCATGGCCTGTGTTTGCTCCAAAACTATCTGTTCTGAAAGGAATGGATTTCATCTTTTTGGGGGGCACCTGTTTGTTGTGGCAGGACAGGTCACCTCCAGCCCAGCACTTGAACATCAGGACTGGCAGGGCTCTGCTGATCGCTGCCTGCCCATGCCAGAGACCAGAGGGCCAAAGGCAACGGCCCTTCATAGCTCCACCTGCCCACGGTATAGGTAAATGGGTAAAAATTGCCTCTCAGGCACGCAGCAGACCCCAAGGGTGGTGGTGTATGTGGCATGCCAAGGATGGTCAGTCCCATCAGGCCCAGATGATGAGGTGAAGATCATCATTTTTTTCTGAGCCTCTGAGGCCATCAAAGGAGGACTGTTAGAGGACAACCAGCCCTGTGCCCACAGCCACAGGGGATGCCTCAGCTGAGACCCCCACCCGTGACGCTGAGCCCCCGCAGCATGAGCCCAATGCTGCTCCATGGCTCTGCAGTCAGGCGCCCTCCGTGATCCGCCTCTGCCCTTCGGACAGCCAGACTCAGGAAAATAGTGCATGAACAGCATCTGAAGAACAGTGCATTAAATATGAAGAAAGACCTTTAAAAGGGGCCAAGAACACCAGCAGACTCTGAAAATTGCCAGATGACATTGGTTAGCATTAAGGTAAAGTTAAAAATGTATTGGTGGCGTTTCACATTAGTATAAATAAATAGATAAATAAACCTAACAGGAACTGTCTGTGTGAAAGCACAAAATAAAATCTGTGATCAGGAATTCTGGTAAAAGGCACCAACCTCAAACTCTGGATAAACAGAAAAAGTAGAATATTGCTCAAAACTGAAGACCATATGAGAGGTCTTTTATTATAATTAGTTGCTTTTTCCAGCTTCCCTGTTGAGATTGGTTTCAACCTGTAACCTCCTTCTATGTATGAAACGTTAAGATTATTAGCTTTACTGAATGAACTTGGATGCCAAATCCCCTTTCTCCTCTGCTGAAACAGCGTCTTGGATAGTGTTAGCATGGAGCATCCACATCATTCTGCCGATGTCCTTATTGACCTTTTCTTAGATCTTTAAAACATCTGTGTATGAATTTACACTTGAAATTGAATAGGATTTTTCTGCTCAAGGGTGTTAGTAAATTAGAAATGTCAGCCTTTGAAATAGATATCACAACGCACTTAGTTATAAAAAGCAACACAGTTTTATTACCTGACAAAGACAAGCTTAAAACATTTCAGTTAAGAGGCTCAACTGATTTTCACCTAAATACAGCAGGAGAAATATACTGTCAGTTATTTCCCAAAGCCACCTTATTACAAAGCTGATGCAGCAAAATTGTGCTCATGAGTTACTGGGGGAAAATTATTTTATTTTTTTTCTCCCTTTTAACAAAACATAAGAGAACATGGTAAGTGCAAAGATACAGACAAATAACAGACAAGATTGTGAAGAATTCAAAGGTGTTTGGAAGAGGTCATGAAGAAATCAAACTTGCTATACTTGCCATTTCACTAATTTTCTGGTAAAGCATCAGGATCCTAAGCTTTCTGCTCATACCTACGTTCATTACTTCTTGAATAGTGGTCACAGAGGGTTTGCTGCAATTCTTTCTCTCTACATGCATTACTCACCTATCCAGTTATAATTGCCTCATCATTTCATAGACACCTTGTCACAACCAATGACACATGTCATTGAGTTTGATGTAGGGACACATCTCTGATCAGAGTTAGGTTTAAATTCATCAAAAGCAAATTTTAAAGCAAAGACAACTTCCCTTCTTAATTGGAGGAGAGGACCAAATGCCCAGATAAAAGCTGCTTATGTCCCTTGTCACAAAAAAATGAAAACCACATTGGCAGTATCTGGTAATAACCAATCTCCATTCTTCATATTACAATCAATATTCTCTTGCTTTTCATCTTCTTCTCTTTGCCTTCTGAGGCTTTCTTTCATCTCATTCATTAGAAGCTACCGACAGGCCCTTGATAGCAAAGTTTTAATATGCTGCGAGACCCAGTACTTTTCCCCAGCGCCTGCAGGTATGCAGCGTAGCCCGGGTGAGATGGGGGCTGCAGAGGGGAGCAGCAGCAGCGGGGAGCATCGTGTCACTGCTGGCATTCACCTGGGAACAGCCACCTGGCACTCTCTTCTTCCAGGGCATGCACCTTCAGGCTGACTCTGGGATGGGCAGGATCCCGGAAGCCTGAAAAAAAAGGTAAGAATTGCTCTATCTGCCCGATATCAGCTTGAAATTGTCAGCTTAACCCTTGTCCCTTCCTTTCACCGCTTTGCCCCCATGTGCACACAGCGGCACAAGAGCATGTGCTCTGATCGCTGAGCTCACTGTAGCCAAGAGCCACAGGGAAAAGCCGTGACAGATACAGTAGCTCTGACGACACCGCTACTGAAGGTGTCCCCAGCTCAGGCGCTGAACCTGGCGATGTGAAAATAACGCCATGAAGGCACACGGTTTCAAAGAGCATGAGAGGCCTTGTGTTGAGCAATCCCAGCAGCACTGGGCCGGGAGAGGGCACAACGCTGCACACGCACATGGGAGAAACACACGCATGTGCGTGCACTGACCCAGCCCCTGCTCTGCCCACGGTGGCCCCATGCACGTCCCCCTGGCTGCCCTGCACACAGCACTCCCAGGGGAAACTGGAAACACAACTGAGAGAGCGTTCCACTTCTTTACCTCTCGTCTTCGTTATGCATTTGATTACCTATTTTCCCAGGGCAAGGGGCACCAAAGAGCACTACTCCAAGAAGCTCAGTGTTCTGGTCTACTAAAAAAAAGTTAGACCATTGTAGTACTTGGACCTTGGAGTTACCTACAAGCTCTTCATCCTTCTATATGTGTTCTGTGTTTTGCATATTAATGCAAAATTAGTGCATGAGTATTAACCAGGATAAAGGAACACACATGAAAATTAGAAATTTATTCACAATTTGCCCTTAGTTTCAGTAAAATTTCCATTCACACTTGTTTTCAAACTTTTGTCATAGCCAGAATAAAGCCTTTGTTCCTACCCAGAACGCTGAAGCAAGCAGAGCTGCGAGGGGTTCTTGTTTTAGCAAGAGGCTGTAAAGTGTCTCCATGGCTCCCTGAGAAGTCTCTGCTCTCTGGAGGCTGAGCCCAGCTCAGCTTCAGGTCCATGGCCAGGGAAGTCCTCAGTGCTGGCTCCTACTGAATTTCATATGTATTAGCACCAACTTAAACTCAGCTGAACATAGTATGGCAACCTGTACTTAATACCAGTCTCCCTGCCATACGGCATCATGCAGGGTCTGGGACCTCTGCAGGGAAAAGCAAACAGTTGTCTCTGCTGCTTGAACTTCTGTCTCTCAGATGAGGCTGGAGAAATAGATTAGTTGATAGCATCATATTAGAAACATTTTTGAAGTTAGTTTAGAATAAATAAGGAACAAATCCATGCTGAAAAGTGATTGATTAGTTTTAATGATTATGTATCTCTTGTTTCTATTAGAACTCTAATACATGCATAGGTATAATAAAAATTGTAATTAGCAGCTGATACTATAATGTCTAAGTTACTTCACAAGAGAGCAATAGGACATTTTATTCCCCTGAACAACCGAATGCTGACGTGGAAAAGAAATGTCCTTTTCTCCATGCCCATGGCAGTTTTTATGTGTCTTGTTGAAATGACCAGGTTTCTTTAGCGGCTTTAATTCTCAGTTCCACCAAGGTTCTGCTTCATCTACATCCCTAATGCCAGAGAGCAACCCAGGCAGCTTAGCTGTCTCCACACAGTCAGTCGCCACCAGCTCCGCGTGCAGGTCCCCCCTTTTGCCTTGCTCCCCTCCAGACATCACCCATCATTTTCTGACCAGAGAAGCCAGCAGCTGCAGTCAGCAGTTTGTCACCTTCATCCTCCAGGAGACCTGCAAAGCCCCTGCTCTGTCCCGAGCCCGTCTGGCAGAAGCAGGCTGCGGCGAAGGGCTGCGGGTGCTTCGCACAGGGGCCCGGGACAGGCGGTGGGCAGGCCTGGCATCTTAAAGATTTCCAGTAATGTTAACGTGACTGTAATCTCAGTACATAAAACTGCGAGATATGCATAATTTCTAATTTTTTCAGGAAGGTATATCCTCACATTGGCAGTCTATTTTTCTAATCATTCAAGTATCTTATACTAAATCTGCATTGCATGCAGGAGAGTAGCCAAGAGAACTCAGTAAAAACGGTTAACTGCTGCAACCATTAAGCACTGGTAAACAGAGCCATGTGTAAATGAGGAGTTCAGCATTAGCATCAAACTGAGAATTTGTGAGTGAGAGACAAACTACTAAAAGCAACATTCATCATCTCAGATTCTGACTTGATTGTGATGATAAATAAGAACATTAATCATCAGCTGTGAGGTAGAAACAACAAAAATATAAAGGCAAGTCTACACCTATTGTTAGAATACTTGAGAAAACTTTAACAAGCCTGAGACATCTCTGAAAATAATGCGCGCAGGTGTGTCTTGAATAACGGAGAGGATTTTTTATGTAATAAACTGTGATAAACTGATAATATAATTGCCAGCATTTATTCAGCAGTCAGAACTGTTGTCAAACATTGATGCTCTGTTTTTTTCAGAAGCTTGACAAAGAGATTGCCAGTCTTCATAGGGAATTGAAACAAGATTTATACAATTTAGTCCAAGTAATGCTTCTGTCTTCTCTAATGTTTGATCAAAATAAATGAGGAGCATTGTGTACTGCATGCACCACTGACGGAAACTCACATTCTAAAGAAAATACTTCTCTAAAGCCCACAGCATAACGGTGTACCACAATAAATAACTCTAGACCTGTCTATTGAGGATCTGCCTATCTTAAGTGCTCAAAATGCCATATTTCTCCCTTTTCCTCCATTTACCACTAGATCTATCCATGGGCCAACAGGCTTGGAAGACCTTAATTTGAGATTAATAATAATAGGAAGAGGTGAAAGAGAGAACAAATGCCAGATTTTTATCCAGAAGTTTTACAAACACTGGATGAAGCAGAATCTGCACCCTCGTGACCACTAGGTCCAAAACCCAAAGTCTCTGTTTTCCTCAATCACAACCACTCGCTGGCGGGGCAGGGTGAGGAGCAGGACGGCCCCTGGGGCTGTGCGACACTGCTCAGCAGTGACTAACACATCCCTGGGTGACCAGCACTGCGTTCACCACTGGTCCCAGACACAGCCCCATGCAAGCTACTGTGAAGAAATCTAACTCTATCCCAGCCAAAACCAGTACATGCATCTTTGCTGAGGCCGGGGACATGTCATCTCCACTCAGAGCACTCCCTGTGTGCAAAGACACAGGGGGCAGTCACAAGTCCCCCAGCCTCCCCCGAAGGGGTACTGCTGGTGATGCTAGATTCATGTGAGACCCTCACGGGGGCCAGGCGGGCACCCTCCTTACCCCGGAGGAACTTTGCGCCTCGGGGAGATCACCCGCAGCCCCATCCCCTCCCAAGCTGCAGCTGGCAGGAGAGAGGGAGTAGCCGGGCAGAGAACGTGTGGGCTCAGTGCACATGGGGAAAGTGCTGGGCTGGCCATCATGGGGGAGCACAGGCACCTCCTGCAAGACGTGTGCAGCTTGCACAGATTCATCTTCCCTGATTCTCTCTTTTCCTGGGGCCTTTCATGCCAAGTAGAGCCAAATATGAGCAGCTCGTTACACCGCCCATCCCATGCACCGCAAGCCCAGCTTCCCCCTCTCCTCCCAGGACTAGGACTGGGTGCAGGGCTGGGGGTGCTGGCATGCCCCCCGGGGCTGGGCCGCTGTGGTCACTGCGGGCTGGTGAGCACCACGCAGCCCAGCCTGCAGAGCTTTACTTTTCCCATTGCACTGCTGCTGCAAAGGACGAGCACTTGGGTGGGAAATGTCACACAGCTTTAACTTTCTGCTGTAATGAAGAAATGTGAAAACCTGGGGTGGTGCAGAGCCACCGACCACTGGGAGGAACTGTTACTGGCAAGGTGGGACTGAAACTGCAAGAGAAATGTAAATCTGCTTAATAGGAAATGGTACGATCAAATGGCTTAAGAATAAAAAGGGGCTGTTTCCATAGCAACAAAAAGCAAGAGAAGATTTAATCAATAAAAATTCCAACACTCTCTTCCATGTTAAACTGATTTTCCCCAAATCCAGACCAGCAATAAACTGGTTAGTACCAGAGAATGGAGAATGCTAATACAGTGAGTGTTCTCCCCTTAATAAACATTTCTGAAGATGCACAACTCATGAAATGGAAATAGGATATTTGCCAGCCTTATTCAACCAAAACTGTGCCTTACTTATTAATAATACATTGATTTGCATAGTGATAAACAGGTAGCCCATTATTTTTATTATTATAAAAGGAGATAAACTGAAAATATGCATTTCTAAAAAAGAAACATGATTCGTATGAGAGCTGTATATTTATCATTTACCAAAAGCATCTTGACAAAAATTGTAGATTTTTTTGTGACTTGGAAATAAATCCAATATAATATTTAACTAATACCTGTAATTAAAAACAATCTCTGAGTTGTCCACTGAAGGGCTTATTTTAATTTCTAAGTATGAATCTTCTCCAGCGCAGCTGTAGTACAGCCAACACATGGCACAACCATCTTTGGTCTATTTCTGTGTGGTTATTGATTTATTATTATGACAGTCAGAGAAGCAGTTTGTCAGCACAGCATGGAAATGCACACTGAAAAACTGATTTTCTTCCTTTTCTATTACCTCTGCAATGAATATGCACCCACTGTCAATTAAAGATACCTAATAGAATAAAAGACATTAAAATAGAGGAGAGAAAGAGAAGAGATTACCTCCATGAGAATGAGAGGATGCCAGAAACTCAGAGAAGCAACAAGTCAGTGTTGCTCTTGCATTGTTCCAGTCCTGAATCTTTTTTTCGTGTCAATATTTATGTCCTGGTCACGTGTCCAAAGTGAAAGTCTTTTGTATTGTTTATATTTTTATGTGCCCCAGCATGGGAATTTGTAATTAGGAGTCTGGGAAGAGAAAAAAAAAAAATGGGTTATGAGATGAGCTGCCAAACCTGAGGAGGAAAACAATTTGGATGGAAACAATATTTTCTCACTGAAATGAAAACCAGAGAGCATTTCTTTCACATGGACAGAAACCATGTATTCAGCCCCAACCAGAGCCCTTCAGGACCAGGCAGAGAGAGTGGAGAGCAAAGGCATGGCCATCCAGTCGTACAGTGGCAGGCGTGCTCCCCAGCCGAACGCGCTTCACCTGGGATAACCGCATCCCTCCTGTCCCTGGCTGGCCCGGACACAGCTCTGTCGGATAACCACATCCCTCCTGTCCCTGGCTGGCCCGGACACAGCTCTGTCTGGGATAACCACATCCCTCCTGGCCCTGCCCTCTCTGGGACACAGCTCAGCAGGGTACCTGCCTGGCCCCAGCCTGGTGTCAGCCCCTTTCCTGGACTTGCTCCCACAGTCAGGGCCAGGACTTCCTAAGCTCTTCACTCTCAGCAGCTCTCAGAGGAGCGGGCATCCACTCCCCACCCGGCAGCATCCCTACCAGTCCAACCCCCTATTCAAGGCAGTCCCCAGTCTTAAGCCAGATTTCCTGGGTTCTGATTTCCACAGTTTTTCCTCCCCACAGGCTGCTGTCACTGCTCTGAGCTGGCCCAGCAGCTGGGGTGGGATGCTGCCTGTGAGCACTGCAGTCCCTGGCTCCTTCTGCCAGCCTGCACCACTGAGCTGGAGAGGCTGGAGAATGAGGGGCCTGGGCTAGATCACAGGGGGAGTCCCTGGGCTCAGAAAACCTCTGAAGGTCAACACCTTGCCAGGCAAAAGTGCATCAGCAAATGTATGTCACCCAGTTCATCCCGTTACAAAGGACAAAGACTGCATCTTTCTTTGGCAGCAAGGCTGCCTCCCAGTGAAGTGCATAATACAGAACATTTTTTCTTCCAAGGCAGTAGTTCAGGGTATTCCTAAAGTGTTCAGACCATTCTTCTTCATCCAGGTCTTACTGGTGTGCATAGTGTAACAACAGCCTTTCATTCTAGCTTTGCATTAGATTGTACCTTGCATCTTCATGTAGAATTTTTCAGCCCTCAGTGGGCATCTCCTGCCAGCTGTTCCAAGATTGTCATAATCTTGTATTTTTCGGGTGGGAACAATTGACTGAAGCACACTTTGCTGCTGACCAGCAGCTGTTTGGGTTTATTTTTCAGGTTGGGCAGGAATGCCTTCAGGATTCTCTCTTCTGACCAAATGGCTAATTTCACTATCTGAGCATATGGCACAGAAGCTCTCTTTTATTAAATCAGTACTAAAGCTCTCTAATTAAATCAATACTAAATCAAATTTTGCTCATTATTCATATTTTTATGTTGTTAAAAATTTCAGTCACTAGTGTACAGTCTCTAGACTGTTTCCAGGGCGAGAAGCACAGCTGAATGAACTCTCCCTAACAATCTGAATGAGGAGTTATGAGTTGAGCTCTCTTCCTTCTTCCTCTCAGTCTTATACCCATATCTCATATGCAAATATTCTTCATGTATATATCTCACTCTGTAGCAGGAATCCTGTTCTCATCTCTGTCTGCAGTGATAAATAACAGGGTGCAGACCTGAGCAGTGAGTGTATCCCCACTCAAAGGAGCCCACCTTCCTCCCCCCACCACAGCTGATCCAGCCAGCACGGTCTGGGCACACCACAGTGCTGACATTTGCTTTTGGGTCAGCAGTGCATCTTCTGTCCTTTTTTATTTTCTGACATAGGTACAGTTGTTGCAGCCATAACTCTATTCCAATGTGTTATTCTTTCCACGCAAAGATATTAAGGAAACAGGAAGGTTTCTGGGCAGTGAGAGACATGTTTGATTGTACAGCATAAATATGGAGGAGGAATCCTGCCCACTCCACTTCCCAGGGCAACCCACTCTTTCTGCAATTATCAAGGATGTTCCCACCCCCATCATTACTCTGGCATTCAAGCACTCTTCAAGCAATTTATTAGGGATTTAGCATGCTGGTGGTGTTTACCATGCTGGTCACAGACTGGACTTGCTGCAGCTCCCTCGGTGCTCCATCAAGCAGCAGCAACCTGCTGTAGCTGAAGGCCCTGGAAATGCACCAGCCGTTTGCCAGCTGCTGTCTCTGGAGAGCTGATCTCATGGTAAATACCCTGGCATCAAATTATCATGACATTTATCAGTGCCAGGACAACAGCTTTGCACAGCCAGGCTTTCTCACTTGACTCCTGCCCCTCCACAGCCCCTTCCCAGCAGGTTGAGGAGTGGTTTTTTGTAGGGTGGTACCCACACGCAGAGGGGGCAACTGTCTCAGCTGTTCCCCCTCAGGAGCAAACTAGGCAAAACTCTTTCCTACAAATTCTTGTTTCTAGCTACCAGTATTTGAAAATGCTGTTGAAGCAGTGCCTGTGGGTGAGCCCCTGTGAGAGAACAAGGAGGGCTGTCCCTGCACATGGGTCAGGAGTCAGCCCCCTAGCCTGCCATGGGCCATGACAGCATCTGGCCATCACACACTAGGATGAGCATCAGGACAGGGTTCAGCCTGGCCCTGCGGGAATCCCCTGCCAAGTCTCCATGTGGAATGATGTGGTGCCTCCCAGTGACAAGTTTCTGTGGTTCTCCCTTCTCAGATCTGATCAGTCTGAACAGACAAAGCATCTTCACTAGCACTTTAATGTCAGCCCTATTTAAAACTTGGCTTTTACAACTCCTGATTCAAAGAATCATTTATTTATTTGTGAGGCATCGAAGGTTTTACCCAGATACCATTGTATGAACTTTAATGTACTTTTGGTCTCTTATAATGCATTCTGATCTCTAATGGCTGGCTATTTAGTTTGCCACAATTATTGTCTCAGGGTCATTAGTGATGCTGGTCCATTGACTGAGGACACAGATCTCTAACAAGAACCTGGATGCTCTGCATGATCTTCAGTGCTGCCATTTTTCAATCCTCACTGTACTGCTCAGTCCTTGAGCTACCAAGTGATCTGAGGTAGGGAAGGAGATTGAAGTGAGAGAATATTCATACCTGCACTCACACTTGCCTGCCTGGGCAGAAACAGTGGTGGAATGGGGGAAGGCCGTTTGGTTTAAAATTAGCACGCATATTAAAAATGCCCTTACCCTGGGTAGACAGCAACTCGGTGACTGTCTTGGTGGGGTAAACCAGCAGCCCTCATCAGAGGGGTAGACAGTCAGGAGCCTCTCTGAGCAGACGTGGAACCAGACACAGCTCTGTTTGCTGTGTTTTTACTGGCACAATGCATGGCCAGACAAGGCAGCCTGAGGAAGGGCAGAACTGTGCTATGGCCCTGGGCCAGCCAGTTCCTTCTTGCTGGGAAAGGAAACTGGGCATCTCCCCAGCTGCCAGCACTAGCCCTCGGCTTGCAATCAAGCGTGTTGGCAGTGCTGAATGACTCCAGTGGTGCAAACTCTCCTCTGACTGACTTGATCCAGTTACACACAGCAGGGACAGTGGTATTGAGCTATCTTGATCACTTGAATAGAGAATTGGGTATTTGGTGCTGCTGTTTTATGGCTTGGATCATTTTTATCTCCTGTGTTTTGTAAACTGCACCCTGGAAAGAATGAGGAAGCCCACACATGTGCCAGTTGTGTCTCTGTCATGAACTATATGATTGGAAATAATTAGATGGTTAATTTGATTTTTTTCATATTTATGACCATCAGAAGTGTAAAGACATGAATGGACACTTTTTGTTATAGACAAATGGAAACTGAGATTAATCCCTTGTGAATCAATCATGCTCCTTAAAGTTCAACTCTTCTTTCTGCTGGACAATTTTTTACACTAATAAATGCTACTCTTTAACCTTTCTGACTGCTAGGCAAGAGGATGAATTGGACAAAAGGAAATAGTCATCCACAAGAAATGTAATATAGTGCTGAGACTAACTCTTATAGTTTCTTGAACTGCTGCGATAGTTCAGAAATAGCAGTGACCTTGCAACGGGTTTGCAAAGCAGATAGTAAGACAGAAGAACTCTCCATCTGGACTAAACGCACATCAGAGGGTCATGCCTGTCTCCAAGGAATTTGCGCTGCTCCATCCTTGCTGGTTGCACTCAGAGATGGATAAAGGTCTCAGTCGTGCAAACCAGGTAGAGCCCCTGCGCCAGTCGCAGCCCCCAGGTCCCAGCCTGCAGGGTCCTGCTTGCAGCCCAGGCTCTCCTCCCAGCTATGAAAAGCTGCACCTTGTTGCTGCGGGGATGCAGGCCCTGAGCAGCTGGTTCTGCGTCTTTAGTTCCCAGGAGCCCTCAACCATCTCAGTTATGACTGTAAATGATGCTTTTCAAATGGTCCCCAAGAGCTAGACGCAGTGTTTCCAAACGATAACTATTATTTGTTCCCAAAATTACATCAAGTACAACAGCTGAAGAATCTTTTGTGCACTGTCATGCTCTATTAACCAGAAAAGAGAGAAGAAAAAAAAATTACAACTGCCCAAATATTAACCATTATCTGTCAGCATAGATTAATAACGCCTAAACTTCATTGCCTAAAAGGCTACGCTTGCCTAATAAAACAGCAATAGTTTTTATGTGAGACCTCACTTTAATCCTTCTACATTCCTGGGCTGTTTAGACTGCCTGGCTTCAAATGTCAAATCTAATCAGTGTGCCACCTTCTGTTACAAGCATGCTTTTAAAATAAAACTTTAACAGACATTTGTCTTACATAAAACTTATCCTTCCATGTAAAGATCAAAAGCAGAACACCGAAGGGAGGATTTGTCTAAAATCAAAGAAATACTCCTTCTCTAGCTGTCTGCTAAGTACTTTATCCTCAGAGTTCATTTCGCTTTCATTACACATCACCCTGTGCAGACACTGTCACCGCCAAATAAGAGAATTAGGACTTTATCTCTGGAGTTACTCACTAAATCTTGGCATCAAAGTAACGAAACATGCCTTTGCTGCCCGAGGGCATGCATGTGCCCCTGCACACTTCTCTGTAGATGTGTGCTTTTGCATTAGCCAGTGACTGATTTATTCAGGTTCTTACATATTTTGCTTATTAATAATTATTACTGGGCACTAGTGAAGCTTTGGGGTGCTGTTTTTCCCTGCAGGGTCAGTCCGATGCCTGCAGACCTCGATGAGCAGAGGCCATCCCAGGGTTGCCTCAGGGGCCTCTTTGTGGAAGGATGCTCTGGTGGTCCGCACTGACTACATTGTGCACAGTGGGCTGTGTGCTGCCTCCCATGTGGTCTCTGCACATAAAAACTAGTTTCCCTTCAGATTAACCTGCCGAAGAAGTGTGCACTGTAACTAGTCCAGCTGCTTAGGGGCAGCCGGTCCACAGGGGCTGGGTTCGTCTCAACGATGGTCTCTGTTTTACATCATAAATTAGCTGGCACTTCTGTATGCGAGTTATCCGGGAGATTGTCAGCTAGTCATCCTCCTGTGCAGTCGTTCAATCAGTAATTTAGTAAAGATTCTCTGGAGTACAGGTTGTTCTCTATCTATTCTCCTCTCCTGAATGTGCTCAGCTCCATCTCTGGCACACACCACGCAGGCATCGTTCTCCCTCTGACTAGCTGGCTTGAGTTTTCATAAATCAGGGAAAAGCACCTGAGTATTCATGAATGGATCTTTCACTTCAGTGCTTATTGCTGGTAACTACTAAAGGGGAAAAGGAAAAAAACCTTGAGGCTTGAGGTCCTTCTTCTGGAAGAAACTCCTTGTACAACTGAATCAGTTGGTTGCTAGAGCATTATTTTAATTTTCACCTTCTTCATTTATTTCTTTGCCACAATTTGCCATGTTTTCAGAGATGTAAAGTTACAGATGAGCCTTTGGTTCTGAGTTTTCACTGGCTTCATCTAATTCATTTGAGAAAGCACCAGTTTCCTAGCCCAGCTTGGCTCTAGAAAACCGCTGTCTCAGGACAGCAGCATTTCCATCAACTGCCACAGATGAGCTCTAGCCTGACTGTTACTGGCCACAAGGTGAGAGCTGTTTACTGCCTCCCCTCTTCCCATTAAACAGAAAATCAGAGGGAAGAACAGTCTTGCCACTGATCTAAAAAACTGTAGCTATCTCCTAAATAGCAAACTGCAATGACTCATCTTCTTCCAGCTTGGAATCATCTTGCTCTTGCCTAGACTTGTGCAGAGCATTTGAGACTGTCCTGCACAACATCCTTGTCTCTAAATTGGAGAGACATGGGTTTGATGGATGGAGCACTCAGTGGATAAGGAATTGGCTGGATGGTCGCATTCAGAGTTGTGGTCAACGTCTCAATGTCCGAGTTGAGAGCAGTGAGTTTCTCAGAGGTCTGCTCCCGAGCAGAGACCCGGCACCCCTGCACACTGTAATTCCACTCTCTCTCTTTATATGTACATACACACACACACACACACACCTGTATATGTATGTTTGTGTATGCATGTACATTTTTCCACTGTATGCTAAACTACAGGATTCCCAATAAATCATATATGCAAACTTACCACATATCTGGTATATTTTGCATAACAGTAACTGTGATGATGTGAATGAGGGCAAGGAAATAGTTTCAAGTTTAAATATCCATGAAATAAACGTAAGGATGCAAATACGTATCTCCCGTTTATCACTGTGCAGAAGGGCTGAACAAGTGACCGTGGACTGTTCATACAGGAATCACCACTGAGAAAAGTTCCAATTCTGCCAGGCACAAGGAGTGCACACACTGTGAAACAGTGCAAGCACTGACATTAGTTTTAATCAAGTTAAAGAACTATGCTGTGAAAAAAAAAAAAATTTCCTTAATTAACATTTTACTCAATTATTTCTCTCAGAGGAGATTTGGACTTTATTAAATTATTTGAAAGAAAGAAAACACATCTCAATATGGATATTACTTTAATTCAATGCAACCCATAAGTTTCAATTTCAATAATAGTTGTCATTTGTATTGATATATGCAAAACTTCTCAAATCAATAATCTTTCTCAGAGGCTAAATTTTATCTTAAGACAGAGACCATATGAAGAGAAATGTCATGTTTCAGACTCCTGGAATGTCTTGCAAGCATAAAATGAGACATGAAAAAGGGGCAAAGAATCAGCAATGTTATTTTTGCCTGGAGGAAGAAAATCCTGTTGATTTATTAGCTGTGCAGACACTGTAAAATTCAGGCACTCTGTTCAAGTTTGCCTGGCCCATTTGACAGCTGGAGCCTTCTCTGAATCCTTCAGCCGCCTGTTCTGCTGGAACATATACTTCTTCTCCATCAGACATCATTCAGAAGAGCAAGCATCCATCCATGACCTCTTCTTTACATGCATATTCATGCACACTGCTTCTTATGCCACTGCGTCTGGGCAGCACTCTGCAGCACCTCCTAGAACATATGCTAAGGCACATGGAGGACAGGGATGTGATTTGGGACAGCCAGCATGGCTTCACCAAGGGCAAGTCCTGCCTGACCAACATAATGTCCTCCTATGATGGAGTGACTACATCAATGGACAAGGCAAGAGCTACGAATGTTGTCTATCTGGATTTCTATAAGGCCTTTGACACGATCCCCCACAGCATCCTTCTCTGTAAATTGGAGAGGTATGGATTTGATGGGTGGATGGTTCGGTGGACGAGGAATTGGTTGAGTGGTCACATCCATAGGGTAGTGGTCAGCAGCTCAATGTCCAGATGGAGGTCAGTGATGAGAGGTGTCCCTCAGGGGTCCGTCTTGGGACCAGTACTGTTTAATATCTTCATAAATTACATAGACAGTGGGATTGCGTGCACCCGCATCAGGTTGGCAGATGACACCAAGCTAAGTGGTGTGGTGACACGCTGGAGGGAGGGGGTGTCATCCAGAGGGACCTGTTGTGTCCCCAGCATTTGGCAGCATGCACCCCAGCTTGGCAGGGACAGGCCGGGTGGTCCTGCGGGGCTCCCTGCCCCTGGGCCAGGGCAGGACAGAGCTCATCTCTGCTGGCCACACATGTGTGTGGCTGCACAGGCACAGACATTTATGTATGAACACTGTCCTGGGTTGAGTGAGTGGTGGAGTTTTTTTTGGTGGCAGGGGAGGGGCCTATCGTGGCGGCCCCCTGTGAGAAGCTTCTTGAAGCACCCCCAGCTCCACGTCAGCTCCACTTCTGTTTGGGAAATTGAGCCAATCGGCTGCGCCTCTGTGATAACGTATTTAAGAAGGGATGTGGTGAGGAACAGTCGGACTTGTGAGGAGGAGTTGCTGCAGCTGCATGAACACCAAAGTCAGTGGAGGAACGGAGGAAGAAAGGAGGGGGGAGGTGTGCCGGAGCAGAGATCCCCCTGTATCCTGTGGTGAGACGGCAGGGCGGCCCCCCCTGCCACCCATGGAGATCTACGGTGGAGCAGACATTGATTTATGGCTTGTGGCTTCTGCCTGGTAAAATCAAGGTTCTGTGCCCGAAGAAGGCCGGGGTCTCATGGGAAAAGGTAGCCCCACTGCTTTAATTCAGTGCTGGGAGGATTGCAGCATGCGGGGGAGTCCCAAGCCTGAGCAGCTCGGGAAGGGCTGCAGCTGTGGGAGAGAATCCAGTTGGAGAAAGTTAGTGACCCATGACGGAGCAGTGTGGGGAACCCTGCGGCCCATGAGAGGAACTCATGTTGGAGAAAGTTTGTGGAGGACTGTCTCCTGTGAGAGGGGGACCACGATGGAGCAGGGGGGAACAAGTTCCGGACACTCCCTTCACCGAGGATAAGAGAAGTGGCAACACTGACTGCACCCCCCATTCCCTGCCCCTGCACCACTGGGGGAGGAGGTAGAGATATCGGGAGCAGAGCTGAGCCCGGGAAGAAGGGAGGGGTGGGGGGAAGGTGTTCTCAAGATGTGGCAATGCTTCTCACTGTCCTGCTCTGTTATATGTTGTTAGTGTCTGTAATAAATGTATGTTCTTTTTTTTCTTCCCCTAATGAGTCTGCCTCTTGCTCGTGATCATAAAGGGGGATTTTCCCCCATCCCAGTCCTATCTCGAACCCCAATCCTGACTCTCTGTCCCTTCTCATTGCCGAAGGGGAAGGGAGAGAGAGGTGCTGCATTGTGGCTGGCTGCCAACCAAGCCCAAACCACAACAAACACACACACGTGCACATAAAGCATCACGTTACAAAAGCAGAGTTTCAGAGTTATTTCCTGCCCATGCGAGTCAGGTCCTCATCTGCATCAGCCAGCAGTGGGAGAGCCCCCTGCCCTGTCTGGGGGGAGCCCAGGGGCTGCCCGAATCCCACCTCTCCGGGCAGGCACACAGACTTGAGGGCTGGGCATCCCCTCTCCTGCCCATGCTGCGTGCCAAATGAGGATGGCAGCCTGGCACCAGCCAGGCTCCCCAGGGCAGGTCATTGGGCCCATGCACTGCTCCCAGCCGCCCTGACGCAACCCACGTCCACCTGGAGCAGGGCAAGGGGCCACAGGCGCAGCCCCCTGAGGTGCTCCCGGAGCCCCTTCCCGCTGCCTCGGCAGGGCATGCTGAACTCTCCACGGTGCTACCGCTGTGAGCCCCGGGGGAGGAAGCCATATTTTCAGCTAACCAACACAGGCTTTTAAAGTACTTCTGAAATCACTCCACTCCATAATTATGCTCAAATTCATTAGCAAAAATATTAGAACTATAATTAAGTTCCAAGACTTGCATGAGGTCCAGACAAAACCAAAACTTGATACAAAGGATGGCTACTGGAGTCGCCAGCATCGAGGAGATAAAATGACACCCACAACAGTGTGAATGTGTTGCTTAAAAGTCCTGAAACCACATTTTTATTTTGGTTTCTTTTGCAACATTCTAGTATAAACTGTAATTTTAATATATGATTTCTACTTTTTCCTTTCTGTCATTGGATCAGAAATCCTAATAAAATATTTCACAGAAAACTAGCTTACTAAGTTACTTAAAATTACTCTATGTTTACACCCTAATGAAATCTGGAAAGCATCCTACAGGATTCAAACCCCATAATTTCAAATTAGATAACTAGGCATAAAGTATCTTTTAAACACTAATTAGCCCTTGACCAGTTGTTCCAGTAGTTATGAAGGATTTTCCTTAGGCGGGAGTTACTCAGTGTGGATTGGATACTTCCAGGGACTGTCTCTATATAATACCTGAGAGTCTGGGGCCTGCGATAGGAACAACCCAAAGGAAATGTGCAAGGCATTGAACATGAGGTCATTAGACCATTCTAGTCTTAAAATCCAGCCTACTCCTTCTGAAATCAACATTTTTCTACTTATTTCAAGAAGATATGTTTCCATCCCAGTGAGATATGACACTTTAAAATTTATTTAAACTTAAATAATTTAAAATGTTTGAAAAAGCTAATGATTGTGCATGCAGCAGGGGAAGCAAGCACAAAGATTAGAAGCCATTGAAGAGCTGTGGAGCTGTGACCCAGTGGGATCACAGAACTGGAGGGGGATGGCTTACACAACAGGGCTATAGCAATGGTTGGTGCTGGTGACCTTGGTGGGCTGAAGAAAGGTTCAGGCTCAGCAGAAAGGGGCAGGTCAAGTTCCCAGAGCTTGGAGTTCAGCAAGGTGCCTGCAACAACAGTCAGCAAAGGGAAGAGTAAGGAAACGGAGAGCCATTGCTCACTGGGGCAAGGGGTGATGGAGAACAAGGACGAGGCGGGGGTGTGCAGTACCGTGGGTGCCCCTGAGTGCCCTGGCCACATCTGCCCTCAGGCGATGAGCCCCCCTGCAGAGCCTGGAGGAGGGCAGCTTTGCCCACAGCAGTGGGGTATGTTACTCAACTCATCAATTCAGTGGCTGTGCTTAAACACGACGCGGACAATGACAACAGCCTGAATAAGTTACAGAGTGGGCACAAATTCCCTTGGTGCAACCTCTGGCTGTGACTACACCACCAGACCATCCAGCTGCCATGTTGCTGTCCCTGTTCCAATATACCAGCGCTGCGCCTGTGCTTTGCAGATACTATGCATCACATCCCACACACGTGCCAGGTGGCTGTGCCATGCTGGGAGCATCTTTGTTCCTAGCTGAAGTGCACAGCCTTGTACTAAGCCCATCAAATCACAACTGTCCCTGCCAAAAAACAGGAAATATATCACTGAAAACTGTAATCCAAGCAACTTCATAACCACTTTGAGCTGTTATTTCTGAGGACTATTTTACTGACAGTTTAGTACACTACATACATTCTTCCTTCCAGCCCCATGTTGCATGCATTGGGTTATTTTTATGTTGTGTTCTTGGAGGTTTCTGTAGAGGTTCCACTGCAATCATGCTGTGCCTCCAAGACACTCTCTGAGAAGTACATGGGGACGGCAGGCTCCCACCCTCCCTCATTCTCCTCATCAGTTGACACACCAGTATGACAAGCGAGAGAGTACATCTTCACAAACCTTGTAAGTCCAATCAGCCAGAGAACCTTTGACATTTAGTCCTTGCATGTTCCACTTTGGAAAGGCAGATTAAGGGGAAAAGTACTCAGCAGATGTTGTGGTAATAAATACCAGCAGACCAATGGGATTTGCCGTAGTTCTGCCGACACCAAGCAAGGTGTGGGTCCTGGTAAGGCTGAGCAAGGAGCAGGCAGCCCAGGATGGTGGTATAGACTGGGCAAGGCTCTTGTCCAGGACTGACCCACCTGAGAGGGTCTGGTCCTGCTCAGGGGGTGAGTCCTGTCCTTCCTGATGTACCCTGGCATGGAACACCCAAACCCAACCCTTCAGAAACAGGTTTCTGTTGCATGCTTGTCTCCTCTCAAACAAAATCCAGGGTCAGCTTTCCTTTGGGACACAAAACCTGCAGAGACAGGTTGTGCAGGTCAGGCTTTTGTGCTGATTCAGAGCTGGTCTTCATCTGGTGTAGGTGAGTTGTCTTCCAGTCATGCACCCTGTAAATGCACAAATGTTTTTTTAGGAAGGGGAATAAATGGATGTGTGAGAAGTGCTGACTTTCCATTACAGATGCTTCTTAAAGTACCTGAAAAGGCTCTAAACAGGGATTAGATGAGACTCTCCACTTGCAGGAACTGGTTTCACCGTTGCAGCAACAAATCACACATATGACATGTTACATGAAATCCTGCCGTTTATTTTAAAGAAGAAACATAGAAAAGTCTCAGAGAGGTGGTTCAAGAACCATTAGAAATTGTTTTCTGTTTTTGTCTGATAATAATAAATGGGGGAAAAAAAGATTTTAAACATAAAACCTCAGATAAGAAAAGCTTCCATTACTGTGCACACACCCATAATTTTCCTTGAGAACAATCTGGAATTTGTACACTTTTCTTTACTTGAGTCATAACTGTGTTTCAAATATGGATGATTTATCTGTTTCCCTTTCTGTTCTTCTGACATATTTGGTTGTTTATGTGAGAATAAAAATAAGGTGCTCCATGGACTCTGAGACAGTAAAAATTGTACTGTGCCCTGCAGAGATAACCGGTTATCCTCATCAACTCTTATCTAAATGGAGAGCAGTAAATCTTAATCTGTTTTGAGGGAGCCACACACTGCGTATTTTTTAGAACACTTATGAGATTTATCTGATTTAGCGACACTGGTATTAATGAGGGTAGGAAATAGCAGCTATTGTGTCTTTCCGTTAGTCCTCTGCCGATGGTATCTCACAGCTCTTGTCAGGTGGCACAATGGAGGCATGTTCCCCAGAGGTGTTTTTACAGAAAAAAAACAAAATCAAATGGAAAAGGAGAGATCATCATTACAAGCTCTGAGCTGGAGAATAGGCAAAGACAATCCATAACATTGCGGGATGAGCTACCAGAGGCAACCCCAGTGCGTCCTGCGCTCCGTACATGGGATGTGGGGGCTCTGCTGGGATGGGTGTCACTGCACAGAAGGTGCACGCAGCACCCAGAGAGCCTGTCATGGCTCACAGGGCTGCAGCAGGGCTGGGCAATCCACCAGCCAGGGCTGAGAGATCTGAGCAAGGTGTTTCTTGGTCCCCAAGGTCAGCACTGCAAGCTATTATATCAGATGCCCATGGCCCATGACTGCCCTGCAGGGGAAGGCTAGGGCTGCTGCCGTACCCCGTGTTGATAATGCAGTTCCTCTCCCAGCCTTTCAGGCCTCTCCAGCACATCATGCTTCTTCCTACTGCTCACCCCGACCTTGCTTCTCGCCTTCTGCACCAGCATGGACATTCCCACCCTGCCCTGACCCTGACCCAGATGAGGGGATGTGAGAGGGGCCAGTCACCCTGACCTTGCTCAACTCAGCGAACTTTGTGTTCAGGAACCAAGGCAGAGCTATACCCGTGCTGTTTTGAACATAGGGAAGAAGGAGAACAGAGTCCCCACTGATCTCAGTAGCATTTCCAGATGTGCACTACATTTAAGGGCAGCATCATCTTATTGATCCCAGTGACAAACTAGTCCAAACAAGACTAAGAAAAGTTTTGGTGAGATGATAGGGAACGGTGACAGGAAGCAGAGCAGAACTCGGACTTCTTCTCCTTCCTCTTTAATTCTCTGGATTTTCCTGTTCAATCTTAACTGCAAGAAGTTAACTACTGAGAAGGGAGGACAGAAGTATGTGAAGCCCATAGTCTATGATGTAAGACAAGCTTATATTAAAAAGCACACCCTTAACATGAGAAAGCAGGTTCACGGTTAGCTCTCTGGAGTTTGATGGGGCAGCTTTTGCTGAACATGGATTAAGCTAATGCTACCATATGTCTGAACCTCACCTGGGTGCATCCCTACCTTCACCACAAGGCTTTGTCCTTGTGGGTAGTCAGCACCCTACTCAGGTGTCCAGGTAGCTGGTGCTGGGGCCAGAGCATCCCCGGATGGTGTCTGACCATCCAAAAGCCCAGAAGTGAAGCTGTGCTCTGCTGCTTGCCCTGGTGACATTCCTCTAGGAGAGCCCGGTCTCCTGCACAGCACAGCCAGTGTGCAGGGCAAGCCAGATGCACGCACAGCAGGTCACACGTGCCTCCAGCTTGTCCCCAGGGCTCAAGACAGAGAGTAATGGGGTGATGCAGGGAGGAAGAACATACATATGCAACTGCTGTGTGGCATCAGGTTGAATATATACTTCTGCCATCCGTGTTTTCCTTTTAATGACCTCTAAAGCACTGTTAACTCCTCCTTACAGTCAACACAAAAAACACCAGAATGCAAACAGTACCAAAGCCTGTATTCATAGCAACCCCTCCGGTCCCTGACAGATGATACTCTTCACAGAATACTTCTCCAAGCCAAGGAGCTGCTCACTTTGTTAAGGCCACTAATACACATCTTTGTTTAATTTGGGTTTTGTTATAAATAACTTATGCTTTCTCAGTAGAAGGTACTTTTTGTCAAACTCACGAGAAAGTCTGTGCAATGCAGAGCCCTAGGCTAGAAGTACCAGTCTACTAATGATTCCTTGTCACCAATCCCCTGGGCTCTGCCCCATGTCATGTAGTGCCCACACAGCCAGGATTCCCTCAAACCTAAGCAGTCCATGCTGGGAATGTAGAGTGAACAAAAACATGTGACCATCAGTATACTGCACCATTTCTTTTAAATGAACTTAAATTCCTCTTAGATAAGCTGTTGATCCATCAGTGCTTTCTACCCATGACTTCTCCAGAAAAGTGGAGGGCTGGCTGCAGTTAGAACAGTGTCAGGTTCTGCACCTTCTGGTACTTCTGCTGCAGAAGCATCAGGCTTGATGCTGCCGCTGTTCCTAGGGCTCTCCTTGTCCCCGAAAATGTTCCTTCCCCACCACTGTGTCCATGACCTTCATGCAGGGGGTCAGGAAATACTATAAGGTTGGACCAAGTAAGGAGCTTTCTTCCATTCTACTTTTTATGGCTCATATATCTAGTATTTGTTCTGAAAGTCTCTGCTTATATACACATAGTATATTTGATATATAAACCCATATAAATACCACTGGCATATAATGAGGCACTGAAATTAATACAGACTATGTGCTTAGTGCTGCTGGATCATATTTAATCAAAACTCCAATTTTACTGGTGATAAGGAAGAAATCTTTATTGATGGAGATATAAAATATGAAAAACTGCCTCTCATAAGAAGGCATTAAAAACTAATTCACAGAAAAATCTAGCTTAGGAAATGTATTGCAATAAGAAAAGAAGGTGGGGGGAGAGAAAGAGAGACAGAAAGAAAAAGGAGAGAGAAAGAGAGGGAGCGCCAGAGGTGGAAACGTGCATAGATTTACAATGTACTGCACAAAAAATATTTTCTGCTACCTTTGTAGAGCAGTGTTGTACAGTATTTGCTCCTAAAGCAGGTCTTTAGTGACAGAGAGAGCTGAATGAACAAGTCATAATGAATAATGAATTCACTGTATCATGCTTCTCTCTCTGTTCACCTGGTGCTGGCAGCCTGCAGGTGCCTTTGACCTGGGCTCTGCAGAGGGGAGGGGAATCGCTTCAACATGCCAAGCAGAGTGTGGGCAGCATCTGAAAGATCCATGGTGGCATAAAATATTGTGAAGTTTATTTTGTTGCATTATTATTGCTCCAGTGAGAAGATACATGACAGCTCGGTTCAGCACTTCCCAGCCCAGTAACTGCTGGTATTCCCTGTAAGGCTGTGCGGGGAGAGGGGCATTTCACAGAAGAGTAAAGGAGCTGGGAATACTCTGGTGTAACTAAATTACCTCCACACCCACTGCAACACCAACCAGGTGGTTGGGAGAAGATTTTGAGTCTTGCAAAGACTCAGGCAGATGCTTTGGATGTAGAAATATCATCCAAAATGACCTACTGTGCTGGAAATGGTGTCATGCAGTAGCATAATAAAGAGTAATGTTTGACTAGGCAGATGGGTGCTGATTTTCCACCTGAAGGCAGGGAACAACATCACTCTGAAATTACATTTTCACCCATTTTCATTATCTGTTCTCTACTTTGTACTGGAGGTTTTTGTCTTCACAGTCACAGGTCAGCAGTGGCACTCAGCTGGGAACTAAATGTAATCGAACAGGGGGCTGGCAAAGAAAGGTCAGTGTGGAGGTGTGCAAAACATACGGGTCTGAGGGGATGGTGAGAGAGGCAGCATTAACCCTGCAGTTTGACTTATGAGGGCTGGAAGCAGCATTGTAACCTGACTGGTGTCTCTCTGCTCCTTGCACATCCCAGCCTGTCCAGCTGTGGGCTGAGAGCCACGACAAGGGGCTCGCTCACCCTCACAGAAACACCTCTTCGATTCAGCCATCCAGCTGAAAACTGGGGGTTTTGGTCCTAGGATACATTGGCAGCCCAGTGTCGAGGGAGGAAAACGCAGACCCTGGGATCAAGCGAGAGCTGAGGCTCGGTGTTCCCCAAGGCCCCTGAGGCTGTTTGGGAAGCAGGGCAGATGACAGTCCTGCAGGATGAAGGTCCTGTCCTCACCGAACACTGCACGGGGCTGCCAGCAGCTCTTGCTGTGCAGGGCGACCAGTGCTGTGAGCGGGCAGCCCGTGCGGGCTGGCAGGTAATGTCCAGGCTGTGTTTAGAGACTGCTCCTTAACTTACCATTAACAATGCTATATATTCTTCAGATTATTCTGTGGGGGCATTCCGCTGTGGTTTAGCTTTAATATTTCCTGTGCTGGAATCCTATTGCTGTACCACTCTCTGCAATGGTCTCTCATGAAACAGACGAGACTAATTATCAAGAGCTTCATCTCATCTAAAAATCACATTCTTACAATACTCTTGTCTACCCTTTGCATCTCCAAATATCCTGTGTTGCCCAGCGAGGCCCCATTGTGTTATTGAGCCGAGTGGCCAGATGAGACAGTCCTGTCCGCGCTCAACACGGTATGGCTCAGCAGTGCAGGCACACGGTGTGGACACGGGGGCTGAGAGCAACCAGTGAGACAGAGCCCATCGGTAGTGCCCCCGACCAGCCTCTAGTTTTAAGCTGACAGCTTTCTACAAGATTTTATTCTCCCCAAGTTGTAGGATGACCCCATAGGAAGGGAAAGGAAGGGGATGGAGAGGAGGGGAGGGATGGGGAGGGGAGGGAAGGGAGGTGCTGAGGCCATTTGGGAGCGGAGCAAGGAGGGGGATTGAGCCTTGCACTTGCTGACCCTGGAGAGCAGGACCCTGAGGATGCTGGGGCACACAGGGGTAACCACCACTAGATTTCCCTTCACAGCCTTGGTGGCACTCTGCTGTGTCCAGCTTTGAAACATCTGGCCTCGGTCTGTCTGCAGGCTCAGAGGCAGCTGCTGCCAGGTGGTTTGACTGGAAGAGAGGCACCTGGAGCAGAGTCCCAGGCAGCGTGCTTGCCTCCTCCTAGAGCCAATAAGAAATCTCTGAGCTTTTCCATGACAGAACACATCGTATAAAACATCAATTTCCATAGAAATGTCTAATCAAAATGCTGGAGGCATTAGTGACTCTATATTCTGAAAAACCATAAGACTAACTTCACACTTGTAGCAAGGAGGAATACACTGAGCATAGCAACAGGAAAGTTTTATGGAATATGTTGATGGAAACGATGAATCCCTGGGTGGAATCAGTAGAAGGCAGTCTATTACCACAGCAGAGTGCAAACAGTTTGACCTAAAGTACAGTGACAGTCGTAGTCCTCTCACTACTGATGTGGGCTGGGAATGGTGAGCACGCTGAGATGTGAGCCTGAGGGCAGGCAGGCACTCCTTCACACAGCCTCTGGTGGTGGCCATTTTCTACAAAAGTAGTCGCTGGAAAGAGTTAGTGACAAGATGCTTGCATGATTATATTCCAAACAAAATTGACCTTTGAAATAAACATTTAAAATGCCAGATTATTATTTTTTAAAATAGCAGTAACAAGAAAGCATTCTGGTTATGTTAGAAATCACATCTGCTCAACTCCATTTGATACTTCTTTTCTCCACACTGCTAAGGTGAACCCAGGGCAGCATCATTCCTCCTCTGCTCACTTTTGCTCCAGATGCACTCAGAGTTGGATCCACCTGTCCCAACACCCCAGCAGTTAATAAGCCTGTTAAGCATTGCATCATGAAAGGACAGTCTTTGGCTTTGCCATCTTGGAAGGATTCTGGTGTGCTGAAAGCCATTGCCCAGTTTGTTCACTGTGTCTAATTTACCCAGCTAACAACAGTCTCTTCTAACAGACCTACAAATGTACTTTTTCTTTTCAGCCACCTTTCAGAGGACTAAATGTCTTACAGGATGCTTATGTGGTGTCACTGAATCCTGCACAGCTGGTGAAGGTTTCACAACAGGCCAGATCTTTATTTCGTAGATTAAGTAAGTTAAGAACTTAAGCAATTTGCTACTACCTAGAGCAAACAGAGAGACTGGTCTCTGGTCCCCCAGTCCTGTGCCTACCTCCCATATCAGCCTGGCTGTGTTTCCTTATCACTCAAGCACTGATTTAATTCAACAATCATTTCATTAATAATTACTCTCAATATCTCTCAGTTTTTGCTTTATCAATGGCTTGGAATTTTTTTGTGTGTGCCAGCACATTTATTAATATTCACTCTCTTACGAACCATAGTATCTGTGACTTCTAGAGGTAGAAGCAGTGTCATAAGCTCAGACTCCATCTCCCACTAAATAATTAAAAAAAATCAGTGATGAGCATTTAATAATTTACATCAATTGATGCTAAAGCCTCCTCTGTATCAAACAGCCCATCAAAGCAAGCTGGTCTGTCTTTTGAGATACACGAGGAGAGAGACAAACCTCCACAGCCAGCAGTCGCAAGGGCAGCGCCAGACCCAGCATCCCCGCGCAGGCTCTGAGAGCGGAGCCATCCGCACACCCACACCCTGGGGTGATGCATGGCAGTGGCCCATGTGCCAGACAGCATGCCCAGAGAGGGAAAGTGTGGCAGGACCATCCACCATGGCTGGGGTGACAGCGGCTGCCAGGCCAGGGCCTGGATCCTGCGGAGTACAGCCCGGTGTTGCGGGAGAGCTCGAGTGGGTGGATCTCCAGCAGGCAGCTCGGAAGGGCAAGGAGCTGAGGAAACTGGCAGGTCTTTATGGACAGCAGCCTCCACGTGCAAGACCAGTCACACCAGTGCACAGGAGGACACGTGGATGGAGCTGTGCAGGGAGCTGCGTGCGGTGGGGGTGCTGCCATGCCCTGGGTGATTCAGGATGGAGCACAGCACATGCCCTGCCCAGGCACGAGGACTTGGCTCAGTCCTACTTCTCCTGTCACCTAGTAGCTGCTCTCCCCACCAGTCTAGAAGTGAATGGAAAGTACCTTCCCTGCTTTGTTTTATAGCAGCCAGGTCCTCCCTGCATTTATTCCAGAAAAATAAAACAGTTTGCATTTGCTGACATACTCTATTACTGTGTCCATACTTTCCCTCAGGTGAGATTACTCATCAAATTTCACCTGAATTTTCTCCTACTTATAGCCCAAGTTAGAAAACGTAAGCCTGAAAACCACCTGTTGCTAATGACAGAGAATAGTTCCCACAGCATCCACACCTTGCTGAACCAAAGGTGTCCCTGCACGGTCCGATAGCTTTCTGAAATGCTTGAGGCCTTCTGAACTCCTTTCTGTCTGATACTGAAGTTGAAAAACATTATATGAAACCAACTCACTGGCTAACTGAGAAGTTATAGAAGATTGGAAGTTTTTGGAGGGATAAAGAAAACATATCTTAATTTCTTTAAATTATTATCACAAATGTTGACCAACTGTAGCCACTAACATGGCAAGGCCCAAATGAGGAGATTAACAATTAATAATACTAATATGTTTTCCTTTGTCTATAGGAAACCATTTGAAAAATAGTAACTGAAAATATAATAAGAGTCACTTACCTTTTGCTGGATGTTTCTCTACTTTTGAACTCAGTTAACTAACAATTAAACATCCTGTCAGTTAGTGTGTCCGGAAATAAATGAGTTTTTCCACTTTTGGCTGTCTTTAAAATCAATTTTCAAGCATGTTTTAACCACTGAACACAGAACATGTGTGTTCTGGTGCATTTTACCTCAGAGTAGAGCATGATAGCAATCAAAGCCATTTATTCTTGTTTACTAGTGTTTGGCAACTGAATTTTTCTCTACATCAAACATTTACAGGCCACAGCAGGCAGATGTCAGCAGTGACTTCAGGCCCTTTTATGACATCAAAAAAATGGGCGCGAGTGTACTTCTGAGTCTCATTTAGTTTTGTCTCTTAGGCAACGTAGGGAAGAGGTGCCAGGCGGGCAGCCCATGGGCTGATGCAACAAAAAGCCCACAGCAATGAGCCTGTACAGACTCTCCCACCTACCTCTGTCAGTGTTCACTTTCATCTTTGCAAGAGGATGCAACATTAATTTTGCACATTTGTGTGATCCCTTTTTTTCTTTTGAATACCAAACAGAGCATCAGCAGCTGAGGTAGAGGGTGATGTATGAAGCAAATGCTCCCAGAGCACAGACAAGGCAAGGTTGGCATGGAGAGGAGTGCTTTTGGATTCTGAGTGTCTTCTTGCAGAAACGCAATCACAGGAATATATTTTGGTTACTGTATGTCAGATGGGGACAGGGCATGGGATAAGCAAGCCATGAGGTAAAACCACTGAATTAAAGGTAAAATGCAGTGGCATTAATATGGGAGCTCTAACATTTTTGCAAAGCAGGTATGAAAATTTCATGTTGTTTTTGACTATACTGAAATGCACAGAAGGGTAACACCATTGCAAAAAAAAAAAAAAAATTGTTAAGAAGTGTACTACACTGTAGCCATTACATCACAGCTGTAAATATGAGATATTACATCACAGTCAGCCATTTTAACAGTCAATGCACGGTATTTTCCAGACCTTATTAGTTCTTTTCTGAATACTGAACTTTTGTTACTAGTATGATTTTTTAAACCAATGTTCAACATAAATTTTTTATTTGCCTTGTATTTTCCAAACAAGTGAAGGGGTAATCATCGAATTATCAACTCGTGAGACTCGAGCAAATAATATTTGGAAACCAAAGCAATAGAGAGTAATTAGGAGCTTGCATGCTTCCAAAGACCAACAGCCAATGTGCCTCTCTGTGTTGTGATGCACTGTGACCAGTGACCGCCAGGGCAATGACTGGGATGCACAAAGGAACAGTGCTGTGCTGCCAGGCCAGTGCTCTGTCATGGTGCTCTGTGACATGCTGAGAAGGAGGTGTCTATTTTGCATGGTGCAGCACATACAACTGGTAGAAATGTTCTGGGATAGAGTTTAATTGGTTATACTTTTTCCAGGATATTTGCATTATAGAAAGACTTGCCTATGTATTTTCCTCTGTAATTTACATTTAGCTTATAAAATGGGAATATAAATTGGATATGGAATTATTAATAATAACCTCATGCTTTAGGCTACAATGATTAAAACATGAAAGATAAAGAAATGCTGAAAAAAATAAAGTTAGATTATGCACTAATTTCCATCTACTAACTAAATAATGGATGATCACATTTTCCAGCTGAACATGCCAGACAGGAGGAAAAGGACCAGTGAACACGGCTGACTGTAGAAGTGCATCGCAGTGCTCTCCACATCCTACAGTCCTTTCCTGCTGCTGCACGTTGCCTTTGGGACAGTTGCTGGTGGGAATGGGGCTGCTAGAGCTGGCTGATGCTCAGAGCTGCCGGGTCCCCACGCTGCAGCCATTCTTCCACGCTTACCCAGGCAGCTGCCTTGCCTCTGCCCAGAGAACAGGTCAGATTGCACAAGGAGAAGAGGGGGACTTGGCCTCCACTGAGGTCTGAGCTCTGCACAAACACCCACAATATTTGTTTCCCTTTCAAAACAAATCTGGGCCATCCTGTGCCCTCAGCACTCCAGACCAGGAAGCAAATGCAGCAGGATGTCTGAGCTGCTCTGACCTCTGAGCTTTTGAACTCAAGCTGTCAAGGGAGTTCTGTTAGGACTCAAACTCACCTCCCTCCAGTGGGACCTGAACCCAACAGCGCACCTTGTTTTGTGGTGGGACTCGAAACCACACTTGCACCATGGGAGTCCACCACCAACTGAGAAGAGAGATATGGACAGTCAAGGCACAGAACTACAAAGGAGCTTTATCTTAAGCAACGCGCATGCTGCGCTCCAGCCTTGTACTGGGGGACCCCCACGTTGTGGGAGGCAGGGTTTGGATATGTTACAGTACGGCTGTGTTGGCCAAGCAAATCACCCATGTGAAGTGGTAGGCTAATCCATTACTACCTTTCATGTGATCAGTGCCTGCTTGTCCTGTAAGCACTTTGAGTTTATTGCTAGGTCAATGTCCCCTTGGGTCACAGTACTTTCCCTGATGTAATACTCTATCTTGGTGATCCACTGATGTTGTTTCTTAACATTGCCAGGGAGATAGATACACCATTCAGCTAGTCACCATGTTCCTCAATACAGAGCTAGGCAATCACCTATTAATTACACTTCATCCAGTGTAATTTATTCATCTATGTGCAGAGAATTCCCTGTGAGAAAAGCCTCTGTTTACATCGGTAAAATATGCCAAGCAGAGCTTTGAGCAGAGGAGCAGAAGAATGGTCTGAAATTGGACATCAGAACCACTACCACAGCTCTGACAGCCTGCAGGTGACGGGCCAGGATCACTCTATGTTTTCTGAGGGGCTGTTCAGTGTATGAACCAATGCGATCTCCTTCCTCTGGTACCTGAGGCTGGACTCTCTCAGGAGCACGACATGGGTGGATGAGGGTTTTGCTCTAACGTGGTGTAGTCATGCTTGTATTTGCACATGACAGTACTGTCATCACCATTCCCAGTGGTTCCTCTGGAGCATGCTGAGCTTTGCAGCCTTAGTTTCAGGATGTTCTACATTCTGGCTGGTGGAAATGGCCTTCCAAAGAGATCCAAGACCTCCTCTAAGGATTTTAGACAGTTGATGAAGCTCTTGGGTGGCACTTCTGATTGAAAAGCCTCAGTCTTCTGGTTCTTCAACACTTGGAATGGGTCTGGCTGTCAAGCAGATCCCAAATGATTTCTGTTTGCACAGATCCTGTCACATACTTATGCCATATTGTCTGTGGGAGAGGCACCTGTGAGACCAGGAGTCCAATCTGACTGCCTTCACTGAGATCTGAGGACATCTCAAGTGGGAGCCCATGCAGGCACAAGGGCTGCCCCTCTCCAGGAGCTCCTCTTGCTGCAGAGAAATGCATGGCCACTGCTCCTCCCCGGCCATGGTCTATGCAAAGGCCCACCAGCACAGCCAGGAACCAGCTCCTTGCTCTGTCCACTGCAGTAGCAGCACACTGGTGCAGCTGAGACAGGAACGTAACACTGCCAGGTTTCCTCTCTACCCTCCCCAGGCCTGGCTGTTCTGCCTGAAACTTCACTTAGAGTGAGACACAGAGGAAGTTCACGTCTTGTATGATGCTGGGACATTGCATCTGAATTACTTACCCCTGTAAGTCCTGCATGATAGCTGATTCAATTGCATTTCTTTCTGTTTCATTACTGATGCTATGAGTATGTATGCCAGACAAGCTCAAGAAAAGATTAATAAAATCTTCTACCTGAATTTTTGTTGTTATTCTCCTCCCCATTGTTATTACAAAACTCAGTCAGGCAAAAGAAACTTGCTCCTAGACTTTCTTACAGCTCCTTTTGATTTTTTTTTTTATAACCATATATTCCAGGGACTCGAGCTATGTCTCTCTGGATGAGTAATTTTGAAATTTGTCTCTCTATGCTGCCAGGGGTTAAATTGGACTGGGGAAGAATTCAGTCTTTGACAAATCTGATTTTGGAGGATGTTCTCTTACAGCTTTCTTCTGACACTTCTCCTTGAGGTGGCAGTGTCCTTCACAGGGGCTCTTAGGGGGAAGATGCGATCCTTAATCCAATGAAACTGAGCAGAGCCTGGAGTTTGCAATCATCAGGATTTCCCCACCAAGAAATGTGGTATATCTGCCATTGCACATGCTGATGTTCCCCCCTCAATGCTGACTGCATCCCTGCGTAGAAGAGAGCCATGTGCATTGCCGGTGGCAGCATGGGAGGCAGTGAGCAAGAGCAGGGCACCCACCAACCCACCACAACTTCTGTTCCTCCTTGCCTTGTGTCCCTGGCCACACACAGCTCATCTGTCCCCTCTCTCAGGCCATGCAACCTGCCCCACAGCTAAGGCTAAAGCAACGCTGGGTCCTTGGGGACCACAGCCCAGGGTCCGCAGCCGGGACTGATCAAAGCTCTGCAGCCATGCAGGTCCCCTAGGAAGATGTCCTCTCCTCATGAACTGTCATTGTTTGGGAAGGAGGTGGGTGGGAAGGCAGGTCCTGTGCAGTGACATCCTGGGGGGCTGAGCACTCTGCTGCATGTGCTGAGGTCCCCCACCAGTCCCAAGCTCTGGGGATGGGTGTGGATGAGGGGATCCTTGCCTCCAGCACCCACACAGACACATTTCTCTGCACCAAATATGATCCAGACAATTCAGGAATTATTAAAATAAGTATTTCTGGTTCAAAGTAGAATGAAAATTTCAAAAGTAGTTTACTCATCTGTTATTTCTGCTTCCAGCACTCAGCAATCTATTTTTATTCATCTGCCCTTGGCATACAAGCATCTGCGATTAATACTTGTATTTATGATGACTCTAACTGACACGGACATTCGTCCTCAGGAAAAGAAAAAAAAAAAAAAAACAGGAAAAAATTCTTTCATAGTCATTTTAAATTAATCCTGCAAGCCTGGGAATCACTGATGATATTTCATGTATTTTCCATGAAATTAATGTAGTTTCAGAGGTTTTCTGCTCTCACAGGAGTATATGACAGTACTTTGTAACAGGCAGTGCTGGCTGTACTCACCTACTTGTCATGTTTCTACTTGGAAGTACTTATTCCTGTATCAACCATCATCTGGTTTATTACCTTAGTGCCTAACCACCTTGGATGAAGGGAGGCTTTTGTCCCTGTTGGAGCTCAATCAGAGCAGGCCAGCAAAGGACAGAGGATGGAGATAAAGTGTCCTCCTGGGCACTGCTGCTGTTGCTGTCACATGTGGGAGGCCACGTCCCCTCACTGCTGGGGCAAAAGTTACCAGCTCAGCCCCTCTCCTGCCTGGCCTCCATGGGTGTAAACCACACCAATGGCATGAAACAGCTGGAGGAAGCATCTGGCCCAGGATAGAATTATTCTGACATGTTTATTCTGGGAGATGGCAGTAGCCCCTGACAGCCCATGTCCACAGCTCACAGGGGTGAAGTGAAGCAGAGTGTGTCTGGTCCTCCACTCGAAGGACAGTCTGCCTGCCCAGGAACCACAGGAAAGCAGGCCAGGAGCTGCAGATGGATGGGTGCATGGGACACAGGGCAGGCATGCAGGACACAGGGCAGGGAGCTGCAGGACACAGGGCAGGGAGCTGCAGGACACAGGAAAGGGAGCTGCAGGACATGGGGCAGGGTGTGCAGGACACAGGGCAGAGAGCTGCAGAACACAGGGCAGGAAGCTGAAGAAGACAGGGCAGGTCAGGGAGCTGCAGAACACAGGGCAACGTGTGCAGGAGACAGGGCAGGGAGCTGCAGGACACGGGGCAGGGAGCTGCAGGACATGGGGCAGGGCGTGCAGGACACAGGGCAGAGTGTGCAGGACATGGGGCAGGGACCTGCAGGACACGGGGCAGGGAGCTGCAGGACACGGGGCAGAGTGTGCAGGACCCGGGGCAGGGAGCTGCAGGACACGGGGGAGGGCGTGCAGTACACGGGGCAGGGTGTGCAGGACACGGGGCAGGGAGCTGCAGGACACGGGGTAGAGTGTGCAGGACATGGGGCAGGGAGCTGCAGGACACGGGGCAGGGAGCTGCAGGACACGGGGTAGAGTGTGCAGGACACGGGACAGGGTGTGCAGGACACGGGGCAGGGAGCTGCAGGACACGGGGTAGAGTGTGCAGGACATGGGGCAGGGAGCTGCAGGATACGGGGTAGAGTGTGCAGGACATGGGGCAGGGAGCTGCAGGACACGGGGCAGAGTGTGCAGGACACAGGGCAGGGAGCTGCAGGACACGGGGTAGAGTGTGCAGGACACGGGACAGGGTGTGCAGGACACGGGGCAGGGAGCTGCAGGACACGGGGTAGAGTGTGCAGGACATGGGGCAGGGAGCTGCAGGACACGGGGTAGAGTGTGCAGGACACGGGACAGGGTGTGCAGGACACGGGGCAGGGAGCTGCAGGACACGGGGTAGAGTGTGCAGGACACGGGACAGGGTGTGCAGGACATGGGGCAGGGAGCTGCAGGACACGGGGCAGAGTGTGCAGGACACAGGGCAGAGTGTGCAGGACATGGGGCAGGGTGTGCAGGACACGGGGCAGGGAGCTGCAGGACACGGGGTAGAGTGTGCAGGACACGGGACAGGGTGTGCAGGACACGGGGCAGGGAGCTGCAGGACACGGGGTAGAGTGTGCAGGACATGGGGCAGGGAGCTGCAGGACACGGGGTAGAGTGTGCAGGACATGGGGCAGGGAGCTGTAGGTCATGGGCAGGGAACTGCAGGATATGGGGCAGGGAGCTGCAGAACAGCAGACTGGGCAGCACCGAGGGTGGTGCAGGACTTTCCGGGACTGTCAAGCTGGGCTATGCTGGTCTGGAGGCTCTGCCCTGCACCGACGGGCACCCAAAACTGACTCTGTGTAGTGATCCCAAATGCCAGCAAGTACTCCAGGATTTCCTTTTGGATTAGTCCCAAAGCTACCCCCATAAACCTCACTGATACCATGCTGGCATCTACTCAGAAACTGTTCAAACATAACAATAAATGTAGTAAGAGCCCAAATCAAGGCATCTCTTCCACTTTCAGAGGCCATTTATCACCACTTGACACTAACTACTTCTAAATAAATGTACTTCCAAGGAAAAAAAAAGACATTTCAATTTTCTGCTGACAGTAACATAAGAGATACTTTCCTGGAAATTTTTGCTGATAGGTAACAAGGCCAAACCCATCCCAGCTGCATTTCCATGTTTGTGAATTCCTTTCTTCAGCAATGAATTTTGTATTCTTGGTTTCTTACCTGACAGACTGGGACCATGACTGAGAGCCAGAAATACTTTTATAAATAATGTGTTCAACAGTTGACATGTACAGACTATTATGGATGTGTTTGTTATTCTGCTCTCTTTTAAAACATGCATTCTTTTCTCATTATTGAAATAACCAAGCACAGTTATGTGTCTCAGTACATAAGCTCTCTGGACGAAGCCCCTGCTGACCTGGTGCCCTGTGACACATTGGATCCAGCAGAAGAAACAGAGACCTTCACCTTCCCCTCAACTACAGGTTCCTCCTGGCTGTCCTTTCATGTGGGAACATGGGGAGATGGTATTTCTAAAATAATCTCCATGAAATAAACCCAGTTCTCCTAACTCATATTCCTAAAACACAAATTCTGGGATCAGAACTAAGTGTTTTACATGGCACTTTATCACTTTGTGGCCTTTTCTTGAATTCAGAATTTCTTTGGAGGAGCATCATGACATACAGAGATGGGTCCTGTAGGCTTTCTGCAAGGTGACAAGTAGCATCTGGCAGTAAAATATATATGAAGTCCTTGTATGTATAGAGTTATGAAATAACAGTGAGAAAGCTGAACAAAAAAGATAAACTACAGCAAGAAAAAAAAATCTAAAATCCACAGGAATGCCTTCTATTTGAATTCTACTAGCAGAAGAAATGTGCAACTGGATGGTTTTAATTAAATATTTTTTTGATCCAAATTACTTCTGTGTCATGTATATGTCTATGTAGTTGGAAAGTAGATCTGTCCTCAGCCAGCTAGCCCTGACTGCATTAGCTTTTACTTTTTCCTGCTTTAATGTGACAATAGTACTACGGCTGAATTAGCAGTCAGGTGTCTACTTATAGGAATAAGAAGTAACTGTGTTTTTCTGGCCAAGTGATACACAGGGGTCTCAGTTCTCAAATTCATCAGCTCTGTAGTCATTCTCCCTTCGTTACAAAATTTCTCTCTGAGAAATATATTGAAATAACAATTTTTCACAGTTCCTCACACATGCTAGAAGAGTGAGCAGAGATATATTTATGGATTTCTCTCCCATCAGCACTTTCAATTTTATGAAAGTTCAGCATATTAGCATAAAGCTTATGCTTATGTTTTTTTTTCTTTTCTTACACAATATGAAAGGAGAACTGTCCTGAAAACATATACCTCAGTTATAAGCATACCGTTCAAAATGTGCTTGATATGTATTAGAGAGAATGGGGAAAACTGTGGTGAAGAAAAATGATTATAAGATAAAACCGTTGGTAAATGCTGGAACACATTACATCCATTTCAGAAGAATGTTGTGACAGCTGTTACATACTGAATTTAGTAACCCATTTGCTGTTAAGAATTCTGTCCCAAGCTATTGCTTGCAAGCAAGGAAGAGCATAATGATTAATGACAAGCAAAAATGGCACCGGCTCTGGGATGGAGATGTTTGCACACAGATCTTAGGCCTCTTCTTACCTGCAAGTTTGGTCTGGACACCTGAGCAGATTTGCCTTTTTTTCTACCTTTACTCTGGTTGAGTATACAGTAGTAATCTTCCACATCTGCATGGGGAAGGAAAGAAAACCAGAAATGAGGAAGAAATACACCCAAGCAGTTTTGTATCTAGAGGAAAGAAAATATGATTCTGAAATACAGCAAAGGGTTTTGAAAGAGTGTGAATTGTGTAGTCTGTACCTTGTCAATTAATTTTCTTTGCATTATTACGTATAAAATGTGTTCTCCCTTAATGAACCATCATCCACATGTCTGCAGAGTTCCACCGTCAGAGGAGGACAGGTATAATGTGAGATCCCACAGATGTCTCTCCATTTGGTTTTGCGTTTTGTTCTTAAGAATATGTATTTTAAGACCAAAGAGGGCCACTGAATCATTTTATCTGAGAGACTGAGTGACATAAGCCAGGGATTTTAATTCTAGAATGTGCACAATGTCTGTAGCTTGTTTGACTAAAATGTTTCTTTCAGAAGGGTATCTGGTTTTGTTTTGGAGCCTTCAAGAGGTGCAAATCTATCGTTTCCATCAGAGTCACTGCCAGAGGTTAATATTCATCAGTGTTTAAAGTCAGTCACTCTTTAATGACATTAGCAATCTCATTATGCCTTTTGCTTTCATTTCAGGTTGTTTCCTGCTGTTCTCTTACTACCACAGCAGCAATGCCTTCCTTTTTTCTGAGTAGATGTTCATGTTTGTGGCAGCTGTGGGTTTAGCTTTCCTTTATCTAACCATGGTATTTCCTGTGCTCAAAAGTACCAGACCCAACATGTGCATCCAGGAAGCATTGCAATTTGCATACATGGCTGAATTAACTGGCCAGCATTGACCCCCAGCTCAGTCCAGTGCTCCCACAGTTCCCCCTTTATCCCAACCAGCTGGGTCATCTTGAATGCAGCCTACACTTCAGTCTGAACTAGCCACACAGGCCTTTTCACCATATTAGCTTGTGAGAACTGTATTCATTACCACCACCAAGATCTGCTTCCCTCTTTTCCATGAAGCATCGAAATCACAGAACAGTGGAGGTTGGAAGAGACCTCTGGATGGCTTCTGTTCCAATCCCATTGCTACCGGAGGGTCACCCAGAGCAGGTTGCTCAGGACTGTGTTCAGTAGGGTGTTGAATATCTCCAAAGATGGAGACTCCGCAACCTCTCTGGGCAACATGTGCCAGTGTTTGACCACCCTGACATTAAAGAAAAACACCAAACACAAACAGGACTTGTGGCATTCAACTAGTTATCATTCATGAGGTGGCAGCCACAGGTGAGACTGGTTGGTGATGCCAAGAGGGGGGTCATTCACCTGAGGCAGACAGCAAATTGCAATAGGCAGCAGGTGGCCAAGAACATCCTAGATGTAGTAAGTTTTATGTCACCAGGTTATTACAGACCTGTAGAAGCCATCCCTTAATCTTTACTTCCCAGGTTTGCACAGACAGCTAAGGTCTCTTGCTGCCTCTTGAAATGCACACATACAAGTCAGACCCAGTCATTTGAAAATGCCACTTATCTTCTATGCATGTCTCTATAAAAATTTTAAAAATCAGTGTTACGAGCATCAACGATGGTAAAGAAATTACTGTTTCAGACTTGGAAATTGCTTTCTTGCCTGCCAACAAGTGTTTGGTGAGATGAATTATTGGAACTCAGTCTTCTGGAAAATACACACCTTTGCAGATAGAGACAATCCAGATTGCTTTACAAAAACCTGATCGACCTTGTTAGAATTCTGTGAAGAAAATTCCCTGTTCTTACAACAGTGACAACTTTTGCTACAAAGACTTCCTTTTTTATCTGCTGTTCTTTCTCTGTGCTTTGTAAACTAGCACATTGTTCCGAGTGCTTGCCTTAAGGTGTTACTATGCAACTTGTGGAAATTAATGTTTCCCTATTTAAAAAAAATAAAGAATAAAAATTCATTGCACTTTTGTCATTCAAAACCTGTAACTTATACAGGGCCCTAAACCAGCTCCCACGATCTTCATTGCCCTTTGTTCACTTTGATGTTTTTTGTTTAATAAGCATGTGGATGAGTGTATACACAGTCTCTCATATTCCCTGGCACCTTCTCTTGGCCAGCAGCACCCTTGATGCCCGTATATGGGAGGCTCTGGTTTTGTTCCTGCATCTCTGGCTGGAAGAGAGTTTCAATTCGTCTCCAGCCAGTTTCCCTTTGTGCAAGCCCTCTGGGATCACAGATATTTCAGTTTTCCCAAGAATCCTCTCAGCCTCTCCTTTTCATAGGCACTATCTCAGTTTTTCATCTCAGCTCTGGCAAATAACCACAGTGCTAGTTTGGAGTGCAAATTCTTGTTACTACTAGAAGGGATGATGATCCAAGAGGCAATGGCCTCAAGTTGTGCCAGGGGATGTTTAGATTGGATATTAAGAAAAATTTATTCTCTGGAAGGGTTGTCAAGCACTGGACCAGGCTGCCCAGGGAAGTGGCGGAGTCACCATCCCTGGGGGTATTTAAGAGATGTGTAGACGTGGCACTTAGGGACATGGTTTAGTCATGGACTTGGCAGTGTTGGGTTAAAGGTTGAACTCAACCATCTTAAGGGTCTTTTCCACCCTAAATGATTGTGTGATGCATCTGTGTGCTGATTGTTTTTGCAGTTTCATTAGCCACCTTCATTAGCCACCTTCACCTGGCCTCTTCTCCAGCACCATGCATTCAGGTCGGAAATATCAATGAACTTGACAGAGCCTGAAAGAACACACAGACACCCTGGTTTTCTCATGTGCACCCACCTGGATGAGTCCTGCTGTAAGGTGAGTATGGGAACATCGTTCCTCAGTCTTCTCCCTCTCCTGCACTTTGCTTTGAAGGCCTATATGTGACATGGCTATATGTGAAGGCCTATATGGTTACAATGGCTTTTGCTGCTACAGTTTATAAAGGAATTCGTGTCACTGGACTCACCTTCAGTCATCTCCTGTAAAGGGTAACAGAGAGCTTCATTAGCTCCATTTAAATCACTTTTCAAAGTGCCAGCAAGCTTACGAATCTGCTCAACAGCAGGAGATCTGAAAAGGCAATGAAAGAAGCCTAGTGGAGTTATTTGCTCTTATCTGCACCACCAGGAAGGAGAGGTGGCATGCTCACCCAGTGACAGCAAGCATCACAAGCGCACACTCAGCTCCACGCACAGTAATTCTGGCTGGCATTAAAGCGTTGTTCAGGTTGAGCTGCTTCTGACAGAGACATTTGTTCAATCATGAAATGTTTCTATCGGGTTGCAGGGTTCACAGCAGATGGCTGAATTACAGTGATCTGCAGTGCTAATGCTGAGAAATGATTTGTGATGGAGTGCGCACTTCTGGGGATTTGTGACTCAACCTGCTCATGTATATTACATGCTTTTCTCTTTCTCATTCCTTTTCACTTTCAACAAAGAGGAGTGTTCAGCAGTGCAGAGCCTGGCACCACCTGTGAGCAGAGGCTCCCAGACACGGCACCCTACACCCCAGCTGGTCTGTCTGCAGCCACATGCAGCATCCCAGAGTCAGGAAATGTTGGCTCAGCACTGAGTGGCCCATGAAGCGAAGCAGTGATCCCCAGTGTGCTCCAGCACTGTTCCCACACATTTCCAAATGCCTGAGACAGCAGGATGTGCACGCTGGACAGTGTCCCCTGCTGAGCTGGGGGCTGTGACTGTCCCACCGCCAACCCCACAGCCAGGACAAGTCTCAGGTGGAGGCTGGTCCTCAGCAAATGGTTCAGTGCCTGCTCCAATACAGGGCAGAACAGAACTGACAATTACAGCTTTACAGACCCGGGATGTGATCTGCATTGAGAATATTTCCTGGATATGCAGTTTTTTATTTGTCTCCATCCAATAATATGCATCTGTTTTTATGACTGTTCTCTCAGTGTGAACAAGATTTATAAAACATTTAAGAAGATCATGTCTACCAAGACAGCAAGGTGACCCTAAGACTTCTGAAACTTCTCTGGTGTGCCATTTATTATGCTTACAAGCTGAAAGAACCAAGATCCAGGCAGAGCTCAAGCTGTGTTGATATATATATACCTATGGTGCACACATACACATGCCCTGCAGGCATGCATGATCATGTAAGCCTGTAAAAACAGAGGAGCTGGAATGCCTGAAAGCCAGGCTCTGCCCAGCAATGACAGTTTGGCAGGTTTTCTAGCTAGGTGATCAAAGTAGGCTCCAGGATGACTTTCCAAACTGCTGTAGCAAAAAAAAAACCTGCCCAAAATACAATGTAAATGTTCATAAGGAAGGATAGGTTGGTGTGTGACAAGGTGCCATGATAGCCCTAGCATCAGACATCCCTAGCAGGGTTTTCCTGAAAGGACAAAAGGGTGGATGGGTCTCATACTGTGTCTTCTGAATTTCCTTTTCTACCGGTTTTGTGTGCAATACAAAACCTGAGCTTCACCTCAGCTGCTGTAAAGCATATTATTGCCTTTTCCCTTCTTTGGCATGCTAAAAGAGTGTTTGACCAGAGTCAGAGGCACAAGCATGAAAACATAGCTCAAGCAATGTGTCTCAGCGAAGGAATATCAGGGTAAAACATTTGAAGAAACATTTTAAGCCAACCCACCTCTCTTCATGCTATATCAGAGCCACAGGAGGCACAAACAGGCACGTTGCTACTGAAGCTTAGACCTCAGAAATCCCAGACTGTGTTATCAGCTGGTTCAAAAGCCTTCACTAGCACAACTTTAACCTGGCTCGTTAGGCCAGCACTAGACAGCAACTTTAATAGCCTGCCCTCACAGCAGTGTCACAGCTGAGTACCTCCACCATGTCCAACAGCAGCGGCCAGCTGCTTTGCACTGCTGGGGTAGTGCCTGGCCCCAGGCTGGGCTGGCAAGATGCTGCAGGACAGCATCGTCAGCTGCTGGGCATACGTGGCACGTGGCGACAAACAGAAAAGGAGGCTCTCTTCTCCAGACAGTCATCTTAGGCATCTCTTTCAAACTGGAACTGGAAAAAAACAAGCTTTGTGAGAGGAAAATTTAAATTAAAAAAAAAAAAAAAAAAAAAAAGAAAAAAGGGAAATTCCCATATGTTTTTAAAATGTCACAATTTTGTAAATTTTCAAAGTTATTCCAGGCATTTGAATGAGGCAGCCCAATGAACAGAGTTGCTGTGTATATTTTAAGCTTGTAGACTCATATGTTATTCTTCTACCATTTATTTAGAGTATATTTACTTTTGTATGTTTGCTTTTTTGCCTCCTGCAGCTTACCCTGTTGCTCTTATGAGCAAGTGTAAACCCACTCTTTTTAATGAAGTAAGCTCATGAAACACAGAAATTGATGCTGCTGTCCAAGTCAATGGTTAGAGTGATCAATCAGCTGTATGTCTGCTTTAACAGTCTCTGCACCCACTTCACAAGTTTCTGCCTTTAAGAAACAGACACTTATATAAAAGATATATGTATATCTAAATTCATACATATATGTACATGCATGCATATTTATGTGCGTGTCCATTATATATGCATGGTAATGTCATAGAAGGCACATCTGAACCAGTCAGCACTGTTCCTTCCCTGTTCATACATATTTCTTCACCTGCAAGAGCACAGGATTACTGAGGGCCGAGTGGGCTGTTGCATCCCTCACTGCTGCTCACTCTCTCACCGTACAGCCCTCCCTGCAATTCTGTCAGGTTCTCAGATAAAAATGAGTGTGTGGTTTGGCCTCAATAGTTTGTTATAAGACCCTTTCTGAATCTTAGCATGATCCTGATCAAAAGCCATTTAAATTACAACCGAAACATGCCCATATATCCATGTGCTCATGAGCCTACACTGGCTATTAGAGTGTCCTTTTCCCTCCTTGATGTTCAGCTCCGTGACTTCACAAACAGTGGCCCAGCCATCTGTTCCTTAGATCCAGTTGCTTGTTGGGTGATGCAGTGTGATGCAGGTCCTTCTGCATAGAAACCAGCATAAAAAGTTTTGATCTGTGTTGAAACACCTTTCCCACTCTGGCAATGGATCTCACTGCTCCCCCCATAAGACAACACAGGTATTCATGGGCCCTGCAGCAAGCAGCTTCACTGTGACCATCCCAATTAACAAAATGTTGCTTTACAGGCCCATTATGAGACCAGGTCATTTCCGTGATTCCCTTCCCAGTACAGCTGCAGAGGCTCTCTCATTGCCACAGCGAAGCAAGGAGTAGAGAGAAGAAAGAAGGGAGGACAAAGCCTGCAGTGAGGTGCTGGTAGGAAATGAGCAGCAGCTGGGCAGAGACCTCTGGCTTGCCACCAAAGCAAGCAGATTATTTATTACATCTGCAGTTTCCTCTAGTAAGAGTGGCTTTTCATACTCAATATCACTCGATATCACCCTGGCATCCTCCCTTGACATCTCTTCCTTTTCAAATGAATCTTTTTGGACATAGATGAACAAAATTATTTAGTCTTATAGTGTGATTTGTGCATCAGGACAAACCTTTTTTTTCCAGGGAACAATCTCCACATTCATTCTAGGGCCACGTTGCCCATGTTGTATTTACCATCCCCTGTGATCAGAGCATACTCTGATCCATCTCAGCTGATTCCAGATAATGAGATCCAGCTTGTTTGGAGAAATTCCTACAATTAATTGCTGAGGGTGCGCTCTGGTGATTTTTAAACCTGTATTGTATACAATCTCTGTTGTTGTTCTCAAGGTCAGCCAATGCTTATTCTCAAGGTTTGTTTCAACAGTTGTTTTCACTTGCTCAGAGCCCTGTCCAACCTGGCCTGCAATGTTGCCAGGGACAAGACATCTACCACCTCTCTGGGAAACCTGTGCCAGTGTTCCAGTGTAAAAAATGTCTTCTTTGATGTTTAGAATTTTACAGCAGTGACGTGGTTTTATGTTAAACTCAATAAAATGTTTCCATGGTTCTGGTGAAAGTTCTCCAGTTTAGATTTCACAGGATTAGGTATGAGAATGAATCACTTTGAACACTACAGAGTTTGTGATCATGTGGAATCTTTTACATGAGAAACACCTGTCTTCACGTATGTATGAAGTTTTAGACCCAGAGTGCAGGCCAGGTCCAATTCTGTGTGAAAAAAATAATAAATTTATTGAATGCACTGATTCTGCAGTGGTTCTGTGTCCAGTTGTCTCAAGAAACGGATATCAGTAGATAAAATATGAGTCTGAGAAATCATACAGACTCCTGAGACAAGTCATGCCATGTATCAGAACATGTATGGAACCAGAATATCCACAAAAAACATTTGATTTCTGAAATACTTCTAATTAAAAACAAAACAAAACAAAAAACCAAACCAAAACAAAAAACCAACCAAACAAAAACAAAACAGAACAAAAATAAACATTAGGGTATGTGAAAACATATAAGTTTATAGAGATGGGGGTTTTGTGTTTTTTTTTCCCTTTACAGTGTGATTTCAGAAAGACAACTTCTAAGTTTTATGATAGTTTCAAATATATTCTGTTATAGATTTCACTCCTTTAAAAAAAAAATATATAGTTTCATTACTTTATATGAAAATGATTTATCTTGAAATTAGAAAATGTATAGCCAAAGGACAACTGAAGATAAGCTAGTCAGTAGAAAATTTATAGTAAAACTGCCCAACAACAAAACCATGTCCCTCAAAACATTTCAGACTGAAGTATACATGATTTATAGCACTTGTTATTTTCTTCCTTTAGATAAAGCACTGCCTAATCTCACTAATTCCAGGACCCCACAAAACTCATGAGTCACAGGGAATCTTGCTTGTATGGAGGTGTCTTGTTTTCAAAGATACAAGTGTGAGACCTGAAAACACCCTTGAGCCCAAATTACAGAGGTGGAGAAGGTAGAAACTGTCAGAGAGGGACAAGGCTAGCTATACCTTGAAAAATATGCGCTATTATCATATTTTTTCTCTTAGCATCTAAGCTTTTTCTGTGTCTGGAGATTATCACTTCTGTCCAATCCGTCATGGATTATTCAACACCTGGCACATTTTGTCCTTAAATGGCACAGCCATCTTAGCGGATGCTATGATTTCTGCTAGGATCAACTCTTGCCCTGCATTCATTTCTATCTTCCTTTGTTCCACTCTAACCTGGCAATTACCAAAAGTTTTGCTGAGACTCCATCCATAAACACTGCTTCTTGACTGTACGGGCACATGCCGAGAACAGTTTCCACTTTGGTGTTTTGGCACTGAAACCCTGGTCACAGTCAGGGAATGGAGACTTGAACTCAAGCAAAAATTACTCTTAAAAGCTTGTGGTAAATTCAAATTTACATGCAGGGTAAGCTTGAGACAAAAGGCCACACTGGTTCTATCTAAATGGAAGTTTTGCTATTCATGCCTCCTGAGGCGCTGGAGCTGGGCAGTGCTGGTGGAACCAGGGTTATCTCAGGGGCTGTGGGAATGGCAACGGGAGAGCAAGGGCTGGCAAGCAGAGCAGAGAGAGCTGGGGAGGCATGTGGAGCTGGACATGCTTGTTCAAGGGCTTCGTCCCTCCTCAGCCCCATGACCACTGAGGTCAGGCACTGCGACACTGGGGCTCCCATGGGGCCACCGTGACAGAGCACCCACTTCCTCCCCACCACTGCCCCAGTCCTTTAGCTGGCATGGACTGGATGATGGCAAAGAGGACGGGGGGGTCTCTTAGCCCCCATCACCTACTGACCCCCACAAGCTCAGACACGGGTTAGGTGTACTGCAATGGCCAAACACTGCAGCAGCATCCCCTGCTCTCTGGTCAGCTTTGACAGGCAGGAATTCTTACAACCTTGTGCACAAGGCAGACAAGGGAATTATTTCAGTGTCAGGAGAGGACTACATTTTAGTGAGGCTGTCTCTAGAATTATTCAGGATCTAAATTAGGTCGCAGCCAATTACCAACTGCACGGTGGAGACCTTGGTGCTGCAGAATGGCTGAGCCTCTAGAGAAAAAAGTAAGATTTCAGAAAATGATGTATCAGTGCTTGTGTCCCGCATGGCCATTTATCTCCAGTTAAGATATGAATAATGCAGTGAAAGTTTTTTTTGCTGACTAGCACAATCTCTTCACCTCCCCATCCTGAAGTCTGTTAATTGTGCTCCAAGTACGTGGGCAAGAAGGAGAGTACTTAGGGGCTGTCAAGATTCAGGAGTTAGTTCTGCTTGCCAAGAATGCAACGAGTCAAAAGCATCTCACACATGAAGTGAGCTGAAGCCAGACTAAAAAAATATAAATAGAGATGATAATTTAAAGTCTTTTAACAACTGACTGATATTTAATGAAAGTGGTTTTCACACATTTGTCTCATTTAAGCAGCAGTGCAGCCAGGCAAATCTTGGTCACTGGCCTCATCGACCTTTAAACAAGTGCATGGTTCTCTGCCAGTACCTCCACACTTGCCTTTCATGCTTCTTTAGTTTGACACAGTTTTGAAAAAGCCTTTTTAGGAATTTGTGAAAAACCATTTAAAAAGCACCACTCCAGGACTATTGGGTTAAAAACCCAGCATCAGATCACAGTCATTGCATACCATCACCACACAGCTGTTTACTGAAAAAACTCATACAGACAGATGCTCCACATCTGGTATAGTATTCACAATACTTTGTTAATAATTTAAAAACCAAACCTTTCTAGTTGAATGTTCTACATATGTATTTCCCTTGGCCGATGTCATTGTTATTCACGCTGATGGTATGAGAGGCTTTGGTTTCCATCATGTAACACAGTCCTTCCACCATTTGGATGAGATCACATGAACAGCAAAGCTAAGCTCAGGCATGGACCCAAGGTTGGGCTGGGGTGCCCCATGCAGCTAGTCTCAGGACTGATGTTGGTGCATGTGGATGTAAGGAATCTGCTTGTGCTGCACCTTTGCAGACTTCTTGTAGAACATTTCAGTATGACTCTGCTCAATGCACTGTTCATTAAACTTTTCTTTTATATATAAGTACAAACATGTATTTAATTCACCTGGAGGGGTACCATCAGAATTTCCTAACAAGATTCACCAAGAGAAAGACACTGCACAGTCTGGCACATTCTGCTGTCCCTTGCAGCTGAGAAGGGTATTGCTGCATACCCCTAGGAAGCCCTCAGTTCTCTGGGTGGTAGATGTCTTCACTGACTGTTGGTCTGCTCTTGAACCAAGGATTTTTCACACCCCAGGGACCTGAGAGTTGTATCAGAGTATTCAAAGGCTTATTGTCAGACAGATAAAAATGAAATAATATTAAAAAGCATAGATTTAGATAAACAAAGCAAAACTGCCAACAGATAAAAACACTGCACAGCACAACTGCTAGGTTGAGCAGAAAAGATCCTCCTTAGCAGCTCCAGCTCTCAGGAGCTCACTTGCAGCTCTGCAAGGTCTTCTAGCCTGGAACAGCCCAAAATGCTTATGACCAGCACCTTGCCCAGTCTTTACCCATGCCTGGCTGCAAGGGAAGAGTGCATGTTCCCCACGCCGTGCCTGCATCCAGGCTGCCAGGTGCCATGCAGCCAGTGGGTATGAGATGCTGAGCATGGTGCTTTTCCAGGGACCAGCTACAGACCTGTCCCCTGAACCCATCCGCAGTAGGACTAACCACTGCTTGGTGATAGCAAGAAGGTGCTGTCCTACAGTTACACGGGAAAAGCATAAATCAGCATAGGTTTGGTGACTTGGACATTGCCCTTTCACCCTTTTGCATCAGCCAAGGGTCTAACCCAACCTGAAATACGCTTACACAGTAACATTTTGACCACTGGCCCCACAATCAATTTTGACCACTAAGAGGAAGGTCCAGGCTGAGAGGGCTGACCAGCATCCATAACTGCTCATCTCTTCAAGACTACATGTCTGTATGTGAATGTGCATACCTGGAGAGATCTTAACTTTTGTTGCAATAATTAATCTATACATCACACTTTTCAGGACACCAATCGCTAAATCAGACATAATAACCCATTTTAAAACTATTTCTCTGCTCTTCTCACCCATCATGACATTTTCCCTTTTTATATATAGATGTCTCAAATAGAACACAAAATATCAACTATATAATAAAGATTGCTCAGAAGCACATCTCAGAGGCTCAGGACTCACTGAATCTCGCACAGAGTTGTCTTGTCTCTTTTTTATTTCTTTGCACCAAGATTTCCTTAAACCCTTCATCTTTAATAGAAGAAGGATTCTTTACATTGCGAAGCTGTAGAAAGCAAATTACTTAACTGGAGACTGGCATATCAAGTGGCAGCTGAGTTTGAGTTCTATAGCATCAATAAGGAGCTGAGAGCTTTCTTGGTGAAGTTAAGATAAAGGAATACACACAGAATAAAACTGCATTGTTTGAGTGGCTATTGTAATGCTTCTTCATGGAGTTATATAGAAAGGCAGCAATGAGGACATTGTAAAATGAGAAAAGAAATAGTATATCTATATGAAGACATGGCAGCAACTGGCTTTAGGGCAAATGAATAAACGAAGAAAGACCTAGATGGATTTGCAGAAAGGTTACAGTCAAACAATCTGTTAATAACTGGTTAAAGACAAAGCACATTTTCAGGGTTCTTGTGGCTTTCAGAGATAAGAACTGCTGCTGAGAACATCAAGACTGGCACAAAAGAGAGGAAAAAAAACTTTGAAGGTTTCTACTTAATATTTTTTAAATTCCTTTTTACCTTTTTTTTCAATAGTTCAAATTTGGGAACAATGTACCTATATCTCTAACATTTTGTAACATCACTGCTGTGCCCCCTCCCAGCTCCTTGTGCCCCCCCAGCCGCTCGCTGGCGGGGCAGGGTGAGGAGCAGGACGGCCCCTGGGGCTGTGCGACACTGCTCAGCAGTGACTAACACATCCCTGGGTGACCAGCACTGCGTTCACCACTGGTCCAGACACAGCCCCATGCAATCTACTGTGAAGAAATCTAACTCTAACTCAGTCAAAACCAGTACAAGGATTCAGATAAGATGGAAATTCTGCTTTATGACAAAGTTGCTTTAATAAAACAATCACAAAATCGTTTAATAACTTTGTCTTTATTATGGCCTAATAGCAGAGTCTTCTCTGGAACAGAAAGAAGACAAGACACTTCAGAACATCTCTCAGCTCAAGATGGATATTCCAAAGGCCCCACAGGAATCACACTGGCCTGATGGATCGTCTACACAGCTGCAGATGGGGGTTTTGTTTGAACAGTGTCCTGGGTTGAGTGAGTGGTGGAGTTTTTTGGTGGCAGGGGAGGGGGCTATTGGGGCAGCCCCCTGTGAGAAGCTTCTTGAAGCTCCCCCAGCTCCACGTCAGCTCCACTTCTGTTTGGGAAATTGAGCCAATCGGCTGCGCCTCTGCGATAACGTATTTCAGAAGGGACGTGGTGACGGGCAGGGGGACTTGTGAGGAGGAGTTGCTGCAGCTGCATGAACACCAATGTCAGTGGAGGAACGGAGGAAGAAAGGAGGGGGGAGGTGTGCCGGAGCAGAGACCCCCCTGTATCCTGTGGTGAGACGGCAGGGCGGCCCCCCCGTGCCACCCATGGAGATCTACAGTGGAGCAGACATTGATTTACAGCCTGTTGTTCCTGCTTGGGAAATCAAGGTTCTGTGCCCGAAGAAGGCCGGGGTCTCATGGGAAAAGGTAGCCCCGCTGCTGTAATTCAGTGCTGGGAGGATTGCAGCATGCGGGGGAGTCCCACGCTGGAGCAGCTCGGGAAGGGCTGCAGCCGTGGGAGGGAATCCAGTCAGAGGAAGTTAGTGACCCATGATGGAGCAGTGTGGGGAATGCTGCGGCCCATGGGAGGAATTCAAGTCAGAAAAAGTTTGTGGAGGACTGTCTCCTGTGAGAGGGGGACCACGATGGAGCAGGGGGTAACAAGTTTTGGACACTCCCCTCACCGAACATGAAGGAAGTGGCAGCACTGCCTGCACCCCCCATTCCCTGCCCCTGCGCCACTGGGGGAGGAGGTAGAGATATCGGGAGCAGAGCTGAGCCCGGGAAGAAGGGAGGGGTGGGGGGAAGGTGTTCTCAAGATGTGGCAATGCTTCTCGCTGTCTTACTCTGTTATGTGTTGTTAGTGTCTGTAATAAATGTATGTTCTTTTTTTCTTCCCCTAATGAGTCTGCCTTTTGCACGTGATCATAAAAGGGGGATTTTCCCCCATCCCAGTCCTATCTTGAGCCCCAAGCCTGGCTCTCTGTCCCTTCTCATTGCCAGAGGGGAAGAGAGAGAGAGCTGCTGCATTGTGGTTGGCTGCCAACCAGGCCTAAACCACGACAAACAGGTATTCTCATCTTCTTTTGGACAAGCTCATTCTTCTTAATCTGTTTCTTGTACAGTGTTAATACGCTTTAAGATTTAATAAACTTTCACCTTGAGCTTTTGTATGACAGCAAGACTTCCCTTGCCTGCATGCCCGAGCAGCTTCCCATGTGATGTGTTTTCAGTGGCCTTCCAGAGACACATGCAATTCACTGGGGCAAGTGAAAACCTTGATTTCACCTGGGCTGTCTGCACGAAGATGGAGGTTTAAGGAACACAGACTTCATGACTGAACCCCAGTTTTGCTGGGCATCTTGTCTGAGGAGTAAGCCGAATAGCTGTCTTTGTCAGGCGAGGCAGAAAGCCCTGCTCCCCCCATGCCTGTGGGGCAGCTGGCAGCTCCACCCCCAGGGCGAGGGGTCCGTGGCACCCCACAGCCTCTTCCCCTCTTGGGCACACTGTCACCTTCATACTGCTCCCAAGTGCCCCTCGCCCTGCTACAGGGCAGCTTTAGCCTCTGCTCCTGGACACAGGGACAGTTGCCAGCAGAAGTGATGGACCTGGACTGCATCTCATCGTCCCCCTGGGCAGTGTGGGGGCCATGCCCCCCTTCCACCAGTTTGGCTGCATGCTGGCCAGAGGACATCAAGCAGGCAAGTCATAACCAGTGTTGAAAACAAGGCAGAGGTAAATATCATCTTTCTTCCCTTCGTTAACCCTCCATTCTAATCTGGATGTGTCTGAGTAGAAAAAGCCTGAATTAGCCACCAGGTCTCAGCTTTATGTTCAGGATTTTTTCAGGGCAGTTATTTCCAGAGCAATAAAAAAGCCTCATTGTCTTAAGAAAATCAAGTCTGAGTCTATCTTAAAACTACACACTTTTATGTCTAATCATTTTGACCTGTCTCCCTGATAAAACCAGATTTATCTGAAAATCTAAAAGTACTAAAAACTGTTGTGAGGAGGGGTGCTAAGCACACTGGTCAGTGAGATAAATGAACCTAGTCAGGCTATGAATAACACCAGAAGGATGTTATTAAATTGATACTTGGAGAATGCACAGGAGAAAGGAGACTTCTGGTTAGTTTTCTATTTTTTTCCCTGTTTCTGATTTCCCTGCCAACAGAGCCAAAGAGATCATCTTTGCAAATGTATTCCTGAAATTTTCTCTTAAAAAAGAATGGTGTTTTACTTAAGAAGGAGTAAAATGTCATGGAATACTGTATGTGGGAGATTGCTTGGGTTGTATACATGCATTGTAATCAAGAAAACAAGCAAAAAACCCACAAAACCCCACGATCTATTTTCATCTGGTTTCTTCCCGTGCCCTTGGACTCAGAGAAATATAGTCTGTTCTGTCCTTGACGTAGTAACATTCTGGAGGATACATTCAGCCATTGTCTGTCTGGAATTGTTTCAGCAGCTTCTCTTGCTTTTACTTTCATTTTATATGATGCTTTCCAGAAGTCATATTTTTATGTCTTCTCAGAAATCTAGCTCTCCTGTAATAGAAAATCTTTCACTAAACCAACTATTTGTTTCAGCCAGCTGTTTTATTATCTATTCTCATCCATTTGTTCTCTTTATACAAATGGAAGCAACAAATGAAATGAAAACTGTAAAGCTGACAAATACCAGTTATCACCGTGCAGATTAAGAGCATCACAACAACTTGTTTTTTACAGTGAGTGCTGAGGCAATAAAGAGTAAATTTAAACCAACTAGTGGGAAAAGTGCTCCATGTCTTATCTTTTCTGACCTTACCCATTGTCAGAGAAACAACCAGGGGCCATGCCCACCCTCCTTTCACTAAAGAAAAGCCTTGAGTGTTTTTCTGGGGTAAGCACTCTGACCACAGCCACAGCCTGTGGGGAATTCAAACACAAAGCTTCTGCCCAGATGCTGGCCACTGCCATCTGACCTGCATTTACCACTGCTCCACGTGTTCCCTAAATGTTGTCCTTGCTGTGCCATGGACACCTCAAGGAAGGGCACTCTGCATCCCCAGGAAATTATCATCAGTGCCTTCAGTCTCCTTGGTTTTTGAATAGCCAGCTCAAAACTCTCTTTCCCCTCAATATCCACATCTTCCTTTCTTCTAATGGGGTTTGGGTTGGTTTGCCATGGTTTGTTAACTGGTGAAAACAATATGTATTTTAACTGTCTTGACTGTGAATGGGTTACGGGAATTGTCACTCTGTGAACCTGGAAAGCCAAAGACTACAATGTTTGATGAGGAGTCAGTGGGAGAGCGGGTTGACAGCAGCTCTGCAATGCAAACGTATTTCTAAACCAAAGATGTTTTGCTGTAACACAAAGCAGACAGAGGTGTTGTGCCCTGGGTTTGTGTAAAACCATATTTCCAAGTTGTGTTCTCTGTTTTTTTCCATCAATATATTAGGTTGCATCAGAAATTGTTAAAAGGAAGGCAGAATTTGACTGGTTGAGAAAGAGATAAACCACCTTTTTTCAGATCTGTTCAGACCAGGGAGCAGTGGGTGAAATCCCCTTTTAACTAATGTCTTAAAGCCAAGCAGAGTGAAAGCCCTCATATCTCCAGCAAGATGTTGATTCAGAACAAAATGTTAATAGTCTCCAACTGTTTATAGTAGCTTCTGAGCATATCTTTCAAGTGAAAACAACTGTTGAAACAAACCTTGAGAATAAACAAAGTGAACATCTGAATCAATAATTAATGAACCACACTGAGTGTTACAGGTCTTCTGAATGGAGTCATTTGTTCTTGGAGCCAACGAATCTGTGCTTCCAGTGTGACTTACTCTATATTCCTACGACTAGATTTTCATGCATGTGTACATGTGTTAGTACATTTTACTCACAGCTTCTTTTAATTGCTGTGTTTATATGACAGCTTTCATGCTAGGATACAAAACAGGAATGTTCGTCAGTTATAATCATGTGATCGTGGAGCACTGGATGTTACAGAGAGCAATGCAAAGAGTAAAAAGAATTTTTCCCTCTTTTGAATAAAAAAATATTTCTGTGTTATTACTAGATGATTAATAGCTTTTCAGCAAGAAAGATGTGGTCATGCAAAGACTCCTCTTTTCTTCCTTAATTTGCTGTCAAAGTTTCCAAACAGCCTGATCTGAGTGAGTGATGCTACAAGAGTACTGAATTGTGATTCATTATTCTATCTTCAGGGGCCCAAGAGACACCACCACATTCCTATGTTACAAGAGATCACACGCTAATTAACAGCATTATACATTTATGAACCAATTATCATATTTACACAGGACAACTGTATCCTACGTTTAATTATAATTTAAGGTCTTACTTGAATAAGCCTGTGATTGAAGAAAAGCCCAGTGCACCTTATTATCATTTTGTAACTGGAAGTCAAGACATTTGGCCAAGTGTGCTTTGTAGCTTCCTTTTCTAGTGTTACCCATAATATTATCAGTCCTAACCTGTGTCGGAAAGGGTCTGACTTGCCTTGACTCAGTAAGTGCTGCTCATTTCCCTCGGGACACGCTCCCCCAGCCTGCTGTGCCCAGGCAGTGCTGCCTCTCACTGCTGAAACCTCTCGCCAGCACGGTTAGGAACAGGCGCCAGAGCCCACGGTGCCCTCTACAGGCCTGGCACACGGGAAATAAACACCAGGCGCCCAGGTAGCCAAAAGCTGCCAATTTCAAAATATCAACTGTTTATTAACAGTGCGGCCTCTCTCTCTTACCTACCAGCTATACATAAGTAGGAGGAAAAGGAAAGTAAATATTAAGCTTAACTGTCTTTAAATTTGAAGCTGATGCACATATGGGACGCTGTTCTCTTTGGATCAATGAATAAAAATTCTGAGCAAGCAGATGTTATTTTCATGATACTTCCCGCTTTCAAGACTCTCAGGGATCTCTTAAAGCAGAAGCACATACGTCATGAAATACCACAAAGGCCTGTTTGGGACAAATGATGCTATAAACCAAGTGTGGAGATTGCTTTCCTTTGGCCAGTTGTAATGTGTGCCCCTGTATTCCCTTGATATCATTCTTCATGCAAGTATCTTTGTTTAGCTAAATCAAATATTTCCATTCAGATCTAACTAGAAATTCATAGAAAATACCTTTTTCTGAACCTAGGCTGATCAGAATAAGATACTGAGACAGATACTCTCTGGGTAGCCCTTTATAAATTAATACTAAAACGCACACCGAGCCATCTGGAACAAGAAATCGCTATGTTTTAGTGATGCCTATCATATCTGAAAGCATTCTTATGGCCCATATTTTTGTCATAGTGTTAATATTAAAGATTTATAAAATCACATGACGAATTGCGTAACCATAGTGGGAAGGTCCTTCGCTGTCAATCAGCATACATCTGTTCACACCAGAGTTGAGTCTGCTTTTATGACGTCTTTTGTGTGGAAGGAAAATAAGTTACCTCTCCGCAACTTATTTCTCAGCAAAGACCCAGATGTACAACTTTCCCCTTACTGGCCGAAGGTGTGAGGTTGAGCACTAACTAGCATGTGTCCCACCTCAGGACCTGGGCAGCTCAGCACCTCCACTCGCACAGGTAGCAGGTGATGACTGCCTCAGTGTCTCAGCCATCTATGCATTTTTACATGCTTTGTACCAAAACATTTGTTTAACGGTCGCAGCTTCTGTTTCCAGTCCTTTTCACCAACATAACAATCTAAAATATTTTCTCTTCCCACAGAAGTGGCATGATGCCTGTGTAGCTTCCACAAGTGTCTTTGCTACCCATCTACAAGGAGTATAGATGAGAAATTATTTTTGAAAATCTTTTAAAACAGTCATAAATGAGTCATTCAAACTGATAGTGTCACGGGAAAGCCTGGCACACACATCTGTCTGGAAAATTCATAGGTACCTGAGAAGAAAAAGTCATAATATTTGGCTCTGAAATTAATAATATTTGCTTCTTCTGCTACTCCTTCTACTGAAATATATTCTGTTACATTTTTGACAATTCCTGGATAAGGAATGGAGCCACACTTTAATTTTCTCTGAGGCAGACTGTATATTTTAAATGTGAGTTTTCCAAAGCACAGTCATTGTTCCTGTAGGCATTAATGTTGCAAACCAAGAAATAAGGCTTCAAGCACTAATAAAAAAATTCAGAATTGCAAGTTGGTAGCAAACAACCCGAAGCCCAAATAGCTCTTAGCACTAAAAATAAATCCAGGCTTGTCTGGGATCTCTGTGGAGCTCTGTACCTTCCAGATCATAAATATTCTTCCATTTCAGTTTTCAAATTAGTTGCCATTTAGGCTACTTCAACATCTGGGGAAGAACCTTCCCTGGTAGAGGAAGCTAATAGGTCTGCAGAGCTTCTGATTGATGAGGTCTAGTGATACCTGCAGAGCAAGCTCTGCTTCTGAAAGCCAGCCCAGTAAGTTTTCCCAATTTAATACTCTAAAGTGTTTTTAATTGAATCAACTGAAAAAATGTAAGTAGCAGAGCAACACATGAAAAATACAGAAAGACAGGGGAGACTACAGCAAACCAGATGGGTTAGCTGGGCAGGAGGAAGATGGTACAAGAAAAAGGCTACTAAGGTTTAATTCAGCATTGCCAGAAACCAGTGACCACTGCCACCACAATGTGCAGTGAAATTCCAGCACCCACGGGTGGATCGTGCCCGGGCGGGAGATGCCCCGGTGTGCAGCACTGTGGCCGCAGGTTCTCCCGCAGCAGCAGCCGCTGGCCCTGGGCGAGCAGCAGACAGGGTCCTGCCAGCACCTGCATACACCATCGGACTGTGCACCCTAACACGGCCTGGGTGCTCCAGACCCAGCGAGTCTTTCACTAATGGCAAGTCCGCGGGCGAGCAGGGCTCCAGGACTGCTCCCTTCACTCCTGTCTGGCTGATGAAACGGCATTTACCACGTCGCCCAAGGTCAGGCCCCACTACCCAACACCGAGCTCTCATTCCTTTCAACAGTCTGAGAGTGTGCCATGTCTGGTGCACTATAACACCTCTCATTAAGCTGTCTCTTTTGGCAAGAGGAGAAAGTTAAGGAGATGTTTGGGTTGTCAGGCTAACTTTTCTAACAGGGAGCATTGGTCCAGAGTACCAGGAAAGGTTACCAATTTGAGCCAGAAGTTTTTGAGAGAATGAAAACAAAGCGTAGTCTTCAAACCGCCTTGTACTAGGGGAAAAATCCTGTGTGGCTGCACAGGTGAGTCCTCCCTATAACATAACTCTAAGGGCACCAAGGTCCTGGTCTCTCTGCCTGCCCTCAGGCAGAGCTAGGGTCTGAGCTGTAGTCCTGACCATCTGTACTTAAAAAGCACTTTTGCTGGAATTTCCCAAGGTATAAAACTTCTGCTTGTAGCTGTATTTTAATTTGATAAGGGATATCAGCTGTTCTCTTGTCAGAGTTTTTTGGTCTGTGACTAAATCCCAAGAAATGTTAGTTGTGCTGATGTTTTTTCAGATAGGAATGGGATAATCTGGCCACTTACTCTTGACACCTCTTTGCTGAATTCCACCCTATGGTCCTAATAATCATCCCATGACACAAAGATGAGTAAAAATACCATATAGTTTCATTAAGGCAATCTCTAAAAAATTATTCTCTGCCTTTTGCTTTGCTAGTATCTTTTGAACTGCATTTTAACAGTTTCTCAAAGTATATCAAATGATCTGCAAGAACATCACTTGTCAGAAGCTGTGTATCACTGCTCGCAACTGGGGGCAAGAGCAGGCTGGTGCTACTGTAATGTTTACTGGCAAGCCAAAATGCATCCTGGAGAAAAACACTTCTATTTCCTTCACAAACAAAAGCAGAGAACCCTAAAGCTATAGACACTTTCTGAAATGCCTGTTTAAACGCAACTATAAACAGGATTACTTTCCACTAGTTTTCAGCAGCAGAATGTCTAAAGGCCTGTGGTCTAAATACCTGACTACTTTATCTGAACTACTGGCTTCATTCCCTTCAATTTGCTTCTCCCTTATTTTCTAGTAACCACTTCCATACTCAAACCACACCTTTCTGGTCCATTTTGCTCTGTCCCCTTTAGTCCCTTGTACACTGCTAGCTCAGGGATGTAATTTCCAATGCCTCACCCTTGCTGTGTGACCACTCTGCTTGGCCCTTTAGTCCCAAGTGCAAAATGGGAGCAGCAGCCAGAGCACACAGTCCTGTGTTCTCCTCCTCAGTGCTGTGACAACAAGAGATCAGGGAGTGCAAGGAGAGGCAGTGACCCCTTCATCATTCCCCACTGGGACTAGGGGCAAAAAGGCCCTTCCCACAGGGAAAAATTAACAATCTTACATTGGAACACTCTCGTGGCAGTACAAGCTGGAGATGAGTATTTACTCAATATCTTTCCACATGGAAGCGTCTGGTCAGCCATCCACATGGTTGTGTCATAACCTGATGGCTTAGGAAGCTGAAGTTTGGACTATGGGGATTTAAGGATAGGAACAAAATAAAAGAAAGAATAAAACTTTGTTACTCTGAAGCACAATAGTAAACATAGAAGGAGACAAGATGAAGTTGATGATTTCTATTTTGGTAGTGTGGAGTCTATACCCCATGTACAAAGGACGGAGCAAGTATTCCTTGTGACACTGTCCTTTTATGCCTCACCAGTTCTCCTGGACCAGGCACCAGGTATATTTTTACATTTAAATGACGGTCTGAGTGTTTTTGCATAGGGAAACTCTTCAGACAATAGATCTTCTTTCTGAGATTTCCTGTTTCCCTTCCCTACTGCAGTCTGATGAAACTAGTAGTCCTACCAACTGGTAGCCCCTTCTGTAGGGGTGGAAGTGATGACAGATACCACTCATTGTGCCAGTCATTCTGTGTTGTACTATATTTAATTACTTTTAAAGCAAATGCACAATGAAATACATCAAAGGAAATGAAGAAATGAGCTTCATAATAATTTTTTGAGACTACTCTACACAAAAGTCAAATTAAGATGTTGTTAGAGTTTATACCTAAAGGGGAATTCTCAGCATGCTTTCAAATTTTCATTATTTGTTGTGATCTGAAGCTTGAAAAAAACCCCAAATTTCCTCCTTAATAGTCTTGGTCTTTTCCATTTGATAAATATTGATTTTTCCTTTCTTTCCTACAGCAAAGAAAGCAAATTCATGTTATCAGTGTTAGAGAAATTTAGGCTAGAGGCCAAACTTCCTGCATAGTTTTGACCACTCTGCAATCAATCACGAAGTCCCCTAACCAGCCAAACAAAACATTACCCATATAAGGATCTTGCCCCTGGGAGACTTTCAACCTTCTGCCTTTTCCTGTGGTTGTTCTGGACACCTCTGTCACATCAGGGCAGCTTGAGGCGCGGCCAGGGGTCAGCTCCTGCTGCAGCCTGAGCACTCGCTGCCCCAGGCAGGGCCGGCCGCCCCGAGCGGCTGCTGCAGAAGGTCACGGACACGGGGCTGGCAGCACTTCTGTGCACCCCCTGTGTCTGCGGAGTGTGGAGGAGGCATCACCTTAGCCCCAAGAGGAGCCAGCTCTTGGGTGCTGCTGCTGTCCAAGATGTCGGCTCTGTCCTCGTGAGCCCCGGACAAGCCCTCCAGCAGAACCCAGCTGGAGCAGGGCAAACCCTCCAGCAGCCGTGACTGCCCTAGGTGCCCCACACTAATGAGATCCCAGCTGAAGCCTTGGTGCATAAAGACCTTTATCCGTTGCAACTTGTTTTGATTGGTTTTTACTCTTCACAGGGCTGGGTCTCAAAGTTCCTATTATCCCTATATAAACGTCTGATCTCCTGCAGCTGATGCAAAGGTTTTGGCCTTACTGATAACTCTCAGCAGTAAGTCTTACAAGCTAATAGTGTGAAAAAGTATTTCACTTGGTATGTTTTCTTAAACTTGCTCCTGCCTTTGTTCTGTGACTGACCTTCTGTTTTCTGTTGCATGATAAAAGGTGTACCAAAACCTACAACTTGATTTCACAACACTGCTTATTACTTCTTATATTTATCAGGTCTCCCACTAAATATAAATCCAGGTCATCTCAGCCTGACAGACCCTGTAGAATTCTCTCCAAACATTTACTCATTTCCAAAACTTGTCTCTGAATCCAGCTATTTCATTGATGCCCTTTTTGAGATACAGTGACTCAAACTGAATACACTATTTCAGGTGAGCATGTAACACTGATTTATATGACAGCTTTCCAGTACTTCCAGTGTTATTTTATTCTGTTCCCTCTGCATCCTGGTGATGCTTGCTCTTTAGAAAGCAGCTACACGTTGAGTCTTTGAGCTTTCCCAGTGATGCAAAGATCTTTTTTTCTGTGTTATTACAGTTAATTTAGAACCTAGCCAAGAGTAGAAATTGTTCAGATTAATTCCTCTGTGCACATTACTTTGCATTTGTCAAAATTGAATTTTGCTTGTGATCTTGTTACCCAATCACTCCACCATCTTTTTGTACCCTTTGAAGATCATCACAGACACCTCTGGTCTTGACTGACCTAAATATTTTTTGTGCAGTGTGCATTTCTTGCCTCCTCTATTAATCTTCTCTTGCAAAAGATATGTGTGCGTGTGTGTGTGTGTGTGTGTGTGTATGTTTATGTATATGTAAATTAAGCACTTGCATCCTTTTGGGGAATTTAGATACATCACTCTCCAGACTTTTTGCAATGGCATTAGTTTCCCTGTTCATTTCTGGAAAAAGCTTTTTCTGACATGGTGTAACATCCCGTCTGCCTTTGTGGTTCCATCAAGCTAGTATCTCATAACCAACCTGTGATCAAATAGTGCATTTTCTTGATTGATTTTGGTTAACAAGCTTTTGGCATACAACTGAAAATCTTACTATTAGTCCATCAAAGTCAAAAATCACTGTGTGATGTGCATACATCACTGGGCCAACAGCTTAACAAAATTTAGCATAGTTACATATCTGACCTCTGGCTGGAGTGAATTTAGTCATTCACTACCTATAATTTAAAATAGAGACCATTAAATAATCTTCATTGGACTTCCTGTAATGTGTTGATCTCTTTGCATTTAAGGCCTTTGCTCCATATGACCATACAAATATGTTCTTTTTGCCTTCTAGGGACAACAGGTATTTGACAATGATTTTTTGATACAATTTTTGCTGTCTAATCATAAAACAGTACTTGTCGCAGCCTGCAAGCACGTATTCCAATATAGTCAGATGTCCTCTGACACTGTTCTTTCCCCATCAAAACATCACTGAAAACATTTCTGCAGACAAGTGTGCTGTTATAAATTTCTTTGGAGTACACTGATGAAATTTTATGGTGGATGTTTGGTTGAGTAAGAATTCAGCTCACACACAGTTAGGAATGCCCAAAATTCCAAAAATTTCCACAGAAATTTCCTGAACTGCCTCTGTGAGCCCGACCTGTGGCCGGAGAGGTGTACCCATGTGTCAAAGCTCTACAGCTTTACGTCCCCACCTGAGTCAGATGGGAGTCACCATCCTACAGCCCTGCAAAAGGCTCTGACACGAAGGAAAAGCCTTCCCCTTCCTCCTCATAGAGGCTGAGGAAATCTGCTTTCAAAGAGAAGCAGAAGGAGACCATCCTGAAGCCTGTTTACTACAAATGCCAATTAAATCAAAATGGGAAATAGGCTAGGCTAACCATGGCAGTGGGATCAAGAAAGATTTAGGGACCAGATATGACAGGCAGGGAGGATTTAAAATCCATTTTGACTCCTGTGTTGAGAGAGATTCTGACTTTGCTTTTTACAACCATATTTTTCAAATCTGGAGGAACTCCAAAATCACCCAAGGTGCTCCTCAACTTGTTGCTATCCATACCCAGACTGCTCTTTTCCAGGACAGGCATTATAGCCTGCAGCTGAACAAGGCTCAGGAGTACCATGCCACCCCCACCCCCCACTGCATATCGTCGGGGTGCGACCTGCTCATAGGCTCAGCTCCAAACATGCACACAGTACCCGGGGCTGCGGGTGCTCAGCACCAGCCAGCCCCCACTGGGTTGGGGTGCCAGCATGGCCACAGCATGAGAATGATCATCAGATGGGTCAGAGTGGCCAGGGTGGATCCAGTACCCCCGCACATGGCTGCACTGGGGGCTCAGAACACACCAGGACCTGTCTGCTGAGCAGAGGTGTGAGTGCTGGGGTAAGACACCACAGTGATTGTGTTTGCTGTTATGGATCCACAGAGTATCGTTAGTAGGACTAAAAATAAGAATTAGTAATAGGCACAGGAGCATACTAATACTCTTCATGTGCACAATTTAATTACCAGTGACTCCAGGGATTCAGAGCGAGAAGCTGAGCAAGATGATGTTACGCTGTGTAAAGCAGCAGAGCATGCGCACCGTCTCAGCGCTTAAAGATGAGGACATCTACAAACCAGGTGGTAGGACTGGGGCACCCCCAGCCACTACATCATCCACAACAGTCCGTTTGTTTGTTTTGTGACCTGATTTAACAGATGGCAAAAAAATTGTTCTTTTAACTCAGGATTTTCTTTTGACTTTTTCCTGTAGCTGATTCTTCTTTAGATGCTACTCAAATTTCAAATTCTGCATCAGAACTTGTGACGTGTTTCTGGAGTGATCTGTTGTTACCAAAGCAATGACTGCTTTTAATTTGTGTCATTAACACATGCCATGGGTGAAATAATCATTTAATTTATTGAACTTCATACATGGCATAAACTCATGTTCATGTAACTTAGGACACAATTTTTCTGTTGTCTACATACTGACAATTTTCACCAGTCAGGTAAATATGCTTGCTGTATAGTTAAGTTATACAGGCCATCCAAACTTTGGTAAGAAGATAAACCAGCCTGAATTATAGTTTACACATTATTTTCAATTAAGGAACACTGTTTTTAAAGAAGTCATGCAGTTCAAAAATTTTGTTAACTAAATATTCAGCGTGTCAGTTAACATATACATTTAATAATTATTTATATGGTTGAACAAGGGCAGAAAGATGATCCTGGAAGCCAACTCCAAATCAACTGCTTTTGTTTTGAATTTGAAAGTGAGTGGTGAAGCCTGCTAAGCTTTTGCAGTGAGGCCAGAGAAGTGTCTCTGACCAAGTGGGTCCCAGCTATGCCTTGGTAGCCAGAGCAGCACCAGGAGCCACCAGATCATTTGTGCCTATCAGTACTGTGGTGTTGCAGTCTGCCCACATTGGTAGTCACCTCAGGGACCCCCCAACTCTGACTATCCACACTACCTCTGAGGAAACTGTACCCAGAAATCATATCAGAGGGGAAAGGAGGGGAATCATTCCCTTCTGTAATGCAGCAGGACTCTCTATGTTTAAGGTACTTCGTTGCATGTTATTGACACAGGTTGCAGAATAACTAATATCAATTGTTCAGTCCTCTGTGAAGAATACCTTGATATTGCTGGGGTAATGGAATCTAAAGTTTTAATCATTTAAAGAGTGCTTCTTTAAAGAAAACTGGGTTTATATAGCGAAATCTCAGATTTTAAGTCATTACTGAAATAAAATAACAAATGTTGGAAGCAATTTTACTAAATTATTCCAAGAAGTATTTATAATGAAATCCTCAGCTTAAAGATAATTGCTATATTAAGAGGAAAAGAAATCTTCTGTTGTAAAGCTTTTACTATAATTGCTGCACATCATCTCTTAAAATCTAGGTTCTCTTTGGCTATAGGGGCCTACTGATAAAAGCAGGAGAATGAAAATCTCCTAAGTATTTTGGTTCCTACAATACAAAAACCTTAGTGTCATAATACCTTCTTGTCAAATAGGACAGACAGAACAGAAGGCTTCACTCTTATCCCATCAGAAGCATATGCGCAACTCTCCACTGAGACTGCAGTCACAGTATTCAGAATGGCTGTTTATCATCTTTTGTTTCACAGAATAGCTTGGGTTGGAAGGCACCATTAAAGGTCATCTAGTCCAACTCCCCCTGCAGTGTGCAGGGACATCTTCAACTTGACCAGGTTGCTCAGAGCCCCATCCAACATGACTTTGAATGTTTCCAGGGATGGGGCATCTACCACCTCTCTGGGCAACATGTTCCAGTGTTTCAACACCCTCATCATAAAAAATTTCTTCCTTATATCTAGTCTAAGTCTACATTCTGTTAGTTTAAAACCATTACCCCGTTTCCGTTTATTTAGAGACTAATTCTACACTGTGCTCCTGAGGCCTTGTAAGGGTGCCTTATCCCTCTCTAGATAAGCAAACTTATACAGAGGAGACAGTCTATCTCTTCTGTTCTTCATCAGATAAATCAGTTATGGGGAAACCTAGATAAACATATTATTTGCTGATTAAAACACTACAGAAACAAGGTCACAGTGGGCCAGGCTCTAAGCAAGTGCTGACTGTAATGAACATGAACTGTAATGAACAACTCCGGATCCATTCTCCCTCCCATTTACTATAAGCGCCCAGTAGTCTTCAGTCCTTACAGGGCTGTGAAGGAGTGTTGTACAGCAGCAGAGGAGCTGAGCCAGTTAAATTGCACACAGAAATACAATAGCTTAGACAAACTGGTCATGTGAAATATAGAGAGTAATAAGTACTTCCTATTTCCTTGGTTTTTAGCATCTGACCCTATTTTATTTCAAAAAACATTGTAGGATATTCATAAGCATGAGCTAATCTTCCTCTTTAATAATACAGTATATTTTGATATCTCATTTAATACCCCTTTCCCTGTGTTCACCCATACAGAGGCAAACAAAAGTTCTAGATCACCTGTAGCCGTGTCCTTAGTGACCCACATCAGATGAAATGTCTAACAAAGAAGATCATTGAGGAACACCAGACTCCTATACAGCCATGCAAGGAAAGTGTGAGGTACTGTCACTGAAAGAACCACACCATCTCACTTTCATTTTCACTTTCACAATATATAAATTAAATAAATTTTTGTTTATCCTGAGGAGCAGATAAAGCTGGAGGTATATGAGATGAGGGCAAATGTCAGGCTATTAGAACTGAAGGTTCAGAAAAGATATGTGAAAATTTGGAGCCTCTGAAAGCAACTCTAGCTCTTCATTTTAACTATACATTCTGCTCAAACTCTTCAATGAGCAGGACTACCCTTTATTAATTGTAACGATCGATTTTTTTTTTTTCCTTCTTGCAAGAGCAGATCAATGCTGGAGACTTAGAAAAAAGAAGACAGTGTCACCAGAAAACAAATACCTTCAACAAAAATGTGAGTAGTGCAAGTTAAAATTCGGGTCATGTCTTTGGGTACTTGATGTTGATTTTTTTTTTTATTTGGTCAGTCTAGTGGTTTTGGGCTTTTTAATATTTGAACTCTGAACTGTATTCTACTTGACTATATTGCATTACTGTATTAGCTTTCAAAAATTAGCAATATGTTAGAAGGGAATATAACTGAATTAAAGTCTTAGTTGGAAAACTTGTGGGCAGTGAATGTTTTCCCGAAAAGTGTGAGTTATAAATATGAATGGAGTATCCAAAAGTAAAAGTATGTTCACTTTTAACTTGCTTTTTTATTGTTTTGCATATGACATACATTCTTGATCTCTAAATAGATTTTTTTGTGATAGAAGTATGTTACATCTAAATCCTTCCTTGAAAAGTACAAATGCCTAAGAAAACACTAAGATTAATATTTTGCATTAAATATATGTAAGAAAATAGGAGAATTCACATCTTTGTGATTTACAGTGTCTTATTTTCTATCATTGTGAATAAGCAATTTGGGAATCCCATCAGTTTTGATAACTTTAGTACAAGGGCTCATGTTTTTGAAAGTTTGAATCTGAGTAAGATTGATTATCTTTCAATACGCAACAGTATTCTTACCAAATATTTTCAGCTGATTAATTGAAGAAAAGCAACCACAATACTGTTTGTTTGGAGAGGAGTCCAGAAAATGCCCTGGCCACCACTGTTCTTGATGGTTCTTTGAATAAATTATGGTCTGTGTCCTCATGTGGTTCTGGCGGAGCAGTGCCCACTGCCAACAACACTACTCCTGCTATCCTTGGTGGGCCCGTGACTTGCCACAGGTTGGTGAGACCACGAGTGCCCCTGCTCTTTGGGACAGTGCTGGCAAGGGGTCTTTCAACTCAGGAATCACATCTTCGGCCAGCCCAATGGATAGTGCACATACCTGGATCCAGAAGCTGGACCTATCAGAAAGCCTTTTCCTTCTAGGAAATGTTTGGAAAATTCATCAGTCTTATATACATTTATATTCATAAATCACTCCATAATTTATGAATCCAGACATAATTTGCTAACTGCACTTTCCACACCAGTGTAGCCAGGCTTTATTCTTGATGCTTGTAAGATATGACTAATTATTTTACGACAACAAAGGACAGGGTAGCCTGACTTCTTCCATCTCCAGGCATGACTTTGGTTCATGGTTTGGCATGTGGGCTCCATTCTGCCTCCTTGTGAACAGCTACCTCTCGCAAGAACTGAACCAGGCCAAAGAAATGAGGAAGGAAACCTTCCACGGGAGAACAAAGGTGTAATGTCCACAGATGTAGCAGGGAAGCCAACACCTATGTCATATTCCAGAGTGTGAGGATGAGAGGGCTCAGACTTACGCCTGTAGACCCTTACAGGGCAGACACTGCCTCCTCTTCCTGATCTTCTGTGCAAGTGGGACACACCTGGAGAACACCTCCCCAGCCAGTCCCACAGTCTAGACTGGCAGAGGGTGGCTCTGTGTGGACTGCCAGGATTTAGGGTTTCCTGGGGCTCACTTGTCTGGAAGGGGTAAGTGCAGAAATTAAGGCTCCAGTAGCTCTGTACTAGTAGAAGTGTGCATATCTGCAGATTTTAGTTGCCTCCAAATTAAAGCAACAACATAGATGATGTTGTATAGAGCTTAGCCATGGCTGGATGGTGGGTTATCCCTGTACATGGCACTTAGAAGCTGATGTTTCTCTGCAGTTAGAGCACATGCCAGGGCAGCGAGGGCCAGCAGTGCTCAGCGGAATCATTGCTTTGCCACTTGCTTCACCTGCTGCTGAAGGCAGGATCTCACTTCTATGACATGGCAAGAGCTGCCAGGGCCTGCTCAGGTACTCAGTGAGATTTGACCACCGCTGCACCTCATGTGGCTTGCAGGCAAGTGCAGCACAATGAGGTGACATGGGTTAACAGGGCACATGTTGCTGGTCATGCTGGAATCCTCCACGTCACATTCCTGCACAGGTCAGGACACTTCCTCACAGCACTTGTGCCACCCCACTCTTCTTTCTTAGCACTGAGGATTAGGGGGTTATGGAGAGAGAGTAGCAATAAGTAGAAATTAAGCTTCAGGCAACTACTGTAAGAAGCTGTTGTAAAAGTAATTTAAATTCACATTTTAAGGGAAAGATCAGGAGTACCTGTACTAGTGCCAACCAATACTTTTTTTTTTTTTTGGTCCTCTGGGGACTTACCCTAATCATATCTCTGTTCTGTTGTCAAGTCATTATGCCAGCATTTCACTGCACTTGGAGCTATTATAATTGAATTAAATCATAAATTTCCTTCTTTAAAAAATTTGTACCCAAAATGTACTTTAATAATGTCTGTCCTTAATACAATTAAATTTTTCCTGGGAAAAAAATAAAATACATTTTCACAATGTTAAACCCCTCTCTGATATCACAGATCAAGACTAAGATGCAACCCCACATCCCTTTCTCAGTAGCTACTTATCCTGGTACAGTAGCCATTATCTGGTTGACCGCCTTCTTCCCCCCAGACATACAAGGCTAGAAAATAATGAAATTTCTGGAAGACAGAAACGTGTTGACAAACAATATATTGATAATAGTGATGTTCACCTGGAGTGCTGGCCAATTTTGCAATACACCAACTCCCTGACCACCACATCCCAAACCATGACAGTAGGAAGGGTCCATCTGTGAGACCCTGGATGGAAACCTGGAGTTATTTCTGAGCCATTTGGACCCCAGTCCCCACCCAGAAGTGATTAGTTGGTAATCTCAGGTGCCCCAGGCTCAATAGCAGAGAACTTTTCTCCAGTGACTGACAGCTTCAAAAACATCGTGGCCAGCAGCTGTTCCCCAGCCAGTGGAACAGAAAATGGTAGATGGCAGAGGAAATAGGCCAGATCCTGCTTCTGTTAATAACCCATTGACCTCGTGTCGTGGTTTAGGCCTGATTGACAGCCAACCACAATGCAGCAGCTCTCTCTCCCTTCCCCTCCGGCAATGAGAAGGGACAGAGAGCCAGGATTGGGGTTAGAGATAGGACTGGGATGGGGAGAAAATTCCCCTTTATGATCACGAGCAAAAGGCAGACTCGTTAGGGGAAGAAAAAAGAACATACATTTATTACAGACACTAACAACACATAACAGAGTAAGACAGTGAGAAGCATTGCCACATCTTGAGAACACCTTCCCCCCACCCCTCCCTTCTTCCCGGGCTCAGCTCTGCTCCCGATATCTCTACCTCCTCCCCCAGTGGCGCAGGGGCAGGGAATGGGGGGTGCAGGCAGTGCTGCCACTTCCTTCATGTTCGGTGAGGGGAGTGTCCAAAACTTGTTCCCCCTGCTCCATCGTGGTCCCCCTCTCACAGGAGACAGTCCTCCATAAACTTTCTCCGACTTGAATTCCTCCCATGGGCCGCAGCGTTCCCCACACTGCTCCATCATGGGTCACTATCTTCCTCCGACTGGATTCCCTCCCACGGCTGCAGCCCTTCCCGAGCTGCTCCGGCGTGGGACTCCCCCGCATGCTGCAATCCTCCCAGCACTGAATTACAGCAGCGGGGCTGCCTTTTCCCATGAGACCCCGGCACAGAACCTTGGGCACAGAACCTTGATTTCCCAAGCAGGAACAACAGGCTGTAAATCAATGTCTGCTCCACCGTAGATCTCCCTGGGTGGCAGGGGGGGCCGCCCTGCCGTCTCACCACAGGATACAGGGGGGTCTCTGCTCCGGCACACCTCCCCCCTCCTTTCTTCCTCCGTTCCTCCACTGACCTTGGTGTTCACGCAGCTGCAGCAACTCCTCCTCACAAGTCCCCCTGCCCGTCACCACGTCCCTTCTTAAATACGTTCTCGCAGAGGCGCAGCTGATTGGCTCAATTTCCCAAACAGAAGTGGAGCTGACGTGGAGCTGGGGGAGCTTCGAGAAGCTTCTCACAGGGGGCCACCCCGATAGCCCCCTCCCCTGCCACCAAAAAACTCCACCACTCACTCAACCCAGAACACCTCGATATCAGAGTGCATTGAATGAGGTTATCCCAAACTGCATTTTCTCCTGGAATTTGTATTCCTCTGATAGAAGTGATGATGCAGTTGGCTGCCTGGCTTAGCTGAATGTTATTTCTCTGTACTTGATCTTTCCCAAGGCCATTGGCAGAAAGATAGATAGAAAAACATTCATTCTCTCTGTGGTTTGTATCATTTTCATGTAATGTCATCCAATCCCCCAGCTGTCTATCACATTTCAATGAGATTTATGTGCGGTCCTGAAAGAGAATAAAATTGAGGAAAGTAGCAGACTTTGCAGATGTAATTGTGTTTGCTAGTTCCCAAACCTCACCCACACTATTATCTTTCACTCAGTAATATTGTTCCCTAGCACTTAGATTACATTTCATCGCCCATTCCATGTTAGTCAGGACTGGGTTTATTGACACACTCCCAGCATCCATCCACACAAACATACTTTATCAAAACACTTGGTTTCACTCAAATGGAAGCTGCTCCTTAATCAGTCCTGGGTTAAATGGGATGATGATGTGGAATGATTAGCTGGATGACCGGTTAATAAAACTAATGATTACTGGATGATTAATTAATAAAACACGTGGAAGAGGATGATTTAGCAGCACAGAAGGGGATCTGTCTTCTCCAGCGCCTGCTGAGGTGGCAGAGGGTCTTCCAGGAGAATGCAATGGTCTGGGTCAGACTCTGCAGGTGAGTGTTTCCCGGGTGTGGGAGCAGTCATCGTGCTGCTTTCTGTGTTCCTTCCCAGCACACCAGCCCTCAAGCAGCTCTACCCCTGTGTTGGAGACCAGTCTCTGGTTCCTCTGATGCCTCAGAAAAACAGTGCTGTGACTTCAACTGTGAGTCCCCCAGGATGGCACCCCTGAGGCCCCAGTGTGACCATAGCAAGGGTACAGCTGTGGGCACCTGGCAAGTTCATGTCAAAAACAGCCCCGCTGTGTGCAAAATCAGGAGGGTGAGATGAGCTCAAGGTGACTCTCTTGGGCCCAAGGCTCTTTAGCCCCAGCTGCTGCTGCCATTAACCCTGTTATGGGCCAGCTCAGGTGCGCTCGTCACTGACCAGTTTATGCTTCTGTGCAGGCTCAGAAGAGTTAGAACTGCTCCTAGATGGGGAAAGCAGTCCTGCTGGTGGAAAAAATTACTCTACATGAAATGAGAGATACCATCAGCCTCTGAATAGATTGCAGGATAGGAGCACTGTGTACAGGGGATCTCCCAGTCTGTTTCCAGCTTTAAGCCAAATTGTTTTTTCTGATCCTGTAGCATGTTTAGCAGTGGTGGCTAGGGGGTCATCTCCGTACTTGATGAACTCTTGAAGTATTTCTCTGTTTCAAATGTAGTATTTGACTGTCTCATGGCACTGGGATGGTTGTGAAAGTCCAGAATTTCTATCTCATTACAATTTTCAAAATAAGGCATTGCAAACAAACACTGTATGCTTATCCTTACCTGAAAACTTAGAAAGATAAAAACTTTTTACTGCCATTTGTAACATGAAAGGAAGGATTACCAGAAGATATTGAATAGCACTGCCTTAAAAAAATGGTTCACCTCTTTGGATTATTTTTTTTTAAAATATCCCATATTCAGTTAATGTACAGTATCTAAAAATAGCCTTCTTGGCAGCTAAAAGGCCAAGACGTGATAGGGTACATGCCTGCAGTGGAAATGAAGTAAACATCTAAAGTCAGGCAGATTCTTTTTCCTAGCATGGTCCTAACAATCTCAAAGGGTGCTGAGGCTGCCTTCCTGCACTAATGCAGTAAGCTGACAGTCTCACAGGCACCAAAGCTACCCAGTAGCAGCTTCTAGTTGCATGATGAAGCAGCTGATGTGTTGCTCTGACTCTTGTTTATTAATGTAAGCCTACTCAGCTTTAAGCAAAAGCCATGAGCCTAAACATTTTGCCTGACCAAGCCTACTAGAAATAAAGTTTTAACAGTCTGATGGTGGGGTCAAGCTGATAGTCTGACATTGGCAATATATTTAAATTTCCTGCCTGGTGGTGGGTTTTCTTTCAGGCTCCAGGCAAATCAGCTAGCAGGGTGTCCTACCTGTAAACAGAGGCAGCAGTTCCTGCCTCCCAGTGTATGTCAGACACTGAGGCTACCATTGTATATGGCCTGGGTGGGGATGTCTCACACAGTCTGTCTGGTCAGCATCCCTCACCACAGACAAACAATACCTGTACTGCTGTTTGAGCACAGCACAAACTACAGAGCATAGCTATCAAGACTGAGTCTTTTAAGACACTTAGCTTTGGTAAATCAAAGCTCAAAGCATGACAGCAAGCATTTCCTGAAAACAAAGTCCCTTACAGATTTCTGAAGTGGATATGTGGAAATAAACACCCAAAAGAAAGGGTCACAATGTTTGTAGACATTAACTTGAACAATAACAAATATAGCCACAATGTTTGTGGATAATTGAACTAAAGCTGGAGGAGGGGAACCTCAATCCATCCCATTCCTACCAGCTTGATGTCAGTGCCAGCAATAGATGCCCAGAGACTGGAGAGGAGTCACAGGGCAGCAGGAGAGCACCTGAAGAGCAGCACAAAGGAATTCCATCCAGTAAGTCAGCTTCATCAGAGGCCCAACAAGCCAAATACTTCTATGCAAATGTACGTAGCATGGGGAATAAACCAGAGGAGCCAGAGATGTATGCACACCTTCAGGACTACGATCTTATTGGCATTATGGAGATATAGTGGGATGGCTCCTATGACTGGAGTGTTGAGATGGAAGGACACAGGCTCTTTAAGAAGGACAGACAGAGGAGACAAGGAGTGGGGCGTCTCCCTCTGTCAGTGACCACCTGGAGTGAATGGAGCCCTGCCTGGGAATGGATGAGGACCTGACTGAGAGCTTATGGGTCAGGATTAAAGGGAAGGCAGGGATAGGAGGCATGATATTGGGGGTCTTGCTACAGGCCACCCGACCAGGAAGACCAAGCAGATGAGGCCGTCTATAGACAGATAGGAGCAGCCTCACATTCACAAACCCTGGTCCTCATGGGGGACTTCAACCACCTTAATATCGGTTGGAGGGACAACACCGAAGAGCATAAACAATTCATGGGGTTCCTGGAATTGCCTTGAAGATAACTTCCTTCTCCAAGTGACAGAGGTGCCAAAAAGGAGAGATGCTATGCTGGACCTTGTTCTCACCAACAAGGAGGGTCTGGTGGAGAGCGTGCAGCTTAAGGGCAGCCTTAGCTGCAGTGACCATGAAATAGTGGAGTTCAAGATCCTTAGGGGCAGAGAGGAGGGCACACAGCAAGGTCACTACCCTGGATTTCACGAGAGCAGACTTTGTCCTCCTCAGCAATCTGCTTGGCAGACTAACATGGGATAAATCTGTGGAGGGAAGAGGGATCCAAGAAAACTGGTTTGTATTCAGGGATCACCTCCTCTAAGCTCGGGAGAAATGCATCCCAACAAAGAGGAAGTCAGGTAAGAATGCCAAGAGGCCTGCATGGATGAACAAGGAGCTCCTGGACAAGCTCAAACATAAAAAGGAAGCCTACAGAGGGTGGAAGCAATAACAGGTATTCTGGGAAGAATACAGAGAAATTGTCCGAGCAGCCAGGGATCGGGCTAGGAAAAGCCAAAGCCCTGATAGAAGTAAATCTGTCCAGGGACCTCAAGGGCAACAAGAAAATCTTCTATAGGTATGTCAGTGATAAAAGGTAGACTAGGGAAAATGTGAGCCCTCTCCAGAAGAAAATGAGAGACCTGATTACCCAGGATATGGAGAAGGCTGAGGTACTCAACGACTTTTTTGCTTCAGTCTTTACCAGCAAATGCTCCAGCCACACTGCCCAAGTCACAGAAGGCAAAGGCAGGAACTGGGAGAGTGAAGAACTGCCTACTGGCAGAGAAGATTGGGTTCGAGACCATCTAAATAACTTGAAGGTGCACAAGTCCATGGGACCTGATGAAATGCATCCACAAGTGCTGAGGGAACTGGCAAAACATTTGACATTGTTCTGCATGACATTCTTGTCTCTAAATTGGAGAGACATGGATTTGGTGGATGGACCACTCAGTGTATAAGGAATTGAATGGATGGTCACACTCAGAGTTGCAGTCAATGGCTTGATGTCCAAGTGGAGAGTAGTGGCGAGTGGTGTTCCTCAGGGGTCAGTGTTGGGCCCAGCGCTGTTTAACATCTTTGCTGGTGACATGGGTAGTTGAATTGAGTGCATCTTCAGCAAGTTCACTGATGACACCAGACTGTGTGGTGGAGGGAAGGGATGTCATCCAGAGGGACTTTGACAATCTGGAGATGTGTACCTGTGTCAACCTCATGAAGTTCAACAAGGCCAAGTGAAAAGTCCTGCACATGGGTCAGGGCAATCTGAAGCACAAATCCAGGCTGGGCAATGAGTGAATGAAGATCATCCCTGCAGAGAATTATTTGAGGGTGTTAGTGGATGGAAAACTGACTGTGAGCCAGCACCGTGCACTTGCAGCCCAGAAAGCCCCCCGTGCCCTGGGCTGCATCCAGAGCAGGCTGGGCAGCAGGGCCAGGGAGGGGATTCTCCCCCTCTGCTCTGCTCTGGGGAGACCCCCCTGCAGTGTTGGGGCCAGCTCAGGGGCCCCCAACAGCAGAAGGACACGGAGCTGCTTGAGCGGGGCCAGAGGAGGCCACAAAGATGCTCGGGGGGGCTGGAGCAGCTCCCCTGGGAGGCCAGGCTGAGAGAGTTGGGGGGGTTCAGCCTGGAGAAGAGAAGGGTCCTGGGAGACCTTAGAGCGGCCTCCCAGGGCTTAAAGGGGGGACAGGGGAGGTGGGGAGGGACTCTGGATCAGGGGGTGGGGGTAGGACAAGAGGTGACGGGTTTAAGCTGAAAGAGGGAAGATTTAGATGAGCTCTAAGGCAGAAATCCTTCCCTGTGCGGGGGGTGAGGCGCTGGCCCAGGGTGCCCAGAGCAGCTGTGGCTGCCCCCTCCCTGGAAGGGTTCAAGGCCAGGTTGGACGGGGCTGGGAGCCCCCTGGGCTGGGGGAAGGGGGCCCTGCCCGGGGCAGGGGGGGGCACTGGGGGGGCTTTGAGGTCCCTTCCAGCCCAAACCATTCTATGATTCTATGATTTATGTGAAGGTTAAGATTGAGTTGAGAGGCCAGAGTCAATGATAGCATGGTCTGTATATAGGTGGATATACTCTGACTTACAAAGCATGGTGGGATACTAGAGGCAAAAAAAGAAGATATTAACAAATAAATGCTGAATTTTAAATGTTCTGACTGTCATTTATGGAAAAGTGATCAGTAACTCCCAAATGTGAACTATGAGCAATCAGTCTCGTTATTTGGGTTTTGTTGTTTCTATGCTCAGCAAGCAGGTGTTACTATTCGTATGTTAAAAATACCTACCTCAATGTTACTTAACTCAGGTGTTTTCCTTATTTTAGTCCCATCTTGCTTATTCAATGAAATAATGTAATTATCTACTTTTCCTTGGGAAGGTGAAGAGAACAATGAGAAATATATCTAGTAAAGGCTCTAGAAGCTATCTGTAGACATTCAGGTTCATAAAACGTTAACCAGAACGTCAATACTAGTACAAGAGTTTCATATCCCTGACTAGCTAACTGGTTTGCTAACGAATAGTGTTTACTGTTAACAAAGCAACTGATTAAAAAATATTTTCTGTATTAAAGTTGATATTTTATTAGCTTAGATCAAGTAAGCCTGCACTGCCTGAAAAAGAAATCCCTCAAAAGGCTGGAGAAAGCCTCTTTATTAATTCTTTTATGTGATTACATAATATATATCTTCAACCATGCAATATTACTTGAATAGCAATTAAATATGTTAAAATGGCACTTACTGGATGGCAGTTAAACTGTCATGTAGAAGTGCCAATATAACCATTGCAATAAGTCAAATAATATATTTATCTTAAAAAAAAATGTCCAGCTTTATCCATATTTTATTAAAACAGGAAGACACGGTGCCAAATATAAAGGCTGTAACTGTGTGTGAATCCTCTGGAGTACGTTATCAAACAGAGATCCAAGGCACACAACAGAAAACGAGCAGAGGGTGGAGTAGTTTGCCTGCAGCACAAATCCTGCGGATTTGCTGGCAGAAAGGGCGCTGGAACATCAGAGGAGCTACCAGGGAGAGTTGTGTTACCCACAGCATCTGCACTGTCAGGGAGCTGTGCAGAGGATGTTGCACCAGCAGCATCCTCATGAAGGTGATGCAGATCATGAATTATCAGGGCAGAGCTACAGGGAAGGCATTGGCTGTCACCTGAGGTATGATCACTGTTTCAGACATTTTGTAGTGATTCCAGTAAAAGCAATAGGCACAGAATAAAATCAGTGGGGGTGAAATCTATTGTTCTGTTTCAAACACCTCTGAGAAATAACACCCTTGACACTTTGAGGTGCTTTGTGGATTCTAGCTCATTTCCACACATACCTTTTGCATCAGCTCGAAGTGACAGACACACGTATGCTGACATTTTTGCATGAAGCAGCCAATGTAACTTTTAATACATCTAGTAATATTTTTACTTTTCTCAACTAACAAGTGATAGAATGAGAGGAAAAAGCCTCAAATTGAACCAGGGGAGGTTTAGGTTGGATTTTAGGAAAAATTTCTTCATGGAAAGGGTTGTCAAGCATTTGGACAGGCTGCCCAGGGAAGTGGTGGAGTCACCAACCCTGGAGGTATTTAAGACATGTAGATGTGACACTTAGGGACATGGTTTAGTGGTAGACTTGGCAGTGTTAGGTTACTGGTTGGACTCGACTATCTTAAGGGTCTTTTCCGACCTAAATCATTCTATGAATCTATGATTTCACTCTTAAATAAGTTGTTTTATAGCTGCAAGCCAGTGCTCTGAATGGCTGAGTAATACTGGCAGGTAACAGATTGGGCTAGTTAGAAATCACTGATTTTGCTTGGCAGCGATGAACAGAAGCTGAATGAGGCCTTATGGAATACAGGGAAAAAGGTAAGAAACTTAAATATGTAACACCCATTCCAAATGAAGCAAGAGAAAAATGTAACAGATTAAACAGCCAGAAAACTGGTGGTCAGGGAATTCTGGAAACATCAGTCCTAGAACCACAAACTTTGCCAGACTTTGCTGGAAAGTGGGAAAATATCCTACATTCACATACTCCACATTAATGTGGATGAACAAGGAGATTGGGTAAGCAAGGCCCAGGAAGTCTATATTACATTGTCGTGGTTTAAGCCCAGAGGACAACTGAGTGCCACACAGCCACTCACTTACTCCTTCCCCCCAGGTGGGATGGGGAGAAGAAAACAAAACAAAAGGCTCAGGGTTTGACACGAGGACAGGGAGGGATGATTCACCAATTATGGTCATGGGCAAAAGACAGACTTGATTGGGGAAGACAAAGAGCATATTGATTTGAACACCACCACCACCACTAATTTACCAATCAAAGAGTAGGACAGTGAGAAATGCAACCACATCTTAAGAACACCTTCCCCCCACCCCTCCCTTCTTCCCCGGATCAGCTCTGCTCCTGATTTCTCTCCCTTCTCCCCCCCAGAAGCACAGAGCTGTTGGTTAATGGGGGTTGAGGTCAGTTCATTACACTTGTTTCTGTCTATACTTCTTCCTCAGGGGGAGGACTCTTTGCACTCTTCCCCTCCTCCAGTGTGCAGTCCCTCCCATGAGAGACTGTCCTCCATTAACTTCTCCCACATGAGACCTTCCCACAGGGCTGCAGCTCCTCACAAACTGCTCCATCGTGGGTCCATTCTGTGGGCTGCAGCTATTCATGAGCTGCTCCAGTTTGGGTCTCTCACATGCACTGAAACCATCCCAGCATCCGACTGCTCCAGCATGGGCTTCCCATGGAGTCCCAGACTTCTCCAGACACAGGCACCTGCTCTGGTGTTGGGTCCTCCATGTGCTGCAGGTGGGCATCTGCTCCACCAGTAACCTCCATGGGCTTCAGGGCACAGCCTGCCCTCCCACCATGGGCTGAAGGGAGCCTCTGCTCTGGCCCACCTCCCACAAACTCTTTCTCCTTTCTTCAGCTGGTCTCGGTGTTTGTGTAGGTATTTCCCCCATAACTCCTTCTCTACCGTTCCCCTTCTTAAATATTTTATTGCAGAGGCTCAGCCACCATCACTAATTGTTTTGGTCTTGTCCAGAGCTGAGTCCAACTTGGAGCCAGGGTAGCTTCTAGAAACTTCTCACACCAGCCACCTCTGTCGCCCCTCCCCTGCTACCAAAACGCCACCACAGACAAACCCAGCACATACGTGCACTCTTGGACTGTAATTACACACCTGTATTGCAGTTCAGTGCAGACCGGGGGCTTTCTTTCCATATGCAGTAACCTGTAGGTCAGTTCATACTCAAATGCAGGAACTTTATTTTCAAGACAGGCAGCAAGAGCTTGAAATACAGAAGTCTGGGTCTTTCCTCACTGCTGACTCAACCTCCCCCCCAACAGGAACTTGTGGCTCTGTCTCAGTTTCTCAGTTTCAGATGCAGGAAGGCACCTGGGCACCCAAGTCAGGAAGGATGCTTTGCCTTCAGTTTTCATAAAAGCCTGCTTGCCCCCACTGACACAGAGGAGTTCCTTTGTCCTTGGCTCGGTTTTTACATTTTAGTACATTTTTGTATATTTACTCCAACCTCTGACAATCTCACACACCACAGATCCTACCAGAAAACAACTGAAGTTGTTTTAGAATTAACTTCGTTCTTTCATATAAAGTTTTTAAAAATTTTTTCATATTGCTTTTGTGAAAAAACACAACTACAGCATATCTAATTGTCCCCTGCAACCAAACAGTTGGGGGGAAAAAAAAAAAAAAAAAGTAAAATGATAACAAAATACAGATTTATTTGCATACCAAGATAAGGGGGAATTTTTGTTCCTTTATAGGAGTCCAACGCCTCTGAGATCAGAACCAGGCTCTAAGGCTAAAATATAGAGCAGTAAGACAATCTGAGAAAACAGAAACTAGCCAGAGAGAAAAAAGTGTATGAACTTGCAGGAACTAACTTTCACACTCTTTGGTAACAGCTGAAAGCATTTTTGGTAACATTTCTTTGGTATTTTCAGTTCTCCCTGCCCAGTGTTCCACTTCCTCTCTACAGGTATGGATCATACCCCAAATAAACCTCTATTGACAAAAAGGACCTATGAAAAATAGAACTGTGGATTCTTTTAATGTAGTTCTTGCATTTTCCCAATAATAACACTGGTTTTATTCTATGCAGTTGAGGACAGCCAGACTTTTTGCTATTGGATCACACAAGTTTACTTTTAATTTTTTATCTGCACTTCTTTTGCTTCTGACTATACGTCAGTCATCCTGAAAACTCGGAAAGGATGTGGGAAACCATTAGCATTTATTAAAAATGCATTCTGTGGAAGTTTTCAGCCTGTATTTATAGAGCTCTATCTATATACATGTCCTGTCCCTATAGAGGTACAAGGCTGTTGCTATTATGTCATACAGTAAATTAAAGTAAATTTTAGTGATTTTCATCCAAAAAGGTTTAAAAGTTTCTGAGCCAGTAAAGAAGGAAAAGGTTATACCCTTTTTACAGTGTATATTTTCCTAATTTATTGCACAATTTGGAATCTTTAAAGTTGTTTGCCAGACCCATTGAATTCCCTTTCCACCATTAAATTTAACAGTCTTCTGAACGGTTTCCATATATCAATTTTACCAACATCTGTGGGGTAAATAATGTTAAGGAATTAATAGCACATGAAAGTTTGTCACTTGTGATGCTGCAAATGTTAAACTATGCCACTGAAATTGCATTTTAAGCAGTTTGAGATTAATGTCATTTGTCGTAAATGTCCTGTTTTTTAAATGTTAAGTAAAAATGTGTTTTCCAGGCATGCAAAGAAAGAAGGCTGCAAATAAAAACTTTTTTACTAGGTTAATGTTAACTAGATTATGCAGCTGGATTGTCTTTATCTTTCCTTTACAGTTAGAATACCTCTACCTGTACGTGAGTTCTATAGCTGGGTCTTAATCAAAAAATCTGAACACATATATTGTACACAGAGTATATATCTTATACACATGCAAGGAAAATATAGAACAGAATATTACATAAATATGTAATATATATATATAGTGTTCATTGTATAAACATATAAAATATATATATATATAATGAAAATTTTGCTTTTTGTATATGGTTAAGAATAAATCAGGAAAACTCCTCATGTTCCCTTCCATTTCTCTCTCTCTTTCTCTCTCAATATCTTTCTCTTCCTCTCAACTTTCTCATTCTAAATTATGTATAGTACATAAAAAAAATTAGAGACACAGAGGTAGAAGAGGGTGTGAGGAAGATTCCTGATCCTTTTTCTTAATAGGACATAAATACATTATACATCATAGACTAGAAAGTATATGAAAACCCCACCAGACTTTTTGCTTTGTCAATATGTATCTGACAGCATCACAAGCTGCTAAAGACAAACTGGTGCTAAATCTCTGCAGCGTAACAATGAAGAGAATTTAAGACCTTGCTCATTGGAGCAGAGTAAAAATGTAGTGTGAGCATAGTGGCTGTGACAATTTTAAAAATGGAACCTGTAGAAATTTCATCACAGGGTTTTCTATGATTTGATTGTTGCTATTATTTTTCCAAGGAACAAATACCCAGCTTGATTTATACAGTTACTTTTGCAAAAGTTTTGTGGCTTCCTATTTTTTGAGGGTTAAACTCACCCTTTGATTAAATGAATACTGAGTTAATGTATCTTATGTAAGGCCATGAGGACAATGGCTGACTGTAATTTTACTTGGCTGAAACAACCACCTAGTCAGTCTGATTAATTCCCTACATCCACTGCAGGAATTGGCTTTTATTACTCAATGTGGTAAGTCACTTGTTGGTGCTGACCACTGGAGTTATCTGACAGGTCAGCGTTTTGACCCAGCTGGTAGGATACTTCCCTATGCGGGTGCACTGCCCACAGAGCAGTGAGCGGTCGGGATGTACTTGAATGTGGCATGGTGACAGCTCAGCTGGCTTTGTCTTCATAAGCCAGTCCCTGATTTTAGAGGGACATGACCTATGCGTGTAAGTGAATCAGAGATGAACCAACGTAATTTCCTTAACAGTGTCAGATGCATTTTATTTGATGACTTTGTGCAGTATTTGCTAGCATGACAATGGATGATAAAGCGAATTCTTTTCCGTGGATGAGGCCAAACTATAACGCAGCTCCTGCCAAGCTAGCATCATGCAGTTGACAGTGGGTGCTGACTTGGGTGATTGTTACAGGGAGTCAGGGTCGCCGTGACACGGTTACAGCCTCAGTCTCTATGGGAAAGTGAGTTGTCTGTGCGGGTCTGATGCCCAGGATCCCTGCAGGGTAGCAGCAGCAGCGAGGGGCTCATCTGGCCCTGGCTGTGCTCTCGGCTTAACACTGGCTGGGCTGCTGATCAGACCAGGGCTGGCGCTGCCCTAGGAGAGGTCTTGTCCCAAAGGACCAAGGTCCTGCAACACCAGCTGCCCAAGCAGCATTTCCTTGCAGCAGAGAGAAGCAAAGGCATTGCTGTCCCCTCCAAGATGCTGGAAACACTGCAATGGTGTTGGCATGCTCACCTTTCCCAAACGGTACTGAGGCGCAGGAAGGCCCATGCCACCCCATTTCAGGCATGGTATCTGCTTTAGGATGTTTTGACTGCATAGAGTTGTTAGTATTCATTAACTAAGTACTAAGATGTCCCCAAAAGGTGGACCATATTGGGAGAATAATAAACATATTTGAAATATTAATAACTACCAGCTAGGAAGTAATTAAAAGTTAATTAGAGGAGAGGATCAAAACTACCCATATTTAATAATAATTACTGTCATGAGAAGCAGTGAAAGGGCTGCTTCTGCACTGATACAATCACAGGCTGTTTTTCAGAGCTTAAATATTCTAGCAGATAACTTGAGTAAAAACATACTGCACTAGGACACAGAGGTTTTTAAAAAACACATTCCAGTCATGTTTCCTAAACAAGGCAGTTGTAACACTTTCTTCAAGCAAAGTTAGCCACCCAAATTAATGATCCAAAATGAACATCAGTGTTTAGGACAAATATTATTTCATCAGCATTCAGTGTCACAGCTCCAGACTAGAAGAGGAAATGAAATAGGGAACTATTAGCAGATTAGGTAAAAACTGAACAAGGGAGACATGTGCACTGTTCTTTCTTACATGAGTTTCTTTTCTCCCTTGGAGTGAAATTTGTTCCATTACAGATGATCAGTGCAAAGCCCATATAAGTGGCACTGAATTTCATATGCTGCCAACTAGTATAGGTGGAGGAGAAGCAGCCGGCATGGGGATAGTTCAGTAGAGATATTTCTAGTTTGGTACATGGAGGTCTAATAATTTTGCATGGTCGATGATGGCTTTGTAGGTGGATCACACACAATATTTCCAGTTCACATACCTCCATTTGGCACCCTAACTGACCTTGACAGGAAAACTGTTCCCAGTCAGGAACCCTTCTCTTATGACATCCTCTAATAAAACCTCTGAGCTCAGGGGAAGCCCGGCTGCATCCCTGTGTCCAGCACACAAATACAGCCCGAGCTCTTCACATAGACATTGGGTCTTCTCCAATCTGCTCCTGCTTTTCACTCCCCCGTGTGCTGTGCCCTCCCTCTCACACAGCTTTTTGGGAGCAGCACAGTCACAGGACATGACTCTCTGAGTCACAATGCTCAGATACAGGGCTTGCAGGGCCCAAACCCTCACCAGAGAATGTCTCAGGGTACCTGAGCTCATTGGCTCTACCAGGGCTGAGTTACCTGGCCAAGAACCTGAGTCTCTCTCTCCTGTGTCCTCCAGGAGCTTTTGCCAGCACTGACACACAGCCACTCACAATTCACTTTTAATGAATTGCTATACAAAGTCTTTCACAGGAAAAAAACTGACATTACCATGCAAACAATGTGTTTGGTTTGTTGTTTTTGTTTTGTTTTGTTTAGTTTTGTTTTGTTTTGTTTTTTGTTGTTTTTGTTTTTGTTTTTTTTTTTTTTTTTTCCCCCAGGAAGCTGGAAAGTACAATCAAATATTTGTGTAATGACCTAAAACAGAATGATATGATGATTTGTAACTCAATAAACTACAAATATAGACAAGTGAATAATGCATCAAATTATGGATCTGTTATTCTTAAATGAGCTGCTATTCTGCTATATAGTCCCACACTGCTTCAGAGAATTAGTTCTTGGCCACCTTTATCTCATGAGCTATCATTTTGTGTGAAATTAAATTTTAAATTAATTGTACAGAAAGATAAAATTGGGAGACAATTTTTTTTTTAAAATTCTCTGGTGACTTTATGTCTGCATGGCTGTCTGCTGACAGGCAGGATTTTCCACACTTTGTTCCTATTCTCTGTGGCTTGATAAAGATTTCTTGCATGTGGTCCTCAAAAATGTTTGCTGTGTCTAATCCTTGTGTTGCAAGACAAGTACAATTTCAGTGTATAGTTAGTCACCCTAAGATATGTGCACAATTTTTTTTTTGCCTTGGAAACTTTACAAAATGCATCTTGTCTACCTATTATGAATTGTGTTTTAGGATCAAAAGAACTTGGCCTTTACACATGAAAACTGCTTTCCACAAACACCTCCTTGAATACTTGGCTACTGATGTCTCTAGAACTACTGAAATTCATTGAGGTGGCTGGTTTAGGGTTATTCTTGTGAGTTTCTGTAAGCCAAAGATACTCAGGCTTGGGACCCAAGCTCCACAGTGCTGCATGCTCCCTGCTCTCAAGGCAGAGGAGGGACTCTGTGCTGCATCTCTCATCTGGTAGGGAAGGGGACAAGTGGGAGGAAAGCCAGCTAGGAGAAAGGCGACAAAACAGTGGGACTAACCAGATCAATGTGATATAGGGAAACAAAAAACAAATGGGTTCATAAAGGCAGTAGCCATGAAGGAAAGGTTTATTAGTATTCATTGAAGCTGGTGTTACAGCTTCAGGTCAGGAAATACCTCCAGGGCACTGGAACCACAGCAAATCCTGGAGAAACTTCTCTGTGGCAGTCTTGTGGTGAGGTGCTGGATGCTCAGAACTGTCCCTGCCAGTTGCACAGCCTCCCACAGAGCTCTGACTGGCTCTTCTCCACAGGTCATCCTGATGCTCAGGAGGGCATGGGGCTCCTCCACGTGCTGGGAGCTGATGCTTGCTCCTCTAAGCTGTGGCAGCGTGGTCGCAGAGCAGACAGGCTGCCAACCGCATGCATGCAGATCACTCTGGGAGCACACCTGCACACAGCGGTCTGCAGGACCACCACTCCCAGGCACCCACAGCTTAAATCCTTCTGTCCTTCTACAACTGGTAAGCATTCAGTCACACTCTTAGGCCGGGTGTTGAAGGAAAACAAAAAACCCTCTGCCTGTGCACACTGGTTCATACTCCTTTACTTATATTGGCTTACGCGTATTTGGTTTGCATAGAAAAAAACATGCCCCAGGACCTTTCACACTGGCATACACCTTTCGCATATCAAGCACAGCTCCCCCCAGCTGCAATTTAATTCACATAATTTTATACAACAATTTCACAGCAAAATTCTCATTGCAAACAGGGCAAGAAAGGTTTACAATGGCTTTTTGTCCTATAAGTCAAGACAAAAGCCAGATCTGTTTGCTTTCACAGGAAGCTTCTTCCTACAGAGTATTGGGCAAAAAAGAAAGTTTAACCACTTTCAGTTTCTAACTCTTCCCTAAAAAGCAAACTGCTTAGCTGAAATAACTGTATGAAAACATAAACAAACAGTTATACTCCCTCAAGAAGCCGTTAAATATGGCCCGTTAAGTCAGTAATTTGCATGTGGCTGACTGTTTAGTAAACAAACTGTCTCTTAAGAGTACGGTAATTAATCTTTTGCATCAGATCTGTTGATTAGTCTTTCTGGGAATAATGCTAGATGTTACAAGCAGGTGTGAGTCATGATATCACTTTCTTTGAAATTTAGGATTAAACATGGAAATAAAATTTTGAATGCATTTTTTAAGCTTTGAAATAATCATATGGTTTAATAAAAGATTAATTCACTTTTTTACTTAAAAATTAAAGTCTTTAGTAGTCTTTCTATTAGGCAGAATATTTTAAAAATCTGAATTAAACTCAACAGTGGGATCCGCATACAGGCTGTTGCATTTGTGGATAATTGTAATATGGAAAATGTAAAAGGATATGTACATTTAGATGTGCATTACTGCCTATACAGGGATTAAACATTTTTTTAATTATTATTATTTTTGTCATTATTACCACCAGCATGGCTCAAAGCTAGCTGAGACTGAGCCTGTGCACCAGGGCTGGTGGACGTTGCCCACACACCGTGGGGACACCAGCATCCCTGCCCTGCTCTGCCCCACGTGCAACAATGGCCTCATGGTGCCTGTGGTCCTGAATCCAGAATTTCCCACACGGGTGTAATTCAGAAGAAGTGAACCTGATAACCAGCCTTTCACCTAGGCTGAGACCAAGGTTTGTCTGATGACAGGTAGGTCATTCGAGCTGCTTTTATCAGCACCGGCAACTGTGAAAACAGCCCCTTCATTTCACAGAGGGCACATCTGGACTGTTGATGTCCCACCACTGGGCCAAACCATGCCACCCTCATACCCAGCTGGGGACCAGCAGCACTCCAAATACACGCTACAGACCCTGTCTAGCTTGAACTAAGCATTGTTCTGCACTGAAGCAGCTGGTAGTGCCCAGGTGAGATGGCACAGTGCCAGCTCAGGTCTGTCTGTGCTGGGCAGCAGGAGCACAGGCCCCATGCTACCTTTGCTTGGGTGATACAAGAAGGTGAAAGCAAAGAATTCTGTGAACAGGACACTGTTGGACCTAGAAACACTTACTCTATTTGGCAAACTTAATACTTTGTCTTGTCAGAGTATTCATCAGTCTCTTTCCTTGAGTCAGTTATTTCTGTGATAAACTGTCAAAAGAGAAAATAAGGTAGATTATCTTTCTCATTCACTCATTTCAGTCATGCAGGACCTACGTGTCTCACCTGCAATATATTGGTTTTATTGTGACATTATACCTATTGCTTTAGGAGAGTGTTCCTGAATTTTTCTGAATTCCCTGGGGTTGTGACTGGTGCAGATGGAGAGCAGCTCCCACGGCACCCATGCTGCCCTGGCTGGCAGACCCCAGCCACCCTTCAGCAGTGGCAGAGCTTGGATCCACAGGCTGTCCTAACAGGGCTGCGGGGTTTTTGAAGATAAGCAAACATTTCATTCTCTAATAAGGTACCAGGAGAAGGGCTTGATAGCTGCCTTTTATGACATTTGGTTAAGCAGCTATTGATTTCTGCCACATGCTTGTTTGCCTTTGATTTCCAGAGGCAAAGCACATGGTAGCTCTGGGAATCTGAAGAAGGACAGATCTGACAAAAATATCAGCTATTGTAATCCAAAGTCTACAAGCAGCTAGAAAAGTCCTTAAGGTACCATGGAAGATTACTATTTGCAAAGAAATAGCTGCCAGCCTGGAATGGTACCTGCGATTTTCTGTCATTTTCTCCAGACAGATTTTAGACTGCAGATGTTTACTAAAAATTGTTGGTGTAGTTATTTGTGAAAATAACAATTAAAAATCAAATCTACCAAAGTAATTTGTTAATTAATAAAGTTTTAATAAAGGCATTTGTGTATTAGGTTAGGAAAGGAAAAAAGAAACAGTGAACTAAAAACTTCACAGTAGTTCAAATAGACAAAGTAGTTTCCTCCTAACAAGGTAGGACAGAAGGGTAAAACGTGTGTAAAACCACATCATGCATTTCTGAGTCAGAATTGTGTATGAAGCAAATGAAAAATCATATTGAACTGCAAAATTATAGTGCAAGGGATCTATTTTCCCACAATAAGTCTATCACATCTTTCTTAAGCGGGACCTTACAATGGCAGTCGAAGCATATACATTTTCTGTTTTCTCAGAATATCCGCAAGGCATCTCTACTGTTGTCTGTAATTCAGTTAAAAAAATAAACAAACAACAATATCAGGCTCAGACTGTATAGTCCCAGCTCTACAGGCAGTCAAGGAAATGTTTCTAGTGCTCTGTGGCTCAGCTGGGCTGGATAAGACCCACATGCAGAAAGACCAGCCCATGAGCAGCAGCAGAAGCACTGCATCAGCTGGGAGAGAGGTAGAGGTAGAGGTGCTTTGTGGGGAAGATAAGAATGGATTTATTGCCAATTTATATTCTGAACTAGGGAATGAAAGGTGTAGTAGATTGCAACCCCATTGTGGCAGGTTGTAGAGCCATTACTATAGCTGTAGGTGTGTTCATATCCATTCCTTCGTAGCACAGCCTGTCCTTTTGAAAGCCTAAGGTTTCTATGCCTAATTAATGCTGATTAGCATTAATGAGGATTGTTAGTTTAGACAGCCAGCTGGAGACTGGTAGGAGTGAGTGTAGGCAGGGTGCCTGGGAGAGGCCGGGCTCTGTTAGAGGCAGCAGCATGGTCATCCACTCCCCAGGGCAAGCTGGCCCAGCCTCACCAGTGCCACAGAGGAGCAGGGGCTGTGCCCAGCCACGGGGACAGCTCTTGGGGCAGGGAAGAGGATGTGCACACAGCCACAGGCATGCCCAGCCATGAGGCCCCCACAGGGCTTGGCACTGGTGGCATCCAGCTGATGACACAGCTGAGACTTGCTGTGTGCAGCCAGATGACCTTGGGCTGACACTGCGAGCTGCCCTCTGCCACGCCGTGACCTGCCTCTGTGGGATAGCCTGACCTCGAGGTACTTCGCTGTCCCTGCCTGAATGTTTTTGGCTGCCACAGTCCGTCGAGAGCCTCACCTCGTGCTGTGCAAGGAAGGTCCTACACGCTGAGGGTTAGCATCAGTGTGTGAGTGCAGTCTGCTTTTCTACCTTGACTGTATAAAGGGGATTATATCATGAAGTTGTGTGCAATGATATTAATTTGATTTAAGATGCCTGTTCCAGTCCTTTGGATGAACAGGAATGATGTGAGAAATCACAATCAGATAGTCTTTCTGTGTAGGATTTCAATTATGTGAGCAGCCCTCAATTATTGTGAGAACTCTTTCAACAGAAGCAGCTGCTGTCTTCATCATGAAGGGGCAATTAGAGCAAAGAAAAAGACCTGTTTCCCCCCTATTTCTCTCAGTTAGGTCCTCCCTTACCTGTGGTTCAGGTAGGTAAGTCCTAGTGGCTCACCCCTGCTGCTGCAAGGCCATGAGGCATCTCAGATAATAATTGAGAAATATCCTCCGTTTTGGAAGGTGAAAACCTTCTTCCAGAACACCTGACAAATTCTGCTGCTCTGCATGGTTCAGCCCATGAACCAGCCTGGAGGCTTGACTCAGTTCAGCTCAAGTGGGTTTTTAAAGATAAACACCAACATAAACATAAAGTGTGAGCAGAGTTTACTGAGTGATTAAACACTTGACAATGGTGATATTTAAATTGTCGTTTGCTGGACTCAGATTACAAGTTTATGATCCCTTCACACTTTCAGCAAGCCCCCATGTGATGGGCAGCTGGACTTAAGGGTTTTCTTGGAGTAAGCATCCACGTTTGTCTTCTACAGACTGAGACCATAGTCTGTTGACCCCTGAAAACCCACTGCACCTTGCCATGTGCTGGAGCTCAGGAGGACCAGAGATGTCTGGGCATTAGCCCCTCCTCACGCTGCTCCTAGCTGGCTAAACCTGCCATGTCAATCCTCTCGTGGGCTGCGCTGCTACCTATTTCCAGAAGGAGACACTGGCAGTACTTTCCCTGCCTATAGAGCTGCTCAGGATGGTATGTGGAATTTGAAATCAAGAGAGGTTTGGGGGTGACTTTGTTAAAATAAAGGCTAGGACTCAGAAAACTGGTTAAGTCACCTGAAATATTTTTTACTGAAAGCAAAATTACATACAGGGGCTTTTAAAAAAATCTCTGTGTAAGTATTTCTTCCCTACATAACTCATCTTTAAGTGTAATGGAAATAGGTACATAGAAAAGTGTTTTATTTTTCTTATTAGTTTGGTTTTAGCTGAGAAGAAAATTTTTATACATGCAGTTAGGAGAACAAGTTTGCCAGGTGTTTGTCTGTTGTTACTAAAATATGAATAGTGACATTCTGGACCAGTGGAAGTCAGGGGAAATTTTGGTATTCATCTTTTCAATACTCTAGAGTTTCCACCTGAATGAGGCTGTGGAGGGTCAGAGGTCTTGTATGGAGTCTGGCTGCTGGAATAAAACCATGAAAGGATGTCTCAAGGATGTCAACATTGTCTTCCTAAATTCAAAGCCTGTTGCATATTTAAACTTTGGCAATTAGTGTAAGGAATCAAAGTAAACTTAATTTGTAGTATTTTAAGTTACTTCATTAGATTCAATATTCATTTCTTCATCTTCTCATCTCAATTACATTTTCATTTCAAATTATTTATCTCAATTGTAATCAATTTTATGTTTTGTTAACAACAAGTATGATCTTGATGGGTGGCTGGATCACTTGAAGGTCACTGCAGCAGGCTAAGTGACCCCGTGACTGACATTCATACAGAGCATGACCTGCACAAGAGAAGTTACCTGTGGAAATACACAAACTTCTACAAACTGTCAGAAGAGGTGGGCTATTTTTATTGTTGCAGTTTCCTCATTTTCCAGGATTTGAAATAGCTGCCATGAAAGGAAATGTTCTTCTAGTTGAATTAGTTACTGAAGACAGCAGTGCAGCAATAATAATAAAGATATCTTTAGCTCAGCAAAGCTCAATGTGCAAAGTAGTTCATGTGACTTGCACAGATGTAGCTTTCATTTTTAATTCCTTCGCTACTGCCCTTTTAATATCACAGCAAATGGATCCCTGAGTGTCAGCCAAAGCTGATGTTGTGTATTTCACGACCAAGGCTGGGCCAACACGAGAGCCACCATGCACCAGGACAACAGTTGTTCTAAGGCACACGGTTATGTTTGCTGCAGCACAAGAGATTTTGAGGAAATCCACCTGCATGTTGTATTCAAAATAATAATCCGCCAGACTTATTCTGCCTGGGGAAGGACTGTTTGTGAAGGGGAGGAGATTGTAAGACACAGCAAAAGTCTGCTGATTTGAGGACCAGCCACTACAGCAGAATCTGTGTGAGTTGCAGCTGATTTCTAGTGCCTCCTGCTGCCCCTCACTTTGAGACCACTGTCTGTCACCTCACCAAGAGCTGTTAGAAGTTTCATGTACAATCTCAAAGCATCCTTTAAAGAAACCCTGGCACCTCTCCAAGCAGAGAAAAAGGTATGCTAATAACTGGCAGAATTATCTCTGGCTAAAGTCACAATGTCCAGTGCTGTGGAGGAAGGGCCCGTTTCAGCTACAGCTGAGCCTGGCACCCACTCTGCTCCCACTCATCCTGCCCTGAGCTCGGCCTTGGGCATTTCTCAGCACTGTGGCTGTCAGTAGAGATATTTCACAAACCCTGGTAGGAAGGGGTCAGGACATGCAGGCTTGCCCCAAAGAGCAATAATGGGTATTTTCACAGAATGAAGGAGGTCAGGAGCAGCCATGGAAATGGCTTTTGACAGCAGATTCTGATCTTATTTATCTGAACACACACCTCTGTTGTTTCTGCTGAATTTGCTGGCATTTCTACAGTGTAGAGAAGGCATCCAAGAACAGGCTCTGATCATCAGAGGATGTACAAACTCAAACATTTCCTAATTAATGTGGAGGGAGGAATTGAACATTGTCATGTCCAAATCTATAAACAGTGCTCCAAAGCAGACACTGACTTTAATTAAAAGAACCAAATAAAATTATGAGAACTCAGACAAAGTACTTATAAGAAAAAGCTGTAGGAAATTCATTTCCTGTGGTAGCAAACTTTATTATTCAGTGGCACTGCTCATAGCAACTGCTACCAGAAAAAATATATTTTGGAAGAACACCTTTAAAAAATCCCACTGAAACTAAACTTGAAAAATGGATGTGTTACACTGCAACAAAATATCAAAATGAACAATTGTTCTGAGCAATCATTAAAAAGAAGAATCTAAAGTACAATCAACCTTTGATTGTTAAATCACAAATTAAACTCACCTTATGAAGATGTAAGCATAAATAAAATCAGAAATGTTTTGAATAATTATGTAGTTTAACAGAACCTATGTTATTGTTTGATGTCTTAATTTTTAACAAGTGAAATAAAAGTAAAATTGATTATAAGACCGCATTACCAGAAGCTGGGTTTTAGGAAGAAAATAATATGAGACTTCTCATCACAATTACAAAAATGACAGTACTGACAGCGTTTGCTTTCAGAATTGAAATGTTAGTTTCTTCTGATGTGAGAATGACACTGTCAGAAAAAAATCTCTATATCCTGTATTTCTAATGAGTTGATAGATCTGTTCACTTTCAACTGGAGCCATCCAGGTAGGAAAGACAAATGAGGACATTTTTAATAAAAAAATATGTATTAAAACCAGTTATTTATAGTCCAAGTATATTACAAGCCTACTCATGTTTATATCGTTACAGTTTTCCTGCCTGTTAAAAAGTAGTGGAATATCCCATGGGTATCCAGACTATACTATGAAAGGTGAAGATGTAGAAATCCACAGTGAATTAAAAATAAACTTAGGAAAAAACATAGATTTTAGAGCTGAAAAACATGACTGAATTTTAATTTGAAACTTTGAGTGAAATATGTAAACTGTAATATGTGATACTTGAAAAATAATGAATGCCAAATGATTAGAGTATTTGATCTGTCCTGAAGGAGAATCTTTTTCACTAACATCTACATACTAGGACCTATAGTGTAACACTGGAGAGATTAAGGACTTCATCAGCGATGAAAATCTTTTATTTGCACTAGGTAGTGTTCAAGATAGTCATCCCTTCAATCTGTCTTGACAGAAAATTATTTTCTGTATCAGCACCTGGTGACTGACTGTTAAATCAGAAATGTGTGAACAATTTGGACTCACCTGGTATTTGAGAAATTTCTCAAAAGTAGCAGAAGTGCCAGGCTACATCTTACAGTCTTCACTGTATCAGGAAATCTGGAACAACAGCAAAAGACAATACAAACTTTTTGTGAAAGGGTTATGGAAATGAATCTTTTACTGTCTTTGAAGATGATCAGTGTAAGAGCTGAATCAAAGGACTGATGAACTGCATTCAACATAAAGTGTATGAAATCAGTTTCTTTTCAATGCCTTGATACAGCAACAAATTAAAGCCTCAAACTTTAATTCTCAAACTTATCTTGAATTATCAAGGCAAAAGGATAATCCTTCTCTTATCCTCGGAGCACTTATTAGCCTCTGTCTTCAGACAGTTAAGACTTCTTGTCCCAACTGTGTCACCTGATTGATCATTCCAGAAATTCACTTCTCTCCTGAGCAATGGTCTAACATGTTTTAATGTATGACTATTGCCTAAAGATTTTTTATAAAGAGACATGATAACCACTTGTGACTCCAGTTAAAGAGAGTAGATATCCAACTCTTTCTATTTTCTTCTACCGAGATAGACTCTTCATTTTCTTCTTAATGAAAGTGACGGTCATGCTATAAATAGAACATCAAGTATGATTTGGGGGTTTGAGTGAACATTTGTCTAAGAGGTAAAGGTGACTGGCAAGACCCACCTGTGAGCAACCTTTTTGCAGGCTCAGAGGGAGTGATGCCAGAAAAGAACCTTATGAGATGTTAATGCCATGTTTCTGTTCTCTGGCTCTTAGAGACAGGTTTCCTCCATGCACACCCTTTCTGCCAATCATCACATCTCAACAATAATCAGAAAAAGAAAAAAAAGTTTGGCACTAAGAAGCAGATCTGTCACCTTATTCTGTGCCTCTCCAGATTCCTAGGCAGTACCTAAATCTACAAGGAAAGAATCCCACTAAGTATCCTCCCATTCTTTCATTTTTTAATGAAATTTGGAACAGCTTTGCTTTCTCTAAAATCCATCACTAGTAACTACAATGCAGTTAACAGCTTTGTATCATTAAACATAAGACATAAATGTAATTAATGTCACATAGAGTTTAATTCAGTCTTCCATGGCAACCTGTTATTCCAGTTGATTAGGAACAATATGAAACAAGAAAATGTGAACTGTCATTAACATGTAGTAGACTGGTTAATTGAAGCTTTAAAGCAGAGTTGTATAATACAGTTTATACTACTGTAGTTTCATCTGAAAATACCCAGAAAAACCTTAAAATTTCACAAAAACCTGGAAGTCCCTAAATGTGGAATTTCAGAGTAATAATTCAGGTAGGGTTTTGACAAAATCCTACTATTATATTATATTGTTAATTAATATTATACAGAATTATTATAAATATTATTATTTGTACGAGTAATTTATAGTGCAGTGTTATGGACTTGTAAATGCAGTAGGATAGAATAGCTGCAAACTCCTGTCTTCTCAACTCTTCTGTGCTGCAATGTAGAGCTTTTAGGAAGGTTGAAACCACCATTTCAAGATAGTTCTTTATATAGTGGTTATTACCAAAGTTGAAACTAACTGTTAGTAAATGGCTTATCTAATTATTTCTGCAACTAATGACTAGAGCCAGGCAAAAAGTATAGATCGCTTTGTAGTGGACTCCACACTTCATCAGAAGCTTTGCACTTCTAATAAGGATGCTTCATCTGAAGCAGCTGTCAACCATAGTCCTTCACAAACAAGCAGTGTTTTGCCATGGATGAAACACAGGCATGGTCCTCTGGAGCAGCATGAAGATAAGGGCAGAGCTCTTCATTTAGATTAGATGTGCTCTGCACTGAGTCCTTTGACATGAAGCTTTAAAGAACCTGTATGTCAGGCCCCTGAGGACACCAGTAGACCTTACTTGTCCTCACAAGCCTCAGCATGAGCACAGTCTCTGCCCGTGGCACATGAGCCCCATTTCAGCCTAGACACAGGAACTCAGACCCCGTCTGAGATCTACCGTGAGTGTATATCTGAATGCAGTCCTGACTCTGGCCCTGCCTCCTGGGTGGGCTCTGGAACCACAGCATAGTTCCATCTCCAGCCCTGCCTCCAGTCTGCTTCCCTTTTGCTCATCGGATGGGCTCCCTGGATGGGTCCGTGACTGGATTTGCTCCTTGCCATGTCTGGGGCTGTTCATCAACCTTGCTACCAGCACCCAGCACTGCCCACTGCGTTTGAACTGTGTGTGACAGCACGTGGGATGGTGAAGGACTCCTGCACCACGGTTACTGGTGGCTCCTACCTTTTAATTGCCCAGCCCTGCTCCTGCTTCTTCTGGCAGGGTGTTTCTGACAGCAGCTGCAGCCATACATGGACACATCGTCTAAAGTAGGAACTGTGCAGGCAGAGACAACACCTCCTACTTGTATTTTCTCAGCCTTCACCTGAGGAGGCTCAGAGGAGTCTATGAGCCCCAGTGGATAGCTCCAATTACTTGTCCAGACTGTCTTTTACTCCCACGTAAACATCCTTGGAGGGAAGTGCCTATCTGTATAACACACCGCAACAAATTGTCTTTGTTTGATTGGAACTGGCTCCAAATAGCTTTCTATGGTCATTCTGAGTTTCGTACTGTAGAAGACAGTGAATAGCTTATTCATATATATTTCTCCATCCATTAAATAATATCCTTCCTAAGACATCGTTTTCCATACTGATGATTCTCAGCCTGTTTGGTTTTTATGAAGCCATTACAGATATGTGATCATATTTGTTGCCTTTCTATGAACATTTTCAGCTCAATATATGGTTTTTGAGATAGGAGACCTGCTACACATGTATGTGTATGTGACATGGCTAATATGAATTTACTTTTTATTAAAAAGCATACTTTAAAACAAAAAGGTCTCTCTATATTTGTGTTTTACTAACTGAAATACCTCTACAGTGTGTGTTAGAAAATTGTGTGAAGGCCATCATACACATGCTACTTCTAACCCTATCATATGGTACTCTGCATTTTTCAAATAGCATAATTGTTTAACTTGAAATAATAATTTCAGGTTCATTTGATACCAGAGCTACAAAAGCTTTTATTTTTGAAGTGCTTGTAGGGCAATTTATGAATATGCCTCCAACATTAAGAGAAGTACCATAATTGTGCAATACCCTGGCATTATTAACGTACAATTGCCATGGCAATATAACATTATTACCATGTTTAGCAGAAGAGAAGGGAGCTGCCACAGTGTGATCAAAAGGTCTACAGCTCTGGGCAGTGGGAACTGACACAGTTCCTTCCTGAGCTGCCCGATATCACATCTGCAGAAGTGTACTTTTTAGCTACTCTAGAGCTGACAAGACTTTGGGGAGAAATGCCACAGCATTAAACCTCACAGAGGCATTTCGGTCAGCCTCCCTGGGGCTGTGTCCTCGGGCTGTCAAAGATGCTGCTGTCCCTTCTGTAAGTGGCTAGGTACCCGAGGACTGTTGTATTGCAAGAAAAAAAAAAAAAAAAAAACAAAACAAAACACTTGTGTGTTTTAAGACCCAAGGTTTATCAGCAACTGAGTAAGGGCTTCCCAGATTCTGATTTTGGCTGGAGGAAGTTGTGTGTAAGTCCCACTTCAGCCATCTCTATCACCTTTTTGCATCGGATCCTCAGGCCTTGCTGTGCTGAGCAGGGCTACACCAACGGCATCTTCATCACATCCTGAGCTGTAGCCCTTTGGCTGCTACTCCTCAACACTGGGACACCCCACTGGATCTGGTGGCTTTGGACACAGCTGGCCAGGAGGCAGATCGAACAGTGGACACAATGGACCCTGCTGAAGCCCAGGACATCAAGAGCACAAGAGGAAGGTGAATCTTGTTCTGGTAGCATCACTCCTAAAACAAAGAGCAGAGCCAGCCCCAAACCAAGCGGAAAGGAGTGCACTCTCTACACTGATGGCTCTCAGCTCCTTCCACACTCGTTTGTGACTTCTCCCACTGAGTTTCACAGTGGAGGAAAGGCCTGGATATGTCTTATCTCTAATATCTGTATGGGCTAGACAGAGCCTGGCCTAGCTGGCTATTGTTAAAAGAAAAGCATGGTTGATGATTAATTCAGCTGGAAGCATTCTACTTATAAATGAGATTTAAGAGCAAGAGCAAAATGAAGAACTGTAGAAATTAAACTGAAACAAAACAAAAATCCCCCTTCCACAACCCCACCATAAATTAGCAATGAAAATTTATAAAGGTAAGTAGATTTATCTGTGAAATGCAGGACACTTTTTCAGCTGACAAGTAGGTCATGCTGGCACATCAAAGGTTCTTGAGAAATTCTCTATATAAAAAGGGCATTCTCACTAAAAAAGGTGAAACTACAAACCAAATTAACCCTTATTATAAAAATCTTGTAATCAAATAATATATGTTTTTCTTTCTTGTCACTTGTGTTTGGAAAATTATATAACACAATTAAAAACTGTGTGTGACAGTGATTCAGTGAGAGACATAACTGGACAACATCAATGATCAGTGCTAAATTCTTACAGTCATTTTAATTTCTGTCACATCAGTAGAAGAATCCGCATGCAGTTGCTCTACCACAGTAATTATTTTGTCCTATGACAAAGAGTTATGAGGTAAGTATTACTGAATGTTGTGGAGACTGGAAAAAAGATGTTCAAAGCACTTCCACTGTTATTCTCTGGCCATCATAGAGCTTCAGAGAAGTCTACTCTCCGGGCGTTTATTCCTTTTTTGTTTGCACTCACACTTGTTTATATTTTCCTCCCCAGTGTTTTCCTCAGTTAGGCTTTTGAGCTGTTTAAAGCTCTTTGAAGGTGTGAAATAAAGGCCCATCAAATTCTTACTGCTGGCAGTTGAATGCCACCCAAAACAGCAAGTGGGTTTTGACAGGCTCCAAGCAGCATGTCTTTGCATTACTTGTGATTTCATTTGGCAGTCCAAATTTCTTTATATAGTATCCACATTTTCAGCCTATAGAAAAGGATACACTTCCCAACTGCAGAAAGCTACCTTTGTCTGGAGTTTCACATATCTAACACTTTGAAACACTCGTGAAAAATGAATGTGTGCACTTATAAACTAATATCAATGACCCAGAAATTAAAAGGTGTCTTTGACAGAAAAACAATCTTATTTAGCAATAGGTTTCCTAGTTATTTCCAAAGAATGGGAAGGTCCATCCCTGTCAAACAGGTAGTAAAATAGGAGTGCAGTGTTTGAAGGTTGACCCCTGACAAGTCAACAGCAGTGAGGACGTGAAGTCCCCTGAGCCATTCAGTTCCCTTCCCTGTCCCCTGCAGACTGTGACAGGCCTGGTGAGTAACTGCCCAGAAAGCAGATGAAGAGAAAGTGGATAAGAAATGCTCTAATTAACAGAATTGTCAAGTTTTATTCCTTGGGGCCTCCAGAGCTTGCAAGGAACAAGCAGGACGGTACTGCCTGCTGCTTCCCAAGGGGTAGCCTGGCTGGCATCCCAGTGACACAAATGTCACGGGGCTCATATACGTGGTGTCCCCTCGTGTCAGCTGACAGCCAGAGCTGGTTCTCCTGGGTCAGAGATTGAGCAGGTTTCCTCTGCTTCTTGGAGAGCCCACAGGCTGGTCCCTTCCGTGCGCCTGCAAGGAGGTTGCTGGGAGGACACAACAAACTCCCTGGGGAGCTGTTGGTGTTTTGGGGCAGTGGTGCTGGGAGCCACCACCCCGGACCACGGAGTCAGCAGCCACAGCCCACTCTAATGTGTGGTGCTTCTGCAGATGTGTTTAGAAGGGGGTCATTGCTTGAGGGCAGGAATGTAGTATTTGTTTTTCACCATTCTTCACATTTGTTTTGATGCAGTTATTTAGTGCAGCTATGAATTTCTATTCCCCAAAGTTACCAGGGAAATTGTTATATAAATAAGTGGGTTTCTTCAGTGGAAAGATGCTGGATAAAGAAATATGGAAAAACATTGCATCCAAATTGCCTGGCCTGTCTGTTATTTGTTTCTAAAATCATGCCTACAAAACACATTGGTTTGATGAATTCACACATTCTCTTAGGTGAAAATCTGCACTTTCACTGGAAAATACAATCCTCTGTGCAAACCAATGCAAGCCCTGAAGTCTCATGTCCAAAACCTAAGGTTAAACTCCTCTCCAAACCAGTGCTACTTCATAATTGCTCCTGGAGTGACAGCTCTCTACTGGGCTGGTGCCCTTGGCCAGGCGATGAGGACCTCTTGCAGCAGGGGGAATTATTCTGGGAGATGCCTGTGCTGGATGAGTGTCCCACAGCTGGGTGTCAGACACCCACGTTCTTTGGGCAACCACATAGAACCAAACATTGCTCTGCCTTCCCTGTCAAGCTGCATGATCCAAGTAACAAAGCACAATTCTATCATATGTTTTGGGATGGAGAAGAACAAGACAGACAGTAAAAATAAAATCAAACAATAGAAATGGGTTTTAATTACGTTAGACTGAAAGTTTCAGGGTGTGCTCTTATTTAATACCATGTTTCCTGCTCCCTGCAAGCTCCAGCTGTTTCCATGCTCCAACGAGTCAAGGGCAGCAAAGTAAGAATGAGCTCTTTTATATCTATTTGACACTTCAAGTTTATTTACCTGTGTCTCTCTCTCTTTTTCCAGTAACTGTTGAACACTTCTTTCACCAAGCCTTTAAGAGATCAGCTAGAGTGTACTTGCACATAGTCAATAGAGCTGTAAAGATTTTTGAGCCAGGCAATCCTTTCTAAGGATGTAATTTTGTGAATTGTTCATGATATCACTGGTTGCCTAGATTCCCTGACTAAGGTTTACAGCTAAGTGACGCTTACTACATCAAAAACGTGAAGCCTTGAAGGTACAGAAAAAAAGATAAGGAACTCATAATGCCTGAATATATCTCTTTTGACTTTCTTCTAGTTTCATTATCATGTTTCAAATGTAAGAAGAAATTATTCAAAAATTTTATCATGGGTTATAATTTTTTTAATTAACAAAACTGAGGTGAATATTTATTTTTAACACAGATTTTTTTTTTTTTCTCTCATTTGAGGAACCAAACAGCTCATTTTAACTTAGTAAAAAATGAATGCTTAAAATGTGCAAAGAGGCTGAAAAGCAGGCTGGGTCAGGTAATGTGTCGTGGTTTGAGCTCAGAGGGCAACTGAGCACCACGCAGCTGCTCACTTCCCCCTTCACCTCCAGTGCTGAGAAGGAGAAAATAAACAAAGGCTCAGGAATAGAGATAATGACAGCGAGGGATGAATCACCCATTACAGTGAGAGGCAAAAGGCAAACTAATTAGGGGAAGAAAAAAAGAACATCAGTTTATTGCAGACACTAACAACAACAGCATTTAGCAGACAGAGTGGGACAGTGAGAAACATTACTACATCCTGAAAACACCTTCTCCCACCCCTCCCTTCTTCCCAGGCTCAGTTCTGCTCCCGATATCTCTACCTCCTCCCCCAGTGGCAGGTCGAGGGAATTGGGGGTGCAGTCAGTGCTGCCGCTTCTTCCCAACTTCGACAAGCAACTGGAACTTCTGGAATTTATTCCTCCTGCCCCATCATGGTCCCCCTCTCACAGGAGACAGTCTTCCACAAACTTTCTGCAACATGAGTCCCTCTCATGGGCTGCAGCGCTTCCCAAGCTGCTCTGGTGTGGGACACCCTTGCATGCTGCAATCTTCCCAGCATCAAACTACACCAGCGGGGGCTGCTTCTTCCCACAGCATACCAGCCTCCTTCAGGTGCCGTCACCTGCTTTGGCATGGGGCCCTCCACAGACTGCATGTTGGCATCTGCTCCACCATAGACCTCCATGGGTGGTGGGGAGGGCTGCCCTGTGGTCTCACCACAGGATACAGCGGTGTTCTCTGCTCTGGCGCACAACCCCTCCTTTCCTCCTCCATCCTTCCGCTGACCTCAATGTTCACACAGCTGTCACAACTCCTTCTCACAACTCCCACCCCTCCTCCCAGGTCCCTTCTTAAATACGTTATCGCAGAGGCACAGCTGACTGTCTCAGCCTCAGTGCAGACATGGGTCTGACTTGGAGCCAGGGGAGCTTCGAGAAGCTTTTTACAAGGGCCACTGCTGTATCCCCCTCCCCTGCTACCAAAACCCCCCGACACACACTGAAATCCAGCACATAGTGTTTCAGAACTTATCAGGCCAAGTGCTGTTTTCCATATTTTCTCTCTATATTAAGCACTCATGATGGTAATGTTAACTTCTTTGTGTAATTAGTGATTCAAGAAGCCACCCTGACTCAATATTGTTTTCTTGACTGACCTCACTGGGGCTATTTGCATGAATTGAGTTTTACTATCTCCTTTTCAGTTTAATCATTCTAATAATAATAACAACAACAACAATTTTTGTCATGGAATATTCTGATTTTTTTTTAATATGGACATAAGTCAGAACACTGACATAAGACCCCCAGTTTAGATGTAAGGAAGTTTATATGTAATATTAGCTCAAAGGTGAGACCGTATTTCTAAACTGGAGGACAATACTGTGCCTTGCCAACATCTGCAAATAATAACATGAGAGCAAAGCTTTTGTTAAAGGTATCAGATGGACTGGGTCTTTTGAAGCCACAGTGCCAGATTTTTGCTGCTACTCCTCAGCAGTAGCTCTGTAAACAGAGATAAGATGCTTCTTTATCGGACGGCTGTTCCTGTGACAATAAACGATGATTTATGCAGTAAAGGACCTCTGGTTCAGTAAAACAAAAACCATCTCTCTTGGGAACAAATCAGGGGACTGTGACACACTGAAGACTGGTTGCACTTAAAATTTTCCAGCCTCTTGAGGGTTTCTCAGAATAAGTCCAGAATTATTCTTTTTGTTAGGTATAATGTGTATTTGATGTCATTGTTCCTTCAATTCTCAAAAGATAGAAGGAAAAATTAGAACAAATCATTGGGATAGAAAACAGAGAGTGAAAGTTTCAGTAACAACTGAAATGTAGACCAGAAATGTAAATGCTCATTCTTAATGAATAAGAACATCTCTGCTGTACTTGCTGGAACAAAAGGATTCTCCAGGACAAAGTACATACACCAGACAGGATTTAGATCATATGTTCAGCATAAATTCTGGTTTGTGTTTTTTTTGTGGGCTTCTAGGTTGTGTTTTTCTGTGTGTTTTTTTTTTTTTTTTGTTTTGTTTTTTGTTTTCCTTTTGAAAATTATTGTGGTTTAGTCTTATTGTTGTGAAGTCCTTGTTCTCTTTTGAATTCTGAGTCTCTACTGTTTTCTCTGCATTTATTGCCATGACAATATTGGTTGTGTATTTGTTTTTTTTTTTTTTTTTCCTCTCCCCTTGTTTGGCCCAACTTTGTTCTCCTTTCAGCATCACTTGGCTATTTACCTTAGGAAACATGTCTGGAGAGGCTGCCTAATTTTGGCTTTAATTCAGAATCAGTATTTCAACAGAGAAAAATGGTACAAAACAGTAAACAGTGGGTATCCACAGACAATACTAATTAGCCTGCTCCAGGCATCTTTTCCGTTTTTATTTTTTTTTGTTTTTATTTTTGTCACACCATCATATTTCTGTTGACTCATGTTTAGCCATAATTCACAATGGACCACTTCATTCAGCTGTTGTTCTCATCTTGTGGCTTTGCATCTGATTATTCCTGTGTAAACATACACCTCTGCAACTGATCCAATTTTGCCTTGGCCTCCTGCAGGACCCTCCAGGGTTGACATATCACAGCAACATCCTTTGTGCAGTATTTTAAGCACACAGTTGCCCTATTTCTCTCCTCTGGGTCCTCCACAGCCATCCTCTGAGTGCCCAACAAGGGCTGAAAACAGCTCTGATGTTGTCTCAGCTGACCCCTAGAAGATGTCAGAGAGATTTTATAGTCACCCACTGATTTGAAAGCATCTAATTTTCAAAGTCATAGAATCACGTAGATTGGAAAATACCTTTAAGATTATCATGTCCAACCGTTTACCTAACGCTAAGTCCACCACTAACCCATGTCCTTAAGTGCTGCATCTACATGTTTTTCGAATACTGCCAGGGATGGTGACTCCACCACTTCCCTGGGCAGCCTGTTCCAATGCTTGATAACCATTTCGGTGAAGACATTTTTCCTAATATCCGATCTAAACCTCCCCTGGTGCAACTTGAGGGTGTTTCTTCTCATCCTGTCACTTGTTACTTGGGAGAAGAGACCGACCCCCCCCTCACTACAACCTCCTTTCAGGTAGTTGTAGGGAGCAATAAGGTCTCCCCTCAGCCTCTTTTTCTCCAGGATAAACAACCCCAGTTCCCTCAGTTTCTCCTCATAAAACTTGTTCTTTAGACCCTTTATGTGCTTCGTTGCTCTAGCCTTTTATTTTCACTCTTCAGTTTTCATCCTTACGCCTTTTTGTTGCTGATTTTGTGCTAGACATTTGAATTTAATGGTTAACATTTTTCATGAATAGTGAAACCCCCGCAAAAAGACTGTATGTACTTTGTCACCTTTAAGCAGTTTTGATACAGAATAATTACAAATCATTGGAGCATACTAAGTAAATCAACAGACACTCCCAGCTCAAACATCTTTGAAAACTGAACTTTTAAAAATACAGTGAGAATCACTCTGAGCTGGCAATGTTTCCATTTTTATATAACAGTCTGAGAACATGTGCAAGCAGGTGTCTCCTGAGACTGAACTACTATAAAACTACACAAGGAACTCCTAGGTCAGCTATGTCTTCTTCAGAAGTATCCATGTATGCATTTCCAAGGGGTTGAGAACATACTCTTGAGATATCTAGTGCTGAACTCCTATGATCAGAAGTTTTTCCTTGTATATATTTCTGAGGGATTCTGAAAGTCACAAATTAACAGTATTTCCTTGTTGGATGCTGAATGCAGAAAGGGAATACTACAATACTATGTAGCTTTCCACAGAGAAGACAAAAAAAACCCCAAAAATAGAAACTTGCCACTGAAGGACTTGGAAAGATTACTGATTTATCTGGGAAGAAGACCACAAATGATTGTGAGTCTAGAAGCATCCCTGGGCCAACACTCACCATGCTACCCTAAGCAATTTAAGTTCTATGTAAGGTTTAAGTTCAAGAAAACATTTGTCATATTTCCATATCAAAAGGCCATGCATGTAATCTTTAATCAAAAAGGCAGTGCAAGAACAGGGATAAAAATCAGTTAAATTTGTTCAGCAGTACATAGTGTTGCAGAATTCATGTTCCAGGGTGTTCTGCATTATGAAAATGTAAGGCATATCTGTAGCACTAGTACTAACATAGTGATGGACATGCAATATGAGGGAAGAAGTGCACTGAAGAAAGCCCTTTATCTGACTATCATTTAACATGTTTATATTACAAAACTGTAATGGCCTAAGCCCCAGAAACTAGTAAATGGGGAAGGTGTAAATGAGAAGCTGATCTAGAAAAAGGTACCTAAGTGTTGTATATTATTAATATGATGTATAGAGTTGCTATGGAGACCTGAAGGCAAGCCTGAGATTGCTTTTCAGTATGTATATAGAATGAATACTTTTTATGATATAAATTATGCAGTGTTGTGACAAGCTAGGTATGTATCCTTAGAGAAGGCACTAATTAAACACCACAATGGCAATGCAAGCTCAGCAGACACCCAGTTGTAGATAAATACCCAACCTTCTGCATTGCATATGGTGCCCCAGGTGTCAATCTCTAGCTGCTCTGAGTCTTCACAGTGAGCTATTTTACTAAATCCAGAGGAGTTAAGGTAACCTAGGTAAAGCAGGAAGTATTTTCTGGAAAAACACATAGGGACTGCGGTTTCTTGAAGCTCCCAAGAGAAAACAACTCCTCTTTGTGGGAAGGGTAAGTGCCTCTTTAGCAAAAATATGAAAACAGTAGAGAATTATCACAGAATTGCAGAAATGTCCAGTGGGATGAAATATTATGGGGCAAGGGTGTCCCTGCTCCAACCTTCTGTTGAAGTTGGCACTGGCTTCTGATCAGGTCATTCAAGGTTTTACTCTGCTGGCTCTTGAAAACCTCTGAGGATAGTTTTCCCACAACCTCTCTGGACCTCTGTTCTACTGCTGGGAAGTCCTTAAGTAGCAACATCCCAGGACAATGCCAGATACCTATCAACAAGTCTGCAAGGACAAAGGTAGGAGTGTCCCTAAAATCGCGGAAGCCAAACTCTTACTGTGATGCTCATTTTATGTTATGGAATATACTGCTCCCAATACAACAGCAAATTTACTTTTGCAACTTTGCAAGACTAATTTGTACAGAAAGTCTCATGGCACTGTATAATGCAAGAAGAGTTTGTTATTCTCATCTTGACTATTGCAAATAAGGCAGTAGCTAAATGTGGCTTCACCTCTTATTAATGTCATATTTGAGAGAACAATATTCATAAGCATAGAAAACACCCCAGAAGATACAGAATTTAAGAATGATTAGACAAGAATTACCTTAGTCTGAGAGGTCAGTGCATGGAAAAACAATGAATGTTGGACAGATTCTCCATCTTGTCCAACCTCTACTCTCAATTACAGTCACCTTGTAATATTATGTGAGCTTTATGTAGATAACTTATGTTATGAAAAATCTCATTAAAAAAAAAAAAAAAAAAAAAGAATAAATCCTGGTTGTAGCTAGAGTCTGGAATCTTAGAATTGCTTTTTATCTATTTTAACAGGATCGTTTCCCAGAGATTATCATATAAAATCACTGCTTTCAATGATATTAAATTCTCAGTTGAAGATTAACCCTGAGATATACTGTCAAGAAGCACAAAGAAATAGAACAGAAGCCCAGAAAAATTTAAACTGTGTAAATCATCCTTTACTGTTTCACCAAGTACAAATCAAAACACTAGTAAGTCCTTGAGGCTTAAATGCAAAGCCACTTGTCACTATACACTCAACCATCCTTTCTTACACAGCTGTTTTACCAGAAGATCTTTCAGTGTTTCTTCCGCTTTACACCACTGTAAGTATGGCAGTATTGTCTGGGGTGATTTTATTTGTGTTGTCTGCCAAACACTGGTGCTGTCTCAGCAGGCTATCTTTCAAGTGTCTGTGCCACTGTGCTGTGCAGGACCTGCTCTGAAAAACAGTTAGCCCATGGTTATTATCCACTAAGCAAAGTAGATTTATCAGTAGAGAACATTCCTCATATTCCAAGGGGAAATGGTTACCAATCTACACTACTTAGACTCAAACATGTCTATGTGGCTGGATGGGATCCACCCCAGGGTACTGAGGGATCTGGCAGAATGCTCACCAAGCCAGTTTCAATCATTTATCAGCAGTCCTGGCTAACCTGGTAGGTCCCAGCTGGCTAAAGGTTAGCAAATATGATGCTCATCCTCAAGAAAGGCAGGAAGGAGGATCTGACCAACAACAAGTCTATCAGCCCAACCTTGGTGTGGCAAAAGGTTATGGAGCAGCTCATCTTGAGTGACATCACAGGGCATGTACAGGACAACCAGGTGATCAAGCCCAGTCAACACGGGTTTATGAAAGGTGAGTCCTGCTTGACTAACCTGATCTCCATCTATGGCAAAGCGACCCACTTAGTGGGTGAGGGAAAGGCTGTGGATGTTGTTTACCTGGACCTTAGTAAAGCCTTTGGCACCATTTCCCATGCTCATGACTTAGACAAACATATTCTTTGCTGGGTAAAAAGCTGGCTGGATGGCCAAGTCCAAAGAGTGATGATGAATGGACTTAAATCTAGTTGGAGGCCAGACTTTTTCCACAGGGCTCAGTACTGGGACCAGTTCTGTTTAATATCTTTATCAATGATCTAGACAAAGGGATCAAGTGCATCCTCAGTAAATTTGCAGGCGATGCCAAGTTGGGAGGGAGTGTTGATTTGCTTGAGGGTAGGAAGGCTCTTTAGAGGAATCTGGACAGTCTGGATCAATGGGCTAAGGCCAATTGTATGAGGTTCAACAAGGCTCAGTGTCGAGTCTTGCATTTGAGTCACAACAACCCCACGCAATGCTGCGGGCTTGGAGAAGAGTGGCTGGAAAGCTGCCTGGCGGGAAAGGACCTGAGCGTGTTGATCAACAGTCTCCTGAATATGAGCCAGCAGTGTGCCCAAGTGGCCAAGAAGGCCAACAGCATCTGGGCTTCTATCTGTGGCCAGCAGGACTAGAGAAGGGATCAACCTCCTTTACTCAGCACAGGTCACATCTCGAGTACTGTGTTCAGTTTTGGACCACTCACTACAAGAAAGACACTGAGGTGCTGGAGCATGTCCAGAGAAGGGCAATGAAGCTGGTGAAGGGTCTGGGGCACAAGTGCTGTAAGGAGCGGCTGAGGGAACTGGGATGTTCAGCCTGGAGAAAAGGAGGCTGAGGGGAGAGCTGATCACTCCCTACAGCTACCTGGAAGGAGATTGTAGTGAGGTGGGGATCGATCTCTCTTCTCCCAAGTAACAAGCGATAGGACATGAGGAAATGGCCTTAAGTTGCACCAGGTGAGGTTTAGATTGGATATTAGGAAAAATTTCTTCAGCAAAAGGGGTGTCAAGCATTGGAACAGGCTGCCCAGGGAAGTGACTGAGTCACCATCCCCAACGGTATTTAAAAGACATGTAGATGTGGCATTTACTCAGGGACGTGATTTAGTCATGGACATGGCAGTGTTAGGTTTATGGTTGGACTCGATGATCTTAAGGATCTTTTCCAAACTACATCATTCTATGATTCTATGATTAAAATGAGACACAGTGAGCAGGGCTTTGTCTTAATTCAAACTTCGGGAATATCAAAAGTCAAAGTTGAATTCACAAAATTTTCTTACTCTTGTAGCAGAGAGAAAACAGAAAATGGTTTACTGACATCCTTAGAAACCTGGGTGGATTTTTCTGTAGCTATTAATTTTTTATCAAATCAGATGGTTTTGACATAGCATACATTCTGGCATACAAGAAATTAAGAAATCATATATTATCTATAGCTTAGTAAGTTTGGTCAGTACCAGTAACTAATCTTCTCCGAAGGATCTATTCATTTGTAGATTTTTATAACCCAAGGAAATCTTTACCAAGTAGTTAGGCTTCTCTGTTAACCCAGGTTAAAGATCTTTGAGTCCTGCATGAAACCATAACTTCGGATAAAACAGGAGTGCAATTATTAGAAGAGACATCCCAAACTCTTTGAAAACTGCCAGGAACTACTAAGTCATGGAGATATCATAACAATGGCTTATTACTCACATTCTCTTATTCTTCCCAAGTCACATCTGATTTCTGTAATTCTTAGCAATTTCTTCTTTGCAAATAGCCTCTCTTTATAGCTGCATTGTCTTTTATCTCTGTCACTGTCTGAAGGTACAAAGAGATGAATTGAACCTTTCTTGTGACACAGTTGAAAACTTCAGCCATAAAGCTGGCATCTTAAAGCAATGGGAAGAGATAGTTAGGAGAGAATAGGTTCAAATTCTGAAGAAGAAAAAAGATTCTCGGAGAATACAGGGCTAGATGTGTGCTCAATGAGATGGAGAGATAGTCCTGAATGTTTGGTCAAATTCCAGGAAGTGAGAGTACTAACTGCTTTGAGAAACCAAACTGTGATCTCATCACATAAGCAAGTCTTGGTCCATTTCTTCTGCAGAGAGGACTATCTTGACTTGATCATTAGCATGACCTCTCTAATGAAGACTACAATTCAAGAGGGTACCAGAGGGAAAAAAGCTCCAAATTAGCAGCTGCTGAGCTGGTGCTGCAGTTGGTGGTGACAAACCTTCCTACACTGATGTGTATCCAGGGAAGAGGATGGCTTCACATAACTTAGCAGGAACTGTACTTTCCAGGATCTAATGTGTCATAGCTCTGTGCTACAAACCATGTGAATGCCACCTTTTATTTCTGGTTTTCTTGGTATTGTATCACTTTATTTCCATCTGGGTTCATACCAGAAGGCAACATCAGTGATTTTTTACTTCTTTACTGTGGTGGATTATACTACAAGATAGATTAAATTTTCAGCACTATCTCTTTTACCCTTCTTGTTCCTGTCTTTTCTGTGGTTTCCTGTTTCACTACCTCACTCACTGTTTCAAAGTTAAATTTTTCTCCTAAAACTTGTGATCTTTTGAAAATGTGTTTTATAATTCATGTTTAGTTACTCTGTAGAGTGAAGCTAAATAGAATTACCAGTTTTTGTTCAGTATAAATAAAACTCTAAGTGAGGCTAGTGACCTTCAGGAGAAAACATTTGCCCTTTCATAGATTTTTTTTCCCAATTTAAACTCAGAAATGAGATAACAGCCTATTTTCTAACAATGTACCATGAAAGTATCTCAGTATGAACAGAGTTAGCAGATAATCTGACACCCTCCAAAAATACAGCTTGCATTTTCACTCAGATTTATTTCCGATGTCAGGGCCTTGTGGCAGACATGCACAATGCTCTGCATAGCTGCAGGGTGAGGAGCAGTGTAGGGTGAAGTGTGGAAAAAGTAAAGTACTTTCACCAGTAATTATGACCATTGAGTTTACAGACCTTGCAATGACTTGGAGTCTACGAGACATATTTACTGCCAAAATGTAGACAGGAGAGCGGTATTTGTTTGGGGTGCACTGAAAGGGCACGGGGATGCACTTTGTCACATACCTCTTGCTCTGAGCTCCCACAGACTATCAGAGGGCAACCACCCAAGCTGTGTTTATGGCACAGTCCTGGGGCAGTGCATGCAAATTATGCTTATTGGCTGCATGACTGCTGAAGCAGGGGTCAAAATTGGAAGGCAACATCAGTGACTTGTCCTTTGGCCTGAGTCCGCAACCATCCAGGGAATGCTGGAGTCACCTGCAGCCATACCTTGGGTGGCCAAGCAAGCCCAGAGCTCACTGCTGGGATTTCCGAAAGGGCACAGAGCATCCCATCAAGTTGCCCCAAGAGCTGCTACGTTTCTGGACACGTACCGGTGACCCCCCAGGGTAACCCCTGGCTGCATTGCCTCTTTCTCAGGCAGCTACAGGCAATTAAAGGCTCCTGCAGACTTTTGTTCTCAGGCATGGACCTTACTCTGCACTTAGCCACCCCCCCTTTAAAGAAACTGTCCTTCAGAATGTAAAGTTGACATGGGCCTGTTCCACCACACAGCTTTGCACCTCAGACTGTACACATGCACTAGTTGCAGGCAAATATCCTCACAAAGACAGAGCAAACGTGCTGTCTGGTTTTCCATGAACAGCAATACAGATTCTGCATGAGGTATTTCTTCTGAATATTACTTCTTAGTCAAGAGATACATCTGTGAGTGCTTCTCAACAAACTGCACATCAAACAAACTTACTACTATTTTAAAGTATTGCTTCACTACAGCCATGTCACACACTAACGCTATTTTTTGAGATAGGCAAAAAAGTCTGTGTCTGGGGAATGCAAATGAACCCGGGGAGTATTCATCTTAAAACATTGCATTGACTATCACAATCTTCCACCTGTCAATAAAAGCTGCAGATGAATACAAGACAGCATATGTCTTGTCTTGCATAAAACAGTAATTTGCCTTTGTAAAAAAAAAAAAAAAAAAAAAAATTACTTTTTGTCAAGGTTTTTTATCAGTTTGAAAATGCTAAAACTTTCAAATAATTACAAGATTGAGAACTGTATTGCATGTTTTTACAGCCCTCAGGACACGCAAAGTTTCTTGTGCCTTGCAGTGCTCTAACACTTGTGTTTTCCTTTAGCCTGCCAAGCAAGTGACACTATAGATAAGTGGCAACAGCTCCCAGTTCCTCCCAAGTCCATCTTACCTAAGGACTCCCCACCCTTTCTCCTACTGATAAACTTAAGGATATTAAAAAAGCAGTCAAGGAAGAGCTGTGTATTTCTTTGTTCCATGTACATTGCTTAGTGAATATTCATTGCATCCTTCAGTCTGCACAAGTGGGCTGTCATTTGAGAAGTATATTCATCCCTTAATGAGGTCCAGACTAATTTCTCTGAGGGAAAATAAAAAGAAGCAAATATAGCAAGGTCATTTGCAAGCTCTTAACAACAATAGTGCTAATGAAGCTTTAAAATTAATGACAAGATTAATTCCCTAAACTTTTAAGTCAGTATGGGGGGAAATGCAGCCATCAGAGAAAAGAGAGAAGCTATTTTTCCAGGGGGGAAAACAAGCAAACAAACAAGGAGAATGTCTTTCTCCCTTTAAAATGGCAATACTGTCAAAACTGCAGGTCAGAAAGTGACCTGTTTCAAATTCTGAGCAAAGTTTATCCCTCATCTGGTAGGAATATGACTTCACTGGACGTTCAAAAAACACATTTCATTGTCATCTCCTGTCACTGTTACAATGACATCACTCTGTGAGATTATAATTACGTCTTTCCCATTTTTTTTCTTTCCTTTGAAAACAATGAAGAGTCTTTATGATGATCCAAGAAAATCCTCTTCCTAGCGCAGTGTTTTCATATTTAAGATGTCAGAACATATTTAGACTATGGTATTTTAATATATATTTTCAATAAAGGACCACAGAGATATTATGATTAATTACTTAATTGTTACTTAGGACAGCAAGGATCCAGTCTACTACAGGAAATATTAGAATTGCTCTACAGATTCTTAACAGGACCATTGTAAAGTGGTTTCTGTTCCAAGATGTAGGCTTCATTAACTCTGAAAAAGACCACTCTGGAAATTTCCTTTCCAAAGTCTTATTTGTACCATTGGTTTTGCCTTTAGCTTAGGACGTAGGCTGTAATGGTTGTGGCTGAATTAGAGTTAAATTTCTTCACAGTAGCTTGCATGGAGCTGTGTCTGGGACCAGTGGTGAACGCAGTGCTGGTCACCCAGGGATGTGTTAGTCACTGCTGAGCAGTGTCACACAGCCCCAGGGGCCGTCCTGCTCCTCACCCTGCCCCGCCAGCGAGTGGCTGGGGGGGCACAAGGAGCTGGGAGTGGGCACAGCCGGGACAGTGACCCCAGGGATGTCCCAGACCACAGGACGTCGTGCTCAGCAATAAAACAGGGGGGAAGGCTGGTGGTGGGGGGTCACTACTCATGAACTGGCTAGGCATTGACAGTTGGTGGTGAGCAATAGTTTTCATTTGCATCAATGTCTGTCCTGGGTTTTATTTCTCTCCCTTTGTATTTTTTTTGGGGGGGTTGTTGTTTTTTTTGTTTGTTTGGTTGGTTGGGGTTTTTTTGTATTTCAATTATTAAACCGTTTTTATCTCAATACAGTTTTCTCAGTTTCACCCTTCCAATTCTTTTACCCCATCCTGCTGGCAGGGGGAGTGAGTGGCTGTGTGATGCTTAGTTGTCGACTGGTGTTAAACCGTGTAATAATAGTAGTAGCAGCAGTAGTAGTAGAAGCAGCAGCATAACTACTTTTTAAAACAATGTATTGCTACTCAGTGCTAAGACTAACTTTTAAAAGGTACTTTAAAGATGGTTATGTCTTTACCACAACAGGAATAAATGTGTTTACTGAAGCCATTTTTAAGAGCATTTGTTTTCTCTAAAAGATTGTATAGGCACATGAGCAGAATCGCTCAGTGCATCATAAATATTGTTGTGTCCTTACTTGTTACATTTAGACCTACAAGTTAACTGAAAGATGTATAAAACTCCACCTGGGCAGAGACCTCCCTTCAGACTTTGCGTGTGGGAAGGCTGATGTGTTTTGTTTGTTTTAGCAAGTACTTAAATTGCTTTAGTGCCTTTAAAAGCAAAAAAACCCTACATCTGTATTGTCTTTCTTGGGCTTGCCTTTTCAAGCAGCCTATGAATAATTAGCACAAGCAGAGGGAGAAAACCTGCCCCCCTACAGTCACTCTTTGCAAAGTCCAGAATCCTTTCTTCAATGTTTTCTAAGAGTGGCTGGTTCTGCAAGGGGTGTCTGGGCACGCTGTAGAGACTAGGTTGCTGCAACCAACCTCTGAAAAAACACATGGAGCAGATCCTTCTCTTCAGTCTAGCCTCTGATCCCAAACTGTCTATTATTCAGATTCTGAGGTGCCGATTATATTCCAGGAGAAACTAATTTCAAAAATGTAAAGAAAAACACACAACTGAAAAAGGCACAATTACTTCAGTTTTTATCCTTCATTTGACAGAAACCAGCCTGTTCCCCAAAACAGCATAAGTACTTTAATAAAAACCTTCCACAGCAAAATTTATATATTTAAGAAAATATTTATGTAATTTAAATATGTGTGTTATGTAATTATAATACATTTGTATAATTTTCATGTATATGTTTGTATAATTTATAACAACACTTCAACAACAAAATGTAAATTTCTAGACAACCTTAGGGGCCAGGACAGGATTCCTCTGCCTCACCTAACATACTGAATGTTAAATCAGACATCGATGGTCTACTGCTGCTTCCTTTCTAGGACAATGAGTCTTGAATTCCTTTCTACTCTGTAGCAGAGCAGTACATTTCTGATTTAACTATAGTAACGAGAAGGTTCTACATGTTGGTGCTTAGGATGTGGCAGTGCTTCAGATAATTATATATTCAGTCCCATTTTTCTAAAGCAAGTAATGTCAGCTCTTGCATTTCATATCCACATTAGCACGTTAGATGTATCAAAAAACTCTTCAGAGCTTGATTCCTTTGAGAAAGCAAAACAATGTCTCATTAAAACACTGTGAGAGTTTTTTCAGTCTTGCTACTTGTGTCTTAATCTCCAAAAACAGACTTCTTTCACAGTGTGCAAAGGTCCCCCAAGCATGCAGAAGGCATATGGTCAGCTGTAACAGATATCAAACATTATATCTAGTAAAAAGATTAAGTCTCTCTCTAGGAAAGGATTAAGGCTCTGCAAATCGTAAGTTTTTGTGGCAGGAACTGCAACCACTCAGCTTTGTGTGAAGCCAGCAGCATGTAAAAGATTTCACTAAGAAAGGCACACTGCCTTTTCCCCTGCAGACTCTACTAGCATGAAGCAGCTCTGAAAAGTGCAGCACTCATGGAATGTTTTTTCTGGAGACAGTGTTTCTAATGCAGTTGAGGTGTGAGACTTTAGGAGAGGTTCACAATGGAATGTTTTTTCTGGAGACAGTGTTTCTAATGCAGTTGAGGTGTGAGACTTTAGGAGAGGTTCACATTACCTTCCCTGTAAAAGCAACCTTTCTGGCCACTGCAGGTCCTAACACAAGACCATGATCTGCAAAAGCCTGTCTGCAGTGGTGACTCTGAGTTCTCTGTGGTCAGCACAGCAGCAGTGTAGCCAGGAGACAACCTCCCTCCAAATGTTCTCTCTGTAGGGACCTGGCCCATCTCTGTCCCTTTCCTGACTGACTGTGTGGCCTTAGGCATGACCCTGCTAGTCTATACATATGGTTGTTAAGAAGCAGGGAGAAGGCATAGAAAAGAATAACTTTTGGGGCCATCTCAAGTGTTACAGAGTAAGCAGCTGTGTGATACTTTGAGTCTTCATACAATCATTGTTGTGTTGACAGGCCACCATAGCTCATAAATCCAAGTAAGAGCTGCTGCAACCCAGGAAGCATTCACCCATGCGTGATTCAGGTATCCAATATTCTCACAATGATCTTTGCAGTAGGGTCCAGCAAAAAGTTTCTGCTTGGAATTGTTAAATGGACCTCCTCCTTCCACCATGACTGGTATTGCAGGTAGACTTCTGTATGTGGCAGCGACTAAAGCACTCCAAAAGCAGTGGCACAGAGGCCACGTCTCATTTGACCCACTAGTTCACTGAGACATGCTGTGGGAAATGACCCTTATATGAGATGCTGAAGCACATCTCATGCTTCTACTACATGTAGGTTCCACCTTTGTGTGGCAGGGGAGGAAGTTTTCTACTGTCCCAAATAACTTGTCCTTGAAGCTGTTCTGTTCATTCCTGCCAATTGTAATGTTGTATTTGCAGTACATTCCAAGTACATCTCCTTACTAGTTTTCTCTTGTTCCTTCAGTGAACACATTATAGAAATGAGACTCTTCTAAGGTTTTGGAAGCTTTCATTTCACACGTGCAGTGCAGAAATTTACTGTGAACAGCTCATCACTGTTACTGTGGCTTCAAAGATCTAGACCAAGACAACCCACTCACTACCTTATGCGGTTCCTCCACTCTCCTTAAACAGCTGAGTTGTTTAAAGCATCAGACTCCTGTTTCCCCCATAGACCAGCCCTTCTACAGTGTCTCTGGAGAACTGAGTGCAACCCCTCACACTGTAAAGAGGTGTCATGATATTTATGTAATATTTCAATCCGAAAGCATTGTAAGAAATCTCTGCATGTATCTGATTGTAGCAGCAGCAGCAAACCACTGCATCCGCAATATCTATGAATAAAAGCCTATTCCCAAGAACCATGAATAAACTTTTTATCATTCATAACTTCATTTTTCTCATACATAAGCACAAGTGAAAAAGATTTTCTTTTTCTAATGAAAAAAAAACAGTGCTTTTTTGACTATTATACCAGGCCTAAACTTGACACTGAACATTTACAAAGCATCAGAACACATAACCTCAAAATGTTTTTACTTGGAAAATCCCCATTTATTAATAAACTTGAAAATATCTATATTCATGATATTTTGGAATAAAGTTCACTCAGAATTAAATCAGTCCTGGATATCTTTGACTCACTTTGACCAGTACAAGCTATAGCCAGAATAGTGCAGGAACCTAGGTCTATTACAGGAGGAACCCCCCACCTAATCTAGGTTCTATTCATTCCATTTCACTTATTAGAAAAGATATATTTACCCTATACAGTACAATATTGCTGTTGTCTTTGTTGCACTTGTTGGTGTCTCATGCATATAGGTTTGACATGTGCGATGCATAGTATATGCAGGCTGAATTTCCCATTAACTTCCAGGTAGTATTCTGCTAGAATAATTGTTCAGTAAACACAAAAGATCTTCTTGAGGTCATTTTTGCTTTGGATTACTAGATTTTACAGGCATCAAATATTTCCTGCTGACAATTCTGTTTAAAAATGTGATTAGTAACTTCTGTTGCAGACCTTTTACTTTAAAAGAATAAAAATAAGTGTCAAAAATGATTTTTCACAAAGTGACATGAAATGTTGCAGAATTGAAGGTTAGTCTGAAGAACATATCTTCTAAGGATCACCACCACTGTTACTACAGTTGCCGTGGCAAATATTCCTGTGACACTTTGAGCAGGGAATGCTTGTAAGACTCATACACTTTTACAGGCAGAAGAACAGTTCTCCTTGTCATAGTACCAGGAGATCATTAACTGAAAGTGCTGTACAAAAAAGCCAAAGGATGAGAGATGACATCCGTCTGAATGTTGTAAAAGATTATGCTGACCTCCACTGAAAAGGTCTAATACATTTCATAAAATCAATTTCCTGCATATAAGTTACCAATCAACAAATTTACAGCATGTCAGTGGCCAGCTCACAAGCGATTTGCAGACTTTCTGACTCCCTTTTTGCCAAGGTAAAAGGCAATGAAGAATCACAAAAAAACCCAATAACCCTTGTTCTCTCTTACTCTAGTTCACAACTCCCATCCTATAGCAGTTTCCAGGCCCTATATTAAAGCACATATGGTATGATTAAATCCTGAACTCTGAATTTTGGTATTTGGTATCTTTGTGATAAATAACAGAAGAATTTTGCTTTTGCTAAAAGTAATTAAACAATTACCTTTATTGAGTTAGGCTAAAGCTATTATTAGTACAAGAATCCAAATTTTAAGAAAAGTAAATGAATTTACTACTAGGAAAAGAAAAGGGGGGAATTGATCAGAGGAAACACCAACCCAACAGCCCCCCCCCTCCCCCTCCTTGGGATGCTCACCACATGGTCCATATCAATGGGCGGTAACTCCTTTGCAATGGAATGAGAAAGAACAGGATGGGCCATCCCTGATATCTCTTGTCCTTGAGATAAGAGAGGAACTAAAACCACTAAGCCAGAAAGATGAAGGAGCTGCAGATTAGCCCAAACTTGAAGGACAAGGTGTACGTGACCACAGGACTGAGTTGGCGCAGAAGTAAGGGTCAGCTAGTGAACACCGTGAAGAAGACTACGAGCCTTCATCTGAAGTCCCCTGCCCACGACCACCAGGGAGCACTGCACAGGTGCAACGGGAGGAATTTGGGGTGGGGGGATATGTTAATGATTTCTCAGAATTAATTGTAATATTCCCTCCCTATCCTTGGAGTAGCAATGCCTATGTATTAGAGTAGATTAATATGTAACCATTTATACAATAAAAGGGACCCCCTTTTGGCTCCAGGGCGTGCCATTGCACCCAGCGCTGTATTCTTTGCTCCACTGACTTTGTCCCCAATAAAACTTTTTTTTTTATATATACGTAGGCTTGTTTCTCACATCTTCATAAAGTTCCTAAAAAAGCATGCTACTGCCAATAAATGTCCTTCAAAATCTGCTTTTCCAGACAAAACCCCTTGATCTTCTTAGTCATACACTTGAATCCACACCTGTATTATCATTCTGATTTCCTTTACTCAAGCAGTTTGTCAGACAATAAAGCTGCACACCATTGATATATTGCTGGACAAAATAGAACCCATACTAGAATCACAGATATACTTCTAAATAGAATCCAAAGTTATTAACTCTGATTTCCTTTGTGTTTATCATTAACCCTTCTAGAGGGCATTAGATGTTTACTATTTGGATACAGGGCATGAACATATTTGAAACGCATGGTATTCAGTACTCTGATCATGTTTTTGGCACATGCCCCTTTTTAGAGTGAGTCTACCTGCCGAATCACCATTTGTGCATGACGTGGCTCTCTGAAAGCCCACCTAAGGCTAGGTGAATTATAGGCCACCTTCTGTCAGCTAGTCAACCTCAGTGGTATCCCACATTGTCAGCATTACTTCCCCCAGCAGGCTGACCTAGTAGGAGGAGGCAAAGTCCTTTTCACTTGTCATCTACAGGGGGGTTTTCGTGGAATTTTAGGCCTATATCCCTAGCATTCATATACTTTGAAATCCATGTATGTTGTGAATGTCCTTCAGACAAGGCATTAAAACATCAGCATTTTCCTGACAGTGCTGATCTAGACAGCTTAAATTTTGGAAGTTTGAGTACACTCAACAAATTCATGATGAAGCAAAATACTGAAGATATTTAGAAATAATGAGGAATTATTATACTGGCTATGTTTATGTGCCCTAACAACTGCTTTATCATAATAAAAAGTGAGAAAAATCTATGGTGAATAAATGATTAATTAGGGAACCATAGTGCATCATGCAAACTCTTTCTTCTTTTTTTTTTTTTTTCCCCTCTACTTTCCCACAGACCATAAAAAAAAGAACATGCCTGAGACAGAGTGTAACTAATAAGTGCAAAACCTTGTTAAACATTCATATTCATGCGTAGAAATCAAAATCACTCTCCATGAGCATATTTACTCTCGTGGCCAACATGGAAATCTACTTTAATTACTGTCATAGTCCAAGCACTGTATGTATTGCCTGGCACTAGCAGGAAGTTGCATTGTTGTGAGAAAGTCTATCCAGTTTCCTGCTTCTTGAGAATAGCAGAATAGTCAAGAAACACATTTAAAAAACTCTAATTCTATTATTTTGCAAGTGTTGGAGAAGCAGACCATATTAACTTTTAGATCATATTATTTTTAATGCATCACTACCAGATCAAAAATTTTAAAAGTAGTTCCCTGACTTTTATAGACTTTCTCAGCTACATTTGTTTAAGATCTTTAAATAATTTTACATCAAAGGGGACAGACTTACCATTCTTTATCCTCCCATTCATAACTGAGTAGTGATTAGAGGACTTCTTAAAATTTATATTTGTAATGATCTGAGAGAATTTTTAAGTATATTTGCAAAGAAAAGCACGCAGTATAAACATATCAGATGGGTAGCTATCTATGCATTGATCTTCTGTTTAGAAGGAGAATTTCCTCTACTCAAACAAAACCATATTCTTTTTGCTGTTATTTAAAGGAATTTTTCAATTGTTGAGCTGATGGACAAACTGAACATTTTGCATGCTTTGATCTTCAGCCTTTCCACACATTTGCAACAAGCCACTTTGAATCCTAAACTGACATGTTTAATCGTAAATTATCAGTCTTTCTTCAAGGCTATTTTAGAAAGGCCTGTGATGTTTGAGCTTCTAGGTGGGCATTTTGTCAGAACCCTGTAGTAGAAACACCACTAATTGGAAATGTCAGTGGCACAAAGGACAGAGAATAATTCGCACCTACTTTGGACAGACTCTGAAAAAGCAAACATGGATGGCACATAGAGGACTGAGGAACAGGGAGGTAAAGAGCACCATTTTGGTTCTTTGTCATCATTTTAGATTTATGGACCAACACAATGCATTTTCCAGTGAAAGGATGAGCTTCTGTATAGCCCATTTAACCTAAGGACAAAAGACTTGCTTCTCATAGCTACCTTCCCAAAGAACATGTAGAAGTAGCCCATGAAGCACCATGTCAAAATTTCTACTCTAGTGAAGCTGTAGATATTCAGTGATAAGTAATTTATGTGAGAGAAATAGGGCTGGTATAGTTCGTTTTAGCTTGACATACTTGCAGTATATCAATATAGTGACAATATTTTCAGCCCTGGAAGGGATGCAATTAATAGTTCACCAAGAAAAACATCACAGAATGAATGATCTGCTTAATGACACAAAGTTTTAAAGAATGAGCCTGTAAATTTGGTATGGGTTTAATTACAAGTGAGCTCATAATGCAACAATGAAGCAAAGTGTACAAGTTCATCTTTCTGGTTACGTATTTTCTAGGTTTGGTTTTGTAACTCCTTGTTGTTGCCCATAACTTGTATTTTCTAATTAATTTTTAAATAAATTCAGAATGGTTTTATGACTAAATGGCTGTCACCAAGAACTTGTAATATCCCTGCTTTATGTGTTTGAATTTTCTTTAATGAAGCTATGAATTTGATAATTAGAAAGATTTAGATCACCACAAAATGAGCAGTAAATTTCCATAACAATAGTAGTGGGATTCATTTATTTTTTTTAAAGAAAACTCAAGCCTTTACATTTTTTAAGCTATTATAAAAATCCATTATCTGAAATGGAGTTAACAAGATCAATTTTCATGAAGGTTTGATAATGATTATATTGCAAAATATATTAATCATTACGAAAGCAATTACCCTGTGTCTGTAAAGCCATAGAGTATACTCAAGGAAATTTGAAGTGCCCTTACAGAGCGTGCTATACTGTAAATTTTATTTCTCCAAAAGAAGCTGGTTATTCTATTAGGGAATCCTTTCAACTAAAACATAAAGCATAAAATATAAATGGCAGTGATTTTGTAATTCATTTGTATGAATAATCACTGGGCTGCTGCTTCTATTGCTTAGATTATAGAATTAGGTTGTAGTGTTTCCCTCTAAAGTATTTATCAGAAAAAAAAAAAAAAAAAAAAAGATGTCAGGGACCAGAGCTTAAAAAAATCTGCAAGTGTTTTTCATAGATATGCTTAAGTAGTATATTCTTAGATCAACCAAGGGACAAAGCAGCACTGAACTGAAATTTTAATATTTCTTCCTGCCCTGATATTAGCAAGTTATATTGTTCATGTAAAGTTGTATAGTTTTCTGGTCCTATTCTTCTGCAGTAGCCAGGCTACTATGTTCTTATGCATCCACTATAGTAGGTTAGACTGAAACCACAAAGGCTTCATCTGTGTAAGTCAATTAAAGAGTGCTGGGGAACATTCCTGGGAACTCGGTCATGTATTTGTCATAATACCACAGGCCTTTTGTACTGTTGTAATCTGTGAGATTTAGCACTGTTCCAAATAATTCCTGGGCAGAGTTCAGCAGTTAGCATGGACCAGGGAAGTCTTAGCTGCAGCAGCCATCCTGGAGATGGGTGAATTTAGTGTTACAGAAGAGGTAGTTTTGAGCCTCAGTACCAGTCACGTTTAATTTAGTGCTATAGAGTCAGCTGAAGTTCCCCATGGCTTTGACATGTTGGCACAGAGCTACTCGCTTGGACAGTGAGAGGGAGCCTGTGTGCACTGGGATGAGGCAGTTCTTTTCTGCTCCTGAGAGGAAGTTCAAAGTTTGACAAAAAGGCCTTGTTTTTCCTCCTGGTACATTTCATAACTATTAAGCAGTTTTTAATCTTGTTCTAAAACTCTTCCTCAGCACGTGCATTCTACTTTGGGCTGGATTTCTAGGGATAGCTGAGAGCACAGCAGGTAACTGCAGCTGCTTTACCTGTGCTAATGATGGGTCAAGGAAGGAGACAGACCCTTTTAGGTTGAGACCAAGTGTTTTGCCTTGGCACAGGAGACTTTCAACTGCAGTGAACAAAAAGACTAAGTGAGCTTAGTGATAGTAGAAAACTCACAGATATGGTTATTTTCCTTTCCTTAGTTACTGCTTATCTTAATACAACAAGCAGGGAGTTTTCATTTTCACAGTGGCTTTTAAAGCAAAAACAATTATTGAAAGTGATGTTGCCTTGAGACAAGTAAAGATTTAATGGGGACATTCTTTTCTGAACTTTGCTGTACAACTGCGTTTTTTCCATGGTGTGCATTGTCTTTCAACAATCCTCTAATACTGTTGCAGTGTAGAATATCAGAGTACTTCTAAACCACCACAGCCAAGCAAAGCTACTTTCCTATTTCCTCACATAATGTTCATAGATGTTTTGTGATCACAAGCTTGAATTTCTGCTGTCCATTTACACCAAAGTTGATAAAATATTGAAACCTAAAACTCAGAAATAAGAAATTGCAGCTTCCTGACATCTCAGCTCTGCTGTCTCAAACATAATGTCTTTAGTATCTATATTTTAATGAAGTTTGGCATGTTAATACCCAGAAAACACCTGTCTATCTCTCTACAGTCTATCTCTAAAAACGTGTATCTCTCAGACAACTGTATGGCTGGAATTACTCTCTGGTACTTGTCAGTGATCAAATGCCATAGTTACAGATGGTACCAATGGGAAATCTAACTCAGACACGAAAACAGCTTGGCTCAGTCCAAAGGCTGTTTTATCCTTTGGCTGATTGAATCAATCGTTAATCTCTTTGTTTCATAGAATCATAGAATGGTTTGGGTTGGAAGGGACCTTAAAGATCATCTAGTTCCAACCCCCCTGCCATGGGCAGCAAACCTTCGCTGGATCAGGTTACCCAAAGCCCCGTCCAACCTGGCCTTGAACCCTTCCAAGGAGAGGGTAGCCACAGTTTCTCTGGGCAACCTGTGCCGGTGTCTCACCACCCTCACAGGGAAGAATTTCTTGCTTGTATCTAATATAAAGCTACCATTTTTCAGTTTAAAAACATTACCCCTTGTTCTGTCACTACACTCCCTGATAAAAAGTCCATCCCCATTGTTCCTGTAGCTCCCTTTAAGCACTGGGAGGCCTCTCTAAGGTCTCCCTGGAGCCTCCTCTTCTCCAGGCTGAACCACCCCAACTCTCTCAGCTTGGCCTCATAGGGTACGTGTTCCAGCCTCAACATCATCTTGGCCTCCTCTGGACCCATTCAAGCAAGTCCATGTCCTTCTGACACTGGGGACCCACAGCTGGACACAGCACTGCAGGTGGGGTCTCACAAGAACAGAGTACAGGGGGAGAATCCCTTCCCTCAACCTGCTCGTGACACTTCTCTTGATGCAGCCTAGGACACAGTTGTCTTTGTGGGCTGCAAGCACACATTTCTGGCTCACAGTCAGTTTTCCATCCACCAACACCCCCAAGTCCTTCTATGCAAGACTGCTCTCAATCCACTCCTCACCCAGCCTGAATTTTGCTTGGAATTGCTCTGACCCATGTGCAGGACTTTGCACTTAGCCTTATTGATCCTCATGAGGTTCAGATGGGCTGACCTCTCAAGTCTAGGATCCCGCTGGATGACAACCCTTCCCTCCAGTGTGTCAATGCACCACACAGCTTGGTGTCATCAGTAAATTTGCTGAGGGTGCACTCAGTCACACTGTCCATGTCACCAACAAAGATGTTAAACAACGCTGGGCCCAACACCAACCCCTGAGGAACACCACTCGTCACTGCTCTCCACTTGGACATCAAGCCATTGACTGCAACTCTCTGAGTGTGACCATCCATCCAATTCCTTATACACTGAGTGGTCCATCCATCAAATCCATGTCTCTCCAATTTAGAGACAGGGATGTCATGCAGAACAGTGTCAAATGTTTTGCACAAGCCCAGGTACATGATATCAGTTGCTCTTCCCTTACCCACCAGTGCTGTAACCCCATCACAGAAGGCCACCAGGTTTGTCAAGCAAGATTTGCCCTTAGTGAAGCCATGTTGCCTGTCACCAATCACCTCCTTATTTTCCATGTGTCTTAGCACAGTTTCCAGAAGGATCTGCTCTATGATCTTGACAGGCACAGAGGTGAGATTGACTGGCCTGTAGTTCCCTGGGTCTTCCTTTTTTGTCTTTCTTAAAATGGGGGTCACATTTCCCCTTTTCCAGTAAGTGGCAACTTTAGACTGTCACGACTTCTCAGATATGATGTATAGTGGCTTAGCCACATCATCCACCAGTTCCCTCAGCACCTGTGGATGCATCTCATAAGGTCCCATGGACTTGTACACCTTCAGGTTTTTTAGATGGTCTTGAACCTGGACCTTCTCCAACAGTGAGCTGTTGTTCATTCTCCCAGTCCCTGCATTTGCCTTCTGTGTCTTGGGCAGTGTGGCTGGAGCTCTTGCTGGTGAAGACTGAGGCAAAAATGTTGTTGAGTACCTCAGCCTTCTCCATGTCCTGCATAACCAGGTCTCCCACATCCTTCCAGAGTGGGTTCATACTTTCCCTAGTCTTCCTTTTATCACCGGCATACCTACAGAAGCTTTTCTTGTTGCCCGTAACATCCCTGGACAGATTTAATTCTATCAGGACTTTGGCTTTCCTAACCTGGTTCCTGACTGCTCAGACAATTTATCTGCATGCCTCCTAGACCTTTCTTCTTTGATTTGTTCTTTCTTTGTCTTGTGTATTATTGTGGTCCTTGGGCTCACTGCTCTGGTCAGTATGATCCTCAATTCAAGACTACATAGTAGCAATGTCCATCCTTAATTATCAAACAAGATGACTATAAGCAGAAGGAACTAATTCCCACCCTTCAACTTAAATTTAGGTGTGGTCCAACATTCAGGAAACATCACAGTGTACTTACTGTCATGTGATTGTAAAATTATCCAATGTGGTATGGTATCACAAAGGAGAAAAAAATGAAGGCAGGGACAAGAAGGTGACACTGTGACATTAAATTGCCATAGCAATTTCAAACCCATCTTCTCTCCCATCCTGAGGTCCATCCTCAGCCAGCTCAACGGTATGCAGTGGGCTCACTCCAGTGCATCCAGGTCTGTCTTGTACTGGGGATCCCCAAACTGGACTCAGTGTCTATATGGGACCTCACCACTTCCAGACAGAGGGAAGTATTACCCCCTCAGTTGTCTGGCTGTGCTCTCACTAGCACAGCCCAGAGCACTTGACTTTTTCTGCAATACACAGTGATGTTTCCTGTTTGACTTGTCCACCATGACCCCCAGATCCCTTTCTGCAAAGCTGCCTTCTTAGCAGCCAGCCCCAGCCTACCCTCGTGCATGGGCTTATTGCATCTCAGACACAAGATTCTGCATTGTTGAATTTAGACAAGGTCAAACCTTAGATTAGGATCTAGTTAAAAGACTGAATCAGTGAATATTTCTCCTCAGTATCATACAGAGGAGTGCTGGAATCCAAGCAGAGTCTGCAGCAGCCTCATGTGTTGAAGAGATGTTGAGCTTCTGAGCTATTCAGTGACAGTTGTGGGGAGAAGGAAGCAACTGTGTTGCAGTGCAGTTGCTTAGACTAATTGCCAAGGACTGGAGACATGTAGTCGTTACAGATAACAGTACAGAGATGGCAGTATTTGTTAAAGATAAGCATATGAATAATTTAACGATGCATAGAGAAAGAGAGGTGGGGTTCACCTGTGAACTTGCACTGAAAACATGGAATGATGTCTGTCATTTAAGGTGAATATACAAATTACTTCCCCTGAGGAAGAGAAACAACCAAAAGACTAGGCTGATTCTTCAGGGGAGGGATGTTCAACAAAGCAAAGAATCTGTTCCATGATTAGTTTATTTGTTTTCAAACTCAGAATTAGGGCATTATGTTTTCAGTATAACAGCTAGCAAAGGCCTACCAAAAAGTAATTAAGGACTATGCTTATTCTCCATTTAGGAGCTTTCAGTTCTTGCCTAGAAGTGATCTATACAGTTAAAAACTACCTCATTCTAGGACCAAACTGGTGTCCTTTGGAGTTTTTTTTGGTGTTGTGGTTTGGGCCTGATTGACAGCCAACCACAATGCAGCAGCTCTCTCTCCCTTCCCCTCCGGCAATGAGAAGGGACAGAGAGCCAGGATTGGGGTTCAAGATAGGACTGGGGTGGGGAAAAATCCCCCTTTTATGATTACGAGCAAAAGGCAGACTCGTTAGGGGAAGAAAAAAAAGAACATACATTTATTATAGACACTAACAACACATAACAGAGTAGGACAGTGAGAAGCATTGCCCCATCTTGAGAACACCTTCCCCCCGGGCTCAGCTCTGCTCCCGATATCTCTACCTCCTCCCCCAGTGGCGCAGGGGCAGGGAATGGGGGGTGCAGGCAGTGCTGCCACTTCCTTCATCTTCAGTGAGGGGAGTGTCAGGAACTTGTTCCCCCCTGCTCCATCGTGGTCCCCCTCTCACAGGAGACAGTCCTCCACAAACTTTCTCTGACATGAATTCCTCCCATGGGCCACAGCGTTCCCCACACTGCTCCATCATGGGTCACTGTGGAGCTGCGGACAAACAACACGCCAAGACGGCTTCAATGTGGAAGATAGAGCATCAATCAACGTGTGTGTTTATTGGTCCAGGGTACATATATTTATACAGACAATGATAATTATTATGCCTACTAGTCACTAGCTGATTGGCTTAAGCTCTAAAGGTCGTATTTGCACGGTCCACCTACTTGCAGTTAGCTAACAGCACAAGCTTCTCATAACACTAAGTTTCTCATGCTACTATTTCTAATTCCTCTTGACTTGTTTTCGATACACGACAGTACCGTAACACAATGTTTCTCAGACCACCGTTACCATAACACTAGGTTTATCAGACCACTATTCCTAATTCCCCTTAACCTGTTTTCGACACACCACGGTACACAAGGCCGAAGCGTCCTTGACATTCTTCACGTATCAGCAGCTGCGAGCAGCTGCAGGCAAACCCTAGTGGGGCCCAGCATCAGCGAGGCCCAGCATCAGCCCTTAGAACAGGCTCTGATCATACAACTGCTCGGTGGGCTCAGGACCCTTGTCTCTGAGCCATTCTCCAACAGGTCACTAACTTCCTCCGACTGGATTCTCTCCCACAGCTGCAGCCCTTCCCGAGCTGCTCCGGCGTGGGACTCCCCCGCATGCTGCAATCCTCCCAGCGCTGAATTACAGCAGCGGGGCTGCCTTTTCCCACGAGACCCCGGCCTTCTTCGGGCACAGAACCTTGATTTTACCGAGCAGGAACAACAGGCCACAAATCAATGTCTGCTCCATCGTAGATCTCCATGGGTGGCAGGGGGGGCCGCCCTGCCGTCTCCCCACAGGATACAGGAGGGTCTCTGCTCCGGCACACCTCCCCCCTCCTTTCTTCCTCCGTTCCTCCACTGACCTTGGTGTTCATGCAGCTGCAGCAACTCCTCCTCACAAGTCCCCCTGCCCGTCACCACGTCCCTTCTTAAATACGTTATCGCAGAGGCGCAGCTGATTGGCTCAATTTCCCAGACAGAAGTGGAGCTGACGTGGAGCTGGGGGAGCTTCGAGAAGCTTCTCACAGGGGGCTGCCCCGATAGCCCCCTCCCCTGCCACCAAAAAATTCCACCACTCACTCAACCCAGGACATTTGGTTATTGTTTTCATCCAGACTTTTTAGTAAACTGTTTGAAAAATAGCTTTTTTTGTATTCTCTGAAGATTGATATAAAAGAATACACAGTAGAGGGCAAATATCTGCAAATCTGTGTGGTGTTAAGCCTACGGTAAATAATGAATAGCATTAGACTTAAGCAGTGTAACACACTGAAGAGACAAGATATTGTGCAAACAAATGTTAATAGGTTAATATACAGGAAATAGATACTTGGTTCTCTAACTGTTGCAGTTACCTTAATGAAACAGTTGGAATCCTAGAATATTATTTTGATTTTAGTTTAAAAGTATGATTTTGATTTAACATGAAGCTACAGTAGCTCTGAAAATATAAAGTACACTAAGGCCCTTAGGATTAAGCAACTAGTATGCTGTGTGCTTTGAACATTATAAGAATCGTCATGGGCTCTGAATTAACGCAATGGGTACTGGTTATGGATCTTGACTTGAAACAATAGGTACCTGAGGAAAACTGGTTTGGTTGGAAAGATTGGGCAAGGGAGAGGTGAACATTAACCAAAGGTGGAATGAGCATGCTCAAGGATGGAGTTCAATCAGCCGACACAGTGATGAAGACTATCAACGACCACCAGAGATCCCCATCCAGTATAACCACGCATGCGTCGGAGACATTTGCATATGATAATAATTTCCAAGAAACAACATGAATATGCTAATCATTGCCCTCCCCCCATTCTATTTAAATCAATTAGTGAGGATGACCAATGATTTCTGCAGAATAGGAATATAGGTAGGGAGAGGTAACTAAAAGCCAATCATTATAAAGGTCAGCTTAAACGTTATTGAATTATTGATCTTATGTAACTATGACTCTGCTGAAAAAGTGTATAAATATGTTGTGCTTTGTACCTATCAACGAACACTTCTTTGGCGGAGTTATCCCCCGTGTTCCCCAGCGCTGGAATAAAGAAGTGCCTGCTTATCTGCTTTGGGTAGATAAGTTCTATTCGCGATTGCGACCGCTAACATAACCAGCTGGATTAATCCTTTGCTAGCAATCTTTAAATATTGCTAAAACATGTTTTCAAAGAGAGTTTGATATGGTCAGGAATCATTTCTAAGGTTAATATCAGGTTAAAATCACTACTCCATAATAGACGTAGTCCACAGCAACCTATAGTAGGTTTCAGAGTGTGATGTAGTGGTAGGACAGAGAATCAGGAGGCTGGGGTTGTGGGTCCTTCATCAGAGTCACACTGGCTCTTATACGTGGAGCTTTCCCTCCACGTATTTCCACTTCTAACAAAGTATTTCTGATCCAGTTATTTATCTGAATCCTTGTACTGGTTTTGGCTGGGACAGGGTTGAATTTCTTCGCAGTAGCTTGCATGGGGCTGTGTCTGGGACCAGTGGTGAACGCAGTGCTGGTCACCCAGGGATGTGTTAGTCACTGCTGAGCAGTGTCGCACAGCCCCAGGGGCCGTCCTGCTCCTCACCCTGCCCCGCCAGCGAGTGGCTGGGGGGGCACAAGGAGCTGGGAGTGGGCACAGCCGGGACAGTGACCCCAGCTGCCCCCAGGGATGTCCCAGACCACAGGACATTGTGCTCAGCAATAAAACAGGGGGGAAGGAGGAGGAAGGGGAACATTCAAGCGATGATGTTTGCATTCCCAAGTCACCATTACGTGCAATAGAGCCCGGCTGTCCTGGGGATGGCTGAGCACCTGCCCATAGGAAGCAGTGGATGAATTCCTGATTCGGCTTTGCTTGTGTGCACAGCTTTTGCTTTACCTGTCTTCATCTCAACCCACCAGTCTTCACAATTTTACCCTCCTGATTCTCTCCCCCATTCCACCATGGAGAGTGAGTAAGCAGCTGGGTGGGCTGAGCTGCCCATCAGGGTAAAACTACAACAATCCTGGAAAGCCTGCCAGATCCAGTATCTTTCAAAAATGAGGTTCAAAAAAAGGAAATAGAACTAGAAATTCAATAGTTACCTATGGCCCTACGTAACATGTTTCAAGTCCCACATGTGTTGGGTTAATGTATTAAGTAATGACAGATGTTTTTATGCACTCAAGATGTAAATCTCTTACTCGAACTCTTCAGCTGTCTCTGACAATTCTAGAAGATTTAAGCCATGACATTCTGATTTAAAATGCAGTTTTCAAAGTGACTCTCTCCAGTAACAACCACAATATATTCAACTTCAAAACTCTTTATAGATCTACAACAGATACATGTTCTTCAAAGCAGGGAACATAGAAAAGAAGTTGTCTGCTAAAAAGGGCACGCAAAATGATAAAGTACTGGGAGGTAGAATGTAGATAGCTTAAAAATACTATATAAACAGACCAGAGTAGATTGATTTTTAAAAGCCCTCTTACTGTAGAACTACAACAATGAAAAAAGTGAAGTAATTTAACAGTGGAGCAAAGATGACTATGAAGAAAAAAAAAAAAAAAAAAACAAAAAAAACAACACCAAAAACAAACCAAAAACTTTTAAAGAAGTGGAAGGCCTGTCCAGGCAAGGAGAAGAGAAAAGAACATAAACTCTGTTGAGTTAACTAGAAAAACATAATAATGTCAAAAAATTATTACTTTGTAACATTTGTTAAAGATTTAGAAAGTAATAGAAAATACTGTCTGAAGCACTTTGTGAGTAAGAAACTTACAGCAAAGTCTTAACGCTGACAGAAGATCAACATGTTCCTGAAGCAATCACAGAAAGTAAGGCTGTAGAAGAAAAAGTAAATTAATTCTCTGCATCAATGTTCCTTATGTAGCAGCTCCCGTGCCAGAACATTTCTCCACAGAGGAAGAACACAGAATGTGTTGAAACAAACAGGTGAATTGAATAACAGTAAATCACAAGAACCAGCTGGTATCCACCCAGAAACTAACAGAATCAGGTGTGAACTTGCCAATGTGTTAAGTAATAGGTTACACAAATCAGCCTAGGTATCAAAGGAATGGAAGGGGACCCTGAATTGAGGGATGCAAGGCAATACAGGTCCCTAGGTTTGATATCTGTATCAGGCAAACCTGTAGAAATAGCAATCAATAACAGAACTGAAATGGCATATGGGTAGATAGGATATATCAGAGAAAATTTACCTAGCCCTGGTTGATTAAAGACATTTCTCAGAAATTACAAATATGAAGGTATGACCAAGGATGGAAAAGCATGCTGATAACTTAAACTATTTACATTTCACTCCAAAAATCCAATCAAGGCTCTCATCAACAATCCTCACATTAAGAAAAAAACATTTTTATTTATTGCTTATTTGAATTCAGAATAAACTACCAGCTTTAAATGAAAACGAATAACCAGCAAGACCCACAGGGATCTTAAATTCTGGTATTCAAATATGAATAAATGGAATGGAAAAGAGAGAGAGGTGACATAGTTTTCTGGTTACCCAAAACTATTCAGAGTAGCAAAGAGAAAAAAAAAAAAAAATACTGCAGAAAGTTGTGGAAGACTCTTACGGTATTAAATGACAATATAAATAATAGTTCATGTAGAGCAAAGCATATAAAAAAAAAAATAGTCCTCAACATGAGTAGACAAAAAAAGCCTTTGAAATCATCTACAGTCATTAAGGAGAGATCACGGAAAATGCGAGGTAGATCTGTACACCAGTCAAGGTGCAATAAGAGTGGGATGGCTCCCTATGGGAATGTGAGCCTGGAGCCACCACTGACCCCACAGCCAGGAGGGCAGGGCCCTCATCAGCCAGGGACAATCTCACAGTACATGAGCAAAGGAGCAGGGCAGGTCCAACCAAGAATCCAGAGCATAAAACAATATTGTGGTGACAAGGTGGAGATAGAAACTAAACCTACAGGTCAGGGTTAGGATAAGGGCCAGCGATGACAGAGCAGGACCACAGTAACAAGGTAGGGCTGAGGTCAAGCCAAGAAGTCAGCTCCCAGGTTGCAAGAGAGACTAAAGGAATTTCATGGCCAGGCACAGACATGTCAGTGGTTAAGCTGGAGACTGCTCCAGCATAGTCCGGACAGAGACTGAGGCCAAGGAGTGAGCTAAAATAGAGCTCCCGGGTCCATGGTTGTGGGTGGAGGCTCCAGGTGAGGCAAGTCAGGGCCATCAGAACACTGACAGATAGATATCACACAGACCATAGTTAAACAGTAGACCTCACTACAGGGACCTGTGTATATCAGTTGTATAAATGTGTTCCAGAACAGATTAGACAAAATCAAAGAAGGGAAGTCCAATGAGAAAGATTAAATATAGTGATAAAAACACTTCCTTCGGCTCAGGAACTCCCATCCACTGCCTGGCTGGCAGCTGTGTGCATCTGTATATCCGTGTGAATGCACCTGTGTGGTTGTACAGTCACATGCTCCTTCTGTGAGCATTTACTGCTTGCTCACATGAGATAGACCCCTGGGTTAGCTGAATATTGTGCCCGGTTCATGGGCATATTCTTGTATCAGATTCAAATTGGAGGCAAGAGCTGGATTGTGCCGCTCTGTGATTCATTACTATTGTAAATAGTCATGAGCTTCCCTCTCTTTAGGTACCTGAATCACACTGAAACCTAACCTGCCTTTTTGCTAAGGTCCCCTGTTTGCTGAGATAGTTTGCACAAGCAGAATCAGGAAGCAAAGACCTTGGCCTATGTACCTATTCTTCTGCATTCACAAGATTCTTCCTTCCAACTTCGTCAGAAGGGAATAATTAACAAAAGAAAGCCTCTTAGTGGTTCATTAAAACATGATTTCTTTTGATACCAGTACATTACTGAATTCTCTTTTACTTATGTCATCTGTAGACATGCTAGTATCCATTAACAACAACACAGTACAGGTATTTGAATATCAGATTTAAGTATGAAGAAGCTACCCCGCTAGTGTGAAGCTGAATGACCTTTTGCCCACACACTTAAGTGTCTACAGCCAGCTTTGGGGAGCATAGAACCTGAAACTCATCTTTATGAGACACATTGCTTCTCTAGAGATGTTAAACTACTGACTCCAGAACATCACATAGTAGCACATTTCCTCTTCCCCAGATGCTGATCACTGCCTAAAGTAGAGCTAACAGCAAGGTAGTGACGTCTTCTGCTTCTCTTTAGTCCCTTGATTTAGACAATTCCCAGTGTGCCTGAACATACCCAGAGCTAAAATCAGCACCCTGTGTTTCAGGAGAGCATCTCACAGAAGTGGAAAAGACCCCCTATTCTGCTCTGTTGTTTTGTAACAACAAAAAAATCCTAGTAGAAACAGACTGGTGACCTGTTTCCCCAGTGCTGCATCTCTGACCATGGATGAACCTGAAATGCTTCATCAGCCAACACAAGCATCAGCCTTTATGCACTACCTGGTTAGACGGTCACAGTGGTACACTCTGGACTTGGAGTCTGTGTATCCAAGTCCTCTTTTTCACCAACTTCTGGGTCTTGCGGAGCACAGAAGCATTTGCCTTGACATGAGCATAACAGTTTCAGCTCTACATTGAGTCAACAGCTGCAGCCTTATGTCACTTTTTTCACTTCAGCTGGACAACTATAATGTTCAACTCAGGTGGTCATTTTCCTTCGATGTACAATTAACCAAGCACATCAAGGTAGGAAGAGAAGAAAGATCTATTTCCTTCTGCAGCACAGGGATTTTCAGCATTTGGCTGCAGCAGGTGATGAGGCGCTAATGACATGTATAGTTGTCCTGAGTGGTATGAAGACCCCTCTTCCTTCTTTAGCTCTGTGCTATGCATTTGGAACTAGAAAGGAAGGAAGTCCTTACAAAACCCTACACCCAACTCAAGTCAGTTTGATTGGCAGCTTTAGGATTATCATTTGCTCGTTTATCAGGTTCATCAACTGGGAATATTCAAACCTGCTTCCTTTAATTAACTCCCCAGCATTTTCAGAAGCTTCAGACATTGCTAGAACTGAAAACTAAAGCCTTTCTTGATTCCCGTGGCTTACACCCTAGTGCCCCAAAGTCTGAAATGCTTTATCCTAGTAAAGGTTTCTGGGATTCTGATACAAGGCACTTACTTGAGAATTTCATGTACCATGAAATATAAGGACAAAGAAAATCCAATATGCTCATTTGCCCTTCATTTATGAACTATGTTAGCTGCTTTAACTAATCTTTGTCTCTCATAAAGGTTGTGGCCTGATATAGAAAAATTAATATACTTTCCAAAATGTTTACCAATTTTTGGTCATATCTTTAAATATTCTTTATAGTAGCCAATCATATTTCAAATGCTGTTAGTTACTTGACCTCAAGAACTTCCTAAGGCAATAATTTCCTCAGTCTAATCATATGTTGCATAATGCAGTTCCTTGTATTCATTTTAAATTCTTGCCTTTGTTCATTAACTGTCCTTCATCTTTCTGTTAGGATATGGGGACAATATATATTTCCTAATTATCTCCCCCAGATGACTCTTTATTTTATATATACTTGACATTTCTTCTATTTCACTCCTCCTTGTAGTAACAGTGCCCGTGATCAAAGTTGGCATAGGCCATGTGCCACCAACAGATTTCTGGTAGAAGCAGATGCCACCAGCATGATTTTCTAGATCTAGCCCTACTTTTACCCTGTTTTCTTCCTCTGTACACAAACCAAACGTTCTTCCTTTCTTTCTCTTTCAAGAGACAGGTCTGAAATCTCAACAGAGACAGCTGAACACGTTAGAATCAGAGGATGCATAAAAGAATTAAAACAATTATTTTTGTCTGTGCGCTACAATTGAAAGCACTGTTCATAAAGCAGCAGTTTTATTTACCCTGAACTTTAATAATCTCAGTTTTCAGTGTTAAACACAAGTGAACTGTCTAAAATGCCTTGAGGATACTACTTCTGCAGGGAGTATAATTTTTATGGAAGAAGAGGTACTGGACAGAGAAAAGCCTGTCTTACCATCAGTTCTTCTGTTAGGACAAAAAAACTAAAGACCGATCTTTATTTTTTGGGTCCAAAGCATTCCAAAGGACTCAGGTCTGTTGTTTTTTTTGATGTGTATTTTGCATTATTATTTAAATGCCTTTCAATAGTACCGAGTATAATCTTCTCCATCATTTTTCCAGGAACTGAGGTTAGACTAACAGGTCTGTAGCTTCCTGGGCCTTCCTTCACACCTTTCTTGTAAACTGGAATAACACTGGCTAGCTTCCAGTTAGCAGGAACCTCCCCAGACTCCCACAGATGAATTTTTGAATTTTTCAAATTTTCTTTGTAACTTGGTAATTATATTTTTTTTTAATCCAGGAGGTTTTTCAGAGAAAAAAAATAATTTTTGCAGGGTGATTTATTTCAGAATTCATCTACATTCAAGATCATTCTGCTTTTACTCATCTTCATGATTGTTTTGGGAAGTGGCATTTTGCATTGACTCATGTTAGCATATGCAAATTGACTTGACATGTTAATACCATGTTTGAAGATGCTTTCTGGGATTTGGAATAAGATATTGGTTAGAAAGGGGTGATAATTTTTTGCTTTAATTAATTTGAAGGAAGGAAAACAGCACTTTCATTTATTTTATCATATTCTGATAGTAACCTTACTTATTTGCCAGTATTTGGAGTCAGGGTCCAAGCTTTTCATGGCTGCCTGTTCTCTAGTACCTAGATGGCAGAGAAACACACATTACTTCACCTCTTTTCCCCTTAATATATGAAAGCAAAGGGTCTATTTTTTAAATCATTTAAGATCTTTTTTCAGACAAACCATTACAGTGTTTAGCTCCACCCTGACATTCTAGTATCAATTCCTCCCCTAACCTGTTGGTGACTTGATCTTCGAAAATGTAAGAATCCTCTTTCCAAGTAGATCACATCTATGGGTTGAGCAGTGTCCATGTTCCCAGGACCAAGTGTATTCAGAAGGTGAATGAAAGAATCAACTAGGATTAATTAATTTTTGTGTGCTTGATCTGAAAACCTCTTATCAAGGATGAGTAGAGCGCTTATGCAGATCAGTTCCAGAAGGTAATTAGCTGTCTCTGCAAATTTGTGTGAAAGATATTGTCCTGTTAATTGACATGGAAGAAGAAATCACTGCAGAAGTTCTAGGCCCAACATCAGCCAGGATGTGGCTTACACATCACAACTCGCTTGCACATATTTTTCCCTCTCAGATAGCTGCGGTTAATGAGCTGAATACATGAGACAGCAGCTCATGTCTTGTCTCTAGGTAATATGAAAATTTCAATCCCTTCCATTCTGTTTACATCTTTGTAGTTATTTATACACAGTTACCTATACTGCATGCACAACAGTCTATTATTATCTCTGCCAGCTATAATAGTGTAATATCTATGAAATTCAGGCATGAACTGCAGCCCTGTTCTGCTACTTGATGCACAAGTACAGACCAGAAAGGACTCTGCACAAAAACATCAACATAGACGTTGAATATGAGAATAGGACAAATAGAGCAGACAGACAAACGGGGGAAAACAAGGAAATTGAAATAATGGGGCAAGAAAGCGGGGAATTTATATGTTTTTTATATTGTGCTGACCATCCATCTTGATCACAGAATCTTAACTCCCTTGTAAGTACCTGTAGGCAGCTATTAGGCTGTCCATTAGCAGTCTTGTCACCAAATTAATAAAACTCAAGTCCTCCTCTCTTTATATGTCATACGCACAGCCCCACCTTAGAACCCCTTTATTACATTCTCCCCTGTTTCTTCATAGCCTTCTTATACTGTGAGCCATGGAACTGTAGACAGCACACCAGATGCAGTACTAAACAGAGGGGAGTACTTACTGCCCCGGATCTGCTGACTGTACTCTTGCTAACGTAGACCAGAATGTGGTTGCTTTTCAACTTGCTGTCCACCAAGGGTTCCAGGTCTACATAAAATTATGGTTGTAGCACACAAAGATTAGAAAAAGTAGAGCAGATTAGGTACAGACACCTGATGAATTAGAAAAATTGCTGTCACAGCTCAGCCGAGAAAGAGGAAGCTGCAAGCAGGTCATACCAAGTTTGGACAGAGCCATTGTGGCAAGCCTTGGTGCTGAGGCCTGTCAAACTCGGTACAGAGCTCATGGTCTGTTGCTAGTAATGTCAATGCCTTGTCACAGGACTACATGGTTATTGTATGACAGACAGACTGGTGTGAAGCTGCCTTTCTTTCTTCCCATTTATCTCCACTCTTCTCAGTCCAGTCCCTCTCCCTCTATAGGGTAGTTTTTGAGGGAAAGTTGGAAAATATTTTGACAACTATTTTGGAGGGAAAGCTGTATGTATTTTTTGTAACACTGATTTGCTTGCTCCTCACTACCTGGACCAAAGTGAAAGCATGGGCGTAATGGCCACCAGACAAAGCCTTTAGTCAGCAAGGGCTGAAATGTGACTTCAGCCACAGCAACGGTGCATACTTTGTGATGTACTCAACACACCTTAGAAATGAATGACTCTGCAGCACAGTAAATCTGTGCATTTGTTTTACAAAAGTAAATAACAGCTATGAATCTTCTCTGGAGCATGTTTTACTGAACTCACAAAATGCTGTGACACAGCCTGCTTCACAGCAAACTTAAGGTAAAAGCCAAATATGCCCTATGCCATAAAGCCAGAACTCTGGAGAACTGCTCTGCTAGGTTGCCACAGTGCAGGGTTGCCATCTGCAGGGCAGCCTGGCATCCGGCTCCCCTGAAGGCTGGCAGGCTCCTGATCCCCATGTATATCCCTCAGAAATGTAGGAAATGAGAACACTAACATTTCCAGGAGAGAGGCTGTTGTGAAAAATACATGTGTCTAAACTGCATCTCCATTAAGAAAAGACCTATTGCTCTACATAGTCACAAAATTTGCAGCCAGCTGGACGCAAGAATTACTATTATCTGTTTCCTAAACATGGTCTTACTCCCTCCAGTACCTTGCGTAGTTTATGCATATCTTGCCGGACATGCAGAAAGGAGATGAACAAGCCTGGGAGGTCACTTGCAGGATAGTTAACCTCTCCTTTCCATTAGAGGTTTGAATCACTCCCTCCTTTGGAAGACAAGATCTATGCCAACGCTGGAAGGGACCTCAAAGCCCCCCCAATGGCACCCCCTGCCCCGGGCAGGGCCCCCTTCCCCCAGCCCAGGGTGCTCCCAGCCCCGTCCAACCTGGCCTTGAACCCTTCCAGGGAGGGGGCAGCCACAGCTGCTCTGGGCACCCTGGGCCAGCGCCTCACCCCCCGCACAGGGAGGGATTTCTGCCTTAGATCTCATCTAAATCTGCCCTCTGACATTTTAAAACCATCAACCCTTGTCCTATCCCCACCCCCTGACTCAGAGGTGTCCCCCCCCCCCCTTTCCTGTCCCCCCTTTAAGCCCTGGGAGGCTGCTTGAAGGTCCCCCCGGACCCTTCTCTTCTCCAGGCTGAACCCCGCCAACTCTCTCAGCCTGGCCTCCCAGGGGAGTTGCTCCAGCCATCCGAGCATCTTTGTGGCCTCCTCTGGCCCCGCTCGAGCAGCTCCGTGTCCTTCTGCTGTTGGGGGCCCCTGAGCTGGCCCCAGCACTGCAGGGGGGGCTCCCCAGAGCGGAGCAGAGGGGGAGAATCCCCTCCCTGGCCCTGCTGCCCAGCCTGCTCTGGATGCAGCCCAGGGCACAGGGGGCTTTCTGGGCTGGGAGTGCACGTTGCTGGCTCACAGTTTTCCATCCAGTACCCTCCGCAGGGCTGCTCTTCATCCACTCCCCACCCAGCCTGGATTTTCACCTGGGATTTCCCTGACCCATGGACAGGACCTTGCACATGTCCTTGTTGAACTTCAGGAGGTTCACACAGGCCCACCTCTCCAGCATGTTGGGGTCCCTCTGGATGGCATTCTGTCCTTCTAGAGTATCAACCATGGCACTCAGCTTGGTGTCATCAAGACTTGGTACTTGTGGCAAAGTTAACAATAGCTATCAGAAATATATCTTGTCAAAGACGTTGACAAACACCTATTCATCTTCACAACTCTACCCTGATTACATACAAATAACCACTCTCCTCCACAGTGCTTTGCTGTTAATCTTGTGCAACCTTACGAGTGTCTGAACAATTATATCGTGGCAAAATAGTTACACATAACTGTTACACAGGAGAGCAGTTCCGCCAACATCTTCAAGGAGGAAACAGGTTAAGAGAAAGATGCAGCAGCCTACACAGAGCAGGCAGAAAGCAACTCTCAGACTCCTTTCTGTGTCCACAGCGTACAAGTCCCCAGTGATCTGGGACCTCCACATGGTGCTTGTCTCATCACACTAGTTAGAAAAGATGGTCAGGGCTTGCATCTCCCCTACTTCACTGGCTGGACCTGGGTAGCACATCAGGAGAGCTGGGCTTTGTGTCTGGCTCAGGCAGCCGGTCACCTGTGTGGTCCAGGGCTAGACTGCCTTTCTGTGCCAACCACATCCCCTCATGAAATGGTGCCAGTCTTCATGGCAGATTTGGGACACCACTGCAATACAAGGAATAAACACGATAACCCTGTATTGGGACCCTCACTTGTCACACCACACTGCACCATGTTGTTGCCTTGCCTGCCAAGGCTCACACACAAAAACATGGGTCTCACCTGGAGTGGGAGAGTTTGAAGATTGAGCTTTCAAACCACCTTACTAAAAGAGAATTTTGATACTGCTTGTTACATACTCGTCCTGTTAACAAGCTGGTTAACTTATTTTACATTTCAGCATGTAAATTCTGTCTGCTAGTATTACCAAAGCACATCAAATGATGGATTTGGTGCAGTGTTCCTGCTTCTAATGTTTCTATAAAATGATCATCCTTATTTACTTACATGACTAGTCCCACCTCATCAGCTGGACCTAACCTTACAGACACAAATATTTCACTACCCAGCCAAGACCAACGTCAAGTAACTAGACTGGAAAAGAGACGCTAGCATGAAAAAAAAAAAAAAAAAAAAAAAATCAAAAATATTTGTTATACTAGGGTAGGACAATCCTCCTTAACTTTATACCAGTTTGCACATCATCAGAATAACTCCAGCTGAGATCAGTGGCTGTACAATGTATGAAGGGTTAATGCCTCACTACTCCTTGATAGGAAGATTACAGCCTTTTTCTCTTCTCATTCTGACCAGCAATTTCTCACTGATATTTGTGATAACATGACGTGAAATAATCTCAGCTATCCTGAAGCTGTCAGTACATAAGAGCTTTTGTAGAAATGGGCAAGATCACTTGCAGACTCCTATGTATGAAATGATCCATAGTGCTGAGCAGTACATTATCACAGACTTCTCCTTTGCCTGGTAGCATTGCCCTGTAACCCTGCTGTAATGAAACATGACACACACCACCGCTTCTTGCATTGAGAGACACTGAGCAGTTCCTTTTCCTCACAGTCTGCTTTTGGCAGAGGAATGAGTTATGTGCAGGAAAGTTGTTCAGATGACAGTATGGTATCACATTTGCCATACTTGAGCTGTAATTGTGGTCCTCGATTTCCTAGTTTCTAATACAGGTCTTCCTCTAGTTCTATAGCTCTTCCACAGCTGCCAGTAAAGGGGGAAACTATGTATTTCTGTGTACTTTGCCATCAAAATAGCCATTAATGCTCCACAAAGTCAGCAGAGCCACACCCCCATTGAGAGCAGAATTTAAAACTGCACAAAGGATTTCAAGGGTCAGTGTTGCCTTTTGGAGGCGTGGCGACCTGGTTCAGGAACGGCACGGTGACCAACCCCAGGCTGCTCGGGCCATCAGCTCACAGACACCAATGTGGTGGATGGCAAATGGCATTTATTGTCATGTGGCACAACCTTATATAGCTTGGGTTTACAACGTCACTTCCGTCTGCTTACATCACAAGCCAAATGCTATTGGCTGTCCAGAGAGGGGTCCTACCTTTCCGTACAGCACGACATCTTCCGACTGCCAAGCCTTAACTACCTACAGGTCAGTTTACATTTCCAGTGTTAGATGAAAGTACTTGGTGGTAAAGCACCAGGTACAGCACAGCATGCTACTGCACACCTATGTAGTACAGATACTTTGCAGGCTCCTGCATGGCACACACAAATATCTGTGGTCAACAGCAGCTATTCATGATCTGTGGAACTGATCAAGCGCATTTTGGGCCACATACAGAAACACACATACAGCTTGTAGCCATATATTAACATGACAATATTAGTATATCTAGCACTGAAAATAGTATTTTCATTTTTTAAGGCTTTGGTGACTACTACTTAAGTGCACTGACTTGTTTCAGCTGAAAATACATCTAAGTATGCAAAAAACCCTGGGGATACATTAGGAAAAGACACAGTCAATGCAGAGGAATCTGTAAAATCATGAATGACCTGAAGATCTGGAGTTCTTTTTGTTGAAAAATAAGATCGGGGTAATCAAGAAACAGCTTAAAAACATTCAGGAGGATATACATTTTCATATAGATATAATTAAACTGTGAAGTATGCTTCCAGAGGTTAAGATAGAAGTCAGAAGTTAAAATTTATTTAGTATGAGTTAGATAAGGTAGACACATAGAGGATAAGACCCCAGGGCTGTGAGCAGTGATCCAGGCGTAATTTTCACTTCAGGATGCCCTTCAGCTGTCAAATTTGAGAGGCTGGGATTCCAGGCAGCAGAAGAGTCCTGTACACCACTTTTATTGCTTGCCTCTTCAAGCATCTGTTCCTGGTTTTTTATTCTTGGGATGTGTTCTCCTGAACTTGTCCTGAGCAAAGGCCTCTCCAGCCCAAGAGATGAGTTAAAGAGACAAGAGAGCAGCCACAGAGCCATAGCTATGAAGTGATGAGAGGGCCACGGGTTTAAAAATAATTTCTGAAGGTGAACAGCTAACACAAGTCCAGGTAGCACACATTGTTCCCAGAGGGTACTGGGAAATTGCCACTTGCTCTTCAGAGGGACTCCTGACAGACATGAGGACCCAAGGCTCAGAAAAAGACCACAAAGGTGCCTTCTTATCAGGTTTGTCCAGGTGCTGCAAATGACCAACTTGTGTGGTGCAGTGGAGGGGTGGGGAAAGTGGTGGATGTAGATGACAAGGGAGAATGCAGAGCCAGAATTTTCTCAAGGAAGCAGGAGATGGACTGCAGTGAGGAGCAGGTGTGGTGGATTTGCACCAGTGTCCCTCCTAGCACAGAATGGAGGCACAGAGAAACACCACTAATGCTTCTCGAGCTAGACATGGCACTGCTTGGGAGGGGGCCCAGCTGACCAGGCACACAGAGCTGGCAAATGATTTCCTGTGGTGTGCACAGGAGACTGACACACCAAATGCATTATGGAGTGCATAATGCTCAGGACCAGGTGAATAACTGAGGGAGCGGGGAGTTAGATTGCAGCAATAATCAAGGGTAACGGTAGGAAGAATAGGAAAAATTACCAATCTCACAGCAACTTCGGTCTATTTTTTATCTATTTTTGCTGTGATACTAGCCTGTAAGTTATTCTCTAATGGAGGTTTTAGTGCCCAGCAAGCCACAAGGATCGTGATCTTGAAAGACCATGATCTCTATCAAGCCACTTCAAAGAAATGTGTCTGACGGCACAGCATACCTACAGACATAAAGAAATTTGTAGTCAGAAGGTGTACGTAAAACATTTTCCTAGACACTGATAAGCCTTTACGGGACAGGAAAGTACAATGTGCTGGTAATTGTTTGAAAGACAAACAACAAATGCCAGTGGCCTTATTTCATCAGAGCAGCTTAATATTTTCCATATGCTTGTATGATGAGGGACAGTTACTTTCTAATTTTTGACATTTTTAGCCAAGATGACTATCCTGAACACTATGCATTTGTCCACCAAGCTTTAATGACTGGCACATCAAAGACTGAAGCTGGATATTAGGGAAAATGTTTGTTCCCTATTTGAAATCAAAAAGCTCTTTCATGAAGCATAGCGATAGCAGAATAGAGGGTAAGAGAATGATGTTCAGCACATTTCTGAGAACTGCATAAAATTATCAACAAAATTCATGAAGCTGGATAATTTATAGTTGAGAAGTGTTGTACCTCATCCCAATTAATAACTGATATTTGTACCAAAACAAAAACTTTTAATAATCTTAAAAAATCTCAAAATATCCAATCTAAAAATTACCACAATACCAATTTTCTGCTGGCCATAACAAGTCCTTGTCAACTTGACTTTTTTTTCCCATTCGTAGCTTTCACTGGTCAACAAATTGAATTGCACTCAACAGTTGTTCAGGACTAGAAGAAACTAAGCATTACGGTTTACTGATAAGATTATAATGCAACTTCCAGAATCATATTTAGCAGGCCTTCTATAGTCACTTCTTCTTTGCTATGACAGTTCATAGAATCATAGAATAACTCAAGCTGGAAGGGACCCATAAGGATCATAAAGTCCACTTCCTTGCTCCTCACAGGACTACCTAAAACTAAACCACATGACTAAGAGCATCATCCAGATGCTCCTTGAATTCTGACAGGCTTCTTGCCATGACCACTTCCCTGGGGACCCTGTTCCAGTGACCAACAGCCTTCTCAGTGAAGAACCTTTTCCTAATGTCTAGGCTGAACTTCCCCTGATGCAGCTTCATTTCATTTCCTTGTGTCCTATCCCTGGTCACTGGAGAGAGGAGATCAGCACCTCCTCCCCTGCAGCCCATCTTGAGGAATTTGTAGACTGCAATGAGGGGATCCCTCAGCCTTCCCTTCTCCAAGCTGAACAAACCAAGTGACCTCAGCTGTTCCTTGTAAGTCTTGCCCTTGAGGCCTTTCATCATCTTGGTCACCCTCCTCTGGACACACTTAAGTAGTCTGATGTCCTTATACTGAGGCACCCAAACTGCACACAGTATTTGAGGTGGGATCGCACAAGAGCAACCACCTCCCTTGACCAGCTGGCTATGCTGTGCTTGATGCACCCCAGGATATGGCTGGCCCTTTTTGCTGCCAGGGCACACTGTTTACTCATATTCAAGTTGACATCAACCCAAAATATCTTATCTTTTTCCACAGGTCTGCTATCCAGCCTCTCATCCCTCAGTTTGTACTTATAACCAGGATTACCCCATTCCAAGTCAAGAATACAGCACTTGCTCTTGTTAAATTTCATGTGGGTGGTGATTTCCCAGCTCTCTAGTCTATTCAGATCTCTCTGTAAGGCCTCTCTATCCTTCAGCTGGACTCCTGGCACAGCTCTGGTGTCAGCCAGCTCAAGGGAGCGGTTCTAAACTAGTTTTGTAAAGTGTCTGCAAAATGGGACTACCCTTTACAGCTTTGGTACTGCATGGTAAGATGAGTGCTCTTGTTTTGTCAGAATCTCAGCATGGGGAAATTATATTCTTTGCAGAATTAATTTCTGCTGATAATGTTATGAGTCATTGTGAAGGATATTATGTTTTAAGTCACTGGAAACACCAGCACTCTGTGGTTTGTTGCTGGGTCTTATTCAGCCAGTAGATCAGAGGCATAGAGTGACAGGTAAAATAATTTTGTAGAGCAGAGTCCATTCTGCAGCTCTAGACTCATAAGTCCCTCTGTGATACCCTGTGGGGTCTTATTTACAATAGCAGTTGATATGAACTTTCTTTCCACAAGGCAGGAGAGATGTTTTTCCAGGAGGATTTGCTGATACACCAGAGGGTTGTGCTGCTGCTCAGAAGGACCTGGACAGGCCAGAGAAATGGGCAGGGGGGAACCTTATGACCTTCAACAAGGAGGAATGCAGTCCTAACATTGCTTTTGTTAAGTTCCTAACATTGTTTCTGAATTTTTGGTACATCTTGGAGCCAGTCTTTCTTTCTGATGTGGAGACAGAGGGCATTTGTAGACTACAAGGGTTTTGAGGATATAGTTATCGGCAGACATGAATCTTACAACCTGTCAAAAGATGGGATAAATCTATTAGCCTAGATCTGAGCTAGGAGTGTTTGTGGAAAGCAGCCATGCCAGCCCTAAGTCTTGCAGATCCAAGTAAAGAGACTACTCTCCTGTGCAGGGAGAACAGAACTCTTGTTTTATCTGGCAGGATGACAGCAAAGCCAACCCTTTACACAGGGTAGTGCTAGTACCATGCCCCCTCCTTCTTCTCTTTGTCAGTCTGATATTGTGTATTCAAACTTGTTAATCAAAGAGACAAACTGATCAGGTTTGTAAAAAATAACAAGGAAGACAAGGTACTTCCTACAGGAAGATCTGTTGCATCGAAAAGGTGAACGGTAAATAAGACAGAGTAAGGAAGTGCAGCAGTGCAATCGGTGTTCAAAACTGTTAAGGAAGTTTGACATTTGCCATTGCAGCATGCCTCTTCTTGTCATCTCTACACACTGGTTTTGCCCTGCATGGAGCCTGAAGAACGCCAGCAGATGTGGTAGTCCTCAGGGAAGCACATCTGCTGTGATTCCACTGACAGTGTCACAGCTGAGGAGGAGGACACAAGTGCTGCTCAGTGCTCAGCAGCATTTTGAATGAGTTTCATCTGTGGGTTTGAAGGATCTGCTGGCATCTCTTCAGGATGCTGTCATCTTTGAATGTTTGGGGAGATCAGGGAAGTTTTCTATGACTGGGGAGAAGAAAATATCATCCATCTTCAAAAAAGACGAAAAGAATGATCTGGGTAACTACAGGTGGGTCAGTTCTTACTTTGGTGCCTGGGAAAATCATGGAGTGAGTCCTCTTAGAGTACGTTTCTGGGCACATGAAGAAGAAGGTGTCTGGGAACAGACAGCATGAATTTACCAAGGGTAAATCACACCTTATCAACTTCTAGAATAAAATGACTGGATTTGTGAACAAGAGGAGAGCTGTGGACATCATACACTTTCAGTTTACAAGGCTTTTGACACCATATCTCAGGATACTCTGCTATCCAAGGTTGCTGACAAGGTGCCAAAATAAGGCCTGAGGCATGTTCAGCCTGGAAGTCCTACCTGAATTATCCTTTGATGCTCTGACCTTTCCCAACAATACAAACAGAGTGGTGACCTATATCCCTCAGTGTAGGTCTCCTCAAAAACTCTTCTTCACTCAAAACATATTCTTTCAAACTGTGTGTAAACAGCTCCTATTCTACCTTCAGGGATTATTCTCAGTCTCCCCAAGGTGCACATATGTGTTTGGGGCCTTAAACACTGAGCATTACCAGTAGGGTAATATGCTTCTGGGTATGCCAGAGGTCAGTGTTCCCTCAGAGGCTGAGCTCCCAAGAGATGCTGCAGCCTCCCTGTCTTAGTGGAGATTTGCAGTGGAAGAGACATAATGCCCTCACTGTCTGACACCCTCCTCACCTTGCAGGATGCTGCTAGAGGAAGCCTGGCTGGCCAGTTTTTCCTACTCAGTCCTTTCCATGTGATGGTCTTGCCTTAGTAATCCCAGCATCCCAGACCCACACTGGTGAGAAACCTGTTGCTAGGCAACATGAAACTTCACAGTGGCATTCCAGTTCCTCTCTGATTAAGTCAACAAGAAAAAGAACATGACATCAGTGGGTTTCTAAGCTTCTTTTACATTTGCCTTCTATTGGCACCTGTAATGTGAAGAGAGATGAGGGAAATGAGGCCAGAATTTTTGTATGATGTAAAGAGAAGATGGACGGTAAAAAACACTTCATGCAGAAATAAAGAGCAAGCAGTGCTGGAATGGAGGTTGAAAATTAAAGGAGCAGTAGCTGCACTTGTGGAGTGGCAGAAAATGAACATGGATATGGTGTGCTGTCTTCACACAGGAGTCAGCATTCCATAAAAAGAAAAGACAAATCAACATCAGGCATACAGACACAGACGTAACAATACCAAATTCAGGAATATATTATTTAGGAGGAAATAATGTATCCCTAAGGAAAAGCATACCCACTAAAAATTGAGAGAAACAGTAGCAGGGGCTGGCAGTGATTTTACTTTGCACCTCAGCATATGAACTCCCCTGTTTGGTTCTAGATTTGCCAATACTAAGGTGCTGGGCATATGATTGATCTGTACTGCACATGAGTTGATTGCATGTAGAAAGCCCAGCTCTACACAGTGTTATGGCCAGAAGACACCGTAGCTAACTTCTCACCTATGTCCCACAGGCTGCTCATTTTTGACATGATGGGTAAATTACTTCCCTCCTCCCCTCACTTCAGACCTGTAATTTTTTCTCCACCTTTGCCCCCACATTTTTTTATCTGAAGTAGCCAGTTGCGAGCAGTTCCCCGTAGCAGACCCTTGTGAGATTACAGTCAGAGCTGTATGTCTGAGGAGCTGGTGGAGAGGGACAGTGGGAATGGCCTACCGCCAGCATAAGCAAGCATCAGCCATTCATCATGTCATTCATCTGATGAGAACCTAGGGCATACCATAAAACATCAAACATTCCTCAAAAGAGGCAACTGAAGTAGGCTAAGCGCAGAACAAGGAAGATGAGCACAGTTCTTCAAGACAGTTATTAATCATGCCAAAGATTAGGTGAATTGGACAGGCAGAATGCCATAAACTGGAAAGCCCAAAGCATTGTACTACAGTAAGTTGGCAGATCCATTCATTTTCTGTCAGATCGTGTAAGACCAAAAACAAGCTCCCCCTGACAACTATGAAAATGCTTCTCTGTTTTTTCCAGAGCCTATTTTTTGAAAGAGGGGAGCATCAAATCTGCATAGCCTGAGCTTGCTTAACCCTGCAGCACACAGGCATGCTGCATGTCTGAGGTACCTGTCTCAGCACAAACCTACCAGTCCTCCGAGTACTGAGAAAGCTGAACCATGCTGGATACAGTTTACAGGTGGCACCAGGCTATGTTGTGTCACAACCTCACACTGTTTTCCCACCTTGGACTGTTTTCCCCATGTCTTGTGTCTCAAGGTTTCACAGCCTTATAAATCACAGAGAACTGAAAATCTTTATAAGCTGACTTACCTCTCTGCAAAGCAAATACTGGCATAAGTATGCATTCTTCTTCACACCCAGAACTCCCATGGAAATGTGGAGGGCCACCAAGTTTGAAGACAAGGCTCAAAGAAACAGTAAGTCTGCGTGCAAGGGAAGAAGGACATGATCTGCCCGTGCCCAGGACTGAGTGGGCACCTGGTACTGAGCATTCTTTCACCTTACAAATTAAACATTCACAAGTAAAACACCGGTATGACTTGTGAAGCATCCTGGTGATTTATTCATGACACACCAGAGAGACCTTTGGTAATAGTTCTTTGTGCAAAGAAAGTAAATAGCAGCAATTAATTCAATTAGCATTAGACTTGAATCACAGATTTTTCCTGTTTTTGTCAGGGACCTGCAAGGGAGGCTGCACCAGGCAGGATGGAGAGCAGCACCAGGAAAGTACTTGATAGCCCTTGGACCTGCATGGAGCCAGCAGAGCAGGCTGGGGAGAGGAGCCAGCTCCAGCCCCAGCACCAATTGCCAGACAGGTCCATAGGGACAAGGCAGTCCATGGCCAAGCAAACTGAGGGCAAGGTCAGTAAGAGACACAGCCCAGAAGCAAGGGTGAAAGTTGGAGCTTCGTACTACATGAAGGGGAACCTCAACAAGTCTCTCAGCTCTTTCCCAGCAGTGTCATCTCAGGTTGCAGCTGCACCGTGTCAGGGCTGGCCTCCAGCATGGGCAATCAGACCTGAGGTACACAAAGTTCTGACAACTTGCCGGTGAAGCCAATGAAGGAAATGGTTTAACAGCTGGAGCTGACAAGGGAAGCTCTCTGGCCAGGTGTATACTCAAACCTCTGCCCATTCTTAACGAGCAGGAAAACAGCCTACAACACCTGATGAAAACTGAGAGGGGAAAAAAAGCAAGGAAAGACCTCACATTTCAAGCAGAATCAGCACTTCAGGAGAGTGAGATGAGATGGTTTAAACTTGTACTCTGCAAAATACTAAACTGTATGCAAAACCTCACAATAAACTTTTAAATGTTGCAAGTTCTGGAAAGCTTCTTGAATACTCTCTCCTGACTTAGAGTTGATATTAAGACATAGCATCTTTCTCTAAAGTGCAAGATTAGGTTCATCTGTTTCAGCCACCTTTGTTGGCTAGGAATCATTATTTCAATGTCAGAAAAACAAAAACAAAAAAAAACCCTATTTTTGATACCTCTCTCGTGCTCTGTTTTATGTTGCCACATTCAATTAAAATAGCTAGGCTTCTGAAGTCTTAATAATTTTTCATCATTTTATGGATAAAATGAAAAGTAGAAGTCCTAGAACACATGATAATAAGTAATCTTTCTCATAAACCTTTACTAGATATCAACATATATCAAAAGCAAATGTGCAGTGCATGAACCAGAGAACATTTGTCTTTTAATTTAGAGGGGTGGTGCCTATTTTGATGCTAGGGCAGCAGTGGCCAGGCAACTGCGATGCCTGAGACAAGCCTGGGAAAGTGTAATTTCAGTTTTATTTGGCTTAATTGTATTGTCAATATATAGCAATATATCATTTAATGCCTGGACCTGAAAATACTTCATCTATACTAGTTCCAGCACCTTTGAGTTGTTTGGCAATTCATCCTTTTTATGTTACTATGCATGTTTTTCCGCCAACCCTTCATGAAATGATAGTTTAAATCCCATTCTCTTTTGTACACCTCCTGCTCCTCTTTACTTCATGATACATCTCTGGCAGTTGGCAAGCATGCACATCCTCCCAGGGAAGCCCCACCACACAGCTGCTGATAAGCCAGATCACACATTGCCACAGAAGTTATAAAATCTTTTTCCTGCTTCTATGTCGTGGTTTAGGCCTGATTGACAGCCAACCACAATGCAGCAGCTCTCTCTCCCTTCCCCTCCGGCAATGAGAAGGGACAGAGAGCCAGGATTGGGGTTCAAGATAGGACTGGGGTGGGGAAAAATCCCCCTTTTATGATCACGAGCAAAAGGCAGACTCGTTAGGGGAAGAAAAAAAAGGAACATACATTTATTACAGACACTAACAACACATAACAGAGTAAGACAGTGAGAAGCATTGCCACATCTTGAGAACACCTTCCCCCCACCCCTCCCTTCTTCCCGGGCTCAGCTCTGCTCCCGATATCTCTACCTCCTCCCCCAGTGGCGCAGGGGCAGGGAATGGGGGGTGCAGTCAGTGCTGCCGCTTCCTTCATGTTCGGTGAGGGGAGTGTCCAAAACTTGTTCCCCCTGCTCCATCGTGGTCCCCCTCTCACAGGAGACAGTCCTCCACAAACTTTTTCTGACTTGAATTCCTCCCATGGGCCGCAGCGTTCCCCACACTGCTCCGTCATGGGTCACTAACTTCCTCTGACTGGATTCCCTCCCACGGCTGCAGCCCTTCCCGAACTGCTCTGGCGTGGGACTCCCCCACGTGCTGCAATCCTCCCAGCACTGAATTACAGCAGCGGGGCTACCTTTTCCCAAGAGACCCCGGCCTTCTTCGGGCACTGAACCTTGATTATACCGAGCAGGAACAACAGGCCACAAATCAATGTCTGCTCCACCATAGATCTCCATGGGTGGCAGGGGGGGCCGCCCTGCCGTCTCCCCACAGGATACAGGAGGGTCTCTGCTCCGGCACACCTCCCCCCTCCTTTCTTCCTCCGTTCCTCCACTGACCTTGGTGTTCATGCAGCTGCAGCAACTCCTCCTCACAAGTCCCCCTGCCCGTCACCACGTCCCTTCTGAAATACGTTATCGCAGAGGCGCAGCTGATTGGCTCAATTTCCCAAACAGAAGTGGAGCTGACGTGGAGCTGGGGGAGCTTCGAGAAGCTTCTCACAGGGGGCCGCCCCGATAGCCCCCTCCCCTGCCACCAACAATCTCCACCACTCACTCAACCCAGGACATTCTATCAGAGGACTTTAAATTCAGGAAACACTACACACTGAGGTCTTAAACATTCAGGTTTACCCTGTACCCCAATGTATCCCCTGGGTCATATTAAAGCCAGCAGAGAGAAGTGTCAGGTTTTCTCCAGACCGACTGCCCTTTTTGCCGCTATCGGCCTACATTTGCAAACTTCTGTGGAAGCAATCTGCATTACTTGAGCACCCTGCTTCCTCTATCACTTTCCACACTAGCTGAGCACCGAGCAAAGCAGCACATCACGACCACTTGCTGCACAGCACGTGCTGTCACCACAGCTGAGCCTCCTTCGCTGCAGCAGAGTCACTCCCTGTGAGTGCATTAAACTTGGGTGGATTTGCAGTAATGACAGTGGGGCTACTCAATACACGCGAGGGAGTGGGAAACCTGACTCTGGTTATCTCCAGCTCACAATATTAATACTTGATTCTGAGTTGCAGTGAGGGGGTTGAGACATCTAGAGGGCTGGGATTCTGGTGAACTGTTCCGGTTTCTTTATTTCTTTCTTGTTAATGTATGCCGTCTCTCTTTTCCCTGTCTTACATAGAGGGTAAAGAAGTTAACGCTAGTGCAGACAAACAGTATTATACTTATGAATACATGAATTATGAAAAATGATTCATTTTGCAGTCAATGATAATTGAATGAGTATCATAAATATAGATATTATACCTATTTGAATAATTTATAAATGCCTATAATTGTCATTTGTAACAATCAAGGTATTTGTCTATGAATATTCATTTAGTATCGTTAAGATATAATGCCAAATAGTGAATATGTTAAACTGTGAATGTTAATGACAGAGTTTAATTCTTAATTTCTAAGGCCTTTATAAATGTGCTATTAGACTTGAAATGTCATCACATAATGCAGTAGGCATTAATGCAGGGCAGGAGTGGTTCTGCTGAAAGGGACCTTGGTGGGCCTGGTGGGCAGCAAGCTGAACAGGAGTCAGCAGGGTGCTGCTGAAGCAGCGAAGGCAAGTTGGATCCTGGGCTGCATATGGAGAAGCATTACTCCTGACATGTGAGATGTGATCATCCCACTCTACTCAGTGCTTGTCAGGCTGTATTGCGTCCAGATCTGGTCCCCAGAATTTAAAAAAGACATGAACAGACTGAAGAGGGTCCAAAGGAGGGCAATGAAGATGATCAAAGGGCTGGAGAACCTGCCCTATCAGGAAAGACTTGAGGAGATGACAAGTCTCATGGGGGAGCTCATCATAACATTCCAGTACTTAAAGGGTGGCTCCAAAGACATGGAGGCTCTCTCTTCACAAGGACCCCCATGGAGAAGACAAGAGACAATGGGTACAAGTTGCACCAGGAGAGGTTTCATCTGTATATAAGAGAGAAATTTTTTACAGTGAGAGCAATCATTCAATGAAACAACCTCCCCAGGCACATGATGCAGTCCCCATCGCTGAAGATTTTCAACACGTGGCTAGACAGGGTGCTAGAAAATCTCATCTAGTCTCCCTTTCCCATTAAAGGTTGGAGCAGATGATCTTTTGAGGTCCTTTCCAACCTGGCCTGCTCAAGCCTTGAATCCCTTCCCTGGTTTGTCTGGCAAATGATGATGAATCCTAGGGAGACCTAAAGATAAAAGATGGGCCTAGAGACCCCAAGGACCATGGCTTGTTTACACTGTGATTTTTTTCCATAATCCAGTATTTCACAACCCTTTGAACTGCTTTTGCTAGTAACAGTTAAACCATTAAAGACGACTGGCCTTTTTTGCATACTTAGCACTGATAAATGTGCTAATGAATGTATTTCTACTAAATGTAATTTCTAATAATTGTAATTTGGGATTTGCTTTTTTAATGGATGAAATGATGATTTCCATTTACTATTAGAGAAAAGGGAGGAGTAGTGATACCACTTCCTTTGAAGTAAGAGTTTAAGACAGTGTAACTTTTGGAATATCTAGAGTGTTCTTGAAGTTTGGCTTCTACTTATGATAAACATACATAACAGGACATGAGTCACAGCAAATCTGCTCTTTGATTTTGTGAGATTTTATGAGAGCAGGAAAAATGGATTCACATGAGTAGGTTAAGCCAAAACAGAAATATGTCAGGGCAGCCACCCAGAAGTTGATGAATTTGTCATCTGGCACAATAGTCCTAAATTGGAGTACTCCTGCATTTAGGGGCAAAAAAAATCATCTGTCTTCCTGAAGTTCACTGGTTTCAAGCTGAGAAGCTGTTTCTTAAGTGAGGAGTGAAAGCATAAAATTATTTGCTTCAAGGATGAAAGGTTGCCCAGAAATCCAATCAGAGATCTTTTCAGCAGAAGATCCTGAAACAATACAAAAGAAGGGATGTCATCTTGTCCCCCAGCAGTGTTTGTCAACATCTCTATTTGACTTTAAAGGACTTGCAGAAGTTCTTTCTGCAGTTATTCCTGAAACAACCAAGGTTCTTTTTCAAACACAAACACAGTTTTCACATGTCAGAAAACAGCTTTAATACTGTTCTCAGCTCCATATGAAGTTCACCCAAATGAACCAAGATATAACCCAGAAATGTGCTCTCTAAAATCCATGATGGTTTGTTAGCTCAGAGCGGTTTGTGTTTGTTTTCAATTAATAGTTTTATGCATGTAACAGTTTTGAAAATAAGTAATTTACTTCATGATAGTTGATATACAGTGCAGTGAAACACCACTTTATAGGAGCTCTTTGATAAAATTTTCAGATTGTCTGTGCATGCATATGAATATACCTGTAATTTCCTGAACAATTTTTATAATGCAGTCTACATTCAGCTGTTTCCATATTAGCAATTCACAATCGAATAGTGCAGTCAAGTATCCAAAATTCAAGAAAGCAAGTGTCAGCTATACAAAATTCCACATTTTCTCTACCACATTTTCACAACAACTCGAATGTGGTGCAGCCCCCAGCCCTGGGCAACCCTGAGATACGCTTTGCTGGTCCTCCTCAAGTTCTGAGGAGATTTCCTCAGGTGCCTATGATGCTGCCCACCCATGCAATGTTTGTGCACTGAAAATTACTTTGTCACAGTCTCCTCAACTCTTAAGAATATTATATTAGCTTATCTATTTCCAGAAATGTGCAGTGTCTTAGCACCATTGCACAACCATCCCCTCGTTTGTTCCCAGCACCGATCCTGAGGATATCTGCTTGGGCTGCTGCATCTGGTCACAAGCCTCCTAACCCCATAGGAGCTGACCCTTCTATTTCCTTAATAACATATGTTTCTGAAGTTTAACTGTAGCTCAATTTAACATTAAAACACCAGGACAGTTGCAGCACTGAAAATTAATTTGTCACAGCCTCCTCTTGTCATTTAACATGAAGTCCCAGCCTCTGTCACAGCATAGACCATTGGGACTCCACAGTCAGGACCAGGCTGCAAGTACTGTGCAGAGATCAAACACCCCTCTGTCCTGCAGCCACAGTAATTAGTGGACTTTTAGTATTTCATTTGCTCTGTCAATCTTGATTAAATTTCTGTTGCATGGGAAGGAGGTTCTTTGTGAACAGATGTTACAGTTTGATACTTTAAAAATAAATAATCATATCGAAGTTATATCTTCTGTTTGTGGGACAGTGTAGACATGTTCTGGCATTGAAGGATGCTCAAGCACAGAGAAAGACATGAAATATTTCCAGTGCAGTTACAATACGTATATTTTGTAACAGCTTGGGCAATGCTACTTCCAAATAAAATATTATTTATTCCCCCAAAATTTTCAAATCATGGTACAAGTGACCACAAATAATAGGATAAAATATCTGATTTTTTAAATGAAATCAGCAGTATGCTATGAGACAGTGAATTCTCAGTTGGTGGAAGAAAAGTGACTGACCATAATTGTAATTCACTCCCTGAGGCTTTTGACAAAATGTTTCTTACGAAGACAGACAATCACTGTGGAAGGTGAGGCAGCACCTGTGATGTCACTGGAGTCACAGCGGGAAGGAAAATTCACATGGAAAGGTCCCAAATTTGGAAAGTGTTGTGAAAGGATGGTCACTGCCTCCATGTCTGTGTTTCCATTAAATTCAAGGGTATACATGAGTGGGGAGAAGATACTTTGGGTGGTTCTGGTAACAATGAAATGTTAGTAAACATGAAAAGCTGTTGTCCCCCACTGCAGCAGCGGCTGACACACACTAGGTTGACATCTTCACAAACTCAGATATGATATGCCGTTAATAATTATTTCTCTGAGCAAGCACATAAGAATAAACTGTATGTTCTTTAAATACTTTTACTGGTGTTTTATTCTATTATACAAAGCTACATTTGTTTAAAGATTATATATATATATATAATGGACTTGCTCGAGCAGGGCCAGAGGAGGCCACGGAGATGCTGGGGGGGCTGGAGCAGCTCCCCTGGGGGGCCGGGCTGAGAGAGTTGGGGGGGTTCAGCCTGGAGAAGAGAAGGCTCCGGGGAGCCCTTCGAGTGGCCTCCCATAGCTTAAAGGGGGGACAGGGAAGGTGGGGGGGGACTCTGGATCAGGGGGTGGGGATGGGACAAGGGGTAATGGGTTTAAACTGCCAGAGGGCAGATTTAGGTGAGATCTGAGGCAGAAATTGTTCCCTGTGCGGGGGGTGAGGTGCTGGCCCAGGGTGCCCAGAGCAGCTGTGGGTGCCCCCTCCCTGGAAGGGTTCAAGGCCAGGTTGGACGGGGCTGGGAGCACCCTGGGCTGGGGGAAGGGGGCCCTGCCCGGGGCGGGGGGTGGCTCTGGGGGGGCTTTAAGGTCCCTTCCAACCCAAACCATTCTATGATTGTATTACATGATTCTGTATCTGTGTGCTCTTTATTTAAGTGTAACGTGTTAAAGCTCTTTATCAGTCTTGTTATGCACACATAGTGTGACATCTTGTAAAATGTTCTACCACTGAATGCAAACACAAAATTTCACTGTGTAAAGATATACTGAAGACCCCTTGTTCAGAAGAGTCCACTGACTCAGTCCACTCAATGTTTGTTTGCTCCCTAAAGAAAGAAAGGGTAGCTGTCTGAGTATTGCACAGGAGTTACACAGCTCCTGTGGCTTTGCTTCAGTGGGATTTCCCTTTATATTATAGGACACTTTACAGAATGGGAATGACTGTTCTTTAGTTTTTTCCTACATATATGGAAATAATTAAAGGAAGGGTAGGAGGAATAAGAACCATCGTTATAGTTTTCTACAGGCCTAGATAATGAAAAGACCATCAAGATACAATTACAAAGTAGCTACTCCATATCTGCAAATAAGAGAAGGATTGAGGTTTTTTGAGACAGTTATGAGAAATTTCATGCTTGAAATACACCCAGGCAGGTACTTGATTTCTTATTCTGTAGACCTATGCCTCAAACGGTATTAAAATCCATTGAAACTTGGCGTTGTTGGTCTTCTGAGCATTTCCAAAAATTCAACAATGGCCAGGAAAAGAAGGAACATAATGAAAGTGTTGTAAAAGGGCACACCTCCATTCATCACTGTCTCACATTCTCATTAGGGTGTAGCACACAAGAGAGTGTCTAGGAGTTCCCATCAAAATTACTGAGCTCAGCAATTAGGACAAATGAGAAGTAAAATAATTTCCAGCAGCCCTTCAGATTGTTAAAATTGAATAAAGAATGATGAACAAGTATACACACAGGATACAATTTAAACAGTCACATTCCATCTGTAAAGGACACTGAAAAAGAATTGCATAGCTGTATAGAACAATCTAAATATGTGTGGAAGCAAACCAAAATATTCAGGTCTCAGACAGTAAAAGACAACAGCTGTTTCCTTATCAAAGAGAATAAGAATATTAAGATTTTTTTTTTTTTTTTTTAAAAAAAGATTTGATTGAAACAGGAAGCTTCTGCAACTGAAGGAGTGGGAATGTATGTATAAAAGGGAAAGCAAGCAGTGATCTTCATTTAGGAAGATCACAGTTGGCATCACTAACAGCCCCAAATCAGATCTCCAGCAATCTATCTTTAGTAAAACTACAAGATTAAAGGGTCAGGATGGAGATAAACTGTCCTCTGGTCCAGTTCTGGCCTGCTGACATAAGAGATCTTGCAGCTTCCAGAATGCAGATGGCACAAAAACATTCCAGGTATGTGGAGCTGTGTACAAATTGCACAGCAAGAAACTGGCTGCCAGCACTCCCATTTCTCCCCCTGGTTCCTAGCCCAGGAAGCCAAAACTTGAGAGGAGGCACTCACGCTGGTCAAGGCATCATAATCATTGTCTGTACGGGCATTGCAGCGGAACACTTGCAGAGACTACGTGGCTTGAAGCATGGGTACAGGCCATCCATACTGCAGGAGCACAGCAAAACCGGTCAGGTGACGGTGAGGGACAGCAGCATACAGCTTCCTCAACATACAGGGAGAATTTACGTGATCTGCCAGATTACAGAATATCCAGGCATGCAGATTTAGCTCAAGTACACCAGAGCTAGAATAACTAACTCTTCTCATTAGCTGTTTATTCCAGTGCCTAGCTCCTACCAGGTCCATTTTAAGATCTTGGGTTTGTGTCAGAAAAATCTCTAAGTATTTGATCCCTAACCAACCTCTTTATGCACTCATGGTACTTCAGTGTTCCATGATACCACTAAAATTGTCTCTCTTCCACACAGGACCATCCTTGCATCCTGGCATCCAGAGGCCTTTGCAAAGTTTGTTTAAAGCTTTATGCTGTGGTGGAGGAGTTCCAAATTAAAGTCTAAGAAGCTCACAAAAATAATGAGAATTAACGATTTTCTAAGAGATTAACCTCTCCAGTGACACGGATGTCTCCCTGGGCATATGACAGATGACTTGTGACAGTTCAACATTTGTATTAAAGCTTAATGAAAAATGCTTTGTAGGTTTTCCAGTCATTTTCAAAAGTCATCTGGTGAAATTTTCTGAAAAGCTACTGAAATGATCAATCTGATCTCTTATCTCTTCTAAAGTACAGGAACAGCAGAACAGCGTCCTCAGTAGCAACTCTGTCACTCTGCATACACATTTGCTGTCACACAGGCATCACAGCAAAAAGTAGCTTCCCAATTTCCCTCCCTCCTGATTCACATTAGGAAAAAGTTTAGGGAAAAAACCCAAGCACCCAATCTCCTGAAAATGAACTATATCTCCAGATTAAATCAGAGACTGCTTCCCATTCATTCCTTGATCCTTGGAGCAACCAAGCAAAACCTGCTCTAGCTGCCAGTGTGATGGCCCCTCAAGCTCTCCCCCATCTATCCCAGCTGGCCGGTTCCAAGGTTGGCTTCTTCACTGATAAGAGTTGTTGTGCACAAAGCTACCAGCAAGAGTTGCCCTTCTTCTTGTGGGACCTTCCTTTAAGCAGAGGCTTCCCTGCTTGGAGAGCCCTACTGTAAAACTATCCCACAGGAAAAAAAAAAAAAAATCCCTGGCTTTGCTATTCTCTCTGAAGTCACTCCACACCAAACAAATGCTACAGTGAAAATGTGATGAGCTTATTTTACCAAACTTCTAAGCATAGAACTCTGTCATTTGAAGGCAGGTGTAGAAAAAGTGAAATAATTGTGTGCCTTATATTTACATCTCACTTTTGTTTTCAAGACAATTTCTTTTTGTTTTATAGCATCACAGAATGCTTTGGTTGGAAGGGACCTTAAAGATCATCTAGTAGTTCCAACCACCCTGCCATGGGCAGGGACATCTTCCACTAGACCTGTTTGCTCAAAGCTGCATCCAACCTGGCCTTGAACCCTTCCGGGGAGGGGGCAGCCACAGCGTCCCTGGGTAAACTGTTCCAGTGTCTCACCACTCCCATCAAAGAATTTCTTCCTGATATTTAATCTAAACCTACCCTCTTTCAGTTTAAAACCGTTGCCCCTTGTCCTGTCACTACAGGACCTAGCAGGCCCTGTTGTTCTTGTAAGTCCCCTTTATACATTGAAAGACAGCAATAAGGTCTCCCCAGAACCTTCTCTTCTCCAGGCTGAACAATCCCAACTCTCTCAGCCTTTTGTCATAGAAGCATTCAAGCCCTCTGATGATTTCTGTGGCTTCCTCTGGACTTGCTTCAATAGGACTGTCTTTCTTGTGTTGGGACCTCAGAGCTGGACACAGTACTACAGGTGGGATTTAATTTCTAATTCCTTGAAACACTCCTTTGTATCTTTTTTTCCTAAAAATCTTTACCAATAGTCCACAGTTAAGTGGGTCTGTGTTCTTAGAAGATTCTGATATCAGAACTATGGAACATTGTAAATAGCTAAGTGTACCCAAATCAAAGTTCAGTTAAGGCTGAAGTGGAGAATTAATTCATGGTGTATGGAAAGATGGGAGTCCCCAGTGCAGCAAACAAACGCCTTTGTGCTACCCAGCAGCAGCTCCCAGCAGTGACCATGCTCACGAGACATCCTGCCTGGGATAGTCAGAGCAGCACCTCTTTGTTAGTAATTGTTAACTCCTTCCCAAAGTCACATTTTTGTGTTCTTCAGGGGATGGAAATTGCAGCTGCTTTTACTGATGACGCCCCCTTCTTTCCTTTGCACTTACTGAGACCAAAGCCCAAAGGTGTCAGAATAAGGCAGTGTGCTTAGAGGCCACATTCTGGCCTGTATTTGTGCTCTAACTTGCATTACGGCCCTTACAAACCTGCTGCATTTCTGATACCACCACATTTCTTCAAGTTACAATCTTAATTCACTGTAATAAATTTGCTTGGTAGTTTTTGCACATTTACAGCATCCAGAGAATAAATAGCATGATTAACATACTGCATTTTTCATATAAAAAAGTTCCTGAATGGTTACTTTAAGCAAAAAATTCATTCAGCCATGAACAGCACTACCATAACGCTTGAGAAAGTAATCAATTGAGTGCAAATTCTGAAGCAGCCATCACAGTATATCTTGTTTAGACTTTAGCATTATGTAGGCTCTTCAAATTTAACTTTGTTGTTCCTGTGTTTGTATTTCTGGAAGATATTCTTGGTTAAACATAATTATTTTCTAATTCAAAGACATCAGAAAATGAAGAATCCAGCACTTCTCTCCAAAGTTGGTTCCAGTGCTTAATTATGTTCGGTATTAAAATCACAGCAAATAAGTTATACAGATTTGTGTGAGATAAGCTGACAGCCTCTGAGCATTTTGCACTTTCCCTCCCTTGGTTGTTGATGTAGACCCATGTGTCTGCATGCTATCCCTTCTGTGAAGTACAGAATTTAATCTCTGTATTTGATCTTGTTCCACTAGAGGTAATGCAAACCTATTCTGACTCGCTTGTAGGTAAATGTAAGAAACTATTGCAGTATTGCAAGTTTTCACATTTGCAGTATTTACCAAGACATACTGCGGAAATATGTCAATAAAACATTCTCCCCACCCAGTTGGCAATCTGTTCTGCACTAAATTTATGAATAGCTGCCTAACTGCAATTAATCTGACACAAAATATTCTAACATAAACAATACGTTTCTGAGACAGTCACAACTTGTTTTAACAGCACTTGTCAGAGAAAAAGCAAAAGCTCATGCAAAATTAATTATTCACTGGGAATGTCACTGAAGTGGAGTCTAGTTAGAATAAATCAAGGAATCTTAGTTTTATTTCTCACTCCATTCTGTTAAATGTAAATGCATAAATAAAAGAAGTGCAAGGTGCTTTATGTAAATAAAACTGATAATCCAGATTCAGTGCACTCCATAATCCTGTTAAAACTACTTCATTTTCTGTTAGTTTAAATGTATATACTTTCTAAAAAATACAAGAAAATCTTTGTGAAAATTACAGTTGAAGCTAGCACTAGTGTTTAATGATACTCTGAATATAACATTACCCAGGGGGAAGCATTTTTATTAGCCTGAATTACTCAACAGAACAAGTAACCAGGCCTTTAATTAATCACTGTTGAGTTGTTACCTAACAGTTTCTCAGAGAAATATTTATACTCTGCCTGTTACCCTGAAATTGCTATGCAAATTTCTACATTTGTAGGTGTCATGGTTTGAGCCTGCTCGGCAGCTAAATGCCCCGCAGTCGCTCACCCACCCTCCCCCCACTTGGGAACGGGGAGGGAACCGGAGGGGCAAAGGGAGACTCGCGGGTTGAGATAAAAACAGTTCAGTAACAGAATAACATGGTAATAGTATAAATGGGTGACATACCGTTCAGTACAGTACAGTTGCTCACCAGCTGCCTGCTCCCAGACGGCAACCCCGAACACAAAGGCACAGCTGCCACACTCCCAGAAGTGAGAGCCCCTCCCGGCTCACTCCTTCCTGTATAGAGTGAACATAATGTCACATGACATGGAATATCGGCCAGTCCGGGCCCAGCACTCCAGCTGTGCTACTCCAGCTGTGCTCCCCCCGCCCCCACACACAGGCAAGGGCTCTCAGACCTGGAGAGCCTCTGGAACTTCAGCGTGCTTCAGCACTCCTCCAGCTACCAAACCAACATGAACTCTATTCCAGCCCGAACCAGGACAGTAGGAGTAAAATTAGCACTAACAGCACTATCTACTGCCAGAAGAAGATTTAAACAGGATTTGGTGAGGCCACTTATATGTGATTCAGACTGACTTCTGTACTGACAGTCATGACATGATCATTTGTTATTACAAGGAATTTATTTTTATTATACAAAGTATCATTATACATAATATATATTGATTATACATAATATACATGTAAACAATGTGTATATTATATAATATAATTATCATTATAATAATACAAGTATTTATAATTGATTTAATAAACTATATATACTAATTATCATTAATTATACAAATACAGTTCAACCATACGCTTTCTGGATCTTTGCTGGGTAGGGGCTTATACTCAGCAGACCCGGTCCACTGTGGGCTCAATGACTTCTGGAGATCATTTCTGCTGCTCTATGCATAATACCTGTCTCTCAGGAATAACATTTTTCTGCCAGTTAGGTCAAGAGAGATTATAGCAGTTGGGTTTTTCTTGGTTCTGCTTTTTGTTTTTTTCCTCCCTAGAATTCTGTAATCCCTTCCTTTTCAGATCATCCTGCGAGGTTTAGGGTGCCCCTCTTTTGGCTACAGTCTTATTCATTTCTAACCAAGGCTCAGAACTCATGACGAATTATCACTGTATAATAAATTAAGATATAGGAAATCTAATTACCTCAGATTTTCATTACTTTTGTTTTCTTGATAAGATAACTCCTACTGATTTCCAGTTTCCAGTCTTTTTTTGATGCTACAGATCCAGCTTTAATTCTAGTAAGGCCTGTAGCTTTAAAACTGGTCCAAAATAGAGACTCTTACTTTATAAATGACAAGGATTTATGACTTATCCAAGGGAAATCATGCCTGACCAATTTGATTGTCTTCTATGCTGAGATGACTGGCTCTGTGGATGAGGGTTGATCAGCAGACTTCATTAGCTTTTAATTTAGGAAGGCATTTGACATATATTTTCATAAAATCGAAGTGCCAAAATTGGCAAGAAATGGATTTGATGGGTGTACTGCAGCGTGTGTGGAAAATTTGCTGACCCCTTGTTTTAGAAAGCAGGAGATAGGAGAACAAAGTCCAGGTGACAGATATTTATAAATTGTAATCCTCAGGATTCTGGGGCCAATGCTGTTAAACTTCTTCATTAATGATCTGGTTGGTGGGACAGAACACATCTTCAGCAGTCTCATGGGTGGTCCTGCTAGGATAGGGCACCTGGAGAAACACTGTATGTTGAAATGAGTCTTGATCTTGTATGTTGACTACCTGCATATAAGGTAAGAAAATGCTAGAGGTAAAAGTGTAGCTAATTGAAACTAGGCTGAGGACTGAAGGTTTTATTAGAAAGGTATCTTTTAGAAAATTTATAAGTAAACAACATGAAGCAGATAAATGAAATTTTTTTGTTTTGTTTTTTCAGCTTGTTGGTAGAGTCGATCCAGCTACATCAAATTAAGACCCACAGCAGAGGTCATTGCAGGATCAGGTTTGGAAAAGAGCCTGGACAAGAAAGCATCAAGTTCCTTTAAAAGTTCAAGAGATTTATTAAGATTTCAAGTATACAAGGAAGAAAGGTTGGGAAAGCCATCAGAAGAAGATTAAACATGAATTAAAGTAGAACATCCAGCTTTCAAAAATTAGGAAAACACAAATTGATGGTCAGAATGGTGAGAAGAAAGAACATTTTGGATTAATTGACTACGATAATCTAATGAGGATGATTCTGTGTTACAGTTTGCAGAGTTGGCATATGACTAATTACAATTCTGAACATTTTTGGTAAGAAGTAGGTACTATATGGAAAACTTTTACAGAAGCGGATACAGAAAAATGATCTAAGGTCCAGAATATCTGATTCTGATTGTATGAAAATGCCTGTTTTAAAATGGTGGGATGAAATTTTCCAGGTAGAGGAGGGAGAGGTCCTGAACAACTACTGAACTAAGTGATCTACTGAAATGAAAGGTCTTTGCATTACACCTCTCTGATCCTTCTCCATATTCCTGACTGCTGATAGGGTGAACTAGTGTGCAGTAGGGTTGGTGCATGTGGCATTTTTTTTTACATTAAATATGAGCTAGGAAAAAAGGTCTACAGAGTGCTTTATTAAGATTTTAAGATTAAAAAGGCACCCTAGGAGTATGTGAAGACTCTGACAGCAACCTAATAAAATGTGACATAGCTTGGCTTTGAAGTAACATCTAGGGATTAGTCTGCACACTTCTATGCCATAGTTTCATTATTTATTGCTGCTGACTTTTACAAAATCTTGAAAGAGACACAGAATTACATGAACTGAGAAGTACATTTGCCCTTCACATCTCAACTAAAAGAAACTGAATTGAACACAGACTTTGAAAGGAGTAGTGAAAAGCAAGTTATGTATTTAGGTATCTATATATTTTAAACAGATAGTAAGTCAACAGCAAGCCAACTGAGCAACTGTACAGGAGTTCTGGTAAAATGACACTATCCCCAAATTCCAGGTTTGCTGCAAGGCCATTCTCACAGCAAGTGGCAGGAATACCTGTAAATGGTCAGTAGCCTCTGACTAAATCTACTTTATGACTGATCAGAAATCAGACACAGAAGCCAATATCACATTAGAATTTCTTCTGTGAGTCACATGGGGTTTTAAAAGGTTTAAGTTTGTGAGAAAGTACATTTTATGCAAACCACAGCCTTAATTTTAACAGGCGTTAATGAATGTTTCAGCAACTACTTTTTTTTCACATGAATCTGTGAAGTTCTTTCACCTAAATACTAGAATTCACACAACAATCCAAACGCAAATTACAGCTTGGCAAATAAGTAAAATGGCACATTTATCACTCATTTCTTTTCCGTTCTTGGGCTATGGTTTCCAAGAACCTTCATTAGTTTCTTGTGAATTTCCTCCTGTTTGGACTTTCAGAAGGATTTTGAAACTCAGCACCAAGCAGAGCCCCTTTTTCTCAGGTGTTGGCTTTTCCCAAAAACTTTAATAGATTTGTGAGACAGTTTCTCTCTACAGGATACTTTGATACCTCCACTGCTTTAGGTCCTGTTCATTCTTGTGTCTGCTTGTTCCATTATTTATTATATATAAATTTATTATAACCCCCTCAGTTAAATACGAAAGTTAAACTGTCATGCATATATCCTCCACCAAAATAATTAAAACGTGGCAAAATACCTGTATCCTTGTTGTCTTTTGGTACCAAGAGAATTCAAAATGGTACGTTACATGCTAATGTTTGCAAGATCTACTATTTCATAACCCATTTCATTTGGACAGGACCATCTCCTTCCTCTGATGGCTTTAGTATTCCTAAAACCTACACCAGTATGATAACATTGCATTTTTCACTGCATTTCCAATAAAGCTTAAGCTGGTTTGATTGAGGTCAATAATGCCCCAGGAGAAAGGAGACCTTTCTTTATCCTACACTCACAGGATCAAAGATCATAACTTTTTCTCTTCAAAATATTCTTTTGGAAGAACCTCATCTCTTTCCCCATCTGTCCCTACTGCCTTTAATTCAGGATTACAGGCAGGCTAACTAAAATCCCAGCAATTCCTGAAAGCATGAGTTATACTGCTCCAAAGCACAGCCTCCTGTAAAGCCTACACAGTAAGCTGCAGCTGAACAGCAGATCAGCTGGAGTTAATTGCCTCTTACACCAGCTGTGCTCCTCTGCTGTCCTGCACTCCTTGCTTGTTGCTCATCAACTCTGTGAAGCAAAGGCAGCTGTGCTCCTTTTTCCTCCCCATCCCCTTCCACAATGTGACTGGGCTGAGTTTTAGGAATTACAGGTAATTAATGTTGGAGATAATAGCACATAGAGTGCAACAGGAGAATGACAACACAAATTTCAGTTCTTTCAATGGTTTGCAATCAAGTTACCCTCCTGTAGCTTTGCTAGGAGATATTAAACAGTCTGCATAAAAGAAGTCTTAGGCATTTTGCCACCAGTTTCCCTGAAAAATACATCAAATTCATTCAACATATACCAAGTTCTTCAACATCTATACTGTAATGACAGCTTGTGGTTTTAGTTTTTTGGTTTTTTTTTTTTTTTGTTTGAGTTCTATTTTATTTTTTGCGAAAGGCATTTGTTCATGGAAAAAACAAGATGTTTGAGGTAAAGTACCAGACTTGATGATTTGCCTGCCAAATATTTCTAATGAGTTTTAAAGTATTTAGAGAAGTATTTAGAGTATTGGGAGAAGAAGAGGGAATATTGTCACTTTTTATAACCTCATGAAAAAATGAAGGTTACAAATAAAATGAAGATTCAGTTCACTGAGGCTCATTTTTTCCCCCAGTATCTCTATGATAGCTGAGTTTCATTATAAACTGGGAGAGGAAAACTGTTCAGGAACAGAAAAAAAAGAAATGAAGCAATGCCAAAAAAAAAAAAAAAAAAAAGGTGTATTTTCTCAGAAGACAGAAAATCCCTTCCTGTTCATTTCTAAGTCATACATTTAAGACATTTAACAAGAGATTTTAAACCATTCTGCTCAGAGACAACTCTTAGATTGAGGACAGCAGCATCCCACCCCATCTGAGCTTACCTTTGTAAAGTCTTTCTGAGCTTAGTGCTGAACACAGAAAGTTGTGACAGATGTGCTAGCACTGAGCCCAGGAGTGCAGCCATAGAGGTAGGGCACACCGTACCTGTACAGCAGCACCAGCGAAAGGGAGTCAGTGCCTCTGCTTACGTGATTCCATTCCTTGCCCACTTGCCTGCAGGTTTCACATGCCATTTGCAGCATTTCATGCCATTTGCACCACTTCCAGAGTTACAAGCACTGAACAGTTGTGCCACACACTCAATATTCCCAATGAGAGAGTACTCTGGAGGCTGAGCTGAGACAATAAAGTCTCAGTAAGGACTCAAAAAGTGAGTCCATACAATTCATCTGGCTAGAAGTAGGTGGGTAATGCTGTCTCAGGTGTCATACTGATTGGCAGCAGTTCATCCTACAACCTTCTGTGAGGTGAACAAAACCGCAGATACCCAGTCAGAGGCTGCAACTATGTACCTGGACCAAGAAAAACATTGACTCTCATGTATACACTGCAACAACAAACAGGGTGTCTCATAACCACATCTTCCTCTGTTCTTCTTTCCCTTCTTGCAGCCTCATACGTTTGAGCAATGCCAGTAATGTGTCTCCCCAGCAGCATGCAGCACCTTGCACTACATCTGGCATGCTAGTCTTGAGCAGAAGAAGGGGCTGCACTCACCTTCGTGTGCAAAAGGCAATGCTTTGCTACGAGCTCAGAGGCCAGTGGTAATTTGAATCAGATGGTAAGAGTGGCTTTGGCATGTTTTCATGACTGCCCACCTGTACAGTTTATGGAAGCATGCGTGACAGCAGTCAAGAGAAAAAAGGTAGGGAAAAAAAAAAAAAAGTCTCTGTTCACTGCAGGCTTAGTCTGCAGCCCTGATGGTCACCCCAGCTAGCTGTAGGCTGTACAAACCTAGCCAGAAGCTTGAGGTCTACAGAGAATTGGAAGGGCTTATTAGACAGTGCTTTGTGGTCACTTGGAAGCAGGGTGGTAGAGGTCAGCTGCGAACCAGCTATCTAGCTGAGCTAAACTGAGAGGAGTGGAGGCAACTGCCCAGACAGAGTTTCCAATCAGGGAAGCTGCTGTCCATGTGGAGGGCTGTGAATTCTGTTCCCCACACACCTGAGTGGAGGAGGGTACAAGCTCTGCCTTTGCAGGGTGAGATCTGGCAGGGGTCACTCAGGCAGTGGGTGGAGGAGCTGCAGAAGGAAGTCAGCAGGTTACACTATATTAGGGAAGGGGAACGAAGCACAAAGTATGATTCAAGGCTGTATTGGGATTACATGACAAGGTTTTGGTAGCTGGAGGGCTGAAGGGATCGCTTCTGTAAGATGACAGGAGCTTTCCCCATGTCTGACAGAGCCAGTTCCAGCCAGCTCCAAGAATACCTGCCGCTGCCCAAAACTGAGTTCATCGACATCAGTGGTAACAGCTCTGTGGTAAGACACTTAAGAAAGGGTAAAAACTGCTGTGCAACAGCAGCCAGGGGAGAGGAGTGAGAGTAGCAACTCAGACACAAAGGTCAGTGAAGAAGGAGGGGCAGGAGGTGCTCCAGGCACCAGAGCAGAGATTCTCTCACAGCCCGTGATGAAGACCATGGTGAGGCAGGCTGTGCCCTGCAGCCCATGGAGCTCCACAGTAGAGCAACTGCAGCCCATGGAGGACCGCACCAGAGCAAGGGGATGCTTGAAGGAGGCTATGACCCCTTGGGAAGCCCATGCTGGAGCAGGCTCCTGGCAGGACCTGTGGCCCCGTGGAGAGAGCAGCACACGCTGAGGCAGGTTTGCTGGCAGGAGCTGTGACCCCGTGGAGGACCCACGCTGGGACAGTCTGTTCCTGAAGGGCTGCACCCCATGGAAGGGACCCACACTGGAGCAGTTCATGAAGAACTGTAGCCCGTGGGAAGGATTAATTTTGGAGAATTTCATGGGGGATTGTCTCCTGTGGGAGGGACCTCACACTGGAGCAAGGGAAGAGTATGAAGAAGAAGGAGAAGCAGAGACGTGTGGTGAACTGACTGCAACCTGCATTCCCCATCCGCCCATGCCACTCAGGTTAGAAGAGGTAGAGAAGTTAGGAGTGAAGTTGAGCCCTGGAAGAAGGGAGGGGTGGGGGGAAGGTGTCTTTAGACTTGTTCTTATTTCTCATTAACATATTCTGATTTGATTGGCAATAAATTAAATTAATTTTTCCAAATTGAGTCTGTTTTGCCCACAACAGTAATTTCTGAGTCATCTCCCTGTCCTGATCTCGAGCCATGAGCTTTTTGTCATATGTTCTCCCCCTGTCCTGTTGAAGGAGAGGGGAGTGACAGAGCAGCTTGGTGGGCACCTGTCATCCAGCCCAGGTCAGTCCACCACAGAGGCATTGGAAGAAGAAACAGTAGGGCCTTGTGGCACTGACCTCCTAGGACTACCCGAAAAATGGGCATCAACAGCAAACAGACTGCACCTTGGAGATGGATGTGCCATGGTCTCTAGTGACTCATGGCAACAGAACGTCACTTCCCCTCATTTCCTCATATGTACCCAGCAGCAACAGATATGAAGACTTGGCAGTGGATGAAGCCAATGAGTGAGACTTACAGCTGGCCATTTACTGCCAGCTGCTCTGAGCCATAGAAGAAGACTGGAACAACTGAGTCAGATGGAGAGTCTCAGAGGCAAGAAGGGTGTTGTGGTTTGAGCCTACTCAGCAGCTAAATGCCACACAGCCGCTCACCCACCCTCACCCCACTTGGGAATGGGGAAGGAATCGGAGGGGCAAAGGGAGACTCGCGGGTTGAGACAAAAACAGTTTAATAATAGTAACAGAATAACACACTGACAGCAATATCAATAGGTAATGTACAATACAGCTGCTCACCACCCACCGACCGACCGACCGACACCCACCTGCTCCCAGCCAGCAATCCCGAACACAAAGCCGGCACAGCTGCCACACTCCCAGAAGTGAGGGCCCCTCCCGGCTCACTCCTTCCTGTATAGAGTGAACATAATGTCACATGACATGGAATATCAGCCAATCCCGGCCCAGCACTCCAGCTGTGCTCCCCCTTCCCCCACACACAGGTAAGGGCACTAGGACCTGGGGAGCCCCTGGGGTCTCAGTGTGCTGCAGCACTCCTCCAGCTACTAAAACAAACAGGAACTCTAGTCCAGCCCGGACCAGGACAAAGGGTCACCCAAATTTGCTGTTAGAATGGGACCTTACTTTTTATGTGGGCTGAATATTGTCTACAGGGCTGGATTTGGCTGGGAGAAGAAAACAGCTTGAAGATACAGACCACTGACTGCTGGTACACAAATAGTTTTTATTTGCACAATAAAAATATTAAAACATCTGGAAAATTGAACAGATGAATGTTCCAAACATCTGGGAGGCACTGGAACCTCAGATTTTTGGTTGCAGTTTTATGCTTTCAGCAAGCAACTAGAAGGGGGAAAAATGCATGAAGCAAAACCCTCTGTCTCTTGCAGAGCAGATGGTAGCTTGGGGAACACTTGGCTTCGGCTTATGCATCTAATTGAATTCAGATCTGCCTAGCACTACTCAGCACTCATTTGGCTCAAACTAATGTTTCTCTCCTCTCTTCACCATACAGCCACAGGTAGGCATTGTCAGTCTGTAGCAACTGTTTCACCACTCTTCGTTTGGAATGCAATAAGTGGTGACCACCTCCAGTCACTCTGGGGATTGAGGATTCCTCCTCCTGGCAGCTGGAGCCCAGGGGTTTCTATCCATGGCCAAGGGACACAGCTGCTACATTCGCATTTGCAGGTTCAACCAGTAGCAAAGCTGAGGACGTAGCACAGACACACACAGCATGGACGCAACTGGCTGCATAGACTGCCACAGGAAAAGCACTGCTTTCCACATCACCCATATATAGGACTGACATAAAACATAACTGCAGGCAGCTATGTCTCTTCCTCCTCTTTGGTCAGAATTGATGGTTGTGACTGAAAGCACACACACGCCCACTCTCTAGAGTCACAAGCTGTGGTGGTATAATTCTACCCCCACACACACTCTTTACTTGCTGTGCTGCTCAGTGCTTGATGTGATTTCAACCCTCTTCTGGGTCATACCAACCTGGGGAGGTAAAGATTACTAATGGTCGGGAACCAGAGTGTTAAGGCACCCCTTTGATGGGTCTGGCTCCTGCTCTCCTTTGAAGTGGCTACAACAGTCCATCACCTCCTGGCAGGTTGGTACATCTGTACTTGGGATGCGGTCGAAAGAAAACAATAACAGAATTGCATGTCCATCAAGCTCTTGTGTACCTGGTGAGAACACCAGAACATCTCATTGTCTGAATGATTGTCTGGCCAGAGTGATAAGTATTAGATTTGCTTGACTGTGACATTATCTGCATTCCCAGCACCGTGCTCTCACTGAAATCTCATACACTTACTCTTGTCTTCTGTAGGTAATAAAACTCCATGTAAAACCAAGGGTCAGAGAGACTTGCCTTGCTGACTGAGGGCATTTTTCAAACTAGGAAAATAAGAATTTTGCATTTACTTGTTTTATATAGGGAGCAATATTATTCAGATCATGGAAGGAAATGTAAAAAGGATATATTCACGGTATAGGTGGAAGATATTTCTGAATCAAAAATTCATTAAACCATATGTCTGACTTGAAACAAATAAAAAATGGGGAAAAAAGAAAGTTATCAATTCTGTGATTTCTTCACCACAATTCACAACTCTTCTGCTGTTAAGGGTGTATGATGCCAGTATCACTGGACTCATGAGTATCAAGAATAGGTGAAGTGTCTTTCTTAGATCCCAAGTGTTACACAGAGCTGACTGCACACAGCAGTACCATAAGACATGGATAGTCTTGATGTCATCACATGTGTTTTCCTGAGCCTCGACACATGAAATCAAGTCTCAAATATGAATTTCAGTTGGCTATCAATCTCTATTCCTATGGAGATGCAGTTTAAAAGGTGAAAGGGTATATGAGTCAAGCTCATTGGCTGTCCACAGTTTGCTTGGGAAGCATTTTAGGGTCACCAAAATCAGAAATCAGTGCTGCCTGTTTATTATCTGCAAATTAGCTCCACCCCAGCCAGAGCCACTACAGGCTGCCTGGATTCTCCAGACATGGCCTCTTGGTCAGAGTCATGGGATGCATTTTTGTTATCTGGATTACTCCATCACCTCTGTGTGCAGCCCTACATACTGCTTGGCTGCTCAGGAGATCTTGCTTCTTGTTTGTGTTTCAGACATTACCCGCGGCAGAGAATGACTGATGTGATGTAATGAATGCAAACCAGAAATAAGGTGATGGATGTTGAGATACTATTTCAACACATATTAGTACACTTCTGCTTTTCGGATTAAAGGTAATGTCTTAGGACTAAGTACAAAGATCTTCCTGATAAAGATCATCATTGATGTCAGACATTTTCAATACACAGATACATAAATAACACATACATACCATATATATTTGAAATAGAAAGCTTTAATGAAACAAATATTCCAAATAATTTTCTATTTCAGCACTCACTTGTTAGTCATCTTCTGAGAGTGTGCTTAACAAAGTCATAGTGCTAACTGCATTGGCTGGACCCAGAAAGAACTCTTTCAAATTTTCTCTTAATATATTTGTAATAATAATATATGTTGATATTTTCTGTCATGTTCAGACTTGAATCTCTAAAAGCCTTCTACTCATTTAGTTTCTTTCTGTAAATCTGTGATTATCTTATTTGGTAGTGTCCTGCACAGCCTTTATCCAGACATTAGAGCACTGATGACTGATTACAGATCAGATAGGAAATTTCAAAATATAAAAAGAAGTAGCAAAATTAGAACCAGTGAAAGCCTTAAAGTCAAAAGTGAAACACGTCTGCTTCGAATCTGCTTTCTCAAGCAAATTGTAGGAGTTCATTGTAGAATATCTACTTAGCTTCTTGTTTTAAAGAATAGATAAGCTTACAATCAGAATCCAAAGTTATGTTCCACAATCTACAGTCCCAGAACTCTTCTCTCATTCTAAGGGTCATATTTCTTTTTTTTTTGATTTGGTGAATACCAGTTGAATACTTTTACAAGGTATCACAACTGGGAATAAATGGAATAGCAATTGTTGATACTATTTGTTCACCAGCATTTGCTTGTTCTGTTTTGTTCTGCAGGTCTTCAATGTTTTCAATAGCATGGCAGTTGTAGCATTCCTCTGAGCAGTTCAATGGGCATCTCTGACAGTGACTAAAAGCAGATGCTCTAGGTAGAGGATAAGAGCAGAGCAAGTGTATACCGATACTACCCTAGAAACCCAGAAGTGTGGCCATAAATTTAACAATCCTGCATGCACTTTATTCCATTAACTGGTATAATTAATTTTTAACCAGTGTGACCCTCAAGAATCTTCAACATCCCATGGGAAGAGGTTCCAGTTTAATTATGTATCATTTGCAGGAATCTCCCTTCCACTATGGGCTTCCTATTGCTCAGTGTCACCTGTAGCTCATGATCAGCAATTAACTGTCAGCTGTCTCCAATCAAAGTCAGGAATCATAGCCTCACCCTGCACTGCAGCACTTCTCTCCAGCTCACATGCAGTCTCACCACAGTGCCTCAATTCTAAGCCAAACAAGGTGTTGAGGTAGGATCTGCTCCTTTGGACATCAGCTGTTTCTATCCACTGATGGCATCCTACCAGACATTTAAGTCTTCCTCATATATGTAACTATTTTTGGCTTCTCCCTTCTTTCTTGTCATCTGTGCAAATACTGACAAATGAAAACTGGAAAAATCAATTCCGTTTCTTGATTTTAATGAAAACATTTTGCCATAGTTTGGAGTAAGGAAGATGGCACCAACATTTGGTAAAGTTTAACAGTTGCTATTCACTGACAAGTATTCCTTCCAAAACAGTATTTGATTCTAATGCACGTATAAATCACAAATGTTACCACAGTTGAAACGCATTTCTGATTCCTTAAAGAGCTTGAAAAGAGAAGAAAGGCAGTATCAAAACCTGGAAAAAGCCTGAGTGAGACATTTAAGAATTTGGGGTTTAATTATTAGCCTAAATTCAAATTTAAATGATTAAAATTTAATTTAAATATTTTTATATAAATATTTAATCTGTGATCCTTACCTTCCAGCTGTATTTGTACAGGATGATCATAATCCCACTGAGTCTGCCTTTGACAAAGCAGAACAAGCTAAACTACCACATCTTCATATCAGAAACAAACTTGCCATTATTTTGGTCACCTGTGCTGCCATTTAAAGCACATAAAATGCAGTAGGCCATGATTAAATTGTGAAAATCCATGTCATACAATAATGTGGAAAATAAAATAACTGGGTGTGAGAGACTGAAAGAGTTAATGCCTCAAACACTGTGGCCACAGAGCGGGAGGATTGCAGGGTGCCAGGTGTGCAGGCAGGTACACAGTCGGAAGGGCCGGGAATGGCGGCTCACAGAGTTTATTTGAGGAGGGGCTTCGTGACCTCGCCCCAGCAGTGCCTGCGCAGAAGATGGAGAGTTATATCAGCTAAAGAGGTGTGCAAGAGCCATGTAAGTCCTCAAAGGGGCTGTGACTGGCACCTGGACACTGCTCCCTCCCTCATCTCACATGTAAATGAGCCCAGGAAAGCCCACCCTTTTCCTCACCTCACACTTAAATAAGCACAAGAGGTCCTGCCCCCGCACCTTGCCTTGCATGCAAATGAGCCTCAGTATTTAAGGAACAATGAGCTGTATCTTGGTATGCACCCACCACCACCACTGCTGACAGATCAGGAACTGGACCAGGGATGTTACTGGAACCCAGGGTGGTGATCCAGATCTGTCCTCTACTTTCCCTATCTTTCTTTCTCTTTCCCTTACAGGTTATGGGCTGTTCAGCCCTTTTTAAAATAACAGTTGAAAATTGTTTATAGCACTTTAATGGTGTTTAGTTAACTTTAAAAGGTTTAACTGACTTTTCTTAAAATATAGCTTCTTCTGTTAATAAAATTTCTAATTGATTGTTTGCTGTTATGTCACTTTAACTTAGCCCAATGCTTTCTCAAACATCAAATATCAGAGTGGGTTGTCCAGGACAGCCCTCTCCAGCAATAAGTGGCTTACCTATTAAGAGGTAAGCCCAGCCAGCCCTACCCCCTCTAATCTTTGAGAACTGGCTAGAACGCAAGGGGATTCATCTCTTACCAAATTAATTTGTCACCTGGAATGCAACAATGGGTTAAAAGACAGCTGGTAAAATTCATAAAGAATAGGTCTACCAGTGGCTATTATGTCTTAAATCTTGAAATTGCTGTTTGCTGGAAAAGAAATCCAGATAAAGGATTCCCCCTCTCCTAATAATCAGCTCCCAAGTTACAGCAGAAATTCCTTTTTGTGTTAGAAATACTTTATCTTGTATGATGCACAATAAATTTCCATAACATTTCTGTTAACACAGCCTACAAGGCCATTTTGTTTTCTTGGTCACTATTCTCATCTATATCACCACTACCTTCTAATGTTATGTCAACAGCAAATTTTACCAAACCTTCCTTTTTTTTGTTAACAGTTTTGAGGTCATATTCTGCATTTTAGCCAATATTATGCCATGACTGAAGTGAACGTATGCTTAAAGTTCAGCTAAATTAGGGCTCTGTGTTTTTCTTTTTCTAGAAAATCCGTTTTCTCATCCAAGATAAATCATTAGCTTAGTCTAGCATGTTTATACTGGAGAGTTATTAATATGATCCCCCCTGCCCCCGTTTACCCTCTGTTTCTGAATATTCTTTTCCTCCAAATCTGTTCTACAGCCCTGACACCACTGACATTAAATTAAAGGCTTCTGATTGTTGTATTATACCCACCTACTGCTCTACCCCCTGTCTCAATACAGTCACCCTCTTTATTAATCACCAGTCCAAGGATGAGATTTGCAGTCATAAATCAAGACAGCTGAGCTCTAATGGCCTGACTTCTCAGCACTCTGAAATGCTTAGGCTCGTGCCCTTTCTGAAAAGAATGAGAGGAAGGAGTGTTACTCTAGGATTATGCTCCACATGATATTTAAACTCTTTAAATACATTTAAATATGATTGCTTTGCAGTGTCCTTCTTTGCAAGTTTTGCTATAACTCCACTTTTCCTTCACACATTTTTACATTGACTAAGAAATCATTTAGTACAACTGATAAAACCATTCTGTTTCTTGAAGCTTATTTACCTCATTAGATGATCATAAGAACTATAGAGCACTGCTATTTAGTATATTCTTCTCACGAATGATGGTAGCTCCCAGATGAAATTTCATGGTTAAAGTGTGTTCCTGCTGACATAAGAGTACACAGAAATAAGCACAGTTACATTTGTTCTTCAGACTGAAAAAAAGTACACAGAACAAATTTAATTGGTATAACAAGCCCCACTATAGTAAAGCAAAGACAAGTATGAATGTTAGACATGAGCATTATTTCAAATTCTGACATAAAAATATAGGATTAAAACTGCTATCTTAAAAAAGAAAATCTAAAAATGCATAGATTTTTTTGTATACTTAGTGATTTAGGCTAGAAGTAGTAGTGAAAATAGAATGTGCTAAAAATAATTTTTAGCAAATACCCTGGCTATATTTCATATTCATTATTTCTTCCAAAATAATGAGTCAGCTATACTCAGGAGAGAGGCTACAAGCTTACTTTTCATGCTGCAGTGCCCTCTCCTGGATATAGTGAAAATAATTGTTCGATTACTGTAGATCTGTACGTCAAGAGTTGCAGCGACATAATTCATAAGAAAAAATTCAGCTAAAATCAGAATTAATCTAGGTGTCTTACTGATGTGTTTTAGAACCTAGAAAAAAATCTTAAATCCTTAATTTATTAAATCTAAACGTGTGTGAAGAAATATAATTAATGTGAAAAATCTGACCTGTTACACATTAGGTCAGTTCATAAAATCCTAGAATGACTCAACTGGGAAGAAATCTTGGCTGTCTCTGCCCCAGCCAAGGGGCTCAGGGAAGGGTTATCTCTGGGCTCAGACCAGATTATTCAGGGCTATACCCTGTTTGCTCTGAAAAAACCCTGACAGACAGACATCCCACAGGCTTTCCTCCTCATTCCACTGCCTCTGGGCGCAAAGGTGTCTCCCCATGTTCAGCCCGAGCCGCTCTGGCTTTGGTGTGTGCCCTGCTCTCCCATTCTCCCAGTGGACCCTGCCTGTGGCACTGGCCCATCTCCCCAGTAGCCCCTCATGGGTTTGAGATGGCAGCCATCAGCTCCGACGATGCCACCTCGTCTGGGGCTGCCCCTAAAGGCGTGAGTGCTCCAGTCCAGCAGCCCCGCAACCTCTGCCAGGCTAAGCTTGGCCAGGGCCTGGCTCCCATCCTGACCACTGCCCACCGGGACCCCAGGCATTTCCCAGAGCTGCAGCTTGGCAGGCGTCTCGAGCCCCATTCCTGCCTGGAGCAGCACCTGACATCTGACCATCCTGAGTCTCATGAGGTTCCTGTTGCCCCATTCCTCCAGTCAGACCCAGCCTGTCTGGACAGCAGCCCTGCCCTTGCACTGTCAACTAGATCCCCAAGTTGATGTCATCTGAAAACTCGATGAGAGCATGCTACATCACCTGCTCTGGGTCAGTGATAAAGATGTTCAACAACACAGGTCCCTGGAAAAACCCTGCTGTGCTCTGATCATCACTAGGCCATTAGCTACCACTCTCTGGGCCCAGCCATCCAGCCAGGTCTCAGCCATCTGTTTGACTACTCAACCAGACTGTAGCATCTTATCATGGAGAACTTTGGGAGAGAGTGTGGAAAGCCTTGTTACAGTCAAGGCAAATAGCATTCATTGCTCTTTCTTCATCCACATATAAATTTCATTTATGCTGGAAGGCAATCAGGTTGGTCAGGTGTGATTTACACTTGGTAAGTATGTGCCAGCTGTTCCCAATCACTTTCTTCTCCTTTGTGGGATTTCCTCACAGAAATCTGAGACGATTCCCTTCATGATTTTCTTAGGAGCCAAAGTGAGTTTGATTCACCTCTAGTTTCCCAGATCATTCTTTTGGCCTTCTTTGAAGATGGGCACTAGCATTTCCTTTCCCTGGTCATCATAGACCTCCCCCATCTCCTCAACCCTTCAGCCAGGTAACACAGGATTACCATTGCTGATAACAGGCTGTAAGCTTTGTATGGAGCTTGCAAGGCCTCAGGACAGAGGCTTGTCAGGCCCACTCTGTCTGAATTTTTCTTGACCTGCCAGCAGATTTGTTTTACTTGGTTCACCTTGAAGAGCATTTTTCCCCGATTGATCGGGTGTCTATGACTAATTTGTTTTGCTTTGTTTATTTTTGTATTATACTAGAATGGTTTCTTGACTAACATAATGATGTAGTGTAGGGAAATACAGGCCTGGTATAAAAGCAGAAGTTTGAGAGGTGGAGACACAAGATGCATCACAGAGGAGTGCAGGCATGGAGTGATAAGATATGGGGCACAAGCTGAAACTGGAGACCTCATGGCTATAAACAACACACCATTAATGAAGGCTCTGGTAGAAAAATGCAGACCTAGAACTGGAAGAGACTGTCTTCAGGTGTAACAAAGAGAACAAGGGAACTGTATCTAACGTAGGGAAAAGCCAGAGTTCAGATGCACCATGGAGCTGCAGAACAGAGGTGAAGAAGGTATGAAAGCATGCTAACAAACGTATAAAAATGACCCCTAGAAGATGCTGCAGTGAGGAAGAAGAAATCATCAGCATGAAGAACATACTCATCGTGGCAAAGGACTCCAGATGCTGGCAAGTTGCTGCAACACCCCCTCACCCCACCTCCAACATGAGAGTGATACTACTGGCCTGAGGACCCAAAGGAGTAGTGGAGGGGTGAGCACAGCACCAAGCAAAGCAGAAGCAAGGAAGCACAGGTAAAATGATTTTAATGGTATTATTGTTATTGTTCCTATTATTATTAACACATTTTTTGCATATACATATTTCTTTCTCTTTCTGAAATAATTAGATCTGGACCAGTAATGATACTCAGATTAAGCTGTTAAGATTTCAATTACACAGACAGTAATTCTTGCTCTTGCATGTAAAATGTGTTTGCTTGTTGGAGAATGGCTCAGAGACAAGGGTCATGACCCAACGAGCAGTTGTATGATCAGAGCCTGTTCTAGGGGCTGATGCTGGGCCTCGCTGATGCTGGGACCCACTAGGGTTTGCCTGCAGCTGCTCGCAGCTGCTGATACATGAAGAATGTCAAGGACGCTTCGGCCTTGTGTACCGTGGTGTGTCGAAAACAGGTTAAGAGGAATTAGAAATAGTGGCATGAGAAATCTAGTGTTATGAGAAGCTTGTGCTGTTAGCTAACTGCAAGTAGATGGACCATGCAAATACGACCTTTAGAGCTTAAGCCAATCAGCTAGTGAATAGTAGGCATAATAATTAGCGTTGTCTGTATAAATATATGTACCCTGGACCAATAAAGACACACGTTAGTTGATGCTCTATCACCCACATTGAACCCGTCTCGGCGTGTCGTTCTTCCGCGGCTCCGCATTTGCTCTTTGCCCACAAATGAGATTTGGAGTTTAGCACAGCATAGCCACCACCATCTCCTTGCCCCACTCCTCAGTGAGGCCCAGAGTTACCCAAGGCCTGAAGGCCATGCTCTCCAACACCTCCACGGTGCTGAGCCCCGGCCTCTGCTGTGCCACGTGCTGCAGCATCTCCCAGCCACAGGGGCTGGCCAGCCTTTTGCTACCAGCAGCAGCATATCCACTCCTCCATGCAAGGGCAGCTAGGGAAAGGACTCCCGCCCTGGACTCTCGTTTGCCTGGCAGAGGCAGCAGAGCTGCTGTGCTGAGGCAAGCTGTCATCTCTTACTGTCCCTTCCCACTGCCTCCTCCCACGGCACTGCAAGCCTGCCCAAGGCCTCAAGAGCATGGCTCACTGAGTGTGTCCTGCATCCACCACGATTGCAGTGGTTTGTCGTTTCTAAGGAATACAAGAGATCTAATTCATAATAAGCATTGGTTGAAAATAAAATAAATTTCCTATGCAGTAACACAGAGAATCAAATTGCAGAAGATTTTCAGTGTTACTGAGGTGAATTTAAAACAACTGAAAAGCATTAAAGACTTGACGATTTTAATGAAAAAGCTTTCTCCCTTAAGCTTCCTAAACAATACCTTCACAATCTTCAGTTGCATTTGGCTATTAACACAGAATCAAGAGGTAGACATGTTGAGCTGTTGTTCATCCTAAGGCACCTCCTAGACTCTCCAATCTTGAACATTCCTCGGAATCAAAAGTTAATTTATTCTCACTTATGTTTGTTCTTTCTCCGTTTTATCTTTTATTTCCATTTATCTCCAAATAACATATTTTTTCCAAATATTTTTTAACTAGCTTTCCCAATAATCCCAGTTATTGTGCGGGTTTTGACAAAAAAAGGAAAAACAAATCCACAGATAAAACCACACCCTTTGAAGATATAAGCCTGTAACAGAAACATTTGAAAATGTAACATGATGATAGCTGGTTAGAATGCTTATCGCTCAGTGAACCATTTTTTTCTTCTGATGACTTGAAGATGGTATCACAAACTTACTGATAATTTCATTAACAATCTATTTTAAAATATAACTCCAGTATGCAAACAGAATAATTATGCCAGTCAATACCAGGAAGACAATTTAAAGACAGGCAAGAACTCTTTCAATAAATTAATTCTTTTCCACTCTTACGACAAAAGTCTTCAGCATTTTCTGAAAAATTTAAACTAACTAACTGGACATTTTTAATCAATGATTTGATTACCCTTAGCAGAACGGGTAATTGTGCATTGTATTCACAGCTGCAGGCACGGGCAAACATCCCTCCAGGGAAGCACTAGAAAAAGCAATGTACAGCCTCATGGCACTAAGAGGACCCCTACTCAAGGGTACAAATGTAGGCTGGATCTGTTCCAGATTGCAGAAGGCACCTGAAAAAAAATTTATTTCCGGTAGTAATTAGAGCATCTTTCCTACTCACTGCTAAAAAACTGCACCTCCTTTTCTAGCCCTACAGGCAGCCAGCCACAGCATCCGTTTGTTCTTTGCTGCCAGCACCACAGTATCTGTAGCAATATGACCCACTGCATTGCACTGCACCATTGCAGATGCTCAGGCCACCCTGTAGTGCTTCTGGGCTGTGGAAAACACCCTTCCAGCCCCCTGGGTCTCTCTCTCCCTGTGGATGGTCGACTCCTCTGCTGCTACCTCTGTAAGAGTGGCAGCAAGACTGCTGCTGCAGGGCTCCAGTCAGTTGTGTCTGCCTCCCTGCACACTCCACATGTTCCCAAGGGGCTCATGGCACTCAGAGAGGTACAGTTGCCCCTTGTTCTGTGGGTGTACCTGTACCCAGTACCACAACCAGGCAAATCAACTGTCTTTCTCCTGGCTTCTCCATGGAGCAGGTCAGCCCATCTAGTGGTGTAGAGAAAGCAATGAGTAATCAAAACCAGTTAAACATCCATCACAACTGTATTCTGTCAGATGATATCTTTCTAATTATGCAGGCACTGTGTTTTACAAACTAGCTAGTTTGCTAAGGGTCATACAGAATACCATGCAAATACTCGTGACTCCTAGGAGAAAAACAGCAACTAGCATTTCCCAACAGTGTTATTTGAATCAAGTTGCACTATTTAAGGCACATCATGAGAATAATATAAATGATGTCCAGGTTCTCTTTTGTGTAAACTTGATCAAACATAGCAGAATATATGTAAAAGGTCCTGAAGTTTTCCTGTTTATGGTAATAATATCTATCAGTAAACTCAGGCAAGCTCTTTTTTGGCATATTATACTTTTCTAATGAGTTAAGCCTGAAGGAAGTGAAACAAAAGGCAGTGTAGATGGTCAAGATTTATTCTCAGTAAAGTAAAATTGATGAGGCCTTGGATACCCTGAAATTGGATTTTTCCAAAATTTTCCACGGACTTTAGCGGGTCTTTCTTTCATGTTTTCCTTCTTTCACGCATTGCTCTATCATAAAACTTCTCCTAAAGTTTATACAGAAGAGCATGAAGACATTTAGACACTTTTTATTAGGCTAATCAAACAACCCAGAGCACAATATTTTCACCCAAATGTGACAATTTCAAGCTGGTTTGAGTAAAAGAATAGCCAAGTTATCATTTACCTTAGAAAAGCTCATTAATTTGTAATTTTAAGCTCAAGTATGCGTTCGTTAATGAAGTTATGTTTGTATTTTATTGGAAGTTCTTCTCAGCAGTATAAATAAGTAGTTGAAGTGATTGCATCTAGCATCTCTGAAGTCTGCAACAGAGAGTTTACTGTGAGCCAGACCAAGAATATTCTTTTATTTTATTTTTATTAAGTCTGATAAAGATATGTTTTCCAAATGAGAGGATATGGCATTACCTCAGTGAACAAAAAAGTGGGAAAACCTGCATTTCACGATGAGATCAGACATGGAGAGATGGAGAAACACATTGAAAAAACACTCCTGCAGGGAGATGGTACCTAGGAGACAAGCACAAAATGCAGATACATCAAGGTCCCAGAGCAGACAAGAAGAGTTTTCCTGTCCTAAGTTTTTTGCAACTCAGAGGCCCTCTGGAGATCCTGGAATGGCTGAAGGACTGAATTAGAGGGCTAGCCTTGAAGGACATGGTAGGGAAAGAAGGAGAATAGATTTTCTCTATTTAAGAAGGAACTTTTCTAGTTTCTATCCAGAAAAAAGCTGGCTTTGCAGATACTAGCTAGTGATAAACTTTCAGAGGAAGGCCTTAACAAGAGTCAGTTTTGCCACAATAACCTTGCAAAGTAAAATTTCCCAAGAGATATATCTAGGTCAAGAGAGACTTATTAATATCTCATTTATATCATACTCTTCTTCTTTTATTGCACTATATGTTATGTTCTCTTTCATTGAGGATGCTTTAAAGGATTTCTAGTACCCTTGTTTTTAATCTGAAGAAGCACCTGGTGAGGAAATCTGATTTCAAGCTGTTGTTGTCTAACACTGCAGCTGGCAACATATTCTGTTCCAAGAGGAAAAACCTAGTAATGCTGTAGTGACAGATAGGGATCTCAGGTCTTTATTCAGAAGCCTGCATGCTTCTTGCATACCTTTAATATTATTTTCCAAAAAGACCAAAGCTAATGTTTTAAAAATGTGTTTAGGCCAATCAAATTTTGACTCATGCCCTGTTAGTATCACAGTTGGGTTGCCATAACCTATGAAAAAAATCATTCTTACATATGAAACCTCATGTTGTATTTTCTAAAAAACCTTTTTTTTTTGATGGAATTAATAATTCAGAAAGCAAGTGCATCAGGACCCCAAGGGCACTAATGAGCCTTAATTGTCCTGATGAGCCTCACCTGGACCTCCAACCACTCCTTCCATGCATAGTCCAGAAGCTCCATTTCAGCTCAGGCCTGGGCACCCAGATCCTGTCTGAGTAACACTGTGGGTATAGCTGTCTCTGGCCTGCCTCCTGAATGGGCTCTGGACCCACATCATTGTGTCATCTCCAGTCCCGTCTCCAGCTCCATGTTTCAACCCTGTAGGATTGCACTGGCATTGGTGTGGGACTGCCTGCAGTGGGGTCATCTGCAACTCCTACCCTTGCCTGAGGCAGCCCCGCTCTTGCTGCTCCCTGGCAGCGGACATCCTGTTAGCATACATAGTGCAGACACAGAATACAAAAGGTAGTTGTGGGTCAGGTCAGATGTCACTTTACCAGAGCTTGTTCCCTGACCGTAACCAGCAGCAGAATGGCTTTTCTGCCAGCAGGGACTGCAGACTGCTATTCCTTTTCTGACAGATTCAGGAAGGTCCTTGCAAATTGCCAGTCTCCTAGAGAGTGCAGGAAGTATTGCTGTACCTTCCGTTGCTTTCCTGCCGTGCACACTCTGTCTGGCATTTGTTGCTCTCTTACAGTCATGTGTCTCACCCAGTTCCCTCACTGGGACTCTGCAGTGAGAAGAGGAGGGAACATAATCAAAGCTAGTCCCTCTCCAGTTTCATGATTGTGTCTAGCTGTGTGGCTGCTAGTAACATCTCTTCATTCCAGAGCACTGTGTCAGGGAAGGATGCCGTGGGTACAAGTTGTGGCTTCTTAAGGAGTCAGACCTCCACACTGAATACCTAGTTGCTGTATCCCTGTTGACCTGCTCTTTAATTAAGTACTGGGGCCGTGCCAGATTTCTTCTGTTTTACTGAAATTGACAACTCCATATATTTAAAGCCAAAAATTTACTGCCTTGTTTTATAACTGAGTATGTTCAGAAATACAATATAGACTGTTCAGTTTGACAGTTGAGAGCTTTGGGAAGGCAAATCAGGCATGAGAGAGTAAAGGACTCATCAAGACAGTATGGAGACCAACTGCTTATTCTTCATACAGAGCAGAAGGAGTCATCTGCCTGTTCAATGTGAATTGCTTCTGGTGAGTTTTGTGAATATGTAGTCTCCTGCAAGGATATTAGAAACTGTTGCATACCTACAGAAGGGCATCTTAGATATAGCACTTGCCAAAAGCAGCTTGCAGTATAATACTGTATGTTACATGCTTTGTTATGTGCTCTTTGCTATTTCAGTGACTAGTTACCTGTGCCAATTCACCATGGCATTTTCTTGCAGGTCTGACCTGTTTTATTCTGACACTGATACTTTGTAGCTGTTCCCTGCAGGAAGGATAAATAAAAGCCAGATAAAATGCAGGGCCAGACTCTTAATGTCAGCTCCCATTTCCATACTTTTCTTAGGTTTTCTTCAGTCATCCTTTCCTTCTTTTTTCCTGCACAGACACCTGAGGTTGCCTGTGGCCTGAAGCAGGCAACATCAACAGCAAGTAGCTTAGTCCTGTTGGCCTCAGCAAGCAAGTCAATTCTGTGTGCACCCCAGAGTTGATGAAGGGATGATCAACTTTATTCCACCCAATGTTTCACAGCCATGACCTTGACATTTTCTTCCATTTTGCACAATGTGTCATGCTGTGAGCTACAGTATAGGCAGCTAATCCCGTTCTTTTGCATAAAAGACTTGGCTCAGCTGCAGACATCCAATGCAGTGCTGCAGCTTCCCAACTTTTTTCTGGAAGAGAACCCACTTGCCAGAGGTGTGTGCTTGCAACTGTGAGCAGTGACTAAAGACAGTCTGGCATCCCAGATCACGGCCCCCACATTGCTCACATAGCTGTGACCACTGCCACAACCCTGCTACACCTCTCCTCTCACCAGGATGGAAATCACTCTGGACACGTGTGCACAATTGCATGCTGCAACCCACCTGTATGCCTGCAGCCCTCAGACTCAGGCTGGACTCTGTGTCTGTCCTTAACCCAGGCCTGGGCCCTGGGCAATGTTTACTCAGTAATCAGCTCCCTCCTTGGGTCTTCCCACCAGATTGTCTGTCTGGACATTTGTTAGGGAATTAAACTCACAGGACAGACATCAAAGTCAGTCAGACACCACCCATAAGAAGATTAATAGCTAGGCATGGCAGGCTGCAGTGACCAAGTGTGGTGCGCTGACTTTAGCTGGCACCAGGCACCCACCAAGCTGCTCTATCACTCCCCCTCAATCAACAGGACAGGGGGAGGAAATACAATGAAAACTACATGGGTCACAATAAGAATGGGGAGGTCACTTACCAATTACCATCACAGGCAAAACAGACTTGACTTGGGGAAATTAATTCAATTTATTGCCAATTAATTGTAACACAGTAGGACAGTAAGAAATAAGAACACCTGTCCACAGTGGAGCAGATACCCACCTACAGCCCATGGATAACCCCACAATGAAGCAGGGGGGTGCCCAAAGGAGGCTGTGACCCTGTGGGAAGCCTGCACTGGAGCAGGCTCCTGACAGGACCTGCGGAGGTAGGAGCCCACACTGGAGCAGGTTTTCTGGCAGAACTTTTGACCCCATCGGGGACCCACACTGGAGCAGTCTGTTGCTGAAGGACTGCACTCCATGGAAGGAACCCACGCTAGAGCAGTTCATGAAGAACTGTAGCCCATGGGAGGGACTCATATTGGAGAAGTTCATGGAGAACTGCCTCCTGTGGGAGGGACCCCACCCTGGAGCAGGGGAAGCGTGTGAAGAGTCCTCCTCCTGAGGAGGAAGGAGTGGCAGAAATAATGGGTTATGAACTGACTGCAACCCCCATTCTCTGTCCCTCCATGCTGCTGGGACATAGGAGAAAGAGAAAATAGAGAGTAAACTTAAACCTGGGAAGAAGGAGAGGCTGGGGGGAAAGTATTTTTAAGATTTGGTTTTATTTCTCATTATTCTACTCCGATTTGATTGGTAATAAATTAAACTAATTTTTCTCCAAGTTGAGTCTGTTTTGCCCATGACCGTACTTGGTTAGTGATCTCTCCCTGTCCTTATCTCAACCAACAATCCTTTCATTATATTTTCTCTCCCCTGTCCAGCTGAGGAGTGGAGTAGTGATAGAACAGCTTTGCTGAGCACTTGGCATCTAGCCATAGTTAACTCGCCACAGTAGTGTAGTCCATGAGGGCTTACTGCGTTACCAGCATCTAAAACCAGTAATGGCTTATTAGGAAAAAATTAGATTGGACTTAATGGGAAGAACGACTCCATTCTTTTCCCAGTTTTTTCATTCCAATAAGTCTTGTACTGATTTTCAGTACACTGTTACCTCCCCAACCGAAACATTCACTTATGTAATTAGACCAGCTGGTCACTGTGTCACTTAAACTCTTCAGAACAGCTGAGCTGGCAGGGCATCACTGTTTTTAGCAGGTAAGCAGGTAAGCATGCCAAGGTGTCTTCTGCCTTTCAGTCTTTATGTGATGTTCTCACTCTCTGAAAACTAAATAGATGTGCCCATTCTGATGCAGATCTTGGGGTGGGGAGGTAACATGTTGCATAGAGTGTTTTGGCATGACATTACTTATTCTTTGCTGATTTGTTAGCGTAACCATAGCAAACAACACATGGAGAAGACACAGCCATTCCAGCATACACAAATCTCTCAAATGGGAGGAGAGATAAAGAGTTGCTACTCTTATAACAGCAATGCACCCCACATGCAGCTAGGATATTAACGCCATCCTTAATGTCAGCAATAAAGGAAATTGATCAGATTATTAGTTTTCCCAGGTGCAAACTGTAATTTGCAATTTAATATTATAGCCACAATACCAGCTCCTTTGAGAGCAGTACATTGTGCCAGAATTTGTCTACTAACTCATTTAAAAATTAAAAAAAAATTATGTGCAACTTTTTCACATTACTCTGTGTGTGCTTTTGAGAGTTTCTCTCTCTCTTCTGTCATTCAGCTTAAAAAATTCCATGTAAAGGAACAGGGGCTACAACTTCAACACTGAGCTTCACAGCAGGGTGAAGTGGCTGGAAATCTGATTTTTGTCTTGTACTATGTGAGGGCATGTTGACAACTTTTTTGTAATGGCCAGATGCTATTGTGCAGCAATGTAAACACCACTGTTTGCTGTAGTTTATTTTCATACATAACTTTGCAATATCTGCCGGCATTTACCATATCCCCACCTTGTGAGGAGGAGAGGCTGATGTGGGCATAGCACAGCTGACACACACGTCAGAGCTCCCCACTGTTGAGCTCGGGAACTTGTTTGTGGGCGAGGGAAGCACACTTTATATATATATATATTTATTTATAAATATATATATGTGTATACATAATAGAGACAAGAATTCAGTTAGCATAGCGGAAATCTGACCAGTCTAATTAGAGACTCATTGTTGATCTATATCTGATTATTACAGAAAAATGAAGAATAATAATGCAGTTAAAGCAGTTACATAGAAAAAAAAAAAATGAGGTAGTAACAAAAACACCATTAAGTTTGTAACACACTTAGTTTCTATCCCTTCTCCAGGTGTTATGCTCACCACTTCACTGCTCCCCTAGGTCATAAAGTCAGTGGTTTCACTCTGGTGTTGGAAGTGGGGGATGTTACGAGTCCTTCCTTAGTATGTGGAGTTCTTTACCAGCATGAATATGATGTTTGCAGTGACGGTTTCTTCTTCCTTAGTCTAGGATCCACTTGGGGTAATTTTTAATGTTTGCTAACAGGTTTTTGCACCTTTCTCTTTCTTCACTGTTCTGTAGCTTCATGCTACATATAGATGCACTATATATCATTCCCTTTATATATAGTTTCACGGTTTGAGCCCAGAGCCTTCTCTTCTCCAGGCTAAACAACCCCAACTCTCTCAATCTGTCACCATAGGAGAGGTACTCCAGCCCCATGCCCATCTGCGTGGCACTCCTCTAGACTCACTCAAACAGCTACATGTCCTTCTTATGTTAGGGACCCCAGAACTGAACACAGTATTCCAGGTGAGGGGGGTCTCACCAGAGTAGTCCTTACACCCTCAAGTCCTTACAAATTTTGTCCCTGAAGACAACAAAGTATGATCTCATGAAATCCAGGGTAGTGACCTTGCTGTGTGCCCTCCTCACTGCCCTAAGGATCTTAAACTTCACCTTTTCATGGCTGTTGCAGCCAAGGCTGCCCTTGAGCTGCACGCTCTCCACCAGACCCTCCTTGTTGGTGAGAACAAGGTCCAGCATAGCATCTTTCCTTTTTGGTGCCTCTATCACTTGGAGAAGGAAGTTATCTTCAAGGCAATTCCAGGAACCCCATGGATTGCTTATGCTCTTCTGTGTTGTCCCTCCAACCGATATTAGGGTGGTGGAAGTCCCCCATGAGGACCAGGCCTTGTGAATGTGAGGCTGCTCCTCTATAGAGGGCCATATCTGCTTGGTTTTCCTTGTTGGGTGGCCTGTAGCAGACCACCATAATGTCTTCTGTCCCTGTCTTCCCTTTAATCACGACCCATAAACTCTCAGTTGGCTCCTCGTCCACCCCCAGACAGATCTCCATGCACTCCAGCTGGTTGCTGACATAGAGGGTCATCCCCCTCCTCGTCTCCCCTATCTGTCCTTCTTAAAGAGCCTGTGTCCTTCCATTCCAACACTCCAGTTATAGGAGCCATCCCACTATATCTCCATGATGCCAATAAGATTGTAGCCCTGCAGGCATGTGCACGTCTCTTAACTCCTTTTGTTTATTCCCCATGCTATGTGCACTTACATAGAGGCATTTAATTTGGGCCCCTGATGAAGCTAACTTGCTGTCTGGAGAGGCTGGAATTCCTTTGTGCTTCTTTTCAGGTGCTCTCCCACTGACTTGTGATCCCTCTCTAGGCTCTGGGCATCTATTGCTGGCACTGGCATCTAACTGGTAGATCAACCACTTCCATCAATTATGAAAGGTTTCACATTTATTTGCCACATGAATCAAAAACTGAAACTGAGCACTTTCTTGCATGTTAGCATTGTAGGTTTAGGACACCAAATAATAACTCAGCCTTCTCCACAGATAGGTGTTTTTAATATGGATTGTTTTCACTCTGATTTATTATATTTCAGATATTTATAAAAGCTGACATTGGAGATAGTATAAGGGTAAAGTGCAGTTGCCGTTTTTCTTTTCATTTGTCTTATTTAAGAAATCAACTAAAGGTTACAAAAGCATTCTTTTTATAGTTGTCCGCAAAATTCTCCAGCCATCCAGTTATGTTGTTCTTAGTAGTGACCAAGTTATTTCTCACGTGCAGCCTATCACAGCCTTCTTGTAACACTTCCCAAAGCAAAAAGCATGCTTGAAATGTAAACCTGATAATCACCATTTGTAGCAAAACAACATGTCTCTCAACTAGAGAGATGCAAGAGAAAAGTATCATTCCACTTTAATGTCCAGAGAAGATAGTATAATCTATTATTTTGGAAGTATCCAGACTTCTCCAGGTTGCCCATTCTGATTAGTTTCCTTGCATTTTCCAAAATACTTCTGTGAATAATCTTAATGTCTACCCAGGACATGTCTAATTTCTTTAGTTGATTAATCTACATAATCCTCTGTCATTTAGTGCTGGAAACTTTTGATTTATGATGTTATGTGCTGATGAGGCCATTGCAGTGAAAGACATCATACTGTTTCAAGTAGATCAAAACAAACTGGGTGAATGCCTAGCACAAAGACAGTTCAAGTTAAACATAAGGAAATGCAAACTACTGAGTAATAGTCAAAAATTCTAAGATTATTCACTAATATTAAAAAATACTAGTAGATTCAATCATCAACAAAGATCTGAAGTCATCTGACAGCTCTGCTGTTTCAGTAGTAATACCCAAAAAAGCAAACAATGTATTACAATGCATGCTAAAGGAAATAGTGAATGATAAAGCTTTTAGAATGCCTTGATATTAAATCAGTGTGCTGTGTTGAAGTGTGAGGGATGTTGCAAAATGAAGATGGGCTGAAAGAAGGGTAAGTGGCTTCTATGGGCTAAAAATTATTTCCTATGAAAATACTATGATTTTCTATCAGAAAGGCTATGGTTACTAGTTTAAAAGTGCTGCAAGTCTATAAAATAATAATTAGATTAGGAAAAAAATAAGCACTCGTTTTCCTGATTTTGTACCACTACAGAAAAAGAAAATTCAGGTCAATCAAAAGGTGGCAAGTTCCAATGTGTTTAAATAAAATTAACTACATGTAAATTACAGAACTCAGTGCTGCAGCAGGGAAGAGATGCCATCCAGAAGGACCTTGACAGGTTCGAGGAGTGGGCCTGTGAGAATGTAATGAAATTCAACAGGGCCAAGAGCAAGGTCCTGCACCTGGGTTGGTGCAACCCCTGTGTCAATACAGGCTGATGGATGAAGAGGAGAAGCCCTGCAGAGAAAGACTTGGGGGTACTGGTGAATGAAAAAATGGACATGAGCCAGCAATGTGTGTTCGCAACCCAGAAAGCCAACTGACTCCTGGGCTGCATCAAAAGAAGTATGGCTAGCAGGTCAAGGGAGGGGATTCTCCCCGCTCTGCTCCTCTCTGGTGAGACCTCTCCCTGGAGTACTCTGTTCAGCTCTGGAGCACTCAGTGTGAGAAGGACATGGACCTGTTGGAGCGAGTCCAGAGGAGGCCATGAAGATGATCAAGGGGCTGGAGCACCTCCCTTATGAGGACATACTGAGACAGTTGGGGTTGTTTAGCATGGAGAAGAGAAGGCTCCAGGGAGCCTTATAGTAGTTACGTAGTAGTATATATATGGCCTTCAGGTAGTTAAAGAGGGCTTATAAGAAAGATGGGGGCAGACTTTTTAGGAGGGACTGTTGTGATAGGACAAGGGGTAATGGTTTTAAATTAGACAAGGGTAGATTCAGCCTAGATGTGAGCAAGAAATTTTTTTACAATGAGGGTAGTGAAACACTGGAACATGTTGCCCAGAGAGGTGGTAGATGCCCCATCCCTGGAAATATTCAAGGCCAGGTTGGACAGGGCTTTGAGCAACCTGATCTAGTTGAAGATGTCCCTGCTCTGGGGGCGGGGTTGGACTAGATGACCTTTAAAAGTCCTTTCCAATCCAAACCATTCCATGATTCTATGATTCAGTTTTTACCGGGTAAAAAGATGCCTTCCAAGATGTGCAATAGGTCAATGAGAGTAACATTAATAGCCTCTTCTGTCCTGAAAACTCAACTCTGCACAATACATTTCTGAACTTCTTTAGCACATATGCAGTTGACACATGCATTACAAAAGCATTCATACAAAAGCATTACGCATACAAGCATTCATAAAAATGAACTGCTTGAAAATACAGTTACTAACCTTGCAAGACCAAATGCATGCAAATTGGTGCACCCTACTATTCAGTTTTGGTGCAAAGCTAGCATGAAAGCTTGTTTCATAGCCAACATTCTCATACTTTAAGCTTAAATATATTTGAAAATATGTTATATCCACAAAAGCTGGAAATACTTAATCAGAAAGGAAAACATTTTTAGAACTTTTTAAAAGATTTAGTCACCATTTTTCATTTTATATGTTTAACCTTGATTATCCTTTTTTGTTGATGAAGATTTTACACCTAGATATTTAGATCATACTTTCCATGACAAATCACCAGTACATAATGAGTCTGAATGCACAGGGCAAGCCCAAATAACTTGTTTTTCAGTTTATTCAAACACAAAGTCATACATCTAGGAGAAAATGTAATTTAGACCATACTAAAGTCTAGGTGATGGCTATATGGGGTGACGATTATTCTACAAAAGACATTACAAATACTTAGATGAACATGAGACCCCTGAAAAAACAGTATATCCAAAAGGAAAAGGGAAGTTATGCTACTATAAAAACGAGTAGTTTCTACTGGGAAACTGTTTACAGTTCTAAAAATCTGAGATGTTTCAGCAGATAGAGGAGTATTGTATAGAGGAAAGCTAACATAAATTATTCTGCTTCAGTTACTACAGAGAAACTTGATCACTGTATGTAAATATGTATATTGTTAGAGAAACATGATGATAGATCATGGAATATATAAGTGAATGTCATCCAACACTACTTAAGAGCACAAACAGAATGCAGTTAATTCTATACAGAAATAATGTACAGAAATTTAATACAAGTTTTATTTATAAACTGTATTTTTTATCCATAAACTATGCTTTTAATTATAAACTATTTCTAAACTATATAAAACTTTAATAAACATTTCATTACTTGAATAAGTTATTGTTACAGGAAAAATTTAATCTCACATGCAATATTTTCCTAAAAGATGTGGTCCAATTCAGTCACGCCTCTTGCTAGTGAAACTAGCTAGCTGTTTCACCTCCATGCTGTGCAGAAGGTGAGGCTAGTAATCGCAATAACCCTATCAATCATTCCAGTGCAGAAGTGCATGTTGCTTTTAACTGAAATTTCATTCTTAAATTAGATCACTATGTAAGATATCAGATATTATATTAAGCAATTGACTTTGTATTATGACATGTAACTAAAAGGATATTTAAATATGATGTTTGAAAAGTAATTTTAAAAAGCTAGTTACTTCTTATTACTTGTAGACTGCTCTAGTAATGATGCAGGTGCTGTGTTTTTTGTTCTTAAATATGAAATCAGAATGCAAAGAAGTTTATAATTTTTGGTAAGGAGATATTTCAAAGCTCTCATCTGTCTGAACCATTAGAAAATAAAACATAGCATTTCAGGAAATAAATTGTTAAGTTTAATTTTGAGAAATAAATGAAGTAGAAGCCATGGAGATTATGAATTTTAACCATAGTGAAACTGAATAGATGCTTTCATGGTAATTATTCTTTGAAAAAACACAGGAGAAAGACATGCTACACTGAATACTCTCCATGGAAGGAAAGACAAATCAGATGTCAAGGAAAGGACCCTGTGCACTTAAATCTCCATAAACAAAATCAGGTAAAATAAGAATCTGCCCAGTTTTCTGAACACCAAGAAGTATAGGAAAAAAATATTTTAAAGTTCTGGAGAAAGGAAAATTTCTATTAGACATTCCTGGTTTCAGCTAGAAATAGACATGCTGTTCTGAAATTCCACTCTGGACACACTCTAGCCCACCTCCACTTGCTCAGCTGCCCAGATAATGATAAGCAAGTACAAACAGGCACTGATAAAGTCCTCCCTCCTGAACTGTGGCCTGGGAGCTAGTGGTGTTTTGAGGACCCACAGTGTTTTCCAGTTAGTTCATAACATTTTAATAGTGCTCAAATAAATGTCTGATGAGAGCAGTACTTGCTGTTCCATGAAACACTGTGTGTGATTTTAACTTTTACCAGTGCCGTTCAACAAATTAATTCAATAAAAGCTGTCTCCTTAGTTCAGAGGCAGGCAGTCTTCCCACCTGCAATCATCCCTTTGAACTCCACTTTTTCTGAGACAAGTCCAGAAATTCTTTAACAGATTTTAACTTTTACCAGTGCCGTTCAACAAATTAATTCAACAAAAGCTGTCTCCTTAGTTCAGAGGCAGGCAGTCTTCCCACCTGCAATCATCCCTTTGAACTCCACTTTTTCTGAGACAAGTCCAGAAATTCTTTAACAAGCAAGGGTACCTGGCCCATGCCAGCAGTGGGTTGGAGAGTTGCCAGTGGCATGTGCAGGGTCGTGCAGAGCACTTTGCATGGTGCCAGCCACTCAGGAGAGGAAAGGTATCTGTGTTTGCTTCCAAGCGGGTGCTCCAGGTCAGTAAGGCCATTATTCTTTTATACTTTCTGCCGTATGCTGCATATACGGCACCATGACAGCCGGGCTGTACCTGAACAGCAATAGGTCTGGGTACTCAAAGGTAAGTGTCCCTGCACCTGGCAAGAACCCAGGAAGACAGAGAGCTTCGATCTGACTCTCAATCCTTTTGATAGATCTCTATTTTATTATCAATCAATTCCTTATTTTATCCATATGGAAAAAGAAATAAAAATTCAGTTTTGTGGGGTTTTAGTTTGTTTTCAAAAAGAGGGATGGGAGTTTTGTTTGGGTTTTTTTATGAGACAGGAGTAACTTCAACACGGGCTATATATCCACATCAGGCTCCTTCCCAGTGATACAAGAGAACCTGAAGCCCACTATCGGCAACAATGGTGTAACTGAGTACAGATAGCACGTAAGTCAAGTGCGACAACACACAAGAGGTGGGCCGAACTGACAATTCTGGTGGCCAGTACAAAACTGCCCAACTGTAGCAGTACTGGTGACAGTAGTGGTGACTCTGGACATACAGAACTGCATGGCACATGATATCAATGATCAGTTCCAAAAGAAATGTTAGCTGCCCACTGCTAGTTGTTGCTTATTGTAAAAGCCCCATTAACCTTCTACAGTTGTTGGTGATGTGAGACTGGAATGAGTGTGAGATGTGCCAGTTGCTTCTGTCACTTGGGTCATCCTCTCAAGGTAGTGACAAGCAGCTGGCACAACAGGAGGCTTATATCATTGCAGGGCCTATGAGTTGGTGCCAGAGCAAAACCAGCTTCAGCAGATACATATTTCCAGTAAGACTGTACTTCATCAGACCCTGCCCGTGTGCTTTTCTTTGCTGTTCACAACTGTTGCTATGAATAGGATTATTGCAATTTTTGGCCAACGTTCCAGAAAAGTTACATTTACCACTCAGTATTCAAACATAAATGTAAGTATTAGCCTTTAATCAGATTGCTTTCTGCTGTTCTGTTTATATATTTCCTGCGCTCCAGCCAAGGAAAAAAAGAAAAGAGCACATTAATGACTGAAATGAACAGTCAACAAGAATACTAAGCAGCAAAAACCAAAGCCATCACACAGACACTAAAATTTGTTCTTATAAATTGCTTATAGAACACCTAAATAGATGTAATACTTGTTTGCTTACTAACAGCCTGAAAGCTGAAAAAATGTTGACTATTTATGCACTGCAAAATATGTACAGTACATTTGCTTCCAGACAAATCCCTAAATAGGAGTGACATACTTTAGAAGCACCACTAATACCTTCTGCAGTTATAAATGGAGAGAAAATTTTCTTCAGAAATAATGTCTTGTACTTGTCAGATTACATATCTACCATCACCAGAAAAAAAAAAAAAAATACACAGCAGTGTAAAGTCTGAGAAAGATTTAATTTCCACATTGATGGGTGATTCTATTTCCCATTAATCTAAGTGGTTTGCCTGGGCTCCCAAGCCTCTGGTAAATGCATCTTTCCATCTTCCTGTTGAGAAACGGAGTTTACTTTCCAGAGTTATCTTTTTGATTGCTTTCAACATTACAACTGTGTTTGATATGCATTATTCACTTTAAGTGACTTAGAGTGCAAATGTGACTTAAATGAAACTAGAAGGACTGACATTAACAAAGGCAGATCATTTATGCTACATATGCACAAACAACAGCAGGGCATGACATTTACCAGTACTGTCTTTATGCTGGTATGCATTTGCAGTTGTTGAGCAGATTTCAAAACACACTGAGCACTTGTAACATCCACTTTATACAAACTAGGGACAGCTTACAGAAATCTGTTTTCTCCTGTACTTTCCTGTCCATGAGATGCAGAAACGCCATTAGCTGCTCTCATGTGAGAAGGATACTGCCTTATGTTCCAAACCATCATGCATCTTCTGTTAAAAGGAAGGATTCATGGTGCCAAACTTGTCCACGCATGGCTTAGGCATATTGCAGCTGTATAGCAACCTCAAGCAGTCTGAATAGTGGAACCAGTCAGCCTGATCTTCTCAGCCTCACTGTTCAGCAAGAGCACTATCAGTATAGGAAAATAAGAAACAGATGAATCACTGGGAGATATCAAGTACAACATATTTTAAAAAGAACACTTAAATTGAGCGGCCTGAACAGTCCAATAGCAGGCTCCCCTAGAGAAGAACATGCACTTTCCTGAAAAGAGCTGGACACAGATCAGCTGCCCATAAGCAAAATTTCTGATTTTGGCAAGCAGGGTAAAAAGTAGTATCAAAAATTAATTTATAGATATGAAGACCATTTACTGATGAATCCATTAAAGCAACAGCGATCAGTTTTTGAGATGAATAAGAATAGCTATATTGTTACCAAAATATCAGATTAATAATTCTCTAAAACCAGTTTGTAGAAATTAGAAAGCAAGGCATTCTTTTATTGCAGCACTGGGCCCACACGTGAATAGCTTCTCAAAGGTGAGTGCACCCCACATCCATAAGTGGCAGCTAATATACAGTGAAATGTTACATATTCATAATTTTCTAGAGAAGTGATTTACATACGCATCAGATTTACTGGAAATAATTACAATATCTGCATCCTAATTATGCATGTGCATAATATAGTCATAAGGTGAATAATGTGGAGTCTGAAGCTGAAGCTGAAGGTGGCCTGATTAGCACAGGATGCAGCTGGAAGAGGGAGTCTTGTGAAGGCAGGATGGCTCTTCTCTAGTCTAGTGTGTAAAGTTTCAAGGGCCATCTGTCTGGTGAATGACCTTTGCTTCATTATCCATGAAACGCATATTAAAGTTGACACCCCTGAACAAGCACCTTACCCCTCCCCATACATGTAATGCGTAGGTATGTGGGTCAACCTAGGGGATGGACCCAAGGGAATTGTGTAAAAATTGTGGACGGGGGGGGGGGCGAGGAGTGAAGCAGGCTGGTCAGGAAAGAAAGCAAGCAACTAATAGAAAAAAAGAAGCAAGAAAGCAAGATGGATGCATCCCTGATGAACTCTGATGGGACCAGTGCAGGACCCCAGACTGGCGATCGCTATTTCTCTATTCTGTCTCTCTGCTTCTCTTCCTTTCTTTTTCCCCTTTTCCCTTCTTACCATTAAGTAATGCAAGGCATACTATATTGCTTGCCATAAATTGCTAAATACCTAGCCAATTATTGTGTTTCCGATTAGTACATTGTGGGAAATTAATACGTGTTTGTGCATGGGCTGTGAGACTTGTCTCACCATTGTCCACTCCATCAGGGATTTACAGATCTAAATCACTTGTCTCCCTTGTCTGAGCGGGACGTGACACCAACTCACTGCCAGAATTTCTTACGTGCATTAATAAATAAAAATTTCCTGCGTCCTCTGGGCACAGAGCTCATGGCTGTGGTCAGGTGCAGGGGAGGGGGGTGATGTGCTGTGGGGCTTTGGTAATGGCCCTGTTCCAGATGGGCTCCAGCTGGGGCTGGAGCTGGGGCAGCCCCAGGTGTGGCCAGGGAGGCTGAGGATGGGGCTGGCCCTGCCGTGCCAAGGGGCTCTAGCTATAAAGAGGCTGCTTGGGCATGCCTGTGTGGGGGAGTTGACCAAGGGCCACTGCTGAGGAGGGAATTCAAGCAGGTCCTGCTGGCAGTTGCCTCCAGCAAGGAAGGGCCAGTCCCTGCAGTGAGCAAGGATCCCTCTGAGCCATCCCCAGCAGAGCAGACACCAGCACACAGTGCTGGAAGCTCCGTGCCTCTGTCATCTATGTGTGTGAGCCGACACGTATCGTGGAAGGCTTGCGGACGAGGAGCATCAAGGCGCCTGCTGAGTGGATGAGGGTCAGACAGACAGACAGACAGCACTGCAGAGGAGGAAGGTGCAGTGGCAGAGAGAGAACCTTCAGGGCGGTGGAAGTCTGGTGCCAGGAGCTGTGGCAGGTTGCACGGTCCCTCTTGTGTGTCCCAGTCCATCTCTGCTGCCCTGCCCCAGATCCCTGCTTGTCCCTGCTTCTGTCTTCTTCTCTGCCAGCCCACCTACCTGACTGGCTCCCCAAAACATGTTACTCTTCTGCCAGCCCTCCCCTGTACCACTTCACATTATTTTTTTTTCTGTGTTTCCCTCTCTGCATCTCTTTCTCCCTATTTTTTAATTCTCCTCTCTGTCCTGTGCCCTGTCATTCTTTAAATTGTCTCTGTTTCCTTCCATCCATCACCTAGTCCCTATTTTCTAACTATTTCCTGTGTTTCTTGTACCCCATTGCTTTTAAAATTTTCTTATTATGGTTCATTTGATCCATCTTCTTGCTGTTTTAATATTCCTGTGTTTCTCGTACCTGGTCACTTTTAAAATTTTCTTTCTATATCGTCCTCTATCCATCTCTCTGTCCCTGTGTTTTAATTTTTGTCTAAGTTTCTTGTACTCAATTGCTTTTTAAAATTCATTTTATGTCTCCCTCTATCTGGCTGCCTTTCTTGTTTTGTTTTTGTTTGTTGTTGTTTTTTTGTTTGTTTGTTTTGTTTTTATTTATTTTTATTTCTTCTCAACATGTCTTGTACTCCACTGCTATTTAATTTCTCTTTTTCCATCTCCCTTTCCCTAATTTTTAACTCCTTTTTGTCTTCCCTATACCATGTCACTTTTAAAATTTTCTTTCAATGTTTCCTTCTATTCTCATCTCTGTTTCTATTGTTTAATTCTTTCATGATGTGTTTCTTGTAGCCTGCCACTTTTTAAAATTTCTTTCTATGTCTCATATCTACTCCCTGTCCCAATTTTTTAATTCCTCCCTTTCTGTCCTGTACCCGGTTGCTTTAAAAATTTTCTTTCTATGTCTCCATTTATTTAGTTCCCTATGCTCTGTCAATTTTAAATTTAGTTTCTATGGCTACTTTTGTCCAGTTCAATGTCTTTATTTTCTAATTCTTTCCTGTCTGTCACATATCCTGTTGCTGCTTCCATTTTCTTTCTCTGTCTACTTTTATCAAGGTCCCCATCTGTTGGAGAATGGCTCAGAGACAAGGGTCCTGAGCCCACCGAGCAATTGTATGATCAGAGCCTGCTCTAGCTGCTGCTGCTGGGCCTCACTAGGGTTTGCCTGCAGCTGCTCGCAGCTGCTGATACAGGAGGAATGTCAAGGACACTTCAGCCCTGTGTACCGTGGTGTGTCGAAAACAGGTTAAGGGGAATTAGGAAGAGTGGTCTGAGAAACCCAGTGTTATGGTAATGGTGGTCTGAGAAACATTGTGTTACGGTACTGTCGTGTATCGAAAACAAGTCAACAGGAATCAGAAATAGTAGCATGAGAAACTTAGTGTTATGAGAAGCTTGTGCTGTAAGCTAACTGCAGGTAGGTGGACCGTGCAAATACGACCTTTAGAGCTTAAGCCAATCAGCTAGTGACTAGTAGGCATAATAATTATCATTGTCTGTATAAATATATGTACCCTGGACCAATAAACACACACGTTGATTGATGCTCTATCTCTTGACACTGAACCCGTCTCGGTGTGTTGTTCGTCCACGGCTCCGCAACCATCTGTATTTTTTTTTTTTTTTTTAATTTTTTCTTGTGTTGTGTATCCCTGGTCTAATTTCTTAATTTATTCTTGTCTTTCCTTAAAGCTATTTAATTTTTTTTTTTTTGTTCCATGTCAAAGTTTATCCATTTTGCTGTCCTTATTTTTTATGTTTTCCTGTCTGTCCTGTACTTTGTTACTTTTGAAGTTTTCTTTCCATGTCTACTTTAACCAACGCAGTATCTATATTTTTTGTTTCTTGTCTGTCTTGTACCCCAGTGCCTTTGACATTTTCTTCCTATGTCTCTCTATATTTTTCTACCCATTCTTATTTTGTAACCTTTTTTTCCTTAATGCCTCTCCTTTTATTGTTTTCTTCCTATGTCTTTATCACCTTACCCTTATTTTTATTTTTTTTTCTTTCCTTAATGCCTTTTTAAAAATTTTCTATGTCAACTTTTATCCAGTTTTCTGTTCCATCTTAAATACTTTTTCCTGTTTGTCTTTTATCTAGTTGCTTTTCAAATTTTCTATTATGTCCACTTTAGTCAATTTACTATCTTAAATTTTTTTCCTGTCTGTCCTGAAACATGTTGCTTTTTCAATTTTTATTCTGTCTACTTTTATCAAGTTTTCTATCTGTATTTTTTAATTTATTCATGTCTGTCATGCACCCTGTAACTTATTAAAATATGTTTCCATGTGTTTCTATTACCTTATTCTTTTTAATTTTTCTTGTCTTAATGCCCACTGCTTACTACGTTTTCTTTTATTATGTTTTCTGTCCCTGTTTTTTATTATTTTCCTGTCTTTCCTGTACCCCATTGCTTTTCTTAATATTGTCTTTCTATGTCTCCATTTATCTAATTTTCTGTCCCCATTTAAGTTTTTTTTTTTTTTTTTTTCTGTTTCCTGTACTTTTAATATTTTATTTCTGTGTGTATTGGTTTTGGATGGGATAGAGTTAGTTTTCTTCACTGTAGCTGGTATGGGGCTCCACTTTGGATTTGTGCTGGTCACCCAGGGATGTGTTAGTCACTGCTGAGCAGTGTCGCACAGCCCCAGGGGCCGTCCTGCTCCTCACCCTGCCCCGCCAGCGAGTGGCTGGGGGGGCACAAGGAGCTGGGAGGGGGCACAGCCGGGACAGTGACCCCAGGGATGTCCCAGACCACAGGACGTCGTGCTCAGCAATAAAACAGGGGGTGGAGGATGGGGGTGTGTGTGCTGCTTGTGCCTGGATGGGCACCAGCTGATTGGTGGTGAAAGATTGTTTTCATTTGCATTGCTTGTTTTATTTTGGGTTTTCTTTTCCTCTCCATTAGGCTTGGTTGGGTTGGGTTGGTTTTTATTCCTCCCCTCTTTTTTTTTTATTTTTAATTTTTAAGTTGTTTTTATATCAACTCATTAGTTTCTTTCTCACATATAATGTTGCGATTCTCCCCCCATCTCACTGTGCAGGAGTGAGCAAGTAGCTGTTTAGTTGCCAGCCGGGGTTAAACCGCGCTGCTATGTCTATTTTTATGAAGCTGACTACTGCTATTTCTAATTATTTCCTGTCTGTCATGTACTCCATTGCTTCTAAGTTTCCTTTCTACTTCTCAGTTTTAGTTCGCGCTCACAATTTTTAAAATTTTTCCTGTCCATCCCTTGCCTAATCACTTTTAAAATTTTCCTTCTATGTCTACTTGTATCAAGCTGCATATAACTGTTTTTTAATACTTTTTTAGCTATTGTCTACCCTGTTGCTTTAGACATAGTAAGAAAATGTAAACTTTAACCTATTCACTGTCTTTTATTTTTTTACTTCCTTATCACAGTTGATTTTTAAATTTTTCTGTCTACTTTTCTCCCATTTACAGTCTTTATTTGCCTGCCTTTATTTTTTAATTATTTCTTGTCTTTCCTTAATGCTGTTGTCTTTTAAATGTTTTTGCCTACATCTGTTTTAGTTTGTTGTTCCTATTCGTTAAATTTTCATTTATTTCCTTAATCCCCCTTGCTTTTAAAATGTTCTTCCTATGTCTACTTTTATTCCTTTAGCTGTCTTTTTTTTTTTTTTTTTTTTTTTTTTTTTTAATTATTTCTTCTTCTGTGCCACCACTTTTTGGATTTTACTTTCTACATCTCTGTTTCAGTTTGCTTTTGATATTTTTTATTTTTCCTTATTTCCTTTATCACCACTCCTTTTAATATGCTCTGTCTACTTTTCTTCCATTCACTTTTATTTCACTGCCTTTATTTTCAAATAATTTCTTATTTTTCCTTAGTGTCCTTGTTTTTTAAACTATCTTTCTATATCTGTTTTAGTTCATAATGTCTGTTTCATAATTTTTATCTTTATTTCCATTATCCCCCCTCACATTATAAAATGTTCTTTCTATGCTTGCTTTTATTACATTCACCACCTTTTTTTTTCTTAAATTATTTATTCTCCTTCCTTAGTGCCCTTGCTTTTTAATTTTTTTTCTACACTGTGTTTTAGTTCATTGTCCCTATGTCATAATTTTCCTTTATTTCCTTAATGCCTATTGGTGTTTAAATGTTCTTCCTATGCCTACGTTTATTCTCTTGTCTATTTTTTTAATAATTTATTGGTTTTCCATAGTGCTGTCACTTTATAAATTTTCTGTCTTTGTTTTAGTTTGCTGTCCCTGTATTTTATTTTTTCTCTTTATTTCCCTAATACCACTTGATTTCTAAATTTTCTTTCTATGCCTGATTTTATTTCGTTTGTTGTTTCTTTAAAATCATTTCTTACCTGTCCTTCGTGGCCTGACTTCTTAAATTTTTGTTCTGTCTCTTTTTTAGTTTGCCATCCCTGTTTTTTCCTTCTTTCCTTATTCTCCATTGCTTTTAACATTTTCTGCCTACTTCTATCCCACCTGCAGTCTTTATTTACCTTTATTGTTTTTTTTATTATTTCTTGTCTTTCCTTAGTTCCATCACTTTTCAAATTTTGTTTTTAGAGATCTGTTTTAGTTTGCTGTCCCTATTTCTTTTTTTTTTTTTTTTTATTTCCTTAATGCTCATTGGTTTTTCAATTTTCCTTCTATGCCTAATTCTGTTCCCTTTGCTGTCTTTCTAAAATTATTTCTTTTCTTTCCTTAGTGCCTTTGCTTTTTACATCTTCTTTCCATGTCTTCATTTTAGTTTGCCATCACTATTTTTAAATTTGTTCCTTATTTTGTTATTCCGTGCTGGTTTTAAATTTTTCTGTCTGCTTTTATCCCGTTCACTGTCTTTAATTATCTCCTCTTTTTCCATTGTGCCCTTGCTTTTTAAGTTTTCTTTTTACATCTCCATTTTAGTTCATCATGACTTCTTTTTATTTTTTTTTCCCTTTATTTCCATAATACCTTTTGGTTTCAAGTTTCCTACTTTTATTCTGTTTGCTGCCTTCGTATTGCTCTTTTAATTATTTCTTGTCTTTCCATAGTGCTGTCACTCTTAAATGTTCTTTCTACATGTGTTTTAGTTTGCTGTCCCTAGTTCTTAGTTTGCTGCTTTATTTCCCTAGTGCTCATCACTTTTAAAGTGTTTATATATGCCTATATTTTTCCCCTTTGTCTTTGTTTTTTACTTTTTCTTGTCTTTTCCTAATGACCTTGCTTTTTAAATTTTCTTTCTACATCTCCATTTTAGTAGGCCATCACTACTATTTAATTTTTTTCCTTCTTTCCTTCATCACTGTTTCCTTTATGGTTTTCTCTCTGTTTTTATGGCATTTTCTGTCTCTACATCACTGCCTTAATTTTTAATAATTACTTATCTTTCTTTAGTGTCCTTGATTTTTAAATTTTCTTTCTACCTCTGTTTTAGTTCACTGTATCTATTACATATTTTTCCTTTATTTCCCTAATAGTCATCACTTTTGAAATGTTCTATGTCTACTTTTATTCCCTGTGCTGGTTTTTTTTTTTAGAATTACTGTCTTTCTTTAGTGTCATCACTTTGAAAATTCTCATTCTACGTTTCTGTTTTAGTTCACCATCACTATTTATAAGGTTTTTTCCCCTACTTCCTTAATCACGATTGCTTTTAAGGTTTTCCATCTACTTTTATCCCATTTGCTGTCTTCATTTCCTTGTCTGTATTTTTTTTAATTATTTCTTGTCTTTCCATTGGGCCATTGCTTTTTAAATGTTCTTTCTCCATCTCTTATTTTACTGTCCCTATTTTTTAATTGTTTTCCTTTATTTCCCTAATCCCTGTCACTTTTTAAATGTTGCTTTTTAAACCATGACAGTCCTTTTTGGCACCCAACTTGGGTCCTGAAGGGTTGAGAGAACAGCATATGTGATCGGAGTGTCACAAAGAACTTATTTTAAGCATTCATTATACTGGTTTAATAGCTGCTGGTCATAATGTTGGTTTATTGGCTCTCTGAGTTGTGGTGCTCATTCTTAGTCATATTTCGTAGCACCTCTCTTGCCATATATGGTCCCTGTGCTGCTGTTTATTATCCATAGGAGGTGGATTAAGGTTTTTGCTTTGTCATACTATGTAACACTGGTTTATGGCATTATAAAATTATCAGTCATGGGACTAATCCAGTATTCAGCACTGTTATCACCTCTCTACTTCTAGTGCCACCTAGCAGAAACTACTAAGAGTTATACCCTTTACCTTTTCTCCCTGGAGAGCCAACCCATGGGGGAGACACTTTCTTTCACCTTCCCCTTCTCCTCCAGGCTAACTACAATAGCATCTGAGAGTTTCAAAAATGTTCAATATCCTTGCAATGTTGAAACTAACAGTCCTATTGCTAGGAACCAGCATGTCCCTGAATGTGGTTCAGGTTTTGCTTGTGGTTAAGCAACTATTTAAGATATCACCCAGAGATCTACCCCAAGGCTGGAGAGTTAAGAGTGACAGAGTGTGTGGAATAGCATGGGCAAATGCCTAGAATGGTGCGCACCTCCAGTGTTTTGGAACTTCATCCTTGAACAAGTGCAGTATCCTGAAAAATTAGGAGAACATTTAAAAGAAGTATGCTGTCACCCCAACAATCCCAGGGAGACACAGATCACTGCAATGTGCTGGGGTCTGGCTCATGCCTACCAAGCCCTGTTCAACAGTATTCAGTACCCTCAAGGAAAATAGAAGGTCTCTGAATCTGACATTAAATTGACAAGCAGTGCAGTTACTCTAACCGTGGTGGCAGGCACTGAAGCTGAACCAGAGAACCAATCTGTGCCAGTATCAGTTGATCTTATACAAAAGAAGAAATTTACAAAGCAAATTGATTTTTTTGCATGGCATGAAGATGAACCAGGGCCATCACAAGAACAGGAGGATGAGGTAGAACCAGAGGTAATCACCCAATCCCTACACCCAAGTGAGCTGTGAGAAATGAGAAAGAATTTCAGCTATGGTCCAGGAGAGCATATTATCATCACCTGGCTTCTCCAATGTTGGGATAACAGCCAATACCTTGGAATTATAGGGTAAGGTAGCCAAGCATTTGGGATCCCCTTTAAAGAAGGGGGAATTGACAAAGAAATTGGAAAAAAGACACAATCCCTCAGCCTCTAGATGTGACTTCTGTCAGGCATAAAGGAAAGGTATCCCTTCAAGGAAGATGTATTTCAAGAAAGTGAACCACCATGGAGTGAGGTATCAAATACCTGAGGAAATTAGCTGAGTGAGAGATGGTTTATTATGACCCAATCAATGAGCAGTTACCCACAGATCCAGATAAAGTCCAACGCATGTGATTCATGGGACAAAAGTTTATTTGGAGTACACCATCACCATCATCACATGCCAATGCGTTAGCAGCAATGGACTGAAAAGACAAAAAGGGACCAACAGCGGATGAATTGGCCCAATGACTTCGGCAATACAAAGACAGTGTCTCTTCCTCTCTTGCCACAGCTGTGGAGAAACGATTCTGAGAGTTCCAGCAATTCAAAGAGGATACGTCCTACACTCCACCTGTATAGACTAGTAGCTTATCTATTAGGAGTTCGCATGCCCTGCTTAAAAGAGATAAGATAGAAGGAACACACCATGGGTACCCTGTGGGGTTTTTTTCCATGAATACAGAGAGGACATGATGAAGTAGATGGAAAACCTACTTTGGTCCTAGATGCACAGGTATGTGAGTTGCAAGGGAAAAAAATCACAAAAGGGAAGTCTTCCAAGAAAAATGCTGCTCCAGTTTTCAGCAAGCAATTCCCCAGACAGAGTAGAAGGGCTGCTCTTAGTTTGGTGCTCTCAAAGGAACTTCTAAGTAATTTTTACAAGAAGTGAGTAGTGAACACTATGACCAGGATTAGAGGGTCTCTGCCACCAGCCAGGTGGAGAAAAGGGACAACTGGATTTATTGGTCTGTGCGGATTCAATGGCCTGGCACGTTAGACCCACAGGAGTACAAGGTTCTACTAGATGTGAGTGCACAATGTACCCTAATGCCATTAAGTTATAAAGGGATAGAACCCATCTACATTTCCAGAGTTACAGAGGGGTTCCAACAGCTAACTGTACTGGAAGCTGAAGTGAGTTTTAAAGGGAATGAGTGGCAAAAGCACCCCACTGTGATTGGCTCAGGTGCTCCATGCATCCTTGGTATAGCCTACCTCAAGAGAGGGTATTTTAAGGACCCAAAGGGGTATTGGTGAGCTGTTGGCATACGATAAAACAAAAGGTGCAGTAAAAGAGCGGGTATCATCATTTCTGGTAAGAGTCGCTTTCTCCACAGAGCGCTATGCGTGTTGTAAACTTCAGGCAGAGGAGAAAATTCCCCTCTGCTCCTCTGGCTGACTTTATACCTGTGGGGGTTTGGCTCCGCCCATTTCCCAGGGGATTGTGGGCAGGCTGGTGGGCGGGGCCCGTGGTATATGAGCCCCCCACCGCCGCTCGTCAGGGAGCTCATTTCACTTCTGGGTTTCTCAGGTGTCAGTGCTCTCTCAGTCCTTTCAGTCAGTGGCAGCTTCTGAGCCATCTAAGCTTGTGAGACAGATGTGTTTTGATCTCTAGAGGAACAGAGTCATTTGAGGTAAGATTTTCTTGACCGTTCAAGGTTCAGCATCATATATAGGAGATAGAATGTTTATATGTAGCTTGCCTTTTTCATTTATTTATTTATTTATTTATTTATTAACTTTACATTAGTAATTATATTTGGGAGGGCAAGATAGTTTAATAAAGTGTATTGCTTAATTTTAATTCTAGGAAGGAGCACGGATCCTTCACTGGCAATTGAGGAGAAGAGGATTTTTTACGGTTTTGAGACGGGGTGAGAGGAAATCTACGTTGCTTTTCTGGAGGAGGAGGGTGTTGCAGATGAGGTGCACATCAACCGATAAGGTCCTTATGGCTCACCCTGTTTTTGTGCAGATGGCAAAGAGGAAACTAGCAACTGTGGGAATAACCTGGTTACCCAGGGCGTTGTTTTTTCAAGGATGGATTCAGATTCCTGGCACTGTAAAAGATAAGTTGAGGGACCGGTGCTTGGGAGAAGGCTCTGGGGGGCAGTGGCAGTCCAAGGTTGGGAATTGCAGGGAGAAGTTTTAAAGTTAATTTATGGGAGAGGGCTGTCCAGGAACAGTGCTCTTTGGGCAGCTGAAGCGGGGGTGGAAGGGGTTTTTTTTCAGCACGAGGTTAGCATGTGCCAGGCTGCACAGTTCCGGCCCGTGGCTGTTGTCGTGTAGTTTGTGTTGTCTGTCTCGTGCATCTTTAGACCTTTCTTGGGTCTCGACGTCCTCGTGGCTCTTTGAGCTCAAGGAGCACAGTAGTTGCCTCGGACATCTTCCCTTGGGCCCGGAACACCCATCCTCATTGGCACGGTGCCAACCGGGCAGTTCTTGTTTTTGCTTTACTAGCCCAAAGCGTGGCTAGGTCTCGGAAGATTCCGGTCAGGCTGCGTTTGCAGTGTCGTTCCGGGCTGCGTTAGCATCTCTGATCTAGAGTGATCCATTTTCACAAATATCTTTTCTGGGAGTTCTTCCCGGCATCTTGACGTTCTTAGGTCTTGAAGCGACATTAGTTGCGCATGCCTTATCCCTGTGGAGGCTATAAGGTTTTCTCTCAGGCCACAACACTTGACTCTTCTCGGCCTGCCGTCCATTCTTCCTCACGGCCCCGTAGGTCGTCTTGTCCGAGAGCATCTCCGATCAGAGTCGTTCCTCTTAAAGAGCTTATTTTATGTCTCTCGTCTTGTTTGTGTGCCGTGTTGGTCTGTGCGTGTTTGTCGGAGCTGCTCTGCCTGGGTGCGTAGATGTGACAGTCAGCCAAAGAAGTACAGTAAGGTTCTATGTCAATAATCCTAGAGTTTGTAGGGAAAGGGCGTACCGTCCATTTCAGAGCAACTAGTTACGTAGCCAACAGGCAAGGAGAGTTCTTTCTGTAGCGCTACGCAGACACGCAGGGGATGAGCAGAGTTTTATTGACACCAGGCTGTAGAGAGAATTGGGGTGGTATACCTAAATGAAAATGGGATCTCTGGAACTGTTAACCTATCGCTCCACATCTAGGTGACTCATTCAATATCGCTTTTGCAGATGAAGAGGGATGACTCGCTCACCTAACGGCAACAGAGGAGATGAACAGAGCGGTTTAAGAAGGTGGGTTGGCGTGCAGCGTCGGGGGAAGATGTGACCGGTGGCTATATGACTAGCCGATAGGTGCGTTTTACTCGGAAGGCGCAAAGCGTCGAGCAACGCAAAGTTTTGGCACCGGAGGGGATGTGGGCCAAGAGCGCTGTGGGAGGGGCCAAGAGCGGGGGGCGGGAGCAAATGGGCTTTGGACGGGGACAAGAGCGGAGGGGGAGAGACCAAGCAGGCTGTAGGCGGGGCAAAATAGGCTGTGGGCAGGACCAATGCAGAGGGGGCGGGGTTTGACCCCCACCCCATAGAATCTCTGCCACATAGTGACCCACAAGCCCACCCCATAGGGCTCCCTGCCACATAGTGAGCCACTGGCCCACCCCATAGATTCCCCTGCCACATAGTGAGCCACAGGCCCACCCCATTGACCCCCCTGCCACATAGTGAGCCACTGGCCCACCCCATTGACCCCCCTGCCACATAGTGAGCTACTGGCCCACCCCATTGATCCCCCTGCAAAATAGTGAGCCAGTGGCCCACCCCATAGATCCCCCTGCCACATACTGAGCCACTGGCCCACCCCACAGACGCCCCTGCCAAATAGTGAGCCACTGGCCCACCCCAGACATCCCCCTGCCACATAGTGATCCACTTACCCACCCCATAGACCCCCCTGCCACATAGTGAGGCAATGGCCCACCCCATTGACCCCCCTGCCACATAGTGAGCCACTGGCCCACACCAGACATCCCCCCTGCCACATAGTGAGCCACTGGAAAACACCATTAACCCCCCTGACACATAGTGAAACACTGGCCCGCCCCATTGACCCACCTGCCACATAGTGAGCCACTGGCCCACCCCATTGACCCCCCTGTCACATAGTGAGCCACTGGCCCACCCCAGAGAACGCCCTGCCACATAGTGAGCCACTGGCCCACCCCATTGACGCCCCTGCCAAATCGTGAGCCACTGGCCCACCGCATAGAACTCCCTACCAAACAGTGAGCCACTGGCCCACCCCGTAGAACCCCTCTTGGCTCCTCCCACACTGCTCTTGGCCCCTCCTATACCATTCTTGGCCCCTCCCACACCCCCATTGGCCCACCCCATACTGCCACTGGCCCCTCCCACAGCACCCTTGGCCCTGCCAGCACACCTCTTGGACCTCCCCATACTGCTCTTGGCCCCACCCTCACCCCTCTTGGCGCCCCCCTCACCCCTCTTGGCCCCTCTCACACCACTCTTGGCCCCCCATACCACCACTGGCCCCACCCACAGACCCCTTGGCACTGCCCAAAGCCCCCTTGGCCCCGCCCCCTCGGCCATTGGCCTCGGCCGTTGGCCCTGCCCCATTCGGCTGTTGGCCCAGCCCCCCTTCGTCTTTTGGCCCTGCCCCCTTGTCCTTTGGCCACACACCCCCGGCTTTTGGCCTTAGCCCTTGGCCCCGCCCACAGCCCCTTTGACCATGCCCATACCACTGTTGCCCCCACCCCCCCTGCTCTTGGCCCCTCCCACACTGCTCTTGATACCTCCCATACCGCTCTTGGCCCATCCCACACCCCTTTTGGACTATCCCACACTGCTCTTGGCGCCTCCCACGCCCCTCTTGGCCCCCCCTATACCGCTCTTAGCCCCTCCCACACTGCTGTTGACCCCTCTCACACCTCTTTTGGCCCCTCCCACACCCCTCTTGGCCTACCCCATACTGCTCTTGGCCCCTCCCACACTGCTCTTGACCCCCACACTGCTCTCGGCCTCTCCCATACCCCTCTTGGCCCCTCCCACACCCCCATTGCCCCCCCCCCCCCCCCTACTGCCACTGGCCCCTCCCACAGCACACTTGGCCCTGCCAGCACCCCTCTTGGACCCTCCCATACTGCCCTTGACCCCTCTCACACCCCTCTTGGCCCCCCCCCCCCCACCGCTCTTGGCCCCTTCCACACTGCTGTTGACCCCTCCCACACCGCTCTTGGCCATCCCGCATCGCTCTTGGCCCTCCCCATACTGCTCTTGGCCTCTCCCACACTGCTGTTGACCCCTACCACACCTCTCTTGACCCCTCTCACACCCCTCTTGGCCCCTCCCACACTGCTCTTGACCCCTCCCACACCCCCATTGGCCCCCCCATACCACCTCTGACCCTGCCCACACCCCTTTTGGCCCCTCCCACACTGCTCTTGGCCCCTCCCACACCCCTCAGCCCCCCATACTGCTCCTGGCCCCTACCACACTGATCTTGGCCCCTCCCACAACCCTCCTGACCCCTCCCACACTGCTCTTGGCCCCTCCCACACCCCTATTGGCCCCCCCATACTGCTCTTGGCCCCTACCACACTACTCTTGGTCCCTCCCAAACTGCTCAGTGCAGCATGGTATTTTGGTGAAACAGTGCTGTACAGTGACGATAATACCTCCTAGTGCTTTCTGTGAGAAGTTTTCGCTGTAGGCTTAAAACGCTGTTCTGGCTATGCAAATTTTAGGGGGGCTGGCTGGGGTTCAGGTGACACCGACAGGGTGCAGGGCATCTGGTTGCTGTCAGGGGGTACAGTTGGCATGCGGGGTGCTCAGAGTTAGCACACCAGGGCCAAGAGGACTACAGAGGTCTCGGTGTATAGAGGGTAAGTTTGGTGTGCCGGGCATCTTGTTGGGCTGCAGGGGGGCTGGTTGAGGTGCACGGGCTCCAGAAGAGGCATAGGGGTTCTCGGTGAGGTTCAGGGGGTGTAGTTGGCCATCTGGGGACCCAGAGATGGTCCAGGGGGGCCAAGTAGTGAGCTCGGGGTCCAGTGGCTTGCAGACTCGCCAGGCAAAGTCTAGGAGGTGTGGTTGTGCTCTAGAGGGCCTCGTCGGTGTGCAGAGCAGCCCAGCAAGGTGCACAGGGTCTGGCTGGTGTGCAGGGGGCCCAGACATCTACGTGGCGAAGAGCACACCTTTAACTTCTTTCCCCAATCCTTCTCTAATGTTAAAACCGTAGGGTCTCTCGGAATCATACATCATCCTTTTGCCATTCCGGATGATGTAGCCACAAAAAGAAAAATCAACGTAAGGCACTTCCTCCCATTTCCCTTCCCTCCAACAAAACAACATCGACAGTATATAGCGTTAAGCTGTAAGGTCCGTTCTTTGGCCACTTCTCTCCATCTTCTAAAATGTACAGTGGCCACCAACAATTACAATAGTCAATTAATTTTTTCCCAGCTAAGGGGTTCGCTTCCCACGTCCCTCCAATATTTTAATATACATTCCAGAGATGACTTTTTGAAAAGACCGCTCTCAGACCCCTTAGACCAGTCGGAACCCACATTAAACAAAATAAACAATTACATACACAAAACTATGACACCGCCTAACAGACTAAACAAGGCTCTTATACAAGATAATAATTAGACATGTACATTGGCCAATGCGCCGCGATATCCTAGCCTGCACCTTACGTGCGATCGAGGCTTCCTTCTGACCCCAGGCAACACTCCGGGTACGTCACCGTAATAACGTGTAATCTTGCCTTTCTTCCTGGGTTTCCCTTAATAACAGAGTCCTGTGAGAATTTCTTGCGTCCAGTCTTACGGACAGGCTTTTCCAGTCTGTGTTACCTTTGGTAATGCCTGAAAAAAAACACAAACCAACCAACAAACCAACCAAAACAACCAAAAAAAACCCACCACCAGGGCTCTTACTCCAAACTCACCAGATCAGGGGCTCAGAGGATCTCCCCGAAAAACACTTAGGCGACGCCAGAGTCTTCACAATCCCGTGGGTTCGTCAAGTTTCCAAGGCAGCATCCCTTCCGGGTCGCCAAAATTCTCTACTGAAATCGGCAACGAACCCTCCTTAACGCCAGGTTTAGCGTTAACGCATGGGGATTACTTTATCTGGCCGGGTACGCGAGGGAATCGTTCTGCCTAACTCGCCTGTCGTACATTACCAAAGCCAAAGCTCATATCATCCCGTTATGTGCCTATTCGTTAACTCATTATCATCGTTATCTAACTATTACCTGTGCGATTTAGGTCCCTGAGGGGCTTCCACGGAGGTCCTCGGCGGTGTATAGCAGTTTCTGGAGAGGATCCTTTCTTGAACTTTGTCTAGGTTTTAGAATCGGCCTTTCTTCGGTTTACGTCTGCACGTTCTTACATCCCGCCTGCCTTCAGCTAGTTTGTTCTTTTTCAGAGGGCCTTGACATTGAAGGACGAGGGCTTCCGATTACGAGTCTCTCAATTTGACACGGAGCCTCTCCACATACGCGTTTCCGGGGAGGCGTTTATCACGCTCACTTAGCCGAAGGATCTCCATGTGACAGATGACACGTCATAGGCGTTTGACCGATCGCTTAAGTTTTTACGCTACGCTAAGCAATTTTTTTTGCTTGGCCATTTTGCAACAGCGGTGTTTCGGTTTGCCATCGGTATTTTTAAATTCTTTTGTCTCTTCATCCCTGGGCTTTTACAATTGGCTCGTATCTCGGTCACCGCATTTGTTTTTAAATTATTTTGTCTCAGTTTTCCTCGTTGCTGACCTCTAAAATTTTATTTCTACATCTCCCCTGTAATTTGCCATCAAAATATCTTATTTATTTCATTATTTCTTTATTAACCATTGCTTTTAATGTACCCTGTCTTCCTGTATTCCATTCGCGTTTTTTTCAAATTATTTTTTGTCCTTTGTTTGTCTCCACGCCCACGTTCCCTCTGCTCCCCAGAGCCCTCTCATTCTTGTCACGACGTCTCTTGAGACAATCCTCGTATCTGAAAGCACCGTTTGAGCTCCATGGCTCTCAGCGTACATCTCTTACGCAGACAGATCCCTTCCTCGGGCTTTGTCCACACCCCAGAACCGTCTTACTTAATCACCGCCATTTCGGATGCATCCGTTTGGTCGGTCGTCCCCCGAGAACATCCGTACGTTGCGGGGATGCCTTCCCTAGTTAAGCATCCCGTGCGAGAGCTGTCTTTTATGTTTGGCTCTTCTCCCGATGTCACCGTGCCTCCCAAGGCCATCCTCGTGCTCCGCCGCCCTTTATCGGCTCTGCTGTCGAAGTACCGAGGCCTGAACGACAGGTCTCGAGCCAAAGTCACCCTCTAGATGAATCTCACGACCAAACGTGTTATATAATGACCGTATCCAATCATTAGTGAAATACATAGCTTGGATAGAACATCTCATTATCGAGATAAGTAGCTTAGATAAAACAATACATGAATATACCGACATTTCCTAGTTTAGGAGCCAATTATTGAGGTTGATTACACAAACTCCCTCGGATCCTCTTATGTTGACATTTCCTAGTTTAGAAGCCCATTATCGAGGTTGAATATGCAAACTCCCTCGGTTCGTCCTCGAGCCTAGGCCAGGCTCCGGAAAGAATCCCAAAGGAGGATGACGAGGCGACTCAATCCACCTGATGTCTTGCGTGCATTTTGTCAGTTCTACACGTTTACAGATTTGTTTGTTAACCCATCTAAAACTGGAACCCTCGCTCAGCAAAGACAGAGACCTTGTCCACAAGCGGACGCACTGTGCAGGACTCGCCAGTTTCCGGGAAAGTCTCTCCAATCCTTCGTCGTGATGGGGCTCCCCGGCTGAAGCATGGATCCAGGCGATGGTAAAGCACAAGGACAATCGGTGATGTATCTTTCTTAATCACTATGACTCATCTGGTATAGTAAGGACTGGACACATCGCCTTATTTTTTAAGCACCTCGTTTCTTACCTATCGCTTATTACCTCGAGACAGCCAGCCAAATAAGCCTATCTCTTTAGCTCAGCTTTTGCGCCCTTTGCGTTAACCCCATCGATTGGCAAAACGGCGGCGCGCTTTGTGCCCTCCACGTGCCAAGAGGACCTTTCCCGACGCTATAGTTTGTCTGCAGAAAGTTCACGTCTTCCTCTACGGTAGCTAGGACACGTCTGCTCCATCCCCGGTGCTCAGAGAGCACGCGTAGTCCATTCATATCCCCTCCAGACTTCCCAGAGGAGGGATTCTCGTAGGATCTACCCTCACTTTGTCATTTAGTTCTATCCACAGCATAATTCCAGTAGAAGCTAGCTAGCGTGTGCAGTCTCGGTAGAAACGAAGCGTAACCCTATAGCATTTTGGTTGTTTTCTTGGAAACTAAAGCACATCATTGTCGATAAGAGTATCGTTATTGCCTTTATTCAACACTTTTGTTACAGAGCCTAATCAAATACCCATCTTTTTCTACGTATACACTGGAAAAATTAAGCAGAACTCCCTACCGGGTCGCATCGCCGACACAACAGGCCCGGTAAAAGAGTGGGTATTGTCATTTCTGGTAAGAGTCGCTTTCTCCACAGAGCGCTATGCGTGTTGTAAACTTCAGGCAGAGGAGAAAATTCCCCTCTGCTCCTCTGGCTGACTTTATACCTGTGGGGGTTTGGCTCCGCCCATTTCCCAGGGGATTGTGGGCAGGCAGGTGGGCGGGGCCCATGGTATATGAGCCCCCCCCCACCGCTGTTTGTCAGGGAGTTCATTTCACTTCTGGGTTTCTCAGGTGTTAGTGCTCTCTCAGTCCTTTCAGGCAGTAGCAGCTTCTGAGCCATTTAAGCTTGTGAGACAGATGTGTTTTGATCTCTAGAGGAACAGAGTCATTTGAGGTAAGATTTTCTTGACCGTTCAAGGTTCAGCATCGTATATAGGAGATAGAATGTTTATATGTAGCATGCTTTTTTAATTTTTTTTTTTTTTTTTTTTTTTTTTTTTTTTTACTTTACATTAGTAATTTTGTTTGGGAGGGCAAGATAGTTTAATAAGATAGTTTCACCTTTGGGATCATCTGAGCATCTGAAAGCAGCCGGGAAGTAGCAAGGCCAAGCACGGGGTTGGTGACTTCTCACAAGCGCAACGGTAACTTTGTCTCTCGGTAAGTTAGGTACCACAAGCGTCAACGGCTGCAGCATCTGACTCCAAAATGAGCAGGTGAGCGGAACACCGCAATGCTTCTTAGACGGGGGCGGGTTGTCGAAGAGGTAAGCGGGGAGCAGCGTGATACTGACCGGCAGTTGTGCACTTCTGTGCTATTTTGCAGGCGATAAAGTAATCTGGCCACTGCAGGAACATGCTACCTAGATGCTGTGCTGTTTTTGTCGAGGATGGAATCGGAGCTCCGGTCTTCTGAAAGCTAAGTCGAGGGAACGGGGCCGAGAGGAGGGGACGAGGTTGGGAATTGCAGGGAAGTGTTTGAAAGTTAGCATAGGGGAGAAGGCTGTACAGGAGCAGGGCCCTACAGTCAGGTAAAGGGAACAGATTACTTTTTCCCTCGATTTTAGCGTATCCCGGGCAGGGCAGTTCCAGGCTCTGTGTGTGTCATCGTGTAGTTTGTTCCTTCTGTCTGCCGTGTCTTTGCCCTTCCTCGGCTCTAAATGTCCTCGCGTCTCTTTGGGCTCGCAGAGCACAGCACGTGCCTGAGGCACCATCCGTAGGGTATCGAACGCCCATCTTCATCAGCACGCTGCCGATCGGGTGCTTTTTATTCTTGCGTTATAAGCTTGAAGCGTGGGTAGGTCTTGGAAGTTTCCGGTCGGGAGGCTTTCGCGCAGCATCGTCGCAGGCTCTGGCGTCAGCTCTGCAATTCAGGCATCCGTTGTTCCTGCCGGTGACTTCTTTCCCGTATCCTGACATTCTTAGGTCTTGAAGCCCATCTTCTTGCATACCCATCGTCTCCGTTTTGATAGTAGCTTCTCGTAAGGGGCCGTTCCACTTGGTGCTTCTCGCGGGCTGCCATACAGCCTCCTCACGTCACCATCGTGGCCCTCCGAGTCATCTCGCCTTATGGCATAGCCTTCTGGGTGTCCTTATCGCTTAGTGTTCAGTCATCTTTGAATCGTGTCATTTGTAGTATTTTGTGTGTGTCTGTGTGGCTTGGAGCTGCTCTGCCTGGGGGTGTAGAGTCTCAGGGATAGGTGGAACAGAGTTCACGGGCATACTGTATGGGTTTGTTTTAAATAAGAAAACAAATCCTCCAACTGGGCGACATCTTTGTCTCCCCGGTGGGGTTTACTTTCACCCAGTCGCAGATGCTCTCTGAGGGTGACGGTCACGGTCAGCGTCTGGGTGAAGGTCAGGTTTGGGCCAGGATTTCCTCAGGCTAGGCGCTCGAGTCCCCCAGGAACAGTATTCAGGGGGTGACTGCCCCTCGTGACAGTTGGGTGGAAGGATGGGCCGGTGGAGAGTGGGGGTTTGTTTTGGCGGTAGGTGGAATAGCGGCATGTTTAGAATGTGTCTAGCTGTGTAAGAGCATTTGTCGTCTCTTTTCTTGCAGGATGTAGGCGGGGCTCAATTTGACTACGTAGACTGGATTTAATGAAAACCTCTGTCAGGGGAATAAACTTCTGTTTTCCCTGTCTCCTGGCTGGGTAGTCTTTCCCTGGTCCCGGCCGGTGTGCAGTGCAAGGATCGTTATCTGGATTTGGGTGCAGGTCAGGCTCAGGCTGGAGTTTTTTCAGGCAGGATGATTTTTTGAGGCTCCCATACCTGGTGTTTCTGAGGATCACGGAGGGTGATGGCTTGTGGCGGTTTTGGTGGTAGGGTGGCCGACGGGGAGAGCAGGTGGTGGTTTGAGTGGTAGCTGGCTGTGTGGTGTTTAAAATGTGTGTAGCAGTAGCCTGAATGGTTGATGTTTTGTTTTTTCCTTACGGGCTGTAGGTTGTGTAGCTTTGTTTAGAGGCAGTAGACAGACAAAATAGAAATTAAAAAAAAAAAAAACAAAACAAAAAACAAACCAAAAAACAAAGAAAAAAAAAAACACACAAAACCAAAAATCCAAAAAAACCCAAAACAGCTGGGGGACAAAAAATTTTTTCTTTTCCTGTCCCCTGGCTGGGTTTTTACTCCCCGGTCCCGGCCGGTCTGCGAGGCGACTGTTGTCGCCTATGTTTGGGCGCAGGTCTGTCTCAGGCTGGCGTTTTTAAGGCAGTGAAACAAAAAAGGGCCAAACAATCGGCCTCAAACCGAGGTTGACTTCTGAGTGAATCCCCCGACCAGCAACCAGCATCTTATCAGCGTGAAAATGCACCCCTGGGAACCATCCCTGGGAACAATCAGTAAACGACAGGAAGTAACTCTAAATCCCAAATGTACAGAAAAAGAGTAACTCCTCAGACATGCCCGGATCCTGGCCAGATCTGGACGTGCCCGAGTGAGGCATATCAACCTCCCAGATATCTCCTGTGCATTTTGTATAGACTTGCTTGTTAAACTGTATAAAAGCCGGACCCTCTCGCAGCAAAGACGGAGACCTTACCTACGAGTGGACGCACTGCGTGGGACTTCCCAATTGCCGGGAAAGGCTCTCCGACCCTTCGCTGTGACGGGGCTCCCCAGCTGATGCACGGAGCTGGATGATGGTCAAGTAGGAAGGCAATTGGTGATGTATCTTTCTTAATCGCTAGAGCTAGCTTTATGTAGTAATGACTAGATGCGTTACCTCGCCTATTCTTTCTGCTGCTTTAAACCAAAATAAAATAAGCCTATTTCTTTAGCTTGGTGATGTGTCCTTTGTGTTAAGCCCGTCGATTGGCAAAACAGGCAGGCAGAAATTTTTTTGTGTGGCCTCCCCGGGAACAGCCGGTTGTGTTTTCTCCCGTTTGTTTTTTCTTGCAGGTGAAGAGGAAGGCGTCAACTGCAGGAAGGTGCTAGTTAGTTGCCGCGCTGCTTTTGTCGAGGATGGAATCGGACCTCCGGCCCTCTGAAAGCCGAGGCGAGCGAACGGGGCCGAGAGGAGGGGCCGAGGTTGGGAATTGCAGGGAAGCGTTTGAAAGTTAGCACGGGGGAGAAGGCTGTACAGGAGCAGGGCCCTACGGTCAGGTAAAGGGAACGGATTACTTTTTCCCTCGCTGTTAGCGTGTCCCGGGCAGGGCAGTTCCAGCCTCTGCGTGTGTCATCGTGTAGTTTGTTTCTTCTGTCTGCCGTGTCTTTGCCCTTCCTCGGCTCTAAATGTCCTCGCGTCTCTTTGGGCTCGAGGAGCACGGCACGCGTCTCAGGGGCCATCCCTAGGGTATCGAACGCCCATCTTCATCGGCACGCTGCCGATCGGGTGCTTTTTTATTCTTGCGTTATCAGCTTAAAGCGTGGGTAGGTCTTGGAAGTTTCCGGTCGGGAGTCTTTCGCGCAGCATCGTCGCCGGCTGCGGCATCAGCTCTGCTCCTTAGGCATCCATTTTCACGGACTGTGACGTATCCCCTGCATCCCTCCATCCTAGGATTCGGACTCCTACTTCTCGTCCGCCGTCTCGGTTTTGACGGTAGCTTCTTATAACGGGCCATAACGCGTGACTCTTTCTGGGGCTGCCATATAGCCTCCTCGCCTCCCAGTTGTTGCCCTCTAGGTCTTCTCGCCTGACATGGTATCTTGTCTGAGAGTCCTTATCGCTTAGAGTTTATCTTGGAATCAAACCTTTTGTAGCGTTTAGCGTTAGTGTATGCGTGTGCCTGTTTGGCTCAGAGCTGCCCTGCCTGGGGGGTGTAGAGTCAGGAGTAAGTAGAACGGCAGTAGAAGTCAACGGTTTAAATGCTGATACGCTTAGACCGCCTAGGCGACAGACGTACGGTCACCTCACAGTAGCCACCACAGGCTGTGCGGACGGTCATTTCTAGAGCGTTTTATGGCGACTGTTGGAGCGGTGTGGGAGCAGCTGTCCAGCAGTAGCAAATTAGATGGAATCTCAAAGGCGTTAAGGCTCGTAGGTGTGGGAGCGTACTCTCTGGGGGGAGGCGCGTGGTTTTCTTTTTAACAACAGGCTGTAGTTGGATGCCAGCTAGTATCCCGAGCTGGAAGTGACACCTCCGGATTTGTTAAGCATCCGGGTGACTCGCATGACTGTTTTGACATGCGGATGGATGAGATGCGCACCAAAGAGTGACGAGGGAGGTGAGCGGAGGGCCGTGAGAAGGTGGGTCACTGAGCGGTGCGGGAGGGAAGATGGCACCGGTGCTATCTGAGGGGATGATAGCGGTGTGTGGTGTGTTTTGTGGTGTTTTTTGTCTGTTGTTTTTGTTTTTTAGATGGAGAGCCGCAAGCAAAGTAGGATTTTGGCACCGGAGGCAGCTTGGGCAAGGTGAGCCACGACTAGGGGGGGTTAAAGTAGCAGCTCTTATTTTAGGCATCAAATTGTCGGTGAAAGTAGAAGCATCCCTTGTGGTACGTGTGTTACAGGTGGCACACGAGCCTTGACGTGACAACTGGAAACAGCAGCGGCAGGGCAGGTGAAGGGCCGAGGTAAGGGAGCGGGAGATGGGAATCCGTGCGGGCAGACCCCAGTTTCAGGCGGTAACTCGGCACCTGTCTTTTCCTTGAGTTTTTTGCAGGTGCAGCAGATGGCCGCGGAGGGGCCGAGCCGCACGCAGACCGACAGTCTGAGAAGGTGAGGCAGTTGTCAGCCAGGTCGGTGTCTAATACGGAAGTATCGTAGGACCGCTCCGTTGAGCGCTCGCCTTGTTTTTGCAGGTGCTTTGGGAGCTGCCTTTGGGATCGGATGAGCGTTTGAAGCGAGCCGGGGTAGTCGCAAGGAGGATCGTGGGTGACTCGTTAGAAGCGCAAGGGTAACTTTGTCTCTCGGTATCTTAGGTAACGCCGGCGACGACGGCTGCAGCATCTGACTCTGCAAAGAGCCGGTGAGCGGAACCCCGCGACGCTTCCGAGTACAGGGCGGTGTCGTGGAAGAGGTAGGCACGGAGCAGCGCGATGCCAACGGCCGGTTGTGTTTTCTCCCGTTCGTGTTTTCTTGCAGGTGAAGAGGAAGGCGTCAACTGCAGGAACGTGCTAGTTAGTTGCCGCGCTGCTTTTGTCGAGGGTGGAATCGGACCTCCGGCCCTGTGAAAGCTAAGTCGACCGAACGTGGCCGAGAGGAGGGGCCGAGGTTGGGAATTGCAGGGAAGCGTTTGAAAGTTAGCACGGGGGAGAAGGCTGTACAGGAGCAGGGGCCCTACGGTCAGGTAAAGGGAACGGATTACTTTTTCCCTCGCTGTTAGTGTGTCCCGGGCAGGGCAGTTCCAGCCTCTGTGTGTGACAACATGTAGTTTGTTTCTTCTGTCTGCCGTGTCTTTGCCCTTCCTCGGCTCTAAATGTCCTCGCGTCTCTTTGGGCTCGAGGAGCACGGCACGTGCCTGAGGCGCCATCCGTAGGGTATCGAACGCCCATCTTCATCGGCACGCTGCCGATCGGGTGCTTTTTATTCTTGCGTTATCAGCTTGAAGCGTGGGTAGGTCTTGGAAGTTTCCGGTCGGGAGGCTTTCGCGCAGCATCGTCGCAGGCTCTGGCGTCAGCTCTGCAATTCAGGCATCCGTTGTTCCTGCCGGTGACTTCTTTCCCGTATCCTGACATTCTTAGGTCTTGAAGCCCATCTTCTTGCATACCCATCGTCTCCGTTTTGATAGGTAGCTTCTCGTAAGGGGCCGTTCCACTTGGTGCTTCTCGCGGGCTGCCATACAGCCTCCTCACGTGACCATCGTGGCCCTCCGAGTCATCTCGCCTTATGGCATAGCCTTCTGGGTGTCCTTATCGCTTAGTGTTCAGTCATCTTTGAATCGTGTCATTTGTAGTATTTTGTGTGTGTCTGTGTGGCTCGGAGCTGCTCTGCCTGGGGGTGTGGAGTCTCAGGGATAGGTGGAACAGAGTTCACGGGCATACCGTATGGGTTTGTTTTAAATAAGAAAACAAACCCTCCAACTGGGCGACATCTTTGTCTCCCCGGTGGGGTTTATTTTCACCCAGTCGCAGATGCTCTCTGAGGGTGACGGTCACAGTCGGCGTCTGGGTGAAGGTCAGGTTTGGGCCGGAATTTCCTCAGGCTAGGCGCTCGAGTCCCCCAGGAACAGTATTCAGGGGGTGACTGTCCCTCGTGACAGTTGGGCGGAAGGATGGGCCGGTGGAGAGTGGGGGTTGGTTTTGGCGGTAGGTGGAATAGCGACATGTTTAGAATGTGTCTAGCTGTGTAAGAGCATTTGTCTCTTTTCTTGCAGGATGTAGGCGGGGCTCAATTTGACTACGTAGACTGGATTTAATGAAGACCTCTGTCAGGGGAATAACTTCTGTTTTCCCTGTCTCCTGGCTCGGTATCTTTCCCTGGTCCCGGCCGTGTGCGATGCAAGG